>NW_028317995.1:0-2400000 GCF_062004578.1 Staurois parvus
AAAAGAAAGGGAAGGAGAAAGGGAAGAATAAAAGAAGAGAAAGGGAAGGAAGAGAAAGGGAAGGAGGAAGAAAGAAGGAAAGGAGAAAGGAAGAGGAAGGGAAGGAGAATGAAAGGGGAAAGGGAGAGGGGAAGGGGAAAGGAAGAGAAAGGTAAGGAAGAGGAAGGGAACGAGAAAGAGAAGGAAGAGAAAGGGAAGGAGGGAAGGGAGAGAGGGAGAAAGGAGGGGGAGGAAAGAGAGGGAGGGGGAAGGGAAGGGGGGAAGGAGGAAGGAAGAGGGGGAAAGAGGAAGGGAAGGGGGAAGGAGGAAGGAAGGGGGAGGAGGAAGGGAGGGAAAGAAGGAAGGGGGAGAAGGGGGAGGAGGAGGGGGGAAGGAGGAAGGGAAGTGAGGGAAGGAGAAAAGGGAGGGGGGAAGGAGATAGGGGGAAGGAGGAAGGGAGGTGAGAAGGAGAAAGGAGTGTGAAGGAGGAAGGGGAGGGAGGGAGAAAGGAGGTTAAGGAGGAAGGGGAAGGAGAGAGGGAGGAAGGGAAGGAGAGAGGGAGGGAAGGAAGGAGGAAGGGAGGGAAGGAGAGAGGGAAGTAGAGGGGTAGGGAAGGAGAGTGGGGAGGGAGTGAAGGAGAAAGGGATGGGTAGACAGGAGGGAAGGAGAAAGGGAGGGGTGGAAGGAAAGGTGGGAAGGAAGGGTGGGAAGAGAAGGAAAATACGGAAAGAGGGGTGGAAGGAATGGAGGGAGGGAAGGAAGGCTGAAGGATGGGAAGGGAGGGAGGGGTGAAGAAAGGGAGGGAGGGGTAGAAGGTAGGGAGGGAAGGAAGGATGGATGGAAGGGAGAAAGGAAGGGAGAGGTGGAAGGAAGAAAAGGGGTGGGATTTAATGGAGGGAGGGGTGGAAAGAAGGAAGAAAGGGGGGGGGATTTAAGGGAGGCAGGGTGGGAAGGGAGGGAGGAATGGATGGGTAGAAGGACGGAAGGGGTGGAAGAGAGGAAGGGGTGGAAGAAAGGAGGTAAAGGGAGGAAGGGGTGGAAGAAAGGGAGGTAAAGGAAGGGAGGGTGGAAGGGAGAAAGGGAGGGAGAGAAGAACGGACGGAGGGGTGGAAGGGAGGAAGGGACGGAGCAGTGGAAGGAAGACAGGGAGGGTTGGAAGGAAGGGTTGAAAAGAAGGGAGGAAAGACGGTTGAAAAGAAGGGAGGTTAAGAGAGGTGAAAAGAAGGGAGGAAGGGATTTGTTGAAGGATGGGAGGGGTGGAAGGGAGGAGTGGAAGGAAGGGAGGGGGGTGGAAGGAAGGAAGGGAGGGGAAGTGGTGGAAGGGAGGGAGTGGTGGAAGGAAGGGAGGGGTGGAAGGGGAGTGGAAGGAGGTAAGGGAGGAGGGAGTGGGGGAAAGGAGGGGTGGAAGGAAAGAAGGAAGGTCAGACTCAGTCATGCACAGTCAGAAGCATCAGAGCTGTCGGCTACTCTGTGTTCAATTTCCAGCCCACACATTCTCTGTAACTGCAGGGACTGGAGTGTGGGTGAGGACAGGTTGAGGGAAAGTAGATCCAGCGTCTCTCCCCACTTCTTCTATTGGTGCGGAGGATCAGGGGAGGGGATGGGAACTGAGGCGCACACAGTGGGGGAGGGGGGCAAAGAAAGAAACAGAAGGGAGGAAGGGAGGAGTGGAAGGAAGAAAGCAGGGGTGAAATGAAGGAAGGGAGAGAGGGGTGGAAGGGAGGGAGGTTGAGGTGGAAGGATGAGAGGGGTGGAAGAGAGAAAGGGAGGGAGGAGTAGATGGGAGGGAGGGGTAGAAGAGAGAAAGGGTGGGAGGAGTAGAAGGGAGGGATGGGTGGAAGAAAGGGAGGGAAAGAGGGTTGAAAGAGAGGGGTGGAAGAGAGAAAGGGAGGGAGGAAGGGAAGGAGTGGTGGATGAAAGGAAGGGAAGAGTGGAAGGAAGGGAGGGAAAGAGCGGTGGAAAGGAGGGAGGGGTGGAAGAGAGAAAGGGAGGGAGGAATGGAATGGAATGGAATGGTGGAAGGAAGAAAGGAAGGGAGGGAGGGAGGGAAGGAAGGGTTGAAAAGAAGGGAGGGAAAGAGGAGAGGAAGGGAGGGGTGGAAGGAAGGGTTGAAAAGAAGGGAAGGAAAGAGGGGAGGAAGGGAGGGTTGAAAAGAGGGGAGGAAGGGAGGGTTGAAAAGAGGGGTGGGAGAGAGGGAGGGTTGAAAAGAGGGGTGGAAGCGAGGGAGGGAAGTGATGGTGGAAGGAAAAGAGGGAGGGGTGGAAGGAAGGGGGGGAGTGGTGGGTGAAAAGACGGAAGGAAGGGAAGGAGTGGTGGATGAAAGGAAGGGAAGAGTGGAAGGAAGGGAGGGAAAGAGCGGTGGAAAGGAGGGAGGGGTGGAAGAGAGAAAGGGAGGGAGGAATGGAATGGAATGGAATGGTGGAAGGAAGAAAGGAAGGGAGGGAGGGAGGGAAGGAAGGGTTGAAAAGAAGGGAGGGAAAGAGGAGAGGAAGGGAGGGGTGGAAGGAAGGGTTGAAAAGAAGGGAAGGAAAGAGGGGAGGAAGGGAGGGTTGAAAAGAGGGGGGGAAGGAAGGGTTGAAAAGAAGGGAGGGAAAGAGGAGAGCAAGTGTCAGGGACTGCGGGTCTCGCCGTGGCGCACAGGTCTGCGCATGCACAGATTGCCTAGGCGCACCAATGTGCAGGCACTAGGACCTGGGCGTCCGCAGCAGCAGTTGCGGCCACACATGTGCACGCGGGTGCGCGCTTGGCACCAATGACGGTGCAGGGCGCACTATTAAACTGGCCAGGCGGTGATCAAGTTGCCACAAGGTCTAGTTCCTGTACCTGTGTTTCTGAAGTGCGTTCCTGTTGCCGATCCTGCTTGTCCTGAATTGTGTTGACCTTCTCCTGCTCTGACCCCCGGCTTGTCCCTGACTATTCCTCTGCCTGTCGTTAATGTTACTATTGGACCTCCCGTTGCTGAACCTTGGCTCGTGACCCGGCTACTCTCTGTCTGCTGCTTGGTAACTACCCGCCTCCACCGTTACCGACCCGGCTAGTCTGACCACGCTCACTGCTGACTGCCATCCATCCATCCCGCTCGGGACCTGGACTTGTCAGCCTCTTCACATCAGGCTCACCCCTGGCACATACCCTCAGCGGGACCCCTCTACCACAGTTGGGTGCACTCAGGGGTCGCAATCTGGTTTCAGTCTTGCACCAAGTCCATCCCCACCATCAGGGGCTCTGGTGAAAAGGCAGACTGGGACTTAGACTCCGCGTCCTGGGGAATCCCGTTCTGTGGATCACTGGAGATCCCGCCGGCTGGTGTCTGACAGTACCTTGCGGCCATGACTGAGCCTGGAAGGGGAACTTCCCCACTGGATGACATATGTCGACATTTGGCGACCCTCACAGAAGGGGTTAAGGCCCTACAGGTGGGTTATACAGAATTGGGTGACCACATACAGACTTTAGCCACACCTACCAGGCAGTCTGGAGAACCCTCTGAGGGGACACTGGCCTCGATACCTGCACCGGAACCCCGTGTTCCCACACCGGAACGTTTTAACGGAAATTGAAGTAGATTCAGGAGTTTCCGTAATTCCTGTCAGCTATACTTCGACCTCCAGCCTTGAACGTTTTTGTCAGAAACAGTGAGGGTCGGGTTCATTATTGCCTTGTTACAGGATGAACCCCAAAACAGGGCCCATCGAGTACTAGAGACCCGAGACCCACAGTGAGAAACAGTAACGTTATTTTTTAAAGTGATGGCGCTTTTGTACGATGACCCACAGCAGGCCTCGACGGCCGAGATGGCCCTACATACACTGAGGCAAGGTCACCGAGCAGTGGAGGACTATGCAGCCGAATTCAGGCGTTGGGGTAGTGACACCCAATGGAATGAGGCGGCCCTGCATCACCAGTTTCGCATGGTTTTAGCTGAAACATTGAAGGACGAGCTGGCCCGAGTAGACATACCTGATACTCTTGAGGGCCTGATAACCTTATCTATTCATATTGACCGCCGGTTGCGGGAGCGCAAGCGGGAAAGGTCCAACCAAGGTCAGAGACCAACCTGGATATCACCTCATGCTGCAATCCAGCCTAAGTCTCTATGGGTCAACCGGAATCAGGAGTTTGCGGATACATCGGGAAGGATTCGGCCTCCACTTACGCTTGAGGAATGCCAGAGGCGTCAGGTAAACCGTCTTTGCCTCTATTGTGGGGAAGCAGGCCATGTAGTGCGTACCTGTCCAGTCAAGATGGGTAAGTGTTCTGCTGTTTTCTCTACGGTCACTTCTAAAGATGGAAGCAACACCAGTTATCTAGCAGTACCTATCTCACTTCAGCTTCCGGGGAAATCTGTGGTAACCACGGCAATTGTGGACTCTGGAGCATGTAGCTGTTTTATAGATTTGGACTTTTCAACTCAGCAGCAGATCCCCTTACAAACGAAGGAGGTGGGTTTGAATATCTTCTTAGCTGACGGGTCCCGTATCAGGTCAGGGGTGGTGGACCGTGAAACCCAATGATGACAAACCATCATCAGGAATTCCTCCACCTGGATGCCATTGCATCCCCTCTATTCCCAGTTATCCTGGGGCTCCCTTGGTTACGAGCCCACAATTCGCAGGTTGATTGGAAGGCGGGATCAATCCACTTCCAGTCACCCTATTGCCAGAAGCATTGCCTCCCTAGGATGCCTGCCCCCGGCTCCACAGGCTTTGCTATGTCTAGATGTGGATGCAGGACTGGCTCAAGTCATTCCTTTGGCCTACCATAGCTACTTGGATGTGTTTGGCAAGCGGGGGGCAGATGTTTTGCCCCCGCACCGGACCTATGACTGCCCGATTGATCTTCTCCCAGGTTCGGAAATACCGTTTGGGCGGATATTCCCTTTGTCCGAGCGGGAGTTAGGGGTACTAAAAGAGTATATAGACGAGAACCTCCACAAGGGGTTTATTCGGCCCCCCACATCACCAGCTGGGGCCGGCGTCTTCTTAGTGGAGAAGAAAGACAAATCCCTACGACACTGCGTAGATTACCGAGATTTAAATAAAGTAACTGTCAAGAATCGTTATCCGCTGCCTTTGGTCCCTGAACTTTTTCAAAGGTTGAAGTCAGCTTCTGTATTCACCAAGCTGGATTTGAGGGGGGCATATAATCTAGTCCATATTAGAGAGGGGGATGAATGGAAGACAGCATTCCGTACCAGGTTCGGACATTTTGAATACTTGGTCATGTCCTTCGGCCTATGCAATGTACCCGCCACCTTCCAGCATTTCATAAACTACGTGTTCAGGGACTATCTGGACATCTTCGTTGTCGTCTACCTGGACGATATACTGATCTTTTCCCCGTCATTGGAGGTCCATAGAGGTCACGTGAGGTGTGTGTTGGAACGGCTCCGTCAACAAGGCCTATATGACAAGGCAGACAAGTGCTGTTTTGAACATCATAGCATCTCTTTCTTGGGTCTGACCATCTCCATCACAGGAATAGCCATGGATCCTCAGAAAGTCTCGGCTATCTTAGATTGGCCAGTACCCATTGAAAGGCGGTCCAACGCTTCATTGGCTTCACAAACTTTTATAAAAAGTTTATCAAGAACTTTTTTCAGGCCTGGTCTCCCCAATTGCCCAGTTGACAGGAAGCATTCGCAGCTTTAAAGAAGTTGTTCACTGAAGCCCCTATCCTGAGCCATCCTGACCCGTCCTTACCCTACATCCTGGAGGTAGATGCGTCCGAGAACGCAGTTGGGGCAATACTGTCTCAAAGGAAGGGCATGAAGGAGCTCATGCACCCGGTGGCCTTCTTCTCTAGGAAACTGACTACTGCAGAAAGGAATTACGATATCGGGGACCGGGAGCTTCTGGTGATCAAGGTAGCACTAGAGGAGCGGAGGTACTTACTACAAGGGGCCGTACACCCCATATTAATTTTCACAGATCACAAGAATCTTGAATATTTGAGGACAGCAAAGCGCCTAAGACCGCGTCAAGCCAGGTGGGCACTCTTCTTTTCGCTGTTTATATTTCATATTACCTATAGGCCAGGGTCAAAGAATACTAAGCCTGATGCGCTCTCCCGCATGTTCGGGGACCCTGAAGAGATTCTTGTCCAAGATGGCCCATTTTGTACCTTTAAGAGACACACCTACGGCCCCTGAGACAGCACAGGTTTTTATCAGGGAGGTGGTGAGACTCCACGGGATTCCTAAGGATATCAGTTCACGTCTAAATTTTGGAGGGCTTTATGTGAAACACTTGGAATTAAGCTGTCATTCTCCTCTGCGTATCACCCACAAACCAATGGCCAGACGGAGCGAACGAATCAGACTCTGGAGCAGTACCTCAGGTGCTTTACCACCTTCCTCCAAGACGACTGGTTGACCCTCCTGCCACTGGCGGAGTTTGCGTATAACAACGCGAGTCATTCTGCTACAAAGCAGGCCCCCTTAATCGCGAATTATGGATTCCACCCCGTATTCTTACCGGATCTGATTCCGGAAGTCACGGTCCCGGCCACGCAGGACATGTTAAATTTTTTATCTTCTAATAACAAGGTGCTGCAAGAGGTGATGGTAAAGGCCCAGGAGGACAATAAGAGGGCTTTTGATAGGAGGAGAAGGGGAGAATTAAGCTTGCACCCAGCGGACCAGGTCTGGTTAGCCACAACAAATCTAAAGATGTCCTGTCCATCGAAGAAACTGGCACCTAAGTTCCTGGGTCCATTTCGGGTAAAACGTAAAGTCAATGAGGTGGCGTACGAACTCACACTCCCCGAATCTTTTAGGATTCATCCCGTCTTCCATGTGTCGCTATTAAAGCCGGCGACACCAGACCCTTTTCCGGATCGGAGGTTTAGACCTCCGGAGGCAGTAAACATCGACGGAGAAGAGGAGTTTGAGGTAGAGGCAATCCTAGATTGTAGGAAAAGGAGAGGCCAAACTCAGTTCTTGGTTAAATGGAAGGGGTACGGGAATGAGGAGAATTCGTGGGAGCCGGCCCAAAATGTTCACGCCCCAACACTTGTTCGGGAATTCTTTCAGAACCAGCCGTCTCGGAGGGGTCGGTTGGGCATCCGGAGGCTGCCCGTAGGGGGGGGGCCATGTCAGGGACTGCGGGTCTTGCCGCAGCGCACAGGTCTGTGCATGCGCAGATTGCCTAGGCGCACCAATGTGCAGGCACTAGGACCTGGACTTCCGCGGCAGCAGTTGCGGCCGTGCATACTCACTCGCACACGCGGGCGTGCGCCTGGCACCAATTATGGTGCAGGGCGCACTATTTAAACTGGCCAGGCGGTGATCAAGTTGCCGCAAGGTCTAGTTCCTGTACCTGTGTTTCTGAAGTGCGTTCCTGTTGCCGATCCTGCTTGTCCTGAATTGTGTTGACCTTCTTCTGCTCTGACCTTCGGCTCATCCCTGACTATTTCTCTGCCTGTCGTTAATGTTACTATTGGACCTCCCATTGCTGAACCTTGGCTCGTGACCCGGCTACTCTCTGTCTACTGCTTGGTACCTACCCGCCTCCACCGTTACTGACCAGGCTAGTCTGACCACGCTCACTCCTGACTGTCATCCATCCATCCCGCTCGGGACCTGGACTTGTCAGCCTCTTCATATCAGGCTCACCCCTGGCACATACCCTCAACAGGACCCCTCTACCACAGTTGGGTGCACTCAGGGGTCGCGACCTGGTTTCAGTCTTGCACCAAGTCCATCCCCACCATCAGGGCCTCTGGCAAAAAGGCAGACTGGAACTTAGACTCTGCGTCCTGGGGAATCCCGTTCTGTGGATCACTAGAGATCGTGCCGGGGGTGTCTGACAGGAAGGGAGAGGGGTGGAAAGAAGGAAGGGTGGAAGGAAGGGTTAAAAAGAAGGGAGGGGAGGAAGGGAGGGGTGGAAGGAAGGGTTGAAAAGAAGGGAGGGAAAGAGGGGAGGAAGGGAGGGTTGAAAAGAGGGGTGGAAGGGAGGAAGGGTTGAAAAGAGGGGTGGAAGGGAGGGAGGGTTGGAAGACAAGGAGGGAAGGGATGGTGGAAAGAAGAGAGGGAGGGGTGGAAGGAAGGGAGGGGGGGAGTGGTGGGTGAAAAGAAGGAAGGAAGGGAAAGAGGGGTGGAAGGGAGCGAGGTGGAAGGGAGGGGGGAAGGAAGGGTTGAAAAGAAGGGAGGGAAAGAGGAGAGGAAGGGAGAGGGGTGGAAAGAAGGGAGGGTGGAAGGAAGGGTTGAAAAGAAGGGAGGGAAAGAGGGGTGGAAGGGAGGGTGGAAGGAAGGGAGGGTTGGAAGGACGGGAGGGGGGAAGGGATGGTGGAAGGAAGAGAGGGAGAGGTGGAAGGAAGGGGGGTGAAAAGAAGGAAGGGAAGGGAGGAGGGAAGTGGTGGAAGGGAGGGATGGGTGGAAGGAAGGAGGGAGGGAAGGGAGGAGGGGAGTGGTGGAAGGGAGGGGTGGGTGAAAGGGGTGCCCCTCCCACACACCCCTAGTCCCAGCGCTGCTTGCTCCCACCTTATTTCCACTCGTCCAATGCGAGTGGGCGAGTAGAAATTTTGAGGGCTGCTATAGATTATTCAGAACAGGCCCATTTTAGTAGCTGGGCATGAAGTATGTAAAATACATCCATTACAGTATCAAATGCATTAATTTTGATTGCCTTATTTCCTTTCTGACTGCATTTGTGAGAGAGTGCAGAAATATTTTTTAGCCTTTTTGGCATAAGGCAGAGTGTGGCTGGTACAGTGGTGCTGGATCTTGTATAGCAGAGCTGCCCCAAAGCTTGTGCAGAGCACAGTGATAATTTCCTCCTGCTTCCCCTGTGCTTAGTTATGTGATCTGAACTGCTGGGCTGTCAATCAAACAAATGCTTGGGATTCATAAGGAAGTCCTTTCGCTAGCCCTGCAACTTGTCTACACAGCAGTGCTATTAAGCATTCAGCACCTTGGAATGTTCGTCGTTAACTGTTGAACCTTAAATGGAATCTTTCACTTTGTCTACACATGGCAAAGTAAGAGAGTCTCATTAAAGACCATTCCCCAAGCCCACTTATATACTCACCTTTGCAGCACTTTCTTGTGGCTCTGTCCTCCATTGCAGCTACCACAAAATAGGCAATGTAAGCTTTGTTGGATAGTAATGGAGATTACATAGGTACATGTTGTCACCCCCTCAGTCATGTGACAGTGTCTGTGACTGCCAATCGTCCGAAAGGCCCGCACACTACATAATTAAAGAAAGTCAAATATGCCTGAAGGCTCGTTCACACCACAGTGGCTGGTGTGCTGCGCGATCTGGCTGAATTTAGTGCAGTGATTTCTTTTTTTTAAAACAAACTTTATTGAGATGTCACATAGACATCTCTTAAAGTTCAATTGCCAGCTGTGTGGTGCATGCAGTACCTTTTCTCAGCGCATGGTGCCCGTCCGCCACTGCAACGCATTTTGCCTTGTCCATGAGGTGGGACTGTGCTGGATTAGCCACCCAATGCAGTCCCACCGCATCTGGTGTAAATATACCCTTATACCTGTAAGCACTGAGCATTTTGCAGTGACTGCGATGAAAGGAACAGTTGCAGGAATGTGAGCCAGGGTGTAGGCTTTAAAGAAACCATGTCAATTTGTTCTGAATTGGTAAAATGGAAGCTTCTCTTTAAGGTTCACAACAGAGCAGTAAAGTGTAAACACAGAAGGGAGGCCCATTCAAATTTTGGACCTGGGTTCCTACGATGTTAACTCTATGCCACAGATCAGAATGTAAGAAATTGTAATTTTCTTAAGCTATTATAGCTTCAATTTTGAAAAAAACAATCGTTCAATAATGTTGTTGTGATATTGTATGTTAGCCTATGTAATAAAAGTAGGAATAGTAAAGCTGGTGAAATTGTTTTTGCAGCTAAGATTTACTCCCAGAACGCCAGGACCACATAGCTCAAGAATGTAAGCGTTTGCCTGTTCAGTCATTTAATATATGGTTGTGTGCAACTTGAATACATTTGCAGATATACAAGAAAATCTCATGTCATGTCCAACAATCTATGTAAAGTGGAATCTTACTCCAATTTTTGGGAGTACCAAGCCAGGGGCATATATAACACTGATTACATTGAGAGTGTGCCAACTTTCAGGCTACATCTGCTAAATGCCCAGATGCATCCTATGATACAATACATGAGTGACCCAAACTTGCACAAGGCAACTGAAGACCTCTCGTGTGTAAACTAAAGACAGAAAAATAGGATTTTATATTATTGCTGTTAACATTTTATAGGATTCAGCAAGGTTTTAAGAACTTGAAAGCTGTAGGCCTTCTAATTAACAACAAAAAGGCTGCTTTTGTTTTACGGACCTTCTTGCAAAGTTTCTCATGTTTCAGCATGTCCTATTGGTCTTTTGTTTCCTTGGAGGATGGCCTGACCTTACATTATTCTTATATCCTATTCTGTAGCAGAATTGATATGCAAGTAAAAGCCTCTATAAAGGAGGTGGGTGTTTACTATCATATTTGTCTGCTGATGGGGCAGGTCACATCCCAGCAAATATGCTGGGACAAAAAGACACTAAGGTACTACGTTTCTTTTTGTAACTGAATACACCGTGGGGTTTATTTACTAAAGCTGGAGAGTGCATAGTCAGGCTCACTTCTGCAAAGAAACCAATCAGCTTCTAACCTCAGCTTGTTCAATTGTGCTTTGGCATTAAACCTGGAAGCTGATGTAGTTTCTATGCAGAAGTGAGCCTGATTTTGCACTCTCCAGCCTTAGTAAATAAACCCCACAGTGTATTCAGTTACAAAAAGAAATGTAATCCCTCCATATTAGATAGAGATCAAGATGTAAAAGGTATATCCTTTAACATGTTATTTATCAAACATTTTTTTTTAAGTTCACTACAGCATTGAACTGCTGAATTTTGCACTTTGTAGTTTCATTCTGTTTTTTGCACTCTCAAAAAAAAACAAAAAAAAAACAAGTATCCATGATCCATGAATGTTTTTTGCTTCTAAAAAATCATTTGTTTCTGCCTATTTTGTAACTTTGTAATGGGTTTGTAAAAGGAGTCTTATCTCCTGACATAAAATACTTATTTGTTAGAAGTAAAAATCAAAAGAAGACAGCTGTTGATTGTATATGTAAAATAGTCATTCTACACCAATGTGATCTTTATTTTTGTGATCTAAAATTTATGATTAAAAGAAACAATAAAGGCATGTGAAATATGTACTTGATACTATTGTGATCTCCTCAGCAATTTAAGGCAGCCTTTCTCAACCCTTTCAGCACAGAGGAACCCTTGAAATTACTTTACAGTCTCAGAGAACTCCTGCTAAGTACTATATCTAAAACTCATGATACATTAGTGTGATGGTCAGTGGGAAGAATGCTCCCTAAACTCGTGGTCATTGGGAAGAATTACCCCCATACAGATAGCTTACAAGCAAAATCAATGGTGTCAGTGGGAACTTAATCTGAGAGGCAGAAATTGCTCATTGCTTAAGGAACCCATAGCAACCTCTGGAGGAACCTTAGAGTTCCATGGAACCCTGGTTGAGAAACCCTGATATAACGTATCGCACAAATGTAGATTTGGGTAGTGTTGATGTGCTGTTGTAGTTTAGCAGTAGTAGCAAAATGTGTGAAACCAATAAAATTATTTTGCAGTTAAGATTTACCACAAGAGTACCAGGAGGAGCACACAGCTCCACAATATGTGTGTGGGTGTGTTTTTTTTCAGTATTTCAGATTCCAAATTAAACTGGAGTAAAAATCAATCTAAAATGCTTTTGCCTGGAATTACATTGGCTTTGTTTGATTTCCACTGCAATTTGAAATGTATGGTCCCTTGAAGCAAATAACTGATATAACTGATTGAATCCACTGAAAACATGTTACTATTGACTATTTAAAAAATGTTTTCCCTTTCAATGAAAGGTAAAGAAAACAATTGCCCAGCAATAGCCAGCTTTAATAGTTACATACTTGTGATTAAAATCAATTCAGGGTCTATTCAGTTAGTTGCATTAGGACAATGTGCAGTAGAATTAAAATATCACAGCACATTGTGGCAACGCAGGCACTGTGGTGTGGTGTACAATTTATGTTGGCGTTAATGCAACTCAGTCTATACTGACCCTCATGCTTGTGCTAAATTTGAATGATCTTGAGTGTTTTCACACGGTAATAGAAGTCATGTTTTGAGGAGTACCTTTTATTGTACCAAATGGAAAATATTTGTAGTGATGCATTTTTAACCACAATACAGCTCTCTCTTAACTAGCAATAAGAATGCTCAGCATATTTTATAATATTAATTAGCTGCTGATTGGCATAGTACACAGGAACTGCACTGCCAACATACTAGATTGATCGAACTTTTGTATATGCATAACCGGAATGTCCTGTTGAGGAAGACAGGCAGAAGTCATGATAGGCATGCTATCCCTTCCCCATTCTAACCAGAGAAGGTGTTTTAATTTCTGTATCTACTGAAGAGATACTCTGCCTCACTGAACATCACCAGGGCAAAGAAAATACACCCCAGTAGTGATACAGACAGCAATAAAAATTTTACAAGAGTTCCAACCCATCACACTAGAAAAAAAAAAAAGCTGGCGTTCTAGTCTAAAGCCCAACTCCAGGATAGTAGCAACCCCACCCATCTACAGTTGCAAGAAAAAGTATGTGAACCCCTTGGGATTACGTGGAGTTTTGCATGAATTGGGCATAAAATGTGAACCTTTGGACTTAACTGGTTGACCCTCCTTTGGCAGCAATAAACTCAACCAAACGTTTCCTGTAGTTGCAGATCAGACCTGCACAACGATCTGGAGTCATTTTGGACCACTCCTCTTCACAAAACTGTTTCAGTGTAGCAATATTCTTGGGATGTCTGGTGTGAATCGCTCTCTTAAGGTCATGCCACAGCATTTCAATCGGGTTGAGGTCAGGACTCTGACTGGGCCACTCCAGAAGGCGTATTCTGTGCTGTTGCAGCCATTGTTTTGTTGAATTACTTGTATGCTTTGGGTCATTGTCCTGGTGCATCACCCATCCTCTGCGGAGCTTCAGTTGGCGGACAGATGGTCGTACGTTTTCCTGCAAAATGTCTTGATAAACTCTGGAATTCATTTTCCCATCAATGACAACAATCCGTCCAGGCCCTGATGCAGCAAAGCAGCCCCAAACCATGATGCTCCCTCCGCCATGTTTTACAGTGGGGATGAGGTTTTGATGTTGGTGTGCTGTGCCTTTTTTTCTCCACACATAGTGTTGTGTGTTCTTCCCAAACAACTCTATCTTGGTTTCATCTGTCCACAGTATATTTTGCCAGTAGTGCTGTGGAACATCCAGGTGCTCTTTTGTAAACTTCAAACGTGCTGCAATATTCTTTTTGGACAGCAATGGCTTCCTCCGTGGTGTCCTCCCATGTACTCCATTCTTGTTTAATGTTTTTCTTATTGTAGATGTGTCAACAAAAATGTTAGCATGTGCCAGAGATTTCTGTAGGTCTTTAGCTTACACTCTGGGATTCTTCTTTATCTCATGCAGCATTCTGCGCTGTGCTCTTGCAGTCATTTTTACAGGATGACCATGCCCAGGGAGAGTAGCAACAGTGCTAAACTTTCTCCATTTGTAGACAGTCTGTCTTACCGTGGACACATGAACATCAAGGCTTTTGGAGATACTTTTGTAACCCTTTCCAGCTTCATGCAAGTCAACAATTCTTATTCGTAGGTCTTCTGAGAGCTCTTTTCTGCGAGGCATGGTTCACATCAGACAGTGCTTCTTGAAACCAGTAAACCCAAAACAGGTGTGTGTTTTTTAAGGGCAGGATAGCTGTCAGCAACACATCCAATATCATCACACTGATTGGAGTCAAGGTTGGCTCACTCCTGGCTCCAATTAGCTCTGGGAGAAGTCATTAAGCTAGGGCCTCGCATACTTTTTCTTCCCTGCACTGTGAATGTTTACATGTTATGTGCATTTAAACCATGGCAACATCTAATGTTTGTGTAGTATTATGTTCAGCAGACTGTGTTCTTCTATTGTTGTGACTTAGATGACGTTCAGAGCACATTTTATGCCCAATTCATGCAAAGCGCCACGTAATCCCAAGGGTTTACATATTTGTTCTTGCAACTGTACTTCTAACTAACTGGGGCATATCCAAATGCCAAATGTACTTACCTAAAGCCACAGTCACAGGACAATCCTCCCTTCTTCTGTTTACTTTCTGTGGTCCTTCTTCTGGTGTCCACATCATTGCCTGCACAATGTGGACACCTTCTATTGGTGACATTTCCAGCAGCTGGGTCATCTCTC
The DNA here is from genome assembly GCF_062004578.1 of Staurois parvus. Classification (NCBI taxonomy): domain Eukaryota; kingdom Metazoa; phylum Chordata; class Amphibia; order Anura; family Ranidae; genus Staurois; species Staurois parvus. Next base: position 14,269 of record NW_028317995.1, read on the forward strand.
ATGGGCTCCAGAAGCAGAACAACTCACTGGAGCAGTGAAGGAAATACTACCCAAGAAGATAACAAACAGGGAAAAATGCCTGCTCCCCTGGACAGAAAATTAGCTTGCCTCTGAGAAAATTGTGACTTTGATCTATTACACTGATGGTTGGCTTAGGATAAGGTGTTTGGAATTTAGACTGAGAAGTAAGGTAATTAAAGCACAACGCACTATTGAATTTCATTTCTGCCTTGGGTTTTACAGTACTCTCATTCATCAGATTCTGATTGTTTGGTTTATTATCAAAATGTTAAATTATCAAATCTAAGAAAAGTCAAACTATACAGTATCTCACGCCCCTCACATTTTTGTAAATATTTTATTAGATCTTTTCATGTGACAACACTGAAGAAATGAAACTTTGCTACAATATAGTAGTGAGTGTACAGCTTGTATAACAGTGTAAATTTGCTGTCCCCTCAAAATAACTCAACACACAGCCATTAATGTCTAAACCGCTGGCAACAAAAGTGAGTACATCCCTAAGTGAAAATGTCCAAATTGGGCACAATTAGCCATTTTCCCTCCCTGGTGTCATGGGACTCGTTAATGTTACAAGGTCTCAGTTGTGAATGGGGAGCAGGCATGTTACATTTGGTGTTTTTGCTCTCACTCTCTCATACTGGTCACTGGAAGTTCAACAGGGTACCTTGTGGCAAAGAACTCTCTAAGAATGTGAAAAAAAATAATTGCTGCTCTACATAAAGATTGTCTATGCTATAAGAAGATTGCCAAGACCCTGAAACTGAGCTGCAGCACGGTGGCCAAGACCATACAGTGATTTAACAGGATAGTTTCCACTCGGAACAGACCTCGCCATGGTCGACCAAAGAAGTTGAGTGCATATGCTCAGCATCATATCCAGAGGTTGTCTTTGGGAAAAGGACGTGCGTGCTGCCAGCATTGCTGCAGAGGTTGAATGGGTTGGTGGGGGGGGGGTGGTCAGCCTGTCAGTGCTCAGATTATACGCCACAAACTGCATCAAATTGGTCTGCATGGCTGTCGTCCCAGAAGGAAGCCTCTTCTAGAGATGATGTACAAGAAAGTCCGCAGTTTGCTGAAGTCAAGCATACTAAGGACATGGATTACTGGAACCATGTCCTGTGGTCTGATGAAACCAAGATAAACTTATTTGGTTCAGATGGTGTCAAGTGTGTCTGGGAGCAACCAGGTGAGGAGTACAAAGACAAGTCTGTCTTGCCTACAGTCAAGCATGGTGGTGGGTGCGTCATGGTCTGGGGCTGCATGAGTGCTGCCATCACTGGGGAGCTACAATTCATTGAGAGAACCATGAATGCCAACATGTACTGTGACATACTAAAGCAGAGCATGATCCCCTCCCTTCAGAGAGACTAGGCCGTCTAGGGCAGTATTCCAATAAGATAACCCCAAACACACCTCCACGATGACCACTGCCTTGCTAAAGAAGCTGAGGGTAAAGGTGATGGATTGGCCAAGTATGTCTCCAGACCTAAACCCTATTGAGCATCTGTAGGGCATCCTCAAACGGATGGTGGAAGAGCGCAAGGTCTCTAACATCCACCAGCTCTATGATGTCATCATGGAGGAGTGGAAGAGGACTCCAGTGGCAACCTGTGAAGGTCTGGTGAACTCCATGCCCAAGGGGGTTAAGGCAGTGCAGGAAAATAATGGTGGCCACACAAACTATAGACACTTTGGGCCCAGTTTGGACATTTTCACTTAGGGGTGTACTTACTTTTGTTGCCTGCGGTTTAGACATTAATGGCTGTATATTGAGTTATTTTGTGGGGACAGCAAATTTTCACTGTTATACAAGCTTCAGTGTTGTCACATAAAAAGATCTAATAAAATATTTACAAAAATGTGAGGGGGTACTCACTTCTGTGAGATACTGTATGGAGGAGTTCTTTCAGTCAGTTCTTTTTAAGTTGATTCTGAAAAGCAAAGTGCTGTTTTTAATGGGTTTGCAATGTGTGTAGTGTAACCAGACATATTTATTTAGTATTTTATGACACTGAAAACTTATGCAATTAAAATAAGTCAGAATAAATAGCTTTACTGATTACACTGTTCAACAGGTAAAAAGTTTTGGGCATAAAATTAGCTAATCTTACATAATTTTGGGGTGCTGAAAACGAAAATGACCCTAAAAAATGTTGATTGGCTCTAGTTTCCATGATATATTCACCCATCTAATGACGTAAGCCATTCAAAATTATGATGCAACTTCAGCTGCATATTGCGCAATTGATACTGGTGACCAATAGAAAATTGCATGTATACTGAGATGATGCAATATTAGCCTTTAATTGCATCACTTCACTGCATAAAAGCTGCAGTATCTGTAGCTGATTGTAGTTCGACAGCGTCTTTACATTTCGTTTTATGCTTATATAGGCTACTCAGTAATGCCTCGAACTTGTGTGAATAAAGCAGATAATTTCTGCTATATCTGCGGTGAAATAACTTTTATCTCACAAAAAAGGAGGATAACAGGAATGATTAAGAAAGCCTACAACTTGTATTTTGGCTGCAAGATAGGAGACCAGGACAAGAGCTGGGCACCACATATATGCTGCAGTTCTTGTGGGACGGCACTGGAGCAATGGTTGAATGGAAAAAAGGCATCTATGCCTTTCGCTGTGCCAATGATTTGGAGAGAGCCAACAGATCATGTTAGTAATTGTTACTTTTGTATGGTGCCTCCAATTGTAAAAGGGCTAAATAAGAAGAAAAAGTTATCTGTGCACTATCCAAATATTCCATCGGCAATACGTCCAGTTCCTCATGGAGAGGGGCTACCAATTCCTAAAGCACCAGAATCCTTCGTGGTTGAGTCAAGTGAGGAAGAACCTGAAGCATGTAGTCACGTGCAGTTGTAAGAGATAGCCCTTTCCTCGAATACAAGAGAAAAGCCAAGAGAAGCAAAACCGACACAAACTGAAGACAAAACTAGTGAGAATCCTAAGTATTAAAATGATTCAACTTAGCTTATGGCTATAATTTTTCTTGGTAATCCTATGCAATATATTATGCCATTTAGGCTTTGTTATGTAGTCAATATCACTTGCTTTATATTTGTGGAAAGACATCTATCTATATAATTATTGTAGTCATTACGCCTATAGTAGAAAACTTTCCGTTTACAGAAAAACTAGAGCCAATTGACAAATTTCATTGTTATATTTGAACTCAGAATGTGAAATTCATTAAGAAATGGATCCTTTTGTTTCCAAAACTGGTAAAAAATAAAAATTTGTTGAACAGTGTTAGTTTTAAGAAAAAGCAAAACTGCGATCTAAAGAAAATATTCCCAAATACAAATTAACTTTTAGACTGGTTTAGCAAAAAAAAAAAAAAAAGTGTACCTAGCTTTAAACATACACAGATTGATTAACCACCTCCCGCCCGCCATATAGTACAACGACGGGCACAAGGTGGTTCTCTTGTTCTGGGAGAACATCATATGACGTCGCCCCATTCTAACCACGCATGCGCGGCTCCGGGAGTGCGCAGCGAGACGATCGGTGGTGCACTGTGTCCCTCGGACATAGCGGATCACCGATCGACAGAAAGAGCCGAAGATGTCGGCTCGTTCATGTGATCAGCTGTGTCCAATCACAGCTGATTGCATGTAAATAGGGAAATGCCGGTTACCGGCATTTCTCTCCTCACGAGCTGTCACGCTGACAGCTCAAGAGGAGAGGAGAGCCTGTAATCGGCATTCCTCAGAGGGGACATGTACAATGATCATCAGAGCAATGATGATCAGTGTGCCCTGATGATCTGTGCAGCCCCAGCAGTGCCACCTGTCAGTGCTCATCCATGCCACCTGCCAGTGCCCATCAGTGCCAACCAGTGCACATCAATTCCACATATCAGCGCCCATCTGAGCTGCCTATCAGTGCCAGTCAGAGCCGCCTATCAGTGCAATATATGAGTGCTGCCTTTCAGTGCCCATCAGTGATGCCTGTCAATGCCCATCAGTGCCACCTACCAGTGCCTCCTCATCAGTGCCACCTATCAGGTGTCCATCACTGCAGCCTCATTAGCGCACATCAGCAAAGGAGAAAAATCACTTATTTAAAAAATTTTATAACAAAAACTAAGAAAAAACTTTTTTTTTTTCAAAATTTTCAGTGGTTTTTGGTTTAAGAAAAAATAAAAAAAAACCCAGAGGTGATTAAATACCACCAAAATAAAGCTCCATCTGTCACAAAAAAAATGATAAAAATGTCATATGGATACAGTGTTGCATGATCGCGCAATTGTCATTCAAAGTGTGACAGCGCTGAAAGCTGGAAATTGGCCTGGGCAGGAAGGGGGTATAAGTGCCCTGTAGGCTAGTGGTTAAATAAACATTTACAACCTGACCTATGTGTGTTAAAAACCAAACACAAGACCTTTTAAAATGTGTGTAAAATATAGCAATAGAGGATCTACATAATATAACATAAGTTATAACTTATTATATAAATATATAATTACATAAATAGGATCACTATCTTAATTATTGTTTGTCATTGCTTGTTTAATTTCTCAGGCTTTAACTAATAATAATTACATTATGAAATCACATTTACTATCATTTTCCATATTCAGAACTTTGCTAGTCATATAGGGTGTTTAGAAAACATATACATACACTATATTGCCAAAAGTATTGGGACACCCCTCCAAATTATTATTATTATTATTATTATTATTATTATACAGGATTTATATAGTGCCAACAGTTTGCGCAGCGCTTTACAAAATGAAGGTAGACATTACAGTTACAATACAATTTGGTACAAGAGGAAACAAACAGAGGACCCTGCTCGTTCACTGAATTCAGGTTTATCAATTACCTCCATGGCCACAGGTGTATAAAATCAAGCACCTAGGCATACAGACTGCTTCTACAAACATTTGTGAAAGAATGGGTTGCTTTCAGTAGCTCCGTGAATTCAAGCGTGGTACTGTGATAGGTTGCCACCTGTACAATAAGTCTATCCGTGAAATTTCCTTGCTACTAAATATTCCACGGTCAACTGTTCATGGTATTATAACAAAGTGAAAGCAACTGGGAACAACAGCAACTCAGCCACAAAGTGGTAGGCCATGTAAAATGACAGAGCGGGGTCAGCACATGCTGAAGCGCACAATGCGCAAGTCGCCAACTGTCTGCAGAGTCAATGGCTAAAAGACCTCCAACCTTCGTGTGGCCTTCACATTAGCACAACAGTGCCTAAAGAGCTTCATGGAATGGGTTTTCATAACCGAGCAGCTGCATCCAAGCCTTACATCACCAAGTGCAATGCAAAGCTTCGGATGCAGTGGTGTAAAGCACGCCACCACTGGACTTTAGAGTAGTGGAGACATGGTCTCTGGAGTGACAAATCACACTTCCCTGTCTGGCAATCCGATAGACATGTCTGGGTTTAGCGGTTGCCAGGAGAATAACTGCATTGTGCCAAGTGTAAAGTTTGGTGAAGGGGGGGATTATGGCGTGGGGTTGTTTTCCAGGGGTTGGGCTTCGCCCCTTAGTTCCAGTGAAGGTCGCACTTAAGGCGTCAGCATACCAAGCCATTTTGGACAATTTCATGCTCCCAACTTTGTGAGAACAGTTTGGGGATGGTCCCTTCTTGTTCCAACATGACTGCGCATCAGTGCACAAAGCAAGGTCCATAAAGACATGGATGAGTGAGTTTGGGGTGGAGTATTTGACTGTCCTACACAGTCCTGACCTCAACCTGATATAACACCTTTGGAATGAATTAAAGTAGAGACTGCGAGCCAGGCCTTCTGATCTGACATCAGTGCCTGACCTCACAAATTTGCTTCTGGAAGAATGGTCAAACATTCCCATAGACACACAGCCTTCCCATAAGAGTTGATGTTGTTATAGCTGCAAAGGGTGGGCCAACTCAATATTGAACCCTACGGACTAAGACTGGGATGCCATTAAAGTTCATGTGCGTGTAAAGGCAGATGTCCCAATACTTTTGGCAATATAGTGTATATGCATGCATATGTAGCGCTCAACCCCCGAAGGAGTCGCTGGAATTATTGGGCACTTCTGTCCTTACTTCAGTGATGAACCATACAGTATATATATTGGGATATAGGTAAAGCGAGCGCTCAAAAATCAGCTGCTGGAACACTCCAAGGAATCACCAGACCTCATAACATGAATAATAAATAATAATATAGTGCAGCACTGTAATGCTAATAGGGATATAAGTAAATAAAAGTAAGTAAATTTAAATAAAATAAAAGTTCATAGAGTCCTTTATACAGTAAAAAATGATTGCAAACGAAAGTTTTGTGAAGACCTCCTCAGCATTAGATAGGTGACTGGAACCAAATAGATAAAGTGTGCGCTCACCGACCGCGCATTTAAAATGCGCATGTATGCAATTTTATCCAGGTAATCGGCCAGGCATGTGGATCAGCCAAACGTATAGGTCATCCCTCTCAGGTAAAAACATCAGCCTTGGGTGCAGTAATAAGCTTCTAGGTGCAGAGAGCCTTCTTGCCCAAAGTGTTAAGGTAGGTTTAAGCTCCCTCTCCTGGTTGCAAGGTACCCTAGGAATTGGCTGCTGTAAATCTGGAACCCTCCAACAAGAGGGTCAAAAACAGAGAGGGAATGCCAATAGTGTAGTAGGTTCAAACTTAGTTTATTAGATCAATAGTAACATACTAGCCTGGGTCAGATGCATATATAAACACTGTCAGCAATCAAGCGGACTGGTAAGTAAGATAAAAATAAAAATAAAATATACATGCACTAACCCAGCAAGTTAAAAAGGGGGGCCACCGGACCTCCTTGTGGTCCCGGTGGTCAGGAAGTCACACTTGCTGCTGGCTCCTCCTGAGGCCTTTCGTGTTACGGCACTTCATCAGAGGGTGGACGCCATTAGCAGTGTGACTAGAAAGACTTCCTATTTAAACGCGGTTCGCGCATGCGCGCGCAAATCCCGCTCTAATGTCAGAAGCGAAAAAAGTAACTGCGCATGCGCGCACTCTCAATAGCCGCCATTTTACCGTGGGCTGTAGATGCGCGAAAATGAACTGCGCATGCGCCACTCGATAGCCGCCATTTTGCCATGGATCATGGGCAGTAAGCTGTGCAAACTGACAGCTACTGCAAGAAGAATGTAGACAAGGCACATATGACTAGTGCCGATTACCCGGGGCTAATAGAAGAACCGCGATTGATCCGATCAGAGTGATAATTGATCCGATCCGACCCGAATATAACCTCCCCCCAGGGCAAGTGTCCAGGTATATAAGCTACTGCTTAAAAGGAGATATCCAGGTATATAAGCCAATGCTTAAAAAGGTATATAAGCCACTGCTCAAAAACAAGGTGCCCCAGGAATTATTCACCCCCTGTTGTCCATAAGGGGAACCTAGTCAACTTCTTGACATATATTATTACATCCATGGCATTGATGCTAGAGTGGTTACACATATATAAAAATCAAATATAATTGGTAGATAAACATTATATGTGCATACAACCTCTATATCTAAAAACGCATACAGACGTTGAAAAATGCGGCATCTCCTGCTGACATACATTCTTATCATGAGTCACCATTTTGCCGTGGATCATAAACCGCAATCTGTGTAAATGTACATCAGTATCATAATCCCAAAAAGGGGTTTTTTTACTAAACGGTAAATTATGCCTATAAGGGGTGAATATCGCTATCCCACTTCTCTAGGGCCTATTAAAAGCACAATAAAAAAATAAATAAATAAATAAATAAAAACCCATTCAGAGTATATACTCCAAAGACATGTCATCCCTTAATTTGGATGTAAGAGAATGTCATATATCCTTATTAGGTATATGTAACATCTACTATATCATCCATGGCCTAAGGTGCTCTACATATAGATGCTACATTTCATTAAAATATAAAAATATATATTTCATAATAATTCATAAAAATGCACTTCATAAAAATTATATAATTCGCAAAAGATATATATATATATAATATTTCTATATTTCATAAAAGGGGGGCCCCTAAAACCCTAGCTATAAACCAGGGCATGTGGTAAACACAATGGGGAATACATCATTGTCTTAGCTATTGGCAATGAAGCAATTAATATCCACCTCAACATTGTGTCCATGAGGGTGAAGTGTACGTAGTTCATAGACCCAGCGAGTCTCTGCCTGGGAAACAGTTCTGGTCTTATGAAGCACCCTCCAATGCGGGGATATTACCTCTATACCCATAAATTTTAATGAAGTAGGATCCCTATTATGGAAAAGCCTGTAATGGTTGGATAGCGAATGATCTTTATAGCCTTTATGTTCGCCACATGCTCACGTAGGCGATCCCGTAGGCGTCTGGTTGTCCGTCCTACATACTGTTTCTTACAGCGGCAACTAAGAAGGTAGACCACGAACTTACTGTGACATGATATGAATTGCTTGATATCATATGATTTTCCGGTTGATGATGAGGTAAAAGTATCAATCTTCCGCTTACGGGTATTGTCACACCTGCATATAATGCACTTATTGCACGGGTGGAATCCCTTCAGTTCATTAAAAAAGGCGTTTAAATAGGAAGTCTTTCTAGTCACACTGCTAATGGAGTCCACCCTCTGATGAAGTGCCGTAGCACGAAAGGCCTCAGGAGGAGCCAGCAGCAAGTGTGACTTCCTGACCACCGGGACCACAAGGAGGTCCGGTGGCCCCCCTTTTTAACTTGCCGGGTTAGTGCATGTATATTTTATTTTTATCTTACTTACCGTATATACTCGAGTATAAGCCGAGTTTTTCAGCACATTTTTTGTGCTGAAAAACGGCCCCCTCGGCTTATACTCGAGTCAACGTCTGCAGATGACATGCCGTCCCTGTCATCTGGACACACCCCCGGAATCAATCCTCGCCGGTGATTGGCCACTGGAACTGTAGCTCAGGAGAGGCACACAGGCGCCCAATCACCGGCGAGGAGGTGGAGCTTGGAAAGGAGGAGCCGAGCGGCACCGCGAAGATCGAGCGAGTGAAGAGGAGGAGAGCGGCCGGAGAAGGAAGACATCTGACTGGTAAGTGTGTACCATGGGAGAGGGAGGGAGCGAGCAAGCCCAGGCTGGAGCAGGGGTCACCAACGATGGGGCACTATTCCTTCCCCCACTGACACCAACAATGGGGCACTATTCCTCCCCCCACTGACACCAACGATGGGGCACTATTCCTCCCCCCACTGACACCAACGATGGGGCACTATTCCTCCCCCCTCGGCTTATACTCGAGTCAATAGTTTTTCCCATTTTTTTGTGGTTTATATTCGAGTCGGCTTATACTCGAGTATATACGGTACCAGTCCGCTTGATTGCTGACAGTGTTTGTATATGCATCTGACCCAGGCTAGTATGTTACTATTGATCTAATAAACTAAGTTTGAACCTACTACACTATTGGCATTCCCTCTCTGTTTTTGACCCTCTTGTTGGAGGGTTCCACATTTACAGCAGCCAATTCTTAGGGTACCTTGCAACCAGGAGAGGGAGCTTAAACCTACCTTAACACCTTGGGCAAGAAGGCTCTCTGGACCTAGAGGCTTATTACTGCACCCAAGGCTGATGTTTTTACCTGAGAGGGATGACCTATATGTTTGACTGATCCACATGCCTGGCCGATTACCTGGATAAAATTGCATACATGAGCATTTTAAATGCGCGGTCGGTGAGTACGCACTTTATCTATTTGGTTCCAGTCACCTATCTAATGCTGAGGAGGTCTTCACAAAACGTTCGTTTGCAATCATTTTTTACTGTATAAAAGGACTCTATGAACTTTTATTTTAATTTACTTACTTTTATTTACTTATATCCCTATTAGCATTACAGCGCTGCACTATATTATTATTTATTAAGTATATATATTGGATCCATAGCACACCAGTACACCTTGTGGGAAGTTTTATAACAGCTTTAATAAGACAGGTAAAACTCTGCAAATAGACTGCAAATTAACTTGGAAAATAGCAGTTAAATGCACTGAATACACAAACCTTCCAGAATTGGCACAATAATATCAATGGACACAATATTCATTTATAGACGTATATACCGGTATAGCTATAGATCAGAATTAATCCCCTGCAACTATAGCAGCAATATGTCCCCAGCTAAACTGACATCTCTTTAGGCTCAGTCCCAAATTCACTTGTATACTGTAGGGTTGTAACACTGTATGAGTCTATGTGTTGCACAGGCCTGTGTTAGTGAATCGGTGGAGTGCTCTTATGACATGTCACTGGTTAGCAGTTGCTCACCACATCCACGAAGAACAGTCTCCATGGGTCAACTCCTTGAAGGAATGATGAATAGGGGCTCTGTCTCTCTGATAGTTTTTTTCTGTTGTCAATTGTGGGTGCTGCACGATCTCTGAGGTGCCTCACCTGGGATGGTCACAAGCCTCCTCTGCGATTTCCAACCCTCTGACCTCTCTCTGCAGTGGGAGATGTCATTGCTGTCGGTAACTGCCGTCGCAGGTGACTGGTACCAGTGATCTCAGTTGCCGCTGACTTCAGCTGCCATAGATAACCATTGTCCTTAGCAACCTCTGCCGTTCTGGAAATAGTGTCAGTGTACTTCAACAGTAGGGGCTGCTGACTAGCTACCAAATGTCCTCTGCAAAGTTACACGTGGCTCCTCCACCCCCTTCCAAAGCATCCTGGTCTTCTAGTTCTGTGCAGTATAAAGTTACATTGTCTGCCTCTGCAATGAAACTGCAACTCCCACAAACACTCCAGTACTGCTGAGAGCTGAGCCAATCAAACCCTTTCTGACAACATGCAGTCCTAAAAGGGAAACCGTTCTTTAACCTTCCTACCATTTATTGTAGGCCTGTCATTTTTAGGAATAACTCACTGAAATCTGTCCGAACAAGAGTCTAGTAAACATCCCAGGTATGCTAAAATTTGAAACGCGAAATCATAAATTATAATTGAATAATCATAAAAAATAATATAATATAATAATAATAAATGTAATTCTATAATATAATCAAACCATAAACAGTGAAATTTTAAATAGCTCCAAGTTCGCACATCACTGAGCAAATTCGCAAAATCGTTGTCAGTGTCTGATGGCGAATTTCCCCACGAATCATCTCTCAATTCTACAAGTAGTTCTAATTTACTATCGCTGTTCTCGAGCTGGTCTAAAACCGCTTTTGACCTAAAGGGACACTTTTTGGACGCCATGGACATTTCTCAGTTTCTAGGCAGAAAGAACAGTAAAAATTCAGGCAGGGCACAGGACAAAGCACTAGGGACAAAATGTATGTGAAATGGTTTGATATAGTAATGTTTTACTATGTGATTTTAGTGTATTTAGTGAATGTCACTTTTTGACATTTTTAAATTTCCCGCCAGTTCCGTCTCCGTATGTCCTGACGTCTCAGGGAATGGAACCTGGAAGACAGATGCTGGCATCGGCCGTAGGACATTGCCGGGGACACTGCAGGGGGGACATCGCGGGAGCAAAGGACAAGGTAAGTGAAAAACAGATCCCTGAGCAACGCTGCAGGGTATTCCTGAGAGTAGCTTGGGGTTACCGCTTCTGGTGATGAAACTTTACCCCGAGCTACACTCAGGAATACCTCCAGGGAGTTTAAAAGGGAAACAGCAATGGCCACGCTACACATATATATCTGCAGCCTAAAATTTGTGATCTATGCATGATAACTGGATTGCAGCAGTAATTTGGAACCTTGTGCATGAACCTCTAGTCAAGGTTAGAGTATTGATCTACTTCCACATCAGACACTTAGATATGCAGCATAGCTCATTGCTAGCTGCTGAGATCAAGCTATAAAGAGAAACACAGAACATTCACCAGAAATTCAGTAATAATAATAATTTACGAGCAAACCTTTACATTTTTATTTTGCCAAGGGGTCATTCTGTAGCTATCCAAGAGTCTCCAAATAGGTGTTGAAAGGAAACAGAGCCATTAGTGCAATACATCAGATCTAGTATTATATAGCACATTGTATTATGCAACTCTGCATGCGTCTGTTTGTATGCAGACACACATCTTCTTTTCATCAGCAGATTGGTTAGCACTTCCGCCTGGCAGTTGGTTAGCACTTCCGCCTGGCAGTACTAGGGTCGTTGGTTCGAATCCCAGCCACGGCAGCACCTGCCTGGAGTTTGCATGCTCTCCCTGTGCCTGCGTGGGTTTCCTCCGGGTACTCCGGTTTCCTCCCACACTCCAAAGACATGCTGGTAGGTTAAATGGATCCTGTCTAAATTGTCCCTAATATATGAATGTAAGTTAGGAACCTTAGATTGTACACCCCTTGAGAGTTAGGGACTGATGTGAATGTACTATATATATGTGTAAAGCGCTGTGTAAAATTGACGGCGCTATATAAGTACCTGAAATAAATGAATAAAATCAGCAAGCATATCACTATGCAGGCACTACTATTAAACATGTCAGGTTTTAGTTGACACATGTTCAACAGTGCCTATCCATTTCTCAGGCAGTCAGGTACATAAGTACATTCCAACAGACTTATGTAAAAATAGAAATATTTGTGTCAATATAAAAATATTTTTGCCTAGTAAAACAGATGCATTTGCCTTGTTAAAATAGGTCCATATATATTTCGACACAGACTCAATTTTAGTTTTTCTCAGATACTTATCAAAACATATTCAAGCTATAGTTATATAATGGATATGGGCTGAAAGTACACACTCTCAAGCAGGGGTGGACTGACTACTCATGGGGCCCCCGGGAAATGGGGGATCATGGGGCCCCTGTGTCCTTGCCCAAACTCAAAAAAGCCTATGAAAAAGGTATTAGTGGCATCGCATGGGGCCCCCTACTGACCCCAGGCCCTTGTGCGGTGCCTGAGTTCCAAATGGTCAGTCCGCCTCTGCACTCAAGTTTAATTTAAGGGTATGTACATACAAATTGGAGGAAGGGTTTAGGAATTACAGCTCTTAAGAGTATCCACCCCCCCCCCCCCTTTTCGAAGGGACCAAAAGTAACTGGACAGTTGAATCAAAAGCTATTTCATGGCAAGGTATGGGCTACTCCATTATTTCTTCATCAATTAAACAGGTAAAAGGTCTGAAGTTGGTTCTAAGTGTGGCATTTGCATTTGGAGTCTATTGCTGTGAACCTACATCATGCGTTCAAAGGAGCTGTCCATGCAAGTGATACAGGCCATTGTAAGGCTTCAAAAACAAAACAAATCTATCAGAGAGATAGCAGTACTATTAGGAGTGACCAAATCAACAGTTTGGTACATTTTGAGAAAAGAACGCACTTGTGAACTCAGCAACATAAAAAGGCATGGACGGAAGACAACAGTAGTGGATGATTGCAGGTTCCTCTGTATGGTAAAGAAAAACCCATTTACAACATCCAGACAAGTGAAGGACACTCTCCAGGACGTGAGCGTATCATTGTCAAAGTCTACAATCAAGAGAAGACTTCACGAGAGCAAATACAAAGGGTTCACCACAAGGTGCAAACCATTCATAAGCCTGAAGAATAGAAAAGCCAGATTAGACTTTGCCAAAAAACATTATTATAATACAGGATTTATATAGCACCAACAGTTTGTGCAGTGCTTTACAAAATGAAGGTAGACATATACAATTTGGTTCAAGAGGAAACAGAGGGCCCTGCTCATTAGAGCTTACAATCTAGGAGGAAGGGTTGAGTGATACAGAAGGTAATAGCTGTGGGGGATGTGCTGATGGAGGAAATAAAAGGCAGTTTACTAGTTTGAAGCAGGATAGGCTTCTTTAAAGAGAACATTTTTCAGGGATCGTCTAAAGGTGGATAGTTTAGGAGATAGACAGATTGGGTTAGGGAGTTCCATAGGATGGGAGGAGTCCTGGAGGCAAGCATGAGAGGAGGTGACACGGGAACAGAAGGTCTTGGGAGGATCGAAGAGAGTGGTTTGGTAGATAATTTGAGAGCCGGTTAGTGATGTAGCTGGGGGCAGAGTTGTGGATGGCTGGCTTTGTAAGTTGTTGTTAGCATTTTTAATTTTATTCGTTGGGCAAGTGGAAGCCAGTGGAGGAATTGGCAGAGAGGGGTAGCAGACACTGAATGGTTAGGAAGGTAAATGAGCCTGGCAGCAGTATTCATGATGGACTGGAGGGGGGATAGCCTCTGTAAAGGTAAGCCAATGAGGAGGAAGTTGCAGTAGTCGAGGTGAGAGATAACCAGGGAGTGAAATAGGAGCTTTGTGGTATCACTGGTTAAAAAGGGGCGTATTCTAGAGATGTTGCAGAGGTTGAGGCGGCATGATTTGGACAGGGATTGGATATGGGCCTGAAAGGATAGATCAGAATCAGGGTTACCCCTAGCACTCTGGCATGTGGGGATGGGTTGATAGTGGTGCTATTGATCCTGACCGAGAAATCAGGGGAAAAGGCATGTGAGGGAGGAAATATTATGAGTTAGGTTTTGGATAGATTGAGTTTTAGGAAGTGATCTGACATCCAGTCTGATATGTCTGTTAGTAAATCGGTCATACGTGAGGAAACAGATGGGGTGAGCTGAGGAGTAGAGATAGATTTGTGTGTCGTCAGCATAGAAATGGTATTGGAATCCATGGAAAGCTATCAGCTGACCCAAGGAAGATGTGTAGATCAAAAATAGGAGGGGTTCAAGGACAGAACCTTGGGGGACCCCGACAGTAAGAGGAGGTAGAGTTGTAAGAGACACTGAAAGAGCGGTGTGATAGATAAGATTCGAACCAACGGAGAGTACAGTCACAGAGACCAAGTAAAAAGAGTTTTTTGAGGAGGAGGGGGTGGTCAACTGTGTCAAAGGCAGCAGAGAGGTCCAAGAGTAAGAGTACGGAATAGTGACCATTGGATTTAGCAGTTAGTAATTCGTTTTTGAGTTATATGGGAGCAGTTTCTGTGGCGTGTTGGGGGCGAAATCCAGACTGAAGGGGATGGAGAAGGTTATTCTCAATAAGGTGGCAGCTCAGCCGGTTGTAGACTAGACGTTCATAGAGTTTGGAGGCAAAAGGGAGTAAGGAGATGGGTCTTAGGTTGCAAAAATTGGTGGGGTCCAGTGAGGCCTTTTTAAGTATGAGAGGTGACTAGCGCATGTTTTAGAGAGTTGGGGAAGATGTCAGTAGAAAGGGAGAGAATGAATATATGAGTTAAAGAGTAAATGATAGAGCCAGAGGATGACTGTAGTATTTGCAAGGAAACGGGACAGGTGGTTAGGTGAGCTTTAGAATAAAAAAAAAAAAGTTTACCAAGCTCCTCTATAGTAGCTGGGTTAAACAAGGGAAGTATAGATTGTGCAGGTGGACAAGGAGTGTAGGGTGAGGGAGATATCCGTACAGTGGAGATCTTCTCAAAAATTGTATCAATCTTTTTTTTTTTTTTTTTAAGTGATTAGCGATCTCCTGGACAGTGAGTGAATTAGTGGGTAGAGGTAAAGAAGGCCAAAGTAGAGAGTTAAAGGTAGAAAAGAGTTAATGGGGATGGCGTGAGAGGGTGTTCATGAGAGTGATAAAAATAGGTCTGTTTGGCAGTGTGGAGACAGGAGTTGTATTTTTGAAGGGCAGATTTACAGTTGTGACCAAAATTATTCAACCCCCAATGCTGTAAAGGGGTTTAGGGACTATAGTGTACATTTGGAATTGTATTCAGAATCAAATCCTACAAGGACGTTGTAACTACCCAAATGCAACTAAAATGACATCAATTGTTTATGTAATACAGTAGTAAATGGTTCTTATGTGGTTTCTTCATTGCCACAATTATTCAACCCCTTAAAGACTACCACTCTGAAGAACAGAGGTTCATACAGGTGCTTTCCATCAGGTATTGAAAACACCTGTGGATGTCACCGAGCAGCAATCAAGCATAATAAGCACCAATTAGGCAGCTTTAAAATGACTGTGATACTCAGCTCCTTCTAGACATTTACTGGTGTGGTTACAAACATGGTGAAGGCAAGAGAATGGTCCAGGAAGACAAGAGAAGAGGTGATTTCTCTTCACAGGAAGGGCAATGGCTATAAGAAGATTGCAAAGATGTTAAACATACCAAGAGACACCTTAGGAAGCATCATTCGCAAATTCAAGGCAAAGGGCACTGTTGAAACGCTACCTGGTCGTGGCAGAAAGAAGATGCTGACTTCGACTGCTGTGCGCTACCTGAAGCGTAGAGTGGAGAGAAGTCCCCGTGTGACTGCTGAGGAACTGAGAAAAGATTTGTCAGATGTGGGTACAGAAGTTTCAGCCCAGACAATAAGACGCACACTGCGTAATGAAGGCCTCCGTGCCAGAACTCCCAGGCGTACCCCCTTGCTGTCTCCAAAGAATAAGAAGAGTCGACTGCAGTATGCCAAAAGCCATGTGGACAAACCACAAAAGTTGTGGGATAGTGTTCTGTGGACTGATGAAACAAAATTAGAACTGTTTGGGCCCATGGATCAACGCTATGTTTGGAGGAGGAAGAACAAGGCCTATGATGAAAAGAACACCTTGCCTACTGTGAAGCATGGTGGAGGGTCAATCATGCTTTGGGGCTGTTTTGCTTCTGCAGGTACAGGGAAGCTTCAGCGTGTGCAAGGTACCATGAATTCTCTTCAGTACCAGGAGATATTGGATGGAAACGTGATGCAGTCCGTCACACACCTGAGGCTTGGGAGACGTTGGACCTTTCAACAGGACAATGATCCCAAGCATACCTCCAAGTCCACTAGAGCATGGTTGCAGAGGAAAGGCTGGAACATTTTGGAGTGGCCATCGCAGTCACCAGACTTAAATCCGATTGAGAACCTCTGGTGGGACTTAAAGAAAGCAGTTGCAGTGCGCAAGCCTAAGAATGTGACTGAACTGGAGGCCTTTGCCCATGAAGAATGGGCGAAGATACCCGTAGATCGCTGCAAGACACTTGTGTCAAGCTATGCTTCACGTTTAAAAGCTGTTATAACTGTAAAAGGATGCTGTACTAAGTACTAAGATTGAATGTCACTTGGGGGTTGAATAAAACTGATAATGCTGTGAGCACAGAAAAGACATTTGTGGTTATTTCATTATAACTGTTATGTTATATTTGTCTGACCTACAAGTGCCTCTTTAATGTAAATGTAAGCAAGATGACTGAATGATCAAAAGCAATGTCAAACTGGCCAAAACACTCAATTTCAGTGGGGGTTGAATAATTTTGGTCACAACTGTATATTGGTTAAAGTCTTGCTAGGTCTTAGTCTTACACCATAAACGCTCCAGAGCATGACTACGTTTTTTGAGGCATCTGGTATTGGCTGTTTGCCAGGACTGTAGTGGTCAGGGCCTAATTCTGTGTGTAGTGAGGGGAGGCCAATGTGTCCACGATGGATGACAGTGAACTATTGTAGACAGAAGTGGCCAGGTTGGGGCAGGACAGGGCTGAGATTTTGTCATAGAGACAATTTGTTGCCAAAAAAAGAAGAGAAGGGTTAAGATTACAAACGTTTCTTCGGATGCCTTTTTGATAGTTGGAAGACAAGGAGGAGGAAGCCAAGGAGAGAGTGAAGCTAATAAGAGTGATCAGAGAAAGGAATAGGAAAGTTAGTGAGGTTGCAAGGAGTGCATAGGTAGGAGAATACAAGGCCGAGGCAGTTACCCATGTAATGAGTAGAAGCATGTGTCCAATGTTTTAGGTCAAAAGAAGTGGTTAGGCTCAGAAGTTTAGAGGTAGCAGGAGTGTTAAGATTAACAGGGATGTTGAAGTTACCGAGAATGATTGTGGGAATTTCAGAAGAGAGAAAGTAAGGCAGCCAGGCAGAGAAGTTATCAAGGAAGCTTAATACCGGTGCAGGAGACCGATAGAGCACAACAGTTCTTAAGAAACTGGAGAAAATAGACGAATAGAGTGAACTTCAAAATGAGGACAGGGACAGAGAGGAATGAATGAAGGACCTGAAAGTGCTTTATGGAGATAGGAGGATTCCAACTCCACCACCTTTCCATCCACTAGGCCTGGGAGAGTGAGTCCAGAGGAGACCACCATAGGAGAGGGCAGCAGGATAGAGAAAGTCAGATTCATGAAGCCAGGTTTCTGTAATTGCAAGCAGGTTAAAGGAGTTTTTGATAACAAGGTCATGGACAGAAATGAGTTTGTTACAAAGAGAGCGGGCTTTCCAAAGGGCACAGGAAAAGGGGAGGCTGGTTCTAGGAAGAACAGGAATAGTAACTAGATTGTGTGGATTGCGGCCACTGTTAGAGGATAGGGCGTGCCGGGTGAATTGGTCAAAAGAAAAAGATGGCCATCCAGGATTTGGGGAAGTCTCCAGATGTTAGAAGCAGAAGGGAGAGAGAGGCAATATGAGAGTATGACTTATATGGAGGGACTGGTCCCAGTGTCCTGGAGGTTTTATTAGTATGTGGGCTCTGAATTAGCAGGAGTTGATGAGGTGAACACAGGAGTGAGGGTGATATATATAAGCTGTGGGGTGGAGAAAAGGGGTGAAGGAGAGAGTTTGAAGAGAGAGGATACAAATGTGAGGAGGTGTAGGGAGTGCATGTTACAGAGTGGTGAGGTGAAGAAGCAGACTGGGTAAGATGAAAAAGCTGGATGGGGAAACAGGTCACCTGTAGTGTGATTAGTATTTGAAGATATCTGCTGTGGTTTCTTGCTTTGTGCATTCGCTGAAGTGCAGAGCCAAAGTGCAATGTTCAATACTTTAGCCAAGATGATAGTTACCAATGCTACCCCTGGCTGTGCCTCCCCTAAGGAAAGCCTAAATTTATACTGAGTTGGGTAGGGTATTGCCAATTAATCAATTAGGAATGCATAGCAGAGACACATGGCTAGCAGGGCAAACTTCTCACACCAAAAGGAGGACTACAAGAGAGCAGAGTTGTAAAGATTAGGATCAACTCATCAATTTGGGTTAGACAATAAGAGCAAAATAAACACCACAGTAATATGGCCAGAGTTAGAGATTTTGGAAGCAGTAAGAATTACCAATAAGAACACTGAAAGTTATGAATCAGCTTCAGTTAGAAGTGGATTTTAAAAGCAGTATAGATTACCATATAGCAGTGCAGGGTGAATTAGCATTCATACATGGCATGGGCGATAGTACAGATGGATATTGCTCACAGACATTTACTTGTGATGAGATAAAACATAAAAAAGCCAGACCAGTTCTGGAAAAGCTCTCTTTGAATGGATGAAACTAAGATTAATCTGTACCAGAATGACGGGAAGAAAAAGTGTGGAGAAGGCTTGGAACAGCTCATGATCCAAAGTACACAACATCATCTGTAAAACATGGTGGAGGCAGTTTGATGGCATGGGCATGCATGGCTTCCAGTGGCAATGGATCATTGGTATTTATTGATAAAACAGAAGCAGCTGGATGAATTTTGCAGTGTTTAGAGATATACTGTCAGTTCAGATTCAGCCAAATGCAGCAAAGTTGATTCGACGGCGCTTCACAGTGCAGATGGACAATGATCCAAAACACACTGCAAAAGCACCCCAGGAGCTTTTGAAGCAAAAAAAGTGGAATATTCTGCAATGGCCGAGTCAATCACCTGATCTCAACCCAATTGAGCATGCATTTCAATTGCTGAAGGCAAATCTAAAGGCAGAAAGACACAAAGACAGAGCCTGGCAAAGAATCAGAAAGGAGGAAACCCAGTCTTTGGTAATGTCCATGTGTTCCAGATTTCAGGCAGTTATTGTCAGTAAAGGACTCTCAACAACATATTAAAAATGAACATTTTATTTATGAATATATTCATTTGTTCAATTACATTTGAGCCCCTGAAAATGGAGGGACTGTGTATAAAAATGGTTGCAGTTCCTAAAATTTGTACTAGATATTTATGTTCAACCCCTTGAAACAATCCAAATGAATTTGAAGTGCAGACTTTCAGCTTTAATGCGTTTTAATTTATTCCGGTGGCATACAGAGCCAAAAGTATAAAAATTGTGCCTGTGTCCAAATATATATGGACCTAACTGTATATAAGAAACTTATAAATATATTGTATATTTAACCACCTCCCGCCCGCCATATAGTCCAATGACAGGCGCAAGGTGGTTCTCTCGTTCTGGGAGGACGCCATATGACGTCCTCCCATTCTCACCGCGCATGCGTGGCTCAGGTAGCGCGCAGTGCGGCGAGCCGCGGTGCGCTGTGTCCCTCGGACACAGCGGATCACCGATTCACGGAAAGAGCCGAAGATGTCGGCTCAGTCATGTGATCAGCTGTGTCCAATCACAGCTGATCACATGTAAACAGGGAAATGCCGGTTATCGGCATTTCTCTCCTCACGAGCTGTCACGCTAACTGCTCGAGAGGAGAGCCGGTAATCAGCATTCCGCAGAGGGGACATGTACACTGATCATCAGGGCACTGATGATCAGTGTGGCCCCAGAAGTGCCACCTGTCAGTGTCAGTGCCAAACAGTGCCACGTGCCAGTGCCCATCAGTGCACATCAATGCCACATATCAGTGCCCATCTGAGCTCCCTTTCAGTGTCACCCATCAGTGCCAGTCAGTGCCACCTATCAATGCTGCCAATCAGTGCCGCCTGTCAGTGCCATATATCAGTGCTGCCTTTCAGTGCCCATCAGTGATGCCTGTCAATGCCCAACAGTGCCACCTACCAGTGCCTCCTCATCAGTGCCCATCACTGCAGCCTCATTAGCGCACATCAGTGAAGGAAAAAAAATCACTTATTTACAAACATTTTATAACAAAAACTAAGAAAAATTTTTTTTTTTTCAAAATGTTCAGTGGTTTTTGGTTTTAAAAAAAATAAAAAAACCCAGAGGTGATTAAATACCACCAAAATAAAGCTCTGTCACAATAAAATGATAAAACTTTCATATGGGTACAGTGTTGCATGACCGCGCAATTGCCATTCAAAGTGTGAGAGCGCTGAGAGCTGGAAATTGGCCTGGGCAGGAAGGGTGTATAAGTGCCCTGTAGGCTAGCGGTTAAACATATTCTTTATAAAATAATAAAAAAAAAAAAGTACTGTATACTTATACCAGGTGTCTGTATATAATCATAATTTTACACCCTGTTCCAAATTATTATGCAAATTCTATTTAAGTGTCACAAAGATTAAATATTTTGTTTTTCAGTTTAACTCATGGATGGCATTGTGTATCAGGGCTCTTTTGATCACTGAAAATAATCTCGGACACCTGTGATAATTAGATTGGCAGGTGAGCCCAATTTAAGGAAAAACTACTAAAGGAGGGTGTTCCACAATTATTAAGCAGAGCACCATTTTCAAGCAATATGGGGAAGAAAAAGGATCTCTCTGCTGCCGAAAAGAGTGAAATAGTTCAATGCCTTGGACGAGGTATGAAAACATTAGATATTTCACGAAAACTTAAGCGTGATCATCGCTCTATTAAGAGATTTGTGGCTGATTCAGAGCAGAGACGGGTTCGTGCAGATAAAGGCACATTGAGGAAGATTTCTGCCAGATCCATGCATTGGATCAAGAGAGCAGCTGCTAAAATACCATTACATAGCAGCAAACAGATATTTGAAGTTGCTGGTGCCTCTGGAGTCCCACGGACATCAAGGTGTAGAGCCCTCCAGAGTCCTTCAACTGTGCATAAACCTTCTATTCGGCCACCACTAACCAATGCTTGTCACGATCGCACGATCGCCACCCTAAACATGAGACGATCGCACGACCACACGACCGCGACCACCAATACGTCACGCCCGCGGCATCAGACCCCAGACCTTCTCACCAAACTTGTGACCAAAGGAACGGCCGATCTAAAACCGCTATGTGACGTGCGTAACAATACCACACTCAGCTGCGCCCTGCACAACGATTGTCCAGCTAATGGAACGCAATCGACGCACCGGCAGCCTGAATGCTCTTGTTACTGGGTCGGGTTAATTACGCAACTAACCCTTCACTGCCACCACCACTTTTTGCACAGAGAAAGGGGAAACTCTCCTTATCAAATATAAACTGTAATGGTTGAAGAGTCGCCTGTCCTATACGGTCACTGCAGGCCGATTGGGCAGAGGATCAAACAAACACAGTAGCGTCTCTTCAAAAGGCAGGAATTCGTGAATTGCAGGTAAGCGCTTAGAAACAGTTTAACACTTTCAGAAAGAAAGGTTTATTACTAAAAGAGTCAAACAGGTGCAATAAAATATTTACAAAGGAAATGTAACTAAGATAGATATATATATATATATATATATATATATATATATATATATAAAAACAGCACAGCAAAGAGATAACAGGGAGAAGTTAAAAGGTTAAGTTACTTGCCACGTTCAGCCTTAAGGTAAGCAGATCCAAGTTGCAGAGCGAAGGGTCTTTGATCTCCTGCTGTTACGATGTTAAAATTTGGAGATGTGTTTAGCTTAACTTTTTAGGCTTGCCAGCCTGTCTTTTAAAGTCCCCCTGCAGGGGGGGTGGCTCTGAGTACTGGCCAATACCCTGTTTTGGGCGGGATCGGCGGATGGACTCTGCATTAAAACTGACAGCTTCATAATCCATGATATGAAACATAGGTGACAGCTGACCTGAGGAATGTTCATTTAACTTCTGTCACCTGGCTGGTAGGGTTTATGAGGTTCCAACTTCTTTCAAGTCCAGGGAAAAACTTTACACAGGCTTTGGGACAGAGAGTCTGCTGTCTCTATGGGGGGGCTTTGTAGCGCTGGGCCCCTGCTGCTCCAGTCTGCAAGTAACTTTTAGCACTTACACATCTGTCCCTGTACCTCTCAGGAAGGGAGGGGGTAGGGAATAAAGGATTGAGGAATACTTCTAATAAAAAAAGGGGAACACTGCGTCCATCTCTGATGAGCAAGTTTGCTACAATGCTCACAAGCAGAAACGGCTGCATTGGGCAGAAAAATACATGAAGACTAATTTTCAAACAGTACTGTTCACTGATGAGTGCCGTGCAACCCTGGATGGTCCAGATGGATAGAGTAGTGGATGGTTGGTGGATGGCCACCCTGTTCCAACAAGGCTGTGACGTCAGCAAGGCGGTGATGGAGTCATGTTTTGGGCCGGAATCATGGGAACAGAGCTGGTTGGCCCCTTTAGGGTCCCCAAAAGGTGTAAAGGTGACCTCTGCAAGGTATGTGGAGTTTATGACTGACCACTTACTTCCCTGGTACAGGAGGAACTATGCTTTCTGTAATAAAATCATCTTCATGCATGACAATGCACCATCTCATGCTGCAAAGAAAACCTCTGCATCAATGGCTGCTATGGGGATAAAAAGAGAGAAAGTCATGGTGTGGACTCCATCCTCCCCTGACCTCAATTCTATTGAGAACCTTTGGAGCATACTCAAGCAAAAGATCTATGAGGGTGGGAGGCAATTTACATCCAAACAGCAGCTCTGGGAGGCTATTCTGACATCTTGCAAACAAATTGAAGCAGAAACGGTCCAAAAACTCACAATTTCAATGGATGCAAGATTTGTGAAGCTGCTATCAAATAAGGGGTCCTATGTTAAAATGTAACGTGACTTGTTAAAATGTTTAAAAAGTTAAAATGTTGATAAAAGTTTGATTGAAATAGCTTTTGATTTCAGTAAATATGCTGCAAACACAACAAATGACAAATTTTCAGTTCTTTACAACCTATAAAGTGTTTTGAAACTTACTGTGCATAATAATTTGGAACAGTGCATTGTACGTTTTTTATGTTTAAAAAAAAATACTGTTATTAGGAGGTTTGTTCAATAAAATTTGAATTGTACTCTTAATAGTTGATAACATGAGAATTATGCTGTTATTTACATCAATTATTTAGGTAAATGAGAAAAATATAATTTGCATAATAATTTGGAACACGGTGTAGTGCAGAAGTTTTGGAAATCGTCAGCAGGCATTTTGGGAACACATCCCACGAAAATGGTGATACCCTATTTATTCAACAAGTGAATAAAAGAGTGAATATTTTAATTGCATTTATATCCCTCAGATCTTTGGTGTGAAGCCCACACTTTAAAGCTAAACCACTTTTTGAAAAGAGAAAAAAAGGAAGCATTTGTGATTTTTACTACATTTTGTGCACTACCACAACACACAGATGTAATTCTGGTCTTAAAGTGTATCTGAACCTAATACAAAATGTTTATACAGTTGCAAGAAAAAGTAAGTGAACCCCTTGGGATTACGTGGAGTTTTGCATGAGTTGGGCATAAAATGTTCTCTGAACGTCATCCAAGTCACAATAATAGAAGAACACAGGCTGCTGAACATAATACTACACAAACATTAGATGTTGCCATGGTTTAATTGCACATAACATGTAAACATTCACAGTGCAGGGAAGAAAAAGTATGTGAACCTTTGGACTTAATAACTGGTTGACCCTCCTTTGGCAACAATAACCTCAACCAAACGTTTCCTGTAGTTGCAGATCAGACCTGCACAACGATCTGGAGTCATTTTGGACCACTCCTCTTCACAAAACTGTTTCAGTGTAGCAATATTCTTGGGATGTCTGTTGCGAATCGCTCTCTTAAGGTCATGCCACAGCATTTCAATCAGGGATGAGGTCAGGACTCTGACTGGGCCACTCTAAAAGGCGTATTCTGTGCTGTTGCAGCCATTGTTTTGTTGAATTACTTGTATGCTTTGGGTCATTGTCCTGTTGCATCACCCATCCTCTGCGGAGCTTCAGTTGGCGGACAGATGGTCGTACGTTTTCCTGCAAAATGTCTTGATAAACTCTGGAATTCATTTTCCCATCAATGACAACAATCCGTCCAGGCCCTGAGGCAGCAAAGCAGCCCCAAACCATGATGCTCCCTCCGCCATGTTTTACAGTGGGGATGAGGTTTTGATGTTGGTGTGCTGTGCCTTTTTTTCTCCACACAGTGTTGTGTGTTCTTCCCAAACAACTCAATCTTGGTTTCATCTGTCCACAGTATATTTTGCCAGTAGTGCTGTGGAACATCCAGGTGCTCTTTTGCAAACTTCAAACGTGCTGCAATATTCTTTTTGGACAGCAATGGCTTCCTCCGTGGTGTCCTCCCATGTACTCAATTCTTGTTTAAGGTTTTCCTTATTGTAGATGTGTCAACAAAAATGTTAGCATGTGCCAGAGATTTCTGTAGGTCTTTAGCGGACACTCTGGAATTCTTCTTTACCTCATGCAGCATTCTGCGCTGTGCTCTTGCAGTCATTTTTACAGGACGACCACGCCCAGGGAGAGTAGCAACAGTGCTAAACTTTCTCCATTTGTAGACAGTCTGTCTTACCGTGGACACATGAACATCAAGGCTTTTGGAGATACTTTTGTAACCCTTTCCAGCTTCACGCAAGTCAACAATTCTTGATCGTAGGTCTTCTGAGAGCTCTTTTCTGTGAGGCATGGTTCACATCAGACAGTGCTTCTTGAAACCAGTAAACCCAAAACAGGTGTGTGTTTTTTAAGGGCAGGACAGCTGTCAGCAACACATCCAATATCATCACACTGATTGGAGTCAAGGTTGGCTCACTCCTGGCTCCAATTAGCTCTGGGAGAAGTCATTAAGCTAGGGCCTCACATACTTTTTCCTCCCTGCACTGTGAATGTTTACATGTTATGTGCAATTAAACCATGGCAACATCTAATGTTTGTGTAGTATTATGTTCAGCAGACTGTGTTCTTCTATTGTTGTGACTTAGATGACGTTCAGAGCACATTTTATGCCCAATTCATGCAAAACTCCACGTATTCCCAAGGGGTTCACATACTTTTTCTTGCAACTGTATATTGCAGCTTACTAGTCCTTAGATGTGGAGGCTGCATTAGTTTTATTTTTTCTTTCCCTATATTTTCACCTGGTCATCCTGTCAGTAAAACACTTGAAGTTATATGTTACATAACAAAAGAAAACAATAAGACAAATCCATGTTTATGGTAAATACACATTTCAAATCTTGGTCTAGTACTTGTTAGACGTGGAATCATATAATTGTTCAAAACGTTCTATCAAATTCATCCTGCACATCCTCCACTCTCTTCATTCTCCTCTGCCTCCTTCTCCACTTTCTCCTTCAGTGCGACGGTTGAGAGATTAGCGGTCCTGAATTGTACATGATGAGGAAATGATGAAAACATTCCCATTCCTCCAGTGCCTGGCATGGGAAGCCTCACATATTCATAAACTCATCTCAATCCCCTTTCAGACCTCAACCTTTTCCAGTGAATCTTTCTTCAGGAACAAGAGGGAAAGGGCAGGCAGCGGCAAAAATAATCATACAATCCTACGGCAATAGGCTGCTCACTGTTCTCCAGAGTGAAACTTTGAAGCATTCACCAATACCCATGTGACAGTCTCCGGTAACAACCTTCCCATATCAGATTTTTAATAGAGCAGAAGATAAATTGTTCCCAAACTCCCAGCTAGCAGCTGTATGCTTCAATTTCTATACCAGCTGCTAAAAACATCCTTCTTCCTCTAGTTCATGGTCTAGGCAGTTCCACATTAACATTTTCCCACCCACCATCATTGTTTTTTATTTACATTTTTAATACTTTTTATCTTTACTTTATTTTTTTTCTCAAAGTCATCCCTGCCCTAGGCAGGTAAACAGTGGCAGGGACAGGAAGCTTGCAACTAAGATGCTTTAAAGTGATCATGTTATGAACTATTGGGTGGCCAAGATGTACCACTGGTTGGAGGTGGCCCAATGTGTGCAGAGAGCCTACAGCACAGTAGGGTGTTAGGGACTGGCTAAATGAATAGAAATGAGAAAGGAGGTTGCAAATATTCTAGGTATTCGCTTCACTATGAATATGTGTGGTCCAATAACCAAACATGACCAGCAAATTAAAAAATATACATGAACAAGGTGTCCACCAAAAAGCAGTTACAAAAAGGACCACATGTAAACCTTGTAGAAGTATAACAAAAAAAAACTATTATAAAGATATTGAGTATGAATGTATAGAAATTGCCAATCATGTAGAAAAGAAAAAAAAAATACCAATATCCACCACCTCACCCCAGACAATGTTGTCTGTTCCCCTTAAAGCTATTATGAACCATGACATCATGGTGTGGCCCTAAAATCAAGAGAATAATTAGCCTGGCAGTGACTAACACCAGTCATCTGTCAGGCCATTTCTATCCGCCACCCTATGAGCTAGCCTCTCTGGCGTATGAGGGGGGACTTTGATAGAGAACTGTTAAAACATGAAAAACTATGGATTTAGAAAGTTGGATATGTTAAATCCTAAAGGGTTAAACGTTGAACAGATCTCCAGGTTTTTTTGGAAAGACAAGTTACTTGGTTTTAGGATACAATGCCATGGTGAACCCAGTGATAACAATAATTAGAAATTTGGAGAAAAGTTATAAATGTAGGATCTATGATTTAAACCTGAATGCATTTGAATAAGAAATCCCCATTTATTTTGTGGTATAATCAATAGGTCTGCTTGAGGAACTAAGATTAGCATAAAGGGGCTGGGTTCACCACTATAAAAGAATGTGAAACAAAGCAGCCTATTGGCCTTGACGAAGCTGATTGAGATACGACCATCAGCAAAACGCATTGACATCACACATCAGTGATTTCACGGATGACCATGATCCACTAAGGCAGCCCATATACATGATGGGAGAAGTAAACATGCATGGAGTAAATGACGACTCTAATGAGCAGGGCCCTGTTTCCTTTTGTATGAAATTGTATTGTAACTGCAATCTCTACCTTCATTTTGTAAAGCGCTATGCAAACTGTTGGAGCTATATAAATCCTGTATAATAGTAATATAATAATGGCTGAGAAGAACCATGCATAGCGGCTTAGACATGTAACACAAAGGCTATGTCAAATGGATGGTAAGGAGATTGATGAGCCTTGACGGCAACTATCACAGCACGGCAATTCCTATAGAGGATGGAATATGCCAGGCAGAAAGGGTGAGCAAAATTGTACCTAGGTTGTACAACCTGGCGGTAAATAACACTCAATCAACATATACAGCTGCTCACCTTGACTTTACTGCTTTAAAACTATGAGCATATGCTGAACTGCCTATGCTTGTTAATATCCTCTGCACTTATGAATGTTTGCCGTTACCTCTCCGCTGAGAACTCTACCTGCATTGACATACCTGTGCCAACAGCTGCTTGCTTTGTTTTCCACCTATTTGCATACTATATCCAGTAACTTATGTTGTGGGACTAGACATACCATCATACCCTGTTGAGGATTCATCTAACCAGCCAAGGAACAAATTATTCAGACTTTATGCTACATGACATCTATCCAGTGTTAGTCGGATTCACATAGTCACAGTTGGATAGTTTTTTGCTAATATACTTTAGCCCATGCAATATTTTTCATACACCAGAGACGCTAGCCCATAGGGTGGTGGATAGAAATAGCCTGACAAACGACTGGTGATCGTCGCTGACAAGCTAATTATTCTCTTGAATTTAGGGCCACACTATGACGTCATGGTTAATTCTTATGTTTTTAAGGTGAACAGACAACATTGTCTGGGGTGAGGTGACAGATATTGGTATTTGGTTCATTGCCTTTTTTTGATACATGATTGGTAATTTCTATACATTCATACTTAATATTTTTTAATAATACAGGTTTTTTGTTATACTTCTACAAGGTTTACCACGTGGTCCTTTGTAACCGCTTTTTAGTGAGCACCTTGTTCACGTATTTTCTAATTTGCGGGTTAGCGACTGGGAAGCTGAATTTCAGCCTCTTCCCTTATGGTATATGTACAGTGCTCAGCATAAATGAGTATACTCCAACAGATTTGTCAGAAAACCTTTCCTTTCCAAATCAACATTTTCTATGGGACACTATTCTACAAAATGCTCCCACAAATGCGGGCCATTGATTGCAAACACGATTTGCAGACAGTTGATTATAAAAAAGGGTGTTACTTACCAAAGAAAACCCCTTCCCATTTCATGTGGTCAGCAATAGCACCAAATAAAACAGAAAATGTCACAAGGCCTGAGAAAGAAAATAATCTCTTTACACAAGAAAGGTGAAGGCTACAAAGCTTTACTTATCAGTCACTGTAGCAAAAGTGATACAAAAATGTAACAAAGATGGAACTACAACCATCTCACAGAGATGTCCAGACTGTCCACGGAAGTTAACACTTCATCATGAGCATCTTCTGATGAGAAGGGTTGAAGAAAATCACCATGCAAGTTCACTGCAGTTAGCTAAAGAAGTAGAATGCCAAACTGGGGCAATTGTTTACCTTGACACAATATGGTATACACTGCAGAGGAATAGCATGCATGGGTGTCGTCCATGAAGGAAGCCTCTCCTAAAGCCCATGCACAAAAAAAGCTTGCCTAGAATTTGCCAGGGTCCATGCTGAAAAAGAAGACTACTGGGACTACTCTGGAGTGATAAGACCAAGATAAATGTTTTTTGAACGGATGGCTTCAAAACTGTATGGTGTCGCAAAGGTGAAGAGTACAAAGAAATATGCATGGTGCCTACAGTGAAACATGGTGGTGGGAGTGTCCTTCTGTGGGGCTGCATGAGTGCTGCTGGTGTTGGGAAACTGCATTTCATTGATGGTATCATGAATTCATAGATTCACAAATGTATTGCTCTATATTGAGAAAGAAGATACTATCATCACTCTGTGCCCTTGGTTGTTGTGAACTTTTCCAACATGACAATGATCCAAAACACACATCTAAGGCCACTGTTGCATTTCTGAATAACAGGGTGAAAGTGATTCAGTGGCAATGTATGTCTCCTGATCTGAACCCAAATCGAACACCTGTGGGGAATTCTGAAGACAAGTTGAGCATCACTCTCCATCCAGCCTCTAAAAGAGGTCATTCTTAAAGAACGGAAAAAGATAGATGTTCCCTTGGACCATTCACAGCAACTACAGTTATAATCAAAGGCTGCAGCCATTGGCTGTGAAGGGAAACGGATCACGTACTACAGTCATCAGGACTGTAATATGCAGAGGGTAAGCAAAAACACCCCACCCTACCAGTACAGTATCAATATGGGGACATAGTGTTTCTGATCAACATACAGCAGAAAAATACAGACAGCTGCACTGATGACACTTCAACAAAACTACATACCTGTGGCATAGACACCACCGGTTAAGAGATGACCATATAAATCAACCAGATTAATTTATATTAAAGCTTAGTATCAAAAATTCAGAATTCATAGCATGCGCAATAACAGAGCCTCAATACCATATATACACAGCCACCGGTCACTTGCTAGTACCAGGTTGGACCCACTTTAGCCTTCGGAACTGCTTTAATTTTTTGTGTCATAGCTTCAACAAGGTGTTGGAAACATTCCTTAGAGATTTTGGTCCAGTTACTGTTAC
The DNA here is from genome assembly GCF_062004578.1 of Staurois parvus. NCBI lineage: Eukaryota > Metazoa > Chordata > Amphibia > Anura > Ranidae > Staurois > Staurois parvus. Next base: position 44,621 of record NW_028317995.1, read on the forward strand.
TTTTCTATCATCTTGAACTAATCTACCCACTCTACTCTGACATCAACAAGGCATTTTCGTCCACACAACTGCCGCTCACTGGATATTTTCTCTTTCTCAGACCATTCTCTGTACACCCTACAGCTGGTTGTGCATGAAAATCCCAGATCAGTTTTTGAAATACTCAAACCAGCCCATTTGGAACCAACAACCATGCCACGTTCAAAGTCACTTAAATCCCCTTTCTTCCCCATGCTGATGCTTGATTTGAACTTCAGCAAGTCTTCTTCACCACATCTACATGCCTAAATGCACTGAGTTTGCTGCCATGTGATTGGCTGATTAGCAATTTGTGTTACCAAGCAACTGAACATGTGTACCTAATAAAAGGAAGGCGAGGAGTGTAAATATGAAATACAAAAATACTGTCCTCCACCATTTATGTACATTAAAAATAGAAAATTTCTGTCTATTTTTAATGTATGTAAAGGTGGAGGGGAAATGTTTCCCCCCCACACATAGAGATATATATATATATATATATATATATATACATACATACATACAGTTGCAAGAAAAAGTATGTGAACCCCTTGGGATTACGTGGAGTTGTGCATGAATTGGGCATAAAATGTGCTCTGAATGTCATCTAAGTCACAACAATAGAAGAACACAGTCTGCTGAACATAATACTACACAAACATTAGATGTTGCCATGGTTTAATTGCACATAACATGTAAACATTCACAGTGCAGGGAGGAAAAAGTATGTGAGGCCCTAGCTTAATGACTTCTCCCAGAGCTAATTGGAGCCAGGAGTGAGCCAACTTTGACTCCAATCAGTGTGATGATATTGGATGTGTTGCTGACAGCTGTCCTGCCCTTAAACACATACCTGTTTTGGGTTTACTGGTTTCAAGAAGCACTGTCTTATGTGAACCAAGCCTCGCAGAAAAGAGCTCTCAGAAGACCTACGATCAAGAATTGTTGACTTGCATGAAGCTGGAAAGGGTTACAAAAGTATCTCCAAAAGCCTTGATGTTCATGGTAAGACATGGTAAGACAGACTGTCTACAAATGGAGAAAGTTTAGCACTGTTTCTACTCTCCCTAGGCGTGGTCGTTCTGTAAAAATGACTGCAAGAGCACAGCGCAGAATGCTGCATGAGGTAAAGAAGAATCCCAGAGTGTCAGCTAAAGACCTACAGAAATCTCTGGCACATGCTAACATTTTTGTTGACACATCTACAATAAGGAAAACATTAAACAAGAATGGAGTACATGGGAGGACACACCAAAGGAAGCCATTGCTGTCCAAAAAGAATATTGCAGCACGTTTGAAGTTTGCAAAAGAGCACCTGGATGTTCCACAGCACTACTGGCAAAATATACTGTGGACAGATGAAACCAAGATTGAGTTGTTTGGGAAGAACACACAACACTATGTGTGGAGAAAAAAAGGCACAGCACACCAACATCAAAACCTCATCCCCACTGTAAAACATGGCGGAGGGAGCATCATGGTTTGGGGCTGCTTTGCTGCCTCAGGGCCTGGACGGATTGTTATCATTGATGGGAAAATGAATTCCAGAGTTTATCAAGACATTTTGCAGGAAAACGTACGACCATCTGTCCGCCAACTGAAGCTCCGCAGAGGATGGGTGATGCAACAGGACAATGACCCAAAGCATACAAGTAATTCAACAAAACAATGGCTGCAACAGCACAGAATACACCTTTTGGAGTGGCCCAGTCAGAGTCCTGACCTCAACCGGATTGAAATGCTGTGGCATGACCTTAAGAGAGCGATTCACACCAGACACTGTGAATGTTTACATGTTATGTGCAATTAAACCATGGCAACATCTGTTTGTGTAGTATTATGTTCAGCAGACTGTGTTCTTCTATTGTTGTGACTTAGATGACATTCAGAGCACATTTTATGCCCAATTCATGCAAAACTCCACGTAATCCCAAGGGGTTCACATACTTTTTCTTGCAACTGTATGTATATGTATATATATATATATATATATATATATATATATATATATATATATATATATATAAAAGGCTCAGTTATTGAGCATACTATTGATTCTGAAATTTTTTTATAATACATGTTTAATATAAATATATCTGGTTTATACATGCCTCAGGTCTCCTTACATATGGCCATCTCTAAACAGGTGGTGTCAATGCCACAGGTATGCGGTTTTGTTATTTTGGCGCCATTGGTGACCACACTGGATGAGTGTGTTAATGGCATAAACCTACTAGATTCCCTATGTTCTATAATGTTTGTCACTATGGTGACAATGTACTGCTGTAGAGGTGATTATGTACAATAGATGGCTGATCCGATATCATTGTATGTCAGTGCCACCAGTCAGTCTCTGGTCACTACCATTGTGAGACTGTACAACCATTCCCAGTCCCACTATAAAGCCTCATTCACTTGTGCGGTGTTCTAAGAGTGATATGTGAAGAGCACCCTATAGCAGAAATACTGCTACAGGGTGGCAGGGGGTGCACAAACTCACGTACATATGCATCCACATCTGATGCCCACCTCTCACAACCCTCTCTACACCCCATCTCCACCACCTGGAAAACACCTCCGCTGCCGATTACCACCCTTCATCTCCACAAACCAAACCTCACCCCTCAAACCGAGACTTTCACAAACTGATACTCGCAGCTTGATTACCCCTGGCTACAACCGATCGACCCAAACTCTACCCATCCTGTTCCTAGGCATGAGAACTCTAGCTACCGGAAGACACAGTGACGAGATACGCCACTGCACGCTAGACTATCTGCAACCAAGCCTCCCACCACACCTGTCCGCCACTCCGTGTACCTCCCTAAAATGCCTCCTCCACTCCTCATATTCCTCTCCTCCGTTCCCAAAATCTCTTCTCTATATCCCTCTGCTCCTCTCAAACAACTGTACATTGTGCCCTCACTGCTTCCTTCGTCCCTCTAAAGGCACCCACCACCTCCTCCTAATACTCCACTCTCCCACTGACCCGAACACCTCCACTGGTAGACTTACACGCTCCTGCACATCCCCTCCCATGCCACCTTCTCACCCTTCTAACCGCGAGAGACATCTCCCCGAACCCTGGCCCTCCACCACCTCGCTCCCACTTCCACGTCCTGCCGCAACCCCCTCAACCTAGTACCTGTCCCTCTGCTCCCCAAAACCAATACCCCCCCGTTTTTATGTGCACTCCTGAACACCCAATCGATGTGCAACAAGCTCACCGCCATCCACGACCTCCGTTTCCCGCTTCCTCAACCTCCTAGCGATCACGGAAACCTGGATCCAAGCCACTGACTCTACCTCCCCTGCAGCACTCTCCTATGAAGATCTCATCTGGACCCACTCACCCAGACCCAACAGTCGAAAAGGTGGTGGGGTTGGTCTGCTCCTGTCACCACTGAGCACCTTCCGAGTCCTCCCAAACCTCCCCTCTCTATCCTTCTCCTCCTTCGAGGCCCACTGCATCCGATTATAATTATTCTCCCCAACCCCCCTGAGGATTGCTGTAATCTACCGGCCTCCTGGACCCATATCCCGCTTCCTTGATGACTTTTCCGCCTGACTACCCTTCTTCCTCTCTTCCGAGCTACCCACCATCATCCTTGGAGACTTCAACATCCCTGTCAACAACAACCCAGCCACATCCCAACTCCTCCACTTAACCTCTCTTGCACTCGCACAGTGCTTACAATCCACCACCCACTCCGACGGGAACCTGGACCTTGTCTTCTGCCATCTCTGCGCTCCCCACAACCTCACAAACACCCCCCTCCCTCTCTCTGACCACAGCCTTATTACCTTCTCCTCGTCCTCAAACGCCTACCCCTCCAAATGTCAAACTATTACCAGCCGAAACCTCCGCAACCTGAATCCTGCCCCCCTCCACTCTGCAGCTGATCAACTTTACGACAGCATCCTTCCCGTCCTGCCCAGACCTGGCCACGACTGCCTATAACAACTCACAGTCAACCACCCTTGACTCGCTAGCACCTTTAACCACACGAAACAGACCCCGACCGCTCCAGCCCTGGCAGACTGATCATACCAAAACTCTCAAACGACGCAGTCGTGCGCTGGAGCGACTATGGCGCAAAACCAGATCCCAACTAGCGTTCATCTGCTATAAATCCTCCTTCCACACCTACATCTCCTCCCTCCACACTGCCAAACAAGCCTGCTTTCTGACCCTCATCAATACCCTCTCCAATCCTCGCCGGCTCTTCTCTACCTTCAACTCTCTCCGCCACCACCTCCACCCAGCACCTCACTCACCGCCCTCGAGATTGCCAATCACTTCAAAAACAAGATTGACACAATTCGCAGGGACATCGCCGCTGCTCAGACTTCCTCCCCACCTATCTCCTCTCACACAGCAACCCCCTCAACACCCCTTTCCCTTGGCCTCATCACTGTTCAGACCTCCACCCCACCTAACATCCCTCACACTGAAGCCCCCTCAACTCCTTCAAACTTACTACCGCTGAGTAGGTCACTAAGGTCTTCTCTAAAGCCCGCCTCACCACCTGCCCCCTCGACCCTGTCCCCTCAACTCCTACGACCTCCCTCCTCCATCCTATGCTCCCTCACCCACATCTTTAATCTCTCCCTCTCTTCTGGCGCATTCCCCTCCCCTCTGAAGCACGCGCACATCACTCCCATACTTAAAAAAGCCCTCCCTGGACCCCACTGACCCAAACAACCTTAGACCCATCTCCCTGCTGCCATTTACATCCAAACTCCTTGAGCGCTTAGTATATAAAATGGCCTAAGCTCCCACCTCAACAACAACCTCCTCGACCCCCTACAGTCGAGCTTTGTCCCCTACACTCCACCGAAACTGCCTTACTTAAACTCTCCAATGACCTGCTAACCGCCAAAGCTAATGGCCACTATTCAGTGCTCCTACTCCTCGACCACTTCGCGGCTTTCGACATCGTCGACCACCCCCTCCTCAAAAAACTACACTCCCTTGGCCTCAGAGACTCCGCTCTCTCCTGGCTCTCGTCCTACCTATCACAACACTCCTTCAGTGTTACCTATAACGCTATCACCTCCCCCTCACTCCTCCTCTCTGTCAGGGTCCCTCAAGGCTCTGTCCTCGGGTCCCTTCTCTTCTCCATCTACACCTCCTCCCTTGGCAAACTGATACACTCTCACGGCTTCAACTACCACCTCTATGCCGACGACTCGCAAAATCTATCTCTCGACCCCTTGCCTCACCCCCTCAGTCTCCACCCGAATCACTAGCCTACTGAACGACATATCATATTGGATGTCGCTCCACTTCCTTAAACTGAACCTCTCCAAAACCGAGCTCCTAGTTTTCCCCTCCAGCCCCCGCACCCCCCCCCCCCCCCACTGACTTCTCCATCACGTCTAACAATGCCACCATCGGGCCCACCCCACATGCCAGAGTACTTGGTGTCATTCTCGACTCCAATCTATCCTTCCAGCACCAAGTCCAATCGCTAACAAACTCATGCAGACTCCACCTCCGCAACGTCGCCAAAATACGCCCATTCCTAACCCCAGACACCACTAAACAACTCATCCACTCCCTCATCATATCACGACTCGATTACTGCAACTCCCTCCTCACTGGCCTCCCTCAGACGATCCTGAATACGGCAGCCAGACTCATCCACCTTACCAACCGCTCCGATTCTGCCACCCCCCTCTGCCAATCCCTCCACTGGCTTCCGATTGCCCAACGGATCAAATTCAGAATGCTCACACGAACGTACAAAGCTGTCCATAATACTGCCCCAAACTACATCAGCGACCTAATATCCAAATACCACCCAATACGCACATTCCGCTCCTCACAAGACCTCCTTCTCTCTAGTTCCCTGGTCTCCTCCTCCCATGCCCGCCTCCAGGACTTCTCCAGAGCATCACCCATCCTCTGGAACTCCCTACCCCAATCCATCAGACTATCACCTACTCCTCTTCTTTAGGCACACCCTGAAAACCCACCTCTTCAGGGAAGCCTACCCCGCCCCCTGCTAATTGCCGATCTCCACTCTTCCCACCACTCCATCCCCCACAGCTTTTCCTCCCTTACCACTATCCCCTCCCTCCTAGATTGTAAGCTCCAAAGGAGCAGGGCCCTCGAACCCCTCGTGTATCGCATTGTATTGTTATTGTACTGTCCCGTGTATTGTCTCCCATTGTAATGTACAGTGCTGAGCGAACTATTGGCGCTATATACTGTATAATAATATACATGATTTTACATTACCGGGTAAGGGGCACGCGCGAGCTGGGCGCAGACACTAACCGTGCCACCATTGGCAGCCTCGGCTGTCAATCACCGGGTCGCAGCTGGCGATTCCCCGATGGCACCCAGCGACCACAGTGTATCACGGCCAGAGGAGAGACCTGTATTTAAATACAGATTTCTTTCGTCAGCTAGTGAACACTACTTTGTATGGTTCTGCATAGCAGAGCCATGTAAAGCACACAGTGAAACAGTACAGTTAACTCTGTTTGCCCCAGATGTTAACCCCTTCCGGCCCAGTGTCATTAGTACAGTGTCAGTGCTTTTGATTTGCACTAACTGTATTGGTGTCACTGGGGATGTCAGCGACAGTTAGCCCCCCCCGTGTCAGAATGCCCACAACAGTCCCACCATAAGTCGCCATTACTAGTATTGGAGGAGAAAAAAAAAAAATTCCATTTGTAGACTCTATAACGTTCACATACACCATTTAATTTACACGTATTGGGGTTTTTTTTTTTTGTTTTTTTTTTAAGCAGACATCTAGTAGAATACATTTTGGCCTAAATTTATGACGAAATTTGATTTCAATTTTTTTTACGGGACATGTTTAAATAGCAAAAAAGTTAAATTTTTTTTTTCTCTCATAGCGCAAAAAAATAAAATCTAGGAGGTAATTAAACACAACAGAAAGAAAGCTCTATTTGTGGGAAAAAAAAAAGGACATAAATTTCATTTGAGTGCAGCGTTGAATGACCGCACATTTGTCAGTCAAAATAACGCAGCGCTTTATCGCAAAAAATGGCCTGTTCAGGAAGGGGGGGGGGTATATCCTCTGGCGAGCAAGTGGTTAAGCGGTCTGCTACATTTTTTTTTTTTTTAGCAATTCGGTATATGACTTTTTTTTTGTCACAGTATAGATCTATGCTTGTCCCAAACAGGTCTATTTCAAGTATAAACTAATCTTTCAGTGAAATACTTTTTAAAGATTAATTTTGAACTTTTCTAGTTTGAGATCATGTCCTCGTGTTTTTGATCTTGGCTTTATATTGAAAATACTGCCCTTCTGAAATATATTTACCCCCTTGATGTATTTAAAGGTTTCAGGTCATGTCCTCCCTTTCCTTTCAGAATGTGCATATGGAGGTTCCGGACATACACTATATTGCCAAAAATATTGGGACAGCCCGATAAATCACTAGATTCAGATGTTCCAATCACCTCCATGGCCACAGGCATATAAAATCAAGCACCTAGGTATGCAGACTGCTTCTACAAATATTTGTAAAAGAATGGGTCGCTCTCAGGAGCTCAGTGAAATTTAGTACAATACCGTGATAGGTTGCCACCTGTGCAATAAGTCCATCCGTGAAATTTCCTTCCTACTAAATATTCCACGGTCAACTGTTAGTGGTATTTTACTAAGTGGAAGCAACTGGGAACAACAGCAACTCAGCCACAAAGTGGTAGGCCACGTAAAATGCTGAAGCGCACAGTGCGCAGAAATCGCACACTGTCTGCAGATTCAATAGCTAAAAAGACCTCCAAACTTTGTGCAGCCTTCAGATTAGCACAACAGTGCATAGAGAGCTTCATGGAATGGAGTTTCCATGGCCGAGCAGCTACATCCAAGCCTTACATCACCAAGTGCAATGCAAAGCGTCAGATCCAGTGGTGTAAAGCACACCGCCACTGGACTCTAGAGCAGTGGAGACGTTCTCTGGAGTGACGAATCACGCTTCTGTCTGGAAATCCGATGGGCCTGTCTGGGTTTGCCAGGAGAATGGTACTTGCCTGACTGCATTGTGCCAAGTGTAAAGTTTGGTGGGTGTGTGTGTGCATGTGTGGCAGGGTTTATGGTGTGGGGTTGATTTTCAGGGGTTGGGCGTAGTTCCAGTGAAGGGAACTCTTAAGGCGTCAGAATACCAAGACATTTTGGACAATTTCATGCTTCCAACTTTGTGGGAACAGTCTGGGGATGGCCCTTTCCTGATCAAACATGACTGTGCACCAGTGCACAAAGCAAGGTCCATAAAAACATGGATGAGCGAGTTTGGGATGGAGGAACTTGACTGGCCTGCACAGAGTCCTGACCTCAACCCCATAGAACACCTTTGGGATGAATTAAAGTGGAGACTGTGAGCCAGGCCTTCTCATATGACATCCTCCTGCCTGACCTCACAAATACACTTCTGGAAGAATGGTCAAACACTCCCATAGATACACTCCTAAACCTTGTGGACAGCCTTCCCAGAAGAGTTGAAGCTGTTATAGCTGCAAAAGGTGGGCCAACTCAATATTGAACCCTATGGACTAAGACTGGGATGCCATTAAAGTTCATGTGCGTGTAAAGGCAGGCATCCCAATACTTTGACAATATAGTGCATTTTATCACTCATACCTTTCATAACTTTGTTGCTGGACTCCTATCTTATCAAGATCTTTTTGTGAGGTCTCTAGAAGTAGATATAGTACTCTAAATTAGGGTCAACAGCCCATACTTAGTTTTTGTTTTTTTTTTTTTTAATTCAATCAGCAGTTTGAAAAATTACCTGATTCCTCCATTTACATATTAGATGTGGATGGAGCTATTGTTTTCTGACAGTGGGGATATTTCCCCATTGTCAGAATACACTGATCAGTGCTGCGGGGCACTGACTGAGCGGGAAAAACCCAACAAGCTGGTTGTGCAAAAGTTGATCAGTATAACAACATCCATACAACCAGCCTGCCCATACAATGATCAAAATTTGGCTGGTCCCTGCTGAACCAGCTAAATTTTGATCCATCTAGGTCTGGTTTAAAAACCGATTTCAGCCAGCACTATTGAAGTGCTGCCTTCACAGTTCCATGCCGCCAACTTTGGACAGTTTACACGTGCAGATCTCTGCCAGGCTTTTGAGACCTAGCAAAGACCTGTTGTACATCTGCACATGCACAAAGGGGGGATTCCCATGCATGCTCACACACCACGGGTACCTGGATATCTAGTGTCTGCGCAAATGTACCACAGGTTCCTGCTTCCAGGAAATGTAGCACTAAAAGTTAGAAATATTTAAATAAAAATAAGTTCATCAGATTGTGAAAGAGGGAGGAAGCCAGAGGCAAAATAGCTATTTTAATGGGTGAAGGTCTGTTTTAGAACTATGATTTAAATATAGATTAAATCAAATTTCAGGAGCCATTTCATTCCAGTCTAAGCTGATATAATAGAGGCAATATCAAAGTTCCTCTGAAAAGTATTTTTTTTCTCCTTTTTTAATGCAAGCAGTGTTAAGTATATGAATTTGACCTGGTATCAGTTTTGGTAGTCCTTGTTAAGGAGGGCTTGAGTGTGAGAGGAAAAAGTAGTAGCAGAAGGAGCCATTAGTTCATGTGCAAAGTATCGGGGAAATTAATCACTGTACCGCTTCTCTTTTCACTGTCTAGCCACAGTGAAGTCCAGGACAGTGTATTTAAAAAAAAAAAAAAAAAAAAAAGAGAAGGGGGGGGGGGGGGGGGCTTGGAGTTGAATGATGCTGGCCCAAAGAATGAAGACCTCTTGTGATGGAAAAGAAGTACTACTGGGAATATGAAGTCCTCAGGTTTCTACACCATTTTACCTGTGTAATGTAATAAATATATTAGAATACTACTACTACTAGTAGCTATACGGCATGCTTTCCACTGAATGCCAATCATCACAGAAAGAATGATGGACAGGCAAAAATCTATCTGGGTTTGAGAACAGATAATTTGCATTACTAGTCCTCCCAGCTCCAGAAGATAAAATAAAAATGCTTTATATTGTGCTCATAGAAACTGAAGAAACATTTTGCTTAGCCTGGGTAAGTTTTTAGTGTCCAGCTTCATAGACTTATCAAATAGTACAAAATGTAATAACAGTCTACAGCAGAAATAGAGGAAAACAAATGAAAAACTAAGAAACAAATTTATTGAACAAATTTTAGTGTTTAAAATTTTACACACTTCAAAATCAGATTAAAATAGACATACAATATACAGTTCATCTCGTTTTATAACAGTAGCCAGCTTATTAATTACTTTCACACATTTCATGTATTTGACAAAAGTATGTGTAAAACATAGGTGAACTAATGGAACAAATAAAAAAAAAGGTAGGCACTATAAGTTGCCAGTGTTTACCACAACTGTTTTCAAATTGTTTTCTACAGCACACTAAATGTGATATGCTATTGCCTATTTTTAAGAAACAATAGGCACAACCCTTGCCCTTTCAGCAACACTTTAGCCTGTTCCTAGAATGATCAGGCATGAAGCATTGCAGTAAGGGAATGGGAGCATGCCTAGCTTCCACTACCAGGAAGTGGTAATTTGCAACATACATTTGGAAGGCCCAATTGTGGGACCAAGTGCCTTTTTGAAACACTTTTAAGTACTTCCACATTGTTGCCTTGATTTAAGATAGTTCAAGCTTTAAAAACATTTGCTAAAAATTATTTTTGGTATACAATGTCAGAGAACAGCAAACAAGTTTGGTGGGAAGACAGCTGAGATAATACTATAGTACTAACGGCTTGGGTTCAGGGGATAAAGCCAGGTACCCCAAATACCCCAATTTAACAGCACTGTTCCAGAGTTACTCCCAATTCCTGCTTGTAGCATGCAGAAAATCTCTAACTAGAGACATCAAAGCTTCTGCAGGAATAGTTACAGTTAAGTACAGTTGAGTAAGCATATAAGGCAGGTGGAGAAAACCTAACATATTTAACACATTCAAGCTTGCAAGAATTATGAAGTTCATGGAAGCTGACATGAAACATAATTAGTGAGCATGTACTAGCAATTACATGCGGTGTTAATTACTGAGTGGGGTAAAAATAATTTTAAAAACCATATACCACTCTGATGCAGAAGACATTTTATTAAGTGTTCTTTAAAAGCAGTTTCCTTTAGGCCTTATACACATGGATTGCAGCTTGTACAAGAGCATTTACAATCTTGTAGCCATCTCTGAGCGGCTTTTTGACGCCTTCGAAGCAAATGTTCCTCAGTTTGGAGAGATTTAGCACATACTAAAATCATAATAAGAAGTGTTGACTGCCGCTTCACCCTTTTAACAAGTATTGCTGCATTTTACTGAAAGCTAGTTTCAATCAGCACTCCCAATCTGTGTAAAATATCACCAAACTTAACCGGAAGGGTGCTTTAGATACTTTAAGAAAGGTTGCATCTTATCATACTTTGCAAAAACATGCTGTACAGGCTGCTCATCAAGTCAGATTTTGTTTGCAAGCCATGATTGTGCAGTGGGGACTCACACACTAAGTCTAGGGGGTAATGTCTGATTAGTCACTCTGGCAGGCTCCCTCCATCTGTGCTACTGGTTTTCTGAAACCTCCTCGTTTAGGTGCTCCTCGCCATAGGCACACACTTTACTTCTCTTGTACAATGCAGCACTAACAATACTGCTTTGTACGCAATGGTGTCAGGGACCACCGAAAGAATAGTGTTGAGGGAAAAACATGTTCAGTAATGTGATATACAGTAAGGCAGCCATAGGTGGAAGGAAAGAAAATGTATAGATTCCTCTATCGACACAGTGTTGATGGAATCCTTTCCCTGCCAGCAGAGCACAAATGATTAGTGTTGTCGACTATAGTCGGCGGTACTAATTATTAGGGAAAAAACCAACAGGTTGGTTGACACAAGTCAGGGGCTGGTTGGTTGGGGCTTATGCTAACACCTTGGCTGGCTGAAAAAACACAAAATAAGGTTTTTTGTTTTTTTTTTTAAATCCTGAGTTGGGCTTTCAATTTGAGTTTATTTTTCCAACCAAATTTAAGCTCACGGATTTTCACTTTGTGACCAGGTATATGCTCAAGAAATATTGGGATAATAAAATGAATGTGACCAATGTTAAAAGCAGACTTAAAAACTCACTGAAATTACACTCCATCACTTCTACAAAAACATCATGATGTATTTTATTCACACTGTTAAATGCAGCCCTAAACCTATTCTACAAGTTCATCTTGTCCACCCTCCTTGCTACTGCCCATCTGAACATGCCAGCAAGAGCTATTGATTTCAAATATAGCACCAGCGGCCTTGCTTTTCCAGCAGCAGCGAGCAGGAGGAGAACTTGGTGGGTTTAGGTCACTTGTCACTAGTTCCCTAGGGATTAAATTGTTCTGCGAGGCACATGAGAAACATCATGAGTTTTGCAGGTTTAAATTGAAAGGCGTATTGCCAAGATGAGCTAGTGTCTGGGTTACAGGTTTTTCTGCAATACAAGTATTAAATTCAACAGCTGATTGGTTAAGTCTTTGGGAAAGCTATGGAGACAAAATGATAGATTACAAATGCAGCTGATGACAAATGGGTTAACATTGTGGCGAGGGGGTGAACTGGTCATGTGAAACTGATTTTTTACCAAACACGTGGTAATCGTTTCTACATAAGGCTGATACTTGGGGTGTCTACTACTTGCCACTACCCACAGCAGCCATATATTAGCGCTTAGCACTTGAACAATTAATGGACGTTTATCTGTGACTGGATGCGAACGTGTTTGTAAATTGTTATTAAAGGAAACCTGTAAACCCGAAGTAGTAACGGGGGGTTGCAGATTTCCTGTTGACCTACTAATACTGTAAATTATAATCCACTCTAGGCTCCCTCCTAACCTCATGTTGACCTTGGATACAGGGAACTCTCTCAGCCCCTCTCAACATCACACGTTCCTTAATGAAACACAAATGAAGGCTGAACACTGAACTTCAATAGTACTTTCAGCATCCTCACCATGTGCCACGCTCCCTACCTCTTCACTGAAAAAGGAGCTTAGAGTAAAAAGTGATAGGCAAGAAGATTTCATGCACAGCATCTCTATCACTAGCAACTAGTAAACATCTGGCACTTCTAGGCAAATCCACACACCTCTATAGTGGCAGTGGTGGCTACATTCACAGTGCCTTGTCACTGCAATCACAATAGTGGTGGATCTGTCAGTGCTAGCAGGGCTGCATGCTTGGTCTACCAGCTGAGTGACCACACAGCTCCACCAGTGCTGACAGAGCCACCTCTACTGTGAGTGCTTACATTGTTGACCCCTGCTGTTCTGATTGACAGCGCTGATCTCCAGTGTGATGCTGTTGCCAAAGACCAGCACTGTCAATCAGACCTAATTATGTATTCCCCTCATTGCTAGCAGTTTGGTCAGATAACTGGAGGTGGATGGGGTGGGGGACAAGCTGTCCAACCACAGCACAGATCTTGGGGATTCAATATGGTCTTTTACCTTGTGTTGATTTTTTTTTTTCTTTAAATACCAATATGTCAGAGAAATGGAAAATGTTTTTTTTACCTTAATGCAAGGAATACATTAAGGCCAAAACAAAAACAAAAAAAAACGTTTTTAGCTTTAGTATCACTTTAATGTCAAATTTAGAAGGGAATTCAAATACAGTTCTTGGTGGTTTTAGAAGGATGGTACAGAGATGCAATATAAGATTTATGTTTGTATACATCTTTAAATCAATGTTTATAGAACCCTCTTTACCAGTTACCTCTTAATTCTACAAACAAGTTCATTTAGGAGTCAGAACTCCTGATCTGTGCACTTGTTATAGAGAGCTATGTATCCTGAATGTTTACAAAGAGGTAAAGATTGGTCAGTAAAGAGTATTTTTCTGTCTGTTATACATATAACACATTATAAAATAATGTATACATTTATAAATCTATTATAGATAAATAGAATACATTATTTCTCAACATAGCAATGTTAACACTCAAGTAATGCTGTACTGAGACTTACACTGCTGTTAAAAATACCTGGTGGTCTGGCTGTCTCACTGACCCACAACAGTATTCAGATCTGCTTGTCTGCCTTCACTAGCTGCATGCTTGATCCAGATAAGTGACTAAAAGTAGTTAAGGAAAACACTTTCCGATTACAAAAATATTTTAGTTCTGCAACTGCAGCATACACATTTTAGTTCTGGTTTTCTTGATGCTAAAATAGCTATTTCCACAAATGCATCTTACGTATTTAACCCTAATGTGCATATAGAAAATCGAATGGTTTAGAACAGTCCAATAAAGCTATCCAAAAGTATGCCTTTTGATAAAAGTAAAATAATAAAGTGCTTAACCTGCTATATACTGCATCTTTTTATAATTCTGTAAAACAATAGTTTATCGAGCCTTATTTAGGCCCTTTCACAGTAGTGGTCCGATTGTACCCTCCATTCTCCTCTATGGGTATTGGGATGTACAGTAATAGACTTCTGTCAGTTTACACCCAGCTACCTACGATCTGATAAATGAAAGGTTTAGTGGGCTGTGTCCAAGTCAACTCTGCATAAGCTGAGTAGACAGGGACCTGCCATCTGACCCATGTGAAAGGGACCTTATGTCATTTTCTGGGAGAGAAGTAATATTTGGACATCCAGGTTCTCTCCAGCCAAAATTGTGTTTTAGGTGGGTATGGTTAGAAACTGTCGAGTCTCTACAGCTGTTGCTCATTGCCAAGATTCCTCCCTTAAAGTGGTTGTAAAGGCTGAAGGTTTTTTACCTTCATACATTCTATGCATAAAGGTAAAAAACCTTCTGTGTGCCACAGTTCCCCCAGCCCCCTCAATACTTATCTGAGCCTCATAAATCCAGCAATGTGAATGACAGCCTTGGCTTTTACGAGTCTCTGCATCCTCATTAGCGGAGACAGCAAGTGGGAGCCATTGGCTCCCACTGCTGTCAATCACAGGCAGGCAGCCAATGAGGAGAGGGGGCAGGGCCAAGCCACAGCTCCATGTGTGGACACACGGAGCAGCGGGTGCCCCCATAGCAAGCTGCTTTGCTGTGGGGGCACCCGACAAACAGAAGAATCCAGGAGAGCCTGTGGGGGACCCGAGAGGAGGATTCAGGCTGCTCTGTGCAAAACCACTGCACACAGCAGGTAAGGTAGCCATGTTTGTTATTTTACAAAAAAAAAAAAAAAAAAGGATCCTTTAGAAGCACTTTAGGTTTTGTCTATATGAGAGGTGCCAGACAAAAAGGAGTAATATCTTCAACTGGGACACAGACCCAATAAAAAACGGTTTCTCACCGAATAGGGAAGGGTTTGGACCAGTCAGGTTTTACTGCTGTCTGTGTCACCACTGGGGTATTTCCCCTGAATCCATTTTCAGATGACAAGTTTCAGATTGAGCAGGAATAGCTCTTCTTAAAAGGAATACACACAGTATCTAAAAATGTAATTCTTACTCTTCTACTCTATCCAAAAATGTGAAAAAAACACAAAACATTGGGCTAGGCTTCAAACTGTATCTACAAATGTACATTCCCATAAAAAAAAAAAAAATAAAAAAAAAAGTAGTAATAGTTTAATATAGATTTTTAACTTATAACACTGCTTTCCCCTTCCTCATACCCAAGCTGCCTAACGTTTGTAAAAATACTATGTAAATACCTTTTTTTAAAAACCAAAAATCTGCTTCAGTGCGGTTGCGCGATCTGTAAGCTCCGGCTTCCCTGTGTCAGTGCAGCAGATAAAGAGGTCACCAACAATGGGGAGCTGGGTCAGAGAGTGAAGTCACAGCGCTGTGGATTCGCTCGCTGACACAGGTAAGCTGCAGCTTACAGATCTTTTGGGAAAAAAAAAAAAGTATTTACACTGAACCTTTTTATAAAACAGCATGAAGCATAGGTATGAGACATATTAATCTTTACTTGCTCTGTAAACCAGTACACAGATTTCTATCATACCCAACAGTAGAGAGAATTCATGTTTTTTGTCATGGTATGAGGACATAGTCAGGTGTTTGAAATTAACTTGGTGAATAGGGGGAAGCTAAATTAAATTTGCAAAATGAACATATTACACTCCTTTAAAAACCCAAATCTACTTCCTCTCATGTAAGCCCAAATCAATGTTCTTTTTCATCTTGTGAACCAGCAGTCCTATGGTTTAAGTTTAACTGTTTAAGTGGTGTTTTGGGTAAAATAATAAAAATGGTGAACAGGCAGAAATTTGAATGTACGAGAGACATGTTTTGCCTCTTCTTCATTAAGGGCTCGTTCACACTAGGCTGTTTTGCCAACGCTTGCCAAACGCCCCTATAGCGTTTGGCAAGCGTTGGTCCGGCGTTTGCGGAGCGTTATTAACGCTCCGCAAACGCCGCATGCGCGGTTTAGCTGCAGTTGCTAGGCGTTTGCCGAGCGTTAATAACGCCCCACAAACGCCTATAATGCAGTTTGAGTGGTGTTACCGCTCCGCAAACGCCCCGCAAACGCCGGCCGGGCGTTTGCGGAGCGGCACCATAGACAAGAATAGGAGGTTTCAAAGCCTCCTGACTCGTCCAGAGGCGTCCATTTTGCCGCGACGCAACGCAGCGCGACCGTTAGAACAGCACCATGTGCTGTAATGTGCAGAATTGGCAGAGGCGTTTGGGAAGCGGTAAAAACGCTTACCAAACGCCTCTCTGCCGCCTGCACACAAGGCTAGTGTGAACGTAGCCTTAAAGTTACTTACATACCTGTCTGCCCCTTTACTTTGAACCATGCATGTGCAACTCACTGCACAAATTCGGAAATGCCAAATCTAACTGAACTCCCATGCATGCACAGGAGTGACGTCATCCCTGCCTAGCCAATGACAAAGCCGAAAGCCCGGACCTGGCGGGGAGCAAAGGGACGCCGCATCGCCTGATCTGAGGACAGTATAGTTCCAATTTAAAAACCCTAAATATTCTTCAGATAACATTTAAGTGAAAGATAACTGACTGACGTAGATCGGCCTTGAGCTAAGGCGGTTGACCTCTGCATCACCTCATTCAAGTATTTGTATGTTACTGTATAAGCAAGTCAGAAAACAAAACAGGCATTTTGACGTCTCTTTCCAATTCAGTTTCAATTACTGTTAAAACCATCCTGACATTCCTTTAGGGTCTAGTCACACCAGGTGCAAAAGGACTGCGTTGGGCACATATATCAGCACAGTCCCACCACAAGATAAAGTAAAATGCCTTGCCTCCTATCTGGCCATACTTTGTTCCATCACAGTGCAAGGCACTCCTCTGCCTTGCGCCATGCAGTGGCTAGTAGAACTTAATGAAATGTCACTATGTGATATTTCAATAAAGTTTGTTAAAAAAAAAAAAAAAAAAATCAAATAATAATAATGAACCGCATTGGCACTGCAGTGATTACACTGCATTGTACGCCAGCCATTGCACTTTATTGTTATGAAGCGGCTGCTGTTAACAGACCCTTAACCTGCTGGCCAACTATAATCCACAAAAAAAAAAAAAAAAAAACTACTGGTAACTGGACAGGTTATAAAAAGCAATATAGCCATCTACAAATATTACTTAGCAGACATACAGCTACCTCATAGAATTACTCACCTAAACCTTCAGGTTAGCTGTGCTTTCTCAGGCACTACCCCCATGCAACCAATAAAACACTGGATGAATAGCCATTTTTGACGGGACCACTGTAGGAACACTTAAAGCAGTACTTTGTCTACAGCACTGAACATCTAAAAAAAGGGCAGAAAACAAGATCTAGCACCACTGCCCAATGAGCAACAATACCAGTGCTAGGCATTCAGAAAATAGAGAAAAACTCTTCACAGTAGTTTTGCAAACCAACATATGGAATATCATTCCACCAGCATTTTGCTGCATACACCAGCCAAAAATTTTAGTGAAAAAATAAATATAAATGTTTAATTTTATATTGTTAGCTCTAGCAACAAACATTTTATTGCATATGGATTTTTTGTATTCAGTCTATTGCTAATTAGATACCTGTACTGATTATTAATTTCCACATCACTGGTTAAAGCAGTTCAACACTAGTCCTGAATAACAACATCATCATCCTCCTCCTCCTCCTCCTCCT
This sequence comes from Staurois parvus, assembly GCF_062004578.1. Taxonomy (NCBI): domain Eukaryota; kingdom Metazoa; phylum Chordata; class Amphibia; order Anura; family Ranidae; genus Staurois; species Staurois parvus. The sequence goes on from NW_028317995.1 coordinate 62,739, forward strand.
CATCATCATCCTCTTCATCTTCAACAACACAGATCTCAACCTCATCTGGATCCTTCGATTTATAAGAAAACCAGTCCAGTATTTGCTGATGGCTTAAGCCAGATGCTGTAACTAATTCCTTTAAATCTCGCTCCCGAAACCGATTATGTACACAAAGGTAGTTTTCCAAAACATCATATTTTTTTTGAAGGGAGGATGAAATAGGGCGTTGAGGAGTCTTATTTTTCGAACAATTTTTTACACGAAGTTTAAAATTGGATACTTTTTGCACAAGTTTTGATTTTCCAGAAAAAGTTGGTTCATCATCAGAAATTTCTTCACTTGCTACTGTGTTTCCTGAATTTTGACTAGATGAGGCTATCACATCATCATCATCATCATCATCGTCGTCGTCAGGCACCTCTACAGCTGAGGACACTGCATGGGCTGGTGACCCTACGTCACTTTGTCTTCCATTAACATTACCTAAATGCTGTGACTCATCTAACCAGGTGGGACGCTCTTGCATACTGTTACGGAACCACCGCAGCTGGCCATGTTTAAGGGCGTAACGTGTATCTCCAAACCACTGTATAATATCTGCCCTTGGTAGTCCGCTAATCTCCTCAAGCCTCATGTAGTCTTCACGGGTAGCCCACTGGCATTTCAAAAAAAAGGATTTGAGAATTTGTAACTGTTGTTTACTTTTTCGTTGGCGCCTCATACCTGGTGCATTGTCCTCTCTCCTAAGGTTTCCATTTTGATCAATATAACCCGACACTTGCACTTCTTCACCATTGTTCATATTCCAAGAGGAGGACATTTGCTCTTCCTCAGAGGGATAATACGAGTTCATTTCTCTTCCATCCACTCCTAAAATCATGCGAGTACCAGATGGCTTAACTATATTATCAGGATCCTGCCTTTTCTTTGGACGAACATTTGAGATGGGAGAATGGCGTTTAGAATCGCCTATAATGCCCCTGCTTGAGCCTTTTATTCCGTGTAAAGAGGTACTTTCATTTACTCTAAGAGGTTCTTTGTCTGGACGTTTGCAGCTTAATTTCATCCTCTTAGGTTCTGGGGCCTTATAATCTGGTGATGAGCAAGAATGAGAGGCCATGGCTTGTCTTGCTCTTGCTTTTAGAGCAGGAATTGAAAACTCATCTGATCGCAAAACAGTAGACCTTTTGGCTAGGGCAATCAGAGGCTTGAAATGCAATTGCTCTTGATTATAATTGAGTCGTGCCCGTGTCTCCTCAATTTCTTCTGGAGACCAACTGATTCCGCAACGAATTCTCTGTACCATGAACCAGTTTTTCACTTTTTCCATTTGTAAACCAAACCGTAGAGAAAGCAAAGCAATTTCCGGCATGCTTGGGTATGGAAAAAAACTAAAGGTACCAATGAGCTGAGGGTGATCATCCAACTCCTCAGTCAGCTCTGCCCGAGACCAAATCACTTGAAGATCATCAGAAACAGGAGGCAGGCACAGGAATCCAGAAATGTCTTCTGGATACAGAGCAGAAGCTTTGGTAGAAGTGGGAGGCATTATCCAAAATGTACAGTCAACGTCAGGTAGTGATTTTCATCAGTGGGCACTTTATCCAAGAAAGAACCAAAATTCTTCCTTCCAGAAGGACCAGAAAACTGTAAAGACAGACAAACCGTGTCAATACCATTTAAAATTTTCAGGCAATGTAATATTTTTAGCATGAAGAACACTAGATGCCTATACCGAACACGTTTAAAGATCACATTTATTTAATGTTAAAGCTATACCGTCTGTATCCTGATTTTTATGTGTTTATAAACAGCCTAATAGGTGGGTGTACTACTGTCACACACATGGTAAGGGAGAATGCCAAGCATGTATGTTAAGGAAACAAATGTTTGCCCATTCAGAGCAAAGTATGTCTCCTGATCAAGCATCTCCCCAACAATGTATACTCCCCAATTTATGCTTGCTCACAGCCTTCCTACTCCAGTAGGCAACTCTGGGTAAACTTCAGTGAAGGATGATGACAGGGCTTACCAAGGTGGATGACTAAATCTCCCAGTGACAGTGCTTGTGCTTGGCAATTGGCAGCTCAGTCAATACATGCTCGCCCATACTCAGAAATGGTTATCAGTTAAAGCAACAGAACAAGAGCTGCGACGAAGCATGAAGGTGGATGAGCACAGATCAGCGAGTATACCTTACTGGGAAAATAGGCCATCAGTAGACACTATCACTTTGTCTTTGACAGTCAAAGTGATAGTGTCTGCTTAGGGGGGCACAAGAGGAGTCAGGTGAAAATTCTACATTCTACTATATTTTACTTGCCCTACAATAGAAAAAGAAGTCTTGTGACTTTTGGTTAAGTGCCACAACAGCCATTAACTCAGAACGTGCTAAAAATACTGGACAAATTAGGTAAATATTGCTGGGCCAGGTGAGGGGCATTCAGATACGAGTCAATACTCAGTACCTTTCTACCTACTTACTCGGCATTGAATACATCTGTAGAGAGTGCCACTATCATTAGCTTTATTTTTTAAAGAAAATCATTAAAGGAACAACGTTCTTACCACACTGCAATAACAGCAAACACATTTTAAGAGACCTGTTATATTGCAGACTATTCAGAGCAATACTAAAGTGTGGAAGATGGCAACCAGTTTGGAATGAACATACTCTCATCGGCCACTTTATTAGGTACACCTTGCTAGTACCAGGTTGGACCTCCTTTTGAATTCAGAACGGCCTTAATTCTTTGTGGTTCAGTTTGAATTTCAGCAAGTCATCTTTACCACGTCTAGATGCCTAAATGCTTTGGAGTTGCTATGTGAGTGGCTGATTAGCAATTTGTGTTACCAAGCAATTGAACAGGTGTACCTAATAAAATGGTCGGTGAGTGTATATAGGCTACTGATCATGCAAATACAACACATTTCTAGCCAAGCTAACGCCAAAGTGCTGCATTAACTCTCAACTTAACTTATTCTCTAATGGAGAGGGGAGTATGGAGGAGTAAGCAGCAGAAAGAGGCATTCCCTTTATTAGTGGGACGTATGAGGCAGTCCATAGAGGATTCATTCCCCCCCCCCCCCCCCGCAACCTGCAGGCAACTCGATTTATGATATCCCAAATGCAGGTAGCAGGTGCAGTGCGTTTGCTGCAACAAATGTTACAGTAGAGGTTGCAATGTGTTTCCAACAACACTTTCGGTGTGGTGCAGTGCAATCTGAGCCTATTCAAAATGAATGGGCTCAAATCACACCAATTCAAAACTTCTAAAAAACATAGTAGTCAGATTAATTTAACCCATGGGTGAATGAATTACCATTTCCTAATGCGGAACATAAAAGGCACTGAAATTGAACGAGCCAGCAAGAAAATCAGTTGAATAGTGACTACATCCTATCGGATGCAGTCATTGTTCAGGTATTCCTACAACCACGGGTACTCTGACAGCTGTCAGAGTACACTAGCTGGTAGGGAAGATTAATTCTGGCATTTTTTTTTTTTCCTTAAGCCAGCAGGCTGAATGAAAACACTGAATAGATTCCGCCACCCACACAATCTAGGTAGATGGGGGAATTCTCCCTGCTGTGCCATCGTATTCTGACAACGGGGCAACTCCTCAGTAATCAGCACTAGAACCATTGGCTGCGGCGGCTGATTGAATGCAGGTTTTCCAGCAGGACCATTCAACGGAGTCAATCTAATCAAATGCCATCATGGAAACAATACATAAGTAAAGCCCAATCAAAATATCGGTTTCAAAATGTGGACTAAAAATACACCATAATTTGCATTTAATGCAAATAACCTGCCCTATGCTAGAAGGTGCTGTAAATAAATGCATATGGCTGAATGAAGGTGAGGAAAATGAGTGTTGATGATAAAACCACTGAACGAAAAATTCTGTTCATCAAATTTCCAGATAGAATTTTAATAAATCTAGCATGCAATTTCACATGGTGAAACATGCCCTAAAACTGCATTAATTAGATGTCCCTGTAGTGGACCAAAAAAAAAAAACAAACCGCACAAGTGTGCATGTGTGTGCTCCCAGCTTAATAGGAGAACAAAAGACTGATGTCCACCCAGCTGGTCTGTCTCAGTTCTTTGTTTCCTGACCTCTTCTCTACACTGAATTAGAACAAGGACTGATCTTCCTAGAAAACCCAACACACCCTCCCCTCCATCTTACTTATACTTGGTCAAACACAAAGCAGAAGCGGTAAACCTCTTTTTTGAAAACACAGGGAATTGCAAAAAATAGCAATGCCTTTGCTTGTCGAATATTTAATTTTAACGTGTACAAAATGAGCATGATTTCTACATGTTAATAATTTTACTTTGTACAGAGGGGCGAGTTTAATGACTTAGTAGTAAAATGCCTTTTTTGTTTTCATTAGCATATTATTAAAAGTGATTCTAAAGGGGTTTTTTTGTTTGTTTTTTTAACAAACATGTCATACCTGCTCTGTGCAATGGTTTTGCACAGAGCAGCCCAGATCCTCCTCTTCTTGGGTACCTGTTGGCACTCTTGGCTCCTACCCCCTTCTGAGTGGCCCATAGCAAGCCACTTGCTATGGGGGCACTCGTTTGGGCTCTCTCTGTGTCCATTGTAACATGCAGTCTGGCTTGGCCCCACCCCTGCTCTCCTCACAGGCTGTGATTGACAGCAGAAGGAGCCAATGGCTCCCGCTGTTGCCTCCATGGCCAGTGAGGGGAAAGAGCCACTGCTTTTGGGCACAGCGTTGGATCAAGATTGGGCTCAGGTAAGTATTGGGGGGGGAGGGGGGGTGTTAAAACAAAGGAATTTTACCTTAATGCAGAAGATGCATTCAGATTAAAAACATTCCAACTTTAGAACAACTTTAATAGGTCGATTTTAGGAAAGTCTGTAGTATTGTATAAATAGGAGGTTTAAGAGCATTAAACATTGGCAAAAAGGAATTGGTCATGAGAGCTTGCACAAAACAGATTAGCTGGCCAATAGCACAATTAACCAACTACACTCACACCTTCCTCAATTTGAGTAAATAATTAATAAACTTGTTGAAAAATCACTTCCATAGTTAGTCTGGTTGGGAAAAAAAAAAAAAAAAAAAAAAAAATCGAATGGTAGGTGTACCACAGAGACTGAATGGCAACTAAAAATTCAAAAGAAATGCATGTCTAACAAATTATGCATGGATTTGCATGTTCATGAGGGAAATAAAGAGTTTGATCCCCTTCACAAAAGAGGACTAAGTACAAGGTGGCAAATCCCTTGTTGGCAATCATGTTTCCTGTAGTTGGCCACCAGGTTTGCACACATCTCAGAAGGGATTTTGGCCCACTCCTCTTGGCAGATCCTCTCCAAGTCATTAAGATTTGGTTGCTGATGTTTGGCAACTTGAACTTTCAGCTCCCTCCACAGATTTTCAATAGGAGTGAGGTCTGGAGACTGGCTAGGCCACTCCAGGACCTTAATGTGCTTCTTCTTCAGCCACTCATTTGTTGCCTTGGTCGTGTGTTTTCGGTCATTGTCATGCTGGAACACCCATCCATGACCCATTTTCAATGCCCTGGCTGAGGGAAGCAAAGAATTACTTTGCTATAAGCAAGCATTTACCTGAATGACAGATTCATTCAGGGGTTTTTTTTTTTTTGTGCTTAGCTGTGATTTGGCCACAGCTAATCACATGACATTTGCATGTGATTAGCTGTGACCATTCACAACTAGACACTAGTATACAATGGATGGCATGAATGAAGCCATCCATTGTATACAACTGTCATGTGACCTGCTGTGATTGGTCACATGGTACCGGCAACGGGGCCGATACTCAGATCTGTCATCGGCCGAGTCCGAGGTACACGGCCGGGGGCAGATCGCGCCGCTCTGCAGGAGCGCAATCTGCGCATGTGCGGAAGGATGCCATATGGCGTCCACCCGGAACGCTGATGACAGCAAATGGTTAAACATGTCCAGTGAAAATAATAAAAAAAAAAAAATCTAATTTCGTCATAAATTTAGGCCAAAATGTATTCTGCTCCATGTCTTTGCTGAAAAAAAGAAAAATCCCAATTTTGTGTAAATTAATTGGTTTACGTGAAAATTATAGCGTTTACAAATGGCGGTATAGATACTGGATTGTTTTACATTTTTACTAGAAATGGCCGTGATCAGCAACTTATAGCGGGATTGCGGCGGGCATTCTGACACTGGGGGGGAACGGACTTGGCGTAACTGACATCCCCAGTGACACCAATATAGTGATCAGTGCTTAAAAAAAAAAAAAAAAAAAAAAAAAAATGCTAATACTAATGGCACTGGGCAGGAAGGGTTTAACGTGAGGGGCGATCAAAGGGTTAACTGTGCAAAGCAGTGTGCACGAGCCAACAGGGAGAACTGTATTGTTTACAAACAGTTCTCATCGGAGATTTTCGGCAATCACCGGGGGCCGCGAGTAATCACCGGCAGGGACCTGGTGATTGATAAAGTGCGCGCGCCCCCTACCCAGAAATGCAAAATCACACAGTGTAAATTTGCTTTCCCCTGAAAATAACACACAGCCAATAATGTCTGAACCGCTGGCAACAAAAGTGAGTGATCGCAGAGGTGGTGGTGTCGGCCTGCTCCTTTCACCGCTGAGCACCTTCCAGGTCCTCCCTATCCCACCCTCTCTATCCTTCCCCTCCTTTGAGGCGCACTGCATCCAACTCTTCTCACCCACCCCCCTAAGGATCGCAGTGATCTACAGACCTCCTGGGTCCATACCCCACTTCCTGGACAACTTCGCCGCCTGGCTTCCCTTCTTCCTCTCCTCTGAGCTACCGACCATCATCCTCGGGGACTTCAATATCCCCATCAACGACAACAACCCGGCCACTTCCCAATTCTTCCACCTAACCTCCTCCTTCGCGCTCACACAGCACACGCAATCCTCCACCCACATCAGAGGGAACACCCTGGACCTCGTCTTCTCCCACCTCTGTACCCTCAACCAGTTCTCTAACACCCCCTTCCCTCTCTCTGACCACCACCTCATCACGTTCTCCATCTCCCCTTCCCCCAACTCCCCCTGCCAAAAACGCCAAACCATCACCAGCCGCAATCTCCGCAACCTGAACCCGGCCCCCCTCCACTCAGCCGCCGACCGCCTACACGACAGCATCCTCCCACTATCATGTCCTGACATAGCCACCACCTTGTACAACGACTCACTGTCAGCTGCCCTAGACTCTCTAGCACCCCTAACCACACGCATCTTCAAACCTAGGCCGCTTCAACCATGGCAGAATGACAGCACTAAACGCCTCAAACATCGCAGTCGCGCACTGGAGAGACTGTGGCGCAAAACCAGGTCCTCTCACGCATTCTCCCTCTACAAATCTGCCTTCCCCACTTACACCTCCTCCCTCCACGCCGCCAAGCAGGCCTACTTTGTTAACCTAATCAACACCCTCTCCTCCTGCCCTCGCCGACTCTTCTCCACCTTCAACTCCCTGCTCTCTCCCCCCCCCCCCGTCCACTCAGTACCTCACTCACCGCCCACGAGATTGCCACCCATTTCCGTAACAAGATTGACAATATCCGTAAGGACATTGTCAACTCGCAATCTACCTCCCCACCTAGCCTCCCCACCCCCGTCACCCCTTCTCCCCCCTCCTCTGCCCTCACAACCCCACTGCCCTCCACCTCTCCCAAGGCCCCGCCCACCGTAACCCCCCCTGCACTGCACTTCCTGTCCTGTCACTACTGAGGAAGTCGTCAAGGTCCTCTCAGAAGCCCGCCTCACTACCTGCCCCCTGGACCCTATCCCCTCTCAACTCCTCCGGTCACCCCCTCTTCCCTCATCCACTCCCTCACCCACATCTTCAATCTCTCCCTCTCTACTGGCGCATTCCCCTCCCCCCTAAAGCACGCACATATCACCCCCATCCTCAAAAAGCCCTCCCTGGATCCCACAGACCCCAACAACCTCAGACCCATCTCCCTGCTGCCACTCACCTCCAAGCTCCTTGAGCGCATAGTCTACGATCGCCTAAGCGCCCACCTTATTGACAATGACCTCCTTGACCCACTACAGTCCGGCTTCCGTCCCCTACACTCCACCGAAACTGCCCTCCTCAAAAACACCAACGACCTACTAAATGCCAAAGCCAAGGGCGACTACTCTGACCTCCTTCTCCTGGACCTCTCTGTGGCCTTTGACACAGTCGACCACCCCCTCCTCCTTAATAAACCACTCTCCCTTGGCATCAGAGATACCGCTCTCTCCTGGTTCTCATCCTACCTATCCCGACGCTCCTTCAGCGTCACCTACAATGGCGCCACCTCCCCCTCCCTCCCCCTCTCTGTTGGGGTCCCTCAAGGCTCTGTCCTTGGACCCCTTCTCTTCTCCATCTACACCTCCTCCCTGGGCACACTCATACACTCCCATGGCTTCAATTATCACCTCTATTCTGACGACACCCAAATTTACCTCTCCACCCCTCTCCTCACCCCCACTATCTCTGCCCGCATCACTCACCTCCTAAACGACATCTCAGACTGGATGTCGCTCCATTTCCTGAAGCTTAACCTCTCCAAAACCGAACTCCTCGTCTTTCTCCCTGCCCACACCCCCCCCCCATCCTATCCATCACCACTATCATTCCCGCCCCGCAAGCCAAAGTCCTTGGCGTCATTCTTGACTTGAACCTCTCCTTCCTGCCTCATGTCAAATCACTTACAAACACCTGCAGGCTCCATCTCCGCAATATTGCCAAGATACGTGCCTTCCTCACCCCAGACACCACCAAACTTCTTGTACACTCCCTCATCATCTCACGCCTGGACTACTGCAACTCTCTTCTCACTGGCCTACCCAAGTGCAGGCTCTCCCCGCTCCAGACCATCCTGAACTCAGCAGCAAGACTCATCCACCTCACCACCCGCTCCACCTCTGCCACTCCCCTCTGCCTCTCCCTCCACTGGCTCCCGATTGCCCAACGCATCAAATTTAAACTTCTAATCCTGACCTACAAAGCCGTTCATAACACTGCCCCTGACTACCTCACCAACCTGATCCCCAAGTACCACCCTACCCGTACCCTTCGCTCCTCACAGGACCTCCTATCCTGCTCCCTGGTCTCCTCCTCCCATGCACGACTGCAGGACTTCTCCAGGTCCTCCCCTATCCTCTGGAACTCACTGCCCCAATCCATCCGACTGTCGCCTTCCCTCCCCACATTCAGGCGCTCCCTCAAAACCCATCTCTTCAGGGAAGCCTACCCCACCCTCACCTAACGGCCATTCTCCCTCATTCCTCCCACCACTTCATTCCCCTCAGCCACTTCCTATTGTTCCACTACCCCCTCCCTCCTAGATTGTAAGCTTGAAAGAGTAGGGCCCTCTTACGCTGTCTGTTTTTGTTGTACTGTGCCATGTTTTGTCCCCGCTATTGTACAGCGCTGAGCAAACCCTTTGGCGCTATATAAACTCGATGTAATAATAATAGTACACCCCTAAGTGAAAATGTCCAAACTGGGCCCAATTAGCCATTTTCCCTCCCTGGTGACATGTGACTTGTTGCTGTTGTCGTTGGGAAATAGACGTGTGAGCGCTGCCAGCATTGCTGCAGAGATTGAAGGGGTTGGTTGGGGGAGTCAGCCTGTTAGTACTCAGACCATACGCCGCACACTGCATCAAATTAGTCTGCATGGCTGTCATCCCAGAAGGAAGCCTCTTCTAAAGATGATGCACAAGAAAGCCCACAAACAGTTTGCTGAAGACAAGCAGACTAAGGACATGGATTACTGGAACCATGTCCTGTGGTCTGATGAGATCAAGAAACTGATTTGGTTCAGATGGGGTCAAACGTGTGTGGTGGCAACCAGGTGAGGAGCACAAAGACAAGTGTGTCTTGCCTACAGTCAAGCATGGTGGTGGGAGTGTCATGGTCTGGGGCTGCATGAGTGATGCTGGCACTGGGGAGCTACAGTTTATTGAGGGAACCATGAATGCCAACATGTACTGTGACATACTGAAGCAGAGCATGATCCCCTCCCTTCGGAGACTGGGCCATAGGGCAGTATTCCCACATAACCCCAAACAAACCTCCAACACGACTACTGCCTTGCTACAGAAGCAGAGCATAAAGGTGATGGACTGGCCAAGCAGGTCTCCCGACCTAAACCCTACTGAGCATCCCCAAACAGAAGGTGGAGGAGCGCAAGGTCTCTAACATCCACCAGCTCCGTGATGTCGTCATGAAGGAGTGGAAGAGGACTCCAGTGGCATTCTGTGAAGCTCTGGTGAACTCCATGCCCAAGAGGGTTAAGGCAGTGCTGGAAAATAATGGTGACCACACAAAATATTGACACTTTGGGCCTAATTTGGACATTTTCACTTAGGGGTGTACTCCCTTTTGTTGCCAGCAGTTTAGACATTAATGGCTGTGTGTTGAGTTATTTTGAGGGGACAGCAAATTTACACTGTTATACAAGCTGTACACTCACTACTTTACATTGTAGCAAAGTGTCATTTCTTCAATGTAGTCACATAAAAAGATATAATAAAATATTGACAAAAATGTGAGGGGTGTACTCACTTTTGTGAGATACTGTAGGTACAAACCATCTTTAGCATATAGGTATCACTCAGATCATTTTTAAAAATCCCAACAAAATCCAACATTTACACATAAATGACAACTTATTTTGTTCCCTTTGATTTAGTAAATATACAACTGAAAGTTGTTAGATCAGTTTCACAAGTGAAAAACAACAACATGCCCATTAAAGAATAATTCTAGATTCCAAATATGGATATTTTTACATTGTTACATCGGTCAAGCTTGGACAAATGGAACTATGTACATACCACACCTCTAGGGTCCCACAAGAAAGTGGAAATTACTGTACAAGACACCACTACTCCAGTATTTTCCGAGTCCCCTACCAAGCAGCAGCCCTTCTGCATTGTGAACACAAAGGCTCAGCATGGGCACCATTCAGAGAATGATTTGCATTTTCCCAGGGAATGCAAAGCATTCTCTGATTGGAATAGGTGGAGAGGTGAAGCAGGGTAGCCACTCAGCACAACACCCAAAAGCCTGTGCAGCTCATTGGGGTAGTGGTGTCTACTATAATATAAAATTATATATATCCACAAGTATGGTATATGTATAGTTAACCACTTTCCCTCCAGAGGATTTACCCCCTTCCTGACCAGGCCATTTTTTGCGATACGGTGCTGCATTACTTTAACTGACAATTGCGTGGTCATGCAACGCTGCACCCAAATGAAATTTGTCCTTTTATCCCCACAAATAAAGCTTTCTTTCGGTATTTGATCACCTCTGTGGTTTTTATTTTTGCTCTATAAACAAAAAATTACCAACAATTTTGAGCAGACTGTTTGCTCTTCAACATGTCAAGTAAACATTTTTACTTCAGTAAATAGTTTCTTCTTTTCCTCCTCTAAATGTTGGTCTTGCTATTTTCTGGGAGTTTGGAAACCCTTCCAGAGTGCAATTCCCGCTGAGAGGAAAGCTGCAAATTGCAAAATGTTGGGAGAAATATTCTTTTACAAATGCTACAAAAAGGATGTGAATATCCTTATTTCCCAGCACCAACAAGGTGTCTAGGACTCTACCCTGGCAGGCTGGCATTAGTTGCGAGGATCCTTGAAGAGATTGGAAGGAAAAATTTCCCCAACATCAGAGCTGGATTTGCAAACTACGGTACCAGGCCAAAGAACCTGATCCTTGATGTTAAGCAAATTTGCTCAAAGACTGACATAAAAATGTTGAGTTCTAGGCGCCTGGAGTAAAACTAGGCAAACAGGACTGTCTCAAAAGGAGTCCACCATTAGGCCCATGACTCTTATGCAAAAGTAGTCTCAATCAAATCTTTGACAGCAAAGTTTGAAGTTTCTCCTGAGGAGGAAAAACGTCTGTGTGAGCTATGTCTATGATAAGACTCAGATACTTCAAAACATGCAGCCCAAACATAGACTTATGAAAGTTCAGCATTCCACTGAATCTTTTAAGGGTTCAAGCACTCCATGTCACATTCTTGGTCAATACTTGTACTGATTGCTCCAAGAAGCAGTCATCCAGATATCCTATGATGGGGACATCCTGGGAGTGTAACAAGTCAAGTACAGGGGCTAGAACCTGAGCGAACCCCAGGGATGTTGAGTTGTTGAATGTGCATCCAGAAGGACAGTGAGGGAGTATTTGGATGTCAATTTGCTAAAGCAGAGGTATTAGTGGACTTTGGTTCCATTTTAACTTATTAGTATGGGTCTCATGTAAGAAGGCATTTGATTAGAGGACCATCTGTTCTGCTTATATCAACCAAGTTTTTATTATCATATACTAGACACCTCAGAGGAATAACCTCAATGGATGAACTGGACAACACACAATTCTATGAATCTTAAGCTATTTTTTCTGTTTTGATTCAAGCAGAAAGGGTTAGAACCTCTGCCAGGTTGTCCGTGTGTGACCAAAGTGGATCGATTTTAGTCTAACATTTTGCCCTGGTAACAAATGCTGGAGGTAACAGAAAATAGAACACAGGTTCTAACCTTTACCCACTCAGGAAACCTTTGGCTGGAGTTCCCCTAGCTGTATGTCTATGACACCAGTAGACAGTCCCAGCCGACCTATTTTATAAACCCAATTACTAAAATATTTAACGTTTGTTAACATAATTTCAAAGTGAATACAGTCAGGTCCATAAATATTGGGACATCGACACAATTCTAACATTTTTGGCTCTATACACCACCACAATGGATTTGAAATTAAATGAACAAGATGTGCTTTAACTGCAGACTGTCAGCTTTAATTTGAGGGTATTTACATCCAATTCAGGTGAACGGTGTAGAAATTACAAGTTTGCATATGTGCCTCCCACTTGTTAAGGGACCAAAAGTAATGGGACAGAATAATAATCATAAATCAAACATTCACTTTTTAATACTTGGTTGCAAATCCTTTGCAGTCAATTACAGCCTGAAGTCTGGAATGCATAGACATCACCAGACGCTGGGTTTCATCCCTGGTGATGCTCTGCCAGGCCTCTACTGCAACGGTCTTCAGTTCCTGCTTGTTCTTGGGGCATTTTCCCTTCAGTAAGTGAAATGTACGCTCAATCGGATTCAGGTCAGGTGATTGACTTGGCCATTGCATAACATTCCACTTCTTTCCCTTAAAAAACTCTTTGGTTGCTTTTGCAGTATGCTTTGGGTCATTGTCCATCTGCACTGTGAAGTGGCGTCCAATGAGTTCTGAAGCATTTGGCTGAATATGAGCAGATAATATTGCCCGAAACACTTCAGAATTCATCCTGCTGCTTTTGTCAGCAGTCACATCATCAATAAATACAAGAGAACCAGTTCCATTGGCAGCCATACATGCCCACGCCATGACACTACCACCACCATGCTTCACTGATGAGGTGGTATGCTTAGGATCATGAGCAGTTCCTTTCCTTCTCCATTCTCTTCTCTTCCCATCACTCTGGTACAAGTTGATCTTGGTCTCATCTGTCCATAGGATGTTGTTCCAGAACTGTGAAGGCTTTTTTAGATGTCGTTTGGCAAACTCTAATCTGGCTTTCATGTTTTTGAGGCTCACCAATGGTTCACATCTTGTGGTGAACCCTCTGTATTCACTCTGGTGAAGTCTTCTCTTGATTGTTGACTTTGACACACATACACCTACCTCCTGGAGAGTGTTCTTGATCTGGCCAACTGTTGTGAAGGGTGTTTTCTTCACCAGGGAAAGAATTTTTCGGTCATCCACCACAGTTTTCTGTGTTCTTCCGGGTCTTTTGATGTTGCTGAGCTCACCGGTGCATTCCTTCTTTTTAAGAATGTTCCAAACAGTTGTTTTGGCCACGCCTAATGTTTTTGCTATCTCTCTGATGGGTTTGTTTTGTTTTTTCAGCCTAATGATGGCTTGCTTCACTGATAGTGACAGCTCTTTGGATCTCATCTTGAGAGTTGATAGCAACAGATTCCAAATGCAAATAGCACACTTGAAATGAACTCTGGACCTTTTATCTGCTCATTGTAATTGGGATAATGAGGGAATAACACACACCTGGCCATGGAACAGCTGAGAAGCCAATTGTCCCATTACTTTTGGTCCCTTAACAAGTGGGAGGCACATATGCCAACTGTTGTAATTCCTACACCGTTCACCTGATTTGGATGTAAATACCCTCAAATTAAAGCTGACAGTCTGCAGTTAAAGCACATTTTGTTCATTTCAAATCTATTGTGGTGGTGTATAGAGCCAAAAAGAATTGCGTTGATGTCCCAATATTTATGGACCTGACTGAATATAACATTTTTAAATCTGCAGCTTGTTAAAATAATACTTTTTGATCCTTGATATTATAGCGTAACCATGCTCTGTTCCCATCTCCCAAATATGTTCAGGTTTTCTCACCCTGTCCTCTGCAATTAGCTTTTCCAGCACACATTATGCAAGCATGGTCCACTAAGCAACCCAGCTGAAAAAATACCATGCAGCCATCACTGGAAAACATACATGCAGACATGAAGTGGCTGCAAAGAGGCTAATGAAGATTAGCTGAACTGAGATGCAACAAGAGAGGGGAAAAAAATAAGTGCACAATGGCAGCTATTTACTAAAACTACATTATGCAAATTCTGGTGCTTCTCTGCATAGAAGCCAACCAGTTTTCAGATTTTAATTGTCAAAGCTCAATTGGACAAGCTTATGTTAGAAGCTGATTGGCTACCATGCACAGCTGCACCAGATTCTGAGTGATCCTGTTTTAGTACATTTCCCCCAGTGTGTTAGCAAACTAAATGTAATGCGATTTAAGAGTTTACTTGATTTACTTTAAATTTACACAGGTTTAAAAAGCTATCCAATTGTGGCTTCCTCTGAGAAAACTAGTAAAAGAACTGTCTGCAAGTGCTTTACACCACCTCCTCCTCCTCTCTTCACAGGCATAAACACAAGCACTTGCTCAAGCTTTCAAGCTTATGTACAATCCAGCAGTAAGTCTTGCCTGAAGGCAGTTGTACCATGCAGGCACATTCAAATGTCCTCAGTGTATGGGCACTCTAATACACCAGATCCTCTATGCTCCATTTACATAATGGTTTTTAAAATGTCTCCTGGTGATGTCTCTTGTCTAATTTAAATAAGAAAACATCAGATTGGAAATCCTTACACAGAATCAAAATGTTGCACAGAGGCTCTAGGTTCATTGACGTGCAACAATCAATACACAGAGAAAATGGCTGCAGCTGATCCCAACAGTGCACTGTAACCTCATGTGTGTGGGTTTTGGCCCATTCGCTATTGTTCTCTGCTGACAGAGCAGAGATAAGCTGAAACTGGTCATCATTGCCCACATGGGCGTTTAACTGAGATACACAGAAAAGTGGATGTTCCAAAACAAGATTGAATACCTGGCCATATGTGATTTGGTTTTTTTTTTGTTTTGTTTTTAAAACTATGATTGGTTGACTGAAGTAAACACAGCTAAGCTCAACAAACATTCATTTACTTTGCTAGGCAAGCACTGTTATTCCTTTAGTAAATGAACCCCAAAGTGCTAATGGTATGCAAATCGTTCAGAAAACATTAACTTCCCTAGCAGTCCAGAGCTGGAGAATCGGAGGAACCGCAAACTAAGCAGCGATAATTTACCTCTGCTTAGTAAACTGATCTTTTACTGTAATCTCGCGAGATTATAATAAAATCAGCCGTTTTCCAGCGTTTGTAGACCGTTCTCCCTTCGTTTGGAGAACTGATCTACACTGCTTCATAAAAGGCATTCACAGGAGAACTGTGTTCTCCGAGAATGCCGGAGAACTGAGCAGCGATCTATTACCGCTGGTTCATAAACAGACACCTCAATCCTGTAAGTGATTCTAATTTACTATTGCTGTTCTCTAGCTGGTCTAAAACAGCTTTTGACCTAAAGGAACGCTTTTTGGACTCCATGGACATTTCTCAGTTTTCAGAAAGAACAGTAAAAATGCAGGCAGGGCACAGGACAAAGCACTAGGGACAAAATGTATGTGAAATGGGTTGATACAGTAATGTTTTACTATGTGATTTTAGTGAATTTAGTGAATGTCACTTTTACAACTTTCAAATTTCCCGCCAGTTCCGACGTCGCAGGGAACGGAACCCGGAAGACAGATGCCGGCATCCACTGGAGGACAGTACAGAGGACACTGCAGGAGGGACATCGCGGGAGCGCAGGACAAGGTAAGAGAAGAAGAGATCCCGGAGCAGCACTGCAAGGTATTCCTGAGTGTAGCTCGGGGTTACCGCTTGTGGTACTGAAACTTTACCCCGAGCTACACTCGGGAATACCTCCAGGGAGGTTAAAGTATAACTAAAGGCAAAAACTTTTTTTCTTTTTTTTTTTTTAGTTTTGGATAGAGTAGAGAGAGATCAGAATGCTTGTCAGGTCTTTATTGCCATATGCGATCCCTTTAGGGAGATTCACCCTCTCTATTTGTCCTGTTTACCATTTTTGTTGAAAGAGAAAGACAAGCCCAAATTATGGGTCACCCCAAAAAAGAAGAAAAGGAAATCTTCCAATGGGAACACTAGTTCTGGTGACCTGGGGGTCCCCAAGGAATTACCTTAATTTGCACTCACTTTCCTGTTTGGCTATGGGACAGGATGTGAAAGGAAATCTCCACAATAGGACACAGATGATGAAAAAAATTTGACGGGGGTTATAACTCTCCCGTGCTCGATCGAAAACGGGGGACAAAAATAAATAAAGCTTTGCCTATAGTTCTACTTTAAAGTAGTTTTAAACCTCGGACGTGGAAAATAGAACAAAGCATATCCTTCTATAGTGTGCACTTTCCACATGTGAAAGCAGTACACCCGATTTCTGTCTGCAGTCTGGTTCCTCTGATATTCGCAAGAGTCGTTACTAACAGGCTGTGCTGACCCCAACGGATGGAGGGCGGTGGGAGCTTCAGCCCACAGCCTGTGATTGCCAGCCTCAGCTGTGCATGTTTCATGATATTATGTAGAGGGTATGTGTCTCTTCCCTCCACTCAGGTCTCAGATTACACTCAGCTCTCCTCTCCCAGCTGTGCAGTGTGACATCTGATTCCTGCACCCATCCTCCTGCCTCAGGAAACTCAGAAATGCTATGTAAATTCTGGACTTTAAACAGGCATGGAGAGGAAATGGCTGCAGATAAACAGGTACAAATTACGTAAGAGGATTTGATTAATCTCTATATCACCTGGGGCCAGTCACTTTGCTGATTATGTGTATAACGGTTTACAACAACTTTAAGAACAAGTCAGTAATAACGTTGTTATGCTTTACTTACTACTAGCAGTAGTAATCAACATGACTTGTTCTGTAAATCTAAGGGTGTTTTGCTACTCATCAACGTAGCTTTCTTAAAGTATTACTAAACCCACAACAATAAAATCAGTCTGTATGTGCAGTAAATCATTCTGGTTATACTCACCGTGGAACCTAAAGGGTTAGTCCTCTGCATTGTGTAAAAAGACTGTTTGATCCTGTCTTCTCTGATCCTCCCCTTCTTCTGCTGTCCCCAATCCATCTGCTGATAGTACAGAGGCTTGGAGACAGGCTGCACAACTCCAATTTGGTGTGTATTGCTAGAGAGTTTTTTTTTTTTTGGTGGGGGGGTGGGGGGGGGGGGGGGGACATGTTATCGGCACAGGGCCATCAGCATTGTCCAGACAGAGGGTCAGGGGTCCTGCAGCCTCATAGGGGAGAATGTAAACTCATCCTGCAAGCTTTAACCAGTTCTCTGCTGGACACTGATAGAAGTCACAAGACTGCTCTAACTGCTGAGAAAAGGTATTTAGCAGTTTATATTTATTGGAACACCAGATATAACAAATGCAGGGTCCTGGGTTTAGCAACACTTTAAATGGCTGTAAAGGCTCAAGGATTTTACCTTCATGCATTCTATGCATGAAGGTAAATTTAAAAAAAAAAAAAAAAAAAAATTCCGTGTGCAGCAGTGCCCCCCAGCCTCCTCAATACTGACTTGAGCTCCATCGAGATCTAGCAATGTGCATTACAACCTCAGCTTGTCCCGGGTGTCTGTCTCAGTGGCTGAGACAGCAAGCGGGAGCTCCCACTGCTGTCAAGCACAGCCAGTCGGGGGGGGGGGGGTCATTATGCTCTGTCCTATGAGGCTGCATTCTCAGATCCTCTCTGGGCAGCGCTGATTGGCCCTGTGCTGATCATATGCTCTCCCCCCCACCAAAAAAAACATTCTAGCAATACACACTAAACTGAGCATGTGCAGAGTGACCCCCTAGAGCTCAGTACTAGCAGCAAATGAATTGGGGACAGTAGAAGGGGATGATCAGAGAAGACCGGACCAAACAGCCTTTTTACACAATGCAGAGGATTAACCCTTTAGGTTCCACAGTGAGTATAAGGCACCATACACACTGAGTGTTTTCGTAACGCTGGTAACATTAGCTGTGTAAAGTCATGTTAAAAATGTGAGTTTATAGCAGTTTTGTATTAGCATTTAGCTGCGTTTGCAGTTTTTAGTATTTAAATTTTTTTTTACCAAAAAATTATATTTTGTTTTAGTCACTAAATGTCCAAAAATGCTGTGATTTACTGCATTTTTCAGTGTTAGAACGTTTTTACAGCTAAAGAAAACTCCTCTAGAAACCTACTAGTCCTGGGTTTTTTCTCCAGCCAACAATCGTTGATTACAGTCTATGTGTGCATGGACACATAGGATAACATGCTGGGGGGTTTACTGGCTGTAGAAAAAAAAAAGTCAAAAGCCAACAACCGCTGTAAAAACATCCAGTGTGCATGAGAACTAACAAGCATGCTTTACTGCATATAGACTGATTTTGCTGCGGGTTTAGTAACACTTTAACCTCTTCGCCCCAGCCGCACACAAATGTCTGGGCATCGACGCATATTCACGTGCAATTAAGAAAAACATATGTGCTGAGAGCATACGCCCTGTGCGCTCCCAGCACACATGTCCTGTACTCACGGAAAGGTCCCGATCTCTTTCAATCGGGACCTTTCCTGATCATGTGACTGCCGTGATGGCGAATCACGGCAGTCACATGACCCTTAAACCCCGCCCCCAGCTTCTGAAACCCCTAAAGGGACGGGAGGCGCCAAGGGGTTAAGTTGATCAGATGGGTCAGTAATTTTTTTTTTTTCTTTAATTTGATCAGCCAGCGGGCTGATTGAAATGAAACTGCATGGATTCTCCCATCCACACATTGGAGGTGGATGGAGGAATCCTTCCTGTTGTGTTATTGTATTTTAACAGCAGGGGATCTCCTGACATCAGAATACTCAGATCAAAGCTGCAGCACTGATTGAAGCAACACTTTCCAATGAGCCCATTCAAGAGCAGATGGTCCTTAGATTGACTGCTCAGGAAACAGGAAAGGACATAGATGGATCAAACTTTGGCTGGGCTGGCTGGGCCCTAATGAACAAGCCAAATATTCGATCCAAAGACAGTTTAAAAGTGATAAAACTTACACATCCACCTACCCCAATGATTTCCTGATCAAAGGTACACTTTAGTAATCTTGATCAAACTTAAGTGATCCCCTGGAAACAGAAAAGCGTGGGTCTGCTGTGCAAACAAGTTTAGCAACAGTAAAAAAACAAAAGCAAACTCAGCTCTAAACAAGTAAACAAAAACCATCTAGAAAGAGGAAAAATCGAATCCGGGGAAAAGGAAAACACAGGCCTCAGCTCAGGACAGTAAAATCAGCTAAAGTGTGTGAAAGCGGTAAACAGGGAAGGAGAGGGGAGCAGAGGCAGGGCAGGGATGGAGTACAGAGCTGGGATGGAGTGCAGGAAGCCGGGGGAGCAGGAGCTCGGCACGTGCACAGGCAGAAGAAAGCGGAGATTGTAAATAAACAGAGGCAGCAAATGTAAGGGAGAAATGTGTATGAAGAGGAGGAGCCAGCGCCGCTCCAGCAGGCTGCTGTGAACTTCTAGCACACTCACTTCACACAGCTGCCCTGAAGCTTCGTATTGTGTGTACTGACCGCCGGGACTCCCTTCCAGCCCGGCTACAGCACCGACAATGGCACACACTCACCTGTCCGCCTCTCTCTCCAGCTTACCAACAAGCTGCCCGTAACGCCGTCTTGTTCTGGCTTCGAGAGGCTCGGGCCGGGCGGCTAGCAGGCGTTGTAGGGCGGCCACAGATTGGTGTAAACACAGGAAGGGAGGGATCTGGGCGCTGTCTACGATTGGAGGAGAGGCGGCGGTGGGCTGAGGGAGGAGTGGGCGGCAAGCGCTTGTTGGTGGCGTGTCCTCCTTGGAAGGGGCGGAGCTTTCCCCTTTGCTGCTCAGCCACAATGGATGTTTCTTCAGTTTAGGATTGGCAGGAGGCAGTGTGGATGTGTGGCGGAGGGCGGAGTGGGAAGCTGTGCGCTAGCCTCAGGAGGAACTTCCCAGCTCTTTGAATAGCATTAGCTGGCCAAATGGGTTTAGTAAATACAAGAAGATAGCTGATAAATGCTAATGCTGGCCATAGACAGGTCGTTTAGTGGCCGAATTGTCAGCCGATAAACGAAACATTGGTCGTTGCTGCCACCAATGCTTACGAAAAATGGCTGTTTTTAGTATATTTTCCAGCATGACCGATAGAAAGAAATGAGAACCACAAAAATCGGCCCACTAACGGTGTGAATATCGGCCGATTATTCGTTTGGACAAAAAATCGTCTGATAAACGACCTGTCTGCATAAAGCAGGCCATAGACTTGGAGAAAACCAGCCGTTTTTTTTTTAGAAAATTGTAAAATCGGTCGTTCAGTTGGCCGACGTTACTACCATTGTAAAAAAAGTCGGCTGGTTTTCGTCCTATCTACGGCCGGCAATTAATAGCGGTGTCCCTGCATAGAGCCCCGCTATTATATTTGACAGAAAAAATAGATTTTGCAGAAGAAGAAGAAACAACATTGTATCTATTTGTACTTGAATAGAAACATCTCTATCCGAAATGGACACAAATAGATACAATGTTCCAACTTTTTCTACTTCTTCTGCAAAATCTATTTCTTCTTCTTCTGCAAAATTGATTTCTTCTACTTCTTGCTATTCTATTTCTTCTTTTTCTTCATATTCAATTTATTTGAAAAGCTGCAAAAAGAACGTCTGATTTGACCATAATTACCGTGAAAATCGGCCGAACGACCAAATCGTCCGACAATTTTCCAGCAGGGCCGATTTTCTAAATGTCTTAAAATTACGAAAAACGGCTGACCGATTTCCCCACTAACGATCCAAATATCAACCGATTTGTTTTATCGGCCGATAATTCATCAACTTTATTGGAAGTCTATGGCCTGCATAAGGGTCCATGTACACTGCAGCTGATAAACTCACGTTTAGGAGCTGTTCAGCATTTTTTTCAGCAGCCCCTGAACTCACCCTAATGTTTTCCTATGTGTCCATGTACACTATTGCAGGCCATAGATGGGTTGAAAACCGGCCATTTAAAAAAAAAAAAAAAAATCAGTTGTTCAATAGGCCGATGTTACTACCACCGGTAAAAAAAATCTGCCGATTTTCGTCCTGCTACGGCCGGCATTTAATTACTTCTGTCTCTTGCAGAGAGCTCCACTATTATATTTGACATGAAAAAGTCTTGTGGTTGCAACAATGTATCTATTTGTATCCATTTCAGATACAGATATTTTTTTATTCAGATACAAATAAATACATTGTTTCAACCGCAATACTTTTTCATTGCAAATATAATGGCGGACTGGAATTCTTATTCTTCTATTTCTTCTTCTTTTTCTTCTTCTTGCAGGTCAAGGCTCATGCACAGATTTTTTATCAGTAAAACGATCGGGCGATTTGCCCATCATTGCTGGGAAAATCGGACGATCGGCAAAATCTGACGATTTGTTTTCAATTTTACCGATTAAAAAAATGTGCCAAACCCCGAAAAACGGCAGACCAATTAACCCATTAACGGTGTGAAAATTGGCCAATTTTTTTTTCAATCGGCTGATTTTTGACCCGTCTATGGCCTGCATAAGTCGTTTACAGGCAGTTGAGTTTACAGTCGTTTTTTTGAACACACCAAACTTGTGTTCAGCAGTAGATTTTATCAGTGTTTCAAACGCCAAACGCTTGTAAAAGCATGTAGACGCGGCTAACTGAATTTATAAGCGTTTGCGTTTGGAATTTTTTTTTAACTTCCATTTCCAGATGCTGTCCAGAGCATTTTTTCATTATGAAAAATGCATGCAAAGCGTTTTCCCAGTACGCAAATGGACCTGGTACACCATACTTTGAGGTTTCGCATGAAAGAAAATATGTTATATATGCAATAATTTCTGCACAGAAATGAGCTGGAACACATTCAAACACCACAAAAAAAAAAAAAAAAAAAAGCTAATCTCAACACATACTGCTCTCTCTGCTTCTGCTCTCTCCTTTTCTCTCAGAATGTCTGAAATAGTTCATTTATTACTGTTTTTCAGTGCATTCTGGGCATTTTAGAAGGTCTCCTGAAGTTATGTTTAAAAAACGCTTCTAAACTCAAACGCTCATAAATGCAGTATGCAAACGCAGCTAAACACGTTTTTTAACCTACGTTTTCCATCAGTCAGTTTCCATCATTCAGAAGCATCCCGTGTACATGGAGCCTTACTTGTGCTTTCCATGGGGAAGGAATTTTGCTTGCCTGATATCCAAGCTGCAAATTTCATTCGGGGGAATTAATCAAAACTGGAGCAGACAGAATCTGGAGCTGCTGTACATGACAACCAATCAATATTTTTTTTTTAAACGAAAGCTAGAAGATAATTGGTTACTATGCACAGCTGCTCCAGTTTTGATAAATTCCTCTCATTATGTGTCCTTAAAGTGGATCTTTACTCTCTCAATCAATGCTAGCATTAGTAAATGGAGAGGAAAGTATATCATATTTTAAACTTTTTTTTTCACATTTATTCAGTTACTTCCTGGTTCCCATGTCAAGGCAAATGATTCCATACATCCCAGGAGCCTTCAAAATATTTTCTCATAAATTTAGGCCAAAATGTACTCTAGTACTTTTTCTCTGGTAACAGTAACCCAAATCAGTGTATATTATTTAGACTGTGTGAAAGTTATAGTCTACAAACTATGGTGTATACATTTTAAAGCTGATTAGTCCTAATATACTGGCGGCCTATCTCATTTTTTGCGGCCCTAAAATGCCAGGATAGCACAAATACTCCCCCCCATGATCCCTTTTTGGAAAGTAGACAATCCAGGGTATTTAGTAAGAGGCATGGTGAGTTTTTTAAGTAGTTTTTTGTCACAATTTTGGGGAAAATTAAGAAATGAAATACATTTTTTCCTACAAAGTTACCATTTTAACAAGTTATTTCTCAAACACAGCATAGGTATACTTAGAATTACACTCCAATCACATTCTGCTGTGCCTTTTGAGTATGGGGACTTTTTCACAGCCTAAATGCATAAAGGGGCCCGAAATCCAAGCAGCACATTTGGCCTTCAAGGAGCATAGGAGCATAGATTATGCATCTAATTTCCTGACTAGCTATCACATCTTTGGGGGACTTGGAGCACCGGGGCAGTAGAAACACCAACAAAATGACCCCATTTTGGAAAGCAAACACTCCAAGGTATTTTCAGAAAGGTGTAGTGAGTCTTTTGAAAATGTCATTTTTTGCCACAAGTTTTTGGAAAATGCAGAAAGAAAAGGAAAACATTTTTTTTACACAAAGTTGGTGATTTAATAAGATATTTCTCATGCACAGCATGGGCATACTTAGAATTCCACCCCAAAACACATTCTGGTACTCATCCTGAGTATGGCGATACCACATGTATGAGAATTTTTCACTGTCTGGGCCGATTATATGCTGTGTATCACACAAATCAACCAATTGTTTTAGAACCAAAGTATTGCAATGGTTACTTCTATACAAGTGGTCATGGAATATGATTTATTGTAGTGTCACTTATAGCAGTCTCAGTTCCTAAAAGCCAAGCAAGCCTAGCCTGCTGGTGTGAGACTGCCCCCAGGAATGCCACGTTCACTGGCCTGGTGTATTGCAGGAACATAGTCAGGGAAATGTGCGATGGGTCAGTTTAGGCCACAGGCAGAGACATGGTCAGCAAACAGGCAAAGGATCGGTCCAGGCAGCAGGAGAAACATGGTCAATAAAATGGCCAGGGTCAGTACAGACAGCAGGCAGTGGAAACACTGCACTGGTGTGGCAGTTGTCAGGGACACTGTAACTGTTGTAGCAGTGATTAGAGACAATATGTCTGGTGCAACAGTGATTGGGGACACTGTAAGTGGGTGGTGGTGATTAAGGACACTGTGAGTGGGTGGCAGTGATAAGGGACACTTACTGGTATGGTGTTTATAAGGGACACTGTGAGCAGACTGCATTGATTAGGCACACTGTGAGTAGACTGCGATGATTAGGGTCACTTTGAGTGGGTGGCGGCATTTGGGGACACTGTGGGTGGACTGTGGGCATTAGGGACACTGTGAGTGGGTGGCAGTGATTAAGGACACTGACTGGCAGCACTGGTCTGGTGACATTGTACTGCTGTGGTGGAGATCAGAGAATATGGCTGATGGCCCTGACATACAGTATGGCAAAAAGTATTATGAAAAATTTTTTTTCTACAATATTTATTTTTACATTTTTTTTACATACTGTCACCAGAGCAGTGCAGCGTTACCATAGTGATACTGTACTACTCTTGTGGGGGTTTTTTTTTTTTTTTTACACTCTGATTGCTCATTACAGTGATGATCACTGTAATAAGCAATCTGTAACACTCTTCAAAGCTTTAATTCATGAAACCTTGCTTACTACTCTGACGCTGTGATTGGTCACAGCTATCACATGATACAGAGTTGCTGTAATTGGCCCAGGTAGCTTGTGATCACTGTGACCAATCACAGAGATCAAACAGTAGTAAGCAAAGCATCATGACTGGCAGCCTTGCTTACTACTGTAACTGTGGTCACAGTAATCACATGGTAGCAGGGTCGCTCACAGCGGCTCAGTTCTGTGATCAACTGTGTCCACTGGGAGGACGTACGGGTACGTCCCCCTGGAACAACAGAGCACCCACCCAGTGGTTTATGTACATTGGCTGAGTGGGAAGCGGCTAAAGTGTTTTGGGCATTTTCCTTATTATGATCTGTATATAAATTATTTATGCCGGACCTTTTCTTTTTAGCCCATGCAAAGCTAGTCACTAGGGGAAGGAGAGGCAAGAAATCAAAAGAAAGTTTGCACATTACATGCCTTCTCAAGTGTTTCCCATGCCCACCCTGTGAAGTCTATAAGAAACAAAAACATTCAACTCCACACCAAAGAAGCTGGTGTCCTTTTTCAAGTTTTGAGCAACAAGCATGACTCTCAGGTGTAATTGGGCACCTTAGGAGATGCAATAGGAATCCTTATGTCCAGCATTCAAGCTCTTTTAGAAAAGCGCTTCAGAGCGCTCAGGTATGAACAAGGCCTAATAAGTTTGGAAAAAAACAGGAAAAATAAAGTAAAGCGTTGTAAAAATGCCACACATCAGAAGAAGTCCAAAAGTTTTCCCTGGAACGAACAAATGAAGGGGTTGGTTACTAAAGACAAACAGACTGTTGATTTTGCAAGTGCAGTTGAACTCTGCAAGGGAATTTGCTCCAGAGCTTAGTAAGCGAGGTGAGACTTCACATAGCAAAGAAAAAAAAGTTTTGCCTATAGTTCTACTTTAGAGCAATTAGACTGTGCAGTTTACAAGTTGCTCCAGGGCTTAGTACATGAGGCAAAGCTTCACTTTACAAAGAATACCCAGTCACATACAAGGGGAATTAAAAAAACAAACAAACAGTATTTTTGCCTGCACATAATTGAATGATGGAAGTCAGCAGAGCTTCCCCTCATTTACTAAGCTCTGGATCAAATTCCCTTGCAGATTGCAGCTGCATTTGCAAAGTCAGCAATCTATTTAACTTTAGTAAATCAACCCCTAAATATTGCTCCGGCTGATCACCACTTGATGCAGAGATGTTGTCTTCTGAAGTCTCTACAAATACTGACACTTTCTGGAATGTCGATCTTCTGTGTTCCCCCTGGACTCGGTAGCTCTTCTACATCATGTCTGTGCTCTGTAGTCATGTAGGGGTTTGCAGGAGGAACCACTGAGCGTGGGGGGGATGACACAAGGAGATCAATGTTATCAAAAGTATTCATTTATGCATAAGCTTTAGGAAACGATTCTCTACTTTTATTCTGGTATTTAATTTTGTGACAAAGTCACTTTAAGGGCCAGTTCACACCACAAAAACCCACTCTGGGTATATATATTATTTTTTTTATTGAAATATATTTTAAAATATATTGAATATGGCCAAAATTGTAGTATTTCAAGTATATGTTAATATATTTGGGCAGAATATTTTTAAAATATATTTCAAATATATTTTTCTTCCATGTGGGTGACTGCACTGGTGTGAAATAGGGCCATTGGAATACATGAAAAACACTGTGCATGCAGTTTTGATGCAGAAAAAAAACGCACTGGACTGCATCTAGTGTGAACTAGCCCTAAAGCTGATCATACACATTTCTACCGGATGTCCATAGAACTATGAGGATTAGTGTTAAACTTACTATTCTGTGTGCCAACATGTCCTTTACTAAGAAAAAGAACTGTCACCCCTGATGCCTTTGGCAACCCAGAAACCTAAACATAACATCAATTACATTTTTATTTTTTTATCAATGTTCTCAGTTATAACCCATTTACACCTCATCGCACTGTGTCACAACGTACATGTGTATATGAGTTGAGATGTGTTGCAGCACACTGAGCTAGGCAGCCCAACACAGCAATTAAAAAATAATAAGGAGGGGGGGATTTAGCAAAACTAAAGCAGACAGAATCTGAAGCAGTTGTGCAACCAATTTGTTTCTTCAGCTTGTCCAGTTAAGCTTTAGAAATGAAAGACAGAAGCTGGTGAGTTGTCATGCATAGCTGCTCTAGATTCTGGCTGCTCTTGATTTGATAAATTCTCCTTTATGTCCTGCTGCATTTTTTTTTCTTTGTACCAAAACACAAATTGCGAGTTGTGGCGTGGTGTAGTCCTCTGCCCGAATCTTCCATTAAAATATTACTTGGTAATTCTGCCATGAATATCATAATTCAGGTACTTCCTGTTATAGGATGAAAATGCTATATCCCTGTCTTCCATTTGTGCTTCTACGTTGTCACCTCATCACATTATTATTATTATTATACAGGATTTATATAGCGCCAACAGTTTGCTCAGCGCTTTACAATATAAAGGGAGACAATACAGCAACAATACAGTTCAATACAAGAGGGTTAGGAGGGCCCTGCTCCTTGGAGCTTACAATCTAGGACATTACATTCTGGTGGAGACTGCAAGTCACCATTTCAACATCCATTACATAGCAATGAACCACTCGTGTCACTGTGATCAAACCAACCCTAAGTAATTGCTTTTTTATACATTTAGTATTCATTCCTGTTAGGGTTTAAATCTACTTTATGTCTCTAAAGGGAAGGCACATTACAAACAAAGGCTTCAAGTTACAGAGGAGAAACAGTGAAAAGACAAGATTTTCCAATCTTGGCATCTACCCCTTAGGTGCAAGGCTATATTCTCCTGGCACACTCCTGTACTCAGTATTAATGAGATAATGACAATACACAGTGAAGAGAATTTACTAAGACTGGAGCAGCACTGAATGACCACATATCAGCCTCTATATTTCATTTCAAAGCTGAAGAGCCTTTTTACTTTTGCGGTTGGGGGGTGGTAAAACCACATGGTTGAGCTGCATTTTTACTGCTGCACCAACCATTCCTTTAACTGGTGCACCAACCAACCATTCAGCTGCAAAGGCAGTGGTCAGGGGTGTACACATGCTGTGGCCATGATGCTTTGTTTTGTGGCAGGAATTATGCCCCCTGTTGAGTATGGTGGTCACTACCCCCTGCCAAACATGACCTGTTGAAGTGAATGGGGCCATGATGCAAGCAGCCTGCAACTGTGAGCAATGCACTCGGTTGAGGCATGATGCTGTGCCATTTGGGGAGGGTTAAAAAAGGCAGTGCAGAGGCAATGAAGATCGCTTTTCAAAGGAGTGGCAGTCCTTATCGCAAGTGTAAACAAGCTCTTACTGAGCAAGCTGAAGATAGAAACTGATAAATTACTATGCACAACTGCTCCAGATTCTGGCTGTTCCAGTATTATTAAATTCCCCTCATTGATTTCTTGCAGATGATGCAAATTACACTTGTCTATAACAAACAAGTCCAGTTATTGAATACTCAAACATTTTCAGAATTGTACACTGTAGGACAAAGGAAATGTACTGGTTAGCACCTTTTGCATTTTAAACATTGACTAAAATTCTGCCAGTATATTCCTTCTAAAGTAGCTGATCATGAAAAATAAATATATCACTTCTCTGAAAGTGATTCATGGTATATTCATTCATACAGTGTTTATGAGGGGAAGAGAGGAAAATTGAAAACTTGGCACAAACAGATACGTTTAAGTACCCATTTTAACATGCTTGAGACAAACATATATATCTATACCTAGAAAAATAGTAAAAATGAATAAAAGCAGAAAGACAGGGAAAAAAATATAAAAAGAGGAAGACTTGATGGACGACTTGGTTGTTTGCTACCATCAATCTCCTATCTTTCTTTGTTTCTGTGGCTAGCCATACACGGCTTGTGTGCTCTTGTTCAGTCTGCAGGCTGAATGGAAAAAATCATATGATTCCTCAATCTAGCTTTTTTATTCAAGCAGCTATGGATAGGATGCAGTCTCTAATCAGCCAACAATTTTCCCCATCTCCACAAAGCTCCATGGAAAAATCAAAGGAGCTGGGTGAATAATTTTCCAGCCAGCTCCTTTGATATGTCAATTGCGTCTTGCAAGTGAGGTGGTGCCGAGATGGTTATACATGACTCGAATTTCAGTCAATTCAGCAAGGAATCACTGAAATTCGAGATGTGTATGGCCATCTTTAGTTTCTGAATAAAGGTTACCACCTATACACTGATAATGTTTACAGTATCCCACTCCTAAAGTGTTTGTATGGCAAAGAAACCCTTGTCTGTGACACTATCCAATGTACAGTCAGGTCCATAAATATTGGGACATTGACACAATTCTAACATTTGTGGCTCTATACACCACCACAATGGATTTGAAATGAAACAAACAAGATGTGCTTCAACTGCAGACTGTCAGCTTTAATTTGAGGGTATTTACATCCAAATCAGGTGAACGGTGTAGGAATTACAACAGTTTGCATATGTGCCTCCCACTTGTTAAGGGACCAAAAGTAATGGGACAATTGGCTTCTCAGCTGTTCCATGGCCAGGTGTGTGTTATTCCCTCATTATCCCAATTACAATGAGCAGATAAAAGGTCCAGAGTTGCATTTGCAATCTGTTGCTGTCAACTCTCAAGATGAGATCCAAAGAGCTGTCACTATCAGTGAAGCAAGCCATCATTAGGCTGAAAAAACAAAACAAACCCATCAGAGAGGTAGCAAAAACATTAGGCGTGGCCAAAACAACTGTTTGGAACATTCTTAAAAAGAAGGAACGCACCAGTGAGCTCAGCAACACCAAAAGACCCAGAAGACCACGGACTGGTGGATGACCAAAGAATTCTTTCCCTGGTGAAGAAAACACCCTTCACAACAGTTGGCCAGATCAAGAACACTCTCCAGAAGGTAGGTGTATGTGTGTCAAAGTCAACAATCAAGAGAAGACTTCACCAGAGTGAATACAGAGGGTTCACCACAAAAACACCACATTGGTGAGCCTCAAAAACAGGAAGGCCAGATTAGAGTTTGCCAAATGACATCTAAAAAAGCCTTCACAGTTCTGGAACAACATCCTATGGACAGATGAGACCAGGATCAACTTGTACCAGAGTGATGGGAAGAGAAGAGTATGGAGAAGGAAAGGAACTGCTCATGATCCTAAGCATACCACCTCATCAGTGAAGCATGGTGGTGGTAGTGTCATGGCGTGGGCATGTATGGCTGCCAATGGAACTGGTTCTCTTGTATTTATTGATGATGTGACTGCTGACAAAAGCAGCAGGATGAATTCTGAAGTGTTTCTGGCAATTTTATCTTCTCATATTCAGCCAAATGCTTCAGAACTCATTGGACACCACTTCACAGTGCAGATGGACAATGACCCAAAGCATACTGCAAAAGCAACCAAAGAGTTTTTTAAAGGAAAGAAGTGGAATGTTATGGAATGGCCAAGTCAATCACCTGACCTGAATCCGATTGAGCATGCATTTCACTTGCTGAAGACAAAACTGAAGGGAAAATGCCCCAAGAACAAGCAGGAACTGAAGACAGTTGCAGTAGAGGCCTGGCAGAGCATCACCAGGGATGAAACCCAACGTCTGGTGATGTCTATGCGTTCCAGACTTCAGGATGTAATTGACTGCAAAGGATTTGCAACCAAGTATTAAAAAGTGAAAGTTTGATTTATGATTATTATTTGTCCCATTACTTTTGGTTTCTTAACAAGTGGGAGTGTCAGACACCGCCCAGCGGGATCTCTAGCGATCCACAGAACGGGATTCCCCAGGACGCGGAGTCTAAGTCCCAGTCTGCCTTTTCACCAGAGCCCCTGATGGTGGGGATGGTATTGGTGCAAAACCAAAACCAGGTATGTGCCAGGGGTGAGCCTGATGTGAAGAGGCTGACAAGTCCAGATCCCGAGCAGGATGGGTGGATGACAGCCAGGAGTGAGCGTGGTCAGACTAGCTGGGTCAGTAACGGTGGAGGCAGGTAGGTACCAAGCAGTAGACAGAGAGCAGCCGGGTCATGAGCTAAGGTTCAGCAATGGGAGGTCCAAATATTAATATAACAATAGGCAGAAGAGTAGTCAGGGATGAGCCGGGGGTCAGAGCAGGAGAAGGTCAACACAATTTCAGGACAAGCAGGATCGGCAACAGGAATGTACTTCAGAGGACCAGGAATTAGACCTTGCTGCAACCTGGTCACCGCCTGGCCTGTTTAAATAGTGCACCCTGCACCGTCATTGGTGCCAGGTGCGCGCCCGTGTGCGTGAGAGCGCATGCGTGGCTGCAATTGCCGCTGCGGACACCCAGGTCCTAGAGCCTGAACATTAGTGCGCCTAGGCAACCTGCGCATGCGCAGACCTGTGCACCGCAGCGAGATCCGCAGTCCCTGACAGGGAGGCACATATGCAAACTGTTGTAATTCCTACACCGTTCACCTGATTTGGATGTAAATACCCTCAAATTAAAGCTGACAGTCTGCAGTTAAAGCACATCTTGTTCCTTTCATTTCAAATCCATTGTGGTGGTGTATAGAGCAAAAAATGTTAGAATTGTGTCGATGTCCCAATATTTATGGACCTGACTGTAGTCAAAAAGTCCTAACAAGAAATGCTATTCTAAAAATTATTATTATACAGTATTTATATAGTGCCAGAAGGTTTGCTCAGCGCTGTACATTATAGTGGGGGACAGAACATGAGACAATACAGTAACAAAACAATACACGAGTGGTTCGAGGGCCCTGCTCTTTCGAGCTTAAAATTTAGGAGGTGATTGTAGGTAGTTGAAGGAGGAGGTAAAAATGAATATCCTACCACAGATACTCTGCCTTTTCCAAACCTTCCCAGTCCCGATAGCATTTTCCTTGCTTAAATCTCTCTGCCAAAAATTCCTAAACTTTCTTGGATTGAAATATTGCATGAGAATATCTTTAAAGCTGCTGATTTTACCTAAAGTACATGGGGGCATTCGTTTCCTTGACACTGCAGAAACTTGACCCACAAGCGATGAATAGCCCTTGAACAGGCAAACATCAATATGCCGCTATCAGGCCATCCATGGCTTGAAGCTAAACAGGTCAAATTCCTTTACACTTGCCCCATCAGTGGCCCTACCCTCAAAGTTGCAACTTCCATAGCTAACACCTCTGCACCTAAAAATAGGTCAACGCTCACTACTCCTGTAATAGGGAACCATGCCTGGTCAGGAAGATCTGTTTTAATATAACAAATACCAACTCTATATTTGTCCTGTTTACTGTTACCATTGAAAGTAAAAAAAAAATCCCAAATTTTGGGTTGTCCCCAGAAAAGTAAAAGTGGGGAAATCTTCCAATGGGGACATTATTTGTGGTGGCCTGGGGGCCCAAGGAATTCCCTTAATTGGTAGCGATTTCTTCTCACTTCCTGTTTTGGCTATGGGACAGTAAGTGAAGGTAAATCTTCCCAATGGGACACAGATGGCAAAAAAACTGTCTATATTTCTACTTTAAATCCCTATCAGACATTAGAATCTAAGTACACTCATTCCATTAGAAGTTTGGAACATTGCTTGAATCTCCCATTTGCTGTCAGCTCTACTTCCTAAAGGTTGTTCACCTGCCACACCTTTCAAGCAAATATGCTATGACATTGGAACTCTGCAACACTCAGTATCTTTTGGCTATCAACTTTCAATAGTACCACCAGACTCTTTTGCATCCCTTTAAGCCGGCTATAGATGGTTTGAATCTCGGCTGGTTCATCAGGGACCGGCCAAGATTCGATCCATGTATGGGCAGGTTGATTGTACCCAAGTCGATCCATTGAATGACTTGGGTACACTCAGCATGTCGAATTTCTAGCATGTGATTATTGTCAGTGGCTATAGTTGCTAGCAATAAGTTCTGTGTTCTCCCGGCAGGGATGGCTCCCTGAGACCTGTGGTTGCAGGAAAGAAAATCACATGATCTATGTCCTGCCTTAGTCTTCAAGTGGGGAAGAGATCTTGGCATCTCTCTCTCACCTGAACAAAGAGACGACATACTACACTTCTCCCACCGCTCTTCTATTGGCAGCAGGTTCAAAGAGTTGGGCTGTAAAATCCTAACAAAATAGTATAGAGCACCCACAGTCCTCCTTAAAATCTTCCCATGCACCCCTCGTACCTATTGGAGGTGCAACAATAATGAAGTGTCCCTGCTACACATCTTCTAGTCCTGTACCAAACTGGAGAATTTTGCCAGAGAGTTCAGAACCTTATTGCAAAATTGACAGGTGCTGAATTAAGGAAACGAGCCAGCAACCTGTCTTCTTCAATTATCTACCCTCTCCAGGTGCAGGTTCAAAAAGTTCCTTCTGATACACCTAATAAACACAGCCAGGATATGCATACTGACCCTCTGGAAGCAGGGAACGTCATCATCATCAATCAAAATAAATAAGATCAGACACATAGAAGGCCTGAAGGCCCCCCACAAACACCAAGAGCAAAAATTTAGACCAACATGGTTTTATTGGATAGAGATCTTTGGTTCCCAGGAATATGAAAACATTCTTTCTAGGAAAGGTTGATACCTTTATGCTCTTGTTCACCTGTATGGGCTCCAAATAAGCTCCCATCTCCCTCAAATTCAGTGCAAATTATGTCTCTGACCATTTCCCTCCCAATTCACTCCTTACTCTATTTTTCCCATCTTCATTATCATTCGCTATGCTTGCCCAAGTGATCCAATATAATATAATTACCATACTGATTCACAATGTATCTATATAATTCATACCCCACACCAGTGGTTCCCAACATTTTTGAGACAAGGACCCAGTAAATTCTTCCATGCTCCAACAGTAAAGAAATGGTTTATACTCACACAATAATTGTGCTTTGTGTCACTGTTGGGAGATGGGGGTTCTAGAGGGGGATACAGGACTCTTCAGCAGACTTGGTGGCAATGTCAGGGATGAGGTTTCAAGAAGAGCTGGGGTTTCACCAGGAGGGACACTGTAGGTTCCTGTTGGGGCTAGGAGGCACTGTGAGAGGTTGGGAGGCACTGTGAGATGCTGCTATGGGGGCATTATGGGGGTCTGGATGCTCTGCAGCAGGCTGTGGGGCACTGTAGGAGGCTGGGTGGAACTGTGGGAGGTTAGGGGGCACTGTGGGAGCTGAGCACTCTGAGGTGGCCTGGGAGCACTGTAGGCAATTATGGAAGGTTGGAGATACTATGGGAGCTGGGAGACACTGTGGTAGCCAAGGGGATTTACAGCTGTCTGAAGACCTGGAAGGAGGAAGGTCACTACCTGGTGGTTGATAACCACTGTCCTAGACCACCCTGACTTGTTGGTTATTCTGCAGAGTGAATAGCAATTTTTTTGGAAGATCGTTTTATTTAAACTGTTATTTTACGAGATCAAGGATGGCATTTCAGCACACGCCAAGCAACATAGGTATATAGTGTGCAGTATAGGGGGCAGTTATTTGGTGAACAAGAATAAATAGTTAATGTTCAAATTCAGTGAAATATGAAACAATGTTGCATATTGTCCACAATACACAACAATTGCACAGATATTCACAATGACAGAAAAGAATGCATTCAATTCACATTACCTGTTACAGTGGCAGTTTTCAAACATACCTACAGCTTTGGGTCACTCTATAGAGTTTCCTCTCATGTGCTGGCATCACTGCAGTGGGAGGGTCTGATAGGCACTGTTCAGCTCATTGACCTCTAGTGCCTGTACAGAACCAATAGTGCAGGTCTCTTCCATTACCTCCTTTAGTTATTTCAGTTACATCAATGCTGGGACATTTCTACTCTCACTGACAACTATGGAAAGGACATTCCTACTCCCATGGACACCAATATAATTTGCACCAATGTACAGGGCACCCCCTTAACCCTACAGTTCCCTTGATGAATGTAGCTACAGATGTTGAGAAACAAAATTAATCAAAACTGGCAAATTTCAAAGTTTGCTAATGCCCCACTTGAGGCTGATGTCTTAGCCACTGGCTAACAAGTGCCTTACAGTTGTCCTGTCATGGGGTAAAGAGAGACCTAATTTTTTAGATGGAGTCATTTTCAGGTGCTTCTAATTCACTGCTATTTCAGGGCCTCTCAAAACACAGTATGGAGTCAGAAGTCTAGCTATTGAAAAATAACCCCCAGAAAACCATAATACACGTCACCATCCATGGACCTTATAACATGCAGTGGCAATGAACAATACTTAGGCTGCATTCACACTTGAACGATTTGTAGCTTGAAGCTCCAAGAGCGATAAAACTTAAAAAATCATGTTTTAATCTATGGTGCCTGTTTGCGTGATCAGGTGTGAACAGGCACCATAGAGAACAATTGATTTTTTAAGTTTGAGTGCTTTGGAACTATGAACTTCAAGCTTCAAGCTACAAATTGCTCAAAGGTGAATGCAGCCTTACTGTACATGTGGTGTCATGTTGCATTTAGCAAAAGGTGCTAAAATGATTTTAGGGTGTTTTGTTCCATTATCACTTTGCCTTAAAATTATAAACTGTAAAATATATAAATATATAGAATTACAGTATATAAATATGACTCTGACAGTTGGATAACCTTCTATCTATTTATTTCCTTAACAACATCATATAATTATAATCATCATAGAAAGGAACATGTAAGCAGAACTTGAACATTGTTTTGGATACAAACAACAAATAAAAAATATTATATGCACCTTTTTATATTAACAAAAACGTTCCAAAATCTGAGACTTCAGTATGGTAACATCAATTAGATTATCACTGAGATATGATGCACTTCATTTTAGGTATTTGCTTAATTTACATCAATATCAATGCATCAATTTGTGGAAATTTTGAAGTTCCTGATGTGTTCCCTGGATCAACATCCACTTCTTCAGAGAAACATTAACATATTTTAGTAGCATACCAATACTAGTACAGTACACGCACATCTTGATCTGAAATTTTTTCTATCTTTAAAAGGCTATTGTTTATAGTATCTTGGAATCATGCCTTTTTTTTTTATTTATCCTTGAAGTGACACAAAATGATTTAAAATAAACATTCAAGCGAGTGCTTTTTTGTAAATAGAAATAAAAGCAGCTTGCATAAGGAAAAAAACTCTAAATCCTTTAAACCATGTATATATCAAAATGAAGCGCTAGGACAACTACAGTCAGGTCCATAAATATTGGGACATCGACACAATTCTAACATTTTTGGCTCTATACACCACCACAATGGATTTGAAATGAAACGAACAAGATGTGCTTTAACTGCAGACTGTCAGCTTTAATTTGATGATATTTACATTCAAATCAGGTGAACGGTGTAGGAATTACAACAGTTTGCATATGTGCCTCCCACTAGTTAAGGGACCAAAAGTAATGGGACAGAATAATAATCAAAAATAAAACTTTCACTTTTTAATACTTGGTTGCAAATCCTTTGCAGTCAATTACAGCCTGAAGTCTGGAATGCATAGACATCACCAGATGCTGGGTTTCATCCCTGGTGATGCTCTGCCAGGCCTCTACTGCAACTGTCTTCAGTTCCTGCTTGTTCTTGGGGCATTTTCCCTTCAGTTTTGTCTTCAGCAAGTGAAATGCATGCTCAATCGGATTCAGGTCAGGTGATTGACTTGGCCATTCCATAACATTCCACTTCTTTCCGTTAAAAAACCCTTTGGTTGCTTTTGCAGTATGTTTTGGGTCATTGTCCATCTGCACTGTGAAGCGGCATCCAATGAGTTCTGAAGCATTGGCTGAATATGAGCAGATAATATCCCCGAAACACTTCAGAATTCATCCTGCTTCTTTTGTCAGCAGTCACATCATCAATAAATACAAGAGAACCAGTTCCATTGGCAGCCATACATGCCCACGCCATGACACTACCACCACCATGCTTCACTGATGAGGTTGTAAGCTTAGGATCATGAGCAGTTCCTTTCCTTCTCCATACTCTTCTCTATCCATCACTCTGGTACAAGTTGATCTTGGTTTCATCTGTCCATAGGATGTTGTTCCAGAACTGTGAAGGCTTTTTTAGATGTCGTTTGGCAAACTCTAATCTGGCCTTCCTGTTTTTGAGGCTCACCAATGGTTTACATCTTGTGGTGAACCCTCTGTATTCACTCTGGTGAAGTCTTCTCTTGATTGTTCACTTTGACACACTTACACCTACCTCTTGGGGAGTGTTCTTGATCTGGCCAACTGTTGTGAAGGGTGTTTTCTTCACCAGGGAAAGAATTCTTCGGGCATGCACCACATTTGTTTTCCGTGGTCTTCCGGGTCTTTTGGTGTTGCTGAGCTCACCAGTGCGTTCCTTCTTTTTAAGAATGTTCCAAACAGTTGTTTTGGCCACGCCTAATGTTTTTGCTATCTTTCTGATGGGTTTGTGTTGTTTTTTCAGCCTAATGATGGCTTGCTTCACTGATAGTGACAGCTCTTTGGATCTCATCTTGAGAGTTGACAGCAACAGATTCCAAATGCAAATAGCACACTTGAAATGAACTCTGGACCTTTTATCTGCTCATTGTAATTGGGAAAATGAGGGAATAACACACACCTGGCCATGGAACAGCTGTGAAGCTAACTGTCCCATTACTTTTGGTCCCTTAACAAGTGGGAGGCACATATGCAAACTGTTGTAATTCCTACACTGTTCACCTGATTTGGATGTAAATACCCTCAAATTAAAGTTGACAGTCTGCAGTTAAAGCACATCTTGTTCGTTTCATTTTAAATCCATTGTGGTGGTGTATAGAGCCAAAAATGTTAGAATTGTTTCAATGTCCCAATATTTATGGACCTGACTGTATATGAATATGATTAAATCTTTAAATAAAATAGATTTGCAAAGTAACAAAAGATAAAACAAGGTGCTATAAATGAGCGCAATAAAGTGATAATAGTGCGTCGTCTTAAAATGGACTAATAGAAATAAAATAAACAAGCGATAATTTGCTATAATAATTGCTCTCCGGCGCCGCCATCTTGAGCGCTGGCTGCTGTCGGTTTCGTGAGGTGAAAGCTTCGTTGTCTTGACACAGACTGGGGCCGGCCAGCCAATCGGTCGCATTGAACCTACCAGCTACTTAAAGGTGGATATACATTGGTGCTGACCTGATTTGAAGCTGGGTGTAAGTGAAACCAAGGAGCTGTCCTAGTTTGCTGTGAGGGTCCCACTGAGAGGTCTGGAGTTTGTTTCCAGGGTGTACAAAGTACCTGAGAAGTGCCGTATCCTTACCGATTCCTAGATGACCACGAGTGCCCCTCTGAGTGTCATATACATGCGCAATTACAGGTGAGACTCGAAAAATTAGAATATGGTGCAAAAGTTCATTTACTTCAGTAATGCAACTTAAAAGGTGAAACTAATATATGAGGTAGACTCATTACATGCAAAGCAAGATAGTTAAAGCCGTGATTTGTCATAATTGTGATGATTATGGCTTACAGCTCATGAAAAACCCAAATCCACAATCTCAGAAAATTAGAATATTACATGCAATCAATAAAACAAGGACCTCTGAACAAGGAACAATATCGGACCTCTGAAAGTAGAAGCATGCATATGTACTCAGTACTTGGTTTGGGCCCCTTTTGCAGCAATTACTGCCACAATGCGGCGTGGCATGGAAGCCATCAGCCTGTGGCACTGCTGAGGTGTTATGGAAGACCAGGATGCTTCAATAGCGGCCTTCAGCTCTTCTGCATTGTTCGGTCTCATGTCGGTCTCATGTCTCTCATCTTTCTCTTGGCAATGCCCCATAGATTCTCTATGGGGTTCTGGTCAGGCGAGTTTGCTGGCCAATCAAGCACAGTAATCCCACGGTCATTGAACCAGGTTTTGGTGCTTTTGGCAGTGTGGGCAGGTGCCAAGTCCTGCTGGAAAATGAAGTCAGCATCCCCATAAAGCTCATCTGCGGAAGGAAGCATGAAGTGCTCCAAAATCTCCTGGTAGACGGCTGCGTTGACCCTGGACTTAATGAAGCACAGTGGACCAACACCAGCAGATGACATGGCTCCCCAAATCAACACAGACTGTGGAAACCTCACACTGGACTTCAAGCATCTTGCAGAGTGTGCCTCTCCATTCTTCCTCCATACTCTGGGTCCTTGGTTTCCAAATGAGATGCAAAAGTTGCTCTCATCAGAAAAGAGGACTTTAGACCACTGAGCAACAGACCAGGTTTGTTTTTCTTTAGTCCAGGTAAGACGCTTCTGACGTTGTTTGTTGTTCAGGAGCAAGAGGAAAATGACATTTGAAGCCTATGTCCAGGATCCGTCTGTGTGTGGTGGCTCTTGATGCACTGACTCCAACCTCAGTCCACTCCTTGTGAAAGTCCCCAACACTTTTGAATGGCCTTTTCCTGACAATCCTCTCCAGGCTGCTGTCATCCCTGCTGCTTGTGCACCTTTTTCTTCCACACTTTTCCCTTCCACATAACTTTCTATTAATGTGTTTTGACACAGCACTTTGGGAACATCCAACTTCTTTTGCAATTACCTTTTGAGGCTTTCCCTCCTTTATGGAGGGTGTCAATGATGGTTTTCTGCACAACTGTCAGGTCAGCAGTCTTTCCCATGATTGTGATTCCTACTGAACCAGACTGAGAGACCATTTAAAGACTCAGGAACCCTTTGCAGGTGTTATGGCTTAATTAGCTGATTAGAGTGGGACACTTTGAGCCTAGAATATTGCACCTTTTCACAATATTCTAATTTTCTGAGATTGTGGATTTGGGTTTTTCATGAGCTGTAAGCCATAATCATCACAATTATGACAAATCACGGCTTGAACTATCTTGCTTTGCATGTAATGAGTCTACCTCATATATTAGTTTCACCTTTTAAGTTGCATTACTGAAATAAATGAACTTTTGCACGATATTCTAATTTTTCGAGTTTCACCTGTATATTGTGTGTCTGGTGAGTGCAAGCACACCTTTTTCTTATCCACAGAAGTCACATATTGATGTAATTCCAGTGGGAGCAACCATTATCCCCAGACACTGATTGATCTGTGCACCTATAAGAAAAAGTAATTTCTACTGTTTGAACCATTATGTGTTTATAATGTGCGTTTATTTTATTTCTATTCGTCCATTTTAAGACAACGCACTATTGTCACTTTATTGCGCTCATTTATAGCGCCTTGTTTTATCATTTGTCACTTTGCAAATCTATTTTATTTAAAGATTTAATCATATTTATATAGTTGTCCTAGTGCTGTATTTTGATATAGACACAAAATAATTACCTTATTCTCCACAAATAATTAATAAACACCCACTCCTATTGCCCCTGTAATCTATTTTCCATGAAATTGCTCTTCTGCCTTCTTATAACATCCACCATGAGCTCTCCTTCTTCCTCCTCATTTCCATTTGTTTGCAGGAGCAGTGGACATTAGTTGTGGTCATATGCACTGCTCTATGCACACAGTTCCAATGTCCATAGTTCATAGTCCCTAATCCCTCTCCAGAGTGAACATAAGAAGGTGGCTACATTCCTACATACAGTGAGACCATTGAGAATGAACGTAGCTATCCTCTAAGAGGATGTCAGATCACAGCAGCAAAAAACAGAATACAGAATTTGGAGATTGGGAGGAGGTTGAGAGCAATAGAAGGTACTTTTGTGAGTTAAGAATACATACTTGAATATAATTTTTTTTTTTTTAATCTTCAGTTTAGTGTCAACTTTAACAACAACAACAACAACAACAACAACCTAAAATGTCGATACCCATAGATTTCAGAAGGTGGTCAGTCATACAAATGTGATCCGTCAGCCCACAGGACATACAACTGTAGGTATTCTTCTGGAGAGGGGAAGGTGGCTGAGCAGGAACAGGGCACCCATGCTGGTTTATCAGCTGACTAATAGCTGTAAGTGGAGCAGGAATTACAACATTCCCGTCTGGAACCTAACACAGATCATTATCAACATCTCCAAAGAAAATGTCATACAAAACCTATGAAGGGGACCTAAAGTATTATCTATACAAATTTAGATACTTAGACCCTTAACACATGAGACAGTTACTGGAACAGGCCTGTCTATGCTAATAAGTCAATGCTGCCAACCTTCCAAGACCGCTATTGTTCTTCCTGCAGCTATCTTAGTACCTTTCTCTGCTTTGCCCCTCTGCTCTCGTTTGGCTTGGTTGAGCCAAGCTTATAAAAAATATATATATACCTAGAGAGAGAGAGAAAGCGCTCTAATGATTTCTTTCCCTGAGAACGAATGTATTGTATTTGCAAAATCTTATGTCCTTTATGGTCCGTTGGCAGCCTTATCCTATGAGATATGTTTACAAAGAACTAAAAATGCAGAAATACCAGTCACTTAAATAAATTCATACAGCCCTGGTTAAAAAGCAGACTTGCATTTAATATTGTTTATGAGCTTAAAATATTTACCTTTATTTCAAAGTGAATATTGGTTCAGTTAAATAATGCATGCTGTATTTTAACTACACATGTTACTAATTTTTTACAAACAGAAATAGGTTTAAACAAAATACTTTTTTCCCAACAAATCAGCTGGACTTACCACAAGCATATTATATTATTAATGCATGTTATGTTTTGTATGTATCATTCATTTCACACACGTTGGTGATAATTGTGAGGTTCTATTGAAAAAAAAACCAGAATCACAAGATATTGTTTTGTGGAAAAAAATATAATTAAAAAAAAGTATTAATCTCTCCATGATTTGATAAGCACAAGGTTTTTGCATTTATGAAGTACTTATGTTTGTGAACCTAATGTTTTGATGTTAAAACAGCTTAGTGAACTGACCCTTAAGGCTATAATAGGTCTGAGGATCTTCAGAGGGATCTGTTGGGGGTTGGAGCCAGAACAATAGTACAAGGTAGGATGAATAGGCCATTCCTGCCCACATTTCCTAAAGCAGTGCAGGGCAAAAGCAGCATCTGTCTCCCTGTACCTGTACTGACAATGAATGACAGATGTTTATCAATAAACTTTTCAAATGAATTGCAAATGTTGTCTAAAGCTAGACAACAGTGAATGGCTGGATGTGCAAAAACAATCTAACTGCATCACAATGACTTTTGGCCCAACTTTTGCCTTAGACTGGATTGCTAGGATTTCACAAGTATTAACATGTAGGCTATGCATAAGAGAGGGGGAAGGTGTGGTTTGCATGCTTCAGACATTCAGACAGTCCTGGCACCATCTTATCATGACGGCAACAACAGCAATCAGACAAACATTGTTAATCTATCCTCCCGAGATCTCCTTTAGCACTTTTTGAAATTACCTATAGACTTGAAATAAAAAAAAATGACCCAGTTAGGAGTCTGTCACCCTGGGGTTTATTTACTAAACCTGGTTGACTCAGAATCTTGTCCACTTCTGCATAAAAACCAATCAGCTTCCAGGTTTTATTGCTGAAGCTTAACTGAACATGCTAAGGTTAGAAGCTGATTGGCTACCATGTACAGGTGCCCAAGATTCTGAGTCAACCAGGTTTAGTAAATAAACCCCCTTGTGTCTATGGGTGAATTTAAACCAGCCACTGACAAATGTTTTAACATGCAGTTACCAAACTGCTTATATTATTCAGGAAATCCCGCATCTAGGCTTAAAGATGAACTTCAGTTCCTGTAATGCTGCCCCCTACCAGTGCTGCCATCTTTAAAAATCAGCCATGTGCTGAGATGGGCTAAAGGGCTCTGCCCAGCCTTTGGGGACCTGGCAGAGACCTGTGGCACATCTGTGCACACGCTGAGTTTCCCTACACATGCGCAGACAACCTGAGATCTGGGATTTCCATAACTGCGGGAGATGTGTCAAAGGTTTCGTCTGAGTCCCAGAGGCCGGGCAGAATCTTTGACACATGTGCAA
The DNA here is from genome assembly GCF_062004578.1 of Staurois parvus. Lineage (NCBI taxonomy): Eukaryota > Metazoa > Chordata > Amphibia > Anura > Ranidae > Staurois > Staurois parvus. The sequence continues at coordinate 105,457 of NW_028317995.1, forward strand.
GAAAGAAGGAAGTGCTGTACAGCAGCAAAGAAAAAGCCAAAATACTTAAACAAAAAAATCTAAGTGCGGAGGGGGGGGGGGGAGGGGGCTGAAGCCAGTTAAAAATAATTTGTTTTTTGGGTGAGGGTCCACTTTAAGTCAGAGGGTCAATTTTATCTAACTTAACATGGCATTGGTTAAAAATAATAATGCAACCTAATTTAGTAGACTTCGCAAAGGACCTTTGGATATGAATGCAGCCACTTGTCACATGACTCTGAGCTGTACAACCTTTACTACTATAAAATGTGTAGTACGACCTATTTGTAAGCATTTATGCTTGAATTGCCATAGGCACAGTTCACAAAGCTAATATACCAGGTTAAAGCTCTTTATTTTCAAAAAAGGTGACAGTATTTGTAACACAGGTATAGCAATGAAAAATGTCAGTGCTAGAGGTGAGTAGCAGCCACAAGTCTATTAAAGTCTATAGAAACAATTGTTAGTAGTACATCTCTTCCAATTTCATCAGAGAAAAAGATTGTCCTTAAGGAGTTCTGTGGTGCAGACCTTGCTGCCCTCTTTAGATAGGGGAGATCCTCAGACCATATAGGTGAAACAAAGATAGAAAGAGATCAGCCTTGTGCAATTACCAGAGCTGATAAAGAGGACACAGCCCCTAAAATAGGTAAGCCACGCCCTTGCAGATGGACATTGTTCGAGTATCTGTACTAAATTGATTTTATATGCCAGAAGTTTTACAACTTTTATGAGTATATTGTAGTTGCATTTTTTTTTTTAATAAATGATTTTTATGGTAATGCACTAGGCTGATGCACCCTCTCTTTTTGTCTTTGTTTCAGCTATACAGTTATTTTTAAAGCAAAATAAAGTGATTGTAAAGGCAGATTTAAAAAAAAAATGTCATACTTACATGTCTGTGCAGTGGTTTTGCACAGCGCAGCCTCGATCCTTCTCTTCTCAGTTTCCCTGCCGGCACTCCTGGCCCTTTCCTCCTGCCAAGTGCTCCCACAGCAAGCAGCTTGCTGTGGGAGCACTTAAGCAGGCTCGCTCCCGAGCCACTGCTCTGCATGTTCATTCACATACAGACGCAGCTCGGCCCCAATATCTCCTTTTTGACTTATTGGCTGTGATTAACACTGACTGGCTGTCTCAGCCAATGAGGAGGGAGAGACTCGGGACAGCCAAGGCTCTCATGCACATTGCTGGGTCGAGATGAGGCTCAGGTAAGTATTGGGGATGCTGGGGGAGTTGAGGGGTTTGCTGCACACAGAAGGTGTTTTACCTTCATGTGTTTCATGCATGAAGGTAAAAAACCTGTGTGCAGCAAACCCCTCAACCTCTCAGCCTCCACAATACTTACCTGAGCCTCATCTCGACCCAGGAAGGGATCGAGATGAGGCTTTACAACCACTTTAAACTGCAAATACTTACTTCGGGTCCAATGATCCACAAGGTCCCTTGCTGGTGCCAATATCTTCTCCAGACCCTGGGTCCTCAATTGTCTTGATTTGTGAGCCACGGAATGATATAACTCCTGCGCATGCACGCGAAAGTTAATTAATTCTATTGCAGGGAAAATTGTGAAGACATAGATACGTTTGTTTTATTTCAGAAGAGATATAGCATGATTGCAGTTGTTTTTCTTTGCCCTTTAGTCCTGCTTTAGCTCCAGTGAGATCTGAAAATTACACTCCCGTGGCTTAAATCCATATCCTTGTGTTAAAGCTGAAATCCAGGTATAAGCTTAGCAAAAATTAGGGAAAAAAAAATTTACATACATACAGACAAGACCTACCCTTTGGGGTCTTTGCAAAAATCATATATTCAACCTTATCCCTGTTAAATAACATGTATATTGATGCTTATTAAAAGCATCCTAAAATGTTCTATGGATATATAATTTAGTATACATATATAACTTTCATCATTACATCAAGTAATTATAAAACCATCATTCCAAATGTGTGCATACTGTTATTGTCCACCAGTCATGAAGAGGGGGTTGGGGACCCCAGGAGACTACATGGAAGAAGGCCACCATGGTATCTGCATATAATTATGTTCCCACCAGCGAGTGACCACTAGCAGTGAGCTGATTACCAAATGTCACTATGCAGCAGTTCCTAAATGTCAGTCTGCATAGTAAATATTGGGTCATTAAGCCAACAACCTCTCCTAGATAATTGCCAATAAATGGTCTGGCTTACCAAGTCTAGATAATGCACCCACAAGATCTCCCTCTCCTTTGCCCAGGATTCAGCACAGGTCGATGTAAGTATACAAATATGCCATTGAGATCATGCATGGAGTTCAACTTTAAAGCTTTTTGAATTGAGCATTAGCTTCATGACATAAGGGCTTATTTATAAAGATCATTGGTTTCCACTCTCTGCATAGTGCAGGACATCAAAGTTTATTTTTAAAATACAGAGTGCAGTGTGAAGGCTCTGATTTCTTATAGTGGGTTATGTGCATTGAATGTGCTGCCTTATGTGTGTCTCATGCAAATTATGCAAACAAAACCCCAAAAAAACCACACATTGGTAAAATACTACATTGAATAGGACCTAAAATAAAGACACGTACTGCAACCCAAACAATCCTCTCATTTTCAGTTTATCTTCTCTTCTAGAAACAATTAGTAAGAAGACTGTTATTAATGCAAGTACACAGGTTCTTATTTTATACTGAACTTTTTATTCTTTTGGTGGTCTTTAAATATGATAACCCCCCCCCCCCCCCATCCCCTAACACACACACCTAAAATACAGCTGCTTGATGCAAAATGACACTACTTTTACCAGGACATACTGTATTCAGACTGCATCTCCACATGACTTTCATCTTATGGAAAGCACAAATGAATCAATTTTTCAAATCAGGTTCCTTCTTCTCATTACCTCCTGATCAATTATTTCCAGAATTACTCTGCATTTTTTTCTACAACTGACAGTATTCCCTTAGGATGGCATTGCTGGCACAGTGGCTCTTTGCTGCCGTAGCCATAACAGTCGGGCCCCACACATTGACAGCAGCCGTTATGGAACCAGCGGTACCTCGAAGAGCCGGTAACTTCACAGGACTCCTGGCAACGTTTCATAGGCATACACGGTTTAAAATACATCACTGTGCAAATGGCAGATGCATTCACTGAAGGTGGGGAAGGTAATGCTAAAGCAGATAAAAGAAAAAAAAGGTGAATATATAAAGGCAACTAATCAATGGCAGTAGTATTATGTATTATAATCTATGTGTATCTTTATTCCAGAACACATGAAGCTGCAGTTTGTCTAAATTCAACCCAATTTTTTGCCAATACAGCATCATGTCATGTCACAGAATGCAGTGCACACACATAGGTAATAAACTTTGTATCACAAATAGATACTGAAGGGAGAAAAAAAGGATAAAAATAAAGTGAATGCAGCCACCACATCTAACAATTGGTCAGCTGCAATATATATTACATTTTTGTTTTGTGTTTATTACCGCTTTAAAAGTATTTTTTTTAAGAGTCACATTTTTACATGCTTGCTCTTCTAAAATTTTGTTATTGTATTGAACATAGCAATTTATAGATTAGCCACTAGAGGGCACAAACACCCAGTATGTGATTCTCTCATCTCCACTTCCTAACATCTGTTGAGATAACAGCTATATAATGTATTGTTTTCAATAAGCCAGCCAACACATAGGGGTCTATATATAAAAATATTGTTGTGTGAATGTTTTAGCATCCATACGAAACTCACAAAAATTCCCCATATTGTTTGTAATGTCTGAAATGCCAGCTTCTAAGGCCTTGTTCACATTGATGTACTTAAAAGAAAAGTTCACCTTTCATAACATGTTAGATGTTAGACCCATATTCAGGGTGTAACATGTAACATGTTACGAACGGACAGACCGGCAACCGCTCCCTTCCCATTCCTGTTGTGACAGCTCGCAGGGGATCCTCTCCTCCCCGCTAGCTGTCACAATTTAAAAAAAAAAGAACAATCATTCGTTCATGGTGTTCTGTGAATGAATGAACTGCAAGTCCCAACAGCCTTTGCGGCTTTCGGTTTGTAGTTCTCAATGAAACCACACCCACACGCCTGTTAATTTAGGAACAGCAGTTGTGTCCATGCAGCCAATTTAACATGAATAAGACTGTGCATCCCCGTGTGGACAAACATGGCCCTCGCACGGGTGTGCACGTAAGTATGCCAATGTAAAGAGGCCTAATCGTTGCCTTTGCAGGGCAAATGTAATATTCCCTAACATTCAGTCCTCAGTGAGAACAGCCTTAAAGCAGCATTAAACCCAAAATCAATCATTTATTTTATTGCATCTTACCAATTCTTAGATGTGATGACTGCATTGGTTTTCTTTTTAGGCTTTCTTTCCTTTATTTTTATCTGGTGATCTGGCCAGTAAGTCTGTTGTTTTTCAACAAAACAAGCTTTCCTGCAGATGTAGCAATTAGAGGATTGAGAGAAACCATTTACCATTGACAGGGGTTCTTACAACAATCAGCATTTATTTATTTATGTGTGTAAAACTTTTACGCCAAAAGGAAAAGAACAGTTTGCTGTAACTGCTAAAGTGTTAGCTGGAGATCCAGTTTTTTAGTATATTTAAATCTGCTAGTACATCGAAACTCTCCCTTCCCCTCAGACTGACAATGCTGCAGTACAAAAGTGCCCTGTGTTCCTTCATCCATAGTGGGGGGAAAACAAATACAGCCATCACATATAATGACTGATAAGCTGTAATATACAGTATTACAGTATTACATTTTGGTTTTAATACTACTTTAATAACATTCGACCAGAAAAGGTAAAGAACATTCAACCAATAGAGAAAAATAGCCTAACACTATAGTCTATGGAAAATTCAACCAGAAGAGGAAATATTGAGGGAGACCTCAGTGAAAGTGATTCTAAATGTTGATTTAAAAAAAAAAAAAAAATAACAAACATATTATACTTACCTACTCTGTATAATGGTTTGGCACAGAGAAGCCCGAATCTTCTTCTTTTTGGGTCCCCCCTGCGGCGGTCCTGGCTCCTCCCCCTGAGCACCCCCCAATAAGAAGCCCCCATTGTCCATTCACGCACAGGTTCTTCCCCCCGATCTCTCCCCTCATTGGCTGACTAGCTGTGATTGACAGTGTGAGCCAATGAGTTGATAGGGACTTGGAAGAGCTGATTTTCTCATGTATATCGTTGGAGCAAGAAGGGGCTCAGGTAAGTATAAGAGGGAGGCTGGTAGGGAGCTGCAGCCAGAAGGCTTTTTACCTTAATACATAGAATGCATTAAGATAAAAAAAACTTTCTGCCTTTAGAACCACTTTAACTGCTTCCTGACCACCCTATAGGAGATATACTGCTATAGGGCAGCACGGGTGTAAAAAAATCACATATATATTTCGCATTTCCGGTAGGGGGCGTGTGCCCTACCCGTGCTGCCATTCACGGCCGCGGCTGTCAATCACCGGGTCCCAGCTGGTGATTACTCGTCGGCACCTGGTGATTACCGAGGATCTCTGACGGGGAGGAGAACTGTATGTAAACAATACAGTTCTCCTCCCTGTCAGCTCTTGCACACTGCTTTGGATGGCTGTACACAGCACAGCCATCCAAAGCAGTGTAATTACAGTGAAGCACTAACACAGCCCAGTATACAAAACAGCGCACAGCACACAGTTAACCGTTCGATCACCCCTCATGTTAACCCCTTCCTGCCCAGTGCCATTAGTACAGTGTCAGTGCTGATCACTGTATTGGTATTAGTGGGGATGTCAGTGACACCAAGTAATTTCCCCCCAGCGTCAGAATGCCCACCGCAGTCCCGCCTTTACTAGTAAATATAAAAACAAAAATTCCAGTATCTATACAGCCGTTTGTAAACACTATAACTTTCATGCAAACCAACTAATTTTCAGGTATTGGGATTTTCTTTAGCAAAGACATATAGCAGAATACATTTTGGCCTAAATTTATGATGAACTTTAATTTTTAAAATTTTTTGCTGGACCTGTTTAATAGCAAAAAGTAAAAAATATAGTTTTTTGCTCAAAATTGTCATTCTTTTTTATAGCGCAAAAAATAAAAACCACACAGATGATCAAACACCACCAAAAGAAAGCTCAATTCGTGGGAAAAAAAGGACGTAAATTTCATTTGTGTGCAGCATTACATGACACCGCAATTGTCAGTTAAAGTAACGCAGCGTCATAATGCAAAAAACGGTTTGGTCAGAGAGGGGTGTAGGAAGGCAAGTGGTTAAAGCAGAACTTCAGTGCTTAATGATACCATGCATATGGAGGAAATGCTGGCGTTTACCAATGATACCTATGTTAAACATAAGTTGCTGTGGTCGATCTGGCTCCATTTCTCCTCCTCTGCGACTCTCCGAGATATGTGTTCCCCTGTTGCACTCTAGTTGAGCCTTGCTCCCACAACTAATTTTCATTTTGGCTTATCTGCCGATTGGACCCTGCAGTCAGATGCGGGCAGCGCGGTCGCTTAGGTGAGATTCGGTTGAGGAACCACCCTACTGTGGCTTTCTAATGTCCCCGCCTCCCAACCCCCTCTCTTCTCTCTCTTCTCCTCTTTTACTTTCCTTTCCACTGGCTTTTTTCTTCCCCCCCCCCTTCTTTTTTTTTTCTCTTTCTTTCTTTTTTTTAGCTTACATTTTTGGTTGTATGGAGTTCTCTCATATTGTTGCAGACATCTCGCCCGGGGATACCCCCTGATACTTTATTATGTTATACCTCCGTAATATAAGTTTTTGATCCTTTCCTCTGGCAGTTTTACTGTATCATTTTCTTACATCCATATGGATCATAACCTCATCTGTGATTTTTTTTTGTTGTTTATCTACTTTATCCACGTTCAGAAATGTTAGAGGGGTGTTTTCTCATCAAAAAAAAGCATGGAGACATGAATGGATGGGGAAGTTTGATTTGAATATTAAAAATGAATGAAATAGTGCTTTTGATTTGTGCTGCTTGGTTGCAGTGTAGTTCTGCTTTAAGTGTATGAAGATTCCTGTGCTCACTACTGACAGTGTAATGAATCATCTACTGCAGAGAGGTTTTCTATACAGAATCAATACAATGTTGCAGAGACAGAACTCTGTGGTTTACCTTAGGTGATCTGTGTTTTAGTCTAGTAGTCCAGTAATACAGGAGTAATTTTTTTGTTTAACCTGCTGGTAGAAAATGACTCAGTTCCATCCATATACTCAATATGCATGAGGGAATACCTTCCGCTGTGCTATTGTTTTCTGACAGTGGGGAGACTTCTCCGCCATCAGAATACTCTGATCAGCACTGTTGTCTATAGCCAGTGGCTCTGATTAAAAGACATTTTTCCAGCAGGCTGGTTGTACTCAAGTACAATGGAGCATCTTGTTTACAGAGAGCCTGCCCATGCATGGACCGAAATTTGCTCGGTTCCTCCTGAACCATCCAAATTTCGATCCATGTATGGCCAGCTTATGGTAAACTTGTCAAACAAAGAAGTTTTGTAACTACTACATTCTATCAATTTTGTATAGCAGTAAACTATCTGAAATAGCTGAATCATTACGCTTAAAACGGAAGTGTGAGAATATATAAAAACAAGCAGTCATACTCACCTAGAGGGCTGCAGCATCGATCCAATGCTGAGTTGATCACTCAGTCCTCAGGTCTGCTGTGAGCACAGATGGTGACTGTCACTCACTCCTCTCTGCTCTTGCCCCTCCAGTGCTCACTGGCAGATGGATTCCAGGATGTAAATGATACATGAATCATCTGTCCTTACTCTAGATGGTTGAGGCGAAAAATGCCAGGGGGTGTTTTTCAAAGCGATTTCTCATCAAAACAACGCATGGAGACATGGATGGATGGGCGAGTTTGCTTTGAATATTATAAATTAATTTAACAGTGTTTTCAGTTTGTGGAGCTCAAATAAAATGGCTGTAAACCCTTACATATACACAGTGAAGTGACTGGCCTCAGGTAAAACACAGAGATAAAACAAATCCTCCTACATACGTTGTACCAGTTTATCTGCAGTCCTCTCTACATCCATTCAAACTACTGAATTTAAAAAGCCTGAGCTGTCAGAAAAAAGGGAGGAGAGCTGAAATTACACACTGAAGAGTTCAGTGAGGAGAACTCTGAGAACTGATTGGAGGGAAGAGACACACCCCACTTTACACAAGTCACAGAAACAGAGCTGAGGCTGTCAATCTGCTGGAGGTCCCTCCCCTGTCACCATTTTCCCCTTGGTGTCAGGAAAACTTGACACAATTGATACTGATAGCAGAGCAACAGGGCAGCAGACAGAAATAGTACTTAATGCTCTTAATTGACAACGTTCACACTATAAAGAGATATGCTTTGTCCATAATTGTTGGAGGTGAGCAGGTTTTTCACCTGGTTGGTGGAGGTGCACGAGTCACTGGAAGAATGAAGATTATTGGTCACAAATTACACTTTTTTGGGGGTGTTGGACTATATATTTATACATTGTATTTCACCTATCCATATTGAAGACCAAAAGGACTGTTCATCACAGAATAATTTATATGCTTGTTTTTATGGCATAGTGTAAAATACTGTTGTGCTTTACTAATTTTGAGATATTTATTTAACCTAATAACATTTGTTTTGCCCCCCCCCCCTTTTCGAATTTGCAGTTTTAAAGGATGATTAGCTCTGCCATTTTAGCACACCCCTTAGTTTACAGTACAGAGATCTCCCTCATATTGTTTCCTTTTCTGGTCAAATCTTCTTAGCTTATAGTGTTAGCCTGTTATTTTTATTATAGGTTGAATGTCCCTTAACTCTTCTGGTCAAATGTTCTTAATGCTAAGTAATGTTGCCTTCGCCCTACAAAAGGCAGCTTATAGTGACTGACATTTCACATGTTACAAATATTTTGGGTCATTTTTGTGAGTTTTCTGTGAATGCTGAGACATTTGCATTGCAAAATTGTTACAAACAGACCTCATAGACTTGAATTGTGTGCACCAAGGCAAAAGTGATATTTAGCATCACAAAACAGGGAGTGCAGTTTGTGGTGAGCAAATATGATTTCCCCAATATCTCATTATAAACTGTATACATATTGATAAGATCATTTACAACAGAAGCATCTCTTTTACATTATTATCTGAAAAAAAAATCAAAAAGGCTATACATTTCCTTTAAAGTGTTACTAAACCCACAACAGTAAAATCAGTCTGTATATGCAGTAAATCATGCTTGTTATGTTCACTGTGACACCTAAAGGGTTATTCCTCTGCATTGTGTAAAAAGGCCATTTGATCCTTCCTTCTCTGTTCCTCCCCTTTTTCAAGCAACCACCACTTGCCGCCTGATAAGACAGACTGAACCATAGGCATTTGCACATGCTGAGTTTGGTGTGTATTGCTAGAGAGGGTTTTTTTTTGTCTTGGGAGAGAGCATGTGATCAGCACAGGGCCAATCAACACTGTCCATACAGACGTCAGGAGTTTTGCATCCTCCTAGAGCAGAAAGAAAACTCCTACAAACTTTAGCTAGTGCTGGGCTGGACACTGATAGAAGTCACAACACTGCTCTAACTGCTGATGAGAAAAGGTATTTAGCAGTTTATATTTACTAAAATAACTGCATTTCCATGTTCTGTGGAATACCAGATACTGTATAGTGGATGCAGGGTCTTGGGTTTAGTAACACTTCAAAGCCTACTGAATCACAGCATAAGCATGCAATAAGAGAGTATGGCTGTCACCATGTGCATAAATACATACAGTACGCAGTTAAAAATGATGCACGGTAATAGTTTTTTTTTTTAAATGCACTGATATTATTTACACACATTAATATGCAATCAGATTTTCACATAGCATTCTGTACCGTTATGCTTATGCAGTATGTGTCATTGCAACACAGCATCAGAAAAGTATTAGAACATAAAGAGTTATGTGTAGGAGTAGGAGATCATCTTGTATCAGATGGTGGTTAGCCAGTTACAGAAAATCAGTAAAATCAGAATTAAGGGACATTTTTGTTTAATGGTAACCATGTTTTTTCTGTTCTTATTACAGAAGTACTGTACATTACCTAATTTTCTGCATTTGTATCACATTTTATAAAATGTGTAAAATTACAATGCCACTATGATATATTTCTACTTTTTAAGTATAACTAAAAAGTAGAACACCCTCTCTATTTGTCCTGTTTACCGCTATCACCAAAAGTAAAATTGAAAGAAAATCACAAATGTTGTAGTCACGAGAACAGGAATAAAGGGGACATCTTTCAATGGAAACACTGGTTCTGGTGACCCGGTAACAACCAGGAATTCCCTCATTTTGGAATTATTTCCTCTCACCTCCAGTTGTGGCTAAGGGGCAGGAAGTGAAGGAAAATCTTCTCAATGGGACACAGATTGCTATAACCCTCCCTTACTCTATCCAAACATGAAAAAAGTTTAGCCTTTAATTTGACTTTACCACTTGTTTTCCAAGGCTATTCTGACACTCCTCACATAAATGTAAAAAATATTTTTTTTTTGCTAGAAAATTACTCCAAAAATTCTATATTTGTTAAGCAGAGGTCCTAAAGGATAAAATGGTGGGTGTTGCAATTTTCTGTGTCACATGGTATTATGTGATTTTTCGAAATCAGCTTTTTTGAAAAATGAATTTCAATGCACAAAAACACAATCTAATAACCGATTGTTTGGTAAAATATAAAGGATGATATTACGCTGAGTAAATCGATACCAAATATGTCACATTTTAAAACTGCACATGCTCGTAGAATGGTGCAAACTATGGTACTTAAAAATCTCCATAGGTTACCAATTTAGAGTTACACAGGAGGTCTGGTGCTACAATTATCTCTCTCTCTATAATTAGAGATGAGCGAATCGAAGCATCCGAAGTGGAATTCGAGTCGAATATCGGAAAAATTTCGATTCGTGCCGAATCCGAAAAACAGCCTAATTCGGACGCGCGAATCGAAATTTTTCCGAAAATGGCGGCTGACATGTGCGGCGACGGAGCGGGGATGTCGGGGAAGGCGCGCAGACAAGGCGCGCTGCCCCATAATGCATTCCTCAACGACATGTGATCGCATCAGCCAATCAGCAGCCAGCCAGCCAGCACTGTGTAATGGTCGAGGTATATATAGCGGCCATTTTGGAAATCTTCATTTGCCTGCAGTCATTGAACAGAGGCAGACCGCTCTGTACTAGGGACAGGGACAGAGTTAGGGCCACAGAAACGAGAATTGGGGACAGAGAGAAGTTACTTAGGGACAGAGAACCATTACTCAGGGACACAGACTTGTTAATGAGGGCCACAGAATCGTTATTTAGGGACAAAGAAACGCTAGTTAGGGCCACAGAATTCATACTCAGGGACAGACAGAATTGTTACTCAGTGCCAGAGAATTGTTACTTAGGGCCACAGAAACGTTATTAGGGCCACAGAATTTTTACTCAGGGACAGACAGAATTGTTACTGAGTGCCAGAGAATTGTTACTCAGGGACAGACAGAATTGTTACTGAGTGCCAGAGAATTCTTAGGGCCACAGAATTCATTCTCAGGGACAGACAGAATTGTTACTCAGGGACAGACAGAATTGTTACTGAGTGCCAGAGAATTGTTACTCAGGGACAGACAGAATTGTTACTGAGTGCCAGAGAATTGTTACTCAGGGACAGACAGAATTGTTACTGAGTGCCAGAGAATTGTTACTCAGGGACAGACAGAATTGTTACTGAGTGCCAGAGAATTGTTACTCAGGGACAGACAGAATTGTTACTGAGTGCCAGAGAATTGTTACTCGCACAGACACAAAATTGTTACTTGCACAGACACAGAATTGTTACTCGCACAGACACAGAATTGTTACTCAGGGCCACAGAATTCATACTCAGGGATAGACAGAATTGTTACTGAGTGCCAGAGAATTGTTACTCAGGGACAGACAGAATTGTTACTGAGTGCCAGAGAATTGTTACTCAGGGACAGACAGAATTGTTACTGAGTGCCAGAGAATTGTTACTCGCACAGACACAAAATTGTTACTTGCACAGACACAGAATTGTTACTCGCACAGACACAGAATTGTTACTCAGGGCCACAGAATTCATACTCAGGGACAGACAGAATTGTTACTGAGTGCCAGAGAATTGTTACTCAGGGACAGACAGAATTGTTACTGAGTGCCAGAGAATTGTTACTCAGGGACAGACAGAATTGTTACTGAGTGCCAGAGAATTGTTACTCGCACAGACACAAAATTGTTACTTGCACAGACACAGAATTGTTACTCGCACAGACACAGAATTGTTACTCAGGGCCACAGAATTCATACTCAGGGATAGACAGAATTGTTACTGAGTGCCAGAGAATTGTTACTCAGGGACAGACAGAATTGTTACTGAGTGCCAGAGAATTGTTACTCAGGGACAGACAGAATTGTTACTGAGTGCCAGAGAATTGTTACTCGCACAGACACAAAATTGTTACTTGCACAGACACAGAATTGTTACTCGCACAGACACAGAATTGTTACTCAGGGCCACAGAATTCATACTCAGGGACAGACAGAATTGTTACTGAGTGCCAGAGAATTGTTACTCAGGGACAGACAGAATTGTTACTGAGTGCCAGAGAATTGTTACTCAGGGACAGACAGAATTGTTACTGAGTGCCAGAGAATTGTTACTCGCACAGACACAAAATTGTTACTTGCACAGACACAGAATTGTTACTCGCACAGACACAGAATTGTTACTCAGGGCCACAGAATTCATACTCAGGGACAGACAGAATTGTTACTGAGTGCCAGAGAATTGTTACTCAGGGACAGACAGAATTGTTACTGAGTGCCAGAGAATTGTTACTCAGGGACAGACAGAATTGTTACTGAGTGCCAGAGAATTGTTACTCAGGGACAGACAGAATTGTTAGAGTGCCAGAGAATTGTTACTCAGGGACAGACAGAATTGTTACTGAGTGCCAGAGAATTGTTACTCGCACAGACACAAAATTGTTACTTGCACAGACACAGAATTGTTACTCGCACAGACACAGAATTGTTACTCAGGGCCACAGAATTCATACTCAGGGACAGACAGAATTGTTACTGAGTGCCAGAGAATTGTTACTCAGGGACAGACAGAATTGTTACTGAGTGCCAGAGAATTGTTACTCAGGGACAGACAGAATTGTTACTGAGTGCCAGAGATTTGTTACTCGCACAGACACAAAATTGTTACTTGCACAGACACAGAATTGTTACTCGCACAGACACAGAATTGTTACTCAGGGCCACAGAATTCATACTCAGGGACAGACAGAATTGTTACTGAGTGCCAGAGAATTGTTACTCAGGGACAGACAGAATTGTTACTGAGTGCCAGAGAATTGTTACTCAGGGACAGACAGAATTGTTACTGAGTGCCAGAGAATTGTTACTCAGGGACAGACAGAATTGTTACTGAGTGCCAGAGAATTGTTACTCAGGGACAGACAGAATTGTTACTGAGTGCCAGAGAATTGTTACTCGCACAGACACAAAATTGTTACTTGCACAGACACAGAATTGTTACTCGCACAGACACAGAATTGTTACTCAGGGCCACAGAATTCATACTCAGGGACAGACAGAATTGTTACTGAGTGCCAGAGAATTGTTACTCAGGGACAGACAGAATTGTTACTGAGTGCCAGAGAATTGTTACTCAGGGACAGACAGAATTGTTACTGAGTGCCAGAGAATTGTTACTCGCACAGACACAAAATTGTTACTTGCACAGACACAGAATTGTTACTCGCACAGACACAGAATTGTTACTCAGGGCCACAGAATTCATACTCAGGGACAGACAGAATTGTTACTGAGTGCCAGAGAATTGTTACTCAGGGACAGACAGAATTGTTACTGAGTGCCAGAGAATTGTTACTCAGGGACAGACAGAATTGTTACTGAGTGCCAGAGAATTGTTACTCAGGGACAGACAGAATTGTTACTGAGTGCCAGAGAATTGTTACTCAGGGACAGACAGAATTGTTACTGAGTGCCAGAGAATTGTTACTCAGGGACAGACAGAATTGTTAGAGTGCCAGAGAATTGTTACTCAGGGACAGACAGAATTGTTACTGAGTGCCAGAGAATTGTTACTCGCACAGACACAAAATTGTTACTTGCACAGACACAGAATTGTTACTCGCACAGACACAGAATTGTTACTCAGGGCCACAGAATTCATACTCAGGGACAGACAGAATTGTTACTGAGTGCCAGAGAATTGTTACTCAGGGACAGACAGAATTGTTACTGAGTGCCAGAGAATTGTTACTCAGGGACAGACAGAATTGTTACTGAGTGCCAGAGATTTGTTACTCGCACAGACACAAAATTGTTACTTGCACAGACACAGAATTGTTACTCGCACAGACACAGAATTGTTACTCAGGGCCACAGAATTCATACTCAGGGACAGACAGAATTGTTACTGAGTGCCAGAGAATTGTTACTCAGGGACAGACAGAATTGTTACTGAGTGCCAGAGAATTGTTACTCAGGGACAGACAGAATTGTTACTGAGTGCCAGAGAATTGTTACTCAGGGACAGACAGAATTGTTACTGAGTGCCAGAGAATTGTTACTCAGGGACAGACAGAATTGTTACTGAGTGCCAGAGATTTGTTACTCGCACAGACACAAAATTGTTACTTGCACAGACACAGAATTGTTACTCGCACAGACACAGAATTGTTACTCAGGGCCACAGAATTCATACTCAGGGACAGACAGAATTGTTACTGAGTGCCAGAGAATTGTTACTCAGGGACACCTAATCGTTGAATTAAATAGTATGTCAGACAACATGCAGAGGAGTGGCAGAGGAGGCAATGTTTTAGGAGCGAGCAGACGTGGCAGCAGAGGAAGGGGTCGAGGCAGCAGTATTCGCAGCCAGAGGCCAGTGCTCCCGGTGTCATCCAGCGGTCGTGTCTCCACCGACAACCCTGCCGTCATTGATTGGTTGGCTCGGTCGTCTTCCTCTTCCCAGGTCACCTCTGACACCTACAGCCAACGGTCGGTGGGTACGTCAGACACAACCGTTAGTTGGCATGGCCCGGGACCAAGCCCACTGAAATCACGTGTCCTCTACCTGCCCCTGTCCTTTGCTGTTCCCTCACCAAGCGAAGTATCGCATGCTGTGGGCTCAGCCCCACTGTACAGTGAGGAAGAGCTAACAGAGGGCGGTCAGGAACGGGGGGAGACATCGGCCTTTTCAGCAGCCAAGCGAACAAGTACTGGCGAGGAGAGTGGCTCGGTAGCCGGTCTAGAGACAGGTCTGTCTCCTGACCCAGACGCAGCCGAGGGGGCTAGTAGTGAGGCGGAGACCCTACTTGATGATGAGGAGGTTGATCGCACTTGGCAGCCTCGTCGTCATCAGGCAATTTCTTCCGCATCATCAGGAGAAGAGGGTGGCAGCTTGGCAGCGAGCAAAACAGTCGGTGGGTTGCCCAGGAGACAGCAGCAGGGTCGCATCAGTGTCAGTGGAGCCAAACGTCCACGGAGTAGAGCACCAGCTCCACTGCAGCCTACCACCACGGCCAGTAGTGGTGCCGTTGCGCACGGAGGAAGTAGCAGTCAGCCAGTGAAGAGTAGCGGGGGCAAAGTTTCCTACTCGGTGGTGTGGCAATTTTTCCTCAAGCCGCCCGAGGAAGTAAACGTAGCCGTATGTCGACTATGTGGCCAGAAATGCAAGCGTGGCCAGGGGGCCCATGTTGGGACTACAGCGTTGCGTCAGCATATGCAGCGTCACCATTCGGTGGCCTGGGAAAACCGTGATAAACATACGGCGGTTCTGCCTGCCCCAGCCCCCGCTCCATCACCCGCTCCGTTACTTGCTCCGTCACCCGACGTCGTCAATCGCCCTCTATCAGCCAGTCAAGGCTCCAACACCTCTGCTGAGGGGAGTTGTCGCTCATTGGCATCTTCCGCTCGTTCAGATGCTCCTTCTCCTGCTACTCCTCTTCTCGGATTCCGTCAACAGTCTTTCTTGGAATCCGTATCCAAGAGACAACAGTTTGCGAGCACGCACCCGACGGTGCAAAAGCTGAACGTCCTCCTGTCCAAGTTGCTGGTGCTGCAGTCCCTCCCTTTCCAACTGGTGGACTCAGCACCTTTCCGAGAAATGATGGCTTGTGCCGCGCCGCGGTGGAGAGTGCCAAGCCGTCATTTCTTTGCCCAAAAGGCAGTGCCAGCCCTGCATTCACATGTAGAAGAGATGGTGGGCCAGTCTTTGAGCATGTCGGTCTCTGCCAAAGTGCACGGCAGCGCCGACGTGTGGAGCTGTAACTACGGTCAGGGACAGTACATGTCATTTACGGCCCACTGGGTGAACGTGGTGCCGGCACAGCCGCACCAGCAACTTGGACAGGTCACGACGCTTTTGCCTCCACGTTTGCACGTCCTTGGTCCAGCAAGCATGTCCGCCTCTACCACCTCTTTTTCCGCCGTGTCCTCAGCCGCCACCCCCGTGCCAAGTCCCATTACCCGACCGGCATATCACATGTGCAGGGCGCAACGGTGTCACGCTGTGCTGCACCTGGTATGCCTTGGCGAACGTAGTCACACAGGGGAGGAACTGCTGAGTGTAATGAACAGAGAAATCGACAGATGGCTGTCTCCGCGCAAACTAAAAATCGGAACCATGTTGACTGACAACGGAAAGAACATGGTGTCTGCTCTGCGTCAAGGAAGGTTGTGCCATGCGCCATGCATGGCTCACGTGTTCAATCTGGTTGTCAAGCGGTTCCTAAAATCCACCATCCCACTGCAAGACATCCTTAAAATGTCACGTAAACTGTGCATGCATTTCAGCCATTCCTACACCGCAAAGAACACCCTCATTGAGCTGCAGCGTCAGAACGGAATTCCACAGCATCGCCTGATCTGCGACGTTGCAACAAGGTGGAATTCAACCCTACACATGTTAGACCGCCTTTACGAGCAGCGAAAGGCCATCACCGATTTCCTGATGTTACAAGCGGATAAAGGTACTCCCCTGTGTAACTTAGATGTCAGCCATTGGCAGCTCATGCGTGACACCTGCCGCTTGCTCAGGCCCTTTGAGGAGGCCACGCTATTCGTGAGTCGGCAGGACTATGGGATGAACGACGTCATTCCTCTGTTGCACGTCCTGGAACAAATGCTGTTAACAATGGCTGGTCAGGGTGCGGTAGACGTGGCGCACAGATCTCAACGCCACATGACCCCTGTGGGGGCAGGACAGGAAGAAGAGGAGGAGGTAGAGGAGGACATTTGTGCTCAGGAATTATTGAGTGAAATGGGTGGTTTTTCCACTCAGCGGACAGGAGTGGAGGAGCAGGAGCATCTGGTAGAGGAGGAGGAGGAGGAGACAGAGGACCCAGACGCACCGTGGCAGTATGCTGTGGAGATGGAGGCAGGGAGTCCCTCGCATTCCTTGGCACAAATGGCCCATAGCATGCTCGGTTGCTTGCGTAGCGACAGCCGAATAATAACCATCAGACAGAGGGATGACTTTTGGCTGTCCACCTTGTTGGACCCTCGCTACCGGTCCAAAATGGTGGCCTTTTTCACACCTGCTGAGAGGGAGGCCAAAATTACGTACTATAAAAACCACCTATGTAGTCAGTTGGTCTCTGCCTTTGTGCGCCAACGTCCATCCTCAGACACTGTGGGCCCTGTGCGCTCGCGTTCCGCTGGCATGGCAGCAGGGGAGGGGTGGGGTGGTAGGA
Organism: Staurois parvus; assembly: GCF_062004578.1. NCBI lineage: Eukaryota > Metazoa > Chordata > Amphibia > Anura > Ranidae > Staurois > Staurois parvus. The sequence goes on from NW_028317995.1 coordinate 123,239, forward strand.
GCAGTGGCAGCTCCACCAGCAGCGGCTGCCTCAGTCTGCAGTCGATGATGAGTAGCTTTCTTCACCAGCGCAGTGAGGAAACTACTAACCAGCCGCAGCAGCAGCAGCAGCATCAGGTGGACCTGGAGCAGGAGCTCAAACAACAGGCTTGGGCCTACTTGGACAGCACCCTGCCAACCGAGGTAGACAATCCCCTTGACTACTGGGCAACGAAACTTGACCTTTGGCCCCAACTAGCTGAATTTGCCCTTGAAAGGCTGTCATGCCCGGCCAGTAGCGTGGCATCGGAGCGCGTGTTTAGTGCGGCAGGAGGTATTGTAACTCCGCGGAGGACACGACTGTCCACCCAAAGTGTGGAGAGACTCACGTTTGTGAAAATGAATCAGGCGTGGATTAGTCTGGATTTCAAACCACCAGTTCCTGACACAACTGACTAAATCCGCCATGAATCATGCCTCAAACATGTGCCACTTTCAGGTCTCCTCACACACTGCTGGTGTGTTACATTTTTTGACATAGGGTGCAGGCAGATTACGGGCCTCACATAGCTGCTGCCAGGCCCCTAATCTGCCATGGGCCCCTATATACCGCCTCCTCATGCTGCTGCCAAGTCCAGAGTCTCTCATGGGTCCCTGTACGGCCTCCCATTGCTGCTGTCTCCATCGCCACACTCTGCTGCCATGTGCCACTTTCAGGTCTCTTCACACTGCTGGTGTGTTAAATTTTTTGACATAGGGTGCAGGCAGATTACGGGCCTCACATAGCTGCTGCCAGGCCCCTAATCTGCCATGGGCCCCTATATACCGCCTCCTCATGCTGCTGCCAAGTCCAGAGTCTGTCATGGGTCCCTGTATGGCCTCCCATTGCTGCTGTCTCCATCGCCACACTCTGCTGCCATGTGCCACTTTCAGGTCTCTTCACACTGCTGGTGTGTTAAATTTTTTGACATAGGGTGCAGGCAGATTACGGGCCTCACATAGCTGCTGCCAGGCCCCTAATCTGCCATGGGCCCCTATATACCGCCTCCTCATGCTGCTGCCAAGTCTAGAGTCTGTCATGGGTCCCTGTACGGCCTCCCATTGCTGCTGTCTCCATCGCCACACTCTGCTGCCATGTGCCACTTTCAGGTCTCCTCACACTGCTGGTGTGTAGAATTTTTTGACATAGGGTGCTGGCAGATTATGGGCCTCCTATAGCTGCTGCCAGGCCCCTAATCTGCCATAGGCCCCTATATACCGCCTCCTCATGCTGCTGCCAGGTCCAGAGTCTCTCATGGGTCCCTGTACGGCCTCCCATTGCTGCTGTCTCCATCGCCACACTCTGCCATGTGCCACTTTCAGGTCTCCTCACACACTGCTGGTGTGTTACATTTTTTGACATAGGGTGCAGGCAGATTACGGGCCTCACATAGCTGCTGCCAGGCCCCTAATCTGCCATGGGCCCCTATATACCGCCTCCTCATGCTGCTGCCAAGTCCAGAGTCTCTCATGGGTCCCTGTACGGCCTCCCATTGCTGCTGTCTCCATCGCCACACTCTGCTGCCATGTGCCACTTTCAGGTCTCTTCACACTGCTGGTGTGTTAAATTTTTTGACATAGGGTGCAGGCAGATTACGGGCCTCACATAGCTGCTGCCAGGCCCCTAATCTGCCATGGGCCCCTATATACCGCCTCCTCATGCTGCTGCCAAGTCTAGAGTCTGTCATGGGTCCCTGTACGGCCTCCCATTGCTGCTGTCTCCATCGCCACACTCTGCTGCCATGTGCCACTTTCAGGTCTCCTCACACTGCTGGTGTGTAGAATTTTTTGACATAGGGTGCTGGCAGATTATGGGCCTCCTATAGCTGCTGCCAGGCCCCTAATCTGCCATAGGCCCCTATATACCGCCTCCTCATGCTGCTGCCAGGTCCAGAGTCTCTCATGGGTCCCTGTACGGCCTCCCATTGCTGCTGTCTCCATCGCCACACTCTGCCATGTGCCACTTTCAGGTCTCCTCACACACTGCTGGTGTGTTACATTTTTTGACATAGGGTGCAGGCAGATTACGGGCCTCACATAGCTGCTGCCAGGCCCCTAATCTGCCATGGGCCCCTATATACCGCCTCCTCATGCTGCTGCCAAGTCCAGAGTCTCTCATGGGTCCCTGTACGGCCTCCCATTGCTGCTGTCTCCATCGCCACACTCTGCTGCCATGTGCCACTTTCAGGTCTCTTCACACTGCTGGTGTGTTAAATTTTTTGACATAGGGTGCAGGCAGATTACGGGCCTCACATAGCTGCTGCCAGGCCCCTAATCTGCCATGGGCCCCTATATACCGCCTCCTCATGCTGCTGCCAAGTCCAGAGTCTGTCATGGGTCCCTGTATGGCCTCCCATTGCTGCTGTCTCCATCGCCACACTCTGCTGCCATGTGCCACTTTCAGGTCTCTTCACACTGCTGGTGTGTTAAATTTTTTGACATAGGGTGCAGGCAGATTACGGGCCTCACATAGCTGCTGCCAGGCCCCTAATCTGCCATGGGCCCCTATATACCGCCTCCTCATGCTGCTGCCAAGTCCAGAGTCTCTCATGGGTCCCTGTACGGCCTCCCATTGCTGCTGTCTCCATCGCCACACTCTGCTGCCATGTGCCACTTTCAGGTCTCTTCACACTGCTGGTGTGTTAAATTTTTTGACATAGGGTGCAGGCAGATTACGGGCCTCACATAGCTGCTGCCAGGCCCCTAATCTGCCATGGGCCCCTATATACCGCCTCCTCATGCTGCTGCCAAGTCCAGAGTCTCTCATGGGTCCCTGTACGGCCTCCCATTGCTGCTGTCTCCATCGCCACACTCTGCTGCCATGTGCCACTTTCAGGTCTCCTCACACTGCTGGTGTGTAGAATTTTTTGACATAGGGTGCTGGCAGATTATGGGCCTCCTATAGCTGCTGCCAGGCCCCTAATCTGCCATAGGCCCCTATATACCGCCTCCTCATGCTGCTGCCAAGTCCAGAGTCTCTCATGGGTCCCTGTACGGCCTCCCATTGCTGCTGTCTCCATCGCCACACTCTGCTGCCATGTGCCACTTTCAGGTCTCCTCACACTGCTGGTGTGTAGAATTTTTTGACATAGGGTGCTGGCAGATTATGGGCCTCCTATAGCTGCTGCCAGGCCCCTAATCTGCCATAGGCCCCTATATACCGCCTCCTCATGCTGCTGCCAGGTCCAGAGTCTCTCATGGGTCCCTGTACGGCCTCCCATTGCTGCTGTCTCCATCGCCACACTCTGCCATGTGCCACTTTCAGGTCTCCTCACACACTGCTGGTGTGTAGAATTTTTTGACATAGGGTGCTGGCAGATTATGGGCCTCCTATAGCTGCTGCCAGGCCCCTAATCTGCCATAGGCCCCTATATACCGCTTCCTCATGCTGCTGCCAGGTCCAGAGTCTCTCATGGGTCCCTGTACGGCCTCCCATTGCTGCTGTCTCCATCGCCACACTCTGCCATGTGCCACTTTCAGGTCTCCTCACACACTGCTGGTGTGTTACATTTTTTGACATAGGGTGCAGGCAGATTACGGGCCTCACATAGCTGCTGCCAGGCCCCTAATCTGCCATGGGCCCCTATATACCGCCTCCTCATGCTGCTGCCAAGTCCAGAGTCTGTCATGGGTCCCTGTATGGCCTCCCATTGCTGCTGTCTCCATCGCCACACTCTGCTGCCATGTGCCACTTTCAGGTCTCTTCACACTGCTGGTGTGTTAAATTTTTTGACATAGGGTGCAGGCAGATTACGGGCCTCACATAGCTCCTGCCAGGCCCCTAATCTGCCATGGGCCCCTATATACCGCCTCCTCATGCTGCTGCCAAGTCTAGAGTCTGTCATGGGTCCCTGTACGGCCTCCCATTGCTGCTGTCTCCATCGCCACACTCTGCTGCCATGTGCCACTTTCAGGTCTCCTCACACTGCTGGTGTGTAGAATTTTTTGACATAGGGTGCTGGCAGATTATGGGCCTCCTATAGCTGCTGCCAGGCCCCTAATCTGCCATAGGCCCCTATATACCGCCTCCTCATGCTGCTGCCAGGTCCAGAGTCTCTCATGGGTCCCTGTACGGCCTCCCATTGCTGCTGTCTCCATCGCCACACTCTGCCATGTGCCACTTTCAGGTCTCCTCACACACTGCTGGTGTGTTACATTTTTTGACATAGGGTGCAGGCAGATTACGGGCCTCACATAGCTGCTGCCAGGCCCCTAATCTGCCATGGGCCCCTATATACCGCCTCCTCATGCTGCTGCCAAGTCCAGAGTCTCTCATGGGTCCCTGTACGGCCTCCCATTGCTGCTGTCTCCATCGCCACACTCTGCTGCCATGTGCCACTTTCAGGTCTCTTCACACTGCTGGTGTGTTAAATTTTTTGACATAGGGTGCAGGCAGATTACGGGCCTCACATAGCTGCTGCCAGGCCCCTAATCTGCCATGGGCCCCTATATACCGCCTCCTCATGCTGCTGCCAAGTCCAGAGTCTGTCATGGGTCCCTGTATGGCCTCCCATTGCTGCTGTCTCCATCGCCACACTCTGCTGCCATGTGCCACTTTCAGGTCTCTTCACACTGCTGGTGTGTTAAATTTTTTGACATAGGGTGCAGGCAGATTACGGGCCTCACATAGCTCCTGCCAGGCCCCTAATCTGCCATGGGCCCCTATATACCGCCTCCTCATGCTGCTGCCAAGTCTAGAGTCTGTCATGGGTCCCTGTACGGCCTCCCATTGCTGCTGTCTCCATCGCCACACTCTGCTGCCATGTGCCACTTTCAGGTCTCCTCACACTGCTGGTGTGTAGAATTTTTTGACATAGGGTGCTGGCAGATTATGGGCCTCCTATAGCTGCTGCCAGGCCCCTAATCTGCCATAGGCCCCTATATACCGCCTCCTCATGCTGCTGCCAGGTCCAGAGTCTCTCATGGGTCCCTGTACGGCCTCCCATTGCTGCTGTCTCCATCGCCACACTCTGCCATGTGCCACTTTCAGGTCTCCTCACACACTGCTGGTGTGTTACATTTTTTGACATAGGGTGCAGGCAGATTACGGGCCTCACATAGCTGCTGCCAGGCCCCTAATCTGCCATGGGCCCCTATATACCGCCTCCTCATGCTGCTGCCAAGTCCAGAGTCTCTCATGGGTCCCTGTACGGCCTCCCATTGCTGCTGTCTCCATCGCCACACTCTGCTGCCATGTGCCACTTTCAGGTCTCTTCACACTGCTGGTGTGTTAAATTTTTTGACATAGGGTGCAGGCAGATTACGGGCCTCACATAGCTGCTGCCAGGCCCCTAATCTGCCATGGGCCCCTATATACCGCCTCCTCATGCTGCTGCCAAGTCCAGAGTCTCTCATGGGTCCCTGTACGGCCTCCCATTGCTGCTGTCTCCATCGCCACACTCTGCTGCCATGTGCCACTTTCAGGTCTCCTCACACTGCTGGTGTGTAGAATTTTTTGACATAGGGTGCTGGCAGATTATGGGCCTCCTATAGCTGCTGCCAGGCCCCTAATCTGCCATAGGCCCCTATATACCGCCTCCTCATGCTGCTGCCAAGTCCAGAGTCTCTCATGGGTCCCTGTACGGCCTCCCATTGCTGCTGTCTCCATCGCCACACTCTGCTGCCATGTGCCACTTTCAGGTCTCCTCACACTGCTGGTGTGTAGAATTTTTTGACATAGGGTGCTGGCAGATTATGGGCCTCCTATAGCTGCTGCCAGGCCCCTAATCTGCCATAGGCCCCTATATACCGCCTCCTCATGCTGCTGCCAGGTCCAGAGTCTCTCATGGGTCCCTGTACGGCCTCCCATTGCTGCTGTCTCCATCGCCACACTCTGCCATGTGCCACTTTCAGGTCTCCTCACACACTGCTGGTGTGTAGAATTTTTTGACATAGGGTGCTGGCAGATTATGGGCCTCCTATAGCTGCTGCCAGGCCCCTAATCTGCCATAGGCCCCTATATACCGCTTCCTCATGCTGCTGCCAGGTCCAGAGTCTCTCATGGGTCCCTGTACGGCCTCCCATTGCTGCTGTCTCCATCGCCACACTCTGCCATGTGCCACTTTCAGGTCTCCTCACACACTGCTGGTGTGTTACATTTTTTGACATAGGGTGCAGGCAGATTACGGGCCTCACATAGCTGCTGCCAGGCCCCTAATCTGCCATGGGCCCCTATATACCGCCTCCTCATGCTGCTGCCAAGTCCAGAGTCTGTCATGGGTCCCTGTATGGCCTCCCATTGCTGCTGTCTCCATCGCCACACTCTGCTGCCATGTGCCACTTTCAGGTCTCTTCACACTGCTGGTGTGTTAAATTTTTTGACATAGGGTGCAGGCAGATTACGGGCCTCACATAGCTCCTGCCAGGCCCCTAATCTGCCATGGGCCCCTATATACCGCCTCCTCATGCTGCTGCCAAGTCTAGAGTCTGTCATGGGTCCCTGTACGGCCTCCCATTGCTGCTGTCTCCATCGCCACACTCTGCTGCCATGTGCCACTTTCAGGTCTCCTCACACTGCTGGTGTGTAGAATTTTTTGACATAGGGTGCTGGCAGATTATGGGCCTCCTATAGCTGCTGCCAGGCCCCTAATCTGCCATAGGCCCCTATATACCGCCTCCTCATGCTGCTGCCAGGTCCAGAGTCTCTCATGGGTCCCTGTACGGCCTCCCATTGCTGCTGTCTCCATCGCCACACTCTGCCATGTGCCACTTTCAGGTCTCCTCACACACTGCTGGTGTGTTACATTTTTTGACATAGGGTGCAGGCAGATTACGGGCCTCACATAGCTGCTGCCAGGCCCCTAATCTGCCATGGGCCCCTATATACCGCCTCCTCATGCTGCTGCCAAGTCCAGAGTCTCTCATGGGTCCCTGTACGGCCTCCCATTGCTGCTGTCTCCATCGCCACACTCTGCTGCCATGTGCCACTTTCAGGTCTCTTCACACTGCTGGTGTGTTAAATTTTTTGACATAGGGTGCAGGCAGATTACGGGCCTCACATAGCTGCTGCCAGGCCCCTAATCTGCCATGGGCCCCTATATACCGCCTCCTCATGCTGCTGCCAAGTCCAGAGTCTGTCATGGGTCCCTGTATGGCCTCCCATTGCTGCTGTCTCCATCGCCACACTCTGCTGCCATGTGCCACTTTCAGGTCTCTTCACACTGCTGGTGTGTTAAATTTTTTGACATAGGGTGCAGGCAGATTACGGGCCTCACATAGCTCCTGCCAGGCCCCTAATCTGCCATGGGCCCCTATATACCGCCTCCTCATGCTGCTGCCAAGTCTAGAGTCTGTCATGGGTCCCTGTACGGCCTCCCATTGCTGCTGTCTCCATCGCCACACTCTGCTGCCATGTGCCACTTTCAGGTCTCCTCACACTGCTGGTGTGTAGAATTTTTTGACATAGGGTGCTGGCAGATTATGGGCCTCCTATAGCTGCTGCCAGGCCCCTAATCTGCCATAGGCCCCTATATACCGCCTCCTCATGCTGCTGCCAGGTCCAGAGTCTCTCATGGGTCCCTGTACGGCCTCCCATTGCTGCTGTCTCCATCGCCACACTCTGCCATGTGCCACTTTCAGGTCTCCTCACACACTGCTGGTGTGTTACATTTTTTGACATAGGGTGCAGGCAGATTACGGGCCTCACATAGCTGCTGCCAGGCCCCTAATCTGCCATGGGCCCCTATATACCGCCTCCTCATGCTGCTGCCAAGTCCAGAGTCTCTCATGGGTCCCTGTACGGCCTCCCATTGCTGCTGTCTCCATCGCCACACTCTGCTGCCATGTGCCACTTTCAGGTCTCTTCACACTGCTGGTGTGTTAAATTTTTTGACATAGGGTGCAGGCAGATTACGGGCCTCACATAGCTGCTGCCAGGCCCCTAATCTGCCATGGGCCCCTATATACCGCCTCCTCATGCTGCTGCCAAGTCCAGAGTCTGTCATGGGTCCCTGTATGGCCTCCCATTGCTGCTGTCTCCATCGCCACACTCTGCTGCCATGTGCCACTTTCAGGTCTCTTCACACTGCTGGTGTGTTAAATTTTTTGACATAGGGTGCAGGCAGATTACGGGCCTCACATAGCTGCTGCCAGGCCCCTAATCTGCCATGGGCCCCTATATACCGCCTCCTCATGCTGCTGCCAAGTCCAGAGTCTCTCATGGGTCCCTGTACGGCCTCCCATTGCTGCTGTCTCCATCGCCACACTCTGCTGCCATGTGCCACTTTCAGGTCTCTTCACACTGCTGGTGTGTTAAATTTTTTGACATAGGGTGCAGGCAGATTACGGGCCTCACATAGCTGCTGCCAGGCCCCTAATCTGCCATGGGCCCCTATATACCGCCTCCTCATGCTGCTGCCAAGTCCAGAGTCTGTCATGGGTCCCTGTATGGCCTCCCATTGCTGCTGTCTCCATCGCCACACTCTGCTGCCATGTGCCACTTTCAGGTCTCTTCACACTGCTGGTGTGTTAAATTTTTTGACATAGGGTGCAGGCAGATTACGGGCCTCACATAGCTCCTGCCAGGCCCCTAATCTGCCATGGGCCCCTATATACCGCCTCCTCATGCTGCTGCCAAGTCTAGAGTCTGTCATGGGTCCCTGTACGGCCTCCCATTGCTGCTGTCTCCATCGCCACACTCTGCTGCCATGTGCCACTTTCAGGTCTCCTCACACTGCTGGTGTGTAGAATTTTTTGACATAGGGTGCTGGCAGATTATGGGCCTCCTATAGCTGCTGCCAGGCCCCTAATCTGCCATAGGCCCCTATATACCGCCTCCTCATGCTGCTGCCAGGTCCAGAGTCTCTCATGGGTCCCTGTACGGCCTCCCATTGCTGCTGTCTCCATCGCCACACTCTGCCATGTGCCACTTTCAGGTCTCCTCACACACTGCTGGTGTGTTACATTTTTTGACATAGGGTGCAGGCAGATTACGGGCCTCACATAGCTGCTGCCAGGCCCCTAATCTGCCATGGGCCCCTATATACCGCCTCCTCATGCTGCTGCCAAGTCCAGAGTCTCTCATGGGTCCCTGTACGGCCTCCCATTGCTGCTGTCTCCATCGCCACACTCTGCTGCCATGTGCCACTTTCAGGTCTCTTCACACTGCTGGTGTGTTAAATTTTTTGACATAGGGTGCAGGCAGATTACGGGCCTCACATAGCTGCTGCCAGACATGTAATCTGCCATGGGCCCCCGTACCGACTCCTCATGCTGTGACGTTGCAACAAGGTGGAATTCAACCCTACATATGTTAGACCGCCTTTACGAACAGCTAAAGGCCATCACAGATTTCCTGATGTTAAAAGCGGATAAAGGTACTCCCTGTGTAACTTAGATGTCAGCCATTGGCAGCTCATGTGTGACACCTGCGCTTGCTCAGGCCCTTTGAGGAGGCCACGCTATTCGTGAGTCGGCAGGACTATGGGATGAATGAGGTCAAATCGGCCATGGGCCCCCGTACCGCCTGTTCACGCTGATGCTGGTCCCACAGTGTGACCTGGGTCCCTGTACGGCCTTCCATTGCTTCCACTCTGCCATGTGCCACTTTGAAATCTCCTCACACTCCTGCGGTTGTCCATTTTGTCATAGGTTGCTGGCAGATTACAGGCCTTCCATAGGTGCCACCAAGCCCCATATCGGCCATGGGCCCCCGTACCGCCTGGTCACGCTGCTGCTGGGCCCATAGTGTGACCTGGGTCCCTGTACCGCCTCCCATTGCTCCCACTCTGCCATGTGCCACTTTCAGGTCTCCTCACACACTGCTGGTGTGTTACATTTTTTGACATAGGGTGCAGGCAGATTACGGGCCTCACATAGCTGCTGCCAGGCCCCTAATCTGCCATGGGCCCCTATATACCGCCTCCTCATGCTGCTGCCAAGTCCAGAGTCTGTCATGGGTCCCTGTATGGCCTCCCATTGCTGCTGTCTCCATCGCCACATTCTGCTGCCATGTGCCACTTTCAGGTCTCTTCACACTGCTGGTGTGTTAAATTTTTTGACATAGGGTGCAGGCAGATTACGGGCCTCACATAGCTGCTGCCAGGCCCCTAATCTGCCATGGGCCCCTATATACCGCCTCCTCATGCTGCTGCCAAGTCCAGAGTCTCTCATGGGTCCCTGTACGGCCTCCCATTGCTGCTGTCTCCATCGCCACACTCTGCTGCCATGTGCCACTTTCAGGTCTCTTCACACTGCTGGTGTGTTAAATTTTTTGACATAGGGTGCAGGCAGATTACGGGCCTCACATAGCTGCTGCCAGACATGTAATCTGCCATGGGCCCCCGTACCGACTCCTCATGCTGTGACGTTGCAACAAGGTGGAATTCAACCCTACATATGTTAGACCGCCTTTACGAACAGCTAAAGGCCATCACAGATTTCCTGATGTTAAAAGCGGATAAAGGTACTCCCTGTGTAACTTAGATGTCAGCCATTGGCAGCTCATGTGTGACACCTGCGCTTGCTCAGGCCCTTTGAGGAGGCCACGCTATTCGTGAGTCGGCAGGACTATGGGATGAATGAGGTCAAATCGGCCATGGGCCCCCGTACCGCCTGTTCACGCTGATGCTGGTCCCACAGTGTGACCTGGGTCCCTGTACGGCCTTCCATTGCTTCCACTCTGCCATGTGCCACTTTGAAATCTCCTCACACTCCTGCGGTTGTCCATTTTGTCATAGGTTGCTGGCAGATTACAGGCCTTCCATAGGTGCCACCAAGCCCCATATCGGCCATGGGCCCCCGTACCGCCTGGTCACGCTGCTGCTGGGCCCATAGTGTGACCTGGGTCCCTGTACCGCCTCCCATTGCTCCCACTCTGCCATGTGCCACTTTCAGGTCTCCTCACGCTCCTGCTGGTTTCCATTTTGTCATAGGTTGCTGTATGGCCTCCCATTGCTGCTGCCTCCACCGCCACACTGTGGCTCCAAACACTGGTTTTGGCCCCGTGACTGGCCAAAGGAGTGAAGTGTGCAGTGATTCTAAGATCGACGGCACTCATCTGCATGTCATACTGACAGACAGTATTATTTCTCTTCCCCAGCAGACTCCAAGGGCATTTAAATTAAAGGTACAGTGTTCTGCACTAATATTAAGTCTCTCTGAAGCCTAGAAACACCCTTTTTTAAGTTAAATTCACAGCGAATTTATTCGACTCGAATCGAATATTGTCCACGAATTCGCCGAATCAGTCGAATCGAATTTTTCATTTCTTCGCTCATCTCTATCTATAATGTTAGCGCAGATACCTCACATACAGTTGCAAGAAAAAGTATGTGAACCCCTTGGGATTACGTGGAGTTTTGCATGAATTGGGCATAAAATGTGCTCTGAACGTCATCTAAGTCACAACAATAGAAGAACACAGTCTGCTGAACATAATACTACACAAACATTAGATGTTGCCATGGTTTAATTGCACATAACATGTAATCATTCACAGTGCAGGGAGGAAAAAGTATGTGAGGCCCTAGCTTAATGACTTCTCCCAGAGCTAATTGGAGCCAGGAGTGAGCCAACCTTGACTCCAATCAGTGTGATGATATTGGATGTGTTGCTGACAGCTGTCCTGCCCTTAAAAAACACACACCTTGTTTTGGGTTTACTGGTTTCAAGAAGCACTGTCTGATGTGAACCAAGCCTCGCAGAAAAGAGCTCTCAGAAGACCTACGATCAAGAATTGTTGACTTGCATGAAGCTGGAAAGGGTTACAAAAGTATCTCCAAAAGCCTTGATGTTCATGTGTCCACGGTAAGACAGACTGTCTACAAATGGAGAAAGTTTAGCACTGTTGCTACTCTCCCTAGGCGTAGTCGTCCTGTAAAAATGACTGCAAGAGCACAGCGCAGAATGTTGCATGAGGTAAAGAAGAATCCCAGAGTGTCAGCTAAAGACCTACAGAAATCTCTGGCACATGCTAACATTTTTGTTGACACATCTACAATAAGGAAAACATTAAACAAGAATGGAGAACATGGGAGGACACCACGGAGGAAGCCATTGCTGTCCAAAAAGAATATTGCAGCACGTTTGAAGTTTACAAAAGAGCACCTGGATGTTCCACAGCACTACTGGCAAAATATACTGACAGATGAAACCAAGATTGAGTTGTTTGTGAAGAACACACAACACTATGTGTGGAGAAAAAAAGGGACAGCACACCAACATCAAAACCTCACCCCCACTGTAAAACATGGCGGAGGGAGCATCATGGTTTGGGGCTGCTTTGCTGCCTCAGGGCCTGGACGGATTGTTGTCATTGATGGGAAAATGAATTCCAGAGTTTATCAAGACATTTTGCAGGAAAACGTACGACCATCTGTTCGCCAACTGAAGCTCCACAGAGGATGGGTGATGCAACAGGACAATGACCCAAAGCATACAAGTAATTCAACAAAACAATGGCTGCAACAGCACAGAATACGCCTTCTGGAGTGGCCCAGTCAGAGTCCTGACCTCAACCCGATTGAAATGCTGTGGCATTACCTTAAGAGAGCGATTCACACCAGACATCCCAAGAATATTGCTACACTGAAACAGTTTTGTGAAGAGGAGTGCTCCAAAATTACTCCAGATCGTTGTGCAGGTCTGATCTGCAACTACAGGAAACGTTTGGTTGAGGTTATTGCTGCCAAAGGAGGGTCAACCAATTATTAAGTCCAAAGGTTCACATACTTTTTCCTCCCTGCACTCTGAATGTTTACATGTTATGTGCAATTAAACCATGGCAACATCTAATGTTTGTGTAGTATTATGTTCAGCAGACTGTGTTCTTCTATTGTTGTGACTTAGATGACGTTCAGAGCACATTTTATGCCCAATTCATGCAAAACTCCACGTTATCCCAAGGGGTTCACATACTTTTTCTTGCAACTGTATGTGGTGAGAACTCCATTAACATATGAGCGTGCAACCTACAGTATCTCACAGAAGTGAGTACACCCCTCCCATTTTTGTAAATATTTTATTATATCTTTTCATGTGACAACACTGAAGAAATGACACTTTGCTACAATGTAAAGTAGCAAGTGTACAGTTTGTATAACAGTGTAAATTTGCTGTCTCCTCAAAATAACTCAACACACAGCCATTAATGTCTAAACCGCTGGCAACAAAAGTGAGTACACCCCTAAGTGAAAATGTCTAAATTGGGCCCAAAGTGTCAATATTTTGTGTGGTCACCATTATTTTCCAGCACTGCCTTAACCCTCTTGGGCATGGAGTTCACCAGAGCTTCACAGGTTGCCACTGGAGTCCTCTTCCACTCCTCCATGATGACATCACGGAGCTGGTGGATGTTAGAGACCTTGCGCTCCTCCACCTTCCGTTTGAGGTTACCCCACAGATGCTCAATAAGGTTTAGGTCTGGAGATATGCTTGGCCAGTCCATCACCTTTACCCTCAGCTTCTTAATAAGGCAGTGGTCATCTTTGAGGTGTGTTTGGGGTCGTTATCATGTTGGAATACTGCCTGCGGCCCATTCTCCGAAGGGAGGGGATCATGTTCTGCTTCAGTATGTCACAGTACATGCTGGCATTCATGGTTCCCTCAATGAACTGTAGCTCCCCAGTGCCGGCAGCACTCATGCAGCCCCAGATCATGACACTCCCACCACCATGCTTGACTGTAGGCAAGACACACTTGTCTTTGTACTCCTCACCTGGTTGCCGCCACACACGCTTGACACCATCTGAACCAAATAAGTTTATCTTGGTCTCATCAGACCACAGGACATGGTTCCAGTAATCCATGTCCTTAGTCTGCTTGTCTTCAGCAAACTGTTTGTGGGCTTTCTTGTGCATCATCTTTAGAAGAGGCTTCCTTCTGGGATGACAGCCATGCAGACTAATTTGATGCAGTGTGCGGCGTATGGTCTGAACACTGACAGGCTGACCCCCCACCCCTTCAACCTCTGCAGCAATGCTGGCAGCACTCATACGTCTCTTTCCCAAAGACAACCTCTGGATATGATCCTGAGCACATGCACTCAGTTACTTTGGTCTACCATGGTGAGGTCTGTTCTGAGTGGACCCTGTCCTGTTAAACCGCTGTATGGTCTTGGCCACCGTGCTGCATCTCAGTTTCAGGGTCTTGGCAATCTTCTTATAGCCTAGGCCAGTGGTGGCGAACCCGTGGCACGCGTGCCACAGCCGGAACGCCGAGCCTTATCTGTGGGCACGCCAGGAGAATCCAGCGGCGCGCTGTCTTCCCGGCTGTAGTGTGCGTGACAGCCGGGTCCCAAGTGCGCATGCACAAGAAGCAGTGCTCCTTGTGAATGGTAAGGCGGTACCTGGGACACATGACAGATCCCAGAAGCCGCCGGACCAATCACAAAGCGCAGCGCTTCTCGCGCATGCGCACTGGGCATCCGGCTGTCCGACGAGCGCCCACACTACAGAAGCCGGGAAGACAGCGCGCGGCTGGATCGAGGAACAGGTAAGATAAAAAAAAAAAACTCTGCGGAAGTAAGAGCGGGTACCTGTCAAATTCAGGTACCCGCTCCCCCTCCCTCCCCAAAGGTCAGCAGTCATCCCTGTGCTGTGTCCCCAGTCTCTGGTCATCCCTGTGCTGTGTCCCCAGTCTCTGGTCATCCCTGTGCTGTGTCCCCAGTCTCTGGTCATCTCCTGTGCTGTGTCCGCAGTCTCTGGTCATCCCTGTGCTGTGTCCCCAGTCTCTGGTCATCCCTGTGCTGTGTCCCCAGTCTCTGGTCATCCCTGTGCTGTGTCCCCAGTCTCTGGTCATCCCTGTGCTGTGTCCCCAGTCTCTGGTCATCCCTGTGCTGTGTCCCCAGTCTCTGGTCATCCCTGTGCTGTGTCCCCAGTCTCTGGTCATCCCTGTGCTGTGTCCCCAGTCTCTGGTCATCCCTGTGCTGTGTCCCCAGTCTCTGGTCATCCCTGTGCTGTGTCCCCAGTCTCTGGTCATCCCTGTGCTGTGTCCCCAGTCTCTGGTCATCCCTGTGCTGTGTCCCCAGTCTCTGGTCATCCCTGTGCTGTGTCCCCAGTCTCTGGTCATCCCTGTGCTGTGTCCCCAGTCTCTGGTCATCCCTGTGCTGTGTCCCCAGTCTCTGGTCATCCCTGTGCTGTGTCCCCAGTCTCTGGTCATCCCTGTGCTGTGACCCCAGTCTCTGGTCATCCCTGTGCTGTGTCCCCAGTCTCTGGTCATCCCTGTGCTGTGTCCCCAGTCTCTGGTCATCCCTGTGCTGTGTCCCCAGTCTCTGGTCATCCCTGTGCTGTGTCCGCAGTCTCTGGTCATCCCTGTGCTGTGTCCGCAGTCTCTGGTCATCCCTGTGCTGTGTCCGCAGTCTCTGGTCATCCCTGTGCTGTGTCCGCAGTCTCTGGTCATCCCTGTGCTGTGTCCGCAGTCTCTGGTCATCCCTGTGCTGTGTCCGCAGTCTCTGGTCATCCCTGTGCTGTGTCCGCAGTCTCTGGTCATCCCTGTGCTGTGTCCGCAGTCTCTGGTCATCCCTGTGCTGTGTCCGCAGTCTCTGGTCATCCCTGTGCTGTGTCCGCAGTCTCTGGTCATCCCTGTACTGTGTCCGCAGTCTCTGGTCATCCCTGTACTGTGTCCGCAGTCTCTGGTCATCCCTGTACTGTGTCCGCAGTCTCTGGTCATCCCTGTACTGTGTCCGCAGTCTCTGGTCATCCCTGTACTGTGTCCGCAGTCTCTGGTCATCCCTGTACTGTGTCCGCAGTCTCTGGTCATCCCTGTACTGTGTCCGCAGTCTCTGGTCATCCCTGTACTGTGTCCGCAGTCTCTGGTCATCCCTGTACTGTCCGCAGTTCTGGTCATCCCTGTACTGTCCGCAGTTCTGGTCATCCCTGTACTGTGTCCGCAGTCTCTGGTCATCCCTGTACTGTCCGCAGTCTCTGGTCATCCCTGTACTGTGTCCGCAGTCTCTGGTCATCCCTGTACTGTCCGCAGTTCTGGTCATCTCCTGTACTGTGTCCGCAGTCTCTGGTCATCCCTGTACTGTCCGCAGTCTCTGGTCATCCCTGTACTGTGTCCGCAGTCTCTGGTCATCCCTGTACTGTGTCCGCAGTCTCTGGTCATCCCTGTACTGTTAATTAGTTTGCACTACTGTACGAGTTGTTTTTTCTAAACCAAAAGCTCGATATTCAGGTTTCATTGCAGTGTTGGCACTTTGAAAGAAATAAGTTGGTTTTGGGTTGCAGTTTGGGCACTCGGGCTCAAAAAGGTTCGCCATCACTGGCCTAGGCCATCTTTATGTAGAGCAACAATTCTTTTTTTCAGATCCTTAGAGAGTTCTTTGCCATGAGGTGCCATGTTGAACTTCCAGTGACCAGTATGAGAGTGTGAGAGCAATAACACCAAATTTAACACGCCTGCTTCCCATTCACACCTGAGACCTTGTAACACTAATGAGTCACATGACACCGGGGAGGGAAAATGGCTAATTGGGCCCAATTTGGACATTCTCACTTAGGGATGTACTCACTTTTCTTGCCAGTGGTTTAGACATTAATGGCTGTGTGTTGAGTTATTTTGAGGGGACAGCAAATTTACACTGTTATACAAGCTGTACACTCACTACTTTACATTGTAGCAAAGTGTCATTTCTTCAGTGTTCTCACATGAAAAGAACTAAAAAAATATTTACAAAAATGGGAGGGGTGTACTCACTTCTGTGAGATACTGTACATATGCGTTTGCCTTTGTGTGTGAGCATGGGGGAACTTTAAATCATTTTTCTATTTTTACAACTTTATTGCTATCACAAGGGATGAACAACATCCCTTGTGATAACATGGACTGTGACAGGTACTGTTTACTGAGAGATCTGGGCTCCATTAGACCCCAGATCCCACCTCTGCCCTTCAAAGCATCAGATCAAACCAAGATCGGTTTAAGCTGATACTTTCATAGGCCAGTAACTATATACATTAGACAGAAACCGAAAGTGACAAAATACTCATCACGTCCAGTATCTTAGACCATAGAGAAGATTGGAAACATTCCAGTCCTCGGTCATCTCTATAGACAGCTAGTGCAACCGCCGGCTTCAGTCCCAGAATAGCCTGGGATATCGGTGGAAGGTGGTGGGGTTACCCTCTCCAGCTGCCTGTAAAAAAGCGAATTAGTAGCTTGGATCACTTTTACTTTATTCAACATCGCCGGCTGAAAAAACTGATACTGGGGTCATGGCTGTAGGCATGGCCCCAGTATAACCACTCAAACTCAAGGACATGCAGGGACTTCTTTGGGCGGAAAGCGGTTAAGCCAGCTCTAGCCAAGCTGTTTTTTTAGTTTTGATTAGAGCTATGAAAAGTTAAGTATCTGTCAGTTTCTTTTTGGCAGATTTAAATACAAAGCTACCAGCAATGCATGTTGTGTTGTGCCGGCGGCTTTGTATTTGTAATATGCTTGGAACATCACTGTTTTTAGACCTGCCAAAGATGCAGGGGCGGACTGACAACTCATTGGGCCCCCGGGCAATAGGGGATCATGGGGCCCGTGTCCTTGCCCAAAATCAAAAAAGCCTATGAAAAAGGCACCAGGGGCATCTCATGGGGCCCCCTACTGATCCCGGGCCCTCAGCAGTGCCCGAGTTTCCAAATGGTCAGTCCGCCCCTGCAAAGATGTATATGTATAGTGTGCTTAGCGGATTCTTCATTCGTTTGGGAGATTTCCACTGACTTTATTTGACTGCTCTCAAACAGAATAGGAAGTGATAGACAACCCCCCCCCCCCCAATTTCTGTCTGTTTAACAGATGTCAGACAGAACAGGACATAAGGGGAAATTCCTCCAGTGGGGACACAGACAGCAAAAAAAATAGTTTTTTTCTAGAGTTTACCATGGTACAGGACCTCACTTATAATTTTAGGTTGGCCTAACACTGCCCAGGCTCAAATATAAAATGGACAACAGTGTTAATTTAGCCCTAATAAGTTTAAAAAAAAAATAGTACATTAGATAGACAGAGTCTATAAATATGAATACCTCAAACCAAATCAGGAATGACTGGATGTGTCTCTATAAGCATTATGACTGATAGTAATTACGTGATCAGGGTAACACTTTTCCTTGTTTTCCAGAGAAACAATAAACATGCTGTATGAGAAGTGACAGCTTGGATGTTGCAAAAACAGTTGTTAAATGTTTCAACACTGGCAGATTGCATTCAACGTTTTACATTTTATTTCATCTCATCCTGGCATCGTCTTTACATCTTGCATTACAAATGAGCACTTTGTGTGACAACCCACTTTAAAATGTAGACATCAGTTCCTAATTTTGCTGCATTATTGAACACCATTTCTCAGCATTTACAGTGCCAGAGAAATTGATTGATCCCCAAGCCAGCTTCGCAACTCGAATTTATTGTAATGATGGTCATTAAAAAAGCCTAACCATTTTCTAGCTATGTGATTACATTAGACTGCTATGATACAGAAATAGAAGATCAGAGCCTCAATCCCTTCTGGATCTGATATGAACATCCACTGGAGTTGCCTGCAATTACCCCATCACAATCACATTGGATGGGAGACACTGATAAAGACACACAGAAAAGTACTATGTTACAGGACAACAGTGGCAATTATGGATCTGTCAATAATTTTTTTTGAATGTTGTATCCTTTTAACTCCTTCATGGCCCTCAATGGATTGTGCCTTAAAGGCGTCAATAAATTTAGGTTATAGCCCCTCCACTGTAATTGCAGGTCTTAGCAACAGCACATCTTTGTAAGCAAGTAGTAAGTCCCAGTAAGAAAAGACACATTTTACCAGAAAGCAGAGCTACTATCATTGCAACTTAAAAGTTTAAACCAGTATTTAACCCAAAAGCAAACATTATATTGCAGCTTACCAACTCTTAGATATAATGCCTGCATTAGTTTTCGTTTTTCTTTATTCATTTCCTCTATTTTCACCTGGCAATCAGGCCATAAGTGTGTTGTTTTTCAACAGACAAGCTGTACTGTAGATGTAGCAGTTAGTGGGATAAGAAAAACCAGTATTTTCCGGCGTATAAGACGACTTTTTACCCCTTGAAAATCTTCTCAAAAGTCGGGGGTCGTCTTATACGCCGGTAACGGCATGCTGACACTTTTTAGGGGGGCGGCGCGGTGCCGCCGCCGCCCCCCCCTTCCAACAGAAGGAACAGGGGCTGGGCAGGTACAGGGGTGGGCAGGGGCTGCTGTCTCTTACCTGGCTCCGGTCCCACGACGATCCGGTCCAGGAAGCGCGGCTGCTCCTTCCTTCGGTTCGTCCACTGGATGTTCGCGCGGCTGCTCGGCTCCGCCTCCTCACCGGTGATTGGCCGCCAGAACTGTAGCTCAGGAAAAGCACACAGGCGGCCATTCACCGGCGAGGAGGCGGAGCTGAGCGGCCCCGCGAAAATCGAGTGGAGATGCAGGTACGTGTGCCGTGCTTAGGTGCTGCTGCAACCACATATGCTGGCTGCAGCAGCACCGTACTGGAACAGGGGTCAGCAAGTGTCAGTGGGAGGAATAGTGCCCCATCGTTGGTGTCACTGATACCAATGATGGGGCATTATTCCTCCCACTGACACCAACGATGGGGCACTTTTCCTCCCCCCCCACTGACACCAACGATGGGGCACTATTCCTCCCCCCCCCACTGACACCAATGATGGGGCACTATTCCACCCCCCCACTGACACCAATGATGGGGCACTATTCCACCCCCCACTGACACCAACGATGGGATAATATTCCCCCCCCCCCACTGACACCAACGATGGGGCACTATTCCTCCCCCCCCCCACTGACACCAGTGATGGGATACTATCCCTCCCACTGACACCAAAGATGGGGCACTATTCCACTGACACCAATGATGGGGTGCTATTCCCCCCAATGATACTAATGATGGGGCACTATTCCTGCCACTGATACCAATGATGGGGCACTATTCCTCCCACTGATACCAATGATGGGGCACTATTCCTCCCACTGATACCAATGATGGGACACTATTCCTTCCACTGACACCAATGATGGGGCACTATTACTGCCACTGATACTAATGATGGGGCACTATTCCTGCCACTGATACCAATGATGGGGCACTATTCCTCCCACTGACACCAATGATGGGACACTATTCCTTCCACTGACATGAACGATGGGGCACTATTCCTCCCACTGACACCAATGATGGGACACTATTCCTCCCACTGACATGAACGATGGGGCACTATTCCTCCCACTGACACCAATGATGGGGCACTATTCCTCCCACTGACATGAACGATGGGGCACTATTCCTCCTACTGACACCAATGATGGGACACTAATCCTCCCACTGACATGAACGACGGGGCACTATTCCTCCTACTGATACCAATGATGGGGCACTATTCCTCACACTGAAAACAACAATGTGGCACTATTCCTCCCACTGATACCAATGATGGGACACTATTCCTTCCACTGATACCAATGATGGGGCACTATTCCTCCCACTGATACCAATGATGGGACACTATTCCTCCCACTGATACCAATGATGGGGCACTATTCCTCCCACTGATACCAATGATGGGACACTATTCCTCCCACTGATACCAATGATGGGGCACTATTCCTCCCACTGATACCAATGATGGGGCACTATTCCTCCCACTAATACCAATGATGGGGCACTATTTCTCCCACTGATACCAATGATGGGGCACTATTCCTTCCACTGATACCAATGATGGGGCACTATTCCTCCCACTGATACCAATGATGGGACACTATCCCTTCCACTGATACAAATGATAGGGCACTATTCCTCCCACTGACACCAATGATGGGGCACTATTCCTTCCACTGATACCAATGATGGGGCACTATTCCTCCCACTGACACCAATGATGGGGCACGATTCTTCCCACTGTTGTGCACTGGAAGAGGGGTAGTCTTATACGGCGAGTATAGCCCAAACACTACATTTTAAACAGGAAAAGTAGGGGGTCGTCTTATACGCCCAGTCGTCTTATACGCCGGAAAATACAGTAATCACTGACAGGGGTGCCTACAAATGATCAGCTTTTATTTATGTATTTATTTATGTAAAAGCTTAAAGTGGTTGTAAACTCTGTTTTTTAATATTACCTACAGGTACACTTATAATAAAGCTTACCTGTAGGTAAAATGAATATCTCCTAAACGTGCACCGTTTAGGAGATCTTCTCTCTTTATTTAATCCAGCGCATGCGCTCTGAAGGAACGGCATACCCGTGCCGTTCATTCAGAGCTGTGTGCTGTGATCAGGACTCCTGCGCGCATGCGTGGGAGTGATGTCACCGCAGCCTGGCCCGTCAGAGGGCCAGAGCTCGCGGACCCGGAAGGAAGACGGGTGAAGATGGAAGCCTCTACAGCGATGGAGGGCTTCGTTTTATGGTAAGTTTTACATAATGTGCTAATATGCGATGCATACTAGCACATTATAACATTACCTTGCAATAGACTTTTTTTTTTTTGTCTGCAGTTTACTACCGCTTTAATCCCAAAAGGAAAAAAATATATTTGCTGCAACTGCTTATAAAGTTTTAGGTGGAGTTTAGCTTCAGTTTGTTAGTGTATCTAAATCTGCTAGTACATCTAACACTACCCTCCCCCTAGACCAGGGGTAGGCAACCTGCGGCTCTCTAGCTGTTGTGGAACTACATTTCCCATGAGGCATTGCAACATTACAAAACTGACAGTTACAGCTATGACTTGCAGAGGCATGATGGAACTTGTAGCCCTGCAACAGCTGGAGAGCCGCAGGTTGCCTACCCCTGCCCTAGACTGACAATGCTGCTGTCTACTGTGCCCCTGTGCACCTCCATCCAGTGTGGGGGCGCTGTAATACAGGCTGTTTCTTACTGGCCAGATCACTAGGTGAAAACAGAGGGAAAGAAAACCAATGCAGCCATCACATTATATTGCTAAGCTGCAAAATATAAAATTTTTGGTTTTGGGTTTAAGACCATTTTAATATGACAATATTCCTAGCAAGAAGTTGCACAAAACTACATGTTTCTAAATGTAGAAATGGTTTTATATATTTTTTTATTCATTGAAAACATTTGTTTGTATTTGGTTAAACATACAATACAGGGAGGTTAGTTCATACATGTTAGCAGAACATGCTGGGCTTTCAAGTAAGAAAACTTAGAATTACCTGTGCATTTCTTTACTGCATCAGCAGGCTGAACATCTAGAGAACACCCCTCTGCTACTAGAGAGGGAAGGGCTCGTGTCAACTTATTCTGCTGTGTGTGTAAAATTGTCTTCTGATATTCATATATTTTTTGCAACAGAGGCTATTCACTGCAAAGTAGCTAATCAAATTAAAGAAAGCCTAAAATAGTAGCCGCATTATCTGCTGGTTGTTAATGGTAAATTTTAAATATTCATATGAGATATTTTATGCTCTCCCTACTTGAAATAGCCTTTTTTTCTTTTCACTAGTATGATTAGATGCATCCTTGCAAGTATGATCTCTTGAAAGTTCAATTTCTGTTGATCAGTATTCTGAAAATGTTTTTTACCTGATGTACAGTATGCAGGGTGACAGTACAGGCTTAAGCTGGAATGACAAGTCTCTATAATAAGTAAGTTCCCCTATTTAAATTGCTCATTTACAATTTTGTTTATTGTACCTGAATGAGTGCTGAGAAGAATATGATCCATATGAGACATCTGGCTGAATTCTTTGGACACAGGCAGAGTGTGAATACTCCAGTCTACAGCTGCATCTCCCTGCAGCTCACATATTGACTTGAACAAAGAAGGCAAGGGGAAAGGCAGCTCCTCTAGCGAACTTCTTCGGGCTGCAAGTTTGCGACTTGCTTTCTGCTCACTGCACAAACCTGAGAAACAAAAAGATGCACAAAAAATAATTCAAAAACAGCATACAAATCTATTGTACTAAAGCCATACCAACACCTGAAGCCTGGGCTTAGGGGTGCAGTGCCATATACATGACCTTCTGGGATGTATTTGTATTAAGTGAATCCTCTATTTTACACATTGAAGCATATCAAGATATTTTTAGGCATACAAACTGATGAATGCATTTACATGCTGCTTTAGAGGAAAGCAATTCCAAAGGCCCAAAGGGCTTATAAACTTTACTAATGAATCTCACTTGTAGAACGCCTTTTACATGTGAAAGGCCAACTCTCAGTAATTTATGTTTGAGTGGGCTAAGAGAGGTTTTCCCACTGTCCTATAATTTATAATCATTCCATTCATGAGATTTCTCTACACTAGTCTCTTCTTATTCCCAGTGTCATAACAAAGGTGCCATTTTTTGGAGCAAAATTTACATCTGATTTATTTATTCTACATTATGGAGAAACCAAGGCAGCATCATTTGGCCTTGTATGGACCCAGCAGTTTTTGAATGGTCTGTGCAGCCTTAGACCAGACTTAGGATTAAGAAACAATTTAATCACTGAATACCTTGAGGGACATACTGTAGGAAGCCATTTCTGGAAAGGGTTTGTCTCTAAAGACATCCAAAAAAAATAGTCCCATATTTTCCAGGGACCTCTTCATGTGATAACATATCATCTTCTTATAATACATTTACTCACAACAGAAGGAACCTGACCTGTTTTTTGCTATTCTTGACACTTGCAAATCCTTATTGTCTAGTTTTGTGTAGTGAAAGGTAAAAAGAAAGCAAGCAGAGAAAATAGAACTGGAATGGAATGGAACCAATGCAACTGCAGTCATTATCGGATACAGACAAATACAAAATTGATTAAAGATAGTTCAAAGAAAGATGGAAACTGCAGTAAAAAGTTATCTTTCAGTTTTTCTCCCAGTTATTGGGAAGTACAATAGAACCTTGTGCACCGTAATGGAATGGTATCATCTTTGGAAAATGGTTTACATTTATTAACATGTATGGATGAATATGTCAAAGTTTGAAAAGGTTATTAAAACAAAAGACACTTAAAGCAAATAGGTAATAGATGGGGAGATATTTCCTATACACAGCTGACTTCCCTTCTTAAAGCCTTTAAAGAGGCACTGAATGGGCAAAATGACAGTGACAGTCCATCTAGTGCAGTGGTTCTCAACCTTTCTAATGCCGCGACCCCTTAATACAGTTCCTCATGTTGTGGTGACCCCCAACCATAAAATTATTTTCGTTGCTACTTCATAACTGTAATTTTGCAGTGGGAGGAGTAGTGCCATGTCATTGGTGTCAGTGGAAGGAGTAGTGCCCCATCACTGATGTCAGTGGGATGAATAGTGCCCCATCATTGGTATCAGTGGGAGGAATAGTGCCCCATCGTTGGTATCAGTGGGAGGAATAGTGCCCCATCACTGATGTCAGTGGGATGAATAGTGCCCCATCACTGGTGTCAGTGGGAGGAATAGTGCCCCATCACTGGTGTCAGTGGGAGGAATAGTGCCCCATCACTGATGTCAGTGGGATGCATAGTGCCCCATCGTTGGTATCAGTGGGAGGAATAGTGCCCCATCACTCATGTCAGTGGGATGAATAGTGCCCCATCACTGGTGTCAGTGGGAGGAATAGTGCCCCATCACTGGTGTCAGTGGGAGGAATAGTGCCCCATCACTGGTGTCAGTGGGAGGAATAGTGCCCCATCGTTGGTGTCAGTGGGAGGAATAGTGCCCCATCGTTGGTGTCAGTGGGAGGAATAGTGCCCCATCGTTGGTGTCAGTGGGAGGAATAGTGCCCCATCGTTGGTATCAGTGGGAAGAATAGTGCCCCATCGTTGGTATCAGTGGGAGGAATAGTGCCCCATTGTTGGTATCAGTGGGAGGAATAGTGCCCCATCGTTGGTGTCAGTGGGAGGAATAGTGCCCCATCGTTGGTGTCAGTGGGAGGAATAGTGCCACATCGTTGGTGTCAGTGGGAGGAATAGTGCCCCATCGTTGGTGTCAGTGGGAGGAATAGTGCCCCATTGTTGGTGTCAGTGGGAGGAATAGTGCCCCATCGTTGGAGTCAGTGGGAGGAATAGTGCCCCATCGTTGGTGTCAGTGGGAGGAATAGTGCCCCATCATTGGTGTCAGTGGGAGGAGTAGTGCCCCATCATTGGTGTCAGTGGGGGGAGTAGTGCCCCATCATTGGTGTCAGTGGGAGGAATAGTGCTCCATCACTGGTGTCAGTGGGGGGAGTAGTGCCCCATCACTGGTGTCAGTGGGAGGAGTAGTGCTCCATCACTGGTGTCAGTGGGAGGAGTAGTGCCACATCATTGGTGTCAGTGGGAGGAATAGTGCCCCATCATTGGTGTCAGTGGGGGGAGTAGTGCCCCATCATTGGTGTCAGTGGGGGGAGTAGTGCCCCATCATTGGTGTCAGTGGGAGGAATAGTGCCCCATCACTGGTGTCAGTGGGGGGAGTAGTGCCCCATCACTGGTGTCAGTGGGAGTAGTGCCCCATCACTGGTGTCAGTGGGAGGAATAGTGCCACATCATTGGTGTCAGTGGGAGGAATAGTGCCCCATCATTGGTGTCAGTGGGAGGAATAGTGCCCCATCATTGATGTCAGTGTGGTGGAGGGGAGAATAGTGCTCCATCATTGGGGTCAGGGGGGGGGGAAATAGTGTCCCATCGTTGGTGTCAGTGGGGGGAGGAATAGTGCCCCATCATTGGTGTCAGTGGGAGGAATAGTGCCCCATCATTGATGTCAGTGTGGTGGAGGGGAGAATAGTGCCCCATCATTGGGATCAGGGGGGGGGGAAATAGTGCCCCATCGTTGGTGTCAGTGGGGGGAGGAATAGTGCCCCATCGTTGGTGTCAGTGGGGGGAGGAATAGTGCCCCATCGTTGGTGTCAGTGGGGGGAGGAATAGTGCCCCATCGTTGGTGTCAGTGGGGGGAGGAATAGTGCCCCATCGTTGGTGTCAGTGGGGGGAGGAATAGTGCCCCATCGTTGGTGTCAGTGGGGGGAGGAATACTGCCCCATCGTTGGTGTCAGTGGGGGGAGGAATAGTGCCCCATCGTTGGTGTCAGTGGGGGGAGGAATAGTGCCCCATCGTTGGTGTCAGTGGGGGGAGGAATAGTGCCACATCGTTGGTGTCAGTGGGGGGAGGAATAGTGCCCCATCGTTGGTGTCAGTGGGGGGAGGAATAGTGCCCCATCGTTGGTGTCAGTTGGGGGAGGAATAGTGCCCCATCGTTGGTGTCAGTGGGGGGAGGAATAGTGCCCCATCGTTGGTGTCAGTGGGGGGAGGAATAGTGCCCCATCGTTGGTGTCAGTGGGGGGAGGAATAGTGCCCCATCGTTGGTATTAGTGACACAAATGATGGGGCACTATTCCTCCCACTGACACCAATGATACTTACTTTACTGACCCCTGCTCCAGCCTGGGCTCGCTCTCTCACTTACCTGTCAGCTGTCTTCCTTCTCTGGCCGCTCTCCTCTTCACTCGCTCCGGCAGCTCCCTCGATCTTCTTTGATGTACGCGCGCTGCCGCTCGGCTCCTCCTCTCCAAGCTCCACCTCCTCGCCGGTGATTGGCCGCCTGTGTGCCTCTCCTGAGCTACAGTTCCGGTGGCCAATCAGCGGCGAGGAGGCGGAGCTGCTGAGCGATCCCGGAGGTGTGGCCAGGTGACAGGAGCAGCGTATCATCCCGCCCACACATCGCCTGAGACGGAGGAGCGGTGTCTCGGTTCCTAAGACCATCGGAAATATGTGTTTTCCGATGGTCTTAGGCGACCCCTGGGAAATGGTCGTTCGACCCCCAAAGGGGTCGCGACCCCCAGGTTGAGAACCGCTGATCTAGTGGCTAATGGCAAGTTTAAGCATTTATAGCAGAAATTCTGTCCAAAATGAATAATCTTGGGATCTCAATTACATGCCTGTCATGGACAGGGGGAGAAAAATAAAAAGGAAAAATCAATAATATTGAAACACTCAACATCTAATCTGCACATAGGAAAACTCCCACACAAAGAAGTCACACGGCAATCACAAGTTATGGGCTTGAAAGAGACCCACACTCCTCACAATTATAGTCAGAAAACACTGCTCTCCATCAGATAACAAGCCAGTACAGCTATTTTAGGCCAGGGTTCTGTAGAACAGTTCCTCCAGAGTTTGCTAGGGTAAGCAGCATGATACCAATCATTTTTTTAGCTGTCTGTAAGGGTGGCATTCTGATCCTCACTGTAAGTGGAGCAAATATCAAACTGACCACCAATGCACGTTCTTTCATCTGACCCCAATTATTCAATTTTAGCTAGGGTTCCCCAGGACACAAAACATATTTCAAGAGTTCCTCAGGGGTAAAGTAGTTGACAAATGCTGAGCTAGTACATAGGTTTTTACAAACCCAAACTCGCCAATCTCTGGCAGTTGTAAGGGTTAGCTAAATCAGGGTTATTGCAGACAACAGGTTCATTTGGTGTCTCCAAATACAGCATGTGTTTCCTGCATTGTCTACATCTGGTTACAATCTAGTGCAGGGCTGCCTACAGCTGATCACTGATGCCTTAAAGTCTTAGTGCTCCTGAACTAAAGCTATGTCCCATTCAAGTCTACAGGACATTAGTGCGCAGTCACAGGCAGCCAAGATATGGATGATGTGAAAGGCCGCTGTTGTTGAAGGAGCTATGTAAGCAACTGCAGAGGGATAGTTAAACTTAGGGTAGTTTATGGGCAAGGAAAAGGGTCTGGAGGGGGGTTTATATAACTTATCAACTTTTCTTTTAATGTCCCAAACAGGTTGGGTAGTGCCTGCATGCAAATACCAAACACATTACCAAAATATTCATACAACCAAAACAGTTGTATGAAATAAATAGGATAAAACCAATGCAGAATAATTAAAGTGGAATTCTAGTTTAACTCTAACTACTCTTACAAATGCCCCCTCCCTTTCCTAACAGCTATGCTATGTGTAAGAAAGATCTCTCTTTTTTCAGCACGCTCAGGTCCGTTCACACAGGGGAGCGGGATCACTGGACTGGACCTGATTGGCCTGAAAATAGGTAAAGCTGGCCATACATGGGTCGAATTCCGAAAGAATTTTCTTTCGAAAATCCTTTCTAAGAATTTGTATTCAAATTTCACACCATTAGTGGGTCACAGAAATGGCCAATTTTTGTGTGACCATCAAATCTGAGTGATCAGGCATGTTGGAATTTTTTGAAAAACAAACTAATTTCCTATCAATGATGGGAGACTCGTGCAAGAAATGTAAAGCTGTGACCTGGAAAGAAAAGAAAATTCTTGGCCACAAATATTATTTTCTGTAGCAACATGAGGAGAAATTGAAGGCTTGGTTGGTTGAATTTTGAAATCAATGGTGGCACCATCACATTACAAAGCGCAAGAAATTTCCGATTTTCTAAAGAAAATTTGTTCGGAATTCGACCCATGTATGGCCTGCATAAGTATATGTATCTTTTTTACACAGTTTAGTAAGCATAGGTGTAAGGAGGGGGAGGGAGCAGTTTAGTTAGGGTTAGGCTGGAATTCCACTTTAAGTGCTCTTCTGCTCCAGCGGCTAGGTGAGGAAAATGTAGAGCATGCTCACAGTCAAAAATTGGACCTCAAGGATATGTACCATAGGAAACAAATAACACACCTGCCCGCCCACAAAAATTCACTGCTCGGTATCTAACAAGGCATTCACCATGCTAATGGCCTGGCACAATCAATAGCCACATAAGTATTTCAGTGGCAGTGGGAGAATACAGGAAAGGTAAAGACTGGCAACTTATGGTGCCTGCTACCAAACTGTGATCTTAAGTCCCCAACAAGTATGTAATTGCCTTAAAATAGCTGTAAAGCTTTGGGCCCCTTTCACATGGTAAGTATGATCTGTCCTCTTCCATTTAGGTGGATCAGGTCAGAAGATAGTCGGGTGTAGATGAAAAGAGGAGTCAGTTTACCCCTGGCCATCCACACAGCAGAGCGTCTCTGTCCATGTCCGCTCTGCAGAAACTGAGCATACACAGATGTGTCAGTCACCCACTCTGCTACGATCAGCAGGGATCTGTCAGCAGATCCCCTGCTGATTGGTACAGAGCAGGGTGGATAAAAATCTATGATTTTTAAAAAAAAAATAAAAAAAATCTGATTTTTTTTATTTAAATCAGATTTTTTTTATTTAAATCGGATTTTTTTTATTTAAATCGGATTATTTTAAATAAAATGCTTTTTGAGGAAAATATATTACCATCCAAAGGTTATTCCATCATGAAATAAAGATTCGTTTTTTAATTATGGAGAATAAGGCTGTATATGTTTAATTGTTTTGGTAAATAAATGCCATTAATCCATTCACAATGTCATGCTCTTCCAGAGGTTTTTGTAAGATTATTGGGCAGTTTCTCTGCCTACAAGATATTATCACAGATGTTGGTTTACTTTTGCAGTTCTCAAAACTGAATTGGACTCAGCGGAGATCACATGCCTCTTCACAGCAAAAATGTTATAACATGAACAGAGTTAAGAAAAATACCTTAATCCTAACGTCTACAAACCTATGAATACAGAATCAACCCCTTCAGTGCTAAGTTTCAAGAAGTTCAGTGAATAGAATAGAAACAATATTTTTCTGATTGTTTGGAGTGGAATAGATCTGCACAAGAAGAAAGTGAAACTAAGTGTGAGGAGGAAGGGGCTGACAGTCTAAGTTTCTGAAAATATATATATTTTGTTTAGCCAAATTAGTTAACAAACATGGATGTTTGTTTAAGCAAATAACATATGCTGTAATGATATTGTTTCAGTTGAATAAATCTATTTAAATTGTTATTATTAAGGTAATGATTATTTTTCTCCTTCCTAAGTACTACAGAAAAGTTGTCCAAATATGAATGATTAACCTATTAACTGGGGATAAAAAAACTAATATGAAAAGTTGTTATTCTAAAAATCTTCATCTACTTGCATATTAAAGTTATACCAGCAAGAATTAGTCTTTATGTAGAAAACTAGGATTTAAATCAAGCCTTACTGACTAGTGATTTAAATCGTGATTTAAATCAGTTTGATTTAAATCAAATCCACCCTGGTACAGAGTCCATCCCCTCTGAAATGGGCCTTAATCCTTACCCAGTGAAGTAACTGGCCTCAGGTGATACACAGAGGTGAAACAAATTCTCCTAAGTTGTACCTATTTATTTGCAGCCGTTTCTCCTGTACATCCTTGCAAAACTGACCCTTGTAATGATGTTTAATTTAGTAAGTTGCAGTTTCTATTCATATGTTAATTACCAAAGTGCTTTAATATTTTTGGGAATTAAGTAAGCAAATGCAGAAGATCTGAACTATTCAACCCTGACAAGCCGGTTCTACTAATGTCAACCCCCCTCTCCTTCCAATGAAGATCTCTTAGTTTGGCCCCCTGTTTCAGTTGCTGTACACATACTGTAGGGGTTTATTTGCTAAAGCTGGAGAGTGCAAAATCAGGCTCACTTCTGCATAGAAACCAATCAGTTTCCAGGTTTATTGTCAAAGCTTAACTGAACAAGCTGAGGATAGAAGCTGATTGGTTTCTATGCAGAAATGAGCCTGATTTTGCACTCTACAGTTTTATGTAGGCCATACATGGTTTGAATTCCGAACGATTTTTCGTCTGAAAATTGGAAAAGTCGTTCACTCGGTAATCCGATGGTGCCATCATTGATTTTGAATATCTGACGACCAAGTCATAAAGTTCACCCCATATAACATGCAAAACTTCTGTTCCTTCCAGGCCACGGCTCATGCGCATATTCTTTTCAGAAAAATGATCGTACGATTTGACCTTCATTGAATTAAAAATTGGTAGTTTTTCATGAATTTTCCAACATGCTCGATCACCGAAAAGGGGAGGAACCACGAAAATCGCCCGGTGCCATTGACCCACTAACAGAGCGATAATTGGCCGATTATTCTTAGGTCGATTTTAGACCCATGTATGGCCAGCCTAACCAACTCACTTGGATGTAGTAAAATACAGATATATGCACAGACAACAGACAAACTTCAGTGAGTTTGTAATGCTTATAAAATCTGTAGTTTTTGCATCTTGTCATTTAAAACATAAAATCCACATTGATATCATCAAGGATTACTTACCCACACAACCACAGCACTGTTCCCAAAGACTGCCCAGACACATCATGCAATCCTGGCAGCAAGGACAGTCATCTCCTTTCATGCTGCACTGACAGAGCTCCTGCAGGGAGAATCTGTATGATGATTCATTATAACTTGAAAGTCTGTCTAGAGAAATCAGTATATACCAAGGAGGTGATGTATACAGACATATCACATTCATTTTTCTTGGCAGCATGTACATTTTCAGTGGTCCTTGCATGCTGCTCTTTTTTGGTTCTTTGCAAATGTAATATGAGCATACTATGCTAGCAATCCTGTTACAATCCTGAAAAAATTTGTCACCAATAGAATTGTAAAGATAGGTAGGAAACATGCTTCTATGGTGTCATTCCCTCACTGGTTTGACCAGCAAGGCATCACTCACAGCTGCTCCCCAGCAAGAAAGATTCTACAGTGATTTGGCAGGTGAGGGAGTGATGCAGTAAATCAGGGGTGTCAAACTGGTGGCCCTCCAGCTGTTGTAAAACTACAAGTCCCATCATGCCTCTGCCTTTGGGAGTCATGCTTGTAACTGTCAGCTTTGCAATGCCTCATGGGACTTTTAGTTTGGCAACAGCTGGAAGGCCACCAGTTTGACACCCCTGCTGTAGAAGCTGGTGAGTGTTCTGAACCCATTGCCGGCAAGTTTTTGCCAATGACAGGATTGCTATAGGACTGCATGCCTTTTCCTTCTGTGATTGGGTAAGGAGATCATACAAATGGGTTATCCATCTGGCCCTTATGAGCTTACAATCTATTGAATAACTATCTGACTAGACTGTGAGATATATGGATTTTCAAACTACTAAAAAGAGCCAATGAATAGACAACATGTCTTATTTGTAAACACAGTTCATCAGATGACCTGTACCATTATGTATTGTACATAACATGAGTTAATAGTGATTGGTAATTATTAAGATAATATGTGATTGGCTGCCATTGGTAACATGGACATTTTTCTTTATCTGATTAGGATTAAAAAAATACAACTATAGTAAGCTTTTCTATAGGCCTCACTACATCTCAGTAACAATATTAGGTGCAAAACATATAGTAGGTCTATGAATATTCACAGCCCAGTTTGTTCTAGCTAATCTAGGTCTGTTTATACAAGTTCTTTCTACTCAGGTCTTTACACCCATAGCTGCAAATTCAAAATCCCCTCTTACCTGCAAAAGACACTTGCTGACATCACTTGCACACAGGGCTTTGTTGCATCCATTTATAGATGCAATCAGAGAGCAGCATACTGCAACAATCAGGATCTTTACTGGATACCATCTTCTTACCTGCAATCATAAAGAACCATATGATTATGTTTGTAACATCTGGGTAAAGAATTTCCAAGTCTTGTGGCTAGTGTGGCTAGTGCAGCCCAAGGTTTTCTAACGGCACCACCTGCCTGTAGTTTGCATGTTCTCCCTATTCCTGCATGGGTTTCCTCCGGGTACTCCGGTTTCCTCCCACACTCCAAAGACATGCTGGTAGGTTAATTGGATCCTGTCTAAATTGGCCCTAGTATGTGTATGTATGAATGTAAATTAGGGATCTTAGATTGTACGCCCTTTGAGGGTTAGGGACTGATGTGAATGCATGATATATATATATGTAAATCGCTGCGTAAATTGATGGTTCTATATAAGTACCTGAAATAAATAAATTAAATAAATAAACTGCTAGCATAACAAAACCGTTGTACCTTTCAATATAATCCACAAGCATTGTGTTTAATCACTTGCCTTCCAGAGGATTTACCCCCCTTCCTGGCCAGGCCAGGAACGCTGCGTTACGTTAACTTTCATACAACGCTGCACCCAAATGAAATTTATGTCTTTTTCTTCCCACAAATTGAGTTTTCTTTCAGTTTTATTTGATCGCCTGTGTGTTTTTTATTTTATGCGCTATAAAAAAAAAGACCAACAATTTTGAGAAAAAACAATATTTTTGACTTTTTGCTATTAAACATGTCCAGTAAAAAAATGTTAAAAATCAAATTTTATCATAAATGTAGACCAAAATGTATTCTGCTACATGTCTTTGCTAAAAAAAAAATCCCAATACGTGTAAATTAATTGGTTTACATGAAAGTTATAACGTTTACAAATGGCGGTATATATACTGGGATTTTTTTTTAATTTTTTATTTTTACTAGTAATGGCGACGATCAGCGACTTATAGCGGGACTGCGACGGGCATTCTGACACGGAGGGGAACTGACATCCTCAGTGACACCAATACAGTGATCAGTGCTAAAAAAAAGCTCTGACACTGTACTAATGGCATTGGGCAGGAAGGGGTTAACATGAGGGTGATCAAAGGGTTAACTGTGTGCTGTTTTGCATACTGGGCTGTGTTAGTGCTTCACAGTAATCACACTGCTTTGGATGGCTGTGCTGCGCAAACAGTTCTCATCCCCATCGGAGATGCTCAGCAATCACCGGGCGCTGCCGCCCTGTAGCAGTATTTCTGTTTGTCTAATGATTATTTTCTAGGCTTCTTAGATGTTTGTTGGGAGCATATGAGTCATTAACACAATGTATTGCTTCAGTTCTGTAAAGGTTTTACCCCCGTCATGACCAGGTAATTTTTTTGCTATTTAGCACTGTGCTACTTCAACTGGTAATTGCAGGGTCATGCAACGCTCTACCCAAACAAAATTTATATATTTTTTTTCACACAAATAGAGCTTTCTTTTGGTGTTATTTCATCACCACTGGATTTTTCATTTTTTTCAATATAAACAAAAAAGACCGAAAATGTTGGAAAATAAGAAAAAAAAAAACCACAATATTTTTTACTTTCTGCTATAAAACATATCCAATAAAAAAATTAAAAATAAAATTTCTTCATAACTTTTGGCCAAAATGTAGTCTTCTATATGTTTTTGATTTAAAAAGAAAATCCCAATAAGTGAATATTGATTGGTTTGCATGAAAGTTATAGCGTCTGTAAACTATGGGTTATACTGCATACTGGAAAATTAATTTTTTTCTATACTACTAATGGTGATGATCAGTGTCTTATATTGGGACTGTGATAAACAATCTCAGCCTTACTGACACTGGGGAGGGGGAACTGACTAACTGCCACTGACATAACCAGTGACATTAGTACAGTGATCAGTTATTTTACTAATGACACTGGCTGGGAAGGAGTTACCATCTAGGGCAGCGGTTCTCAACCTGGGGGTCGCGACCCCTTTGGGGGTCGAACGACACTTTCACAGGGGTCGCCTAAGACCATCGGAAAACACATATTTCCGATGGCCTTAGGAACCGAGACACCGCTCCTCTATCCGTCTCCAGGTGTGGGCGGGATGACATGCTGCCCCTGTCATCTGGACACACCCCCGGGATCAATCCTTCGCCGGTGATTGGCCGCCGGAACTGTAGCTCAGAAGAGGCACACAGGCGGCCAATCACCGGTGAGGAGGTGCAGCTTGGAGAGGAGGAGCCGAGCGGCACCGCGAAGATCGAGCGAGTGAAGAGGAGGAGAGCGGCCGGAGAAGGAAGACATCTGACAGCAAGGTAAGTATCATTGGTGTCAGTGGGAGGAATAGTGCCCCATCATTGGTGTCACTAATACCAACGATAGGGCACTATTCCTCCCCCCACTGACACCAACGATGGGGCACTATTCCTCCCCCCACTGACACCAACGATAGGGCACTATTCCTCCCCCCACTGACACCAATGATGGGGCACTATTCCTCCCCCCACTGACACCAACGATGGGGCACTATTCCCCCCACTGACACCAATGATGGGGCACTATTCCTCCCACTGACACCAATGATGGGGCACTATTCCCCCCACTGACACCTATGATGGGGCACTATTCCTCCCACTGACACCAATGATGGGGCACTATTCCTCCCACTGACACCAATGATGGGGCACTATTCCTCCCACTGACACCAATGATGGGGCACTATTCCCCCCACTGACACCTATGATGGGGCACTATTCCTCCCACTGACACCAATGATGGGGCACTATTCCTCCCACTGACACCAATGATGGGGCACTATTCCTCCCACTGACACCAATGATGGGGCACTATTCCTCCCACTGACACCAGTGTTGGGGCACTATTCCTCCCACTGATACCAGTGTTGGGGCACTATTCCTCCCACTGATACCAGTGATAGGACACTATTCCTCCCACTGACACCAGTGATGGGACACTATTCCTCCCACTGACAGCAGTGATGGGGCACTATTCCCCCCACTGACACCAACGATGGGGCACTATTCCTCCCCCCACTGACACCAACGATAGGGCACTATTCCTCCCCCCACTGACACCAACGATAGGGCACTATTCCTCCCCCCACTGACACCAACGATGGGGCACTATTCCTCCCCCCACTGACACCAACGATGGGGCACTATTCCTCCCCCCACTGACACCAACGATGGGGCACTATTCCTCCCCCCACTGACACCAACGATGGGGCACTATTCCTCCCCCCACTGACACCAACGATGGGGCACTATTCCTCCCCCCACTGACACCAACGATGGGGCACTATTCCTCCCACTGACACCAACGATGGGGCACTATTCCTCCCACTGACACCAACGTTGGGGCACTATTGCTCCCCCTGATACCAACGATGGGGCACTATTCCTCCCACTGATACCAATGATGGGGCACTATTCCTCCCACTGACACCAGTGATGGGGCACTATTCCTCCCACTGACACCAGTGATGGGGCACTATTCCTCCCACTGACACCAATGATGGGGCACTATTCCTCCCACTGACACCAATGATGGGGCACTATTCCTCCCACTGACACCAATGATGGGGCACTATTCCTCCCACTGACACCAATGATGGGGCACTATTCCCCCCACTGACACCTATGATGGGGCACTATTCCTCCCACTGACACCAATGATGGGGCACTATTCCTCCCACTGACACCAATGATGGAGCACTATTGCTCCCACTGACACCAGTGATGGGGCACTATTCCTCCCACTGACACCAATGATGGAGCACTATTCCTCCCCCCACTGACACCAACGATGGGGCACTATTCCTCCCCCCACTGACACCAACGATGGGGCACTATTCCTCCCACTGACACCAATGATGGGGCACTATTCCTCCCACTGACACCAATGATGGGGCACTATTCCTCCCACTGACACCAATGATGGGGCACTATTCCCCCCACTGACACCTATGATGGGGCCCTATTCCTCCCACTGACACCAATGATGGGGCACTATTCCTCCCACTGACACCAATGATGGAGCACTATTCCTCCCACTGACACCAGTGATGGGGCACTATTCCTCCCACTGACACCAATGATGGGGCACTATTCCTCCCCCCACTGACACCAACGATGGGGCACTATTCCTCCCCCCACTGACACCAACGATGGGGCACTATTCCTCCCCCCACTGACACCATGATGGGGCACTATTCCTCCCACTGACACCAACGTTGGGGCACTATTGCTCCCCCTGATACCAACGATGGGGCACTATTCCTCCCACTGATACCAACGATGGGGCACTATTCCTCCCACTGATACCAGTGATGGGGCACTATTCCTCCCACTGACACCAGTGATGGGGCACTATTCCTCCCACTGACACCAATGATGGGGCACTATTCCTCCCACTGACACCAATGATGGGGCACTATTCCTCCCACTGACACCAATGATGGGGCACTATTCCTCCCCCCACTGACACCAACGATGGGGCACTATTCCTCCCCCCACTGACACCAACGATGGGGCACTATTCCTCCCACTGACACCAACGATGGGGCACTATTCCTCCCACTGACACCAACGTTGGGGCACTATTGCTCCCCCTGATACCAACGATGGGGCACTATTCCTCCCACTGATACCAACGATGGGGCACTATTCCTCCCACTGATACCAATGATGGGGTACTATTCCTCCCACTGACACCAGTGATGGGGCACTATTCCTCCCACTGACACCAATGATGGGGCACTATTCCTCCCACTGACACCAATGATGGGGCACTATTCCTCCCACTGACACCAATAATGGGGCACTATTCCTCCCACTGACACCAATGATGGGGCACTATTCCCCCCACTGACACCTATGATGGGGCACTATTCCTCCCACTGACACCAATGATGGGGCACTATTCCTCCCCCCACTGACACCAATGATGGGCACTATTCCTCCCACTGACACCTCTGATGGGGCACTATTCCTCCCACTGACACCAATGATGGGGCACTATTCCTACCACTGACACCAATGATGGGGCACTATTCCTACCTGATACCAATGATGGGGTACTATTCCTCCCATTGACATCAGTGATGGGACACTATTCCTCCCACTGACACCAATGACGTGGCACTACTCCTCCCACTGACACCAATGATGGGGCACTATTCCTCCCACTGACACCAATGATGGGGCACTATTCCTCCCACTGACACCAATGATGGGGCACTATTCCTACCACTGACACCAATGATGGGGCACTATTCCTACCTGATACCAATGATGGGGTACTATTCCTCCCATTGACATCAGTGATGGGACACTATTCCTCCCACTGACACCAATGACGTGGCACTACTCCTCCCACTGCAAAATTACAGTTATGAAGTAGCAACGAAAATAATTTTATGGTTGGGGGTCACCACAACATGAGGAACTGTATTAAGGGGTCGCGGCATTAGAAAGGTTGAGAACCACTGATCTAGGGCGATCAAGGGACTAAATGTGTGCCTATGTGTAATGTGTGTAAAGTGTGCTGTTTTTACTACTAGATATCTCAGTTTCAGATGACAAAATGACAGATTGCTCCCTCTGTACAGAGCTCCAGTGGTGTATTTAGGTTTTGTGCTGCCCTAGGCAACTCAAAAATCATCTGCCCCCATGGACACAAACAAACAGCACCCCCCTTCACCCTCCCACAAAGAGAGCCTGACATTGACCAACACCCCTGCACCCCCCTCCCCCACCTGGGAGAGCCTCCCACTAAACCCCCCCCCCCCCCCCCGGCGGTAGAGAGAAAGACACTCATCTTCACAGCTTCGGACATCCCCGGGAATGTGAGTCAGGCTCTACATACATCATCAAGTAGCTCGCAGCCTCTCTTGGATCCCACTTGGTTCCCATGGCACACGTGTCCTTTCTTTCATCCCTTCTTCTAGGGGGAGGTGCTGCCCCCCCAAAAAATGCTGCCCTAGGCAAGTGCCTTGTTTGCCTTGTGGTAAATACGCCACTGCAGAGCTCTGTGTTATTTGCCAACACAGAGCTCTGGGCTGTGATTACACACAGCCGATCAGTAGGTCTGTCCTGGGCGTGAATGATTGGCCGGGACTTGCTGACAGTCTCCTGATGTGTGCAATCACAGCGGGTGCTAGAGGGGGACATGCATGCGTGAGCTCTTAACCAGGAAATAGGCAGCTGTGTACGGGTAAAACACTTTGCCTACACAGGCAGCAGTACATTGCAGGTGAGCAGTCGCCAATGTTAAATATGAATTCCAGGTATGGAAATTTTTACATATTATATTGGTCCAGCTTGGAACAATGTATTTATGCATGTGCCATGCTTGTGGGAGCCTCGTGGAAGCTGGAAGTCACTGTAGGCAATGCTACTACAGTGATCTCTGCTAGTGTCCGAGTCACATAATGAGTGGCTGCCCTGCTGAATGGTGAACACAGGAAGTTTTTTGCTTGGCACAGGTGCCATTCAGAGAATGCTTTGCATTTTCTCAATGAACACAGTGTTCTCTGAATGGATGAGATAGAGAGGTGGGGTGGTGAGAACACTTTGATTTAATTGAGAAAATGGAAAGTGTGCCCTTGAACAGGTGACCGACCTCCTGTGTTCAGTAAGCAGATGTGCAGCTGCTCGGCACAGGACCCAGAAGATAGTAGCAATCACTGTAGTAGCAATGCTTTCTACAGTGATTTCCAGCTTCCCTGGGGATCCCACAGGTACAGCACAATGTAACTATGTAAAATTGCCATGCATGAAATCCATCTTTAAAAAAGACAAAAAGGAGGCAAAAACAGATGTCCAAATATAAACACATGCTGAAAGATATATTCACAGCTGTATTTACTCTGTATACAAAAGGAGAGATTGACCTTTTCTGTAGTGTGTTCATTCATATTGCAAGGCTAATGACATCTGAAAAATTAGGCTTGTGGTTTTCTGTGGAAAATGTTAGTGTGTCCTTACTCGTCAGTGGAAACAGTTTTCCATTCCCTCCTAATTAACTGATCAGGTTATGAATGCATTTTATGTTGACCTTTCATGTTTCTGAGTCACATGAAAGAAAGATTGATCTGATGTCAGCACTACGCACCACCAGAGGAGGTATGAGGTTAATGTTCATATTATATGGATGGAAACTTATTTGGAATTAAAGGAAAAAAGTGAGAGAAATTGTGAGACACAAGCATATTCCCATGTTGCCTCCCACTGCTTCCATATCCTCCATTTGGAGTGTAACAGAATAGGTAATCTGCCAAATGATTAGACAGGGAGTAACTGTATCTTGCAGCTTACTAAACAGGTGAAAAGTTAGAATCAATAATGCAAAACTGGTTTAGGATGGAAACAATTTTCATAATTTTAACCCAATGAACTATTGTGCACCTCCCTCTTCTGCCCAACAATTCTTCCTCCACAAAAATCACCAGTGCAATAAACAAAACAAATAGATACCACTTGAAAAATAAGTTAAAATGATAAAAACTAGCTCCTTCTAGTGAACAGCAGCACTATCCTATGTGTCAAAAATATCCAAACCAATCAACACTTAATATATAACAAATAATTGTAACCTATTAATACTAAATATAAATAAATTAAAGTGAAAAAATAGTCCATAGAAAAAGGTCCACCCAGTGCTGTGTGCAAAAAATAAACTCCCATTAATGTCCAATCTTTTAATTAAACATTAGTAGCTAGAAAATTTGAAGTTACTAATGTCTAATGAAAAGATTGGACATTAATGGGAGTTTATTTTTTCACAGCACTGGGTGGGCTATGTTTTCACTTTTTTCACTTTAATTTATTTTTATTTACTATAAATTGGCCACAGTTATTTGTTATATATTAAAGTGGTAGTAAACTCTTTATATATACTTTTACCTACTTTAT
This sequence comes from Staurois parvus, assembly GCF_062004578.1. Classification (NCBI taxonomy): domain Eukaryota; kingdom Metazoa; phylum Chordata; class Amphibia; order Anura; family Ranidae; genus Staurois; species Staurois parvus. Next base: position 163,435 of record NW_028317995.1, read on the forward strand.
AATGCCTGTAAAATTAATATCTCTTAAACGTGCACTGTTTAGAAGATATTCGCTCTTTTTAACAGCCGGTGGATGCGCTCTGAAGGAACGGCATACCCTTCATTGCACTGTGCTGTGGCCCTGGACTCCCACGTGCATGCGCATGCTTTGGATATTTATGACACACAGGATAGCACCACTGTTCACTTTAAAAATATAGAAGGAACTAGTTTGTATAAAAAGAAATTGCATGCACTGCAGAATAATTAAAAACAGACTGATGATGGAAAAGAACAAACATATACTGTACAAACAAGGACTTTTCATAGCAATGTCTCTGTGACTCAATCAAGGTAACATTTAGCTGCATTGTCTCTCTCTATAAGTAAAAAAGAACAAAGCCACACTTCCATAAAGTCTCACCATAACGTTTAATCAAAGCAGTTGGGTTCCAACAGTCTGCTCCCTAAAGCTGGCTATACATTGTACAATTTTCTTGAGAATTCAGCTTTATATTTACCAAATATCATATAATAGGAGTTGAAACCTAAACAACACCTTAAATTGTATCCAATTAGTTGGCTCTTGCACTACATAGTTGAAGGTAAATCTAAAAGAATCTGGACAGAAAATTGTAAGAAAACTGTACAGTGTATGGCCATCACCTCCACAGCTGTTCGTATGTAAACGCTCAAGGAGCAATTAAATGGGGCTAGATATAGATGAGTGGCTCTGTATGCAGACTGTTTGCATCCAGGGCCACATATTTGTCCCTGTCTGACAGCTGGAAATCTATGAAGTCTGCCAGTCTGTCATTGATTTGTAAAAGCTGAGCAACTGCAGCTGTGTGCAAACAGCAGGACTTACCCACTGCAGAAATACACTGATCTGGGCAGTGTATACCAATGAAAGGCTGTGTGAATGAGCCCTTAACTCAAAGCCTTTGCTATTTTGTTTCAGATATTTTCTTATCAAAACTTTCCATTTACTTGCATTTAAAATCTGTTTAATAGCTATTTAACCACAGCAATCCTGTATTTCTTATCCCTCATTATTCTGTTCTCCTCATTAAACACCTCATAGAAATTTAAAGGCATGATAGCCACAAGCTAGTGAAATTTTAATATTTATTTGTTAATTTTTCAAATCATTAAACACCATGGATCTGTATTTTTTTCAGCTTCACTAAGAGCCAGTTCACATACATGTGGATTGGAAGCAGGTTAAACCGCATCCAATCTGCATGACATGGGAAATAACATTGCTTCCTATGGTGCCTGTTCACATATGTCTGGTGCACTGGCAGTGCAGATTCATTGGGGATTGAAAAAGAGTCCTGTACAATTTCTGTGCAGTAGTCAGGTTCAGACAAGGCTGCTATTAGAAACCACGGAGCCCTGTACAGCCATTGTAACAAGGCCCCCAACTAAACACAGTTTACTATGCTTTAGTTATGAATGAACAAAGTGAGTTGTTGGTACCAATCACTGTTCATTTAGGAGAGGAAGGGGCTGGTAAATGTGACATATTTACGGACCCTTCCCCCACTATTCATCCTAAGGATTCTATAGTGTGTTTGCAGCTGGGAAGAAGAAGAGAAGAGAGAAGACAGCAGCATTGCAGGGGTGAGGGGACACACAGGGGGGGCTTGGGCAGCATGGGGAAATGTGTGGTGCTCCAGGAGGTGCTGCAGAGACAACCGAACAGGGGATCAGGTCCCCGCTGTGCCGATCACCCTCCCTGCCCACATCTGATTCACCCAGCTGCCTGGGCCCCCCTGCTGGTCAGGGCCCCGTACAGGAGGAACAGTGGTACCCCCTCATCCATAGCCCTGGGTTCAGGTGTGGATTACAGGCTAAGAGCTGATTCACACATGTGCGATGTGGATTGAAGTTCAGGTTTCACAGCTAATTGACACAGTAGTTGTTCAGCGGTTTGGGTCAGGTTTACATCAGGTTCAGGTCAGAATTTTATCCTGTTCACACATGTGCAGTTTATAAATGGTTCCCATAGAAGTCAATAGCCTGTAATCTGCACCTCAATCAAACCACACTGCTCAGAAATCGTACATGACTCTTTTTCAAACCACATTGAATCCGCACCACCAGTGCACCGGACATATGTGAACAGGCACCAAAGGAAGCAATGTTTTTTCACATGTCATGCGGATTGGATGCGGTTCAAACTGCATATATGTGAACCGGCACTCATTGACTCCTATGGGAAACACTTTTGAATCGCACATGTCATGAGATTGTGAACAGGATTTCAGGCTGGTTTTCTCTCCTGATCGATGTAATCCTGACCTGACCCTGATCAAAACCTGATCTGATGCTGATCTAAACTTGTGCTGAACCGCTGAACTACTTTGTCAATAAGCTGTGAAAACGGAGCTTCAATTTGCACCCAACATGTGTGCATCCACACTAAGGCCTCATGCACACGGACGGTGAGAGACTGAAAAATATGCCCAATGTAAAATCCTGGGTGTTTTCCTATGCCTGGGAAGCTACAGACGGGCGTATTTACCACAAGGCAAACAAGGCATTTGCCTAGGGCGGCATTTTTCAGGGGGGGCAGTGCCGCCCCCTGAAAGAAGAGACAGAAGAAGGGACAAACACGGCATGGGGACCAGGTGGGAACTGAGAGAGACTAATTGGGACTAATTGATGGTGTATGTAGAACCCGACTCTCATTCCCGGGGATGTCCGAGCTGTGCAAGTGAGTGTCTTCTCTCCCTTGCTGGGGGTTGGGTGTCTGGTGTATGAGGGGCGATGGTAGTGGAAGGCTCTCTTGGGTGGGGGGACAGGGGTATTATTGGTCAATGTCAGTCTCACTCCACGGGGGTTGGGGGGTGTTGGTCGGTTCCAAGCTCTCTTTGCGGGGCCCAATTTTTGTGTTGCCTAGGGCAGCACAAAACCTAAATACACCATTGGTTACAGATGCAGTGTAGAGCCTGCTAGACAACCTAATGATTGTATGTGGACATACTCTTGTAAATGCTGATGCTTCTGTGCATGGTTTTACACACACACACGTACATACAATGTATATCCCGAACATAAAACCTCTGCGTTCAGAAAATATGCTGTATGTATATGTACGGGTAAATGCTGAAGAACAGAAGCATTGGTGGTTACACCTGTACAGCCACATACAGCCATTCACTTGTATGGCAGGCTGAATACAGCGCCTGTGCCCCCCCCCCCCCCCCAGGTGCAGGAATATGCCCAGGATTTTACACTGGCCATATTTTCAGTCTCTCACCATCCATGTGCACGAGGCCTAACTATGCAACTAAGTTAAAATAACTTAGCTTAGTAAATCGAACTCCATTTGTGTTACCCTGTAGTTCCACTAATAATGAAAATAGAAGTGGGAATTGTATTCGAATGGTATACAGGCTTGCCAATGACTGCAAGCAATGCTCGGTTTTCTCGTGTCATTAGAAAAAATTATGTGAATGACCAGTCGATCTGACCAATCAAAAAACATTAAACAAAACAAGTAAGCAGTTTGCTTTAAAACATGTGGTGGACAGACCCTCTGCAGCATACCCTTTGTGCTCCCAGCTAGGTCCTATAGCCTACGGCTTACCTTCCTTGCCATCCCAGAATGCAGATCAGGCCCAGGATCAGTTCTTTTCTTCAATGTCTGGAAGGACAGAGTGCGTGTGGTAGGGGAGGGAGATCTGAAGAGGGAAGAGGAAGAAGGGGGCTGTGAGTTGCACGTACATAAGGGGGGGGGGGGGAGAGAAGGCAGAAGGCTGTCACTGACAAAAATGAGTTTCTTTGGCTAACATGAAAAGAAAAACAAAGAACATGTGGAACAGATTATAATTTGGAGTGCTGCCAGGCTAGAGCAGAGCTGGAGGTAGAGAAGCATCTACAAGGGGAAGGAAAAATTACCACAAGAAGAAGCAACAGCATTTCCATGTCAACTCACTTCAAAGTCATGGGAATCTCCCGTTTTTTTCCTTCCTCACATGCTTTCCTGTTTTAAATGTTGATAATAATAAATAATAATCATGATAATAAGAAACCCCAAGGATCCCTGTCATCTTCCAGAGACCCCAACTCTTGCCACCTGCGTGTATTGGTTAACCATTATTTAGACGTAGCCTAAAGCATCCATGAGTTTCAGGGATGTCAACCTTTGAAGACCTACGTATTGTGTAATGAGCATATTGTTAATCCTTTTGCTGCCAGGCCCCATGCTCCACTTTTAAACTCAGCTGGTCGGACCTTTTTTGCCATTTTTCCATTGCTTTTTTATTTTTCTCTTACAGCTTTCAGAGTTTGTAAAAGACCCCCCAACCCATACATTTTCTGAAAGCACATGACCAGTAGACTAAAAAGAAGGTACAATTGTTTTCAAGGCTCCATGATATTTACGCAAATGTTTATCAAAACAATATTTTCGCTGAAAATACACTGAAATCATTATTAGCAGATAAAAACACAACAAATTTTACAAAATTCCTGCTAAATATAAAATATTAACCTGTAATGAGTTAATAAATAACAAATATTTGTACATTTTAAATTGTGTCTTTTTGCGAAATGGAGAAAATCATAAATGTAAATATCCAAATTTGTCTAAAAATCTGCAGGTTTTCATTTCCAGCTTTTGGAGTTTGTGAAAGACCCACTGAACCATATATTTTCTGAACACATAGGACCAGTAGAATAAAAGGAATAATGTGCTACTGATTTTTTTAGGCCCTGTGATATTTGCGCAAATGTTTATCAAAACAATATTTTTGCTAAAAAACACGGCAACATTTATAAAACTCCTGCTAAATTCCTACTAAATATAAAGTTAAAATTGTATTGAGTTAATAACTAACAAATATTTGTAATTTTTTAATTGCGTCTTTTTGGGAAAAAGGAAGGTAAGCAATACTGTAAATAAAAACAATATACTCTAAAAATCTGGAGGTTATCATTTTTCTCGTACAACTTTCAGAATTTGAAAGGACCTCCCAGACCATATATTTTCTGAAAGCACATGACCTATAGAATAAAAAAAAAAGTGCTACTGATTTTCTGCCCGTAATAGTTGCGCAAATGTTCATCGAATCACCATTTTCAATACACTAAAATCATTATTATTAGTGGATACATATATGGCAAAATTTACTAAATTTCTGCTAAATCCCAACTAAATATAAATGCTAAAACTGTATTGAGTTAATAAATAACAAATACTTGTAAATTTTAAATTGTGCCTTTTTTGTGAAATTATGAAAACGGAATGTGTGCAAAACTGTAATTAAATATTATTTAGTTTTAAAATCTGGAGGTTCAAATTCTGAATGCTGTAAGTGAAAATTGGCAAAGGACCCCCCAAACCATACATTTTCTAAAAGCACATGACCTGTAGAATAAGTGCTACTGATTTTTTGGCCCCGCAGTAGTTGTACAAATGTTCATCAAATCGCTATTTTCACTAAAAATACACTAAAATCATTATTAGTGCACACAAACACAACCTAACTTTTAAAAACTCCTGCTAAATTGCTACTAAGGCCATGTTAACATGGGGCGTACTAAAATGTATGCCCCTGGAGGACCGTGTTTACCCGTATGGTGTGGTGTGTGGTGGGCGATTGGTGCCCAGGGCTGGTGAAAATAGAGTGGGGCGGCATTTAAAAAAAAGCTTAGTGGTGGAGGGAGGTAGAGAGGCTGGAGACAGGGAAGCATGGGAGGTGGCAGCATTGGCACGGGGGATGTGTATATTACATTTGAGGTGTATAGCTCTGATCATCGGCTTGAGAACTATTTGCTTGTTCAGCAGCATAAGCTGAACACTTTTGCTATAAGCTCAAGTTCACTGGAGTGACCATGAGCCTATAGCAGAGGAGGAATGTAGGTCCGTACGGCTCATGGACCTGGCCAGCTAGAAGCAGTGCTGTAATAGGACCATTAGCATATAGGAGAGGAGGAATGCAAATCTGTACAGCGCACAGACCTGGACAGCTAGATGCAGTGCTGTAAGTCCATATGCCATAGGACCATTAGCTTACAGCAGAGGAGGAATACAAATCTGTACAGCGCACGGACCTGGCCAGCTAGATGCAGTGCTGTAAGTCCATATGCCATAGGACCATTAGCTTACAGCAGAGGAAGGAATACAAATCTGTACAGTGCACGGACCTGGCCAGCTAGAAGCAGTGCTGTAGGTCTGTAAGCCGTATGGACCTGGCAGCGAAAGGGTTAAAGCAGAAATGCCACTAAAAAAGAGCAAGATACAAATAACCTACAGTTGCAAGAAAAAGTATGTAAACCCCTCATCCCCACTGTAAAACATGGCGGAGGGAGCATCATGGTTTGGGGCTGCTTTGCTGCCTCGGGGCTTGGACGGATTGTTGTTATTGATGGGAAAATGAATTCCAGAATTTATCAAGACATTTTTCAGGAAAACGTATGACCATCTGTCCGCCAACTGAAGCTCCGCAGAGGATGGGTGATGCAACAGGACAATGACCCAAAGCATACAAGTAATTCAACAAAACAATGGCTGCAACAGCACAGAATACGCCTTCTGGAGTGGCCCAGTCAGAGTCCTGACCTCAACCCGATTGAAATGCTGTGGCATGACCTTAAGAGAGCGATTCACACCAGACATCCCAAGAATACTGCTACACTGAAACAGTTTTGTGAAGAGGAGTGGTCCAAAATGACTCCAGATCGTTGTGCAGGTCTGATCTGCAACTACAGGAAACGTTTGGTTGAGGTTATTGCTGCCAAAGGAGGGTCAACCAGTTATTAAGTCCAAAGGTTCACATACTTTTTCCTCCCTGCACTGTGAATGTTTACATGTTATGTGCAATTAAACCATGGCAACATCTAATGTTTGTGTAGTATTATGTTCAGCAGACTGTGTTCTTCTATTGTTGTGACTTAGATGACGTTCAGAGCACATTTAATGCCCAATTCATGCAAAACTCCACGTAATCCCAAGGGGTTCACATACTTTTTCTTGCAACTGTAAACCTGCACATCATTGGGTTACATTATTTTTCGTAGGTACGTTACCTGGAAAGGTGACTGGACTATATAAGGGGGGGGGGGGAGAGGGGGAGAGGAAGGAAGTCTACCAAAGGGAGAATAATCCCATAGCTCCCAAATAGAGCGAAAGTGACCTGAGTGTTCACCCACTAGAGCTGTAAGATATTCAATTTCCCTGATTTCAGAGATCGCTCTTAAGAGATGATTTAGCGTGGGAACATCAACTGATTTCCATAGTCGTGGTATCACCCATCTAGCGGCTATCAGAATGTGCATTCCTAACCTCTTAGATTGCTTAGAGATACCCCTAAAGGGTAGCCCCAAAAGATAGTGTAGCGGGTCTAGGGGTAGGGCATTCCAGTCCTGCTTTAAAGGGACGCAGATTCACATATGGCACTGCATCACATCATTTTTTATTTTACAAATATGAAAATACCCGTGCTGTCTTGCAAAAAACAGGGCTACAACTATGCAAAAAGAAGGGCTGGGTCAGACATTTGGCAAACGGCAGGAATTAATGGAGATTTGTACATAATGCAAGGAGAATGATTGACCAACCTCAGCAACCACACTGTGTAATGTGACAGCACTACATCTTGCTCAGTCAATAGTATAGTACCCCAGTAACAATGGCATATGGAAAGCAGGTACTGGGTGAAATAACACATATTGTATGTAACATAGCCATACCTGAATAAAGTGAGCATCTCTTGGTACCTCATCGCTTTCACCTGGTCTTTTGACTAGAGTATAAAAAATTATCTAAAACCCTCTTGACAAGCACCTCTAATCTTTTCTCTAGGAGCTTTATGACTTGCAGTAGCAGCCTTAGCTTCAGTGCATACACAAGGCACCAACTTCTATTCTTCTTCTGACAGCTTTTGCTCTGTTAAGGCACTGCATAGTCAAATGACACTGTCCCATACAAATCTTTGGCACCTTCAACACCTTGGCATCTGTAAGGTTTCCTTAACATCAGCTTGCCTTAAAATGCACTGTGCTAACTTTGCCTGTTTGCTTCCTTTTTGCACATCCTACTAGGCGGAATTAGGAGGCACAGGTATCAATGGGTCAAAAAGACACAGGCCATAATCTCAACCTGATCTAGGTTCCAGCTCTTCATCATTTGCTTCAAAATGTTTTAATTACTGGTTTATGGTTGAACTGGATGGACTTTTGTCTTTATTCAGCCAGGCTAACTATGTACTGTCTCTGATCACATTAAAGCAAATTTTCCTTACTGTCCCTCTGATATCCTATCACTTGGAAATGGAGTGAGGAAGAAACTCTTCAGTGGTGTCACAGACAGCAGTACACACACAACAGGAGTTCCATACTCCAGCTCCAAGTAAATAAAGGTTTTGGCTGGAGTTGGAATTAACAATCACTTGTATAGGTTAGCCCTTTGTTTCCAGGATTACATATAGCCACTATACACCATTTTGGACCGTTTTCTTCACCTCTGGGCAGCAATGAATATATGTAAAACTCTACTGACCACTTTTGATGTAGATTGTTTTCTCCAGTAATTTTTAAAATTCATCCCTCATCCTCAGAAAAAATATATCTGTAATACTGTATGGAGAATATGGCTTGACTAGTAAAACAAAATAGGATTTTTGTACTTGCTGTAAAAACCTTATCTCCACTGAGTTTAACAGCTTAAAGTGCTATAAACCCCCAACAGTAAAATTTAGTCCATATATGCAGTAAAGCATTCTTATACTCACTGTGGAACCTAAGGGGTTAATCCTCTGCATTGTGTAAAAAGACTGTTTGATCCTGACTTCTCTGATCCTCCCCTTCTTCCAGTGTCCCCTTCTTATCTCCTGTTAAGACATATCATGTGGAGTCACTCTGCACATGCTCAGCTTGGTGTGCATTGTTAGAGAGTTTTTTTTTTCTTGGGAGAGTGCATGTGATCAGTACAGGGCCAATCAGCACTGTCCAGACAGAGGTCGGGGTCCTGCATCTTTATAGAGCAGATGCTTTAACCAGTGCTCTGCTGAACACTGATAGAAGTCACAATACTGCTTAACTTTTGATGAGAAAAGGTATTTAGCAGTTTATTTTTACTAAAATAGTTGCATTTCCATGTTGTGTGTACTGTGGGAGACCAGATATAGTGAATGCAGGGTCCTGGGTTTAGTAACACTTTAATGATAAGGGTATACTATAGGGCAGTGATGGCGAACCTTTTTGAGCCCGAGTGCCCAAACTGCAACCCAAAACCAACTTATTTCTTTCAAAGTGCCAACACTGCAATGAAACCTGAATATCGAGCTTTTGGTTTAGAAAAAACAACTCGTACAGTAGTGCAAACTAATTAACAGTACAGGGATGACCAGAGACTGTGGACACAGTACAGGGATGACCAGAGACTGCGGACACAGTACAGGGATGACCAGAGACTGCGGACACAGTACAGGGATGACCAGAGACTGCGGACAGTACAGGGATGACCAGAGACTGCGGACACAGTACAGGGATGACCAGAGACTGCGGACACAGTACAGGGATGACCAGAGACTGCGGACACAGTACAGGGATGACCAGAGACTGCGGACACAGTACAGGAGATGACCAGAGACTGCGGACACAGTACAGGGGATGACCAGAGACTGCGGACACAGTACAGGAGATGACCAGAGACTGCGGACACAGTACAGGAGATGACCAGAGACTGCGGACACAGTACAGGGATGACCAGAGACTGCGGACAGTACAGGGATGCCCAGAGACTGCGGACACAGTACAGGGATGACCAGAGACTGCGGACACAGTACAGGAGATGACCAGAGACTGCGGACACAGTACAGGGATGACCAGAGACTGCAGACACAGTACAGGGATGACCAGAGACTGCGGACAGTACAGGAGATGACCAGAGACTGCGGACAGTACAGGAGATGACCAGAGACTGCGGACACAGTACAGGAGATGACCAGAGACTGCGGACACAGTACAGGAGATGACCAGAGACTGCGAACAGTACAGAAGATGACCAGAGACTGCGGACAGTACAGGAGATGACCAGAGACTGCGGACAGTACAGGGATGACCAGAGACTGCGGACACAGTACAGGGATGACCAGAGACTGCGGACAGTACAGGGATGACCAGAGACTGCGGACACAGTACAGGAGATGACCAGAGACTGCGGACACAGTACAGGGATGACCAGTGACTGCGGACAGTACAGGGATGACCAGAGACTGCGGAAAGTACAGGAGATGACCAGAGACTGCGGACAGTACAGGAGATGACCAGAGACTGCGGACAGTACAGGAGATGACCAGAGACTGCGGACACAGTACAGGAGATGACCAGAGACTGCGGACACAGTACAGGAGATGACCAGAGACTGCGAACAGTACAGGAGATGACCAGAGACTGCGGAAAGTACAGGAGATGACCAGAGACTGCGGACAGTACAGGAGATGACCAGAGACTGCGGACAGTACAGGAGATGATCAGAGACTGCGGACACAGTACAGGAGATGACCAGAGACTGCGGACACAGTACAGGAGATGACCAGAGACTGCGAACAGTACAGAAGATGACCAGAGACTGCGGACAGTACAGGAGATGACCAGAGACTGCGGACAGTACAGGGATGACCAGAGACTGCGGACACAGTACAGGGATGACCAGAGACTGCGGAAAGTACAGGAGATGACCAGAGACTGCGGACAGTACAGGAGATGACCAGAGACTGCGGACACAGTACAGGAGATGACCAGAGACTGCGGACACAGTACAGGAGATGACCAGAGACTGCGGACACAGTACAGGAGATGACCAGAGACTGCGAACAGTACAGAAGATGACCAGAGACTGCGGACAGTACAGGAGATGACCAGAGACTGCGGACAGTACAGGGATGACCAGAGACTGCGGACACAGTACAGGGATGACCAGAGACTGTGGACAGTACAGGGATGACCAGAGACTGCGGACATAGTACAGGAGATGACCAGAGACTGCGGACACAGTACAGGGATGACCAGTGACTGCGGACAGTACAGGGATGACCAGAGACTGCGGAAAGTACAGGAGATGACCAGAGACTGCGGAAAGTACAGGAGATGACCAGAGACTGCGGACACAGTACAGGGATGACCAGAGACTGTGGACACAGTACAGGAGATGACCAGAGACTGCGGACACAGTACAGGAGATGACCAGAGACTGCGGACACAGTACAGGGATGACCAGTGACTGCGGACAGTACAGGGATGACCAGAGACTGCGGAAAGTACAGGAGATGACCAGAGACTGCGGACAGTACAGGGATGACCAGAGACTGCGGACATAGTACAGGAGATGACCAGAGACTGCGGACACAGTACAGGGATGACCAGTGACTACGGACAGTACAGGGATGACCAGAGACTGCGGAAAGTACAGGAGATGACCAGAGACTGCGGACAGTACAGGAGATGACCAGAGACTGCGGACAGTACAGGAGATGACCAGAGACTGCGGACACAGTACAGGAGATGACCAGAGACTGCGAACAGTACAGAAGATGACCAGAGACTGCGGACAGTACAGGAGATGACCAGAGACTGCGGAAAGTACAGGGATGACCAGAGACTGCGGACACAGTACAGAGATGACCAGAGACTGCGGACAGTACAGGGATGACCAGAGACTGCGGACACAGTACAAGAGATGACCAGAGACTGCGGACACAGTACAGGGATGACCAGTGACTGCGGACACAGTACAGGGATGACCAGTGACTGCGGACAGTACAGGGATGACCAGAGACTGCGGAAAGTACAGGAGATGACCAGAGACTGCAGACACAGTACAGGGATGACCAGAGACTGCAGACACAGTACAGGGATGACCAGAGACTGCAGACACAGTACAGGGATGACCAGAGACTGCGGACACAGTACAGGGATGACCAGAGACTGCGGACACAGTACAGGGATGACCAGAGACTGCGGACACAGTACAGGAGATGACCAGAGACTGCGGACAGCACAGGGATGACCAGAGACTGCGGACACAGTACAGGGATGACCAGAGACTGCGGACAGCACAGGGATGACCAGAGACTGCGGACAGCACAGGGATGACCAGAGACTGCGGACAGCACAGGGATGACCAGAGACTGCGGACACAGTACAGGAGATGACCAGAGACTGCGAACAGTACAGAAGATGACCAAAGACTGCGGACAGTACAGGAGATGACCAGAGACTGCGGAAAGTACAGGGATGACCAGAGACTGCGGACACAGTACAGGGATGACCAGAGACTGCGGACAGTACAGGGATGACCAGAGACTGCGGACACAGTACAGGAGATGACCAGAGACTGCGGACACAGTGCAGGGATGACCAGTGACTGCGGACACAGTACAGGGATGACCAGTGACTGCGGACAGTACAGGGATGACCAGAGACTGCGGAAAGTACAGGAGATGACCAGAGACTGCAGACACAGTACAGGGATGACCAGAGACTGCAGACACAGTACAGGGATGACCAGAGACTGCAGACACAGTACAGGGATGACCAGAGACTGTGGACACAGTACAGGGATGACCAGAGACTGCGGACACAGTACAGGGATGACCAGAGACTGCGGACACAGTACAGGAGATGACCAGAGACTGCGGACAGCACAGGGATGACCAGAGACTGCGGACACAGTACAGGGATGACCAGAGACTGCGGACAGCACAGGGATGACCAGAGACTGCGGACAGCACAGGGATGACCAGAGACTGCGGACAGCACAGGGATGACCAGAGACTGCGGACAGCACAGGGATGACTGCTGACCTTTGGGGAGGGAGGGGGAGCGGGTACCTGAATTTGACAGGTACCCGCTCTTACTTCCGCAGAGTTTTTTTTTTATCTTACCTGTTCCTTTATCCAGCCGCGCATTGTCTTCCCGGCTTCTGTAGTGTGGGCGGACAGCCGGATGCCCAGTGCGCATGCGCGAGAAGCGCTGCGCTTTGTGATTGGTCCGGCGGCTTCTGGGATCTGTCATGTGTCCCAGGTACCGCCTTACCATTCACAAAGAGCACTGCTTCTTGTGCATGCGCACTTGGGACCCGGCTGTCACGCACACTACAGCCGGGAAGACAGCGCGCCGCTGGATTCTCCTGGTGTGCCCACAGATAAGGCTCGGCGTGCCGGCTGTGGCACGCGTGCCACGGGTTCGCCATCACTGCTATAGGGTATCCTATAGTTAGGACACTATGGGGTTTATTTACTAAAGCTGGAGAGTCCAAAATCAGACTCCCTTCTGCATAGAAACCAATCAGCTTCTAAGCTCAGCTTGTTCAATGAAGCTTTGGCAATGAAACCTTGAAGCTGATTGGTTTCTATGCAGAAGGGAGTCTGATTTTGGACTCTCCAGCTTTAGTAAATAAACCCCTATAGGACACTAGACCATCTCCCTTGAGGCTATAACCCCTGCCACCTCACCTCTGCCCACGTGTAGCAAACATATCAAAGCAAGCAGATGGCATTTGAAAAGAGAAAGCGGTGTCCCCCAGAAAACACAGAGAAAAGGATTTTACAGAGAGAACAAAAATCCCATTGCCGCAATTTTCTGATAATCCTTTCACTGCCAGAGCTGTTTTTGTGGGTTTTTTTGTTGAAAAACGTGTTAAAATGCACATGTAGGCCTGAGGATTAGTTAACCCCCCAAACACTATACATTTTCAGAAAGCAAAGGCTCTGAAGAATAAAACTGCGGTAGTTCCAATTTTCCATGTCGCACAATATTGAAACTTAATGATGAGGATTGGTATAGCCGGCACTCATCTTCCCTAATAATAAACTTTATTGAACGAGTAAAATGTGCATATAAAATGGCTTACGCGTTTAGTCTTAGCCAATGGCTGTTAGCGGATATTTGTGAAACGGTTTTCAGTAAAAAAATATACTAAAGTTTATTTTACTGCATGTCAACACAATATATTTCCCAATAGTTTAGTAAAATATAAAAGATGAGCCTGTGCCAAGTAAATAGACACCAAACATGTCAAGCCTTAACGTTGTGTGCGCCTGTGAAATGACAACACAGTTTGACAGTTACAGGTCATCAGTTTCAAGTCAACCATTAATAATGTCCATAGGAATATTGCTCTCTCTCCTGCATGCATGCTACATGTGTAGTGCAATCGTTGTTTTGGTATGTAACCATGCCTGACAGATGAGTTTACATATGTGTGTAAGTGGGGAGGGGGGTTACTTTCAGATGAAGTCACTTCCAGGAGAAAGCTGACCTTTGGTTTGCAACATGCACATTCCGGTAGAGTGTGTAAGAGTGGACGCTTCCACTGACATAAGCCTTATGTTGGTGGCATCAAATAGGTAAAGTGACACAGCCTCATTGTAATAAGCAACTCAGCGACATCCAAAAGCAGTCCAAACCAAAGGGCGGACACACCTACAGTGGGGCAAAAAAGTATTTAGTCAGCCACCAATTGTGCAAGTTCTCCCACTTAAAAAGATGAAAGAGGCCTGTAATTGGCAACATAGGTAGACCTCAACTATGAGAGAGAAAATGAGAAAAAAAATCCAGACAATCACATTGGCTGATTTGGAAAGAATTTATTTGCAAATTATGGTGGAAAATAAGTATTTGGTCACTTACAAACAAGCAAGATTTCTGGCTCTCACAGACCTGTACCTTCTTCTTTAAGAGGCTCCTCTGTCCTGCACTCATTACCTGTATCAATGGCACCTGTTTGAACTTGTTATCAATATAAAAGACACCTGTCCACAACCTCAAACAGTCACACTCCAAACTCCACTATGGTGAAGACCAAAGAGCTGTCGAAGGACACCAGAAACAAAATTGTAGACCTGCACCAGGCTGGGAAGACTGAATCTGCAATAGGCAAGCAGCTTGGTGTGAACAAATTAACTGTGGCAGCAATAATTAGAAAATGGAAGACATACAAGACCACTGATAATCTCCCTCGATCTGGGGCTCCACGCAAGATCTCACCCCGTGGGGTGAAAATGATCACAAGAACGGTGAGCAAAAATCCCAGGATCACACGGGGGGACCTAGTGAATGACCTGCAGACAGCTGGGACCAACGTAACAAAGGCTACCATCAGTAACACACTACGCCGCCAGGGACTCAGATCCTACAGTGCCAGACGTGTCCCCCGGCTTAAGCCAGTACATGTCCGGGCCCGTCTGAAGTTTGCTAGAGAGCATTTGGATGATCCAGAAGAGGATTGGGAGAATGTCATATGGTCAGATGAAACCAAAATAGAACTGTTTGGTAGAAACACAACTCGTCGTGTTTGGAGGAGAGAGAATGCTGAGTTGCATCCAAAGAACACCATACCTACTGTGAAGCATGGGGGTGGCAACATCATGCTTTGGGGCTGTTTCTCCGCAAAGGGACCAGGACGACTGATCCATGTACAGGACAGAATGAATAGGGCCATGTATCGTGAGATTTTGAGTGCAAACCTCCTTCCATCAGCAAGGGCATTGAAGATGAAACGTGGCTGGGTCTTCCAACATGACAATGATCCCAAACATACCACCCAGGCAACGAAGGAGTGCCTTCGTAAGAAGAATTTCAAGGTCCTGGAGTGGCCTAGCCAGTCTCCAGATCTCAACCCTATAGAAAACCTTTGGAGGGAGTTGAAAGTCCGTGTTGCCCAGCGACAGCCCCAAAACATCACTGCTCTAGAGGAGATCTGCATGGAGGAATGGGCCAACATACCAGCAACAGTGTGTGCCAACCTTGTGAAGACTTACAGGAAATGTTTGACCTCTGTCATTGCCAACAAAGGATATATAACAAAGTATTGAGATGAACTTTTGATATTGACCAAATACTTATTTTCCACCATAATTTGCAAATAAATTCTTTCCAAATCAGCCAATGTGATTGTCTGGATATTTTTTCTCATTTTGTCTCTCATAGTTGAGGTCTACTTATGATGCCAATTACAGGCCTCTCTCATCTTTTTAAGTGGAGAACTTGCACAATTGGTGGCTGACTAAATACCTTTTGGCCCCACTGTAAGTCACACAGGTGAACCAGTCCAACAGGATAAAACAAAGATAAACCAAGGGCATTAAAGAGATGCTTGACAGATTGACAGAAACAAGTGTAGCACCCTCCTAGTTAGGTCCTAGGATATGTATAGTTAGGTGTAGCATAGCTGTGTTTCTCTGCTTACCAGAGAGGTTGTCAGGTAATTTCAGTGTGGTATTCTGCTTCAGAGTGCTGGGATTGATGAGTTAGGTCTGCTCATGCTAAGTTAGGTCTGCTCATGCTGCTCTGGTACTGTTGGAGTTTGTCTGAGTTCTGCCGGCCTTCAGAAAGCTATGAGAGCCTTCCAGAATATAGGAAGGGGCTAGGCAAATACACAGCATGAATATGGATACAGCAATATCAATTGCAGGGGAGGATTGCCCCATTGAATGCTGGGAGTGGTATTTTATTCGGAAAGCACCCAAGTTCAGTGTAACTGTGTTTCTCTGCTTACCAGAGAGGCTGTCAGGTAATTTCAGTGCGGTATTCTGCTTAACAGAGTGTTGGGATTGATGAGTTAGGTCTGCTCATGCTGCTATGGTGCTGTTGGAGTTTGTCCGAGTTCTGCCCACCTTCAGGAAGCTATGAGAGCCTTCCAGAATATAGGTAGGGGCTAGGCAAATGCACAGCATGGATATGGATACAGCCCTGGCCAACTGCAGGGGAGGATTGCCCCATAGAATGCTGGGAGTGGTATTTATATTCGGAGAGCACATGGGTTCAGTGTCTTTCCCAGGAGTGGATTGCACCAGCCAGGCTGGAGGCAGGCTGCCTCGCCTGGAAATCGCTGCCATGTGGCCTCAGGCGGGTCGACCTGAAGGCCTGAAGTTAGAGAGTGACCCTGGTTGTTCAGGAATATGACTGAGGGGAGTTGTCCGCCAAAGCTCTTTCTGGTGTCACTGGAGGGTTTTGCTTGGAAAATTGGAAAGAAGCAACCATTCTGTCCGTGAACCTTGTGAGTACTGACATTGAAGAACTTGGGGACTCTGTGTGCTTGCTGCCTTCCCTGGTGTTTGATAGTTATTGTGGGTCTGGATTGCCTTGTCTGGCAATCGCTGCCATGTGGCCTCAGGTGGGACGACCTGAGGGACTGAGGTTAGAGTGACTCTGGTTGTTCAGGAAGCTGACTGAGGGGAGTTGTCCGCCAAAGCTCTTTCTGGTGTCACTGGAGGATTTCGTTTGGACAATTGGAAGGAAGCAATCATTCTGTCCGTGAGCCTTGTGAGTACTGACATTGAAGAACTTTGGGACTCTATGTGCTTGCTGCCTTCCCTGGTGTTTGATAGTCAGCGTGGATCTGGAAAAAGGGAACACTGGCTAGTGTTCTGAAGAGCTTGTTGAAGTGTTGCTACTGCAAAGGACCTCGCTTAGCTATGTTACCTTTGGGCTGTCACAGTCTATCGTAACTGGCTTAGACCTAAGGAGCTCAGCCCTGTAACTACTACTACTGCAAAAAAAGGGACTTTGCTCACTCCTAAACTACTTGTTGCTACAAAGTAAAGGGAAGTCTGCGATCTGCTTCAGCTAAGACATCAAAAGTGCACAAATAACAGATCAGCTAGATGTCCTCAGTGTGAATAGTTCTGATTTTGGAGTATCCTACTACAATTCCCCATCCCTATCCCCAGTTCTACAATAAAATGTCAAAAACAAACATCCCCTAGATTTATTATTGGAGACAATGAGTGGAAGTGTGTGTGTGAAGCTGAACCTGAAGGAATACACTGTGCCTGGCTGCGGGGCGAAGTAAGGAGAAACTGGGACATCATACAAGCGGCCCTTGCGAGGGTAGCGCTACACAAGCATCTTTAGAAGCAGATACATCAACCTTGTACAACTTGCGCAGAAGACGTGGCCACAGCCTTACAAACTGGTGACACTAAGGGATGTTGACAAAAGCCCTGTTGGAGTGGGCTTTACAGGAAAAGGAGACACTTTAGCTCACAACTGATATCTTGCACACTAAACCGTCGAATACACTTAGTGATGGTGGATATGGAAGCCAGAGAACCTCGTTTTAAGCTTTGGAATGACGAAAAAGGAATCCGTTCTGTCTAAAACAAGCATTGGCAGAAAGGTAAACCAGTATGACTCTCATCACATCCAGTCAAAGGCTACCTTCCTGCTTCTTAGGCCTCTGCCACAGGCCAGGTCTGGATTCTGTGGGCCTGTGCCAGCTTGAATTCTTTAGGCTTAGATCGGCAGTTCGGGAAACAAAACCCTTCTTTACTTTGACTTCCTCCCCCAGGCAGAGGTCTGGGAAAAAAGCAGGATCCTTCTACACTTAAAACCTTATTAGGCAAGGCCTGGGAGGCAAGAACTGTACTAGGCCATTCTAAATATTTATCCTTTTGCTCAATCTACATGACTGAAATAAACCCCTCAGTGGTTGGTCAAGCCACAATAAATATTCATACCCCATACATTGTAACTGCTCACTCAGACTAATGGAGAACACTCAACAGCAGCAGGCGGAAGTAATCAATGTCTCCTGCTTAGGAAAAACCCAAACACTAATAACAAAAATAAAACTTAGTCTGGTTACCGCCCAGCTGCAAACACTAAATTTGGATAGGGACACTCCAGATTAAGGCACACTCTTGGTCTCGAAACAACCTTTTCTTTATGTAAGATTGGATGGAGCTCCCTACAACATAATAATGAACGCTACAGACTACAAAAAAGGCTACTTTATAGGATAGCACCACCAAAGATATGTCCTGAATAGGTTTGAAATTAGGTCTTTGTAACCCAAACAATACTGGATTTAAGGCCCAAGGCTGTAAGGGAGACCATACAGGGAGCTATGTGTATAACCCCTTGTATATAAGTATGAATCAACGAATGATTAGTAAGAGGATGTTGAAAAAGAATAGATAGTGAAGACACCTGATCTTTGATGGTGCTAAGGCCCAAGAGTTGCTCTACTCTTTATTGCAGGAAAGAGACAACACAACCCACCGAAAAAGCATTTGGGGAAACTCACGCCAATGGAAAGAAGTAGACATGTGCAGAACAAAAAAAGTGTTTAGTTTTGGATTGATTAGTTGAGTTACTAATTTTGTTTCATTTCATTCGTAATGAAATTCGGTTTATTAGTTTTCATCCAGACTTGAATTTTTACAATGGATTCGTAGTATTCAGATTGAATTGGATTTGAAAATATTTGATTCGAATTCATTGTGAAGAATAGCTGGTTCTATTCTATTTGAAATTAAAATTTTGCAAGACGGCTCTATTCTTTCTATTTTATTCTATTTTTTTATTTTCTATTCTATTCTGTTTTACTCTATTTTTTATATTATTTAATTTGATTAATTTATTACAGGTACTTGTATAGCGCCATCAGTTTACGCAGCGATTTACATATATATATTGTACATTCATATCAGTCCCTAACCCTCAAGGGGCGTACAATCTAAGGTCCCTAACTCACATTCATACATACACATACTAGGACCAATTTAGACAGGAGCCAATTAACCTACCAGCATGTCTTTGGAGTGTGGGAGGAAACTGTAGTACCCGGAGGAAACCCATGCAGGCACAGGGACTACATGCAAACTCCAGGCAGGTGGTGCCGTGGTTGGGATTTAAACCAAGGACCCTAGTACTGCCAGGAGGAAGTGCTAACTATTTAGCCACTCTGCTGCCTCAATTTTTTTTTTTAATTCAAATTTTGGAATATGGCTATATATTTCTATTTTATTCTATTCAATTCAAACTTTGACATGTACATTTTGGAAGATGGTTATATTTTATTATTTTCTAATCTACTTTTTTTCTATTCTATCGTTTTCTTTTTTCTATGCTATTCCTTTATTTTCTATTCTATTGTTTTCTTTTCTATTGCTTTCTTTTCTTTTCTATTCCTTTATTTTCTGTTCTATTCTGTTTTGCTCTATTCTTTTCTATTCTATTCTTTTCGAAATTTAAATTTGGGAAGGCGGCTATATTCTTTCTGTTTTATTCTATTCTAATCCATTCTATTTTTTTTTATAATCAATTCTTCTATATTGTATTCTTTTATTTTCTATTTTATTTTATTCCTTTATTTTCAATTCTATTCATTTATACTATATTCTATTCTGTTTTATTCTATTCTATTATTTTCTAAATTTGAATTTCATAAGACAGTTATTTTTTATTTTATTCTATTTCATTCTAATCTATTGTAATCAATTCTATTTTTTTATTCTATTCTATTCTTTTCTATTTTTTTCTATTCTGTTCTTTTGGAAATTTGAATTTTGGAAGACGACTATATTCTAATGAAGTCTTTGAAGGAAATCAGCTATAGTCAGCATTACGGTTACATTTTGAATTTGTTTTTGAATTCAATTTTTTTTAAAATTTGTTTCAAATTTGATTTGAAGTTCATTTCATTATTGCGGATTTGTTTTGTTTTTCAGATTTGTTTAAAATTTGTTACTATTGTAATTTGGAACAAAACGAACCACACGTATAGAAAGTCTTCCACATTCAAGGATAGATCCTATAGGAAAAAGATTTACAAGTTTTGCCATGGTCAAGATTACTGAATGGGAAATGCACCTGTCTCTCAGAACCCCTGGGTTTCAACAGGCATGTTATCAAAGCCAATGGGCGGGAGGCAGGGTGAAAGACCAGTTCTTGCGATAACAGAGCAGGCCACTATAGTAACAGCCAAATTGAGTCAGTGTATCACAATCTCCAATCCGGAGCTATCAAAATGACTACAATACTCTCTGAATAAATCCTTCAAAGTAGAGGTAAAAGTGAAGGAAATACTGTACATAAATGAGGGTATACTGATCCAACAGTGCTACCAGAGTATCTGCTGTATCTCCTGTCAGATCCTACATCCTACAAACAAACCTGAGATGCTAGGAAATCCTCATCTAGCCTTCCCTAATGCAGACATATGCCCTGGGACTAGATGTTGTCTGCTAATAAAATCTGGATGTGGATTTTCCACCTCAGGAATGTGTACATTGCTAGAATATGAAGCTCCTCCTAAGACAAGACTAGACTCTACCTTGCCACCATCACAACACTCTGATGGTGGAAGCCCCCCTGATGATGGATGTAAGCCACAGTTGTGGCAGTTTGATTGAACCCAGGGTCCAGTCAAGTAACCACAGATGAATTGCTCCTAAAATTGTTGATTGGAGGCTTTAATTCTTCCCGAGACTAACAAACCTGATCAGTCCAGAGCTCTGTCCCAACCCAAAAGGCTGCTGTCCATTGTGACAATCTTCCAGTGTAAAGGGTGAAAAAGTTTAGCATTCATCCAAAGTCCTCCGCATCATTATTGACATGTTGGAGTCCAAGGTCAGAAAAGTCTGCTCTGGCAGCAGCAGAACATCCTGTTATTTGATGACTGGAATACCTCTGAAACGAAGAAGACTCAGAACTGGTGGGAGGAGGGAATGCTCTTGGACTGAGGCCAGGCCAAAGGGAAGGGCCACAAACCGATAGCGTTTGTTGCCTATGGCAAAACGAAGAAATCAATGATTACTTTGGAATATGGAATGTGTAAATGTGCATCCTTATATCGATTGATGCTATGAAGATTCCATTATGAAGGTAAGTAATAACTGATTCCATCCAAAACTTTTAAAGACGTATGCATTTAGTGCTAAGTCCAAGAAAGGACAAATGTCTTCTTCAGAAATGTACACTCTGGTGGAGCGGACATCAGAGGGAGGTTGATTTATCCACAGGTTTTAATCCCTTGGTTTGCTAAGAGCATTTAGATCTCCATGAGCCTAAGGGTGGGTTCAGGAACTGGAACTTGACTTGGAGGAATGAAAGAAACATTTTGATGCAAGACAACAAAATGGTATTAAACCCAAAATCAAAATTGTAAAACAGTATATTACAGCTTACCAATCGTTAGCTGTGGTGGCTGCATTCATTTTCCCTTTTTAGTTTTTTTTTTTCTTCTACTTTTACCTGGTGATCTGGCTAGTAACACACCTCCTGTATTAGAGTGCTCCCACTCTGCATGAATGATAACAGGGGGCACAGCAGACAACAGCATTCTCAGTCTTGGGGTGAGTCGAGTATTAAATGTACAAGTAATTTTAAATAATACCCTTCTGCAGGAGAGATGTATTAGAGGAGAGCATTGAAAAGTGTGCTGTGATTGTGCTGAGATTATTCCCTCCAGGAGTAAAGGCATGAACTGGGGGGGTGGGGGGTCTGCTTGTGAGTGCATAAACACTGTTGGTGGAAAGCCCCTAGGCATCTAAGAGCAGTCCATGCTAAGCATCTGCTGCTGCTGTACACTTGGGTCAGCTCATACAAAAGCACCAGTTCCGGAAACTGACTACCCAGTTTCTGTGGATGCCTCTGTTCCGACACAAGTGCGGTTTATTGTCCAGAGGGTCTTAGCCATGTGTTGTCAGTTGTGTAAAGTTTCGCTACTCAGTCACTAGAAAGGAAATGGCTAGAAACCCTCATCATAAATGTCTTATCACTTATTATGAGGGATCATGAATATACAGTTAGGTCCATATATATCTGGACACAGGCACAATTTTAGTTTTTTTCAGATATTTACCAAAACATATTCAAGTTATAGTTATATAATGGATATGGGCTGAAAGTGCACACTCTCAGGTTTAATGTGAGGGCATGTGCATCCAAATTGGAGGAAGGGTTTAGGAATTACAGCTCTTAAGAGTAGCCATTCCCCCCCCTTTTTTTTAAGGGACCAAAAGTAATTGGACAATTGAATTAAAAGCGGTTTCATGGCCAGGTGTGGGCTACTCCTGTTGTTATTTCTTTATCAATTAAGCAGGTAAAAGGTCTGAAGTTGATTCTGCGTGTGGTATTTGCATTTGGAATCTATTGCTGTAAACCTACATCATGCGTTCAAAGGAGCTGCCCATGCAAGTGAAACAGGCCCTTGTAAGGCTTCAAAAACTAAACAAATCCATCAGAGAGATAGCAGCAATATTAGGAGTGGCCAACTCAACGATTTGGTACATTCTGAGGAAAGAAGAACGCACTGGTGAGCTCAGCAACATAAAAAGGCATGGACGTCCACAAAAGACAAGAGTGGTGGATGATCGCAGGATTCTCTCTCTGGTAAAGAAAAACCTATTCACAACATCCAGACAAGTGAAGGGCACTCTGCAGGAGGTGGGCGTATCATTGTCAAAGTCTACAAACAAGAGAAGACTTCATGAGAGCAAATACAGAGGGTTCACCACAAGGTGCAAACCTGAAGAATAGAAAAGTTAGATTAGACTTTGCCAAAAACATCTAAAAAAGCCAGACCAGTTCTGGAAAAGCATTCTTTGGACGAATGAAACTAAGATTAATCTGTACCAGAATGACGTGACGAAGTGTGGAGAAGGCTTGGAACAGCTCATGATCCAAAGCACATAACGTCATCAGTAAAACAAGATGGAGGCAGTGTGATGACACGGGCATGCATGGCTTCCAGTGGCACTGGGTCATTGGTGTTTATTGATGATGTGACAGAAGCAGCTGGATGAATTCTGCAGTGTTTAGAGATATACTGTCAGTCCAGATTCAGCCAAATGAAGCAAAGTTGATTGGACAGCGCTTCACAGTACACTTGGACAATGATCCAAAACATGCTGCAAAAGCAACCCAGGAACTTTTGAAGGAAAAGTGGAATATTCTGCAATGGTCAAGTCAATCACCTGATCTCAACCCCATTAAGCATGCATTTCACTTGCAGAAGGCAAAACTAAAGGCAGAAAGACCCACAAAGAACAACTGAAGACATCTGCAGTTAGAGCCTAACAAAGCATCAGAAAGGAGGAATCCCAGTCTTTGGTAATGTCCATGGGTTCCAGACTTCAGGCAGTCATTGCCAGTAAAGGATTCTCAACAAAATATTAAAAATGAACATTTTATTTATGACTATATTCAATTGTCCAATTACTTTTGGTCCCTTGAAAAAGGGGGGATGGCTACGCTTAAGAGCTGTAATTCCTAAACCTTTCCTCCAATTTCTATGTACATACCCTAAAATTAAATCTGAGTGTGCATTTTCAGCCCATATCCATTATATAACTATGGCTTGAATATGTTTTGGTAATTACCTGAAAAAAACTAAAATTGTGCCTGTGTCCAAATATATATGGACCTAACTGTAAGCTCTGTTGCTTAGTCCGTGTGGTTTCTGTGCTGCCAACTGCTGCCTGGTGTTCCTTTAAAACTCAACGCGAGCTGGGTGGTAACAGGAGCACTTGCCATGATGTGCAACTATGAACTGTAATTTTATTAAAAAAAAACTCTTGGCATCTTACAAATGCTGATAGTGTACACTGTACCGTGCAGGTGTTGTAAGCAGTGTACAATTAGAAAACAATTGCTAGCACACAAATGAGAGATCGTTTTGGCAAGATAGATTTACAAAAACTTTTCTTTCAAAAACTCTGACTGCCAGACACTGTGGCTGCAGCTGCTGATCGAGGACAAATTTCCAACATGTCCCTTCAACAGAAGTCAACTGAACAATCAACTTCTGTCAAGCAGAGGCAGCCACATGCTATCAGATCAGTGTTTGGCCAGCTTATGTGACTCCATAGGTTATCATGTGTGAAAGTGTTTGTCAATATATGGATTTTTTGCAGAACTAAGCAAGGAATTGTACTCTTCTGTAACAGCTTAGCATTTACAGTTGCAAGAAAAAGTATGTGAACCCCTTGGGATTACGTGGAGTTTTGCATGAATTGGGCATAAAATGTGCTCTGAACGTTATCTAAGTCACAACAATAGAAGAACACAGTCTGCTGAACATAATACTACACAAACATTAGATGTTGCCATGGTTTAATTGCACATAACATGTAAACATTCACAGTGCAGGGAGGAAAAAGTATGTGAGGCCCTAGCTTAATGACTTCTCCCAGAGCTAATTGGAGCCAGGAGTGAGCCAACCTTGACTCCAATCAGTGTGATGCTATTGGATGTGTTGCTGACAGCTGTCCTGCCCTTAAAAAACACACACCTGTTTTTGGTTTACTGGTTTCATGAAGCACTGTCTGATGTGAACCATGCCTCGCAGAAAAGAGCTCTCAGAAGACCTACGATCAAGAATTGTTGACTTGCGTGAAGCTGGAAAGGGTTACAAAAGTATCTCCAAAAGCCTTGATGTTCATGTGTCCACGGTAAGATAGACTGTCTACAAATGGAGAAAGTTTAGCACTGTTGCTACTCTCCCTAGGTGTGGTCGTCCTATAAAAATGACTGCAAGAGCACAGCGCAGAATGCTGCATGAGGTAAACAAGAATCCCAGAGTGTCAGCTAAAGACCTACAGAAATCTCTGGCACATGCTAACATTTTTGTTGACACATCTACAATAAGGAAAACATTAAACAAGAATGGAGTACATGGGAGGACACCACGGAGGAAGCCATTGCTGTCCAAAAAGAATATTGCAGCACGTTTGAAGTTTGCAAAAGAGCACCTGGATGTTCCACAGCACTACTGGCAAAATATACTGTGGACAAATGAAACCAAGATTGAGTTGTTTGGGAAGAACACACAACACTATGTGTGGAGAAAAAAAGGCGTAGCAAACCAACATCAAAACCTCATCCCCACTGTAAAACATGGCGGAGGGAGCATCATGGTTTGGGGCTGCTTTGCTGCCTCAGGGCCTGGACGAATTGTTGTCATTGATGGGAAAATGAATTCCAGAGTTTATCCAGACATTTTGCAGGAAAACGTACGACCATCTGTCCGCCAACTGAAGCTCCGCAGAGGATGGGTGATGCAACAGGACAATGACCCAAAGCATACAAGTAATTCAACAAAACAATGGCTGCAACAACACAGAATACGCCTTCTGGAGTGGCCCAGTCAGAGTCCTGACCTCAACCCGATTGAAATACTGTGGCATGACCTTAAGAGAGCGATTCACATCAGACATCCCAAGAATATTGCTACACTGAAACAGTTTTGTGAAGAAGAGTGGTCCAAAATTACTCCAGATCGTTGTGCAGGTCTGATCTGCAACTACAGGAAACGTTTGGTTGAGGTTATTGCTGCCAAAGGAGGGTCAACCAGTTATTAAGTCCAAAGGTTCACATACTTTTTCCTCCCTGCACTGTGAATGTTTACATGTTATGTGCAATTAAACCATGGCAACATCTAATGTTTGTGTAGTATTATGTTCAGCAAACTGTATTCTTCTATTGTTGTGACTTAGATGACGTTCAGAGCACATTTTATGCCCAATTCATGCAAAACTCCACATAATCCCAAGGGGTTCACATACTTTTTCTTGCAACTGTATACCTGGACTCTGGCATGAAACATACGTTGCTTCCCTAAATGCAAATGAAGTATATTAGTCAATCTGACCTTCTGTGTGTGTTTGTCATTTATCCTGGTAATTAACCACTTCCCGACTGCCCTATAGCAGATACACTCCTACAGGGAGGCACGGGTGCACCCCACCCACGTCACCATTCGGGCCGCGGCTGTCAATCACCGGGTCCCGACCAATGATCACCCGCCGGCGCCCGGTGATTGCAGAGCATCTCTTACGGGGAGAAGAACTGTTTGTAAACAAAACAGTTCTCCTCCCTGTCAGCTCGTGCACACTGCTTTGGATGGCTTTGCACAGCCATCCAAAGCAGTGTGCTTACAGTGAAGCACATGGACACAGCCCAATGTAAAACAGCACACAGTTAACCCTTTGATTGCCCCTCATGTTAACCCCTTCCTGCTCAGTGGCATTAGTAGTGTCAGTGTTTTTTTTTTAGCACTAATCACTGTATTGGTGTCACTGGGGATGTCAGTGACACCAAGTCAGTTCCCCCAGTGTCAGAATGCCCACTTCAGTCCCACAGTCCCGCTATAAGTTGCTTGATCGCCACCATTACTAGTAAAAATGAAAAATTAAAAAAAAAAATATCCCAGTATATATACTGCCATTTGTAAACACTATAACTTTCATGTAAACCAATTAATTTACACGTATTGGGATTTTTTTTAGCAAAGACATGTAGCAGAATGCATTTTGGCCTAAATTTATGATGAAATTTGATTTTTAAAATGTTCTTACTGGACATGTATAATTGCAAAAAGTCCAATAACCAAAGTCCAAAATACCACCAAAAGAAAGCTCAATTCGTGGGAAAAAAGGACGTAAATTTCATCTGGGTGCAGCGTTGCATGACCATGCAATTGTCAGTTAAAGTAACGCAGCGCAGTAATGCAAAAAATGGCCTGGTCAGGAAGGGGGGGGGGGGGTAAATCCCCAGGAGGGCAAGTGGTTAAAGTGTTACTAAACCCACAACAGTAAAATCAGTCTGTATATAAAGTAAAGCATGCTTGCTAGACTCATTGTGGAACCTAAGGGGTTAATCTTCCAGATTGTGTAAAAAGGCTGTTTGAGCCTGTCTTCTCTGATTCTCCTCTTCATCTACTGTCCCCAACCCATCTGCTGATAGAACAGAGCCTTGGGAGTAAGTTGCACATACTGTTTGGTGTGTATTGCTAGAGAGTTTTTTTTTTTCATGGGAGGGCACATGTGATCAGCACAGGGCCAATCAGCGATGTCAGGACAGAGGGTCAGGGGTCCTGCAGCCTCATATGACAATCAGGGGGCAATGAAAACTCCTTCTATGAGGTTTACCATGTGCTTGGCTGGACAGATAGAAGTCACAAGACTGCTATATACAGCTGATGAGAAAAGGTATTTAGCAGTTTTTATTTACTAAAATAATTGCATTTCCATGTTCTGTGTACTGTGGGAGACCAGATATAGTGAATGCAGGGGCCTGGGTTTAGTAATATTTTAATTAAATCCCCATTGCAACAAAAATGACAGGTCTTTGGGGATAAGGGAGTCAGGTTATGACTGCTTGAGAGCATCTCTGTTAGCTGGCATAGTCATTCAACTAAAACTCTGTGCAATGGTGATAGTTACTGACCTTATTACATTTGCACTGCAATACTATTATACAGTGAGGAACAGAAGTATTTGAACACCCTGCGATTTTGCAAGTTCTCCCACTTAGAAATCATGGAGGGGTCTGAAATTCACATTTTAGGTGCATTCCCACTCTGAGAGACAGAATTAAAAAAAAAAAATTCAGGAAATCACATTGTATGATTTTTAAAGAATTTATTTGTCTTGCACTGCTGAACATAAGTATATGAACACCTAAGATACAGCAAGAATTCTGGCTCTCAAAGACCTGTTACTGTGCCTTTAAAAAGTCCACCTCTACTCCACTCATTAATCTAACTTAGTAGCACCTGTCTGAGCTCTTTAAAGACACTTGTCCACCCCACAGTCAGTCAGACGCCAACTACTACCATGGGCAAGACCAAAGAGCTGTCAAAAGACACCAGAGACAAAATTGTGGACCTCCACAAGGCTGGAAAGGGCTACAGGGCAATTGCCAAGCAGCTTGGTGAAAATAGATCAACTGTTGGAGAAATTATTAGAAAATGGAAGAGGCTAAAGACGACTGTCAGTCTCCCTCGGACTGGGGCTCCATGCAAGATCTCACCTCGTGGGGTATCACTGATGATAAGAAAGGTGAGGAATCAGCCCAGAACTACAAGGGAGGAGCTGGTCAATGACATGAAGAGAGCTGGGACCACAGTTTCAAAGGTCACTGTCGGTAGAACACTACTCCGTCATGGTTTCAAATCATGCATTGCACGGAAGGTTCCCCTGCTCAAGTCATCACATGTCCAGGCCCGTCTGAAGTTTGCCAATGACCATCTGGATGATCCAGAGGAGGCATGGGAGAAAGTCATGTGGTCAGATGAGACAAAAGTAGAACTTTTTGGTCTAAACTTCACTCGTCGTGTTTGGAGGAAAAAGAAGGATGAGTTTCATCCCAAGAACACCATCCCTACTGTGAAGCATGGGGGTGGTAACATCATGCTTTGGGGGTGCTTTTCTGCGAAGGGGACAGGGTGACTGCACTGTATTAAGGAGAGGATGAATGGGGCCATTTATTGTGAGATTCTGAGCAACAACCTCCTTCCCTCAGTCAGAGCATTGAAGATGGGTCGTGGCTGGGTCTTCCAACATGAAAATGACCCGAAGCACACAGCCAGGATAACCAAGGAGTGGCTCCGTAAGAAGCATATCAAGGTTCTGGAGTGGCCTAGCCAGTCTCCAGACCTGAATCCAATAGAACATCTTTGGAGGGAGCTGAAACTCCGTGTTGCTCAGCGACAGCCCCGAAACCTGACAGATCTAGAGGAGATCTGTGTGGAGGAGTGGGCCAAAATCCCTGTTGCAGTGTGTGCAAACCTGGTCAAGAACTACAGGAAACCTTTGACCTCTGTAATTGCAAACAAAGGCTTCTGTACCAAATATTAACACTGATTTTCTCAGGTGTTCAAATACTTATGTTCAGCAGTGCAAGACAAATACATTCTTTACAAATCATACAATGTGATTTCCTGAATTTTTTTTTTTAATTCTGTCTCTGAGAGTGGGAATGCACCTACAATGTGAATTTCAGACCCCTCCATGATTTCTAAGTGGGAGAACTTGCAAAATCGCAGGGTGTTCAAATACTTCTGTTCCTCACTGTATAACTAATCACACCTTTTAAAATAGAATAATAGATATGAAAATTAAGAAAAAACCCACAAGTTTTCAGTTAGCAGAGCATATATTCATTTAGCAATCCATGATTAGACATCCAAAATAAGAGACAATACTACCAACATACATAAAAAACAAGAACTGTAATAAGGCAGCTATAAGGCCTCTTAGGTAGAGCAAAAAGGCATCATTTATAATGTCAGACTGCTCTTCTGTTATTAATAAATCATTACTCCCTAAACTTTTATGAATTCGGCAGTTAAATTGTTTAATTACGGTACTTAGTTTCCTGTACCCTGAACACGCCATATTCCACTTATATATCAAATCACTAGAACATCACTCATTTCTATGTACATCAAACCTTAATTACGTTACTAAATTCTCACACTACCATGTTTTGACTTTAATACATATCTTAGTCAATTTTCGACTTTGAAACCTAGCTGTCCTGCCTAACAATAGACACCACCAGATGCCCTGACTTGATGGCTAAGCTGCAGCAAATGCCATTAGTGCGTCCAGTTAGAATGCTTTTACTGGCCATTGTAGCACTCTTATTGGACAATGAAAAGGTGTCAGGGCCTAGCCATGAATTTAGGATATGACAGACCCAGTAGCCAAGTAAAACTATATCAACGAGGGAGGCTTTCTGTGTAATAAAGAGCATCTTGTGGCATGGAGTCGTAGGCAGCACTTTTATTTCAAAACTTTAAAATGCACCACAGGTTCACTTTAAAGAGACTCGGTCACCAGACTACTCACTTCAACAACAATCTTTCCATACGATTATATGTGCATTCAACATATTTCAAGCATGTTAATAATCTGTAAAAGCCTCCCTTGTGTAGACATCCAAAAGCTCGGAGATTTCTGCTGAGTGCTGTCATTTCATATGTGATCTCAGCAACCCCAGCAGACTCAAGTGACATTCTATAGAAATCCTGTTTGCCCCTCCCTTGACTGTTATATAAAAAGGTTATGCAGGAAGGAGATGGGAGGGGTTGAGGAGTTTGGCCAGCACAGACAGTATTTGGACACACCCAGAAAACGAGAAGACTATGATGTGCAAAGCAGGTACTGTGCTAGGAAACTGACTCTTCCACAAAATAGTCAAATTTGATAGTTCAGAGGCACACCGCAAGTCCAAAAAATTTTATGGAAAGGAAAAACATTGCAAGTAAGCATTTAAAATACTTGATTTTCCTGTGCTTTTGCCTGTTTTTTTTTTCAAGTTGGTGACAGGGTCTCTTTAAGAACTACTACAGTTTTAAAATCTTAATTTTCCTTAGTATACACATTACAAATATAAATACACGTGGTACATATAACACACACAAACTAAAAACCATGAAGTTTCTGCTTATTTTTCCCCAACATGGATGCAGCTTAAAACACACAACTATATATTGTCGCTATTTTGTAGGGTGAATACTGTGATTCTTAAAATTGTTCATTTGTGTACACATTACTTAGTGAAGGCATACTTGTATGAATGTAAATATCTTTTCAGCTGCCTGTGCCACCTTATGTTGCGCCCATCCTAAAGCTGGGCATACATGGGTCAGTTGTTTTCTATTAGCCAGCGTACTGATCAAAAATGGAGGCATCCTCCCTACTGTGCTGTTGTATTCTGACAGTGGGGACATCTCCGCTGTCACAATACACTGATCTTTGTTGCAGCTTATTGGCTGCTGTGCTGACCGAACTAAATTTTCCAACAAGCTTGTTTGTAAGAAGATAATCATAGTCCTTGCTGAACCGGACAAATTTCAATCCATTTATATCCAGCTTAAAAAAAAAATCTACATATAAAGTTCAGTTAACTGACAGTTCAGAGTGTCAGTTGTCTGGGTTCCCCTTCAGCTCTCACCAGTTCTTCCTGCTGACCTCCTGGAGATTACAGAATACAGTAATGATGTGGAAGTCATCAGCAGGAGGAACCAGTCAGAGCTGCAGAGGATCCAGGAGATCGACATGCTTGGAAGTTTCAGTGTCCCTGTGGACTTCACATGGCGATTTCTAATAATAGGAGTGGTGTATGGCAGCAGAAGCATCAGAAAAGGTGAAGATTTACACACTTTTTTTTTTACAGACATTAAGTCATTTTAGAATATTCACAGGGTCAGTTTAAATATGAGAAGCCCTTTTAGCTGTAGAAAGTTGTTTACACTGAACTCCTTTAGACCAGTTTGAGAAACACCATTGGAATTCAGTCTCTTACTTCAATTGAGGAGGTACAGCACTTTCCTCAATGTATCAATAATGTACAAAATATATTGTGTATCCACTGCATATTGTATTAACAAACATTATATTACACTTTGCCCTCAATATAATGTGGGAATAGACTTCGTCTTCAGTTCGTACACTTTTATTACTGTACGGTATAGTTAAGGTATAAGGCTTACTTTCCTTAATCTTCATTGTTCCCTTAAAATATACCCTCTGTACCTCCTACTGAATGAGTACTTACAATGTTGCTTTACTTTCATTCAAACTTTATATCTTGGCTCTGGATAGAGTAAAGCAGCATTAGAACATCTGTCAGATTTTCATTCCAGTGGTCATGTGCAGTGTAGGAAATGTAGTAGCTGCAGCATCCAGAGTCCCTGAGCAACTTGGTTGTCTCTTAAAAACGTATTCTTTCTACATATTTTGTTTCTATATTTTTACAACAAATAAGAGGGGGTTTTACACTCTGCTTGCTTCCTTCTACATAACTGATATTATATGTAACATTTTAGAATAAATATGTCCTTAAACACTGAATATTTGTCTATCAATGGGGCAACATAGTAGTATCCTTGTAAACAGAGAACATTCTAAACTTTAAATCACATCACAACAATGGTATCTATCTATCTGGTATAGCTAGTAGTAGTCACATTCAACTGCACACTTTCTGTGATGTTGAAGACGTTTCGCTGCTTACCCAAGCAGAGTCTTCAGTTCTAATGAGAGCTAGGGAAATAATGGAGTATCCAAAAAAAAACAGAAGTATTTTTTTAAAAAAACATAGTATCTCTGTGTTTTTCAAGCTGGGCAATAACCCAGGGCAAAATCTTGTGCATAGACCCAACATCAAAACACAAGCAAAGTAACTTGTTACATGTCCAGTGTAGTGAGGAATAAAAAGACCTGTACCTCTGGGAAGACAAAACCTCAAAAATTGGATAGCCCAAAATAGTAGTGGAACTCTGTGGGTCAGTTTTCCTGAACCCTACAGAAAAGAGACATTATCTCAAGGACAGTAGTGAGGTGCAATTTTGGGTTAGAATAACTGGTTAGCAACATTAACAACATTACAGAACCAGTCAAGTTAACTGTAACTACTACTGGCTACATCACACTAATGTACAGTACATTTCCAGCTTGCTTTCAATAACTGTTTGTTTATTAGATGTATTTTGATATTTTGACTTTTTTATAACAGATAAAGCAACGTGCACTAACCCATGGCAACCATTTAGTAATCAGTAACAGACCAGAATTCCGACTGTGCTAACCCATCTGAAACTGGCTTGGTTGCTACAGGTTATGCACATATATGCTCTGTCCACTATGAGATAGTGTGGCTTGATTCTTGGACCCAGATATCCTGCAGTCATTAGACTGTCAATTATATGAAATAACACTCTACCTCTGTTCACAGAGATCACTGTAGGACCAAGTAATATGATCTATTTACGTCTGAAAGTTTACAGTCTTTTCCATTAACTAAGCTAGCATAAATTGATACTGCAACTTAAAAGAGTGTTTCACATTTAGCAATGCCTAATGTGCTCCTCAGCTATGACCCCTGACTTAGATACTCAGAATCATGTTGAAGCTTAAATGGAGTTGACTATTAAAATAAATAGGTTACACTTTTTATTTAATCTCTAATCAGATAATGTTGATTTTCCCATGCCTTTCTACTGGTAGCAGTTGAACTTTTCTATTAGATGAAAGACAATAAACTTGGACTCCATGTTCCTCAATGTCTACACCAC
The DNA here is from genome assembly GCF_062004578.1 of Staurois parvus. Classification (NCBI taxonomy): domain Eukaryota; kingdom Metazoa; phylum Chordata; class Amphibia; order Anura; family Ranidae; genus Staurois; species Staurois parvus. The sequence continues at coordinate 197,023 of NW_028317995.1, forward strand.
TTAAAATCTGAGACTGAGGACCCTTCATCAATGGCCACAGTCAAGGGGTGGGGTTCTACATTCTCCTAAAGGAGGACAACCCTTTAAGCTAAAGAAGGTACACTTAACTTTTGCTATAAAATAATGCATTACTGTTCTGTTTTCTTTAAAAATGTTCTTAATTTTGATATCAATAATTCAATTTTATGGTGCCCTAAATTATGAGCACTTTTATTTTATTCTGACACTGTTTTATTTGTTCAGAAGACTTTGGTGTATCTTTGACATGCAGAACAAATATAAGACACTGCACTTTTTTCCCTTCTCTGTATTATATGAAATGTATCCATCCATTTTCAGGATCCTGAGTCCGGGAAGCTCCAGCACTAGACAGACTTAGGCTGTAATTCTTGCCCTTGTTGTTGTCCCAGAACTCCTCATTTCCAACTTGATAACAAATAGCAAATTGTAGTGAAGAAGTCTGGGGATGGTCTCCAGGTGGTAGAGGTAGACGGAAGGTGAAGAGATCTGTGCCAGGATGGCCAGCTCCACCATGGCACAGACGAGCAGCATAGAGAGCATGGGTTTCCCGATACGAAAGCCATCCATCCAGAGTATAGCGCACTGTAACTTTCTTTTCATAAGCAAGATCAAGAACCCTTACGGATCCCCAAAGGAAGCAGCTTTCACAGCGCATATTCTGCAGGCACACGCGCTGATCCCATGTTTGCTGATCCCAGGCACTTCGCTCCCATGTTTGTTTTTCCAGTGTTCCTGGCTCTACTATCCATGAAGGGGATATGACATGGCGAGCTTCACACCAGCTCTGGAAAAGAAAACTTTGGTTAAACAGTCCTTCCAGTGAAATAAAACATTAACATTTATCACAGTTGTTTTAGGTGAGTAATACTATTCATTATAGTTTGCTTATGTAAAAAGATTTGTATGAAAGATATATGTTAGTAGGGACAAACTATGTGGTTACTGTGGCCCCACAGAGGAATCTACACCAGTTTTCAGTGGTATTGCCTCTGGGTTGCCTAGGCAGACCCAGACATAAGCCAAGCTTGCATAAGGATGATTCCAAATCTGTTTCAGATAATGCTAAAATGACCCTTCCTTGTACAAGTAATATGCATACCTATTAGGTACAATAATTTGAAAGTATCTGTTTAGGCCTAGAATGTGCATAAGAATAAAGATCCTGACAAGTACCTTACGGTGCATGCAAGTGAAATAGTAAGAGTCTTCTAATAAATTCCCTGGATCCTGGGCTCAGACTGTAAACAGGGCCTTCATTTCCCTCCATGTTAATATTAAAGCAGAACTAAACCCTCCTATCATTTAGAGTCAAGGAAGCTGCCATCTTAGACTCTGTTTGATCTTCATTTACTATGGTGCACATATGATCAGTTATAACACCCACCATTAGATGACTTGACAGTTACGAGCTAATATAAACACACTAGCAACTGTAACAGTTATAATTCAAGCCATGCCTTGACTGTAACAGTTTTAGAAAACAGTTAAATTAGTGGGTTTAGTTCCACTTTAAAGCGGAAAAGAAGTCCCGCTGTAAAAAACTGCAAGCAAGGAGGCTTTTATTACAGAAGAGACATGCCCTGTGTTTTCTTCAATAAAATGCCTCTACCTGCCTGCTCATTGTCTCTTACAACACTGTAAACTTAGTTGCGCATGTGCAGCTCAGCTTACAGTGCTGGGCCAGTCCCTGAGTGCCGGGATGATGGCCTCCTGCAAATGCAGAAGAGTAAAGTCATACCACACCTGCCAAAGAAGAGGCCCGAAGACTGGCACTCAGAGGATGCAGGACCAATGGATGGGCAAGTATGGAGCCTTTAGTTCCGCTTTAAGCCTTCTTTTCTCCTTGTGCATCATTCAACTAACAAATGCCAGAATCTTAGTGGAATGGCAGAGTCTGGCATTTTAATGCTAAATGACAGAGTAAGGAGCCTAACGGCAGGAAGAAGTGGCACTTACAGCAGAACTAAACCCTCCAATTCTTTTTAGCCAAGGAGGCTGCCATCTTAGCCTCTGTTTGATCTGCAACTGCTGCACGTGATCAGTTACGACTTCAGCTATTTGATGGTACTTTAAGGCCTCGTTCACACCATACGTGCAGACAAACTGATGGAAACTGACATGCAGATTTCACTTGCAGAGACATCAGTCTTCATGCACGCCTTAATAAGTTTTATACACGTTGCAGATTCCTACACAGAAAATTTGAACATGATACTAGTGTTGTGGTGTGAACAGGGCACATAGAGAACAATTTATTTCATTGTGCCATTGCAGTACTTGTGCAGAAAGCGGACATCTCTGCACCATGGTGTGAATGAGCCCTTAAGTGGAGCTAAACCCACCAATTTAACGGTTTCCCAAAACAGATACAGTCATGGCCGAAATTGTTGGCACCCTTGATATTTTTCCTGAAAATCAAGTATTTCACACAAAAAAGGTATTGCATTAACACATGTTTTGCTATACACATGTTTATTCCCTTTGTATGTATTGGAACAAATATAAAACAGAGGCAGAAAAGCAAATATGACATAATGTCACACAAAACCCCAAAAATGGGCTGGACAAAAGTATTGGCACCCTTAACTTAATATTTGGTTGCACACCCTTTGGAAAACATAACTGAAATCAGTCGCTTCCTATAACCATCAATAAGCTTCTGACACCTCTCACCCGGAATTTTGGACCACTCTTCCTTTGCAAACAGCTCCAGGTCTCTCTTATTGGAAGGACACCTTTTCCCAACAGCAATTTTAAGATCTCTCCACAGGTGTTCAATGGGATTTAGATCTGGGCTCATTGCTGGCCACTTCAGAACTCTCCAGCGCTTCTTTGCCATCCATTTCTGAGTGCTTTTTGACGTATGTTTGGGGTCATTGTCCTGCTGGAAGACCCAGGATCTTGGACGCAAACCCAGCTTTCTGACACTGGGCCCTACAGTGCGACCCAAAATCCTTTGGTAATCCTCAGATTTCATGATGCCTTGCACACAGTCAAGGCACCCAGTGCCAGAGGCAGCAAAACAACCCCAAAACATCATTGAACCTCCACCATATTTTACCGTAGGTACTGTGTTTTGTTCTTTGTAGGCCTCATTCCGTTTTCGGTAAACAGTAGAATGATGTGCTTTACCGAAAAGCTCTATCTTGGTCTCATCTGTCCACAAGACGTTTTCCCAGAAGGCTTTTGGCTTACTCAAGTACATTTTGGCAAACTGTAGTCTTGCTTTTTTATGTCTCTGTGTCAGCAGTGGGGTCCTCCTGGGTCTCCTGCCATAGCGTTTCATTTCATTTAAATGTCGACGGATAGTTCGCGCTGACACTGATGCTCCCTGAGCCTGCAGGACAGCTTGAATGTCTTTGGAACATGTTTGGGGCTGCTTATCCACCATCCGGACTATTCTGCGTTGCAATCTTTCATCAATTTTCCTCATCCGTCCACGACCAGGGAGATTAGCTACAGTGCCATGGGTTGCAAACTTCTTGATAATGTTGCGCACTGTGGACAAAGGCAAATCTAGTTCTCTGGAGATGGACTTGTAACCTTGAGATTGTTGATATTTTGCCACAATTTTGGTTCTCAGGTCCTCAGACAGTTCTCGTCTCCTCTTTCTGTTGTCCATGCTTAGTGTGGCACAGACAGACACACAATGCAAAGGTTAAGTGAACGTCTCTCCTTTTTATCTGCTTTCAGGTGTGATTTCTATATTGCCCACACCTGTTACTTGCCCCAGGTGAGTTTACAGGAGCATCACATGCTTGTAACATTCTTATTTATCCGCAGTTGTGAAAGGGTGCCAATACTTTTGTCCAGCCCATTTTTGGAGGTTTGTGTGACATTATGTCGAATTTGCTTTCTTTCCTCCCTTTTTTTGTTTTGTCCCAATACACACAAAGGGAATAAACATGTGTATAGCAAAACATGTGTTAATGCAATACGTTTCGTGAGAAATACATGATTTCCTGGAGAAATATCAAGGGTGCCAACAATTTCGGCCATGACTGTATATTCAAGGAATGCCTTGAAGATTAACTGTTATAGTTACTAGCGTGCTTACAATATGTTAGCTCACAACTGAACTGTTAAGCCATCAAATGGCTAGTGTCATCGTTGTTTACATGGGCAGCACCATAGCAACTACAGATCCAACAGAGGCTAAGATGGCAGCTTCCTTGGTATAAAGGATAGGAGTGTTTAGTCCCGCTTTAATCTAGACATGGAGAAAAGTCAAAGCCTCTGTTCAGCTACTAACTAAAACAGAAGCACTTGCAAGCAATGCAAGGTATCTGCTAATCAGCGCTGCTATTAGCTCACCCACCTTCCAGGCTGAGTAGGTGAGGTTCACTTTATGAAGGAAAACAGGCATGTAAAAAGATAATTTATCTGATGGACATCAGCCAAAATATAATAGCTCTGCAGATCGATCTTTCTGGAAATATTCTCCTAAGAAGATTGTTCCTGATAAACGATCTTTCTTAAATGCACAATGGTTAACTTGATGTATCATTCTTCTACCATATGTGCCGCAAACAAGTGATTCAAAAGGTGGGAAGAGAAAGGATAATGCTTCATCAGGCCAGAGTAGAATCACCATTGCTTGCAGGCATTAAGAATGAAATGGATACAGAAACTACATCTCATTTATAAAAAAAAAAAAAAAAAATATTCAGTATTGTTGTATCTATAAACTGTATCTACAACCAAAACTTTTTTTGATACAGTAGGGAAGGGTTAGAAACCCTCTCAGGTGTTACTTCTATTGGAAGCTCTGTTACAGAGATTTGCCTTCTTGCTTCATGTCACAGGACAAAAGTACTAACTCTCCAGTGCCTCAAAGGGGTCAATACCAGGGAAAGGCCAGGGAATCAGGTGTATGGATGACCTATGGATAAAGTCCGGTGATGCAGCCCTCCTCAGATGGGAAGATCAACGAACTGGAAAAAAGCACACAGGTGGCGCAAACACCTAGCGCATTATCCAAGGTATATTAAAATGTTTAAAAGACAAAAAAATACTCACAAAATTAGTGCATAAAAAGCCTGTAAGGCCACAGAGATGACCGAAATGATGGCAGAGTGTCCGTCTGGTGGTGTGGTCGGCCTGCTGACGTGTTTCGGGTACGTGTCCTGTTCCTCGGAGCTCTGAGGAATTCGGCCATCTATGTGACCTTAAAGACTTTTTATGCGCTAATTTATGTAAGTACGCTTTTTGTCTTTTAAATAAACTTTGGATAATGCGCTAGGTGTTTGCGCCACCTGAAAAAAAAAAGAAGAGAGGCACCCTCTGAGTGCAGTATGAAGGAAATATTTAATGAACCACAATCATAAAACTCACAATGTGAAGATGTTTATAAAGCCCATCAGTAAAACCATTTCTGTGTCCTGCAGGGGTCCATCCCGTAGGGTGCTGGCCGGTTTAGATGGTGACAGGGTCCCAGGCTGCTAGAGGCGGTGGAGGATCCCACGGTCCCTTAGTGGATGGTGACAGGGACCCAGGCTGCTGGGGGTGATAGGGAATCCTAGGCTCCGTCGTCCAACCTGGGATTCCCTATCACCCACATCCTCACATTGTGAGTTTTATGATTATGGTTCATTACATATTTGCTTCATACTGCACTCAGAGGGTGCCTCTCTTCTTCTTTTTCATTTTGCATACAGAGTTGGCTTAATCTGGGATGGCTGCCACCTGAAGCGGTTACTAGCCATAGACTTTATTGGGACTTCTGGACATATAACACTGGACATTAGCCATTAGTGCACTGATATCTCTCCTCTATTCGTGTTTGCACCACCTGTCTGCTGTGTCACACATTTCACAGAGCCTGCCTTCTGAACTATAGAGGTGCTGACAGGAGTTTCAGGAGGCGGAGTCATTACAGGAATTACTGCTTGCAGACAGCATGGTACCATGGGATATGTAGTCCTTAGACACTGAAAGCTGCAGGAAATAAGCTGCAAAGCATGCAGGGAATCCAGGAAGTTTTAGAAGAGATGGCCGATAGACAGGCAGCAGTCATTACAGGAAAGAAGATTTTCAAGTAAGCTTATATTGGATTGGCAAAACTACTGTTTGTATTGCTATTAGAATGCTAATATTTTAAAATGAAAGTGTAAGCTGTAACCACAGATAACCTTTAAGGTCATATGCCTGACAACAGTGGAAAGAGAAGCATGCTTTCTTTAACAGGTACCTTAAGGAAGGACAAACAGGGAGCCAGGCTGTCTGAAGGGAGCTGTAGCTAAGATATAGACTCAAACAGCACATACCACATCCAGGTTCAGGGGAAGACGCTTTAGGATGCATTAGAACAGGACAGAGAAATGGAAGAACAATGACCTGGTTAAAGTGAACAGGAGAAATCACATTGAAAAGAAAGGGGCCCCTGGGACTTAAAGTGATTGTAAACCTAATAATTTTTCTAAATAACAGACATGTTGTACCTATCTGCTCTGTGCAATGGTTTTGCACAAAGCAGCCCTGATCCTCCTTTTCTGGGCTCCGCCACAGCAATCCGCTTCCAATGGGGGCTCTGGTGCAGGTTTACTCCTGAGTTGGCTCTGATACACAGAGTATGGCTTGGCCCTGCCCTCTCCTCACTGGCTGTAATTGACAGCAGCAGGGGCCAATAGCTCCTGCTGCTGTCACTGAGCCAATGAGGAGGGAGAGAGCGGAGGGAGCTGCTGCTTTTGTGCACATCGCTGGATCGAGATCAGGTTCAGGTATGCATGGCGGGGATGGGATGGATAGGCATCAAAGATTTTTGACCTTAATGCAAATAATGCATTAGGTATAAAACCTTCAGCCTTTACAATCACTTTAAAACAAGAAAGGATTCCTTACACGTCAAGGCCACCAACCAGGAAACTCATCTTGCAGATGTGATGGCGACAAGAAAAACCTTGCAATTATATGATGACAAAGAAATATCCCCAAGAGGGTCATCGGGCACTTTCTGAAGAACCTACAGAATCCAGCTGATATCCCACTGAGTCACTGAGGATTGCACAGGAGGAAAAATATTAGCACCACCCTGTACAAAAATCTAGACGATTCTTGGATTGGAAGAAAAATCTGCTCAGTTTGTTGCTGAACGTGGAAGCAAGAGGAGGTCCAGGTATGGCGACCCTCACGTTCATCTTAAATCACCTTGGGGTGAAGAGGCCATTCTCCAGAGTTTATAGGTTGATGAAGTTGGCATCCTTAAGGTCTACAGAGGCCAGAAGGTCTCTTGGATAAAGGAAAGAGACTGACCTGGCAGATTCCATGTGGAATGTTTTCACTGAAAGATGTTGAGAAACTTTAGCTCCAGTATGGGATGCATGCCCCCTTTTGCTTTGCGGATGGTGAATAGTTTTGAATAGAAAACCTTGAAACCTATCATTTTCCAGGACAATGGCTGTAATGCCTTGGCAGAGGAGCTGTGCCAGAGCAGCACGAAGATCTGCCAATCTTTGTGGGGACGTTCGTCAAACCAAAACTCCAGTTTGTTGCCTATGTATACAACATTCTTGACCAGAATGCCTGAAATATCCTGGGACCAGATAGCTGCAAAAGCCAACACACATCTCCAACTCTGGCAAGTTGGGAAGTCCCATCATTGTAATCAGGCGTTTTATGCACATTTTGAGGATTTGGGGGTCAAGGACTGCGTTCCAGGTATTACTTTTCTTTGCTTTCTACTTGCCTTAAATACAGAAGGTTTTTCAGTTGAAAATTTTGCCTTCTTTTCCTGGGGCAAAAGGGTACCTTTTGCCAGTCTCTGAACTGCAGCTAAGGGGCTGGATGCAGCCTTTTGCTTGCCAACAATGGGGCATAATTCCTATTGCTGACACCAAAATTGAGGCACTATTCCTCCCACTGACATCATTGAAATGGCTCAATTCCTCCCACTGACACCAAAGATGAGACACTATTCCTTCAAATGACACCAACAATTAGGTACTATTCCTTCCACTGACACCAATGATGGGGCAATAATCCTCCCACTGACACCAAAGATAGGACATTATTTACTCTCACTGGACGCCAGGACATTTTCTACTCACATTGAACCTAGTTTGCCCCCCTAAAGTCTAAAAGACAGCAACCTGGCTCTTTGTTTTGAAAGTTTGGAGACACCTGGTCTAGTAATATCCACTAGCCTATTAACACAAAAGGGCAAAAGACAGGCAAAAGCTCCAGTTGTTGAATGTCAGAATGGTCTGTCAGAATAGGACGGGGATCTGGAGATACATCCTTGGATCAGATAGCTAATAGACGATGGACATGGCTGCAAGGGCAGGTTGCAGAAAAGGTCTCAAAAAAGGGATTCCAGCCTTTTAGCCAAGGGTTCTTTAAACCTTGGTTTGTTCTCTACAGGGACAGTGAAAGGAGATGGCCAGTAACCATACAAAAGGGGCTGAAAAGCCAAGAAACTCCCAGCAGGCCAGGGAGTTTGCATATAACCCAGGCTCATGGACTTTATTATGACCAGGTTGCTCTTTGTCAAGGCAAGTGTGCACTCAGTAAGGACTGAAATTGTATCTTTAAGTTTAGAAAATATGTCAGGAGTCTGAGACTCTGCATGTACCAAGTTCTCAAAAACAAGTAAGGTACAACCCTCGTCCTCCTCAGCCAAATGTGCAAAGGTAGCTTCAGCTAGAAGAAAATCTGAGATGGATTCTGGAGGGTAGGGCACAGGTGTCACTTTGCAGCCCCTGCAGCCCTGGATTTGTTAAGCCCTTTCCAACTAGCTTAGTATGTTGCATTAAGGGTGCCTAGGTGAGCACCTAATGCAGAGTCAATCACTGAAAGGGCTGCATATTCTTCACAGTGGGGTTTAGGTCTAAACCATGGATTAGCTGATATGGAAAATGCAAACAGTGAACTTAAGTGGTTTTGCAGCAACTGTAGAAATTTGCCAGTGGAGACAAAAAGAAGAAGGTAAATAGTAAAAAGAGGTTTGCTTCTATAATAGAAGAGAAGACATCTATTCTCCTAGGACACTAGCAAAAAACTGAAGCAGACTGAAAGTGGGAGGGGTCATACTAGGCTGTCCTTACAGTTTTGTTTGCCAATGTCCAATAGTCTAAAGATAGCAGCATAACCCAATGTACCTAAATATTTCTGCTCTGTCCTATAATGTACAATTAAGAAAAAGCATTTCTACTTCTGTTTGTGTTGTGGATGGAGAATTGCCTTTATATCTTGTCTGGTGAAAAAAGATTGCCCACAATACAGGAAGTAAGGGAAAGTCTCTCTGGATGAGCTCTGGACAGCAGTAAACCCTGATAGGAGTACCAATCCATCCCTATGCTATCCAAAACAACAAATCGTTTTGGCTGTAGACATACTGTAACTTCATAGCTAAACACATGCTTAGGACAGCCATAAGTGATTTATATTCTTTGTATTCATTCCTATATCTTTTTGTGTCACTTACCATACTGCCAGTTTTTTCTTCAATAACATTGGGATTAGCCCAGGCAAGAATATATAGGCTATTTCTCAGTAAGAATGACAACTGTGAGAGCTGTCATGACCTGTCTCTCTGAATGAGGCAGTGTTTCAAAAACTAATTGAAGGATTGTTCCATTTTCTATGATGGAATGGGAACAACTTGTTATTAAACAATGACAAGTGAAAAAGTGTTGTGATGCTGAAAAAATTTATATATGTAACATAACAAACTATAAATAATGAAAATCAGTCCCAACGTGTGTAAGTCCATACAGAAGAAAAAAGAAAAACAGCTTCAGAAGATCCAGATGGAGAGAAACAGCTTTCTACTGGTGACTGAACCCACAATCCCAGTGCTGTAAATCCTCAAATGAAGTGCATCAGCACAGTGAACATGTATATATAGGTGGACCCTCACCTTCTCACATGGACCTGTATAAGAAAGAGGTCAAACAGGTATCTCCCCTTCTAGTGGGGTAACACATAGCTTTCTCCTCTGTGGGTAATCCTCCTCTTATATGTCACCGCTGATCCTCTTGAAGCACCTGTTATCAGTATAGCTGGCTCTGTGGGTGGAACTCAACAACCGTAAAGACAACCATAGTGCAGCACGGTTCTTAAAACTACATAAAGTTTATTAAAATGTATGCCCTCACATGGTAATCATGATAAAAACGCAATGTAAAACAAACAATCACTGAACAGCAATATCCTACTAAACTGAATGGTGTTCTGGCTCTGAGGTCACCCGACTCCTCCCCACGCATATTGTCACACACCACGTGACTTCATCAACTTCATATGTTACATATATGAATTTTTTGAGCAGCGCAACACTTTTTCACTTGTCAATTTTTTGTTTATGGGTACACACATAATATGTGTTTGCAGCAGCTTGATATAATTTGTGTTTTTGTTCCAAGTATATTTTCTTGTTTTGTACCGATAGTTGGCAGCGCACAATTTTTTCTATATATTGTTATTAAACATGCTGGCATATTTATGACCAATAAGGATGTTCCCTGTGGAAATATTAATGCTGAACTTAACTTGTGACTAAAGCTGTACGCAATTTTTTTTTTTTGCTAAAATTCAGCTGTAAAGCTACAATTTAGGTATGGCATTTTTTTAAAAAAGCTATGGCAACTGTTACATAGTTACATTGGTGAAAGCTGGACCAATGTAACTATGTATAAATTGCCATACCTACACTTCAGCTTTAATTTTTGAGCAGGTTTAATTTGCATTTATATGATTGTGAATGTTACCGCTTCCTCCTTTATGTATGGATTGATTACTAAAGTCAAATAGACTGTGCACTCTGCAAGTGCAGTTGTACTAATTGTCCCTAGAGTTCAGTAAATGTGGTAAAACTTCACCTTGTAAAGAATACCCAATCAGGTGCAAGGGAAATGTAACTATGCAGTCCTGCTGCTGGCCCTGTCAAGTGTCATTGGGGCTGGAATTATGCAGGCACCACCAGGCGCACGTTTAACTTGAATCTACATCAGTGGTCTCCAAACTGCGGCCTGGGGGCCAGATGCGGCCCTTTGCTTGCTTTTATCTGGCCCTTAGGGCACTATTTTATCCACTAGTACAACAGTGGGGCATAATTCCTTCCACTGACACCAGTGAAGGGGCACAATTCCTCCCACTGACACCAACTCTGCGGCATTGTTTTTCCCATGACGTCGGGACCTTTTCTACTCCCAATGGCCACAGTCCAGCCCCCCCCTAAAGTTGTAAGGACAGTACACTGGCCCTTTGTTAAGACAGTTTGGAGACCCCTGAGCTATATGATTGTGAATGTTATCACTGTACCCTTTATATAGGGGTTAATTTACTAAGGGCAAATAGACTGTGATCTCTGCAAGTGCAGTTCCACTCATTTTGGTAAATGTGGTAAAACATCACTTTGTACAGAATACACAATCAGGTACAAGGAGAATAAAAAAAACAGCATTTTTGCTTGCATATTAATGGATGATGGAAATCAGCAGAGCTTCACCATGTTTATTAAGCTCTGAGGAAAATGAGGGCAACTGCACTTGCAGAGTGCACAGTCTATTTGCCTTTAATAAGTCAACCCCACAGAGTATCATGTTCCCTTTTTTTAAGAATTACAGAGGAAAAGAGATGGACCTTGGTGCAAAAGCTTACAGCAGTCTCTAAGTCAGCCCTTCATGACCAGGGTTCTGTGGTACCATAGGATTCTAGAGGTTGCTCATTATTTCTTCATCAACGAGCAATTTCTGCCTCTCAGATAAGATACCACTAACACCGCTGATCTTTTTAGCTATAAAAGGAAGATTCTTACCAGTGACCACAAATATAATGAGTATCCTTCCCACTGACCATCATACTTATGTACCATCAGCTGTAGATTTAGTAATATTAGCAGATGTTCCCTGAGACCTGAATGTTATTTCAAGGTCTCCCCCATGATAAAAAAAAAGTTGTGAAAGGCTGATCTAGGCCAAATTCACCCTAAAGTACTCCCTAGAATAACCTTTCCAAACCCTTTTACCCCAGAAGAACCCTTGGTCTCAGGGAACCCTTGTTGGTTGGTCAACCAGGGGTCATTCAGCAACTGGCATTTATGTTGGTAGTGGTCAGTGGGAAAATATCCCTTACATTGGTGGAAGAATGCACCCCTTTCAGTGGTGGTCAGAATGCCATCCTTGTAGTCCTGCTGTTGGACCTGTCAAGTGGCACTGGTACTGGAACTATGCAGGCACCCTCAGATGGGAGGCAAGTAAGCCACTGCTCAAGGAACCCTTGGCCACCTCTGGAGGAACCCTGGTTGGGAATGGCTGTCCTAATAGTTCAACATACAACAAATATAATGCTTATCACTGTTACTATTGACTGCAGCTCATTGGGAAGACATTCTACAACATACCACATCCTCTCTGGAGCTGCAGGATCCTCCAATTTGCTCCAACAATTCTCTCTGTAGCCGGTAGGTCACGTGTTGTGGAATATGGGGCATATCCTCACGTCTGAAGTGTCGTACCGACTCCAGCTCCAGCCCTAGTGCATCTGCAAAGCGGACCCTCTTCCTGGTTTCTGGGCTACGATGGCGTTCTGACCGGGGTACACGCAAGGCTGGGGCAGATCGCGAACGCCTTCGTGGAGCGCTTATGGATTTTATGGCGGTGGAGCGACCTGGTGAGGACGCTGCTTCTTCTTCTTCTTCATCACGCTCCTCGAGGCTTGGTCTGGCTGTTCGGTAATAGGCTCGTTCATAAAGTCCAGCAATGTAGCTGAGGTTTCTGGGGATGTCCCCCGTGGGGGGCCGGGAGCGGCAGGACATTACGATACCTAGTGTTACAGACTAGCATTAAGGCTTTAGCACGAACTACGGGAAGGTAGATGGAAATATTGTGTAGGTGATAGCTATTGTGTATGGCAGGGTAATCAATGATTAGAAGGCATGGACAGTATGAGGAATATTTCCCTGAAGGTAAGGATGCAGCACACACACCCTCCTAGGCTTTCATGACACCTATTACCCTCCACTCAACCTCCCCCTGTGTCATTCCATGTCCCCTTCCGCCGTGTCCTCATCTTCCCCCTGCTGTGCGACGCTCCTCCATCACTCCCCGACTCCTCTGCATCCCATCCATCCTGCGGAGTCCCTGGACCACTACCGTAATGCTTTGTGTAGAAGGGACGGCAGCCGAAAGCTTGGTCCAGCCCCCTCCACCCGTCCCGTGCACGGAATTGGAGGAGAGTGGGAGGAAGGTGGGGCTCCCAGGAAGGTGATCCGGGAGGGAGCAGGCGCCAGTGAACGAGGAAGCTGCAGACAAGTTGCTGGCCATGAGGTCCGGAGATACAACCACAGGAGTTACGGAGGAGGCACTGTAGGCGCCGCGCTCATGGACACCCTGCATACCCGGGGCGCCGTGCAGCCTTTTCATGTGGGGTGGCAGCTCGCTTGTCGGAGGAGAGTTGTAGCCGCTATACATAGAGCACGCCGCTATGTACAGGACGCCGCCATTACACAGCGGCGCGGGGGCACACTGCTACTACTTTGGCTGCTTGTAGCGGAACACTGGGTGCCCGTTTAGTCTACACATTACGGCGCGGAGGTAATCCGTAGCCACCGGTACGAGGAGAACCGTCCAATCGGAGCAAAGATAGGCGCGCCTTCGCCTGATGTCATCGGGCGTCGCCATGGCAGAGACGGAAGTGTTTCCGTTTTAGACCGGAGAAGGGAACGGCAGTACGGGCCGAAGGGGGGAGAGAAAGCAGCATGAGAGTGATACCAGCCGTCTCCGGGGGAGCCCCCAGCAGCACATGACTGGTAGGTGGTCAGCTGGGTGTCCTGGAATGGGTGTTCAGGGTTAGAGGGGGTTTACCTGACAGCTGAAGGCTTGGACCACACAATATATGATAGCTGGGACTATACAGTGTGTGATACGTGGGACCATAATATGTAATAGCTGAGAACATACAATATATATGATACATAGGACCACACAGCGGGGGAGATTTACTAAAACTGGTGCACTCAGAATCTGGGGCAGCTGTGCATGGCAGCCAATCAGCTTCTAACTTCAGCTTGTTCAATTAAGCTTTAGCAATAAAACCTGGAAGCTGATTGGTTTCTATGCAGAGCTGCACCAGATTTTGCACTCTCCAGCTGCAGAATGGGTGAGAGCTGGGATTTCTGGAAGGGTGAGAGCTGAGGCCATACGGGTCTATTCAATATGTAACAGTTGGGGCCATATGATGGGTGACAGCTGGGACTATGCAGGCCCATAAGGATCCATTCAATATGTAACAGTTGGGACCATATGATGGATGACAGCTGGGACTATGCAGGCCCATACGGGTCTATTCAATATGTAACAGTTGGGACCATATGATGGGTGACAGCTGGGACTATGCAGGCCCATACGGGTCTATTCAATATGTAACAGTTGGGACCATATGATGGGTGACAGCTGGGACTATGCAGGCCCATACGGGTCTATTCAATATGTAACAGTTGGGGCCATATGATGGGTGACAGCTTGGACTATGCAGGCCCATACGGGTCTATTCAATATGTAACAGTTGGGGCCATATGATGGGTGACAGCTTGGACTATGCAGGCCCATACGGGTCTATTCAATATGTAACAGTTGGGGCCATATGATGGGTGACAGCTGGGACTATGCAGGCCCATACGGGTCTATTCAATATGTAACAGTTGGGACCATATGATGGGTGACAGCTGGGACTATGCAGGCCCATACGGGTCTATTCAATATGTAACAGTTGGGGCCATATGATGGGTGACAGCTGGGACTATGCAGGCCCATACGGGTCTATTCAATATGTAACAGTTGGGGCCATATGATGGGTGACAGCTTGGACTATGCAGGCCCATACGGGTCTATTCAATATGTAACAGTTGGGGCCATATGATGGGTGACAGCTTGGACTATGCAGGCCCATACGGGTCTATTCAATATGTAACAGTTGGGGCCATATGATGGGTGACAGCTGGGACTATGCAGGCCCATACGGGCCCATTCAATATGTAACAGTTGGGGCCATATGATGGGTGACAGCTGGGACTATGCAGGCCCATACGATGGGCAACACAGATGTCCCTTAAGCCTTTTACGCACAGGCCGAAATTTAGATGATTTAGAAGGATCCAGCTGACTTTTGACCTGTGTGTACAGCTGACTGTTCTATGGAAGCCGATCTTACAACCAGCATCCAACCGGAATTTGATCAGTGCTGGTAGCCAATGGCTGGGTGGGTGGGGGCAGTTGCCTTGTCAGAACACAATGGCACAGCAGGTGAGATCACCACACTAACAACATCACTTGTTTTGGTACAGTGATCTCTGTTGTGTGTGTGTTTTTGTTTTTTTTTTCTTTCAGCCTGCTGGATTTACGAAAAAAAAACCCCAAAAGTTCTAGTGTGTACCCAGCTTTATGTAGCTGTATGCTAAGAGCCTGCAGACAGTCCTCTGTCATTAGCTTGGAATATGAAGGAGAAGCAAGTTAGAAGGGAGGTGACTCTGGACACTCCTTACTGCCAGTGAAAAAGGGGAATTTTGTATAACGCGAAACACATAAGAAGTATTCAGTTCACATACATTTACAGTGCTTTGAAAAAGTATTAATACCCCTTGAAAGTTTCCACATTTTGTCATGTTAGAACCAAAAACATAAATGTATTTTATTGGGCTTTTATGTGATAGACCAACACAAAGTGGCACATAATTGTGAAGTGGAAGGAAAATGATAAATGGTTTTCAAAATGTATAACAAATATCTGAAAAGTGTGGCATTTGTATTCAGCCCCCCAAGTCAGTACTTTGTAGGACCACCTTTCCCTGAAATTACAGCTGCAAGTCTTTTTGGGGATATCTCTACCAGCTTTGCACATCTAGAGTGACATTTCTGCCTATTCTTTGTAAAATAGCTCAAGCCCTGCCAGATTGGATGGAGAGCGTTGGTGAACAGCAATTTTCAAGTCTTGCCACATATTTTCAATTGGATATAGGTCTGGACTTTGAGTGAGCCATTCTGACACATGAATATGCTTTGATCTAAAGTAAACCATTTCATTGTAGCTCTGGCTGTAAGTTTAGGGTCATTGTCCTGCTGGAAGGTGAACCTCCGCACCAGTCAAGTCTTTTGCAGGCTTTAACAGGTTTTCTTCTAAGATTGCCCTGTATTTGGCTCCATCCATCTTCCCATCAATTCTGACCAGCTTCCCTGTCCCTGCTGAAGAAAAGCATGCCCACAACATGATGCTGCCACCACCATGTTTCACGGTGGGGATGGTGTGTTCCGGGTGATGTGCAGTGTTAGCTTTCTGCCACACATAGCATTTTGCCACACATAGCATCTTACCAGAGCACCTTCTTCCACATGTTTGCTGTGTCCCCCAGATGACTTCTCACAAACAGCAAACAGGACTTCTTATGGCTTTCTTTTTGCCACAATTCCATAAAGGCCAGATTTGTGGAGTGCACGACTAATAGTTGTCCTGTAGACAGATTCTCTCACCTGAGCTGTGGATCTCTGCAGCTCCTCCAGAGTTACTATGGGCCTCTTGGCTGCTTCTCTGATTAATGCTCTCCTTGCCCGGCCTGTCAGTTTAGGTGGATGGCCATGTCTTGGTAGGTTTGCAGTTGTGCCACACTCTTTCCATCTTCGGATGATGGAATGAACAGTGCTCCGTGAGAGGTTCAAAGCTTGGGATATTTTTTTATATTCTAACCTTGCTTTAAACTTCTCCACAACTTTACCCCTGACCTGTCTGTGTTCCTTGGCCTCCATGATGCTGTTTGTTCACTAATGTTCTCTAACAAACCTCTGAGGGCTTCACAGAACAGCTGTATTTATACTGAGATTAAATTACACACAGGTGGGCTCTTTTTACTAATTAGGTGACTTCTGAAGGCGATTGGTTAGATTTTAGTTAGGGGTATCAGAGTAACGGAGGCTGAATACAAATGCATGCAACACTTTTCAGATATTTATTTAAAAAAAGTTGAAAACCATTTATCATTTTCCTTCCACTTCGCAATTATGTGCCACTTTGTGTTGGCCTATCGCATAAAATCCCATTAAAATACATTTCCATTTTTGGTTGTAACATGACAAAATGTGGAAAATTTCAAGGGGGGTGAATACGTTTTAAAGGCACTGTATATTAGTTCTCTAGAAAACAAGTTATGGAAATAAAAACTTAAAGAACTATTTAACAAGATAATTTATAGATTATTAGCATTGTGT
The DNA here is from genome assembly GCF_062004578.1 of Staurois parvus. Lineage (NCBI taxonomy): Eukaryota > Metazoa > Chordata > Amphibia > Anura > Ranidae > Staurois > Staurois parvus. The sequence continues at coordinate 214,236 of NW_028317995.1, forward strand.
GAGTCATTTGAAAGGCTATTAGCCAATATCTGTAGATTTAGAGTATTCTAAACTCGTTGACTGTCACCTAGAAAGGAAAGAAATTGTAATGTTTACATAGAGCTGTAGCCAATGCATTCCAGTTGTATACATTACATACACTCACTTCTTTTAAACTATAGCTTTCTCTAAAATGGAACTCTTCTTCTTTCTTTTTTTTTTTTTAACTGAAATACTGTTACAGCTTTTTTTTCTATTAGGGATTATCATAACCCCCCCCATGTTGGAGTGTGTGTGTTTTTTATTTCAAATGTTTTAAAAAACTTTGTTTTGTCTATTTAAATGTTTATTCCTTATAATAAAAATTCATTCAGTTTAAAGCCTTGGACTGGCTGAGAGAGAACAAGGAACGTAGTAAGTCGGCTGCCTGTGGCCAAAAACCCCCCAATTTTAATGTCTTCTCTTTACATGAAGAGTTTAGTGTTTTTTCTGTAGAGTGATGGCAAGAGGGTATTTTTGTGTTTTTGCTTTTAGGGAGCCTGGATGGCGCAGTCTGACCCAAGATCCCGGCCCCTGGTGGAAGATTTTGTCCAGTACAAGCTGTGTCAGCGGGGTTTGGTTCCAGAGCCAGTTGGACCTCCATCATGTAGTCTACATTCAGCTATGCGTGCTGCAGGGGATGAGTTTGAGGAACGTTTCCGACAGGCATTCAGTGAAATATCTACACAGATACATGTGACCCCTGGCACAGCATATGCACATTTTGCTGAGGTGGCAGGTGGTCTGTTCCAAGGTGGGGTTAACTGGGGTCGTGTGGTGGCATTCTTTGTGTTTGGAGCTGCACTTTGTGCAGAATGTGTCAACAAAGAGATGGCTCCCCTTCTACCACGGATCCAAGACTGGATGGTGACCTTTTTGGAGACCAACTTGAGAGACTGGATGCAAAGCAATGGGGGATGGGTGAGAAATGGCAACTTTACTTTTGAATGCATTTTTGAGTATATATCTTAATTTATCAATGACTGGACTGTGCACCACAAGGTACAGTTCTGTTTGTTAAATAGACTCTGTCACTCTTAAAAAGCCAGAAGCTGTCGACAGATATGAAGCACGGGTACCCAGAAATGACAGCACATACATGAAACCGCTTGCAGTACCTCCTTGCTTTGTCCAAATGCTGGACTGTTCAGACATACAAAAGGGAATGTTGGAGCATGCCTGGTCTCACCTATTCCACACATTCCTTATGCCCCATCGCTGTGATGGGCTGCCTCACTGGCCGATAGAATGGGTAGGCAAGCTTCAGCACTCTTAACCATTTGCCATCCGCCTGCTGATTATAAACGGCAGGACGGTGGCACTCCAGGGGAGGGTTGCCGTTCATAAACGGCACCCGCATTTTCTAGTTGTGTGTGCTCCCTGGGAGCACGCAGCACCGCGATCCGGTGCCCGCTGTGTCCTCCGGACACAGTGGAACACCGGTCGTCGGACGGGACCTCTGTGCGAGGTCCCGGTCATGTTATCACTGATTGGCCAATCGGTGATCACATGCAGAGTAGTAAGCAAGATGTCACTGGTGACATCATTGCTTACTACGTGTGAAATCTGTGAATGATCACAGAGGTCACATGGTATAAGGCTATTCACAACAGCCTTGTACCATGTGACAAGCTGTGACCAATCACAACTCACACAGTAGTTCTCAATGGCTGCAAGAATGCAGCCAGAGAGAGAAGGAGAAATGATTGCTTTTACAGCCTTTATGGGCGTAAAAGCAATCAGTGTAAAAAAAAAAAAAAAAAATCAGCACCCCCAGAAGTAGTACAGTGTCACCATGGTGGCACTGTACTGCTAGGGTGACAGTATGTAAAAAAAAAAACAAAAAAAAAACCCCATAAATAATAATGTAGAATTATAATATAGAAAAAAAAGTTTAAACATTTTTTAAAAATTATAATGTTTGGTTATAAACTAATTTTGGGTTATTATTATTATTTTTTTTTTTACTAAAAAGACAACGGAAAAATTTTTTGCCAATATTTATGATGAAATACTATTTATTTGCAAAATTTTATAAGAACACTTTCTTTCAAAATTTTTGGACTCTTTCATTTACATAGCAAAAAAAATGAAAATCCAAGTGGTGAATAAATACCACCAATATAAAGCTTTATCTGTCTCAAAAAAATGCTAAAAAATTCATATGGGTACAGTGTTGCATGACCGCGCAATTGTCATTCAAAGTGTGATAGTGCTGAAAGCTGAAAATTGGCCTGCGCAGGAAGGGGGTGAAAGTGTCCGGACTTGAAGTGGTTAAAAACTACTGAAGCATTGTATTGTCAAAAATATCTGGCATTCGGGTGAAGCAGTTGGTGAAATGAAAGCTGCTGTAGGTATGTGCAGGTACCTCTGGGTGTGTGAACATACATTAACTATCAGTAGTTTTTGTGACAGTATTTTTAAGGTGACTTTGTAACAATAATCATCGCACAAGTGTAATAAAAATAACCTATTGATCATACATAAATCGATTTATAGAACACTTGTTATAAATAAATACATTATAGAACACTTGTATATTTAAAGAGTTACAGGCAACATATATGTACAGGGGTTAGACAAAAAATGGAAACACTACATGATTTGCAGATGTGAAAGTGACACATGATTTGCATTAAAAGCGGAAGTGATGCAACATTCTTTTGCTTCCGCTGTGTGATAAGACACCTAGATAACAGGCGGAAAGCCTGACTTTCATCATTCACTATGCGCTGCTAGTAATACAGAGTAATGTCAGAGCTTACTGAGCTTCAAAGAGGGCAAATTGATGGTGTCCGCTTGGCTGGTGCCTCTGTGACTGAAGTTGCCAATGTATTTGCAGTGCCGTGAGGTACAGTATCAAAGGTTATGATGGCATATACAGTTTCCGGGGAAAACAATCCTCTGATAAACATAATAGACAAAAGGACATTGCTCAGGGTTCAACGCAGAATATGTCGTCACTTTCACACCTGCAAATCATGTAGTGTTTCCATTTTGTTGTCTAACCCCTGTGCATATTTTTAAATTACTTGAAGCAAGCTAACCCAAAGCAGGAATTTCATACATTTGGAAATAACATTTTACATTGCACAATGTGCTTTATTTTTCATTTTTTCATGCTTGCCACGTCACATATTATTGTTGAAGTGATACTAAAGTCTTCTTTTTTTTCCTTTTTAAATAACAAGCAGTGGTTTTGCACAGAGCAGCCCAGATCCTCCTCTTCTTGGATCCCCCGGCGGCATTCCTGGCCCCTCCCTCCTGTCGGGTGCTCCCATAGCAAGCAACTTGCTATGGGGGGCACCTGAGTAGATGCACTCCTGAGCCACCACTCTGTGTGTCCATTCTCACACACACAGCTGCGACTCACCCCCGCCCCCTCCCTCTCATGATTGGCCCATTGCCATTGGCTCCTGCTAGGGCATCAGCCAATCAGGAGTGAGAACCCCTGGAGAACCGCAGGCACTTCAGATGCCTGTCTGCATGTTGAATTCATTTTCTTGTAGGTTGCCCTGATATTCGATAGCCTCCATCTCCTGGTGTTGCCAGCTCAGGCCTACCTCCTCCTTTACCTTCTTAACCAATAGGAAGGCAATAAAGACGAGTGGGGGCCATTTTGTGAGTTTTTTAGTATATGCTTTTTATTGTGCCATTTTAAAGCTAAACTCCACCCTAGTTCCCCCCTACTAGAAGCTCTCTGCAATACATTTGGGGGAAGAAAAAATCAAGGACCCATACATTAAAGTGATGGTAAACTCTTGCAGATAAAGGAAAAAAATGGGTCCACCAGCAGGTTTAAGCCATAATGTACTAGCATGCACTGCAAACTAGTACATTATGACAGACTTGCCTGAAAACAGAACCCTCCAGCGCTGTGCTGTCACGGCTCTCCCTGGTCCTTGGCACTGCAATCTTCCTTCCTGATTTCTTATCTTTGGTTGTTAGAATGCCTTGACTGAGGTGATGTCACTCCCGCACATGCTCATGGGAGTCCTATTGCCACATCATGCAGAGAGTGTTGAGTGATGTAAATGGGGTCTGAGCTGCGCATGTACTGCTCAGGTTACTTTACCCACCGAAAGGCTGGGGGGGAGATTCATGACAGAAGAGACCTCTAGGGTCTCTCCTATTTTAAAAGCCCCACCTGTCGGTGGATTTACATATACTGACAATACTACCACTTTAATGTATTATTAAACCTTCCATTTGCGCTTCATGACTTCTGTTTTCTTTCTATCATCTCTTTGTAATTTACATTTCAAATTTTCCTAATCCCGTGCTTCATCTCAGCAGCCGGAGGTGATGACACTACATGCACAGGCAACTTTAAACCCCATTCTACTCTGCAGCCTTATGCGCAAGCCGCATGTTTTCTAGCTGCTCTGCCAGTACACGCTCATTTACAGGCAGCACTCCTGCTCTGGAATACCACAGCAACTCCTCCAGAGATTGATTGGCAGATTGGGTGGTGACATCAGCTAAAATTCAATGCTGGTCAAGTGTGCGTAGTGTTTTATTGGCATACAGGGTGATGTAACATGTAGTCCTGCTATGGGCAGCCATAGGGCTTTTGGTAATATTTACCATGTGTCCAGATGGTCATGGATGATTATTCGCTTCAATCTGTTTTTCCATAAAGATGCATTGATGTCTGTTTTTTCATCCGTCAACAGACGGATGAAAAACGGACAAACAGAATGCCTGTGTAAAATTGGCCTTAAGCTTATGCAGATGTGCAATAAGTGGCCTGTTGGAAACATTATTACACTCCAACCTTGTTACCATGTGTCTCTCTTTCTCAGAACGGGTTCCTGGCTCTGTATGGCGATGGTGCGATAGAAGAAGCAAGAAGACAGCGTGAAGGAAACTGGGCCTCTCTGAAAACCGTACTGACTGGGGCAGTGGCTCTTGGGGCTCTTATGACTGTAGGAGCTCTGTTTGCCAGCAAATGACACATAAAGCAACAGACACCAAATGTCCTCTGCAAGCAGTGTGCTTTATCCATGCACAACAAGAAGTGTGTTTGTAGACGAGTGCCATTGTTAGAGTATGTGATGGTTCTTGCCTGTGTGCTCTATGTATGTTTCTTTGTTTTAATATGATGTTTTTGCAGCATAAGAGTATGTATTTTATGTGTCCGATTGCATTAAAGATTACAGGTATTGTTTGTATGCTGGTTTTTCGAGTGTGATCATGCATGTCTGCATTCCAGTGTTTTTCTGTGCATGTGTATCCAATATGTCTTGCTTTGTGTGGATGTAATGTTTGTATGGCTCCATTATATGATGCTTTGTGTATGGATGAGAGAACTGTGTTGCCTTGTATGCATTTGTGTCTTTGAGCAGTGCTGGTATTTATTGCTTCTCCTTGCTGCTGGTTTAGTTTACCGAATTTGTAGTAGGAGGGAGCTTCTTTCTCTCTACCAGATTCTTTTATTCTGTGCATTTGAGGGTAGTAAACAGGCATGAGTAGAGCTAATGGTTTCAAATCAATTTAACCCTTCTGCTGCCAGCAATGCTGGCATATAAACAGACTCCTAATCACTAAATCAGCCAGGAGTTTTATATTTTTCAGCAGGCTGATAGTTTACTAATAGAAGTGACATTGGCAGCTGTAAAGCCACTTGATCACTTCTACAGCCGCTCACTGACTTCCATGTGACGAATGACCCCAGAAGCATTTGGCTCTGCTTACTTGCTAGTTCAGAACTGTCAGTCCCTGGCCAGGAAAGAAGCTGACGACACACACTTGGTCACTCTGTGTTTTGTCAGCTTCAAAAGAGTACAGAGGTCACATTGGCGGGCTAATAAACCTCTAATGTACCCTTAAAGAAAACCTGCACTATGCTATCACTTAGGAGGTTTATCCGCCTTGTGATAGATGTTAAATTAAAAAAATAAAACTTTATGTAGTTAAGTTAAAAAACACCCCCAAAAATTGTTAAGTCCCCAGAAACACACTTGTTGGGTGCCACGCCTTCACAAATGACAATCGTGCCACACCTATTGGGTATTGCTGTGTACTTTGGAGTGAGACAGTTTTCTATGGAGTGTCCATTGGGTACTGTAGGTTTTTTATTTTTTTTTGCTGTTTCACAAGCGTACAGAGTTTTGAGGCCAGTTAGAGAAATTGGGTGCTTGTGTGCACTAAAATTAATTTGAGTGTATATTTTGCTCAAAATTATAGATTTAATAAACAGTTGCGCAATTATTGACATCAACAATTGCAACTGCCACCGTTTTATTTTACTGGGTCCCTGCTTTAAGGAAATATATAATGTTCTTGGGGTTTAAGTCACCTTTAACTGAAAAATATATTATTTAATCTGAGCAAAAGAAAAAAAAAAGCTCTGGCAGTGAAAGGGTTAAAGAATACAGTACTGTTGCTTTTAACTGAAAATGTCTTTATGTCCGCCATCTGCAATTGCTGTTCTCCAAATATAAGTGCACTGTCTCTAGTTTTAGTTCTGATGACTAGATGTCATGCTGTCCCAGTACTCCCTGCAATTGGCATGAGTTGCCTGGTAACACAGTCCTTTGCTATCACCTAGTGCAGTTGTTCTCCACCTCACCTAAAGTAAGCAACAGACATGCACTAGTTTCCTCTCAATTCCTGTATATCAAGGCAGGTCTGAGAGGAGGAGGCTCCTGCACTAACTACGGTCTCGCACAAGTTGACATTGGCTTCCCTGTACAGAGAACACTGTTTCAGAGGAGATTGGTTTAAGTGTTCATCATGCATTAAAGATTCCTTGCCCTATGTTATTCTGGCCTCTGTTATTCTACATGCATGGTTTCCTGTTGCTTTCCTTATGTATTAAAACGTAAAGACAGCCACGCACAATGGTGTAATAACGTCAGTTACAACACTTCACAAAAACAAAGTCCAGGACACGTCACATCCCTGTTCTTTTATATTCAGAAATTCCAAAGGCTAAAAACAATTAAATAGATCAGGGTGACAAACGTTCCTCATGCAAAGTGCATGCTTCCTCAAGGCACTTTGATCTATCCTCACTCAGGCTTTGCCTGCCAGTAAAACATTCAGTTGCCCCCCCCCAGATAATTAAAAGTCAGCAGCTACAACTACTGTGCCTGCTGACTTTTAATAAAAGGACAGTTACTTGTCCAGGGATCCTGTGCTGTCCTCGCCTAGACTGGTTCTTCATCAGTCTTCGGGTCCCCGATGCCAACATGTTAACTAAAGAAAGCTGACTGTGATTCCTTGCAGCTTCACAACTACCTTCCCATTGTGCATGCATAAGCCGCCCTGTGCTTTTTGAATGGTCTTGCGGTCTTTTGGGACCTGTGATGTGTCCCAGAATGCTGTGGGCAAAGGGTGAACTTACATTCAGATTGCCTGTCAAAGCTAGGTACACCCTTCCAAAAATATTGTCAAAAAGTGGAGGAGGCAGAAAATCCAAACTTTCCCTTTTGGTTGAAGTTCTGTTTTAAATAACAAGTACTGTTACAAGCAACATATACAACCATACTCAAACTCTGTTACAAGTCACATACAGTGCCTTGAAAAAGTATTCATATCCCTTGAAATGTTCCACATTTTGTCATGTTACAACCAAAAATGTACCGTAAATGTGTTTTATTGGGATTTTATGTGATAGACCAACCCAAAGTGGCACATAGTTGTAAAGTGGAAAGAAAATGATGAATGGTTTTCTAAATTTTTTACAAATATCTGAAAAGTGTGGAGTGCATTTGTTTTCAGCCCTCTTTACTCTGACACCCCTGACTAAAATCTAGTGGAACTAATTGCCTTCAGAAGTCGCCTAATTAGTAAATTGAGTCCACCTGTGTGTAGTTTAATCTCAGTATAAATACAGCTGATCTGTGAAGCCCTCAGTTGTTTGTTAGAGAACATTACTGAACAAACGGTATCATGAAGCCCAAGGAACACACCGGCCAGGTCAGGGATAAAGTTGTGGAGCAGTTTAAAGCGGGGTTAGGTTATAAAAAAAAATATCTTAAGCTTTGAACATCTCACGGAGCACTGTTCAATCTATCATCCGAAAAGGGAAAGAGTATGGTACAACTGCAAACCTACCAAGGCATGGTCATTCACCTAAACTGACAGGCCAAGCAAGGAGAGCATTAATCAGAGAAGCAGCCAAGAGGCCCACGGTAACGCTGGAGGAGCTGCAGATATCCACAGCTCGGGGGAGAATCTGTCCACAGGACAACTACTAGTCATGCACTTCACAAATCTGGCCTTTATGGAAGAGAGGCAAGAAGAAAGCCATTGTTGAAAGTTCCATTTGCAGTTTGCAAGAAGCCATGTGGGGGACACAGCAAACGTGGAAGAATGTGCTCTGATCAGATGAGATCAAAATTGAACTTTTTGGCCTAAAAGCAAAACACTATGTGTGGTGGAAAACTAACACTGCACATCACCCTAAACACACCATCCCCACCGTGAAACATGGTGGCGGCAGCAGCATCAGGTTGTGGGGATGCTTTTCTTCAGCAGGGACAGGGAAGCTGGTCAGAGTTGATGGGAAGATTAATGGAGCCAAATACAGGGCAATGTTAGAAGAAAACCTGTTAAGAGTCTGCAAAAGACTTTAGACTGGGGCGGAGGTTCACCTTCCAAAGGACAACGCCTCTAAACATACAGCCAGAGCTTCAATGGAATGGTTTAGATCAAAGCATATTCATGTGTTAGAATGGCCCAGTCAAAGTCCAGACCTAAATTCAACTGAGATTCTGTGGCAAGACTTGAAAATTGCTGTTCACAGACCCGCTCTATCCAATCTGACAGAGCTTGAGCTATTTTAAGAAGAATGGGCAAAAATGTCACTAGATGTGCAAAGCTGGTAGAGACATCCCCAAAAAGACGTAGCTGTAAGTGCAGGGAAAGGTAACGGTTATACAAAGTATTGACTCGGGGGGGCTGAATACAAATGGACGCCACACTTTTCAGATATTTATTTGTAATACTTTTTCAAGGCACTGTGTACTGCCATAACAAGCACTGTTACAGCTCTCAGTACAGGAATTCATTCAATGAATTTCGTTCATTTAGTTTCAAAAGACCTGTTGCAGTAAGTGAGATTAATTTGGCTTCTTCCTGTAAATGTATTTTTCCACGATTACCCCCAGGATTCCCAAATTTGATTTTTTTTAACTCAAATAAGTTTTGCCGCTTTTATATCCCCATTATGTCTTTCTTGATTATGATCAAAACATTTTGCTGCTCCTACTTCAGTTTCAGTTGATGATAAATGTTATGGAATGCAATTCAACATTTTAATAGTTTTACCATTATAGTAATAGCTGCAAGGACACATCATGTAATAAACCACTTATCGACAAGGGATCAGTTCTTAAATGCAATACATACAGTTAGGTCCATATATTTTTGGACACAGGCACAATTTTAGTTTTTTTCAGGTATTTCCCAAAACATATTCAAGCTCTAGTTATATAATGGATACGGGGTGAGTGCACACTCTCAGGTTTAATTTAAGGGTATGTACATCCAAATTGGAGGAAGGGTTTAGGAATTACAGCTCTTAAGAGTAGCCATCCCCCCTTTTTCAAGGGACCAAAAGTAATTGGACAATTGAATCAAAAGCTGTTTCATGGCCAGGTGTGGGCTTTCTTCATCAATTAAGCAGGTAAAAGGTCTGGAGATGATTCTAAGTGTGGTATTTGGAATCTATTGCTGTGATTCTACATCATGTGTTCAAAGGAGCTGTCCATGCAAGTGAAACATGTCATTGTAAGGCTTCAAAAACTAAACAAATCCATCAGAGAGATAGCAGCAACATTAGGAGTGGCCAAATCAACAGTTTGGTACATTCTGAGAAAAGAAGAACCATCTCCATTATATAACTATAGCTTGTATATGTTTTGGTAAATAAGTGACAACTAAAATTGTGCCTTTGTCCAAATATATATGGACCTAACATATCCACCCAACTTCACCTTTTTTACTTTCAACATATAGGGGCATACAGTGCAAAATCCACACAATTCCTCTTAGGAGGCAAGTCTGTTAACTGTTTTTTCAGGTTTTAAAGTCCTTAAAGAAGAAGTAGCGCCTTAAGTGTGACATTTTTATACCCCCCAGGAGATTGCCTGTCAGTGGCTGTGAGGCATTATGTCGCTTTTTCGCTGTCAGTTTTAAACCCTAAAAGCCTGCACCACTGTGCTGCAACCATGTGTATTGCATGCAATTGTAGGGCAGATGTAGTGTGGCTGCAGTCACTTGAATTTGTCGTGTTCAGCTGGTAGTTCTGCCTGCCCAAAGCAACAGGGGCTTTACTATTTGACAGCAAGCTATTGTGGCTTTAGCTAGTATACAAACCTGTCCGGCTGACTTTGCAGTTTAAGATGGGAAGAGGCTCAATTGCTTGTTTTTACCACCCCCTAAATGCTACCAAATAGCCAAAAAGAATACAGAGGTATAGGGGGAGGATGAAAAAAAGTGTTTATACAAAAATTACTTCATCTTTAAAGAGGACTTGGAACTGTGAAAGCTGTGTCTGAAGGAGAACTGCACACAAAGAACTAGTCCCCAGTATTACCGAAAGGTTCTCTGCTGATATTTTCTCCCATTTTTACTAAATATGCCTATTCTACACTGGCTCTGTGTAGGGGCAGCCATCTTGGCACAAGCAGGGGTTTGCTGTAGTGTTAGGAGTTCCCCCTATAGACTGGTGACCTGATTACTAGTAGGGGAATAATCAAGATGCAGGATGAGGCACAGATCCACAGAATGGATGACTGAAAAGCATGGTAGACCTTGTACTGCAGCTATTTCTCTCAGCAAGAACAATGAGCAACTAAGTGGTGACATTACCAAATCAAATGAGACTAATAGGTACGGGACAGCAGTGCTTTGAGTTACTGCAGGAACACAATTTCAGGATGGACTCAAGATGATAAATATTTCAGAGTACAGCTCAAGCAAAGTAGTGGAACTTCACTCTCAATCAGCATTAACTATCTGTAATCCTTACGCTGCTACTAGCATTAGTAATTAGATAGGAAAGTATACCATTTTTACTTGTTTTAAACTTTTCATTTCTTCAAGAGGAGTTTTGTACCCCCCCCCCTCCCAAAAACCTAAAGGTCTGCAGCTATAAATATTGTAGTTGCTGGCTTTTAATATTAGGCCACTTACCTGTCTAGACATCCAGCGGTGTCCTCATCCGAGCAGATTCTTCAATTGGCTAGTAGGTGCTGGCACTGCCATCTTGACTAAAGGAAAAAGGCAGAGAAGCATTGCGGCTTCACAGCCGGTTTCCTATGGTGGTGCGCTTTGTGAATGGGCTGCAGTCTTTTGGCACCTGTGAAGTGTCCCAGAAGGCTGTGAGGGAAGAAGGGGGCCGACATTTGACAAGCATTAGGCATTTTTCCTGCCAAAATACTGCTGCCAAAAGGAGGAGCATTTTTAAAAAGTCCTGTGTGCATGAGGCCCTACTGATGACAAAAAAAACATGTAAACAAAATGACACTGATGTTTATGCCCCTGAGAAATGTAACTCTTTATAAAAGAACTGAAAAGTGTTTTTCTGCCAGAATGGTAGCACAGGCCCCAAGAGTGCTGGTAGATATGGAAAGACAAAAAGTCAATTCTGCCTTTGGTTTTTGGCACTGGAACATTGGTTTTTTAGTACAGAGGATCTCAACACTGAAAAAGTGAGTATGCAAACCAGCGATTTACAGTGATGATATTCGTAGAGTTATGCAGGACGGGCATCACAGATTCCCAAAAGGTTGCTAGATATGGAAAGACAGAGCAGTACATTTTGGCACTGGAAGATTGGTCTTCAGTACAAAGAACACCAGCAATAGAGAAGTAAGTTTGAAAAGTGTTATCAATGAACTCTATTTAATGCACGTTTGATGAAAGTGCATCAAATGTGCAGCAAGCAGGATTTTGGTTAACCCCCCTGACTGTATGCCCGAGTGTAGCTCAGGGTTAATTTTTAGTACCAGAAGCGGTAACCTCAAGCTACACTCAGGAATACCCTGCAGCGTTGCTCCGGGATCCCTCCAGCACTTACCTTGTCCTGCGGTCCCGCGATGTCTCCCCTGCAGCGTCCCCGGCCATGTCCTCCGGCCGGTGCCGGCATTCGTCTTCCGGGTTCTGTTCTCTGCAAGTGCCGGGACGTACGGGGGACGGAACCGGTGGGAATTTCAAAAATTTTTAAATTTGACATTCACTCAATACACTAAAATCTGTTAGTATTACATTACTGTATCAAACCATTTCACATACATTTTGTCCCGAGTGCTTTGTCCTGTGCCCTGCCTGCATTTTTACTGTTCTTTCTGCCTGGAAACTGAGAAATGTCCATGGCGTCCAAAAAGCGTCCCTTTACGTCAAAAGCAGTTTTAGACCAGCTAGAGAACAGCGATAGTAAATTAGAACCACTTGCAGAAAGGAGTGATGATTCGTGGGGAAATTCGTCATCAGACACTAAAAATGATTTTGCAACCAAGCTCAGTGATGTGCTAACTTAGCGCTCTATTTCATATTTCAGTGTTTTTGGTTTGATTACATTATTTAATTACATTTATTATATTATTTTTTTTGATTATAATTTATGATTTCGTGTTTCAAATTTTATCATACCCGGGATGTTTACTAGACTCTTGTTCGGACAGATTTCAGTAAGTTATTCCTAAGAATTACAGGCCTACAATAAAAAAAAACAACATCTTTCCACTGAAAACAATGTACCGCTTTGAGCACAGAAATACTGACATAATCAGACCGCTAGGGAGGCTAATGTAGTGCACTTATAATGCACAGGTGTAAACAGACCCAAGGAGGGGCTTGGACTCAGGTAATAACACTCTGGTACTGTAGATTTTGGTACAATCTCCTAATGCTCACCGTTGACTACCAGGTAAAGAGCTTTGAATATTTTGTTTCTTTTCAGTTGTAAGATTAGGTATAAATTGCAAAAAAACTTAGTGCAGATTCTCAGTCACCACTTTTACTTCTGAATGCTGGGCCATTCTGTTTGGCAAAGCTCCAACACTCCTGGTAGTGTCACAGCTTGGCCCACTCCCTTTTGTCCTCCATACATCCCTATCTGCCTATAACTATAAACTATTGCCTAACTGGCTAATAGGAATTTTCAGAAAGCCATGAGTGTGTGGGAGAGCAAGCTTCAAACTAGGATGTACCAAAACCTTGCCTATCAGAATGGCTAGTCATTTGAGCATACCAGCGTGGTCTTGGTGGCTACTACAGGTTGGTGCCTGACAGCTGAGTTCATTTTACTTTCAGAGTTGCTTTAAAGTACACCTGTCATAACGGAATGATGTAGGCTGCAATTGCTAACCTTTCCATGCTTTCATGCTGATTCTTTGACCTCAACACTTTTTGAGGCTCTGCCTTGGAACAAGTCTAGAGACAGCAATTCTGATTCTTATTTACAGCATTCTTTTTCCAGGTCTTTGACTTCAAAGCATTGAAGCCAGACACAGCCAGGCAGCCAGGATTTCCATAAATTTTCCAGCAGTTCCATCGGCTGTACTTTTATGACAGCTACATGGTAAGCTGTATATAGGCTTGGTCTGAAGCCTGTGGGAGGTTTTCACAATTGTTCATGTTTAGAATAGTAAAATGTGCATGTTTAGGGGCCAAATTAATGCACCAATCCATGAGGACTGAGGAGTTATCAGCACCCAGTAAAATCTCAAAGCCCATGCCACCCACTCTTACTGTATGATAACTGAGCTACAGTAGGGTGGATTTAGTAGGAGTACCAACGTTGGCAGACACTGCGTCAGTAACGGCAATTTAATTTTTTTTTTCTCAGCAGAAGAACTGGTAAGTCATGGTTTATGACCTGAATGAAATATGGAATTATTTAATTCTATGGCTGTCAGGGGTCGGGTGTTCTGCCGCAATACGCCGGGCGGCGCATGCGCGGAACACTGACACGCTCTAGCCAGCGGGCAGCAGGACCTGGGCGATTGCAGCAGCGGCGATGGCCGTGCATGCGCACTTGCGATCGCGGACACGCGCCTGGCACCAATGACAGCGCAGGGCGCGCTATTTAAACAGGACAGGAGGTATGTGCAATTGCTGTTTGGTCTTATTGTCCTTTTCCTGTTATCTGATTTGTGAAGTTTCCTGTTGCCGACCTCTGCTTGATCCTGACCCTGCTGATTGTCTCCTGCTTGACCCCTGGCTTGACCTGACCACTCTCCTGCCTGATCCTCTGGTACCTCGCTGCCCGTTAGTTGCTGAACCCGGCTCGTGACCCTGACCATTCTCTGCCTGCTCCTCTGGTACCTTGCTGCCCGCACGTTGCTGACACGGCCTGCCTGACTACGCCTTACGTTACGCTGACTGTCCATCCATCCATCTCGCACGGATCAGTCCCTGCTGCCAGGCCTACCAGCCTCTTCACGTCAGGCTCTATTCTCGCAACACCTCTGACGGTACTCTCTACCACTGCCGGACGTACTCAGGGGTCGTGACCTGGTCTCTGTCTGCTCCAAGTCCATCCCCACCATCAGGGGCCCTGGTAAATAAGCAGATTGGGCCTTAGACTCCGCGCCCTGAGGAACCCCGCGCTGTGGGTTGCTAGAGATACTGCCAGGCGGTGTCTGACAGTACCAAACGGCCAGATGTCGGAGCTTGGAAGAGGACCATCCCCGTTGGAGGACATATGCCAGCACTTGGCGGCGGTAAAGACTCTGCAGGAGTGTTATACCCATTTGGAAGGACGGATTCAGACGCTAACTACGTCCGCCTCTGCACCCCAGGACTCGGGTCCTTCGTCTTCAGCCGGAGGTCCCCCAGAAGTGCCTGCTAGAGCAGCGGCCTCTATGCTTTTACCGGAACCTCGTGTGCCGATACCGGATTGGTTCAATGGGGACCGCACAAAGTTCAGAGCCTTCCGCAATGCCTGCCAGCTTTATTTCAGCTTACAGCCGCGGACCTTTTCCACGGAATCCGTGAAGGTGGGATTCGTGATATCGCTGCTGCAGGACGAACCCCAAGCTTGGGCCCACCATCTACTGGAGACCCGTCAACCACAGTTGGAGACTGTATTGACTTTCTTTGAAGCTATGGCACTTCCCTATGATGACCCGCAGCGGACAGCGTCGGCCGAATCGGCCCTACAAACACTCAGACAGGGTCGCCGGGCAGCCGAAGAATATGCTGCGGAGTTCAGACGCTGGATGGGGGACACGCAGTGGAACGATGCGGCCCTGCGCCACCAGTTCCACATAGGATTGTCCGAGCCATTAAAGGACGAACTAGCCAGAGTGGGCATACCAGCCACATTGGAGGACCTCATCACTCTGGCTATCCAGATTGACCGACGGTTGCGGGCACGCAGGATGGAAAGGTCCGGCCAGGGTCAGAGACCTGCGTGGGTGTTACCCCGCGTCCCAGTCCAGGCCGTAATGCCGGCTGGAAATCGATACCCGGAAGGACCGTGTCAGCGACGGCAATCGTTGATTCCGGAGCCTGTAGCTGCTTTGTAGACCTAGGTTTTGCAGCACAGCAACAGATCCCCCTACAAACCAGAGAATGTGAATTGAACATCTTTTTGGCCGATGGGTCCCGAATCAAGTCAGGGGTGGTAGACCGGGAGACCCCACCTCTCTGTGCTACGGTGGCTGGTCACCATCAAGAGTTCCTCCGTTTAGATGCCATCGCATCCCCTCTGTTCCCAGTTGTTCTGGGGCTTCCTTGGCTACGGGCACATGATCCTCAGATTAATTGGAGAACCGGTACCATTCAGTTCAGTTCCCCTACTGTCAGGAGCATTGCTGTCCCCAGGCTCCTTTAGCTCCACGTTCTCTGTTATGCTTGGATACTGACGCAGAACTGACGCAAGTCATTCCCCCGGCCTACAATAGCTACCTCGACGTATTCAGTAAGCGAGGAGTGGACAACCTTCCCCCACATAGGACCTATGACTGCCCCATTGACCTGCTGCCGGGGTCTGAGGTGCCCTTCGGGCCAATTTTTCCCCTATCGGAGTGAGGGTTAGGGGTACTTAAAGAATATATCGATAAGAACCTCCAGAAGGGGTTCATCCGCCCTTCTACGTCTCCGGCTGGGGCGGGAATTTTCATAGAGAAGAAGTATAAATCCCTAAGGCCCTGTGTGGATTACAGGGAGCTAAATAAAATTACGGTAAAGAACCGTTTCCTGCTCCCCTTGGTACCAGAATTATTTCAGAGGCTCAGGACAGCATCCATCTTTACAAATTGGATTTAAGGGGGGCTTACAATTTAGTCCGCATTCGGGAGGGAGATGAGTGGAAGACAGCCTTCCGTACCAGGTTTGGGCATTTCGAGTATTTGGTCATGCCCTTCGGCCTATGCAATGCCCCAGCCACCTTTCAACACTTCATTAATGTGTTCAGAGATTTTTTGGACGTTTTAGTGGTCATCTATTTAGACGACATCCTGATTTTCTCCGCGTCCCTGGAGGAGCATAGAGGTCATGTTAGGAGCGTGTTGGGACGACGTTTTAGGTGGACACCTGAGGCACAGATGGCCTTCGAATCCTTGAAGAGGCTGTTCACTGAGGCCCCCATACTGAGCCACCCAGATTCCTTGTTACCCTACATTCTGGAGGTTGACGCGTCCAAAAACACGGTAGGGGCTGTGCTTTCCCAGAGGAAGGGTGTCAAGGAACTGATGCACCCTGTGGCCTTCTTCTCCAGAAAACACTCGTCTGCGAAGAGGAATTACGACATTGGGGACCGGGAACTTCTGGCCATCAAGGCAGCATTGGAGGAGTGGAGGTACCTACTGGAAGGAGCCATACACCCAATCCTGATCTTCACTGACCACAAAAAGCTGGAGTATCTGAGGACGGCGAAGCACTTGAGGCCATGTCAGGCTAGATGGGCACTCTTCTTCTCGAGGTTTGTGTTCCATATCATATACAGGCTGGGATCAAAGAACACAAAACCCGACGCGCTCTCGCGCATGTTTGAAGATCCTGAGGAGACCCACAAACCGAACACCATCCTGTCTACAGGGAATTTCCTTGCTCTACAGACCGAGCTACGGTCCCAACTACAGGCTGCATCCGTGGGAATGCCAAGTCCACCCGTGGTTTCTTTACAAGACAAGGAAGGACTCTTGTGGAAGGAGGGACGGATCATGGTTCCCGAAGAAACCCGTACCGCAGTCTTGGGCTATTGCCATAATCACCCTCTGGCTGGCCACTTCGGGGTACGGAATACCTTGGAACTGCTGCAATGGGTGTTCTGGTGGCCAAGCATGGCCAAAGATTGTGAAGCGTATGTAAAGTCCTGTGCGATCTGCCAGAGGAAGGCCTGGGGTCTTCTGCGACCCTTACCAATAACTAATAGGCCATGGGAAATGATTTCCATCGACTTCATCGTGGAGCTCCCACCATCCCAAGATCACACTGCCAATTTAGTGGTTGTAAACCGCTTGTCCAAGATGGCCCATTTCCTGCCTCTGAGAAACACGCCATCGGCTGCAGAAACAGCACAAGTCTTCATGAGGGAAGTGGTAAGACTTTATGGGGTCCCAAAGGACATTGTCTCAGATAGAGGGGTCCAGTTCACTTCAAAATTCTAGAGAGCACTATGCGAGACCCTGGGAATCAAACTATCGTTATCATCGGCATCTCACCCACAGACCAACGGGCAGACAGAACGCACAAACCAGACTCTGGAGCAGTATCTCAGGTGCTACACCTCCTTCCTTCAGGATGATTGGCTGACTCTCCTGCCACTGGCTGAATTCGCATACAACAATGCAAATCACTCTGCTACCCAACAATCTCCGTTCTTCGCCAATTATGGGTTCCATCCCACATTTCTACCCTACATGATTCCAGAAAGTCCAGTGCCAGCTACACAGAATATGTTAGTTTTTCTCAGCAAACAACAAAGTCTTACAAGAAGCTATCACAAGGGCCCAGGAAGATAATAAAAAGGCCTTTGACAAGAGGAGGAGAGGTGAACTCATTCTGCACCCTGGGGACCAGGTGTGGCTGGCCACAACGAATCTGAAAATGTCTTGCCCATCAAGAAAACTGGGACCAAAATTCATGGGTCCATTCAGGGTGAAACGAAAGATTGAGGTGGCATACGAGCTCGTACTTCCCGAATCCTTTAAGATACACCCGGTCTTTCACATGTCCTTGTTGAAACCCGCAGCACCGGATCCATTCCCGGACCGGAGGTCTAGACCTCCGGAGGCCATAAACATTGATGAGGAGGAGGAATTTGAGGTTGAAGCGATTCTGGATTGTAGGAAGACGAGTGGCCCGACTCAATTCCTCATTAAATGGAAAGGTTACGGCCTGGAGGAAAACTCGTGGGAACCAGCCCAGAATATCCATGCCTCTAGATTAATTCTGGAATTTTTCAATAATCACCCACACCGGAGAGAGCAATAGGGCATCCGGCGGCTGCCCGTGGGGGGGGGGGGGGGGGCAATGTCAGGGGTCGGGTGTTCTGCCGCGATACGCCGGGCGGCGCATGCGCAGAACACCGACACGCTCTAGCCAGCGGGCAGTGGGACCTGGGCAATCGCGGCAGCGGCGACGGCCGCACATATGCACTTGTGATCGCAGACACATGCCTGGCACCAATGACAGCGCAGGGCGTGCTATTTAAACAGGACAGGAGGTATGTGCAATTGCCGTTTGGTCTTATTGTCCTGTTCCTGTGAGCTGATTTGTGAAGTTTCCTGTTGCCGACCTCTGCTTGATCCTGACCCTGCTGATTGTCTCTTGCTTGACCCCTGGCTTGACCTGACCACTCTCCTGCCTGATCCTCTGATACCTCGCTGCCCGTTAGTTGCTGAACCCGGCTTGTGACCCTGATCATTTTCTGCCTGCTGCTCTGGTACCTCACTGCCTGCACGTTGCTGACCCGGCCTGCCTGACTACGCCTTACACTACGCTGACTGTCCATTCATCCATCCCGCATGGATCAGTCCCTGCTGCCAGGCCTACCAGCCTCCCTCTTCATGTCAGGCTCTATTCCTGCAACACCTCTGACGGTACTCTCTACCACTGCCGGACGTACTCAGGGGTCGCGACCTGGTCTCAGTCTGCTCCAAGTCCATAACCACCATCAGGGCCCCTGGTGAATAAGCAGATTGGGACTTAGACTCCGCGCCCTGAGGAACCCCGCGCTGTGGGTTGCTAGAGATACCGCCAGGCGGTGTCTGACATTGGCTCAGAGAGGTGTTTGAAAAGAAGATGTACAGGGATTGGACAAAAATATGGAAACACTACATGATTTACAGGTGTGAAAGTGATGACATGTTTTGCATTAAAAGTGGAAGTGATGTAACATTCTTTTGCTTCCACTGTATGATGAGACATCTGGGTAACAGGTGGAAAGCCTCACTTTTGTAATTCATTGCGTGCGCTGCCAGCAATACGGAGTCATGTCAGAGCTTACTGAGCTTCAAAGAGGGCAAATTGTTGGTGCCCACTTAGCTGGTGTCTCTGTGAGTTGCCAATTTATTTGCTGTGTTGTAAAGTATCAAAGTTTGTAACGGCATATACAGTTTATGGGAAACCGTCGTCTGATAAGCATAAGCATGGTCGACATGGTCAACTGACCAACAAAAGGACATTGCGCAGGACTGTGACCCGGAATAAGAAAAACTGCTGCAAAAGTGACTGCAGAGTTTAATCTGAGTCATCCAAAGCCTGTGTCCAAAAAAACTGCAGAGGAAATTTCATACGCAAAACAATCACTGGCGAGCTGCCATTGCCAAACCACTAGTGACCAAAATTAATGCTCAGAAGAGGAGAGAGTTGTGCAACACCCATAATTTGTAGACTATCACTCAATGGATATAATATGGTCCAATGAATTGAGCTTCACACTATGCCCGACCATGGACATGTTTACGTGTAGCAAACACCATCCCAGGCTTACGACCAGGACTGTCCTGGTCCAACGGTAAAGCATGGTGGTGAGGTAATCATGGTTTGGACAGCTCTGTCTTGGTATTCTGCAGGCCCCATGATCAGCTTGAAAGGCAGAGTCACTGCCAGGGACTATGTACAAATTTTGGCCCTCCATGGTGCAGACATGGTTTCCTGAAGAGAGCGCCATTTACCAATATGATAATGCTATAAATCACATAGTTGGTGTCAAATCATGGTTTGATGAGCATGCAGATGAAGTCTCGCACCTTCCCTGAGCGCCGCAGTCTCTGGACCTCAATATCATAGAACCACTATTGTCAGTTTTGGAGAACAAGGTTCGGGCTTGTTTTCCGCCTCTGACATCTTTGCAAGAACTGGAACGCTTTTGCATGAAGAGTGGTATCAGATTTCATCCAAAACTTATATTTGTCAATTCCCAGGAGAATCTATCTTTGATGCCAAAGGCGGTCCAACACCGTATTCGGTAACTATTTTGTTCTTTTACCTGGTGTTTCCATAATTTTGTCCAACCTAAAATTTACTGCATATGGAATGATGGCTATTCATACAGATGGTCTGCAGCTGTATGACGCAGGCAAAGATTGATATCTTTATGCCCCTGTTTTATTTATTTATTTATTTATTTTTTTAGCCCAGCTTGAGTTGTATGATAGCCCTTAGGCCTTTACTCATAGGCCTACCTGTCAGTTTCTCAGGTGGACCTGATCAGAAGCTTCATGTAAGTCTATGGACAGGTGGATGTAAAAGGACACTTACCTCCAAGTCTGGCCAGGTCCAGAAAAATTCTGTTTAAAGATCCCCAGCTGAACAGACCAGATATGGCCTTGTGAAAGAACCCTTGCTTTGTTCACTTGTCACTGTTTATTCAACATAAATCTGCCTTCACATAAAAATGTTTGAACAAAATCTGCAAATTACACTATGAGGAAACCTAAAAACATCCAGAAAATGTACTATTGTTACATACAGTAGGTTAAAGGTGCTTTAAGAATGCAATGGGGTTGATTTACTAAAGGCAAATAGACTGCGCACTGCAAGTGAACTTGGAAGTACACTGAAAGTGCACTTGCTCTAGATCTGAGGGGAACATGCAAGGAAAATAAAAAACAGCATTTTTTCTTGCACATGGTTGGATTATAGAAATCAGCAGAGCTTCCCTTCATTTCAGTGCTTCCTCTCAGGTCTAGAGCAATTGCACTTGTAGCACACTTCCAAGTGCACAGCCTATTTGCCTTTAATAAATCAACCCCTATATCTACTCTAGCCTAGCCTTCAACTTTTATGCCACAAACCCCATTGGACTCCTCCCCGCAACAAAGACCCTATCTTTAAAAAGTCAGGCTATAATTCTAGGTTTTTTTCAACATTTCCTGTCCTGTGCAACACCAGTATTAATAGGCAGTAAACAGCCTGATGTGATCATACTTGTGGAGCTCAGGAACCCACTCTGGAGCTCAGGAACCCCCATGTGCCTCCTTATGGGAGGAGAGCTTGGTCCTGTCCAACCATTCCCAGTGCACTTGCTCCTTTGTTGTTGACTTTACTTATTTACTCTTCTATACTTAACTTTCTTTTACTCTTACCCGTCTCCCTGTCCCTGTGGGACCTGAACGATACATGGTTCCTATACCACACCAATCAAATTGTTTTATTATGCACTTGTTTGCCACAGCATTTCTCTGTCTCACCCATTATGTCTCTCCAAACCATCTAGGGGCAGGCTGATTCGATTGTCGTACAACTTGGGTACAAGCAGTTAAGATCACCTGTGGAGTAATTCTTTTTTATGAAGTATTAGGGACTTAAAAAACACTATTCATGAGGACTTTAACCACTTGCCCTCCAAAGGATTTACCCCCATTCCTGACCAAGCCATTTATTTGTGTTATGGTGCTGCCTTACTTTAACTGACAATTGCGCGGTCATGCAACGCTGCACCCAAATTAAATTTATGTCCTTTTTTTCACACAAATGGAGATTTCTTTTGGTGGTATTTGATCGCCTCTGCGGTTTTTAATTTTTGCGCTATAAACAAAAAAGGACTGACAATTTTGAGGAAAAAAAACAATATTTTTGACTTTTTGCTATTAAACATGTCCAGTAAAAAAAATTTAAAAAATGAAATTTCATCATAAATTTAGGCCAAAATGTATTCTGCTACATGTCTTTGCTAAAATAAATTCCAATATGTGTAAAATAATTGGTTGACGTGAAAGTTATAGCGTTTACAAATGATGGTGTATATATACTGGATTTTTTTTATATATATATATATTAGTAGTGGTGGCAATCAGAGACTTATAGTGGGACTGCATTGGACAGGAAGGGGTTAACATCTGGGGCCATCAAAGGGTTAACTGTGCTGTTTTACTGTTTAGTGTGTGTGTTTCACTGTGTCAGCACATTGCTTTGTATGGCTCTGCTATGCAGAGCCATACAAAGCAATGTGCAGGAGCTGACAGCGGAGAGATCTGTATTATTTACATACAGGTCTCTCCTCCGCCAGTGATACTCGGCGATCACTGGGTGCTGGAGAGGAATCACTGGCTGGGACCCGGTGATCGACAGCTGAGGCCACCAATGGCGGCGCGAGCAGGGCTCGTACGTGCCCCCTACCTGGAAATGCTAAATTTTGTATATATACAGTGAAGGAAATAAGTATTTAATCCCCTGCTGATTTTGAATGTTTGCCCACTCACAAAGAAATGATCAGTCTAAATATCAAATGGTAGGTGTATTGTAACACTGAGAGACAGGATAGCAACAAAAAATTCATAAGAAATGCATGTCTAACAAATTATGCACTGATTTGCATGTTCATGAGGGAAATAGGTATTTGATCCCCTATCATTCAGCAGGATTTCTGGCTACCAAGTGTCTTTCATACAAGTAACAAGCTGAGATTAGTAGCAGTCTCTTAAAGGGAGTGCTGCTAATCTCATGTTGTTTCCTGTATAAAAGACACCTGTCCACAGAAGCAAGCAAACAATCAGATTCCAAACTCTCCACCAGAAACGCAGGACAGTCCATTTACCATGATTTCCTATGGGACATGTTCACGTCTCTGCGTTTTTACCCAGTGTGTTTTTTGGAAAGGCCAGGGACCTTTTTGAACGCAAAAAGTTGCATTTTTGTTGCTATAGACTTCAATGGAAGCTCTGCACAAAAGTATGTATTGTGTTTTTGCAGCGTATTTGATGTGTTTTAAATTTGCCTAGCACCAAGAAACACAACCCCAACCTGCATCAAAAACACCAGTGCAAAAACGCAATGCAGAAACGGCTCAAATGCAACCTGCATAGGTGTGAACCTAGCCTAGATGCGCTCTGAAGGAACGACATACCCATGCCATTCCTTCAGAGCACTGTGCCATGGCGCTGGAGTGACATCATCGCGGCTCGACCACTCAGACCTTGTGAACCGGGAAGGAAGACCAGGTGAAGATGGAAGCCCGGGGAGCTGTGACAGCGCTCCATTGGAGGGCTTCGTTTCGAGGTAAATCCTTCAAAATGTTCTACAATGCAATGTATACTAGCACATTATGCCTTCACCTTACAGTGTTTTTTTCTGGATGCGGTTTACTACCGCTTGAAATATTGATTTCTAAAGGAGCATAAAGAAACCACTGCACTCCCTCTTTTAAAACAAATCAGCAATGGCGGATTCCCTCTTCCTGGTTTTCACCCTGACAAGCCCCCACCCTTCCCAAGGGGAAGTCCACTCTCCATCCCACACACAGTAAGACGCTGTGCTGGTACTGCGCATGTCCATCAAACAGCCTATCCTACCAAACCGGATGGGCGGGATTTCTTAGTGGCGCCTGAGGAAACAATAAACTACGGCGAGGCCAATGGGCAGCTAGTGTTTAGGTGATCGATCGCACCGACAGCCAATCCCAGGTTTAGCTCGGTTACAAGGGTTAGCTCTGCGGCTGGAGGCTCTTATCTCTTCTCAAGATGGCGGCGGTGTCCTCGGCAGCGGCACTGCGTGGGGCAGACTACGAGAACGGGCTTCGTGGCGGGTCTGGCTCGGCAGGTGCAGGCCAGGATCCCGGGGAGGACGAGCCTATGGGCCGCGGAGGGCTGGAACTCGATCTGGAGTTGCTGGGCCCGGGCAGAAGAAACCGGAGGATAGGAGGGAGAGTGGCCACGGGAAGGAGGTCGGGAGGACGAGGAAGCACTGGGAGCGGAGGAGCCGGGGGGCTGGAAGAACTGGAAGAAGAAGAGCTCGAGGAGGAAGAGCCCGGGGAACTGAGCGGAGATCCCGCCATCGAGGACCCGGTGAGAGTTGAGTGGTGGGGGCAGGATGTGAGGGGAGCCTACGGGGGGCAGGATGTGAGGGGGAGGAGGCTCCAGGGGAGCCATGATCTATGATCGCTCCTGAACATAGCTAGGCCTCATAATGTGCTCACACCTCCAGCCATCAGATCAATGCGCTGTATTCTGGACTGGCTTGTGAGGCCCGGACCACAGGCTCTGCACCGCATGGAGTGTGTAGGAGGCCTCACAGTGAATAGTAATGGGAGGCATCCAGATCACACCTGATCAGGTGTGCCCACGATTACTGCTTTAGGCTCATCAGATGGCCATGTCTTGGGCCTCATGCACATGGCAGAAGAATGCCTCCGCTACGGGCGCCTGGCTGGTTCTTTTGTTTTCCTTTAAGGATGCGTGGTATTTGCGCAGCAGTTTATCAAACGCAAAATACTTTAATGCATTTTAGTGCACACACGTTATATCCAATTTTTTGGTAACAAAAGATGTTCCACCAAGTCAACAGGTAGCACGTTACGCTTTAAAATTGCGCATGCCCATGGCATGGTGACCCAATACAGCACATTAAAGCGTTACTAAACCCACAACAGTCTGTATATGCAGTACAGCATGCTTGTTACTCACTGGAACCTAAGGGGTTAACCCTCTGCATTGTATAAAAAGGCTGATCCTTTCTTCTCTGTTCCTCCCCTTCTTCCAGTGTCCCCCTCTTATCTCCTGTCACTCTGCACATGCTTGGGTTGCTGTGTATTGCTGGAGAGTTTTTTTTTTTTTTCTTGGGAGAATGCATGTGATCATCACAGGGCCAATCAGCACTGTTCAGACAGAGGGTCAAGGGTTATGCATCCTCCTAGAGCAGAAAGAAAACTCCTCCTGCAAGCTTTAACATTTACTAAACTAATTACATGTCCATGTTGTGTGTACTGTGGGAGACCACATAGAGTGAATGCAGGGTCCTGGGTTTAGTAACACTTCCAGGGGTGATGCTTTAAGTCTTTCCAAATTACCAATTTAAGTTTACCATAGATGGATCACATCTTGGTTGTTTCAACAGGTCCAGCCGAGATTATCTATGGGAAGGCTGATTGTATGGAAATCAATCCTGTGTTCGACATCAGTACAACCAACCTGTTGGATATTGTGCATGAGTTTAATGCCGGTGGATTTAGCTGCTAGCAGTGATCATTGTGTTCTGCTGGGGAAGGCTTCCTGCTAGGCAAGCACAATAGCACTGCAGGAGGGATTTGGCAATTGAGTGATTTTATTTCCACCTACAGTGAAAGTAAAGAAAGTTCTATAACCTATGACGCTGCGTTAGGCTGGCTATACGTTACGTTGTTCTTGTACAATTTTCCTTCAGATTTTCCAAAATCCTACAATATGAGGTCAAATCTAAACACTTTTAGTTTGTATGCAATCAGACAAGCCCTTGCACTTCACAGTTGAAGGTCAAACTAAAGGAAATTGATTAAGAAAATTGTACAAGTGTGCAGAATTATTGCTTTAACTTTGATATTCATGGTGATAATCTGCATGCCTTGCAATCACCATTTATGTATGCGTGCAGTACCCACATGCATGGGGGGGGCACTTTAAAGTGTTACTTAACCCAGGACCCTGCATTCACTATGTCCGGTCTTCCTCAGAACATGTTAATACAATTATTTTAGTAAATATAAACTGTTAAATGTTCTCATCGGCAATATATAGTATTCTTATGACTGTGGCTGAGCACTGGTTAATGTGTTAGGAGTTTTCCTTCTCCCCTGACTGTCCTATGAGGCTGCAGGATCCCTGACCCTCAATCTGGGACTGATTGGTCCTGTGCTGATCACATGCACTCTCCCAAGAACAAAAAAACCTCTAGCAATACACACCAAACTGAGCTTGTGCAGACTTGTCACTGCTGCTCTCTACTATGGCAGATGGATTGGGAACAGCAAAATGAGATGATCAGAGAAGACAGGATCAAACAGCCTTTTCACACAATGTGCAGAATTAATCCCTTAGGTTCCATATGAGCATAATTTACACACACAAACTTATTTTATTGGCTAGAATAAGTTGTCATTTTAGCCAGTAGAATGACTTTCACTCATACCCCTATAAACACATATAAATGCACACATAAACCCTGTTTAAGACTCAACATTGAGAGGCATTTTTTTTTTTTTTTTTTTGCAAAACCGCATAAGTTCATACGCCCAGGTGCATGAGGCCTTATAGGAGAATTTACGAATGGCGGCCATACACCCTTCAATAAATGATCCATTTCTTTTCCCATTGCCCACCTACAATAGGAATAATCCATCTATAGTCGACAACTCATTCAATCATTGTGCCACACCCTAGGTAGTGGATTTTGATCTATAATTAGAATACATGATCGTAATCATCTTTCAATCACGTGATTTCATTTACTGAACTGAAACAATAGTATTTGTGAACTGAAGTGGGAACTTGTGAAATTTGGTGCAGCTGTTGTAAGCTGGCCATAGACTGAAATTTGACAAATTCTGCAGGAATCAACCAAATTTCAGTTAATTTATGGGCAGGCTGGTTGTATTAATGTCAGTCTACTGATCGACTTCAGTATAACCAGCCTGCCCCCCCCCCTTTTTTTTTTTTTTTTTTTTTTTTTTTGTATGATTGCTGCTGCCGGCTATAGCCAGCGGAGGGATACTTGAATTAACAGCTACCTGCTACCACTTCCACTGCGATCGCAGGCTGAAAATAGGTCAGTATATACACTGTTCAAAAAAAAGACACTTTGAAAACGCATCAGATGTCAATGGGGAAAAATATGCTGGATATCTATACTGATATGGACTGGGTGATGTGTTAGGAATGTAAGGATGGCCCATTGTTTGATGGAAATGAAAATCATCAACCTACAGAGGACTGACTTCGAAGACACCCAGAAAATCAAAGTGAAAAAATGATGCAGCAGGCTAGTCCATTTTGCTGAAATTTCATTGCAGTAACTCAAAATGGTACTGTTTAGTTTGTATGGCCCCCACGTACTTGTATGCATGTCTGACAATGTCGGGGCATGCTCCTAATGAGATGATAGATGGTGTCCTGGGGTATTTCCTCTCAGATCTGGACCAGGGAATCACTGAATTCCTGAACAGTTTGAGCTGCAACCTGGCGGTGTCAGATGGACCGAAACATGATATCCCAGAGGGGTTCTATTGAATTTAGGTCAGGCGAGTGTCGGGGCCATTCAATGGTATCAATTCCTTCATCCTCCAGTAACTGCCTACATACCCTCGCCACAGGAGACCGGGCATTGTCGTGCACTGGGAGGAATCAATAACTAATGGTAGGGTGCCATTGTCTGGCCTAGGGGTCTCCAAACTATGGCCCTCCAAGTGTTGAACTGCAAGTCCCATGAGGCCTTGCAAGACTGACAGCCACAGGCAAGACTCCCAGAGGCATGATGGGACTTATAGTACTTCCAACAGCTGGAGGGCCATAGTTTGGAGATCCCTGGTCTAGCCTGTAGAGGTCTGTGCGTCCCTCCATGGATATGCCTCCCCAGACCATCACCAAAACAGTCATGCTGACCGATATTACAGGCAGCAGAACATTCTCCACAACTTCCCCAGACCCTTTCACGTCTGTCACGTGCTCAGGGTGAACCTGCTCTCATCTGTGAAAAGCACAGGGTGCCAGTGGTGGACCTGCCAATTCTGGTGTTCAGTGGCAAGTGCCAGTCGAGCTCTATGGTGCCGGCAGGGAACACAGGGCTCACTAGAGGACGACGGACCCTCGGACCACCCTCAATCTGTTTGATTGTTTGGACAGACATCACACCAGTGGCCTGCTGGAGGTCATTTTGTAGGTCTCTGGCAGTGCTCATCCTGTTCCTCCTTGCACAAAGGAACAGATACCGGTCCTACTGATGGGTTAAGGAACTTCTACGGCCCTGTCCAGCTCTCCTAGAGTAACTGCCTGTCTCCTGGAATCTCTTCCATGCTCTTGACTGTGCTGGGAGACACAGCAAACCTTCTGGCAATGGCATGTGTTGATGGGCCATCCTGGAGGAGTTGGACTGCCTGTGCAACCTCTGTAGGGTCCAGGTATCACCTCATGCTACCAGTAGTCCCACTGACCCTAGCCAAATGCAAAACTAGTGAAAAACAGTCAGAAAAGATGAGTAGGGAAAAATATGTCAGTGACCTTCACCTGTAAAGAAAAAAAAAATTCCTGTTTTGCGGGTCGTCTCATTGTTGCCCATCTAGTGCACCTGTTGTTAATTTCATTACCACCAAAGTAGCTGAAACTGAATAACAACCTCTGCTACTTAACTGACCAGATCAATATCTCCGGAGTTTTTGGCTTGATGCTGTACTCTGATTAAAACGTGTTCCTTTCATTTTTTTGTGCAGTGTTCATCTTATTTTTACATAGGTTAGGCAACATAGGTAGCAGGATGGGGAGGAAGCATTTTTAAACAATGTTAGATATGAATTCTACTTTAACTGGACAAGCTGATTGGTAGCTATTGGGGATGCACTGATATATTGACTGCTGAAAATTACCAGCCAAAACTAGGGTTATGCATTTTGCCAGTAGGGAAAAAAAAGTGCTGATAATGGCATTTTGTGCCGCTTAGACTTTGGTGCGAAATTGTGCCCCGTAGACTTCAATATCAAAATTCTAGCCACATTAATTACATTTTAAAAACTGTCAGTGTCAGTTTTTTTTGGCCAGGTACATCCTGAATTTTCAGTTTCAGTGCACCACTAGTTACTATGTACGTTTGCTGTAGGTTCTGTCTAGTCTGGTTTTAGTAAATTCCACCATATTTACTTTATCATGCTTCATAACAAGCAATTTGAGCTTAATACTATGTAAGCAGAATGTTGTATCTAAGCAGAGCACCGTGGCACCACATGAGCTGCTAATGTTTTGCTGTAGAGTGAGTTTTTTTCCTTTTTGTAGTGGTTAACGTTTTAAAGACTACGTTCAGCTTGACCACTTCAATACCGGGCACTTATACCCCCTTCCTGCTCAGGCCAATTTTCAGCTTTCAGCGCTGTCGCGCTTTGACAATTGTGCAGTCATGCAACACTGTACCCATATGACATTTTTATCATATTTTTCACACTAATAGAGCTTTCTTTTGGTATTTAGTCACCACTATGTTTTTCATTTTTTGCTAAATAAAACAAACGCCTGAAACTTTTGGAAAAAAACGCACTTTTCTTTGTTTCTGTTATAAAATTTTGCAAATAAAATTTCTTCATAAATTTAGGTCAAAATGTATTCTGCTAAATTTCTTTGGTGAAAATAATTGAATTTTTTTTTTTGCTCTTTTTCAGCACACTATGACCAAAGCAATACAATGTTACCATAGTAACATTGAACTACTCTGGGCAAGTGATCAGGATTTTTTTTTTTTAACACGATTGCTAATACCAATGTATATAATTGATATTTGCAATCATTGTTACTGACTGAAACTGATTCATTCAATCTTGTGATTAGCTGTAATTGGGCAAAGCTGATCACATGATACAGATGGGCTGTGGTTGGCCCTGTCTGTATCATGTGACTGCCTTGACCAGTCACAGCTAACATGATTGTATACAATGGATGGCATGACAGGAAGCCATCCATTGTATACAATTGACATGTGATCTGCTGTGATTGGTCACATGACACTGCCAACGGCCGGTGTAGTGATATGTCATCGGCTGTGTTCCGTGGACACAGCTGGTGACAGATCGCCCCGCGAGCGGCTTGTTTTGACTGGACGTAATATGACGCCCAGTCACAATGGCGAGTGTCCCACCCGGCCGTCAAATTCTGTCATAAATTTAGGCCAAAATGTATACTGCTACATGTAAATTGGTTTTCGTGAAAGCTAGAGTTTACAAATGGCGGCATATATACTGGGCTTATTTTTTTAATTTTTTCTAGTAAGGGCAGCAATCAGCAACTTATAGCGGGACTGTGGCGGGCATTCTGACACTGGGGGGGAACAGGCTTGGTGTCAGTGACACCAATACAGTGATCAGTGCTAATAAAAAGCACTGACACTGTACTAATGGTACTGGGCAGGAAGGGGTTAACATGTGGGCGATCAAAGGGTTAACTGTGTGCCATTTTACTAAGTGTGCTGTGTTTGTGCTGTAAGCACACTGCTTTGCATGGCTGTGCTATGGGCCGGGACCCGGTGATTGACAGCTGAGGCCGCGAATGGCGACGCGCCCTACCCGAACATGCTAAATCGTGTGTGTGTGTGTGTGTGTGTGTGTGTGTGTGTGTATATATATATATATATATATATATATATATATATTTTATGTGTTTTTGTGCACCTGTGCTGCCCTGTAGCAGTATTTCTGCTATAGGGCGGCGGTAAAGCGGTTAATCACATGCAGTGTGTTGTGGTAATGAGCCCTCGCTAAGGAAACGGCTTCCAATGCACAAGTGTTGGAGTATGCCACAATGCACGGTAACACCCTTCACTGTGATGCACTGCATCATCAAAAATGCTGCTTGTCCATGCTCAAGCCATTTAGAATGAATACTGTCTTAAGACCACGCATGTTAATGTGGTGCTCAAAAAGGCAGTGTGAATGCGCCCTTAACGTTTTCAAAGGCCAGCTGTGGAGGTTTAGTATTGCTTTAGAATACATACACAGTATGTAAAATAGTGCAGTAAAGGTTAGTGTACACAGATGTTTCAAGATGAATTCACCATGTGTTTGCAATACGTTGGCTATTGGGGTGCATTCATACATTTGAATGCATCTGACAGATTACATGTGAGAACCCAAGCACTGGTTCCCAGTGATTAACTGTGGGAGTCAGCTCTATTGAGAGCAATCAGGCTGCCAGCTTCCGCATCTACTCACTCATGCAGCAGTCGCATGTGAGCCATCAGCACTGGTCGCAGACTGCTGACTGCCTCCCACCGCTAATTGCCCGGAATCCCCACTAGGGTTCTTGCATTCCATTTTGTTTCTGATGCATTTGCAGGTGTGAATATACCCTTAGAGCTATAAAAAAAAACAAAAAACCTGTGTATATTAGCCCTCAGTAGATGCCACTAATGAAAGTGGTTCTAAAGCAGGGCTTGACAAATTTGCTTTGAATCTAGGAGCCAATTACAAGTTAGGAACTAGTTTTTTAAGTTAGTATCCAGATTGACGAACGCCAAAGGAAAGAGGAGTGTGCAAGAACTTTTTGCACATGAGCAGCGGATCTACTGGGGGAAGGGGTGGAGAATACAGAGGTGACGGTATGTGAAGAAAAAGAAAACTTTAGTTTTTAGAGGTTAACCACTTGGCCTCCAGAAGATTGTTCCCCCTTAATGACCAGGCCATTTTGTGAGTTGATATACAGTGCTGTGCTAGTTTGACAATTGCACAACACTGTACAGAAATGAAATTTAGATCACTTTTTTTTCACATAAATAGAGCTTTCACTTGGTGGTATTTGATCACTAATGTTTTTATTTTTTTTGCACTATAACAGAAAAAAAGTCCAAAAATATATCAAACTTTTTTTTTTTTTACGTTGTTATAAAACCTATCCCATAAAAATAAAATGTCTTCATAAATTGTAGGATAAATGTATTCTGCTACATGTTTTTGGTTTAAAAAAAAAAAATAAATCCCTACAAGTGTATATTGGTTTGTGTTTACAAATCACAGTATATATACTGGAATATTTTTTTCAATACTAGTAATGGCAGCAGTCAGCGACTTACAGCAGGACTGTGATAGTATGGTGGGCATTCTGACATTGGCTGACACTGACATCACCAGTGACACTAATACAGTGGTCAGTGATAGTAAAATGCACTCACTGTACTAATTACATTGGGTATGAAGGAGTTAACTGTGTGCAAAGGGAGTGTATTGTAACTTCATTGTGTAATGTTTTTCTAAAGCATGTGCTGGTTTTTGTCCCTGTTTTGCAAGGAGACAAAAACCGGCACTTCTCTGCTGTCAGTGGAGAGATCTGTTTACAACACAGGTCTCTCTCCTGTTCACTGATGATCGGCCAATGATTCATGGCCAGGACCTGGTGATCGGTTTGTAAGGGAGCCAGTGAGACGGCTTTCCCCCCCAACTGCAGAATCACATGCCTGGTGCCAACAGTGAATAGGCTGATAAAAGCCCAGGTGCCAGAACACCATTTCTAGTCACCAAGGTGCCTGGGATTTGTTGAGCCCTGTTCTGAAGGTTTTTTTTTTTTGCCTTAATTCATTTTGTTGCTGTTGTCAGCCAGTGTGGAGGGGGGACTGTGCTCGGGGCTCAGGAGTGAGCATGCACAAGTTCCCCTCTATATTGGAGCCCTAGTACTGCCTCACTACTGACCGCATAGCTGAAGTCAACAGGTGAGGACCAAAATCTGGATGCTGCTGTTGCCAACATTTGTAGAGAATTCCTTTCCTTCACTACATGGTAGTTTACCCTGCTTGCAGCCAGTGAAGTCTGCCATAGTTGAACACCGTCATGTGTCTTCAGGTCAGCAGCTTGCCACAACATTGATGCAATGGTCAGAATGCTAGCTGCAGTGCCTATGTCTTTTAAGCTGAACAGAGGATCTGTGGTTATGCCACATGTAGCAGCTCTATCAGACTGATCCTAGAGCTTTCATTTCTGTAGGATAGTCAAGTAGCTTAGCTGCTATTTACTTTGAGTACTGGTCATAACGTGTTCATTACCACACTGTAACTAGTCAAGGCTTTATTAAGAGTACCTGATAGGCTGACTATGCAGTGCTCTTATTAGGGCTTCATTCACACCGTGCACTTCAGCACTGCACTTCTTGAATGACAATGCACGGGGTGAGCTGTGGTGAATGAGTGACTTTTTTTTTATTTATTTCCCCATGTTGGGTCGATTCAAAATGGCTGCAGTATGGCAGCAAGCCACATGCACAGTAAATGTAATTGCAGCGTATGCATCACAGTAGAATGTATAGACCTGAAGAGCTATAACAAGGCCCTATGACATTGTACTTAGACTTACTATGTTTAGTTACCAAACCAATATTAGTCTTTGGTAGCAGGCATTTTTGATCATGGTGTAGTTGCGTCAGTTTGCTTTGTATCCATAGAAATTAGAAGAGATTTTTGTGATAAATTAGCATTTTTACCCCTATAAGATGTGACATACCTGCTTTGGTCGTGAAAAGATGGATCCAATTACTGTTTTGCTTGATATGTCATGCAGGAACTTGAAGCCATTAAAGCTCGTGTTCGAGAAATGGAAGAGGAAGCAGAGAAATTAAAGGAGATGCAGAATGAAGTAGAGAAACAAATGAACATGAGCCCTCCTCCAGGCAACGGTAAGAATCTAACCTTTACCTTGCCTTCTATACTATTGGTCAGTGAATTGAGTGCTATTTTGCGAATTCCCGAGTTGCAATCTTTACCAATTTCATTACTGAAAATACTTTGATAGGATCTTAAAATGTGATGGCTGCTGTGGGGGAGAGGAACCCCCCCCCCCCCCATTTGGGGAAGCAACGTGTTGAACCCTAAATACAGGTGTAACATGTCACCAAGCTGAACTTATCATTTGAAACCAAAGAGAGCTGGAAAGTAATTGTTTTGTTGCTTTTTATCCCTCCTGGTGCTGATCAGCTATATGTTGGAAGGTTTAGTGTTAAACTTAACATGGAGAAACCCTTGAAATAACTTCCCAGGCTTGGGAACTCCTACTAATATATCTACATGTCAGTGTATCAGCATGATGGTCACTGGAAATAATGCTCTTTGCATTTGTGGTAATTTGGAATAACCCCCCTTACAGCAGGAATTTCCTATTTCTCAAGGAGCACCAAGCAGCCTCTGGTAAAACCATAGGGTACCATGGAAGCCTGCTTGAGGAAGGCTGGTTTAGACCATGAATTTGATGGTGCTCTGCACTTTACTTGTACTGCTTGCTCCCTGTACTGATAGAATTACATATGGCAGTAGTTGACGGTTGAGGGGCTTTATTGGGAAAAAAAAATAATTTAATACTGGAAATGAATTGCCCACTTTGAGTTTGGTTTTTTTAATTGTACATGTGAATGAAAATTTACCATTTTTTTTGTGGTATTTTTGTTTTGCAGCTGGTCCTGTTATTATGTCTATAGAGGAGAAAATGGAAGCTGATGCTCGATCAATATATGTTGGAAATGTAAGTTTATTTTAAAGGCTGTATGCTCACAAATTTCAGCATATGTAGTTTGCTTTTTAATGAATTTTTTTTTTTTTTTTTGCATTGTTTTCAATAAATTCTTTACTTTTTGAGTAATTTTGACTGAAAAAAGTGCTGATTTTTACACCGGCTGTTATACAAATTGGCTTTAGGCTGGTGATAACTTGAGTTTCATGGGGCGTCTATATAATTTTCTTGCCCTCCTCAATAAAAATAAGATTCAGTTAAAAGCCGATGTCTTGCAAAGAATTTCACACTGAAGCAATATTTGCAATTTGCATTTTTTAAGAGAAAGTTAATGCAACTAAAAGTTAACATACTTTGCCTGTCTAGTTGATGATTTTTGCCATCAAGGAACACAAACAATAGGCTGTCTGTATAGACAGAATACTGTATTATCAGTCCTGTTTGCCTTCTAGGTATTGACAAGTGAAATATTGTGGTATGTTTTTCATGTGCCAATGTACTGATCTTGTGTGTTAGTGCCAGCAAATATGCCTAGCAATCGCTAACATTCAGAGTTGTCTGTCAGCATTTCATTTTATATTGTAGTACAATAAAGGTAGCTGCAGGTTGATTGCTATGGACTCAAGGATTGTGCTAATGTGTGCTTAATTGATGGAATAAATGCATTTCATAGTTTGGATATGCTTTCATGGAGCCTTAAATGATTCACAATGAAGGGTGCCCAAGAGTTCAGCATACTTTCATGTTTTAAAACTCTTATGTGCAGGTTGATTATGGAGCAACAGCAGAAGAATTAGAGGCCCATTTCCATGGTTGTGGATCTGTGAACAGGGTAACCATTCTTTGTGACAAGTACACAGGTCATCCTAAGGGGTAAGTGCTTTGTGCTGGCCGTATCATGGTTCTACATCAATGTTTGTTTTGAAGATATTGTATGTGCTGGCTGCCATGTTGAATTTTGTTTTACACCTGTCAATCGTTGCTGGTCCTACAAAGTTTAGGTCTGTTTTCTGGTGAACACATAAGATGTATAGGTCAGAGAATAAGATCATCATCTTGCATGCATTGCATATTGCTGCAATCAGTTAATTGCGTATTGTGTTTTTAGGTCTAGAAGGAACATTGCTTCCTGTGCTGCTTCTTACTTTATTTTTCCTGGTTGTACAGAATACAGGCTGCATTAAATCATGATTGGGTTATATGCAACTACCTTCAGTGGACTGGAATCTCACTGAGGATTCTGATCATGATGATACACCTTCTGAGGAAACCTCTACAAAACTTATGTACTGTCACTTTGCTGATGTATGCTCTTATGTAGCTTTAGAGCGGCATGCATTTGTTCGCCCTGAAGTTGTCTAGTACGGAGTCCCTAAAATTCTCTATACCACCTAAGACTTTTCCAGTTGCATGATTGTTGAGTCGGTCCTAAATATAGACTGGCCCCACCTGAAGAAAACTCTTCTCCCCCTCCCCCCCAAAGTTTTGCCCCACAATATCCCAGCGAGGAACTTTTTCCTCCAGAAGTGGGCATTTTCTGTTTTAGAACTGGTCATTTCCTACCTTTTTAAAAGACCCTCCTAGCCCCTGTCGAGGATAATCCAGTTTAATAATCCTAAGTGGTTTCAGGTCCCCCTTATAAAGGCCATCTTCTCCCTGGTGGACCCTGGCTTGCAACCCACAGATGTCTGTCAGTTTGTTGTCCATTGCCCTCTGGATCCAGCTAAGTTCCCCTGCAAAAACTTCCTTGAGCATTTACTCTTTTTTTTGAGGTGAACACTTCCTTGGATAAGGACAGCTGGGATTACAGGAGGTAAGGGTATGCCCTCTCCCAGAAAGGCATTTCTACCTGTAGTCTTCTGACATTAGGAAGGCTTCCTATTGTCCTTCCCAATCTTCCAATGCTAAGTTTAAGTCAGAAACCTACTTTTGCAAGATGGCATTGCTTTTCAAACCAGTCAACACTAAAACCTGGGCCTCTTAGTAGTGAAGGGGGTAGCCCCACTTTTTAACGGTGGAGGACAGTCATCTGTTGCCTCTCTGGTTCCATAATGTCTCTAGGGCCTAGGAGCAAAGTGGTTACAAGGACATAAAATGAGTTTTGTACTCCACCCACTTCCCAGTTCATCCTCCCCAACTTTTCCCCCTTCCATCATGGCAGGTAGATCTGCTTTGACTGTTGAAAGGATTTTCAGCCAGGGGGTCAATGCTGGTTTTACATGCTCAAGTTTTGCATGGAAAATGCCAGATTGGTCATTACCTGCCTCCTTCTGGAGGATTTTCTGGCTTCAATAGACATCCAGGATGCCTATCTGCATGTTCCCATAGTTGCACCTCATCAACACAATATGCCCAACAGTCAGCATTACCTGTTTGTCCCCTTTCCCTGTGGCTTGTCCACTGCCCCATGGATGCTTGCCCCAGTTTTGGATCTGTTCTATTTTCGGGGGGTCCACATTGTGATATACCTGTATGATCTCCTTGTCTGTCAGCCAACATCCAAGGGACAAATTGTTGCTGGAATTGTTACAGGTTGGAGTACTTGGATCTGACACTGGACGTGAATTTTGTCCAAAAGCTTTCTCTGTTTAGTCTCAAAGGAAAACCTGAGCTTGTGCAGACATGAGTGTCTAATTGTAGCCTCCACAGAAGCAGTGCCAAAGTCCAGTTTTACTTCAGACACTTGCAACTTTACATTCTGGTCACATGGGACAAACTTGGACCACCTGATACTTATGAAATGCAAGGACACTGTCCCTCATGTTGTATATTTTTGTATGGCCCTAGTTAGGGAAGTCTTTTTCTCCAGTTGTGGACATTTCCCAGAATGAATAAATACCATCCTTTCAGGCTGGGGAGAAGTCCTGAACACCACCTCAATGTAGTGGGCTTGGTCATTGGATACTTTCAGTTAATCCAGATGTCTTGTTCCAAAGGCCTGTATTCATCTTGCTTCTTGGACAGCTTTAACAGTATGGCTGTTGAAACCACAGCCCGGGGAGAGGAGGCCGTCAGATTACATAGCCCTCTTGAAGTCTAAGAAGTTGACGACTTGTAAAGTTACCATTGCACCTGGAGAACCTACTTTTGGTTGAGTGCTACTCTGTGGAATGTATCTTATCCTGGGCTGTGGAGGTGGTGGGAGGAGCTGGCTTAGGCTCTCAGTTGACTGAATGGTTGGGATCCTTTAGAGCCTGGAACGGGTCTGTGACATCACCTGACAGTGGGCTGAAAACTGGTCAAAGGAGTGCAGAACGAACTGCACTCCTGTTATCCATTGGAGAAATATAGCCAAAAAAAGCTTCATCTATACTTCTCCTTAAACCCTTTCAAGCATAGTGACCACTACAATGGATATCTATTTAAAAGCGGTTTTCTTCTATATGCAAGGGCTCTGATTGTGCAGTTGCATATCACCCTGTACATTGGACGCTAATGAGCCTTCCCATATTCAGCCACCCACTAGTTAGCCATTGTAAATGCAACAAAAATTTGTGAAAACCAAGATGGCTGACAGGCTGTCCAGTTTAGGAATATCTTGCCAATCCTATCGGAGCAGACCCTCTGAGGTAAAAAAAAAAAGTATTATCAATTAACACCTAAAGAAACAATGTAATTATATTGTACTAGTATTGATTTTATCTTGGGTGTAAATTACAATTATTCATCTGTCCACTAAATTGGACATTATGCATTGCTTGTTATATTTCAGCTACAATTCATACTATTACGGGATCTTTGTTTTTATTGAAGATATAGTTGCAGTAACATTTTTGGTTGTAAATTAATTTATTTATGCTATTAGAATGCAGTTTGTTACAAAATCCTCATTTGGGTAAATAAGGTCCAATATTTGAGTGGTAGTAAAGGACCAAATTTCAAAAACCACCGACAGGCAGGAGTTTTAGAACAGAAGAGGGGACAACAGCTTCTGCTTCCAATCGTCTATGCGATTGCAGCAGAAGTGGGTACCTGTCAATTTTGGGTACCTGCTCCCCAAAGGTGGGGAACAGTCATTAAGCAGAACTTCCCCTATTGGGTAGAGCTTTACTTTAAGGTACAAATCTCCACTTTGACCATTCTGTTTCATTTTCTGGTTAAGGCGTTCAAGAAAGTAGCTCACATCTCTCCTCCAGTTCATTCTTCAAGATCCCCTTGGGTTCTCAATCTGACCTCCTTTTCTCCAGCGCACGTTAGTTGAGGCCATGTTCACTGCTCTATACACATTACACGTTCCCTTATCCCTAGTCCCTAATCCTAGATGGGTAGCTACGTTCTTAGTGGGACCATGGAGAGTGAACAGGACTAGTCCCAAACAGGAAACTAAGCATTTGTAGTTTTGGATGAGGTTGAGTGTAATAGAAACTTTTGAGTTAAAAATAAATGTCACTTTAATCAGGATATTGTCATTCCTTAGGTCCTGCTATGACATCTTTCTCTCCGCTGTCTGGATGTGGTACATGCCATGTGGGTTTACGCTCAACTCTTGTTTGTACTGAAAATTTACTTTTGTGCTTCTTGAAGATTCCTGGAAAGGTCTCCTTCCTTCCTCTCCACTATAGCTGGATGCATCCGACAGATTTTTTTTAATAAACATTCTACTTGCCTGCTCTGTGCAATGGTGTTGCACAGTGTGACCCACCCCCCCCCCCCCCCCCCCCCCGCCTCTTCTGTGGTCCCCCACTGGCGCTTTCGGCTCCACCTCTTCTGCATGTACCACCGTAGAAAGCTGCTTCTTATGGTGGCACACGTGTGTGCGTGATCCTGAGCCATGCTGTGTGCTTCCATACATGCACAGCGTGGCTCAGCCCTGCCCTGTTCCCTCCTTACAGGATTTGAACTGCAACAACAGGAGCCACTGGCGCTCGCTGTTCTGTGTCCTGTAAGAAGAGGAAGGAGCACAGACCGGTGCCACTGCAGATGGGCACAGTGCTGGATTGAAGTGGAACTTGCGGATTTTACTAGTAAGCTAAGGATCCTGTTTATGCTACTGTGTGAAAAATATTTGTTTGATTCCAAGCCATCTTGAGGTTCAGGATTTTGAAAGAAGCTTGTAAAATATCTATCAGAATCCTTACAGCATGTTGTGCAGTCCCTGCTGGACTTGGGTTATCCTTTGCCTACAGCAAGTCCTAGTCAAGTCCTTGCAGTAAACCATTTAGGGATGTGATTCTGCTGGTGAAGTTTCAGACTGTTCTTTGCCTCAGCAAAGTACTCCTTGACCAATATTTGAGTCTCTACATTTCAGCCAGCTGTGTTTAACCACTCTACCCCCTTCGTGACCAGGGCATTTTTTGCTATTCAGCACTGTATGTACCTGGCAATTTCAGTCATGCAACACTTCTACCCACTGGGTTTTTCATTTTTTGCTGTATAAATTAAATATCACATTTTTTTAAAAAACATGGTTTTTCTTATAACATTTTGCATAAAATCTTCATAAATTTAAGAATGGATTTGGTTATATTTCTTTGATAAAATAACCCAAATCCGTGTATATTTAGTCTGTGTGAAAATTAAGGCGTCTACAAACTGTGTGTCTCGGTATGTATTTTCGATCAATCCTGATGTACTGATGGCCTATTATTTGATGACCATTTCAAGTGGTTAATGGCTTAGAGGTTGTGTAGCATTCCTTTGGCAAGGTTTAGAGATCTTGTATGTAATGTAACTTTTCTGTTATGCGGTATTTCTACATTGACATTGAATTTTATTGATCATGTATCATTTTGTACTGGTGGGTTTTTTTTTTTCCCTGGTTTTAGCAGTTTCATACATTCTCTGCATGTTTGGGCACGCAGTGAGAGGATATTAAGTCAGGCCTGCAATTTTGACTGTTCTGTATTTGCAGGTTTGCCTACATTGAATTTTCTGATAAAGAATCTGTCCGGACATCAATGGCCCTTGACGAGTCTCTGTTCAGAGGCCGACAGATAAAGGTAAGGTGCCCTGCTGGATTTGAAAAAACTGAGTTGTACTTTATTCCACACATAGCTAATGGTAGTGTGTTGTGTTTTTTTTTTTTTTTTTGCTATGCTATTAGAAAATGAATATGGCATATGATCCACATCCTAGAATATTGCTTTTAAAAAATTTTGTATGTTTTTTTTAAATAGTAATATATACACAGCGTGTACTATATCCTTATTGGCGGCAACGTTTTGTGAGTACAGCGGTTTTTAGGTGTTAATACAGGTTATAGAGATGTTGGTAATAGTGTTAATTTGGATAAAGATCTCCTTACAGTCATGAGTAATTATCTGTATCGGTACAGATCCCATGATTAAAATGGCAGTCCAAACTACCTAGTAGCCGGCACTCATTCTTTGTTTGACATTGAGCTGATCCTCATTTTGCTTTTTCCAGAATCAGAATATTTTAAACAAACTTTAGTGATTTTTTTTTTTTTTTTTTTTTTTTTTTTTCCCCTCTTGAATTTGGCAGAATATTTTTATTTTCTACATATTTCTGCCCATTAAGAGCCAAGCCGTGGATTTGCTTTAATCGCCTTCCCCAGCGTATGCTTTTCATTCACCTCCCCTGCCACTCCAGCACAGAGCTGAAGGAAATGCTTGGTACTTCAGGTAACAGACAATGTTCCCTTTAAATTGTTTACAGGTGAAACTCAAAGTTAGAATATCGTGCAAAAGTTCATTTATTTCAGTAATGCAACTTAAAAGGTGAAACCAATATATGAGACTCATTACCGTATATACTCGAGTATAAGCCGACCCGAATATAAGCCGAGGTACCTAATTTTACCACAAAAAACTGGGAAAAACTATTGACTCGAGTATAAGCCGAGGGTGGGAACACCAGTGGGAAGAATCGTGCCTCATCATTGGTGTCAGTGGGAAGAATCGTGCCTCATCATTGGTGTCAGTGGGAGGAATCGTGCCCCATCATTGGTGTCAGTGGGAGGAATCGTGCCTCATCATTGGTGTCAGTGGGAAGAATCGTGCCTCATCATTGGTGTCAGTGGGAGGAATAGTGCCCCATCATTGGTGTCAGTGGGAGGAATAGTGCCCCATCATTGGTGTCAGTGGCAGGAATAGCGCCCCATCATTGGTGTCAGTGGGAGGAATAGCGCCCCATCGTTGGTGTCAGTGGGAGGAATAGCGCCCCACCGTTGGTGTCAGTGGGAGGAATAGCGCCCCACCGTTGGTGTCAGTGGGAGGAATAGCGCCCCACCGTTGGTGTCAGTGGGAGGAATAGCGCCCCACCGTTGGTGTCAGTGGGAGGAATAGCGCCCCACCGTTGGTGTCAGTGGGAGGAATAGCGCCCCACCGTTGGTGTCAGTGGGAGGAATAGCGCCCCACCGTTGGTGTCAGTGGGAGGAATAGCGCCCCACCGTTGGTGTCAGTGACACCAATGATGGGGCACTATTCCTCCCACTGACACTTGCTGACCCCTGTTCCAGTATGGTGCTGCTGCAGCCAGCATATGTGTTTGCAGCAGCACCTAAGCACGGCACACTTTCCTGCATCTCCTTCACTCGATTTTCGCGGGGCCGCTCAGCTCTGCCTCCTCGCCGGTGAGAAGGCGGAGCCGAGCAGCCGCGCGAACATCCAGTGGACGAACTGAATGAAGGAGCAGCCGCGCTTCCTGGACCGGATCGTCGTGGGACCGGAGCCAGGTAAGAGACAGCAGCCCCCTGCAGACGTTGTCTCGAGTATAAGCCAAGGGGGCCGTTTTTCAGCACAAAAAATGTGCTGAAAAACTCGGCTTATACTCGAGTATATACGGTACTTGCAAAGCAAGATAGTTCAAGCCATGATTTGTCATAAATTGTGATGATTATGGCTTGCAGCTCATGAAAACTCCAAATCTACAATCTCAGAAAATGAGAATATTGTGAAAAGGTGCAATATTCTAGGCTCAAAGTGTCCCACTCTAATCAGCTAATTAAGCCATAACACCTGCAAAGGGTTCCTGAGCCTTTAAATGGTCTCTCAGTCTGGTTCAGTAGGAATCACAATCATGGGAAAGACTGCTGACCTGACAGTTGTGCAGAAAACCATCATTGACACCCTCCATAAGGAGGGAAAGCCTCGAAAGGTAATTGCAAAAGAAGTTGGATGTTCCCAAAGTGCTGTATCAAAGCACATTAATAGAAAGTTATGTGGAAGGGAAAAGTGTGGAAGAAAAATGTGCCCAAGCAGCAGGGATGACCGGAGCGGATCGTCAGGAAAAGGCTATTCAAAAGTGTTGGGGACTTTCACAAGGAGTGGACTGAGGCTGGAGTCAGTGCATCAAGAGCCACCACACAGGCGAATGTCGTATTCTTTTTGCCAAGCCGCTCCTGAACAACAAACAGCGTCAGAAGCGTCTTACCTGGGCTAAAGAAAAACAGACCTGGTCTGTTGCTCAGTGGTCCAAAGTCCTCTTTTCTGATGAGAGCAACTTTTACATCTCATTTGGAAACCAAGGACCCAGAGTATGGAGGAAGAATGGAGAGGCACACACTGCAAGATGCTTGAAGTCCAGTGTGAAGTTTCCACAGTCTGTGTTGATTTGGGGAGCCATGTCATCTGCTGGTGTTGGTCCACTGTGCTTCATTAAGTCCAGGGTCAACGCAGCAGTCTACCAGGAGATTTTGGAGCACTTCATGCTTCCTTCTGCAGATGAGATTTATGGGGATGCTGACTTCATTTTCCAGCAGGACTTGGCACCTGCCCACACTGCCAAAAGCACCAAAACCTGGTTCGGTGACTGTGGGATTACTGTGCTTGATTGGCCAGCAAACTCGCCTGACCAGAACCCCATAGAGAATCTATGGGGCATTGCCAAGAGAAAGATGAGACATGAGACCGAACAATGCAGAAGAGCCTGAAGGCCGCTATTGAAGCATCCTGGTCTTCCATAACACCTCAGCAGTGCCACAGGCTGATGGCTTCCATTCCACGCCGCATTGAGGCAGTAATTGCTGCAAAAGGGGCCAAACAAAGTACTGAGCTTGAACTATCTTGCTTTGCATGTAATGAGTCTATCTCCTATATTTCACCTTTTTAAGTTTCATTACTGAAAAAA
The DNA here is from genome assembly GCF_062004578.1 of Staurois parvus. Classification (NCBI taxonomy): domain Eukaryota; kingdom Metazoa; phylum Chordata; class Amphibia; order Anura; family Ranidae; genus Staurois; species Staurois parvus. The sequence goes on from NW_028317995.1 coordinate 257,617, forward strand.
ATGAACTTTTGCACGATATTCTAATTATTTTAGTTTCACCTGTATGCTGTCATAACCTTTTTGATACTGAACCTCACGACACGGCAAATACACCGGCAACTTCAGTCACAGAGGCACCAGCAAAGCAGGCACAATTTGCCCTCTTTTGAAGCTCGGTAAGCTCTGAAATGACTACGTATTACTAGCAGCTCACAGTGAAAGTGAGGCTTCCCACTTGTTAGCTAGGTGTAGTGAGGGAGCTAAAGGGAAAATGCGTAAAGATGTGAACTACCTTTGAGTTCAGTGGGAAGATCTTAGCCAACTGTACTGGACTGAGTGGAAGAGCATAAAGAGGTTGTTCTGGCAGTTAGCTTTTTTTTTTTTTTTTTTTGCTTCACTTGGCAGAAACACAGTATTAACGGTCAGGGTTTGCATTTGGCCTTCATCTAAGACATGCACTGTTAAATGGATATACATTTCCTTAGTTATGCAGTGGTTGACGTTGGAGTAGCTCTATGCATGGGTTAAATGGCTGGGCAAGATCCTCTGCTTCTGGGTTAAATGGCTGGGCAAGATCCTCTGCTTCTGGGTTAAATGGCTGGGCAAGATCCTCTGCTTCTGGGTTGCCCTGTGCACATAGCTGGACAGCAGCATAGCACCATCTGTCATGCCTTAGTGTTCTACAGAGAGAATCACCTTCCGCTTTTATGACTAGTTTGAATAGTTCTAATATAATACTTAGATTACCGTATTTTCCGGCGTATAAGACGACCCCCTACTTTTCCTGTTAAAATATAGGGTATGGGCTATACTCGCCGTATAAGACTACCCCTCTTCCAACGCATACCAAATAAAAATTAAAAAACATCAGATTTGATTTCAATATGGTATGGTATTCCAATGATGGGGCACGATTCCTCCCACTGACACCAATGATGGGGCACGATTCCTCCCATTGACACCAATGATGGTGCCTCATCATTAGTGTCAGTGTGTGAGGAATCGATAGCATCACACCATTGGTGTACGTGGGAGGAATAGCGCCGAGTCAGTGAGAGGAATAGTGCCCCGTCAGTGGTGTCAGTGACACCAATGATGGGACACTATTCCTCCCAATGACACTTGCTGACCCCTGTTCCAGTATAGTGCTGCTGCAGCCAGCATATGTGGTTGCAGCAGCACCTCTGCACTGCACACTTACCGGCTGCTCCCTCACTTGATTTTTACGGGTCCGCTCGGCTCCGCCTCCTCGCCCATGATTGGCCGCCTGTGTGCCTTTCCTGAGCTACAGTTCTGGCGGCCAATCACCGGTGAGGAGGCGGAGCCGTGCGGCGGGAGTGGCTGGAGTGACTGAATCAGCAGCGCTTCCTGGATGGATCGTCGTTGGAGCCAGGTAAGAGACAGCAGCCCTCTGCCCACCCCTGTACTTGGTGTCCCTTCCGTCGGAAGGGGGGGGCGGCACTGCGCCGGCCCCATAAAGTGCCGCCCTGATGTATACCGGCATATAAGACGACCCCCGACTTTTGAGTAGATTTTCAAGAGTCAAAAAGTCGTCCTATACGCCGGAAAATACGGTACCACTTTTTATAGTTCAAGGTCTTTAAAACCTGTGTTGGGGGTTCTATTTGTCTTTTTACCTCTGCTTGCCTTTTTGGATTTGGTTTTTGTCTAGGTATTCATCAGAAATTTAAAGCAAGCAGTCCATATAGTTTAAACGCAGTAACTGTGTATCCACAGCTATTTTCTGAATGAGATTTTCAAATCTGTTTTGATTTGGCCACATTTATTGTGTTGAGATTGTCAGGCAGTCTGTTTTGCCAGCATATGCGGCTTTTTTTTTTTTTTTTTTTTTTTTTTTTTCACCTTGGCAAAAAAAGTTGTAGTCTTGACCTCTCAGCTTAATGAATATTGGAGGTCCTTATATTTTTCACATCTATAATGTAAGGGAATTTCCACCATCAATGGAATAGTGGAAATCCTCTTTTATACAGGGAATTTTGAGCATCAGCTTATTGTTTGTGTTTGGCCCTTTTATTGGCATTGATATGATGAGAAAGCTGTTGCTTCATAAAACGGTCAGGTCAGGAACAGTGGGAGTGATAGCTGAACTACAAAGAGATTAGCGACCTCACTTTATAAAATATGACAAAGTATTTAGTTGACCCAAAAGTTTACTTCTAGGGGGGAAGTCTAGGTTGAGCCATTTTTTGGATTTGTGTATACAGGGAACTTCATTGGTGAGATCTTTGCTGGCTTTGTGTACATCAGCCTTTTTGTTCTAACTCCTATCTTTTCAATAAAACTACCTTGTATTGCAACTCATGTGCCAGCCCAACAATTCAAGCAAAGAAATTCAAACATTAAAATCCCAGAGATAAAAAGGAAGTAGCTCTCCAGTATCTATCAGTTTTAAATTGCCATTTCATCCTTTTTAATGTTTTTTTTTTTTTTTTTTTTGACAGGTGGTTCCCAAAAGGACAAACAGACCCGGCATTAGCACAACAGACAGAGGCTTTCCACGTGCAAGATACAGAGCTAGAGCATCATCGTACAGCTCCCGTTCCAGATTCTACAGCGGCTATCCTTCAAGACCCAGAGGACGCGTGTACAGGTCTGGGGGCTGATCAGCACAGGAAGCATTGGGGATCCAGTTGGTGGGTGTTGGGATATTTGTCATTATCACAACTTTGTCTGCTTACACTAGGCTTGTCTTTTTCAGGGGTCGGGCTCGTGTGACATCATGGTATTCACCTTACTAAACATATAACGTTAGGAAGACCTGAGAGGCAAAAACACAAAAAAAAGAAAAAAAAAGAAGACTGGAAATGAATTTTAAGAGTTTATTAAAACAGGGTCCCATGTGACCCATTCTTTTCTCTTGTGCTCACATGCCCCATGTTCATCCTTCAATGTTTCAAGATGGGTGTGGTAGGCCAGGCTCCTGATGGTTTCTGTATGTTGGGGGTAATAGGAGGTTGTACTAATTAGTGTGAGTGTATGACTTGTCCTGGGGTATTCTGGGGGTGTGCTGACTGTTTATGTGCAGGATACCTGTTAATCAAAGAATGTGTATTATGAATGGTTCCCAGCCTAGTGTGTTTTCTGCTGTGGGAGGGAAGTGATGTCTGCTAAACATCCTGCTGTTTTCCTTTTCTTTTTCTTTTTTTTGCGTGTTTTTATCTTTGCAGGTATCTTTCTATGGGAGAAGCTTGTTTCCCGGAGAGAGTCGGCTGCACCTCACAAAACAGCCTTTTCTTTAGTTTTATTCTAGCTCAGATTCCTGCATAGTGCTGGAAGATACAAGCTGGGCATCTTGTGTTTTAGACTGTTCCTTTTTTGTTTGTTTTTTTTGTTTTTTGTTTTGTTTTTTTTTTTTTTTCCTTTTGAGACTTTTTTTATAGTGCCAGGCAGGGAAAGGAGAAAAATAAAAAAAAAATGGTAACATGTAATTTGTGTCTGGTTTTTTTTTTTTTTTTGTTTTTTTGTTTTTTTTTATTGGACTGCAGGCAGTTGCTCTGAGGTCCATGTCACTTACTCAACCACCTTGGACAAAAGTCATAAACATTCTCTATTACCCACAAATGTTTTATTTTTAAACCTGTTAAAGGAGCAGGCCATGTCAATACCAGCTGTGTTATGTACCTCAGAGGCAAAGCACTGCCGAAATTCAAGCGCCACAGAGGGAAAAAATGGGGAAATGGCTGCACACATCTACTGTGAGGCAGTAACTGTCTGTAGTTTCATGTTTGTTCTGTAGTTCAGAGGGTTTCCATGGACATTGGTGTATTCACACCTGTAGGCACATTTCCACTGTCTCCTGCATTTGTACGTGAAAACAAGTTTGTTTTTTTTTTTTGGGGGGGGGGGGGTTTGTTTTACTAAATTGTGTTTTTATTTTTAGAAAACGAACATTTGCAATGAGACCATTTTACATATGTCTTAATTTAGTGGTCTACAAACTATGGCCCAGGGGCCGGATGCGACCCTTTGCTTTCCCTAATCCGGCCCTTGGGGCACTTTCTCCCACTGATACAAGACACTATTCCTCCCACTGGCACAAACAAGGGGGCATAATTCTTGCTACTGACATCAACAGTCATTACTCCTCTCACTGAAACAAACCATGGGGCACTATTCGTCCCACTGACACCAGTGATGGAGCACTATTTCTCCACTTTACACCAAGAATAGGGCTCTTCCTCCCTAATTCCAAAGATGCATTGTTTACTCCCAATGACGTAGGACAATTTCTACTCCCAATGGCCACAGTCCGGCCCCCCTAAGGTCTGAAAGTCAGTAAACTGACCCTTTGTTTAGAAAGTTTGGAGACCCCTGGTATAAATGAACAATTGTTTACAATGAAGGGAAGAATACAATCTGGTAGTACAAATTAAGTGCAAAATCTCAAACAGACATGAAGTTGCTCAAAATACAAAAACGGACGTCTCAAGTAGGGTCCCCACTTATTGTGGAGCACAGGTCTGGAAGGCGTATGTGTGCATCAAGTAACATACCAAAAGTAGTAAGAGATAAGTAAACAAAGGACCAAATCTGTGGTTAATCCTAGATCTAATGAAAAGTTTTATATAGTACTAACAGTAAAGAGTATGTGAACATACACCAGTAGTCGCCATAGTACTCAGCCTGTGTGACATTATAAAACAAAATAGGAGGTAGTGGAGGGTCGAAATTTGTTGAACAGCTTCATTGTATCTTTGGCTGCAGTATGTTCCATCTGCCCTATGTCTGCAATAAGTAGTCTGCGACTACTGCAACTCCCTCCTCATTGGCTTACCTTTTACAGAGGCTATCACCCCTCCAGTTCATCATGAATACTGCTGCCAGGCTCATCCACCTTACCAATCATTCAGTGTCTGCTACCCCTGTCTGCTAATCCCTCCACTGGCTTCCACTCACTCAACAAATAAAATTCAAACAACTTACAAAGCCATCCACAACTCTGCCCCCAGCTACATCACCAACCCGGTCTCACAATATCAACGAAACCGCTCTCTTCAGTGCTCCTAAGACCTTCTGCTCTCTAGTTCCCATGTCACCTCCTCCCATGCTCACCTCCAGGACTTCTCCCATGCTTCTCCCATCCTATGGAACTCCCTATCCCAATCTGTCTGGCTGTCTCCTAATCTATCCACCTTTAGACGATACCTGAAAACCTTTCTCTTTAAAGAAGTCTATCCTGTTTCTACCTAGTAAACCACCATTTATTTCCTCCATAAGCTCATCCCCCCCACAGCTATTACATTTTGTATCACTCAACCCTTCCTCCTAGATTGTAAGCTCTAACGAGCAGGGCCCTCTGTTTCCTCTTGTAACAAATTGTAATGTAACTGTAATGTCTACCTTCATTTTGTAAAGTGCTGCACAAACTGTTGGCGCTATATAAATCCTGTATAATAATAATATATGATTTGAGGACCAGATGAGGGTTTATTAGTTTGCCAATGTAAAGAGAGAAGTCTTCTAGTGGCCATAAGAATATGTATGACCAGTAATTTTTTAGAATATTTTGGGATGCCTATGAAGGGCAGCCCAAGTTAACCAAAATAAGTACTTCTAAAATTTGGTTAGTTGCATAACCCATAACCAGAAAGGTTGGATCAGGAAGCATTGCCAAAAAAAAGAACAAGGTGCAGTTTTCCTGTTCACTCCTTCAGCATATGTCACTATAGATTTGTATGTATAACGTACATAGTTTTTTATACCAGAACATCAGTATTTTTATAGATATTTTCTTTGTTTGCCACACATAGGGAGTACTTAGCTGCTGTGTCCCAAATGTTACTAAATTTTTTTCATTGGGTCTTTGAAGACCACCCTTTAAGTGTTACTAAACCCACAAGCGTAAAAAGTGTCTATGCAGTAAAGCATGCTTGTTATACTCTGGAACCTAAGGGGTTAATTCTCTGCATTGTGTAAAAAGGCTGTTTGATCCTGACTTCTCTGGTTCTCCCCTTCCAGTGTCCCCCTCTCGTGATAAGACAGATTATGTGGAGACACTGCACAAGCTCTGTTTGGTGTTTTTTTTTTTTCCCTGTTCTTGAGTGCATGTGATCAGCACCTGAGGTGTGCCTGCAGTGGCTCTGGTGGTTTTATCTCAATATTACCCTTGGGGTTCTAGTGGATTACATCCTGGTATTTAAAGCAGAATTCCAGTCAAATGGTTTATTTTCCCATGTACTGGTCTATGGGTGTGATGACATCAGGAACAGCCTAGTCACAAGGCTAGTGGGGGGGGCAGGAGCGGCTAGCTGTTACTATAGCCTCTCCCTGCACATCATTTTACTGAACATCTGAGCTGTATCGGCCATCTGTATGCAAGCATGGATCCTGAGGATGCAAGTTGTGTGAAATGCGTTGCTCTTACACACTTATAACTTATTGATTACTTATGATTGTGGCAATTGCTCACATGTATAAACCAACTACCTTTTCATATTCTACAAACATACACACCCTATCCCGTAGTCTCATACTACTAACATAATGTCCATCAAAAAGTCCCACATAAAAAAATCAAGAAATAAAAAAATAAAATAAAACGTGCAAAAAATAATCCTTGTTTCTTCAATCTTCCACCTATGACAATGTCCAAATCTTCCCTTCAATCCAAAAGTACCTCAAAAAAAATAAACTAGATATAGTGCATTATCTTTTACAAAATCAATAAACGTGATAGCATGCAACCACACTGGTGACATAAGTAAACATCACGTGAAGTGAAAAAACAGCACAGTAAGCTGTTTAATAAATTATGTATACCATTTATACTATTCCACTGAGTCTGCTCCCATTTGTCCTGTGAGGAACGGGGATCCCGATGCCCGTCATTGTGTGAGGAGGGGATTTCATTATCTACTCATCTTAAGGATAGCATACCCCCAGTGAAGGCTGTATGTGGCACAAAGAAAGTTTAAGGGGGTAACTGTATATTATCCTACATATGTAGTGGCACGTATTTGGCATCATTTTGTCACTGATCACAATTGTGTTTTGTAGTGTCACACATTGCAGTGGTGGTTTCATAGGACCACTAGTTAAGTGGTGTGCTGTTTTTTCACTTCACATGTGTGATGTTTACTTATGTCACCAGTGTGGTTGCATGCTATCACGTTTATTGATTTTGTAAAAGATAATGCACTATATCTAGTTTATTTTTTTTTGAGGTACTTTTGGATTGAAGGGAAGATTTGGACATTGTCATAGGTGGAAGATTGAAGAAACAAGGATTATTTTTTGCACGTTTTATTTTTTTATTTCTTTATTTTTTATGTGGGACTTTTTGATGGACATTATGTTAGTAGTATGAGACTACGGGATAGGGTGTGTATGTTTGTAGAATATGAAAAGGTAGTTGGTTTATGTGCTTTCAAGGGTGAAAGTTTGACTTTTCATTTGGGAAATTAAAGAGTGTTAATTTATTAATTGCTCACACGTGACATGCTGTCATTGAATTTATGCTTGTTTCTAATGTATTTTAATTTTTTTAAACAAATTATGGTTTTGTATATTTGTACCTCTGTATCTTCCAGCAGACCTTGACTGCCCATAGGGCACACCAGTCTTTTGCCTGGTGGGGCAGGGCTGCCTGGATAGGAGAGGTGGCATAAAGAGGAACCACTGCTGCTGCAGAGAAATGGACAGCTTTATCTGTATACTACCCCTCCTATCAATCTTTGCTGTCTCTTCTCTCCTGAGCCCCCCTCCTCCCACGCAACTCTGCTGCGTTTCCTCTCCCCTCTCTTGCTGGCTGCTGCGAGGAAGGGGCTGGTAAATATGTAATTTACCAGCCCCTGCCTAGTCTGAATGGACAGTCCATGATCATACCTGTCACTGATTTTGTCTAATTTATAATGAAGGCATAGTAAACTGTTTACTATACTTCAGTTTATGAATGAATGGGAAGCCCTGTACAGAACTATTCCTATCCATTCATTCTGTGCTTCTGAGGCTGTAGAGATAGTTGCAAATAAGCCCCAATTTTGTAGATCTTTATCTCGAAGTGGCATCTTCACTTATTTTGTGTCAAACCCAGCAGATGGCTGAAAGAGCATGTAGTATGTCTTGGCCCTCTTTTTATCTAATGTCTGAGGATATATTGCTTTTGTATGCCTGCACAGACTTTGGCACGGTAATAAATCCTGCTATTCAAGCCAAGTTTTTGAGAAGAGCTGTTGTTGAGAGAACAGTAAGAGGCTGATTTCTCATACTTTGTATTTTCTCTGGGAGAGGAAGTGACAAATGCATCCAATATGTTTTTAACTCTTCCTAGTTTTTTCAAAAATTGAGTTTTTAGATGCTTACATGATTGTGTTTTGCACATGAAGGCAATCACTTCTTCAGCTCCTCCCTTTAAAGTGTCTAAATACAAAAATGTATTGTATTTGGATAACTGCATTAGGTATCTTCCACCCCTTCCCCCTTTTATTTTCAGCTGATGAGCTAGCTCTTCACACTTGGCCCATGGCTATGCTCAGTCTTAGAAAGCAGCTCGTAGTGGATAGACTAGTAGATAATAATAATCTTTATTACACAATCTCTTGCATGGAAGTTAAACAGCCAGTGTCTCAGGGATCAGTGTACTGCACTATACCCACTGTTGCTGAGATTCTGGTGTCTATGATCAGTCAGATACAGATGATACTGTCGAGAGAAGGTAAACCTGTGCTGAGAGAGGATGGAAGATAAACTCCAGTGGGAGAGGCACCAAAAACTGCCTCTCCATACCAACCACGGTTTGAGAAAGGTGGGTGCTCTAAATGTTGCCATAGTGACTCGGCTTAGTTTGTAGATTCAGGAAGCCTCAGTGGCATCTGACAGCACTGGTTTGTATAGACCAGTGATGTTTTTGGCCCCCCCTGGTTCCTACAGCCAGAGCAGAATCTTAGCAACACTGGGTATAGTATATTAATCCCTGAGCAGCTGGCTGTCTGCCAGAAATGTGTAAATAAATGTTCAGCTGATGTCAGCAGGGTGTCTACGGTGAATGGTGGGGGATCCTTAAATCTGGACATGAATTGTTCCAATTAGTTATTGGAGCTGAAAGCCAGGAGCACCGTGTCCCCCATCCTTCCCCTGCAACAAAGATCTTGAAACTCCTCCCAGGGTGAAGAGACTGTGCCCCAAAGTCCAGACATTAAAGTGGAACTTCACTCTGTCAACATTAACTATTTTTCATCCTTATACTGTTAGCATTGGTAAATAGGAAAGTATATTATATTTACTTGTTTTAAACTTTTTTTTTTACACATTTCTTCACCTACTTCCTGATTTTCATGCTTAGTTAAATGATGTCATACTTCCCAGGGGTCTTCAACAGGGGAGAAGGGACTTTATAAGCTAAACACATCCTTCTGCCTACATACCTGAGCTATGGACAGATTGATTCTAGAAAGTAAATTCTACATGAATTATCTGCCTGTACTCTAGATAACCGTGGCCAGAAATGCTGGGTGCTGTTTTTCAGAGTGATTTCTCAGCAAAATAAAGTGTGGAAACATGGATGAATAGGTGAGTTTGCTTTGAATATTATAAATGAATTAAATAGTATTTTTGACTTGTGGGGCTCAGATGCAGTGTAATTCCCCTTTAACCACCTCCCATCTGGCCCATGTATATAAATGGCTGCACGGTGGCAGCAAAGGGTCAGGTGGCTGTTTATAAACTGCCTCCCCACACCCTGCTTGTGCGTGCTCCCTGGGAGCGTGCAGCAACGTGATTCGGTGCCTGCTGTGTTCTCCGGGCACTTGAGCACTGATCGTCGGACGGGACCTCTGTGCGAGGTCCCGATCATGTGATCACCGATTGGCCAATCAGTGATCACATGCAGAGTAGTAAGCAAGATGTAATTTCTGACATTGCTTACTACGAGTGAAATCTGTGAATGATCCCAGAGGTCACATGGTACAAGGCTATTCACAACAGCCTTGTACCATATGACAAGCTGTGACCAATCACAGCTCACTCAGTAGTTCTCAATGGCTGCAAGAATGCAGACAGAGAGAAAGAAATGATTGCTTTTACACCCATGTAGGATGTAAAAGCAATCGGTGTAAAAAAAAAAAATCATCACCCCCCACAAGTAGTGTAATGTCACCATGGTGACACTACTGCTAGGGTGACTGTATGTAAAAAAAAAAAAAAAAAAATTTAAATATTAAATTATTTTTGGTTAAACTAATTTGTTTTTTTTTTTTACTAAAAAGATAATGGAATACATTTTTGCCAAGATTTATGAAGAAAGATTTATTTGCAAAATTTTATAAGAAAAACACTTTCAAAATTTTTGGACTTTCATTTACATAGCAAAAAAAATAAAAATCCTAGCGTTGAATAAATACCACCAAAATAAAGCTTTATCTGTCTCAAAAAAATGCTAAAAAAATTCATATGGGTACAATGTTGCATGACCGTGCAATTGTCATTCAAAGTGTGATAACACTGGAAGGTGGCATGGATAGGAAGGGGGTAAAAGTGTCTGGACTGGAAGTGGTTAATGACAAAGGAAATCTACCTACAATTTTTTTTTACTCCTGGAAAATAGATGGTGGCTAAGGCTGGAATATGACGTTCTGCCAAAGCCAAAATCAGATTTATTTTTTTTTAGGCAGCAAGACATTTGGTTTCCCCTTGGTGGTTTACTGTATGTAAGCTGCTGAAGAAATAACCACGTGGTTCTGATCTCCAGAGCAGGAGATGAGCCTTACAGGGTGGCATCTGCTATGACCTTCCAGTGAAGAGGCAGGAAGGATTTCCCTCCACTTCAGGGGTGGATTTGTGATCCAGCACACCACAGTCAGCCAAGTTTTGGCAAGCAGGTAAATGAGCTGGTCCAAAGACCCTCCTTGTTCCACAGAGCTAGAATGTAGAGAAGCGAAGAATAAGTGAAATGGGTGTATGCAATTGGCTTGAAGGAAGTAACCAATAAGCTCAACAATGTAGTCTTCCATCCCATTAGCACTCGTAAATAGGTGATGCAACAGTGAGAAATGAAGATGTATGGATCGGATACTGGGTGATCTAGAACTAGACAAGCTAAGTGACCAAATACATGGATGTAGATGGATAGATCTGCAATGACACTACAAACTAGCAGCAACATGTAAGCCCATAATTACGAGGAACAAAGGCAAAGCATCTAACTATACTAATATCTACTTCAAACAACAAAAATATTTGCTAGTGTCCAATGCTTTTAAAAGTACACTACAACACCCTCCGGCACTGTGAGCATATTGTAAGCTGGTCAGGCCCTGCTACGCTTGTGATCCTCCATAACTATGTGATCAGTGAAAGTGTCCCCAATGGTACTCACAATACCTGCAGAGTAGGTCTCTTTCCTGCTACTGTGACTAAGGCCTTGTTCACACCATGGTGCAGAGATGTTAGTTTTTCTGCACACGTTCTGCAAAGCACAACAAAATCAGGTGTTCTCTGTGCTCTGTTTATACCACAACACTAGTATCCTGCAGATTTTTTCTGTGCAGGAATCTGCAATGTTTATAAAACTCATTGACGAGTGCATGAAAACTGATGTCTCTGCAAGTGAAATCTGCATGTCGGTTTCCATCAGGTTTTTCTGCACGTATGGTGTGAATGAGGCCTAAATCTTTAGATTTGGTACTTTCTCAGAATCACAACTCGGCAAGGCCCCAAATTGTTCCAAAACTCTTAACCAGCAGAAATAAAGACAAAAATATGAACTTACCTGCCTATACACAATGTTTTGCAGATTGCACATGGAGCTAAACAGGAGCAGCTCTGCTTACAAGCCTGGCACAATGCCAGTATGCTAGGATGAACGACTGCTGTGCATGCGTAGGAGTGATGTCATCCTGCCTTGGCCAATCAAGAAGGACAAAGACTGGTACCCAGAAGGCAGGAAGAAGATACCAGTGGGAGACCTTGCGGACATCAGACCTTAGCAGCATAGTTGTGTATTTGAGCCTTTCGTTGCACTTTAAGATGACATTAAACACCCAGGGTTTTTTTTAACAGAAAAAACATCCAGGGTTTTAAGCATTTTCAGTTAACCAGTTAAATTGATGTAATCAATTACTGAATAAGTAGATTCTTTATCTTTTAATCCCTACCTCTGTTCCTGTTGCCAAGCTGGTGCCGTGACAGCTGCCCCAGGCTTCCTGTTGCAGGGAGGCTCCTTTTTCTTGCTACGTTCTGTGGTGCCATCCTTGCATGCAGGGACTAGAGTTGTGTTTCCCTTTAAATATGTGCATTAAAGAAACACACAGCACCATAGCCTAAGATAGTAAGGCACTGCCCTGCCCTCCTCCCTCAAAGCTAACAGACTGACTTGAGCCTGTATTGTTCACTTTGTGTGGAAGTTCAGGGAAGCAGTACCAAGAACCAGCAACAATGTAAATTGTAAGCTGCTAGGGTAAGAATTTTAACAACTAGCTTACTGGGAAATATTTTTTTTGTGCTCAGTGTGTTAAAGTAAAATCACTGAGGGTTTAATACTAATTTATTGTGTGTAGAGGTGTTTTCTTGCACCTTTTATTCAAATTTTTGCTAAGTGCTCCAGTCATAGGAAATTAATTGCTGCAAGATCTGTCCCCCTCCGTCTCTGCAGTGAGAACTGAGCAATCTCTCAGTTCTCTGCTCTAAGCAGAGTTGTCACTCGTTCTTTGGCTGTTTGCTCTGTCCCTCCAGTGCTAACTGGAGTACTGGGCTGTGGAGGGGTGGGAGGGGCTGGATAAGACTCTTGGTGGATCGCTGAGAGGCTGAGCCAGGTGTCCGTCCAGGCTTCTGGGTCCATAGGGTCAAGATCTTTTCAGAGCCTGGACTGGATGAGTGATGTCAGACAACAGCCTGTTGTCTGCTGAAAACGGGTCACAGGAGTGCAGAACGTACTGCACTCCTATGACCAACAGGACAAGTACAGCTATACTTGTCCTTTAAGTGAAAATGAGAGAGAGACTGAAAAAAACTAATCATACATGAGTTGCATCTACAAGCTGTTTTGTTATTGGGTTTAGATATGCTTCAGGCATCATTTAGAAAGGCAGCTAGGAGGGTTGGGGTGTAAAAATGCACGGTTGAGCCACATTTTTTATGATATGACCTAATATATACATATTATAAATAAATGTGAAAGTAATATATACAAAGTGATACAACGTGCAAAAGAACGTAAAAGTGACCTGATCCTCCTGGGATCTTCACATATCTAACTGTGACCTGATCCTCAATGGATCCAGAAGTGAACACAGTGGATACTAAACCACCAAAAGGATGGTAATAGCAGAGTTTTGTGAACCAATGCTAAAACGTATGGTATAAAGGTGAATGAATCCTGAATGGGATCCTAAGTGATGGTGAATATAAATAAAAATATAAGATATATAAACTTAATCCAAATGGGGACTAATAAGTGATATGTCCAACAATTAGGACTCAAATTAAGAAAAACGCATAAACATGCAAGTACATATCAAAAATGCATAAACCATGCATAAAAAATAAATGAACCCCAAACACTACATAGTGTTTCCATACACAGATATATATATATATATATATGAAATAAACAAACAAAAAATTATACAATAGTGTAAATATCTGTGTGACTATATCATGCAAAAAACGCATGACCCAAAACAACAAATATATATGTGAAAAGTCCAAAATTGGTGTTGAAAACACCATGTAATCCAGAAAACAAGACAACACTCGTGCCCGTGGATGGTGAATGTGGGTAACCACAGAAGGGTATCCGTAAGTAGCCAAATTAGCCGCTCACCACCTTGCTTCGACCCGCAAGGGTCAAAACACTTTTGGGATCACAAAACCGGATCCTCCATGCATATGATTCCTCTAACTCTGGATATCTCTCCCTTCAACCATCTCCCTCTCAGGGATGTACGTATAAGTGACGATATCCTCTCCAGGTATATGGGTAGGGTGTAAGCCAGTATCAGTCTCCAATCCGCCCCCGGCATCTCCCCGGTGGAGGGGGCGGGGGGCAGCGGAGAACAATACTGGCTTACAACCCTACCCATATACCTTGAGAGGATATCGCCACTTATACGTACATCCCTGAGAGGGAGATGTGTATATATATATTTTTATTTATATTCACCATCACTTAGGGCTCATTCACACTTGGCTGTTTTGCCAACGCTTGCCAAACGCCCCTATAGCATTTGGCAAGCGTTGGTCCGGCGTTTGCGGAGCGTTTTTTAACGCTCCGCAAACGCCGCATGCGCGGTTTAGCGGTGGTTGCTAGGCGTTTGCCGAGCGTTAATAACGCCCCACAAACGCCTATAATGCAGTTTGAGTGGTGTTACCGCTCCGCAAACGCCCCGCAACCGCGTCGCAAACGCCGGCCGGGCGTTTGTGGAGCGGCACCATAGACGAGAATAGGAGGCTTCAACGCCTCCTGACTCGTCCGGAGGTGTCCGTTTTGCCGCGACGCAACGCAAACGCTCCCGTTAGAACAGCACCATGTGCTGTAATGTGCAGAATTGGCAGAGGCGTTTGGGAAGCGGTAAAAACGCTTCCCAAACGCCTCTCTGCTGCCTGCACCAGCGCTAGTGTGAACGTAGCCTTAAGATCCCATTCAGGATTTATCCACCTTTATACCATACGTTTTAGTATTGGTTCACATAACTCTGCTATTACCATCCTTGTGGTTTAGTATCCACTGTGTTCACTTCTGGATCCGTTGAGGATCAGGTCACAGATATCTGAAGATCCCAGGAGGATCAGGTCACTTTTACGTTCTTTTGCACGTTGTGTCACTTTGTATATATTACTTTCACATTTATTTATAATATCTATATATTAGGTCATATCCTATGATTTGTATCTTTGGAGTAGCGCTGCATCATTTCCTTTTTATCTTATTTTACCTTGACCATTTTGGTATATGATTGGATGTTAGCAGCTTCTCCCAATTTTTTGCATCTATCATAGGTAGAAGCACAGGAGGTTTACACCATTATGAGCCACATTTTTACCACTCTGTTTATTCTGCGTCCGTGGAATAAACTACCCAACATGTAGCATTCGGCCAGTGGCAAGCCCAACATTCAAGTAAATGAGTTGTGTTGGCAAAAATTGGGATAAAAGAGGCAGATGCACATCAAAATCTACACTTAAGATTTACTAGTTCTTTTCTATAAGAAATAAATGTTTATCTATATGCTACAGGTGTATACCACAAGAGTGAATTTATTGTAGTTTTTCATATATATTTAAACATAACATCAGAGATCTTGATACAAAATAAATACTAAAAGGAAAAAGTCAGTAAAATGATTAGGCAGGTAGTACCATGAATTTCTCAAAATTATTGTAGATTTTTCTACCCATAATCCAAATCAATCTTCCAGATGCCTGAAGTCCAGTTTTTTATGACTCAGGCAGCCAGTTTTTGTAGAAGTTCTGTGAAGCTGTGAGCACAGGTGCAGAGTACAGATACACTGGCTGCCATGGCTTTGAGTGCAACAGGAGATGGGTACAGTGCAGCAGCCTCCTTTGTGGCTAGCACAACTTCTTTAAGGGCTTGGCATAGGGCTCCTCCTTCCCCTGCTAATTTAGCTTGCAGTTGAGTACAGCTGAGCAACCGCCCAAGTGTGTCCCCAATGAACACCAGCTTGTGTGCCGCAATCACCAGCTGTTTTCCATGTCCTACAAAAACACGTGGTGGTTGTGAGCTTGCACTTCCCAGAAATGTACCCACGCAGGTCTGAAGTGTCTGGAGGTGTCCGTGACTTTGAGATGCATAAAAGCGCAGCAAATGATGGTCTTCTTCTGATGGCTCTGGACAAGGGTCAGTCTGGAATGAAAGAGTTCCCAGGTGAGTGTGCTGTGTATTTTTGTGATTCCTAGATTGTAGTTATACATTTTAACAGATTCTAACAAAGCAGCAGAAAACAAATAGGGCAAAGTAAAGCCAAAGTGCCGTATAAATTACATAAAAGCCAGGAAAAGTGTATGCTTGCAATCGAAGGCAATCAGCTGATTAATGTTGTTTCTTTTTTTTCTTTTTCACATGGCCATTCTGTATGTCCGGTATTTATCTGTCTGTGTTATGGATGAAAAACAGACACCCACTTATTTCTATGGACTAGCGGATGTAAACAGATGATCATCTGTTTACATCTGTTTTTTTGAACAGAAGAAACCCTATTTATCTTCTGTTTAAAAAAAAAAAAAAAAAAAAAAAAGCAACGGATGAAAATGGATGTAAACAGACGTTTTTGCATTGGTAAAGGATGTTAAAAAAAATGGATGAAAAACAGATGTGAACTGAAAAAAACTGATGTGAACTAATCCTACCACCAAGGTTGGTGGGTATTGTGTGACAGTATAATTATTATTATTATTATTGAGCATTTATATAGCACCAACAGTTTGCTCATCGTTTTACAATATAATGGGAGACAATACAGCAACAATACAGTTCAATACAAGAGGGTTAGAAGGGAACTGCTCCTTGGAGCTTACAATCTAAGAGTCTGTGTAACAATGCGTTTTCTACCACTGTCATTCCCCTGCCACTCTGCAATGAGCTGGCATGAGGTTTTAGGGGCACAACTTTTTTTTAAAGAGGAGCTATGCTCACCTTTTGGGCGGCCAGCTTCTGCATATAAATCACCAGCTGCTTCCATTAGTCGGGCAGACATGTCCTTCCCGCACTTATCTCTATATTCCTGAACTTGTACATTGAGCTACGCGTACACAGAGCACTGTACAGGCAGGTTCATAGCTTTAATGCACAAATTACATACAGTAGCATGTCTCCTCTGCTTCCTGCCTGTGCCCATTTTTTTTTCATAAAACTCCACTTTAACACATGTACACTGTTATGGCTGCAGATTTTTTCAAATAAAAACCGTAGATTAAAATGATTTAACTACACAGATACAATGGAAATATGCTTCATATCTGAATTTAGATTCCTCTTCTTCGCGAGAAACATTCTTTCCAACCAGTTCAGGGTATGGAGGAGATTCATGTACCCATCCAATAATTCCTCAAGTGCAGGTTATTTATAAAGGAATTTGAAGAATATTTCTCTAATTTGGCATCTTCTGCACCTTTTATGCCTGGAAATCTACGTGTATTATTGTACAACTATTTAGCACTGCATTTGCAGCAATTTTTTTTATTGGCCTCATTACAGGCTGCATCACTTCTTGTGACCAGCAGAGGGGGGTTTACAAAAGAAACTACACACTACAATCTAGTAATAATTCCATCTGAATTTACACAGTGTTTTCTCTAGTCTCACTAATATATTAGAAACATGGTTAGCTCCCTAGTCCTAAATCATCCCCTGAAAATATAAAACTATTAACAGAGACATGTGTTACCTTTTACACCGACGGTTGAGGATTTTAAAGAGTTTTGCTAGTTTTCCTCTAAAATCTTCAAAATAGAGCGTAAGATAAAGATGCTGTGATGTAAATATGAGGGTTTCTATTGCTGACTTCCTTCTGTCATTGACCTGAAACAAGTCTGCAGATCAGTGAATTCATATGTGCTTATCGACATACTGATGCAAAAGAGTATACTATATTTTTGTATCTTCTGATATGACCAGTGTACTAGGTAAGCCATCATCATTTTTTTTTTTTTCCCTGCTTTTACTGACAGAGTTCCTAGTGAATTGTGGTGAGTTCCATATCCATGTATCCAAGAATTTGTAATAGGAGAAACTGCTACAGGTATAAAATGCAGATATATTTCCTGTCTTGGGGAATGCTGGGTCATTCTGACAGCCATAAAATGAAATGAGAAAAAATATGATAGATTATTTGTATCCTCTATCATCATTTAAAAAAAATAATATTTTCCTGTTTTACTGATATGATTGTGGAGTGCCCACCAAGTCCTCCTTCAAGGAATATGTATAAAAGACCAGCGCTTGTTTTCTTCTATTATAGAAACTGTCAGTGACACAAAAAAAAGACCAATAGGGCAGCTTGTAATGAGGAAGACTCCAGCCAGCTTCTACAGGAAAATCTATAGTTGCATAATTTACAGCTGCTTGTATCTTGGGATCTGTTTATTGTGTGATGATTACTTTTAACTGACAGTAACCTTTGTATTTTGCATTTTTTCATCATTTGGTCAGTTTAACCTGCTCAGGTATGTGACCGGTTTTACTTTAAACAATACTTGTGTTTTGTCAGATTTATTACAACTATTTAAAGAATTCTGGTAGAAACCAAAACTTTTCTACACCTTTTAACTCTTTCACTGCCAGAGCAGTTCTTGCATTCTAAAAGCATGAGCTTGGGGAAAAAAATGGTGGTAGTTGCCATTGTTTTAAGTCACACAATGCAACATTTTATCAAACACATTTTCGGTAAAAAAAATACTCTAACACTACAGTGAATGTAAAGGATCATATGTTTGTTCTTTAAAAGAAAATTGTTATACTTACTTGCTTCATGCAATGGTTTTGTGCAGAGCAGCCCTGAACCTCCTCTTCTCTGGTCCCTTGCAGGCAATTCTGGCTCCCCCCCCCCCCCCCCTCAGGCTGTGTGTGTCCACACAAATATGACAAAGAAGAATAAAAATGATACCAAGGCCGCACATCGTTCCTCTAAAGATGGCGCCAGCGCTCAGCTTCAGCGTTTAGTGAAGGAAAAGCACTGGGATACCGCTGCCCACCTAGAACGCTTTTCTTGTACTCCAGTTAAGAAATCCAAGAGGCCCAGTAATGTGTTGGATCTAGCAAACTCTGCTACAGTGCCCCCCCCCCCAACTGCAGGTTCTCTGGCATGGGAGGAAGATTTTAACGCCTGGATCCTACCTGATGGCGGTCGTGATACCCTCCACAGATTCTGAACCTACCCTAGTTGATATAATGAAGGCGATCACAACCTGCAATAGTTCATTGACCACTCTCACGCAGGATGTGGATGGTATGGCTGGATATGCGGAATTTTAAGGAGAGGATCTCTGCGGTGGAGGGATGAATTAGCACTGTAGAGGGTTCAGTTAAACCTATTATATCCGCATTCCCCTCAATTTAATCTCAATCGACATGCTCTTAAAGATCACCCTCCCTTTTTCATGTGCACTCTGGAATGCCCCCTCTGTCTGTAATAAACTCACCTCTGTCTATGACCTTTTTGTCTCCCACTACCTTTAACCTATTAGTAATTACAGAAAAATGGCTTCAAGCATTAGATTCTGCTTCTCCCGCAGCACTTTTCAATGGAGGCTGCTCAGGACCCACTTACCTAGACCCAGTGGTAGGAAAGGAGGTGGAGCTGGTTTGCTTCTATCCACACTGAGCACCTTTAAGTCCTCCCTAACCCTCCCTCTCTATCCTTCTCTTCTTTCGAGACTCCCTGCATTTGGCTGTTTTCTCCCAATTCTCTGAGGATTGCAGTGATCTACCGGCCTCCTGGACCGGTGTCTGGCTTGCTTGATGACTTCTCTGCTTGGCTAACCTACGTTCTCTCCTCTGAAATACCCACTATCATTCTTAGAGATTAACATCCCCATTAACCACATGCCGCCCAGCCACTATAGAAATACGGCGGCACGGCTGGGCAAAACCACGTTTAAAACGTGTGTTTTCAAAACAGGTAGGGGGCGCGCCGCCGCCCTACCTGTCCCGCCGATCACGGCCGCGGATGTCAGTCGCCGGGTCACAGCCAGTCATTACCGGCTATGTCCCAGCGATTAGCGGCAATCACTGACAGAGAGCACAGCTGCAGTAGCTGTGCTTTCTGTCAGTTCCCTGACAGCTCCTGACACGCTGATCGGGACCGAAGAGTTTATCTGTCCGGATCAGTGTGTCTCCGTGCAGTACACACCCCCGCCCCCTAGTAAAACACTCCCCTCACACAGTTAATCCTTTCACTGAGTAATAAAGTTAACCCCTTCCTCCCCAGTGCCATTAGTACAGTGTCAGTGTTTTTTTTTTTTTTGCACTGATCACTGTATTGGTGTCACTGGGGATGTCAATGACCCCAAGTCAGTTCCCCCCCAGTGTCAGAATGTCCGCCGCAGTCCCGCCATAAGTCGCTGATCGCTGCCATAAGTCGCTGATCGCTGCCATTATTAGTATAAAAAAAATGTAAAATTCCAGTATCTTTCCCGCCATTTTTAAACGCTATAACTTTCACGTAAATCAATTCATTTACACGTATTGGGTTTTTTTTTTAGCAAAGACATGTCGCAGAATACATTTTGGCAGAAATTTATGACTAAATTTGATTTTTAAATTTTTTTTTTTTACTGGACATGTTTTATAGCAAAAAGTCCAAAATATTGTTTTTTTTCCTCAAAATTTTCCGGGCTTTTTTTTTTTTCATAGTGCAAAAAATAAAAAACACACAGGCGATCAAATACCACCAAAAGAAAGCTCAATTTGTGGGGAAAAAAAGGAGGTAAATTTAATTTATGTACCGTATTGCATGAACGCACAATTGTCCGTTAAACTAGCGCAGCGCTGTATAGCAAAAAAATGGCGTAAATTGCAGTATGTATACCATAGTTTGTAGACGCTATAACTTTCACAGAAAGCAATCAATATACACTTATTGGGATTTTTTTACCAAAAGCTTAGCAGAATACATTTTGGCCTAAATTTATAACTAACTTTGAGTTTACTATATATTTTTTATAGCTGAAAGTAAAAAATATCGTTTTTCTTCAAAATTTTTGGTCTTTTTTTGTTTATAGCGTGAAAAATAAAAAGCGCACAGGTGATAAAATACCACCGAAAGAAAGCTCGATTTGTGTGAAAATAAGGATGTAAATTTCGTTTGGGTGCAGCATTGAATGACCGCGCAATTATCAGTTGAATTAGTGCAGCGCCGAGTAGCAAAAAGAGGCCTGGTAAGGAAGGGGGGTAAATCCTCTGGAGGGCAAGTGGTTCATGTAAACAACCCAGCTACATCCCAACTCTTCAACCTAACCTCTTACCTTAACACAATGGATACAGTCCTCCACTCACTCTGATGGGAACACGTTAGACCTTGTTTTCTCCCATCTTTGCACTCCCAACAACTGCAAAAATACCCCCTATTCCTCTCTGATCACAAGCTCATCACCTTCAGTGTCCTCATCTTCAAACACCTATCCCTCCAAGCAGCAAACAATTACCCACAGAAACCTTCACAACTTAAACCCTTCTCTTTTCCACTCTGCAACTGACCGCCTCCGTGACATAATCTCTCCCCTGTCCTGCCCTGACCTGGCCACTGCTGTCTACAACAGTTCACTTTCATCCACACTAGACTCACTTGCTGCTCTAACTACACGAAGTATCAGGCCCCAACCATTACAACCGTGAAAGACTGATGACACCAGAAATCTTAAGTGACATAGTCTTGCACTGGAGCACAGAATCCTCTATTCCTCCTATCAGTCCATCCCCCACAGTTATTACCTTTTGTACCAGCAGCCCTTCCCTCATAGATTGTAAGCTCCAAGGAGCATGGCCCTCCTAACCCTCTTGTATTGAACTGTATTGTTGCCATTTATGTACCTCATGAGGGCTGACTAGAATACTTCCAGGACGTTGCTAAGTGAGGCCTAGTCATTGCTGCTCCCCTTCAGCATCACAGGAGTGACCTCTTTCTCTGAATTAAAGCCCCTCACGTGCTCTTTCATTCCCCTGATGCAGTAGCTCTGAGCTCAGTGTTTGAGAGCTCACTCCTGTGATGGTGGAGGTGAACAGTAGTGACTAGGCCTCACCCAGCAATGCCCTGGGAGTTTTCCAGTCAGGCTTTATGAGGTACATAAATGACCTACGCCTATACCAAGGACATTATTCAACTTTACTCAGAGCTGCAGTTTTTTTAACTACAGACATCCCTTACCTGCATAGGCAGTTTTTTGCTAAAGGTAAACTATCCCTTTAATTTCTAAGGCGATTACTCCCAGGATTTACTTATCTATTTATGTGCATGTACATGGGGTCGAGGGAAGGGGGGTTTAGATAACAGAGGTCTATTGGACCCCTGATGTCTCTCCTGTACTCCGCTGCAGCTTCCAGGTTGATTCATTGGATGGAGGACCAGTGAATGAATGTCCTTCCAACCTACCCAGTGACACCTGTCATGCCTGTCTTAGGGTAACAACTGGGACAGTGAGGCCTGGAGAACATGCTGGGGGAGGGGGGCGGGGCAGTCTTTTCTGGTGCCAATTAGCTGATCTCCTGTACTGTCTGACACAAGGGGAAAAAAAGGTGCTACTTGTTCATTGGAGCAGATACTGTTAGACCTGCTCAGTTATAAGCAAAGGAATAGCCACATACACACCATAGTATTTTAATTCTTAAACATGCATATGACTGTCAGAACTGTGTGGACACCATCAATGCACTAGGGTTACATTATGTTACATTCAAATTGTGTTTAAAGCATAACCAAAGACCAAACTTTTTTTTTGACATGTAGAGTGGACAGTGATTAGAAGACCTAATGGGTTTTTATTGTTGTCTGAGATCAAATTAGGAAGGTTCGCCCTTTTTATTTGTCCTGGTGACCATTATAGCTGAAAGTGTAAGAAAATCACAAAGTTTGAGTAGTCGCCAGAACAGGAATAGGAGGGAGAACTTCCAAGGAGGACATCAGTTCTGATGTCCCCAGTGACTAACAGGGATTTCCCTCAATTTGGAGTGCTTTCTTCCAGCTTCCTGTTGAGAAAGTGAAGGGAAACTACATAAATGGCAAAAAAAAAAATTGAGTTATAACCCTCCCTTACTCTATCCAAAATGAAGGGGGGGAGTTTTGGTTTCAGTTACACAGGTAACTGTGTAACTTTATGTAGCACTGAAATCTGGCAACAGGATATCTGGATCATTTTCAACAAACTTTTTCATACACAACAATCATTTTCAAACCTACAATCAGGTCCATAAATATTGGGACATCGACACAATTCTAACATTTTTGGCTCTATACACCACCACAATGGATTTGAAATGAAACGAACAAGATGTGCTTTAACTGCAGACTGTCAGCTTTAATTTGAGGGTATTTACATCCAAATCAGGTGAACGGTGTAGGAATTACAGCAGTTTGCATTTGTGCCTCCCACTTGTTAAGGGACCAAAAGTAATGGGACAATTGGCTTCTCAGCTGTTCCATGGCCAGGTGTGTGTTATTTCCTCATTATCCCAATTACAATGAGCAGATAAAAGGTCCAGAGTTCATTTCAAGTGTGCTATTTGCATTTGGAATCTGTTGCTGTCAACTCTCAAGATGAGATCCAAAGAGCTGTCACTATCAGTGAAGCAAGCCATCATTAGGCTGAAAAAACAACACAAACCCATCAGAGAGATAGCAAAAACATTAGGCGTGGCCAAAACAACTGTTTAGAACATTCTTAAAAAGAAGGAACGCACCAGTGAGCTCAGCAACACCAAAAGACCCAGAAAACCACGGAAAACAACTGTGTTGGATAACCGAAGAATTCTTTCCCTGGTGAAGAAAACACCATTCACAACAGTTGGCCAGATCAAGAACACTCTCCAGGAGGTAGGTGTATGTGTGTCAAAGTCAAAAATCAAGAGAAGACTTCACCAGAGTGAATACAGAGGGTTCACCACAAGATGTAAACCATTGGTGAGCTTTAAAAACAGGAAGGCCAGATTAGAGTTTGCCAAACGACATCTAAAAAAGCCTTCACAGTTCTGGAACAACATCCTATGGACAGATGAGACCAAGATCAACTTGTACCAGAGTGATGGGAAGAGAAGAGTATGGAGAAGGAAAGGAACTGCTCATGATCCTAAGCATACCACCTCATCAGTGAAGCATGATGGTGGTAGTGTCATGGCGTGGGCATGTATGGCTGCCAATGGAACTGGTTCTCTTGTATTTATTGATGGTGTGACTGCTGACAAAAGCAGCAGGATGAATTCTGAAGTGTTTCGGGCAATGTTATCTGCTCATATTCAGCCAAATGTTTCAGAACTCATTGGATGCCGCTTCACAGTGCAGATGGACAATGACCCAAAGCATACTGGAAAATCAACCAAAGGGTTTTTTAAGGGAAGGAAGTGGATTAATATGCAATGGCCAAGTCAATCACCTGACCTGAATCCGATTGAGCATGCATTTCACTTGCTGAAGACAAAACTGAAGGGAAAATGCCCCAAGAACAAGCAGGAACCGAAGACAGTTGCAGTAGAGGCCTGGCAGAGCATCACCAGGGATGAAACCCAGCGTCTGGTGATGTCTATGCGTTCCAGACTTCAGGCTGTAATTGACTGCAAAGGATTTGCAACCAAGTATTAAAAAGTGAAAGTTTGATTTATGATTATTATTCTGTCCCATTACTTTTGGTCCCTTAACAAGTGCGAGGCACTTATACAAACTGTTGTAATTCCTACACCGTTCACCTGATTTGGATGTAAATACCCTCAAATTAAAGCTGACAGTCTGCAGTTAAAGCACATCTTGTTTGTTTCATTTCAAATCCATTGTGGTGGTGTATAGAGCCAAAAATGTTAGAATTGTGTCGATGTCCCAATATTTATGGACCTGACTGTAGATGGAGTCCTCTTTTACTACTATGAAATCATGAGAGTGATCTATAGGACAGATATTGGCAAATTAGGTACATAAAGATGTAATCAGTTCTATTAGGAATCCTGGTCTACAAAAATAGTATTTGTTACGATTAAGGGTACAGAGGTCTATTGGAAATGAGGCCATAAGTACAAGACCTGTGTTTCGCACAATGAGCAATCAGAATTCATGCAGAAGAGTGTGTTTTGCAGAGTGTTGAAGTGAAGCGGTCACTTAAAATAAACTTTATGTCCTCTGTAAGGCTACTTTCACAATGCTCCCTTGAAAAACGTCACTAAAAACGCATATGTGGTTTTGCTGCGTTTCTGAAACATTTCCAGTGCATTTTTTACCTGTTTAAAAAGACCCATGACTCAAAAAAATGCACCATAATACGTGACTGGGTGCATTTTCCATTCATTTCAATGGGATGGTGTGGGGGTTTTTTTTCTAATATTTTTTTAAGCACACCAAAAATGCAGCAAGCAGGTCTTTGGAAAAATTAAACAGACTTGCAACTGACCAGTGTGAAGAGTTTCATAGGATTTAATGGTCATGTGTTTTTTTTTCTTCCGCTGTTTTTTTTAACGCAAAAACAGATCAGTGTGAAAGCAGCCGAAGTGCAGAGACCACAAGATCTCTCCTATTATCCTTTTTAGTCAGAAATCCTATCTCTGCTGTAAACCAGAGTCTACCTGCACTTGGTAGCTGCATTGTGGAGCCTGTGTTGTATAATGCAATGTTTCCTACATAATACTGCAAAAAAAAAAAAAAACACTCCATGGTTCATGGAGAAGCTGGTCCCATAACTTTGACCAGTAATATGTCCTTCTTCTGGCATCCCATCCCTATATTCATTGAAATAATGGAACTTCACTAAACACATTTGTAAAGTAGACTGCTCAAAAAAAGTTAAGGACCACTTTGAAAACACATCAGAACTCAATGGGGAAAAATCTCATGCTGGATATCTGTACTGATATGGACTGGGTAATGTGTTAGGAATGCCCCATCGTTTGATGGCAATGAAAATTATCAACCTACTGAGGACTTAAGTCAAAGACACCCTGAAAATCAAAGTGAAAAAATGGTGCAGCAGGCTAGCCCATTTTGCTGAAATTTCATTGCAGCAACTCAAAATGGTACTCATTAGTTTGTATGGCCCCCACGTGCTTGTATGCATGCCTAACAACGTCGGGGCATGCTCCTAATGAGACGATGGATGGTGTCCTGTGGTATCTCCTCCCAGATCTAGTGCAGGGCATCACCGAGCGCCTAGACAGTCTGAGGTGCAACCTGGCGGTGTTGGATGGAACGAAACATGATACCCCAGAGGTATTCTATTGGGGGCCATTCAATGATATCAATTCCTTCATCCTCCAGAAACTGCCTGCATACTCTCGCCACATGAGGACGGGCATTGTCATGCACCAGGAGGAACCCTGGACCCACTGCATTAGCATAGGGGTCTGACAATGGGTCCAAGGATTTCATCCCGATACCCAATGGCAGTCAGGGTGCCATTGTCTAGCCTGTAGAGGTCTGTGCATCCCTCCATGGATATGCCTCCCCAGACCATCACTGACCCACCACCAAAACAGTCATGCAGAACAATGGTACAGGCAGCATAATGTTCTTTACGGCTTCCCCAGACCCTTTCACATCTGTCACATGTGCCCAGGGTGAACCTGCTCTCATCTGTGAAAAGCACAGGGCTGCCAGTGGCGGACCTGCCAATTCTGGTGTTCAATGGCATATGCCAATCGAGCTCTATTAGGTCGGGCAGTGAGCAAAGGACGTCAGGCCCTCAGGCCACGCTCATGAAGTCTGTTTCTGATTGTTTGGTCAGAGACATTCACACAAGTGGCCTGCTGGAGGTCATTTTGTAGGGCTCTGGCAATGCTCATCCTGTTCCTCCTTGCACAAAGGAGCAGATACCAGTCCTGCTGATGGGTTAAGGACCTTCTACGGCCCAGTCCAGCTCTGCTAGAGTGACTGCCTGTCTCCTGGAATCTCTTTCATGCTCTTGAGACTGTGCTGGGAGATGCAGCAAACGTTCTGGCAATGGCACATATTGATGTTCCATCCTGGAAGAGTTGGGACTGCCTGTGCAACCTCCTGTATGGTCCAGGTATCGCCTCATGCTACCAGTAGTCACACTGACCTTAGCCAAATGCAAAACTAGTAAAAATCAGTCAGAAAAGATGAGTAGGGGAAAAAAATGTCAGTGGCCTCCACCTGTATTCCTGTTTTGGGGGTCGTCTCATTGTTGCCCATCTAGTGCATCTGTTGTTAATTTCATTACCACCAAAGCAGCTGATTAACAACCTCCTCTGCTACTTAACTGACCAGATCAATATCCCAGGAGTTTAATTGACTTGATGCTATACTCTGATTAAAAAGTGTTCCTTTAATTTTTTGGAGTAGTGTACATTGCTGAACACAATTTTATTTTAAAGGCTTAGTTCACCTTTGGGACCACATTTTATGTCACACCCATATTTTAGGGTGTAAACCCCAAAGTTCTCCAACTCCCCACCCTCAAACTCCCTTCTGTGTTTGAATTCAGCACAGCTGTTTCTGGCTCCGCCCAAACATCTGTATCATCCATTCATAGAGGCTGAAAGACTTGCAGATCTCTATCGAGCACAAGTGCGATGATCTCTACACAATGGTACTCCAGCACCTTTCATGTTAGGTCCATACCTCTGTAAAGACCTGGGACTGAGCTGTGCAAGAGCCTGTTTATTGCACCCTGCAATTCTCTGCAGGCCCATTTTCAAAATTAATAAATTACAAATTTCTTTTATCAATATTCCAATATTTTAATTTTTTTTTTTTCAAAAGGTAGACTATGCCTTTAAGCTGACAGTACACTTCTCATATTCTGTGTATAATAACCATTGGAGGGATGCAAGGTATTCTGGCTATTTAATTTATTAGAAGATACTTTTGATGTTAACTCTTTGCCAAAACATTACTAAAAAAACTGAGTGTAATCGAAATTAAGGTTTATCTGGAGTTTAAAGTCCACATCCAGCCAAAAGTAGGCTATAAATTTGGTTAGAGCAGCTAAGAGTTAGGATATTTGTCATAATTTTATTGTATTGTTCTTATCAGAAATAATACATTTTTCCTCATTGTGTGATCACTGAAATGTGAAGTGAGTATGATATCTGCAATGAGGAAGACAGCACTTTTAGATCAAGTAAAAATGGTTTAAAGCCCCTGTCAAGCATTTGTTGTCTGTCTTACTAACCAGAGGTTCTAATCCTTCCCTATTCTAACCAAAACAAAAAAATCTACAACTTAGAGACAAGCTTTAAGGTATTGACCAATAACTGACATATGTTTACCTACCTCTTTCCTAAAGGATTCTCACATCACTTATGGTCCATATAAAGTACAGTCTGGGGAAATGAAAGCATTTACTGTAACTATGCTCACCTTTTTCTCCTGTGAATTGCGCTGATCTATGTCTGTAGGTCTGTCTTTGGATTTTTGCATTGTCTGAGTAGTGACAGTACCCTTAGAGAAAAAAGGGTCACCGTTATAATCATGCAAACAACTGTACTGTGCTGAAATATACATTGGCACTTTAAGGAATAATTTTCAGTAGCCTACACCATAACCTATTGTTTGGACAACATACACGTTAGCTGCTCAAAACAAGACAAATAATATAATAAGAGCAGAGTCATGTCTTCAGCATATATATTACCTGTAGATGAACATAATGATTGTCTCTGCACTGAATCCTCTCATATTCACTGTGTGCATCTTCAACAGGATCACTAGGAGCGCAGTGCATGATAGGTGGTGGTGGTAGAGGTCGATCTTGGATGCTGCCTTTGCGATGTGTAGCAGGGGAGGCTGTGGGTAGTGCAGGAAGTGGCCGCCGGGAAAGGCTTTCACTAGAAGAGAGTCGTGGTCGTGGGAAGAGAAGGCCAGCATTGGCAGTTACGAGTGCTAAAATAAACCCACTCTGCTCCTGAATTATGTTAACTACTGATAACTCAATACTGGCTTCCTGCAGTGCCAGTAAAGCAAGCTCAAGTTTTTCAAGGTGCCCTGAGAGTTGTCGGTGCAATGATGGATCTGAGGCTTGGCAAGAGTGAAGGAGAACAACCTGGGCCAAGTCCACAAAGTCTTTAAGGGCTTCCACTACCTGAGCTGTAACTTGATATTCTAAACACCCCTGTCCTGAGCTCTCTTGCATCTTTTCAAACATAAGTACCACTGTCCTTTGCAGTTCTTGGTGCAACAGTCTCAATGACTCCATGGTGGAAACTCCATCACTTCGAGGATCCCTTGACAGAACAGATGGCAGACCAGATTCCCGACTCCCTCCAGAGTCTGCGGAACGAGCGCTGCCAGTACTGGAAACCGAAAGACGATGAGTTTGAGGGGGTTCAAGAGTTTCCGGTAAGTTACCACAACCTAAAATGTCTTCTGGTGCTTCATAGAGATTCTGGAGCCCTGACACCCGTTTTAAATTTGAGGGCATAGAATAAATACCCTCATCTTCTTCATTATCTGATAGTGGCACATTCTGGAACATTGGCGGCACATCGTATATATCTTCAGGTATCTCTTCAGGGGGTTGGACAGCTACATCTTTAACACGCAACACTGGACTGTCATATGTTTCTGATACAGACTGTATATCCCTCAGTAACGATGATGGTTTATCATAAACCTAGAGAATTAAGAGAAAAAATACATTAACAAAATATCAAAGACAAACCAGCCTGCAACAGAAGCAGCTGGGACAGACATGCAAAAAAGGAACTATATACATAACTGGTGTAAAAATTCTTAAAGCTGAACTCCATGTAGATATAAAAGAGGCAAATTAATGCAGCTCTGCAATTGATAATACATAAACAAAATACATTTTTCTTCCATAAAGTCAAAAAATGTTGTATTATAACACATACTGTATTTTCCGGCGTATAAGACGACTTTTCAACCCCTGAAAATCTTCTGAAAAGTCGGGGGTCGTCTTATACGCCGGTGCGAGCCGGTGTCAGGGCGGCACTTTTTCGAGGGGCGGCGCGGCGCCGCCCCCCCTCCTCCTCCTCCAGCGGACACTAAGTACAGGGGTAGACAGAGGGGCTGCTGTACCTTACCTGGCTCCGGTCCCACGACGATCCGGTCCAGGTTGCGCGGCTGCTCCTTCTTTCAGTTCGGCAGCTCGATGGTCACGCGGCCGCTCGGCTCCGCCTCCTCAACGGTGATTGGGCGCCAGCACTGGAAAGGCACACAGGCGACCGAGCGGAGCCGAGCGGCCCCACGAAAATCGAGCGGCCGCACTGGAAGAAGGAGCAGCCGCTCCTCTCCCCCACTGACACCAACGATGAGGCACTGTTCCTCCCCCACTGACACCAACGATGAGGCACTGTTCCTCCCCCACTGACACCAACGATGAGGCACTGTTCTCCCCACTGATACCAATGATGGGGCACTATTCCTCCTCCCCACTGACACCAACGATGAGGCACTGTTCCTCTCCCACTGACACCAACGATGAGGCACTGTTCCTCCCCCACTGACACCAACGATGAGGCACTGTTCCTCCCCCACTGACACCAACGATGAGGCACTGTTCCTCCCCCACTGACACCAATGATGGGGCACTATTCCTCCTCCCCACTGATACCAATGATGGGGCACTATTCCTCCCCCACTGACACTAACGATGGGGCACTATTCCTCCCACTGATACCAACGATGGGGCACTATTCTCCCCACTGACACCAACGATGGGGCACTATTCCTCTCACTGACACCAAGGATGGGGCACTATTCCTCCCACTGACACCAAGGATGGGGCACTATTCCTCCCACTGACACCAACGATGGGGCACTATTCTCCCCACTGATACCAACGATGGGGCGCTATTCCTCCCACTGACACCAACGATGGGTCACTATTCTCCCCACTGATACCAACGATGGGGCGCTATTCCTCCCACTGACACCAATGATGGGGCGCTATTCCTGCCACTGACACCAATGATGGGGCGCTATTCCTCCCACTGACACCAATGGTGGGGCGCTATTCCTCCCACTGACACCAATGATGGGGCGCTATTCCTCCCACTGATACCAATGATGGGGCGCTATTCCTCCCACTGATACCAATGATGGGCCACTATTCCTCCCACTGACACCAATGATGGAGCACTATTCCTCCCACTGACACCAATGATGGGACACTATTCCTCCCACTGACTAATGATGGGGCACTATTCCTCCCACTGACTAATGATGGGGCACTATTCCTCACACACTGACACCAATGATGGGGCACGATTCTTCCCACTGACACCAATGATGGGGCACTATTCCTCCCACTGACTAATGATGGGGCACTATTCCTCCCACTGACTAATGATGGGGCACTATTCCTCACACACTGACACTAATGATGGGGCACCATCATTGGTGTCAGTGGGAGGAATAGTGTCCCATCATTGGTATCAGTGGGAGGAATCGTGCCCCATCATTGGTGTCAGTGGATGAAATAGTGCCCCATCATTGGTGTCAGTGGGAGGAGTAGTGCCTCATCATTGGTGTCAGTGGGAGGAGTAGTGCCTCATCATTGGTGTCAGTGGGAGGAATAGAACCCCATCATTGGAATACCATACCATATTGAAATCAAATCTGAAGTTTTTTCATTTTTATTTGGTGTGCGTTGGAAGAGGGGTAGTCTTATACGGCGAGTATAGCCCATACCCTTTATTTTAACAGGAAAAGTAGAGGGTCGTCTTATACGCCCAGTCGTCTTATAGGCCGGAAAATACGGTATTTCAAATTAATTTAAAGGACACAGGAATTTGGACACAGGTATATAACCCTTCCAGTTTTGTGAGAAAGCAATACAGAGAACAAAATACAAAGTGGTGTGATCTGTATCCCTTTAATGGACTGAAAGAAACAGATATTGTTATTTACAAAAATCTTACTTCTTCCACAGGACACAGTAATGAAGAAGAAATTGGGAGATCCAAAAGCAGTCCAGCTGAGGGATGGGCCTTACCTTAAGCAACTGAGGGTTCACACAAGGAACCATAGCGACCATTCTTGGTCCATAGGGGCCATCTAAATGTCTTACCTTAAGGTCAGGCTCCCAGATCCAGAAGGGGAGACTGCAGAAGAGTGCGAGGCAACAACCGAGGAGAGACAATGTTAGGAGAGTAATCCTGTAACACCATATAAGCTCTTCAAAAGAGGAAAGGGGGGAATGTTCCTGACAGTTAAGGAAAGGTCTACTGACTAACATGTCAACAAAGATTTGTGCTGAACAACCTTGGTTTTTTGGTCACCTTTGGTTACCAAAACTAGAGACCCGTGAGGCCCCTTATGGTCAAAGCTAGCAGGAACTGGGTCCTTCAAAACAATTCTGGCTGCAAGAAAGCTGTCCCTCTTCAAGGAAGGCTATCTAAGTGTTCCAAATTGGGGATTCCAAGTTAATGCACTAGGGTGGACATAATGTCCCGTGCTCCAGCAACAATAGGTGCCATCAAAGGTCACTGAGGGGTAATGTTCCTCTTAGGGAAGTTAGCACTAGAAACTGGTCCCAGCCAACTCTGTAAGTCAGATGATCCCTCTGGGGAGGATGAATACTAAGGGGTGCCCAGTAACACAGGAGGATCAACATTATCCATGAATACAGAATACTACTGGAGGGGAAAAAGAAAATACTGTACATGTGGAGTAACTCCCAAAGGCAAGTTCCACCTATATACAGGAACAAAGGATATCAGGGAAACCTAGAAAGATACACAGCTAAGTGCAGTAACACGGGAGGCATGGCCAGTAGCAGCTGAAAGAGAGGCATACCAAAGAGATTAGCCTATGAGCTGAAAAATGGTGTCTTGTGCACTCAAATGCCATGCAGGCACAATACCCGGGCGCCCACCTGGATGTACAAACAACCCCCCCCACTTAAATAAGTGGAGGCATACTTTCATGCAGAAGGCTTAAGAGAGAGGTTAGCTGGTCCAAGTGCAGGTGAGACTCAGAAAGTTTACAACTACTGTGAGAGCAGATAAGGGAGAAGAGTGTGCTTCCTCTGACTCTTTTGCAGATCACCTTTGCTCAGGGGAACACATGTAGCCAGAGCACCCTGTACATTTGACAGTTCAGAGGCTTACTTTAACTGACAATTGCACGGTCATGGAACACTGTACACAAATGAAAAAATTTTTTTTTTACACAAATAGAGCTCTTTTGGTGGTAGTTGACCATCTCATCACTGTGTTTTTTTCTTTTTTGCGTTATAAATGAAAAAAAAATGTTTGTGCTATAAAACATATCCAATAAAAGAAAAAAAGTAAAAATGTACATTCCTTCATAAATGTAGGACAAAATGTATTCTGCTACATGTCTTTGGTAAAAAAAAATACCAATAAGTATATATTGTGTAATTATATATGTGTTAATTGGTTTGCGTGAAATGTATAGCGTCTACAAATGGCAGTATATACTGGAATTTTGTATTTATTTATACTAGTAATGGCGGCGACCAGTGACTTATAGCGGGACTGCAATAATACGGCAGGCATTTTGACACTAACTGACACTGGATGGGAACTGACTTACTGCCAATTATATCTCCAGTGCAACTAATACAGTGATCAGTGCTAATAAAAAGCACTGACACTGTACTAATGGCACTGGGCAGGAAGGGGCTAGCATCTGGGGCAATCAAACTGTGTGTTAGGGAGTGATTAAACTAGGGGATGTGCTGGCTCTTACCTCCCTGCTTTGCAGAGGAATGAAAACCAGCACATCCCTGCTGACAGGAAAGATCTGTGTTCCTTATACTCACAGATCTCTCTCCTGTCAGCTGCTCCACAGATCACTGAGTCCCGGCCATAAACCGCTGACCAGGACTCGGTGACTGACACCTACAGGAGCTAAAGACAACACGTGTGCCCCCTACCCTTACATGCAAAATCATGTATATATACGACGGCAAGTGGTTAATAAACAGCTAACCATCTGCACTTAGACACTTCTGTGTTCACTCTTCTCTCTGCCTGTACCTTGGAGACTGCTTCTGCTCCTAACAAGAGGCTTGCCCTGAGTTGCTAATATTTCCCATTTGCTTGTGCTTTTATTATCCCTGGATGGACGCTATCCTTATCTTCTCAACATAGACTGCTCTTTCCATAAGTGATCATGTTATTTGCACCCATATTCCATTTTATCTGCAATTATCCTTTTGCAGTCTTCTTTACAGCAGAGCTTAACACAGGGAGGGAAACACAGCACAAGGAGTCAGTTAGGCATGAGGTAATGCAAGGAGCATGCTGATAGGCAGAAAGAGAACATGGTGGCAGGGAGATGAGCTCATCAGTATGCTGCATCTTCTTTCACTGTCCAGTCACAAAGTAAAAGTGCAACTACAACAGAGAAAGATCAGGTCCCCTTCCCTGTTAGACATGGCTGTGGTGTGGGGCAGACGTGTGTAGATCTAAGGACTGGTGGACACAAATACAAATCCTTTGGCAGGTAAAACAGCTCTCATATATGTACAGTATTTCATGTGTCTTTTCAGCTTTAAAGGGACTATTTGTGTTTACCTCTTGTGGACAGGGCTGAGATGTCTCGATGTGACGAGGAGAGTTGTAGATTTCATCCTGAGGTGATGAGATGCAGAGGCGTGCAATTGATGGAACTTGATATACCTGCAATGAAGGTTTAGATTACATTTTAATATAATATTTACCATGAGGTCAAAGAACTGATACTTAAAACAGAAGTTCATTTTTCTGACCATGTTTTTTGTTACACCCACAATTAGTCCCCATCGTTCCCTGTCATTATTTGAATTCTGTGCTGTACAGCTGTGTAATTCATTCATCGGACTCTGTGAAAACAAAAACTACAAGCCCATATGCCAGCACAACAGAGGGACTTGTAGTTCTCAATGGAGCACAACTTTGAGAACGTCACCAGAGCTGTAGTCCATTGACCCTTCGTGCACCTCCAAAACTGAAGGTCCATACCTTGGTACTGACCTGCAGCTGGAGGCATAGTCTGCAGGAGCAGACTCATTGAGGTTGCAATGCAGATAAATAACAAAAGCACTGTTATTTTTATTAAAGTGTTACTAAACCCACAACAGTAATATCAGTCTGTATATGCAGTAAAGCATGCTTGTTATACTCACTGTGGAACCTAAGGGGTTAATCCTCTGCATTATCTTGATCTTTGCTGCTCCTCCTCTTGTTCAAATGTCCACATCTTATCTCCTGTTAAGACAGACTGAACCCATAGCCATTCTGCACATGCTCAGTTTAGTGTGTATTGCTAGAGAGATTTTTTTTCTTGGGAGAGTACATGTGATCAGCACCGGCCAATCAGCACTATCCAGACAGAGGTCAGGGGTTTTGCATTCTTCTAGAGCAGAAAGAAAACTCCTCTCATAAGTTTTAAACAGTGCTCTTCTGAACACTGATAGAAGTCACAAGACTGCTCTAACTTCTGATGAGAAAAGGTATTTAGCAGTTTATATTTACTAAAATAATTACATTTCCATGTTCTGTGTACTGTGGGAGACCAGATATAGGGAATGCAGGGTCCTGGGTTTAGTAACATTTTAATCAATATAGTGCTTTTATTTATTTATTTTTTTGGAAAAGATGGACTATGTTTTTATTAAAAACACAAAGAATAATGAAATGTACAATAAATGCACGTCTAATCGGTAATACAGTCTCTGGGAATAAATTGTCATAGAATTATAAATAGTTTGCAAATAAAAAGCAGGTATAAAAAAGCAGTTTACTGTAAAAACAAATCATACACATAAAATTAAATTGCCCATAACCATTATTGCTTTCCTTTAATTCAATAGTTTCAGTAAGGCCACTCTATAACATGATTTTTTGGGAAGGCCCTCCATGTAATTCACTAGATGTTATCTCAATATGGTATACAGTCAGTAAGTATACGAAAGATATCATGATATTGGTACATATTAGTAATGCATTTCACCTCAGATTGTTGTTCCTCTGTGGAATGTTGCGGCATAACTTCAGATTTCTGTAACTTTGGGGTTACTGCAGTGGCTCCAATGAGACGGGGTGCCTGGTATTCATTTTCCTGTGTGTTTTCTTCTGGCAGAAGTCGCAATCGATTTCCAGGAGCAATACCTTGTTTTCCCCTCAAAGAACAACGCCACCACCCCCCTAGAGTGTGAGCATCTCTTTCTAGGACAAGCATCACGTCACCTCTGCGAAAACTAAGCTCTTCAGGGCTCTCAGCTGCATTATCATACAAAGCCTGGGCCAGCTGCGCCTGAGGATAAAAATAAAGAAACATATTCACATCAGATTTAGGAACTCCAATTCAAACTATCTGTTTATTGCGTGTGTGTAAATGTTTCTGTCCACATGAATGAGAAATGTTCCAATGCACTAAAATCACACTACTAACAAGAGTTTCATAAGAACTTCCCCACAACTAACAAGAAGTTTTTTTGGGGTTTTTTTGCACATTTTTTTGAAACTTATACAACCTGCAATGTAAGTTGCATCTGTCAGCAATCTATAAATGAAATATTTTTATGACATCTTCCTGATAATGCTAGTTTTGCTGGTTTTCATTAAAACAAGTTTAGATAAACAATGTTCCCTGTTTGACTTGTGCACATTTGCTGGCTTTGCCTTTGCCTCAAACAGAAACTGTTGTTGATTGCACTCAGCATCTCAAAACAGGTTCAGTTATCTGAGGACTTGGCAGCCAAAGAAGCACAATGTAGCCAAAAGCATTTAATAAACATTCATAACCTCAGAGATTTCCCAGGTCATACATGTTTTTGGACAATGACATATATACTACTGTCTAGAGGCCCTTAGCAGCCTTTAGTCACATACTGCACGTTAGCAAACAAAAAAATGTAAAAATAATGACATCTCGGGACACAGGTCTTGTGAAACAGGAAAATATCTGGAAATTTATACAAACCACACAGATAAACAAGAAGATCCAGTTGTAACTTACAGCCTCGGGAATGTAAATCCTTAACTGGCTATAGAGAACCACAGTTATGCCTTCGAATATGTCCATCTGCGTTTCTGTACCCATCAGATTTATAAACCTTTATATAACCGACCCCTCACTTCACAAAACTACACAAAGGACCCACGCAGATTCCCAGCAAAGCTGATGCTATTAGAAATGGTAAGTAAAGGCATGGCAGATACTTCAGAATGCAGGTTATTACTGTGAAGGACACAATCAATCCATAGATACCAACTCCCCAATGCACAGCATTGTGAACTACAGCCTTATACACTATACTAGGGAAGAACATCTGTACTCTCCTGATACTAAATCCATATACATTCAGCTGCCGTTGTTTAGTTGCTTCTTAAGGTTAACGCTATTGGTATTTCATGAGATCACCCTCCTCACCCTTCCATGTCTCTCGCCCATTATGTAGAAGGATCCTGTCTCTTTAAGAGAGCAGAACATGTGGCGGTGACATCATCCCTGATACAGAATAAAGAGAAAGGAAGCTCTGTATCCAAGTCAATGCTCCGAATGAGCCAGTTCAAGAGCTGAACGGCGATGGGGATTTCTCCCAGCGATTCAAAATTAAATAGACAGCGGATCTTTTTGTTGAAATCTCTTCTTATGTCACCACTGAGCTTGTAGCCCATGCAATATATCTGATTTATAAAAGCAGCACCAACACCCCCCCCTTCCCCCAGCAGACACGTCTTTGATTATAACAACTATGCACAAATACCTTCTAAAATATACTAGAATATTCGGCCATAGCCCCAATCCCCCCACCCACCACAATTACTCTAACACATAGCACAAGACAGCTGTCTTCTCAGTCATCATATCTATTTCAAACCATACAGGACACTAAGCTTACTTAGCAAGGCTTGTGCAACTACCCAGACAACAACTGGTAATACGTACAACAGACTACAATTCATGCTTTTATCTAGAAATACAAAATTCACTCAGACTTGGCCATAGCTTGCTGATACCAACCACCTTGATAGCACAATTCTCCCCCAAAAGTTCCTCCAAGAAAAAAAAATTATCCCAGGATTTCAATATTCAGCTCTCCCCTCCTACAAGCAGGTTCTCAGGGCTAGATTACCATATGTTTATTTCTGCCTATATAATGTGGACCGTGAATCATCATTTTGCCTGATCAAAATCAACGCAAGACATACACTATATTGTCAAAAGTATTGGGACGCCTGCCTTTACACTCAAATGTTCTTTAGTGGCATCCCAGTCTTAGTCCGTAGGGTTCAATATTGAGTTGGCCCACCCTTTGCAGCTATAACAGCTTCAACTCTTCTGGGAAGGGTCGTCCACAAGGTTCAGGAGTGTGTCTATGGGAATGTTTGACCATTTTTCCAGAAGAGCATTTGTGAAGTCAGGCACTGATGTCAGACGAGAAGACCTGGCTTGCAGTCTCCACTCTAATTCATCCCAAAAGTGTTCTATCGGGTTGAGGTCAGGACTCTGTGCAGGCCAGTCAAGTTCCTCCACCCCAAACTCACTCATCCATGAGGTTGATTTACAAAAGGCAAATAGACTGTGTACTCCAAGTGCACTTTCAATGCAGTTGCTCTAGATCTGAGGGGAACATGCAAAAATTTTTTTTTAAAAAAACAGAATTTTTGCTTGCACATGATTGGATGAAAGAAATCAGAACAGCTTTGCCTCATTTCAGAGCTTCCCCTCAGATATAAAGCAACTGCACTTGAAGTGCACTGGAAGTGCACAGTATTTTTGCCTTTAGTAAATTAATCCCATGTCTTTATGGACCTTGCTTTGTGCACTGGTGCGCAGTCATGTTGGAACAGGAATGGGCCATCTCCAAACTGTTCCCACAAAGCTGGGAGCATGAAATTGTCCAAAATGTCTTGGTATTATGACTCCTTAAGAGTTCCCTTCACTGGAACTAAGGGGCCAAGCCCAACCCCTGAAAAACAACCCCACACCATAATCCCCCCTCCACCAAACTTTACACTTGGCACAATGCAGTCAGGCAAGTACTGTTCTCCTGGCAACTGCCAACCCCAGACACATCCATCAGATTGCCAGACAGAAGCGTGATTCATCACTCCAGAGAACATGTCTCCACTACTCTAAAGTCCAGTGATGGCGTGCTTTACACCACTGCATCCGACGCTTTGCATTGCACTTGGTGATGTAAGGCTTGGATGCAGCTGCTCAGCCATGGAAACCCATTCCATGAAGCTCTCTACACACTGTTGTTGTGCTAATCTGAAGGCCGCACGAAGGTTGGAGGTCTTTTAGCTATTGACTCTGCAAACAGTTGGTCACTTCTGCACACTGTGCGCTTCAGCATGCGCTGACCCTGCTCTGTCATTTTACGTGGCCTACCACTTGGTGGCTGAGTTTCTGTTTTTCCCAGTTGCTTCCACTTTGGTATAATACCACTAACAGTTGACCATGGAATATTTAGTAACAAGGAAATTTCATGGATGGACTTATTGCAAAGGTGGCAACCTATCACGGTACCATGCTTGAATTCACTGAGCTCCTGAGAGTGACCCATTCTTTCACAAATGTTTGTAGAAGCAGTCTGCATGTGTAGGTGCTTGATTTTATACATCTGTGGTCATGGAGGTGATTGGAACACCTGAATCCAATGATTTGGAGGGGTGTCCCAATACTTTTGGCAATATAGTGTACTTCACATCACATCATACCTTGTACTTCCCGACTCCTTTTCGTAACATTCAGTCAATTGTTTTTCAAACTTGAAATCTTTTACAGCTCTACAAAATGATCTTTTTAGGCTAAAGTCAGATGGGTGATTCAGCCACTAAAGGTAAATCGCTAGTGGCAGGCTCACCAAAGAGACTGCCTGTCTGACCCTATGGAATCACTTCTGTAGCCAAACACAGCAAGATGTTGCTCTCTCGATGGCCCAAATGCTGTTAAATCTAGATTGCTAGTATTAGGAGTGACATCTTGCTGCCTCAGATATAGAGATTCTATAGGGACAAACAGGCAGCCTCTTAGCAATCCTAGGGATTTTTACAAACTGCCAGTGGCAGGGTCGCTAGTGGCACAGTTCCCTGTTGCACATCATTCTTACACAGATTAAAATAATGTGTTTCTACCCATTGCTGCATACCTTAGTACACTCTTACTTTTGTTAGGATGATTTGTTAAAATTATCAATTGTCAATTATCAATAACTGCACAATTCTGCAAGAAAATAGTACTAAAGCCTCTCCTTTTTAAACATCAACACATACAGTTAGCTCCATATGTATTTGAACACAGGCACAATTTTAGATTCTTTCAGGTATTTACCAAAACATATTCAAGCTATAGTTCTATAATGGATATGGGCTGAAATTGCACATTGTCAGGTTTAATTTGAGGGTATGTACATCCAAATTGGAGGAAGGGTTTAGGAATTACAGCTCTTAGGAGTAGCCATTCCCCCTTTTTTCAAGGGACGAAAAGTGATTGGACAATTGAATATAATCATAAATAAAATGTTCATTTATATGTTGTTGAGAATCCTTTACTGCCAATGACTGCCTGAAGTCTGGAACATACCCTCAAATTAAACCTGAGAGTGTGCACTTTCAGCCCATATCCATTATATAACTAGAGCTTGAATATGTTTTGGTAAATACCTGAAAAAAACTAAAATTGTGCCTGTGTCCAAATACATATGGCCCTAACTGTATAGGTGTTCATTTACTAAAGCTGGAGAGTGCAAAATCAGGCTCACTTCTACATAGAAACCAATCCACTTCGAACCTCAACCTGTTCAATTAAGCTTTGACAATAAAACCTGGAATTTGATTGGCTTCTATGCAGAAGTGAGCCTAATTGTGCACTCTTCAGCTTTAGTAAACAAACCCCAGAGAGTCTAGCATAGGACAATAAACAATTCCTGCCAACAAAGTTCAGAAGCAGTTACATTTTAGTTCATTTACAGCTGCATTCTTTGGCTTTCTGTGTACTGATCTTACAAGACATTGCTAGTCTTCCTCATTACTACATATCCCATGATGCACCAGTGACATACATGCCTTCAATAAAAAAATCTGCCTAAAATGAGGGTGCTGCCTGCACTGACTGCACACAGATGTCATGCCTCTGCTCCTTCTCCAAAGACAGCACTTTGGGAGCCGCTATTAATCATTTTCCTTGGAGGAGGATCAGAGGCATGACTTCTGTGTTGTCCTCTCAGGTTGCTTGTGCATGTCAGTGTAGGCAGTATTCTCATGTCATCCTCAAGTCTTCTCCAAAAAGTGTGACTCTATAGCTCCCAAAAGGCAAGGGAGTGACCCTCTAATTTGAAATCAGCACCAGCAAACGGGACTGGCTAAAACAAGGGGAATGCCAAGATTTAAAATATCAATATGGGGCGAACAATGTAAGAGTTAGGGTTTATCACTTTAATAAGGGGTTAATCTGTGTGAGACATGTATATGCACAGCCCAGAATATAGAGGCCGCCACACTGCCACCAGAAGTTACATGACTGTATCATCTAGGAGGAGGATCTTAGTCTAAGAAGCAAAGACTGCCCCTGGATGATGCCTAAACAACAATGGTTCCATCCTTCTGGGCAGCAAAGAAAAAGAAGGAATGGCCAAGAGGCAATTAACAGCTTCAAGTGTTACACATATGCATTACCTAACATGCGTGTACATAACACAAAACAATATATACTGTATGGGAGGCTAGATCCACTTTAATTATTCCTCTGTGGGCAGATGAAGTTTTGGATCATTTTTTTTGTTTTTATTTTTTATAAATATGATATGAGTCAACAGAGCTTTGGAAAAACTTGGATTGTACCGTTTTACATTGCAACATAAAGTATAAAGCAGATGCGACCACATTTGCTAACCCCAGGACAGAATAATGTATCATATTCCCAGAATGGAATGGGTGGACACACTTCAGATTCCAAGCTATAATTATAGGACAAACCAGCTTTAAAAGACTGCATCTTCAGCCTTATACATTGTCAGCTATGAATCATTAACAGTGCAATAATGAACATCTGTAGGGTTTGAAGTTACCACTATTGGGAGTCTAGTCAGACATTCAGCACTGCATAAAGCATCATGTATCATAAGTGCCATGGTTCTTTTCTAAAACAAAATACTGTTTTTCCCCTTTTTGCATCTCAGTGCTTCTGATCACCTCTAGCCCTTTTCAGCCACTTCCTGCTACATTTATTTTATTTATTTATTTCAGGTACTTATATAGCACTGTCAATTTACGCATTGCTTCACATACATATATTGTACATTCACATCAGTCCCTAACCCTCAAGGGGTGTACAATCTAAGGTCCCTAACTTACATCATACATACACATACTAGGGCCAATTTAGACAGGAGCCACCTAACCTACCAGCATGTCTTTGGAGTGTGGAAGGAAACCGGAGTACCCAGAGCAAACCCACGCAGTCACAGGGAGAACATGCAAACTCCAGGCAGGGTTAGGATTCAAACCAGCGACCCTAGTACTGCCAGGTGGAAGTGCTAACCATTTAGCCACTGTGCTGCTCCACATAAACTCACTCCAGCACTGGTTGCACATCATGTTTCTGATCCAGGTTCCTGATAATGCTGAATGATGCCTGTGCAATGTGTGTCAGAACAATCCCTACAGTCTCTACCTAAAATACATGTGGGCTGGTATCTGTTGTGCAGGGCCAGTGCTTTGTGTTGGGACTGTTCATTTATTGAAGTGTTACAAAATGATACTTCATACAAGTCTACGCATTGCAGCTTAGACTGCGGTGAGTTGCACTGCATATCTGCTTCACACTGCATATCTATTTTACACAGCGCACTGCAACACAGTGTTGTGGTGTGAAGAAGGCACAATGAAAAACAACGTTGCAGATCAATGCAGCTAAACTGTCATGATGTGACCGAGTCCCTTACAGTTTGTAGGAACCCGTCAGCTTTTGCTACACAGACAGTTATAGGCACTTTTTATGCCCCATGTTGTCTTTGCATCAGCGTATACCCATGCATACATGTCTGTGTTTATATCTTTGTTTACAGAGTACAGCCACTTGTGTTGTGTGGCAGGCTGTATGTGGCATGCAAGGCACCCTGGGAGTGGGAAAACACCAGATATTTAAGCTAGCCACAAAAAAGCCCACAATTGTCCATGTGCACAATACCTTATGGTGACTGCCATTGCTAACCCTACCTGAAACTTCTAGCTGCCTTGATCTTGTGTTGATCCAATGATTTGAATACATTCTGATACACTAATCTAACACAATATTTCTTGACATCGCTGTCTTTACTCGCTGCACAGGGGTCAGTAACTTAAGCTGGGCATACATCAGGCACATTTCACTTAGTGGGTAGCTCTGCCGGACCTTTTCCATTCTATAAAAGTAATTTGCTGGAAATCTTTTGGCCGGACAAGTGGCTGCGTGCAGTCAGGTACAGCCGCTGTTCAGGTATTCTGACAGCCACTGACAGCTGTCATTGGATGTGGCCTCTTTATACACTTCTATAGCACAAACATTTGGGCTATCAGCAGTCCAACACTTTCTCTCTTTAGACAATACCTTACATTCCTTGCAGGCAAATTTTATTATTCAATACACTGAATATTGCCTTACCCATAATTACTTTCTGTTCCAAGATACCTTCTTCAGACAAATCAAAGGCACAGCCATGGGAGCGAACCGCCCCTAGTTATGCAAACTTATTTGTGGGCTATAGGGAGAAATTCCATATCTGAAGTAACAACCCCTTGGAGTGAACCTAGTCCTCTTTGCAAGGTACATCGATGACATCCTGATCGTTTGGGATGGCACAGATAATGAGTTAGATCAGTTCCTCTCTCATTGCCGGAATAAGCTCGTAAGAGTAGGGCCCTCTTACCCCTCGTACGTTGTTTGTTGTTGTTGTACTGTGCCATGTATTGTCCCCCCTATTGTACAGCGCTGAGCAAACCCTTTGGCGCTATATAAACTCGTAGTAATAATAATAATAACATCGAATACACAAGTTGTAGATGACAACAC
The DNA here is from genome assembly GCF_062004578.1 of Staurois parvus. NCBI lineage: Eukaryota > Metazoa > Chordata > Amphibia > Anura > Ranidae > Staurois > Staurois parvus. The sequence continues at coordinate 301,188 of NW_028317995.1, forward strand.
ACTTGTGTTTCTAGACCTAGAGCTCATGTTCGACAATGACCATAACATCATCTCCAAGACACATTTTAAACCCTCGGCAGGCAACTCATATTTTCACTCATATTTTCACGCCAACTAGCCATCATCATCCGAGATGGATCCAAGGTGTACCTTTTGGGCAATTCTGTCGGCTCAAGAGAACCTGTATGAGTCTTGAGGATTATGATGCACAGAGCACCATCCTCAGGAAGAAGTTCCTAGAGAAAGGATATGCTGTAGTGACCATTGAAGAAGCATATGTAATGTATAGGGCCCAGTATTCCATTGGCAATCATGCGATAGCCACCTGTGAAGCACCCCCAGAGAAAGAACAGCAGGAAAAACGCATTACCTTTTGCACTCGATACAACCCTAAGGCTTTCCATATCAAAAGGGTCCTCAAAAAATATTGGGGTATTTTACACCAGGACCCGTTTCTAACCAATGTCATCTCCAAAACTCCGGAGGTAATCTTTAGGAAACCCAAAGATTACAGGAGCTTCATAGCAACTAATAGGGTCAAAAGTGCCTGGACAAGTTTGGCAGCTACAGATGTGGCACAAGTAACTGTGGATGTTGCCAATACATGTGGCATAGGAAAAAAAGAAATAATGGGCAATGATGGTATTTCCTACAAGGTTAAACAATTTATTAATTGTAGCTCACAATACGTTGTATATTGTCTCATTTGCCCTTGCAGCCTTTTATATGTGGGTCGCATAACCCACACATTATGTATCAGATTTGGAGAGCACAAAATAAACATTAACCTCTTTACGCTGGCCGAATGCAAATGTGTGACCTCCCGGCGTCTGAGCGGCCGCACATTTGCGTTCTATTAAAAAAGAACATATGTGCTGAGAGCGCGCGCCCTGCGCACTCCCAGCATTCATGTCCGGTACTCATGGAAAAGGTCCCGATTTCCTCTTTTGATCGGGACTTTTCCCAATCATGTGACCACCGTGGTGGCGGTCACATGACCCTCTACCCCGCCCCACCTCCCAGCTTTTGAAACCCTTAAAGGGTTGGGAGGCGCCGGCGCAAAGGGGTTAAACATGGTCATGAGGGGCATTCGATTCCAAATCATTTTAAAGAAAAACGTGACAACAACCCAGTGGGTCTCAGGGTTTTTGGGCTAGAAAACATTCCCAGAGACATTGACACTGGCAGACGATTTTGTTGATTATGCCAGAGAGAGACCTCTTGGATTCACTGTCTGGGAACTTTGTCACCTAGAGGGCTTAATGAAGAGCTAGATATAAATGCTCTGATCCATTGATAACATACTGGTTCCTCCATATATTGTCTACACTGGTGGACAACTTTGCAGATTATGTCAGAAAGGGCATAATGAAGGGCTAGATGTAAATGTTCTTATCCATTGATAATACACTGGTTCCTCCATACATTGGTGGTTTCCATTCATTATCTTCCACCTGTTCATTTCACCTTGATATGCATCCATTACTGTTATGAACCTTACACACCCATTTCTCCATGTATAATAATTTTTATTTGCAATTTTTGTGGGGCTTTTTTTATTATATATCCATCATCACATTCCCCACAATAGTGAATAATGCTTCTATTTTTCCCCCTTTCGTTCTTTCTTCTCTTTTTTTTTTTTTATCCTCTTTTGCAACAACAGTGACGTGCCTGAATGGGCTGGATTTACACCAGGTGTGTCGCTGCAGCAGTACATCCCAAGTCTCCTCCGGGAGGTGCATAATCCCCCAGGAGTTTGCCCTGTGAGTACCGGATGTGGCTTCACTACAACACACTTCCAGTTGGCTACTTCCGGCCTTTGGAATGCACAACCACGCTGGCGTGCGTTCCGGCAGCCATTTCACTCTAATTTTTTGTCATTTCTCTAGTCATTTCTATGGTTGTGCACATACCAACTTCACTGTCCATGACAAAAAAACAAGATGTGGGTCTCTTTTTTGAGGTACTGTAACATCGCATTGTAGCTCTTGACACTACTTATACCTCCCCTTTTCACATCTATATTGTTTTTCGGTTGCCTACTATATAGATCTTCATCTTTTTACAACTATTATTACAATGTATAATATGTTATGTTTTTAAAACTGCATTTTTTAAATTCAAGTAGTCATTTTCTGTATACATGGCTTTAATAATTCCCATGATCCCCTTCTCTTTTTTTGGGTTGGAGGGGAGGGGCTTTGCTATAGGCGTCACTGGCTGCAGATATATAAAGCAAAACCTGAATTTAGGAAAGGAATTTGTCCCCGAAACGTGTCAGCAGGCAGACCGCACCATCAGTCGGACACTCTGCCATCTCCATGGCCCTTTAGCCTTTATACACATGTTATGTTTGTGAGTATATTTTCTGTCCTTTTATACTTTTAAACCTTGGATAATACACTAGGTGTTTGCGCCACCTGTATGCCTTCACCCACGCCAATTAGTTCAGACAGAAATAATTGAATCCAGAGACAGACAAGCAACTAGCATTTTCCAAAATGGGTTATATGTACTTTTTTCAGCATACATATTTCTAATTCCAAATCACAGAAAAGTCCTGTTACAGTCCTCATCACAAAGTAGCTTCTCCGCTGTATACTACTCATTTACAAATATTTCAATTACCAAGACGCTGTTCTTACTGAACTAACTTGTAGGCACAAGCCACTAATCTTGTCATCATAACAGCTAAAACTTCCTGATGTAAACAGACCTGGCCAGTTCTGCACCACACCTCCAATAACGTCATTCTGAGTTTACAGTTCCCAATTTATACTGTTCCATCCAGGATTTTCACTTTCAGTAAAATTACCTTTGTCTATGGAGAGTCAGCCAAAGTGTGAAGCAGGAAACATTCTTAAAAGGATACATACTGAGAGGATCAATTCCTCCATTCCATCACAATACACTGACACCCACTGCTAATGTCTTCCTGGTAACAAAAACATTCCTGACTTTTATCTTCAGGAAGAACATACATAAGCACTGCTTCCCACTTTCACACCTCTGTTATTAAAGAGTGTGTTAGATATTTTCTGTATCATGTTTAGTATAGATCAAGGGTCTCCAAAGTTTCTAAACAAAGGGCCAGTTTACTTTCCTTCAGACTATAAGGAGGCCGGGCTTTGGCCATTGGGAGTAGAAAAGAACCCAACGTCACTTGGAATAAACCATGCCCCTTCTTTGGTGTCATTGAGAGGAATTGTGTCCCCTCATTGGTGTTATTGGGCTCCATTGTTGGTGTCATTGTGAGAAATTGTGCCCTACTGTTGGTATCAGTGGGAGGAATGGTGCCCCATAATTGGTGCCATTGGGAGGAATTATGCCCCATTGTTGGCATCAGTGGATGTAGTGCCCCATGGTCCAGATAAAAGCAATCAAAGGGCCGCAGTTTGGAGAAAACTGGTATATACAAAAAACATATTTTACCATTTCTATCTTTCTAGTTTTATGCAAAAAAATATTTTACATTTATCCCTTGAAACTAGCAGGTGCAGCTCCCAGAAAACTAAGAAAGCAAGGGCAAGAGAGATATCCAAATTTACTCTGTTTAGAAAGTCCGACAGAAAACAAACAAGCAGTGATGGGTTTTCTTCTAGAAAGTTCAGTATACACTACAAACTAGGTGTCACTAATGCAACCTTTAATCAATGTTAATTTGTTAACTATTTAACTTATAAAAGTATTATTAAAAAGTTTAAATAATATGTAATATATAAACAAAAATAGTAATTGCATACTATACAACATTTTAGGGTGTTCTGCCATGCAAATATTGACCAGATTTCCTAGCTGAGAGCTTGTCCCATTCAATTCCTCACTATTGGGGCCCATTCAGATTGTGCTGATGCATTGCGTACGGTTATGTGTACTATTTTGCACGTGGATATGCATTGCAGTACGGCAGCCTACGCATTCTGTATGGGCTGCCCAAGCACCACAACACATATTCTGACATGCACTTTTATTTAATGGAATGCACAATAGGGCAAATATGAATCAGAATGCATTAACAAAATAAATGGAACTGTGATGTACACAGAGCCATGTGTTAAATGCATTTTTTGGTGACACATGATAACATAAACTGGCCATACATTATACAATCTAATTGTACAATCTTTAGAGTTACCAAAACTATGTAATATAAGGACAAACCTAAACAACCCATTCAATTAGTCTCATATCAGGCAGGCCCTTGGACTACATAGTGGAGGGTAGAGCTAAAGGATATTGTAAAGTGTATAGTCAGCCACACAGTATCAATTGGTCCTAGTCTGGCCATTTATCATAACAAAGGATCAGTAGTAAAGCAAAGGAAGTAGGTTGGGTATGTTACATTATGGGGTCGATTTTCTAAAGGCAAATAGAGGCAGTTGCTCCAGAGCTTAGTAAATGAGGTAAAGCTTTTCTATGTAAAGAATAACCAATCACATGGGAGAGAAATTTAAAAAAACCCATCATTTTTGCTTGTACGTGACTGGATGATGGAAGTCAGCAGATCTTCTGCTCATTTACTAACTTCTGGAGCTACTGCTCTTGCAGAGTGCAAATGCACTCTGCAAAGTGCACAGTCTATTTGCCTTTAGTAAATCAACCCCTATGCGTTCAGTTTGTTTTATGGACACAGGTTTACTTTTAAAGGCATTGTTCACCTTTTTCAAAAATGTAATGAACGCACCCACATTAATAAAATTAAAAATGTGCTTACATTGTGCAATGAAGCCTGCAAATGCAATACAATCAATGCACAGGCTTCTACATTGTTTACATCCCAGCCCCAGGTCTGTGTGGAGGTACAAACCTACCATTATGGGGCTGGAGGAAGTAATCAATTCTACAAGCACAGTGACTTAACCACACCTGTGCTGGTGCCTTGGTGACAGATAGGACTAGTAATCTTTCCATTTGCAGATCCCTGTAAATGGGTAAATGAACAGATGAAGCTGTTGTGCAGTCAGAGCCACACAGCCAAATTAAATTGAAATAATCACAGAACACACAAGTTTGAGGGTGGGGGTTGGGGGAATGTAACAAAGTTTCATGTTACACCCTAAATCTGGACAGAACATGAAACAAGGCCAGAAAGATAAGAAAAGCCTTTAAATTTGTCAAAAACATGTAACATTTTCCCTTTAACATTAAAAGCTGCCTAGTTGTCATATCTCTCCATATAAGCTAACATACCTTTGTGTCCTGTACACAATCTGAAAACACACACTTTTCTGTTGACTTTACTCTCAAAGAATTGTATTTGTTCTTGCCACTGCTTAAAAAAAAGCATGTGTGGGGTGTATCCCAACATAATAAATCATTTCAATATGTTACTGAAAGTTTCTTTTAAAAATGTACATGACATAAACAAGCACTTTGATGCATTGGCAACTGGTATTAACAAGCCTTGTTCAAACCCTTTCCATTCCAAATTCCAAAACGCATTGAAAAAATGCATCAAAACTCATTTCAATTCACAAAAATAACACATGCATGATACCACAGCTGTATAATGCTCCAAAAAAAAAGTAAAACTACTCACAAGCGTAGATCTATATGGGCCCTTGAGGTTAAAGTGCTTGTAAACCTCAGACATGAAAAATGAACCAAACATATCCCTCTATTGTATGTACATGTCTCAATCCAGAGCACTAAGTGTCATTTCTGTCTGCTGTCTCATTCCTCCACTATCAGCATTACACTGACAAGTTTTCTTGACACCAAGAGAAAAAAGCTAACAGGGGAGGGATCCCCAGCAGAGTGACAGCCTCAGCTCTGTTCCAGTAAGCAGAGTTTAACTTCAGTTCTACACCCCCTTTTTTCTGGAAGCTCAGACAAGCTGTATAAATTCTGCACTTTGAACAGCTGTAGAGAGGACTACAGATAAACAGGTACAATTTATGTAGGAGGATTTGTTTCATCTCTCTGTATCACCTAAGGCCAGTCACATCACTGGATATATGGAAAGGTTTACAACTACTTTAAGCGAGCTTTAAGACAAAGTGAATTATGCTTTTTTCCCTTTGCCCTTACCTAATCAAACCCACCCTCCCCCTCTGCAGATGCACGCCCATGCGTTATAGCTTCATAAACCTTTATGGGGCTGTGTGCCAAGGCTAGAGATAAAGGGACACGGCTCCATATTAGTCTATGGGATTGTAATGCACAGGCACAGCCAGGGCAATACGCTTTGCAGCACTGGATGTAAACAAACACCAGAGGCCACGGCCATCAGATCAAGATTTAAAATATGCATCTGTGGGGGTAGGGGGCAAAAATAATAAAACTAGGTTCACACCTGTGTGCTGTGGTAATGCACAGGTACTCGTGTGTTTTTCTGCGTGTTAACATAAGTTGCTGTAGGGTAGCCCAAAACAAATGGGCTTTTTTTTACTCATGTGTGTTTTTCTGCGCGTTAACACAAGTTGCTTTAGGGTAGCCCAAAACAAATGGGCTTCCCAATGCACATAAATCACAGGAAGAAGTGAGTGTAGCTTTTTAATAGCACAGTACACCACAATGCATGGATTACCATGTGTTGTGGTGTGCTACAATGCACATGCATTATTGTGCCATTAAGAATGAATAGTACCACAGCACATCTACAAAATAAAACCCATCCATTTTCATATTGCAACATTCCTTCAAAGCACAGATGAGAACAGAGCCCAAGTGCATTGTCTTAAAGCACACTTCCTTTAAAATAACACCCAGTGATCCTGCGATGGGGGGCTTTTTTTAGGCACTCTGTCCCTGTCTCTTATTTGTGCTCCTTTGTTATCACCCTGTCACACTGACTTCCAATGGAGGCTACAAGTAACCATTTCAACACAGATTACACAAGCACGATCCACTAAGGAAATCTACACTGAAGATTGCCATACAACCACCCCTGGGCTACATGCAAGTAGCCAAAAAGCAGCTGCAAATATGTTTTTAGGAGATCAATGACACTGAGATACATTAAGGGATGTATTCTGTGCTATAATAGAGGAATGTCATATTTCCTCATACTATTCTCTTTCTTTGGTGTTTTGTAATTACTTCTACTTTAGTCCAGTTGACAACTCCCCAAAACCCCTTTCTCTCCCTCTGCCACTGTCCAAGTTATTATTCCTAAGGCTGCATTTTTCATCCTCATTTAGGTTAAGTATTCAGTTTTACTTCCTTATATTTATATGAAATGGTGAGATGTTATCTTTGTAATATATATTGAATTTCCTCTTCTCAATTCCTTTTTAAAATAAAAATGTAATGTATTAAAAAAAAAAATCAACAAAAAAAAATAGCCCTGGTTCTTTTGTAGAAGCACTTCAAGCATTTTTAAAGGCAAACATTTTTTTTCACTTAAAATAATAAACATATTATACTCACCTGCTCTGTGCAACAGTATTGCACAGAGCAGCCCAGAACCTCTCCATCTATGGCCACCTTAATGAAAAGGTCTGGGGTATAAAAAAAAACCATACACCTGTCTGTACTCACCTCCATGAAGATGTCAATTGCTGGCTCTAAGCTTGAGAAGTGAGCAATCACATGACTGCTGATTGCTCAGTTCTTGGTATTTCCAGAGCAGAGAGTGGTGACTATCAGTCACCACTCTGCTTTGCCCTTCCAGCGCTCACTGGAGCACCACGCTGGAGAAGAGGCAGGTGAAACTGGCTCAGGCTCTCAGTGGTGCGCAGAGAGGCCAATCAGGCATCCAAGTAAATCCTGACAATATTGTTGGGATCATTCCAGAGCCTGGAGCTTTAGTCTGTCAGCTGATTCTGGGTCATATGAGAGCAAAAGTAAATGCACTCATGTGACCCACGAGAGGTATGGGCAAAAAAGCTTTGTCTATATCTCTCTGTTAAGTTGAAGAATGAACACTACAGGGTTGATTTACTAAAGGCAAGAGCATTTGCTCCAGAACTTAGTAAATAAGGGGAAGCTTCACCTTGCAAAAATACCCAATCACATGCAAGGAAGAATTTAAAGAATGCATTTCTGCTTGCACATGATTGGATGATGGAAGTCAGCAGAGCTTCCTTGCAAAGTGACGCTTCACCTCATTTACTAAACTCTGGAGCAAATGCCCTTGCAGTGTGCAGCTGCACTTGCAAAGTGCACAGTCTGCCTTTAGTAAATCAACCCCACAGTGTATCCCTCTATTCCATGTGCAACTTTGTGTACTATCGGTGGAATATGTCAAGCTGGAGCAGCAGTGCATGGCAAGCAATCAGCTTCTATCTTCAGCTTATTCAGTTAAAAGTGATTTTAAAGGCGGAGGCTTTTTACCTTTGTGCCAAGAGCATCAGCGGGGGGACCCAAGAAGAGGAGGATGGAGGCTGCTCTGTAGAAAACCATTACACAGAGCAGGTAAGTATAACATGTTTGTTTTTTTGTTTTTTTTTAATTTACCTTTAATATCACTTTAAAGTAGTTCTAAATGCTGATGGTTTTTACCTTCATGCATTCTGAAAAACTTTCAGAGTGCAGTTTCCACCCCCAGCCCCCTAATACTTACCTGAGCCCCATCTCGATCCAGCGATGTACACGAGAGCTGCGACTCTCCTGGGTTTCTCACTCCTCATCGGCTCAGACACAGCAACGGGGGCCATTGGCTCCTGCTGCTCTCAATCACAGCCAATAAAGAGGGAGTGGCGGCAGGGCTAAGCCATGCTCTGTGTGTTCCATAGACACACAGCTCAGAAGCAAGCATGCATGAGTGCCTCCAGAGCAGAGCAAGCTGGGGGCACTCAGTGAGGGAGAGTGGCTAGAAGAACTCTGTGCAAAACCATTGTACAGAGCAGGTAAGTATAATATGTTTATTATTAATAAAAGATGAGCCTTTAGTATCACTTTAAGCTTTGAAAATGAAAGACAGAAGCTGACTGGTTGTCATGCACAGCTGCTCCACATTCTGACTGCTCCGTTTTTGATAAACACACCTTCATGGGGTAGATTTACTAAAGACAAATAGACTGTGCACTTAACAAGTGTAGTTGCTCTCATTTACCCCAGAGCTTTGTAAATGTGGTAAAGCTCTACAGATTTCCATCATGTGCAAGCAAAAATACTTTTTTTTATTTAATTTCCTTGCACCTCATTTGGTATTCTTTATAAAGTGAAGCTTCACATCATGTACTAAGCTCTGGTGAAAATGAGTGCAACTGCTTGTGCACAGTATATTTGCCTTTAGTAAATCCACCCCAGTGTCTCTATTGTACAACTACGATGCTCTTGCTTTATTTATTTATTTCAAGTACTCATTTAGCTCTGTCAATTTACACAGAGCTTTACATATATATTGTACATTCACATCAGTCCCTAACCCTCAAGGGGTGTACAATCTAAGGTCCCTAACTCACATTCATACATACACATACTTGGGACAATTAACCTGCTAGCATGTCCTTGGATTGTGGGAGGAAACTGGAGTACTTGGAGTAAACCCACGCAAGCACAGGAGAACATGCAAACTTCATGCAGGTAGTACTGTGGTTGGCAGTCAAACCTGCCACCCTAGTGCTGCTAGACAAAAGTGTACTTCTTAACCCTTTCCTTCCACCGCCTCCTGGTCCATTAACTGCTTCCCTGTCGCCCAATAGCAGAACTACTGCTACAGGGTGGCAGGACTGTGCAAAATAACATCTATATACATGATTTTGCATTTCTGGGTAGGGGGGGTCACGCGCCGCCCTACCCACACTGCCATTGGTGGCTACAGCTGTTGATCACTGGGTCTTAGCCGGAGATTCTCCACTGGCACCCGGCAATCGCCAAGGAACAGTGACAGGGGAGAGGTCTGTGTGTAAACAATACAGATCTCTCCCCTGTCAGCACGAACGGGCTGCTTTGTATTGCTCTGCACAGCAGAGCAATACAAAGCAGCTTGTCTACATAGTAAAACACACACAGCACATAATGTAAAGCAGCAAAGTTAGCCCTTTGATTGCCCCAGATGTTAACCCCTTCCTGCCCAGTGTCATTATTAGTGTCAGTGCTTTTTATTAGCACTGATCACTGTATCAGTGTCATTGGGATGTCAGTGGCAGTTACTCAGTTCCACCCCAGTGTCAAAATGCCCACCACAGTGCCGCAATAAATTGCTGATAGCTGCCATTACTAGTATTAAAAACAACAAATTCCAGTATCTATACCGCCATTTGTAGACGCTATAACTTTCATGCAAACCAATTAATTTACATGTATTGGGATTTGTTTTTAGCAAAGACATGTAGCAGAATACATTTTGGGCTAAAAATATGATGAAATCTGATTTTTCAAATTTTTTTCCTGGATATGTTTTTACTTTATTAATAGTCAAAAATATTATTTTTTTTCAAAATTGTCATTTTTTTTTTTATAGTGCAAAAATAAAAAATGCAGGGGTGATCAAATACCACCAAAAGAAAGCTCTATTTGTGGGGGAAAAAGGACCTAAATTTCATTTGGGTGCAGCGTCGCATGACCGCACAATTTTCAGTTAAATGTCACAAAAAATTGCCTGGTCAGGAAGGGGGGTAAATCCTCTGGAGGGCAAGTGGTTAAGGCAGGCCATAGACGGGACGTTTATCGGCCGAATTTTCGGCCGATATACAAAAAATCGGTCGGCCCCGTTGCTGATGCTGCCACCAATGTCCACGGGAAACGGATGTTTTTTGTGGATTTTCCAGCATGTCCGATAAAAATAAATGTGAAGATCTGTAAAAAACGGCCAACGGGCTGACCCCACTAATGCCATGAATATCAGCCGATTTTTTGTGCGGACGAAAATTCGGCCGATAAACGACCCATCTATGGCCTGCATAAGATGTTCGAAATGCTGGGAGGCAGAGGTGGGCATTCTGGTCATGTGACTGCTGTGACTGGCAGTCACATGATCAGAAAGCTCCCGATTGCAAGTAGGCATCGGGAGCTCCCCAGTTCCCGCCAGTAGCTGTGCTGGGGGAGCAACGTTTACATCTGGGACGCATATATATGGCCTCTCGGTGTTAGAGCCCACTTGCCAAGAAACCTCATATTTATGTATGGCCGGCGGGAACAAGTTACCCAGTGTGCTGCCTGATATTAATAAACAAAGAATATTTGTAAATAAAGAATAATAAAAAAAGTCATGCAATTTTGATCCCATCAGACTTCAATAGGAGCGCGTGAAAAATGTGTAAAATGCGCCCAAAGTGCTTTTTTCGTGTGATTTCTTGCCTCTCCTAGTAACTAGCTTTCCAATGACTACAACAAAAACGCTGAAACCTGAAAACACCTGAAAATCACCTTTCCACTAAAAAAATGTTCCGAAAACGTCTGAAGAAAGTCAAGCATAACCAAAACAATGCCTCAAAGCAGCAGCTCCACATTGCCAGCAGGGTTTCCCTTTCTCCACAAACAAGTAAGAAGGTTGTAGGTGGTGAGTAATGTAGAAGGTTGTTCCATAGTATGAAGGTTCATGCTGGGGGGTCCTATGAGCCCCCCTCCTCTATGTCCTGGTCATCAATCCCACACAGAAAGCCCCCTCATCACCATATCACCCTGTATGACTTCATCTGCACACCTCCCACTGGGACTATATCAGCCTCCCCACCCGAAACTAAATAAACAGAACAGAATAAACAGCAACAAACACACACAGAGCACTTACTGGCATCGCTCCTCACATGCCCCACAGCAGGGAGCGCCAACAGCAGCCGTGGCGTCCTCACACAGCCAGCACCTGCAAGACGAACAGACACCCAGTCAGTCCCAGTGGTGTGCGGGACGGGGACAAGACACGAGTCAGGGGAAGAAAGGAGGAGACGGGACAAGGCGGTGCACACACGAGTTCAGCCTGGAGTACAATGAGCAGTCCCTCCAGTCATGGAGGAGATGGCTGGAGGAGGGAAGGCTTGTCACCTGGCACTTCCGAAGTCCTCACTCAGTCACCTACCCTCCTGTCCTCCAGTCCGGCACTGTGTGTGGAGAAAGGGAGGAGAGCCAGGGGGAGGGAAGGAGAGACGGCACAAAGGTGGGGGGAGGAATGGGAGGAGATGGAGGAGAGCCATGACATGACTGAGCAACCCCCTCTGTCTACTATTGTAGTGTGCAGGGCGGGGGAGGGGGACGGCAGCACACCACCGCACGACACCACACTCTCCTCACACCTCAGTGCACAGGGACACCTCACACCTTCCACATAGAGGAACCCCAGAAAGAACTTTCAGGGAACCCCTGCTATGTCTACAGCTCAGGACACGTTAGGCTGAACATAAGGTGTACAGAGAAAAAAGTAAGACATGAATAAAGAATGGAGTGAAGTGAACTCTCACTGGAAACTTCTGGTAAGCGTATAATAAGGCCTACCTGTAGGTACAAGGAATATCTCCCAAGCATGCACCGTTTAGGAGATATTCTGTGTCCCTGCAGCCGATGACGTCATGGCGCATGCACTCTGAAGGAACGGCATACCTGTGCTGTTCCTTCCTAGCCCTGTGCCACGACCGAGACTCCTGCACGCATGCACAAGAGTAATGTCACCAGTGTATGCGCTCTGAAGAAACGGCATACCTGTGCTGTTCCTTCCTAGCCCTGTGCCACGACTGAGACGCATGCACGAAAGTGATGTCACCGGCACATGCACTCTGAAGAAACGGCATACCTGTGCTGTTCCTTCCTAGCCCTGTGCCACGACCGAGACTCCTGCACGAGAGTGACGTCACCGGCGCATGCGCTCTGAAGAAATGGCATACCTGTGCTGTTCCTTCCTAGCCCTGTACCACGACTGGGACTCCTGCACGCATGCACAAGATTGATGTCACCGGCACATGCACTCTGAAGAATCGGCATACCTGTGCTGTTCCTTCCTAGCCCTGTGCCACGACTGAGACTCCTGTATGCATGCACAAGAGTGACGTCACCAGCGCATGCACTCTGAAGAAATGGCATACCTGTGCTGTTCCTTCCTAGCCCTGTGCCACGACTGAGACGCATGCACGAAAGTGATGTCACCGGCACATGCACTCTGAAGAAACGGTATACCTGTGCTGTTCCTTCCTAGCCCTGTGCCACGACTGAGATGCATGCACGAAAGTGAAATCACCGGCACATGCACTCTGAAGAAACGGCATACCTGTGCTGTTCTTTCCTAGCCCTGTGCCACGACTGAGACTCCTGCACGTATGCACAAGAGTGACGTCACCAGCGCATGCGCTCTGAAGAAACGGCATACCTGTGCTGTTCCTTCCTAGCCCTGTGCCACGACTGAGACGCATGCACAAAAGTGACGTCACCGACACATGCACTCTGAAGAATCGGCATACCTGTGCTGTTCCTTCCTAGCCCTGTGCCACCAATGAGACTCCTGCACACATGCACAAGAGTGACGTCACCGGCGCATGCACTCTGAAGAAACGGCATACCTGTGCTGTTCCTTCCTCGCCCTGTGCCACGAGACTCCTGCATGCATGCATGAGAGTGACGTCACCACGACTTGGCCAGTCAAGTGGCTGGAGCCCATGAACCCGGAAGAAAGACCGGGTGAAGATGGAAACCCTGTCAGAAGTGATGGCACGCCGCTGGAGGGCTTCATTCTAAGGTAATGCAGGACAAGTCAAATTCCAAACAAATTTTCTTTCGAAAATCTGAAATTTTGTACTTTTTGTATTCCGATGGTGCCACCATTAATTACAAAATTCGACCAACCAAGCCTTTCATTTCACCTCATGTTGCTACAGAAAATAATTTTTGTGGCCAAGAATTTTCTTTCCAGGTCACAGCTCATGCTCATTTCTTTTTCAGTGACATTTCTTACACGATTCTTCCATCATTGATTAGAAATTCGTTCATTTTCCCCAAAATGTCTAACATGCCCAATCACTAAAGTTGACCCAGGGAATATCCGATTGCCTCTCGGGGGATCAGGAAGGAATTTTTTCCCCTGTAGGAGCAAATTGGATCATGCTTTGCTGGGTTTTTTTGCCTTTTTCTGGATCAACTGTGTGTGTAGGATTACAAGATTTTTTTTTGTTTTTTTTAATGGTTGAACTAGATGGACTTTTATCTTTTTTTTCAGCCAGACTAACCATGTAACTAAAATTCGATGGTAGCTAAAAAATTGGCCATTGCTGTGGCCCCTAATGGTGCAAAATTTGAACAAAAATTCTTAGAAAAGATTTTTGAAAGAAAATTCTTTCAGAATTCGACCCATGCAATGCATGCTAGCACATTATGTTATTATTTTCAGGGAAATTTTTTTTTTTTTGGATGAAAATATAATTTCTAAGGAAAATTTGTTCATACGTTCTCAGAATATTGAAAAGATTTAATTTGCATTTAACATTTGGTTATGGAATAAATTGACTTTACTAAACAAAAACCACATTCACTGTTACAATTTTGTTCTTTCAAGAAAAAATTCCCATCCTGCTTCTTCCAATTTTCCAATCACTGCGGTTGAAAATGAACATCAATTTGACCCAAGAACCTTCTTTTCCTAAGAATTTTCACTTGAAATTCTACCTAAAGCCAGCTTTATGCAGGCCATACATGGGTCGAATTTCAAACAAACTTTCTTTTGAAAATCGTAGCTAAGAATTTTCTTTCGCATTTGGCATCATTAGTGAGCCGCAGCATCAGCCAATTTTCTTGCGGTCATCAAATTTGAGTGCTAGGGCATGTTGGAAATTTTTGGAAAAACAAACAAATTTCTAATCAATGATGGGAGAATTGTGCATGAAATATCAAGGAAAAAAAAATGAGCATGAACCGTGACCTGGAAAGAAAATAAGATTCCCAGCAACGAAAATTCTTTTCTGTAGCAACATGAGGTGAAATTGAAGATTTGGTTGGTTGAATTTCAAAATCACAGGTGGCACAAACGAATTACAAAACGCACAAAATGTGTTTATGTGTCTGCGGCAGGCAGCCTCTGTTAGTCAATAGAGGCGCAGTGGCTCTATAGATTCCTCCAGTGCATGGTCCTGATGGATGTGCAGCCCCAAACAAGCACTGGGGGGGATTTACCAAAATTGGAGTTGTTGCCAACTGGTCAGCTTCTATCTTCAGCTTGTTCAGTTAAACCAGGGGTCTCCAAATTGTGGCTCGGGGCCGGATGCGGCCCTTTGCTTGCTTTTCTCTGGCCCTTGAGGCATTATTCCCCCCACTGTTCTTCCCACTGACATCAATGACGAGGCACTATTGTTCCGGCTGACACCAATTATGGGACACTATTCTTCCCACTGACATCAATGATGGTTTGCTATTCTTCCCCCAATACCAAAGATGGAGCACCATTCCCCCCACTAATACCTATGATGGAGCACCATTCCCCCCACTAATACCTATGATGGAGCATTATTCCTCTCACTAATACCAATAATGAGGCACTATTTCTCCTTTAACCTCCCTAGCAGTATGATTATGTCAACATTTTTTGCATGGAAATATGTCGTTTTTTTATTGTAGACCTGTAATTTTTAGGAATAACTCCCTGAAAACGGGGGTTAATAGCAATTATGGAACACCATTCCTCCCACTAGTACCACAAATGGGACACTATTCCTCCCACTAATACCAGTTATGGGACACTATTCCTCCCACTAATACCAAGGATGGAGCACCATTCCTCCCACTAATACCAATGATGGGGCACTATTTCTCCCACTGATACCAATGATGGAACACTATTCCTCCCACTAATACCAATGATGGGACACTATTCCTCCCACTAATACCAATGATGGAACACTATTCCTCCCACTGATACCAATGATGGGGCACCATTCCTCCCACTAATACCAATGATGGAACTCTATTCCTCCCACTAATACCAATGATGGGACACTATTCCTCCCACTAATACCAATGATGGGACACTATTCCTCCCACTTATACCAATGATGGGACACCATTCCTCCCACTAATAGCAATGATGGAATACTATTCCTCCCACTAACACCAATGATGAGACACTATTCCTCCCACTAATACCAATGATGGAGCACCATTCCTCCCACTAATACCAATGATGGGGCATCATTCCTCCCACTAATACCAATGATGGAGCACCATTCCTCCCACTAATACCAATGATGGAGCACCATTCCTCCCACTAATACCAATTATGGGACACTATTCCTCCCACTAATACCAATTATGGGACACTATTCTTCCCACTAAAACCAATTATGGGACACTATTCCTCCCACTAATAGCAATGATGGGACACCATTCCTCACACTAATACCAATGATGGGACACTATTCCTCCCACTAATAGCAATGATGGGACACTATTCCTCCCACTAATAGCAATGATGGAGCACCATTCCTCCCACTAATACCAATGATGGGACACTATTCCTCCCACTAATACCAATTATGGAACACTATTCCTCCCACTAATACCAATGATGGGACACTATTCCTCCCACTAATACCAATGATGGGACACTATTCCTCCCACTAATACCAATTATGGAACACTATTCCTCCCACTGATACCAATGATGGGGCACTATTCCTCCCACTGATACCAATGATGGGGCACTATTCCTCCCACTAATACCAATTATGGGACACTATTCCTCCAGCTAATAGCAATGATGGGACACCATTCCTCCCACTAATACCAATAATGGGACACTATTCCTCCCACTAATACCAGTGATGGGGCACTTTTCCTCCCACTAATACCAATTATGGGACACTATTCCTCCAACTAATAGCAATGATGGGACACCATTCCTCCCACTAATACCAATAATGGGACACTATTCCTCCCACTAATAGCAATGATGGAGCACCATTCCTCTCACTAATACCAATGATGGGACACTATTCCTCCCACTAATACCAATGATGGGACACTATTCCTCCCACTAATACCAAAGATGGGACTATTCTGTCAGGGAGCGAGGAGCCAGACACACAAGGAGGTGCAATTAAAGGTAGGTTTATTATACAACAACAAGAAAGAGTCTATGCAAGTCCAACAGCAACAGCGGATGACTTGGTAGAACAGTAGCCAGGAAGGATGGTCGCCAGAGCCGGGGTCAGAAGCCATGAAGTATGATCGCCAGAGCCTGGGTCAGAAGCTATGAAGTATGATCGCCAGAGCCTGGGTCAGAAGCCATGAAGTATGATCGCCAGAGCCGGGGTCAGAAGCCATGAAGTATGATCGCCAGAGCCTGGGTCAGAAGCCAGGAAGGATGGTCGCCAGAGCCGAGTTGGTATCCAGGAGAGCAATGAGAAACTAAACAGGAACTTGCTGCTGTGCAACAGACAGGACACGAATGCAATAGACAGCTACAAACAGCAGACATATATGTGATAAACCGCCACCTCCTGGGGGAGGAGCCACAGGGGGCTGAAAGCATAAAGGATCCCACAATGCTTTGCAGACACCTAAGATGGATGCTAGCACATGGAGCAGCACAAGCCCTGAGGAAAGGTAGGACCTTGACATATTCCTCCCACTAATACCAACGATGGGGCATTATTCCTCCCACTAGTAGCAATGATGGAGCACCATTCCTCCCACTAATACCAATGATGGGCCACTATTCCTCCCACTAATACCAATGATGGGACACTATTCCTCCCACTGATACCAATGATGGGACACTATTCCTCCCACTAATACCAATGATGGGGCACTATTCCTCCCACTGATACCAATGATGGGACACTATTCCTCCCACTGATACCAATGATGGGACACTATTCCTCCCACTAATACCAATGATGGGGCAGTATTCCTCCCATTAATACCAATGATGGGGCACTATTCCTCCCACTGATACCAATGATGGGGCAGTATTCCTCCCACTAATACCAAAGATGGAGCACCATTCCTCCGACTATTACCAATGATGGGACACTATTCCTCCCACTAATACCAATGATGGAACACTATTCCTCCCATTAATACCAATTATGGGACACTCTTCCTCCCACTAATACCAAAGATGGGAAACTATTCCTCCCACTAATAGCAATGATGGGGCACTATTCCTCTCACTGATCCCAATGATAGGGCACTATTCCTCTCACTAATACCAATAAAGGGACACTATTCCTCCCACTGACACCAATGATGGGGCACTATTCCTCTCGCTGTTACCAATAATGGGGCACTATTCCTCTCGCTGTTACCAATAATGGGGCACTATTCCTCCCACTGAAACCAATGAAGGGGCACTATTCCTCTCACTGATATTAATAATGGGGCACTATTCATCCCACTGACACCAATAATGGGGCACTATTCTTCCCACTGACACCAATGATGGGGCACTATTCCCCCCACTGACACCAATGATGAGACACTATCCCTCACACAGACACCAATGATGGGACACTGTTCCTCCCACTGACAACAATGATGAGACACTATTTCTTTCACTGACACCAACAATGGGACAGTATTTTTCCCCCTAATACCAAAAATGGGATACTATTCCTCCCACTGACACCAACAATGGGACAGAAATGAAAAACATTTTTAAAAACAGAGTGGGGTTCCCCGCTGACTGCCGAATGTAAAATTAAATTCTGGCATTGCCCAGCAATTCAAATTTAAGAAAAAAATGTGTGGGGTTCCCTGCTGACAGCTGAATGTAAAAAGAATTGCCAGCATTGCCCGGCAATTAAAAAATTAAAAAAAAAAACGTGTGGGGTCCCCAACCCCATCCATACCAAGCCCTTCGGATCTGGTATGGATTTTGAGGGGAATAAGACTGTCTTCTGTGATTTTTACACTACACTTTTGTGTTGTTGTTGTGGAATGAGTAGCGGTATCCTGTACCCCATACTCATTCACATGGGGGGGGGCATGATCTGAGACCCCCTGGTATGGACTCTGGTGGAACCCCTATGCCATTTCTAAAAAATTTTGGTGTGGAGGTCCTACCAAAATCTATACCAGACCCTTATCCGAGCATGCAGCCCGGCAGGTCAGGAAAGGGGGAGGAACGAGCGAGCACCCTCCCCTCCCAACTCCTGAACCATAGCAGGCCACATGCCCTCAACATGAGCCCCAAAAAGAATCTTGTGCCCATGTGGATGGGGACAAGGGCCTCTTCCCCACAACCCTGACCGGTGGTTATGGGGGTCTGCGGGCAGGGGGCTTATCAGAATCTGGCAGCCCCCAGATCCTGCCCCCACCCCCCCCCTTTTGTGAATGAGTAAAAAGCGTAGTGTAAAAATGACAGGAGACAGTCTTTGATAAGTCATTTATTAAAAACAAAAAAAAAAAAATGTTCCCCTCTCGATGCTGGATCTCGCCATCTGACAGCTGTGCCAGGATGACAGTTCTTAAATACTGTGATGATGTCACAAGTGGGCAGGGTAACCCCGCCCCCTTATGAAGTCATCATGTGCTGTGATTGACCTGTTGACAGGTGTATTGCTTTAGCGAATCACAATGAACTGTCAGGGCGCAGTGCATTGTGGGGCGTGGCGGACGAACAGCCCCGCCGATTGCCTTTACTGTTCATGTGTTCGCTGAATGAAACACCGATGATTGAGTCAAACTAATGTTTGACTCGAACATATAGCCCAACACTAATCAAGAGGCCAAAAACCCAGCATCTGGAAGTATCTGGGGAGAAGATAACAGTGACCAGCTAGAGATTTAACTGCCATAACGCTGCAATGAAGATGTGAGAGGAGTATTTCTGTGCGTTTAGCTCCACTTTAAGCTTTGAATATGAAACAAAGAAGCTGGTTGGTTGCCATGCACAACTGCTCTAGATTCTTGGTGCTCCAGCCGTAGTAAATTGCCCTCGTAGTCTGCATTCATTTGTGGCTGTGCACCCGTCTCTGCATACCTGTGATACTCAGAAGTCCATCAAGCTAACATAGGCATCCTGCACACAGCTCCACACTACTCCAGACACATAAACAGATGGCTCTTGCACACTGTATGGGCCTCGGTGGCTGTGTGAATGAGTCGATAGCTGAGCCCATTCATTTTCTCTATATGACAATATTATTTTCAGTAATAATAAAGAATTGAAACAAAAGATAATAATTGTCAGGAAAGGAACAACAGTGAAACGTTTAGTGAATCCTCCCATTCACAAGTCCAAAAAGTGACCCCTTGGACGCCAAATCCATGGTTAGTGAACAAGTTTCCCCTAAGGTTTTGTCTGCAATTGCAGTAAAAATAGGTGGCTGAGCTGCACTTATACTGCCCTCCGACCTCCTACCATAACCCATTCCACAGCTGCTGCCCTCCCCCCAACCCTTTCAGAGGATCTAAATGCAAGTATGCATCGAGAGCTGCCCCTGCCATCTTAATTACTGCGCTGGGAGCACACAGTGAGCACACTCTCAGCACAGAGAAGCCTCTCCCTTTGGGGGTATATATGCTGTCACTCAGCAATAAAGCCTTCCCGCTCAGCTGCTGCATATACAGTATGCGTATGGTCTTCAGGAACGGGTTAAGCTTTAACAGTGATGGTGGACAATGCGCTACACTACCACGCTATACTGTGCAGATGGACCAATCTCCTACTACAACTATTTTAAGACAATCCCTGCAATCAGTGTGCTGTTCTGCATGCATGTTTACATGCATTGGTAATGCATTTACAGTGCTTTATTAGGCTTTTTTTGTATCTGCGGCACATTCATGTGCATTCAGGTAAATTTAGATGCAAAAGATGCAGTAAAATGTTTTTTTTTAACATGAAAGTACTGAAATGGTGTAAAAGGCATATTGAAATACAATCATTTTTCTTGCATATACCGTAAGTTCACACTGCATTTAAAAATGCATTCCACTGCGTCTGTTGTAAACAAGCCCTTGTTCTGATTAGATGCAGCCATTGTTCTCTGACAATTCTGACTCCTTTTCATTTTCATTATAATGCTGGGTGGGAGGGTGGTGACCAGTGCTGGATTCATAAGTGGGCAAAAGGGGAAATTGTCTGTGGCCCCCTGCCAAAGGGTGTCTCGTAGCTCCAGACTTCCTTTACAAAAAATGTAATCATTTTAAAATTAGTTTTATTATTAAAAACTGAACAAAGTTTGTCTGGGTGTCAGGATAACAGGACTGGCTTCAGAGGCAAAGAAAGGAATGAGGGATTCTGGCTTCTGTGATGTATGACTTGGCATTTCTAAATACCTGTGTGATTTGTATTCTTACAGTCCATACAATTGAGAAAAAAAAATCAGACATGTCTTAACCTAACATATTTTTTTTTAGAAAAGTTTATTATTAATTTCTGATCAATGTTTTATTTGTCATATAATTTATTATCTATGTTGAGGGGTCCCTGAACTTGAAGTACCCTGGGCCCCCTAAGGTCTAAATCCGTCACTGGTGGTGACAAGCCCACCCACTAATCAAATTTTTGCCTGGTTCATTGGAAACCAACTGAAATCCATGCAGTGTATGGCTAACGTTAAGGCTAAGCTAACACTTTGGGAAATGTAGCTAAATGGTTATCACTTCCACCTGGCAGTACTAGGGTCATTGGTTAGAATCCCAACCATGGCACCACCTGCCTGGAGTTTGCATGTTCTCCCTGTGCCTTTGTGGGTTTCCTCCCAGTACTCTGGTTTCCTCTCACACTCCAAAGACATGCTGGTAGGTTAATTGGCTCCTGTCTAAATTGTCCCTAGTATGTGTATGTATGAATGTAAGTTAGGGACCTTAGATTGTACGCCCCTTGAGGGTTAGGGACTGATGTGAATGTATAATATATATGTAAAAGCACTGTGTAAATTTATGGCGCTATATAAGTACCTGATATAAATAAAATCAATGAGCCTATTGCGTAGGTGGGGAACACTGTTGCTACTACCAATAAGCTGATTCAAAGCAATGATGTGAAGGCAACACTGGAAGTACATGAAGAGAAGTGGCTGAAAAAGAGATTTTAGGAACAAAAACTCTCTCTCTCTCTCTCTCTCTCTCTCTCTCTCTCTCTCTCTCTCTCTCTCTCTCTCTCTCTCTCTCTCTCTCTCTCGTGCTTTAGCAAACCAAGAAGTGTCATCCAGTTAAAGTTTAGATCTACTTTTCGGGCTGACCAGTGAAAATGCTACTGGTCTGGCTGTCTCTGGCTTTGATATTTTCTGAATGACTGTCCTGGAGCAAACCTGCAGCAAAAGTAAGATTTGGGTCAGATGTGATCTACATTTTAGCACCAGGTCATTGATTCAGAAATGACTGAAGTTGCTGCACCTATATGACAGCCAGGCAATTAGTATTTTCACAATGGCAACATACCTTTTTTCCTAGTACAGGTTTCCTTAAAAAGCTGTTTAATCATTAATTTGACCACTTTATTACTATGCGTGTTTGGGTCAAATGCTTTGCCACAAAGAGACGTAAGAAGTCCAAGCCATGCCTGCAGCACTGATGCTGTGGTTTTCATGTACGTCCTGTGAAAAGGCTACTATGAAAGTGGCCTGCGTGGGAACAGAAGGGCTCTTGTTTGGAGGGACAGTCAGCACCAGTCAGCTTCCTACACTCCTCATACACAGGGGTCCTCTGTCTTCTGAATCCTTGCCTTACCATCCCCCCAGTAACTGTATCTACTGTATGTCCATGAATGCAATCATTTCCAAGGACACATCTGCTGAAGTGGTGTATAAGAGCTCACAACAGCCACAATGATTTTGTCATAACATAAAAAATGTCTTTTCATTATAACTTTCCTCTTTAAAATGCTGGTATAACACAAAGCATGTCTGATCATTACAATATTCTCTTTAACATAATACTATAAAAAGGTCGTATCAGAAAAAATGCTGTAAAATGCAGTTTTTTTTTGTAAATCACCACTCCGAGTGCATTATTTTGCTGATCTAGCAGTTGAAATGTGCTTGCTGCACAAGCATCAATATTTCACCTATTGAATGTGATCACTGACTTGACTTTGAAATAATCATTCAGTATAGCACTAGCCGTAAACTTAATGACATTTAAAGTGTCAATTTTTGCTTTTACAATTCTTTACATTATTTTGTGTGATTAGATCATTTAAATAAAAATAACTAAATGTCATTGGGATAACGCTGAATTGATCTGTTCTGCAATCAAATATCTAAAGCTGGCCATATACAGATCAACAAGTGATTTTGCAGTCAGAATCAAAAAGGGGCAAACTATTCCAAAGGACATCCTAGGGCTGTGACACACACATAGCTACATAAAACATTAGAATTGGGGGTCTTGCCTAAATGATCTTATACTGGCCATACACTTGACAATTTTATGACAATATGATAGCTTTCAATCAGTTTTTACCCAAAACTTGTTGGCTAATTCCCAAAGACTAAGGGCTGGTTCACACTATAGAAACGCAGTCCAGATGCATTCCGGCTGTGTTTGCGCATGTGCGTTTTTGATCGTGTTTTTTATGCATTTCATCTTTTTCTTCAATTTATATAGGGACATGTGCGTTCTAGTGCGTTTTACTGCGTTCCAGTACAGTTCTGTGAAGAAAAAATGCAGCATGTTCTACATTTTGTCTGCAACCAGAACACACTGGAACTGCAAGCACTGATGTGAACTATGATATTGACAACCATATAACCTACTTTCTGTGCATTTTGGATGCAGAAAAGAGCAACTGAAACGCATGCAGTGGAAACTGTCCATAAATTATGAAAAATGGCATGATAACTAATCTATACAATGGCAGTGTAACTCAAAAAAGCACTTTCAGTACCAATTTTCTGCTTTTGTTAATTTAAAACCAGGAGATGTTTGTAGTTACACCTGAAAAAAAAAAAAAAGCAGCTACAAAAACTGTAGCTGCTGACTTTTAAAATACAGACACTTACCTGTCCCTCGGTCCAGCGGTGTCCTCACCACCGCTGGTTTCACTGGCCGTCTTCTCTCCCTGGCGCCGGCATCTTCAGTGTGGGCACCCAGCTGTGACAGCTTGCGGCTTCATAGCCAGGTACCCACTGCGCATGCGCGAGAAGTGCTGCACTTTGTGAATGGGCCTGTAGTCTTCTGGGACCTGTCATGTGTCCCAGAAGACTATGGGGAGGGAGGGGGGAGACAACTTCCGCTTCTGATTGCCTAGGTGATCACAGCGGAAGTGGGAGCGGGTACCTGTCAAATTTGGGTACCCGTTCCCCAAAGGTGCCAATCCTTAATGGGGAGCGGGGGACAAAGGCTTAAAGCGGAACTTCCCCTTTTGGGTGGAGCTCCGCTTTAAGCAACAACATTGGTAAATGTAAATGTTTGGCTAGCATTACTGTTTAGTCTGGCCATGGATGAAGCCTATTTTTCCCAATCTTAATATTTGACTTTATGAAACCTAAGGGTTCTTTCATACGAGCATCACCTGTTCATTCATGTTTTCTCAAAGAAAAAAAATGGATTCAGTTTACATCAGTTTTTTTACATCAGTTTTCAGTTCAGTTCAGTGTACATCAGTTTTTCATCCATTTTTTTAAATCTTCCAGGAGGCGTCTATACCACCCTGCTATTGTTCAAGCTTCAGGATGTTGCAAGAGACACAAGGTGGTAGTGAAAAGCTTTATGGACTTTGTAGGCTGAACCACAGAACTTTTCTGGATGGCATCAAACTAGGAGACTACATTTCCCAGAGGAGATGGCATGTGGGTGGAGGCATATAAAGGTAAAAGCCTGGGAATCCGGGAGGAAGGAAGTGAGCAGAGAGAGAAGTGGGAGGAAGGTGTGTTTACTGGACCAAGCCGCAGAGACAGAGAAAGTGGAGAGAACGGGAGGAATAGCTGACCGCTGACATTGCCAGAGATTCTGGAGAACTATCCGGTTGGCGGGAGACCCGGAGGGCTGCTGTCATGAACGATCTCTTCAAGAAGAACATATACAGAGAGACCATCAGAGACCTTAGTGATGCCACAAATCAGGTGAGAGAGTCCCATGCTCCAGCCAATAAGCAATCCCTGACGTTCTATGAACAAGCCATTCTCTATCTAGTTACGGACATTCTTCACAAGTTTCACATATTGAGGCCTAGTTCACCCGGCCTATCAGCAGACACATTTTCAACATAATCCAGTCATCAGAGCCTGCTGCAGTATCTGCCCTATGCGGGCCCAGCCACACCACTGCTTCTATTGTATTTGGTCCACTTTCATCAAGGGACACTGTCTATTGCTGCCATTTGCTATGGTGACCTATAGAGGGATCAACCTTTGCCAACAAGTGCCTCTGCCCTCTCTACAAATCCCCTTATTTAAAACCTTCAACTCAATATCAAAAGGGGAACTAGCCAAATAGAATATTGCTTAAAGGCAAGGTGCCTGTTGTTGCATTAATCCTTTAACCACTTGCCTAATGAATGTTTTTACCCCCTTCCTGCCCCGGACAATTTTCAGCTTTCAGCACTGTTGCACTTTGAATGACAATTGAGCGGTCATGCAACATTGTACCCATATGACATTTTTATAATTTTTTTCACACAAAATAGAGCATTCTTTTGGTGGTATTTAATCACCACTGGGGTTTTATTTTTTGCACTATAAAAAAAAAAAAAAAAAAGTATTTCTTTGTTTCTATTATAAAATTTTGCAAACAGGTAATTTTTCTCCTTTGCTGATGTGCGTTGATGAGGCTGCCCTGATAGGCAGCACTGATGGGCACTGTTAGGCAGCACTAATGGGCAATGATGAGGTGGCATGGATTGGCAGCAGTGATGGGCACTGATAGGCTGCACTGATGAGTCGGCACTGGTGGGCATTGATGAGGAGGCACTGATTATGCTGCACTGATATGCAGCAATGATGGGCTTGATAGGTGGCACTGACTGGCGGCACGGACTGACTGCACGGACTGCCGGCACTGATGAGAGGCACTGCTGAGCAGGACTGATGGGTGGTACTGCAGGGCACTGGTGGGTGGCACCGATGGTCGGCACTGATGATCAGTGTGCTGATTACACTGTTCAACAGGTAAAAAGTTTTGGGCATAAAATTAGCTAATCTTACATAATTTTGGGGTGCTGAAAACGAAAATGACCCTAAAAAATGTTGATTGGCTCTAGTTTCCATGATATATTCACCCATCTAATGACGTAAGCCATTCAAAATTATGATGCAACTTCAGCTGCATATTGCGCAATTGATACTGGTGACCAATAGAAAATTGCATGTATACTGAGATGATGCAATATTAGCCTTTAATTGCATCACTTCACTGCATAAAAGCTGCAGTATCTGTAGCTGATTGTAGTTCGACAGCGTCTTTACATTTCGTTTTATGCTTATATAGGCAACTCAGTAATGCCTCGAACTTGTGTGAATAAAGCAGATAATTTCTGCTATATCTGCGGTGAAATAACTTTTATCTTACAAAAAAGGAGGATAACAGGAATGATTAAGAAAGCCTACAACTTGTATTTTGGCTGCAAGATAGGAGACCAGGACAAGAGCTGGGCACCACATATATGCTGCAATTCTTGTGGGACGGCACTGGAGCAATGGTTGAATGGAAAAAAGGCATCTATGCCTTTCGCTGTGCCAATGATTTGGAGAGAGCCAACAGATCATGTTAGTAATTGTTACTTTTGTATGGTGCCTCCAATTGTAAAAGGGCTAAATAAGAAGAAAAAGTTATCTGTGCACTATCCAAATATTCCATCGGCAATACGTCCAGTTCCTCATGGAGAGGGGCTACCAATTCCTAAAGCACCAGAATCCTTCGTGGTTGAGTCAAGTGAGGAAGAACCCGAAGCGTGTAGTCACGTGCAGTTGTAAGAGATAGCCCTTTCCTCGAATACAAGAGAAAAGCCAAGAGAAGCAAAACCGACACAAACTGAAGACAAAACTAGTGAGAATCCTAAGTATTAAAATGATTCAACTTAGCTTATGGCTATAATTTTTCTTGGTAATCCTATGCAATATATTATGCCATTTAGGCTTTGTTATGTAGTCAATATCACTTGCTTTATATTTGTGGAAAGACATCTATCTATATAATTATTGTGCATTATGTAGTCATTACGCCTATAGTAGAAAACTTTCCGTTTACAGAAAAACTAGAGCCAATTGACAAATTTCATTGTTATATTTGAACTCAGAATGTGAAATTCATTAAGAAATGGATCCTTTTGTTTCCAAAACTGGCAAAAAATAAAAATTTGTTGAACAGTGTTCAGTGCAGATGTTCTCTGTGACATTTGCCAGTTATCGACAAGTACTTTCCTCACGTTGTGACAGCATGAGGAAAGTGCTGCTGGTAACCGGCAACTGTATTTACTGTCATTGGACACAGCTGATTACATGGTAAAAAGTCGTCATGATTGGCTTTTTACCTAGTCATGTGATCAGCTGTGCCTGTAGGACACAGCGATCGCTGACAGTGCTGGGTGCGCGCAGAGGGGCCGTTCTGGGAGAACATCATATAACACCCTCCCAGAACTGGACAACCGTGCTGTAGCCATCATTCGGCTATAGCGCGGTTGTAGAGTGGCTAAAGAACTTCCATCATTTGTATCCAAGGAGATTTGAATTCTTGTAGTGCACCAACTGGGCCCCAGTGAGTGCACAGAATATCTTACATTGCAGCAAGGGGATCCTTCCTGATTAAAGAGCTCTTTCTTTATCTCAGATATGAACCCTGTCATCAGCTTCTGAGGGCCCAAAGTGAGCTAGCCTTACTCTTTAGTAGTTTTTTTTCCCTTTGCTCACTGGAGACAAACATCTCAGAGTTGAGGCCTTTGGTTAAAGTTCTGACTTGCAGGACGTTCAGAAGTGATTGAGATTTTTGCTGTATGTGTTGAGTGATAACTTTTATTATATGCACGCCTGTTACTTTGTGCTACTTTACTGTGCTCACAGTCGACTCTAATATAAACAAAGTATCAGTTCACTCTAACTGCTGTGTGAGTCTATTTTCTGGTAATATTGAGAGAGTTTACTCTGGCCAGAAGTATACCGTGGTGTCAGCAGGGGTTGGGCTTTCAGAGTGGGGTTAAGAGTGACAGGGAACCTGAAAATAGCTCAGTGACTCCTAAGGGGGTAGTGCTACACATCTTTAACAACCAGTGACTTATCTGTGCTGTCAGCAGGGTAATCCCCACCGCTAAGGTAAACAAAGGGGGTGATGTCACCCAGTGACCATGCCTCTCTCTCTCTACTTCAGCTGTGGGCAAATGATGGCTCCTTTTCCCAGTGCTTGGAATCTGACCATTCGGAAGCTAGACATTATACAGAGCAAGTGGACATATACTATATGTAGAACATTGACAGCTCCTTCCTCTGGCACTTGGGACTGGACCATTCGGAAGCTAGGCATTATGCAAAGTCAGTGGACATGTATACAAAACTCAACCACAAAGCACATAGACTTGCATACATATATTATATATACACACTACATTTGAAGCCGGAAAATGTTCAGTCCAGTATTTTTTTTTCTAGATCCATTGTTTACATTCTGCTTTCAGCAGTAATACCCCGCTGACAGCAGAGATGAGTCACTTGTTGTTAGGACACCAGCAGGTGTCAGCTCCTAACAACTAATGCAAAAATGGATGCAAAAAAGGACCATTTCTCCGTTCACAGCCATTTATGTCTGCTTACTTTTTTTAAATGGTTAAAAGAGACTTGTTTCGTTCAAAAAAACAGACCTGAACAGATGCGGCTGTAATCGGATATAAACCGATGATTGTCTGTTTACATCCGTTTGCTATACATTTTTCATCTGTCAAAGGATGGATGAAAAACAAACAAACGATCTGCCCTTGTGAAAGGGGCCTTAGAGTTCGGCTAAGAAACACTTCCTGATTGCCTGTTTTTGTTTTTTGTTTTGTCAAACGGCAATGTTCTGCTAGACTAATGTGTCAAAACCATAATCAAGCGTTTGGCTTACGGTTGTGATGGGGCTTGATGACTTCAATGGGCCGCTTTGATACAAGCCACCACCTGTCAGCTCAATATGCCACGTTACATATTACATTTGCCATGACCCAAACACCTCAGCATGTCAACAGCTTCCCCTGGCTGTATTATAGACTTTAGATGGGCGGTTGGGTCCAAAAAAAAGGCTTAACTGTTTTTTACTAAAAAACTTAGTTTAATCTTCAGATCAGACAAAAAAATTGCTTCAGTTATGTCCAGCCACACACTTATTCTGTAGAATACAAGTACATTTTGTGCATGTGTGTTTATGCCCCACTTGTCCTGGACTTATCTTGAAGGAACAAAAGGGAGTACTGGGAAAATATATTGTGGATGATCATGTCTACCCCCAAGATCCTGTGAGCCATGGGATGCCTGACAGGACCCACAGATACATGCTCAATACACAGTCATTGTATAAATGGCTAAATTGGGCTACAACTCTGTCACATCAATGTATACTGTAAAAGGATTGTGCATACAGAAGGTACCATTCTTTTTCCAAATTCATTTTGAAGTGTCGAAAGAATATATCTCTGCTAGCTATTAGAGACAAAGGGGTGGAAACCTAATTATACCAATTATAATGCTAATTATACCCCAGGGCAACCACAAGTAATATGCATACTAAGAAGTATTGTGTTTATTAGACCACACTCAATCAACAAACTACACTCAATGTAAATACTGTTAACACCTCATATTTCCTAGTATGGTGTTCAACATTGAACCCACAGCTATTTTAAACTTTGTCCACTGATGTAATTGGTCCTAAAATTGGTCTTGTGCCTAATGTAAATGAAATAGATTTGCTTATAAATAAAATGATAACACATAGGCTAAATTCACATAGACAATGGAGTGAGGATAGTTTGCTGCGTTCGGAGGCAGCTAAACAAACTGTTTTGTGGGTCCTGAACTCCGCAGAGACACCTCCCCGGGCATACACCATCACACTGTTGGATGTGGATGTCATTACCCACTGGGCCTTATTTACTAAATAGTGACTTGAGGTGTTGTGAAGTGAACCTGTGTTCATCTAAAGGATCCAATCATAGGCAAAAAAACAAGTCAACCTGCATGTGCTTAGTGTTCAACTTAACACTCTTGTTTTTCCCCATATGTGGAACATTTGTATCATTTGGTAAGACATGATGTTTGGGGGTATCATATTAAAGTATACTATAGAAGCATGCAATTAAAGTGGTTCCAAACCTTGCATTAAGGTAAAAAATGTTTAGGCGTTAGTATCACCTCCTCACCCCCCTTTATTTCTACCAAATCTCGATCCAGTGCTGTGCCCATCTGTAGCATCTCTCCCACAGGCTTTGCTGAGGCAACGGGAGCCACTGACTCCCAATGCTGTCAGTCAAATCCTGTGAGGTAGGAGCAGGGGGCGTGGCTGAACCATGCTGTCTGTGTCTATGGCTTCCTATGGTGGCACACCAAAAGAGGAAGAGCCATGAGCGCAGGTGGGGAACCTGAGAAGAGGAGGATTGGAGCCATTTTTTGCAATTCTATTGCGCAGGGTAGGTAAATATAACATGTTTGTTATAAAAAAATTAAATATATATAATGTTCAAAGAGGACCTTGACATATGCAGGTAGTGGACTGCCCACGGTGTGTCCGCAGGTGGCTGGTAAGGCCTATACAGGCACGAAATGTTCTGCCACAAGTTGGGTAGACATATGTGGGCACCATTGTTGCAGCATTTGCAGCTCTGGCTTTGCGGAGTGCTCACTTCTCGTGGGCTATGGTTGTTCTTCTCTCCTTAAATGTCTGGCAGCCTTGGTGGATCAATGTGCGTCATGTCGATCAATCTTGTGCCAGGGTTTCCCAGGAGGTGATGTCAATATCCAGGGACTTGAAGGAGGCTTTCAATGTGTCTTTGTATCGCTTCCTTGTCCCCTGTGTGATCACTTTCCTTGAATCACCATAGAGGAGCTGTTTAGGAATGCGGTGGTCTGGCATCCTTGCAACATGGCCTGCCCAGCATGTCTGGGCTTTCATCAGCAGGGTGTGAACTGATGGTAGGCCTGCTCTGGAGAGGACTTCTGTGTCTGGCACCTTGTCCTGCCAATAGATCCTCAGAAGTCTGCGGAGGCAGGTCATGTGGAAGTGGTTCAGTTGCCTAGCATGCCTCCTGCGTAAAGTCCAAGTCTCACTGGCATACATCAGAGTAGTTAGCACTACTGCTTGGTAGACTTTGAGCTTTGTGGCAAGGCTTATTCCACGGCAGTTCCACACGTTGGTCAGTAGTCTGCCAAATGCAGAGCTTGCCTTGGCAATTCTGCAGGTGACCTCAATGTCAATTGTCACTGCGCAAAATAGGGTGCTGCCAAGGTATATAAATTGGTCCACTGCTTGCAGCTTTTGTCCCTTCACTGTGATGTTGGGCTTTTGGAGCTGGCTGATGCATCAATTCAGTCTTCTTTGTGTTGATGAGGTGGCCGAAGTTGTTGCATGCTGCTGTGAATTTGTCCACACTGGCTTGCATTTCCTGCTCTGATTCAGCATTCAGGGCACAGTCATCAGCAAAGAGGAGGTCTCGTAGCACAGTCCCTATACCTTGGTGACAGCCTGGAGTCTTCTCAGGTTGAACAGTGTCCCATCAGTCCTGTATATCAGGCTATCTCCCAAGGAACTGTTCTGGAAGGCATCTGACTGCATGGCTGAAAACATTATGCTGATCAGGGTCAGTGCCAGCATTCAACCTTACTTGACGGCGTTTGTAACGGGAAAGGCCTCTGAAGCTTCTCCATCATCCAAAACAAGAGCCATCATGCTGTTGTGGAACTGACATACCATTAGGATGAATCTTTCAGGGCATCCAAACTTCGACATGATGCGTCACAGACCTTCGCGACTGACAGTGTCAAAAGTCTTGTTGAGATCCACAAAATAGGTGTACAATTCACGGTTCTGCTCTTGACACTTCTCTTGGAGCTGTTAGGCTGTGAAGATCATATCCACAGTGCCACTCTCTTTGCGGAAACCGCACTGTGTCTCGGGTAATAAACCCTGTTCCAGGTGGTGCAAGGATCTTGCCTGCGATAGAAAGGAGTGATATTCCACTATAATTATTGCACTGCCATATATATATATATATATATATATATATATATATATACACTGTATATATACACTATAGTGCCAAATGTATTGGGGCACCCCTTCAAATAATTGGATTCAGGTGTTCCAAACACCTCCATGGCCACTGGTGTATAAAATCAAGCACCTAGGCATGCAGACTGCTTCTACAAACATTTATGAAAAAATGGGTTGCTGTCAGGAGTTCAGTAAATTCAAGCATGTTACCATGATAGGTTGCCACCTGTGCAATAAGTCCATCCGTGAAATTTCATTACTACTAAATACTCCACGTCAACTGTTAGTGGTATTATAGCAAAGTGGAAGCAACTAGGAACAACAGCAACTCATCCACAAAGTGGTAGGTCACGTAAACTGATAGGGAAGCGCAGTGTGCAGAAGCCGCCAACTGTCTGAGTCAATAGCTAAAGACCTCTAAAATTTGTGTGGCCTTCAGATTAGCACAACAGTGGGTTTTCATGGATGAGCAGATGCATCTAAGCCTTACATCACCAAGTGCAATGCAATGCAGTGGTGTAAAGCATGCCGCCACTGGACTCTAGAGCAGTGAAGACATGTTCTCTGGGGTGACAAATCACGTTTCTCTGTCTGGCAATCCGATGGATGTGTCTGGGTTTGGAGGTTGCCAGGAGAATGGTACTTGCCTGACTGCATTGTGCCAAGTGTTTATATTATAAAAATCACCAGCCCCCCAAAGCTAAGTATCCCTCTAAATGTGAAGCTGCCCTCCTATAATGATAAATCAAGTAAATTACCAATAAATAGAAACAACAATAAGGGAATATAGGTGCTACAAAATTAGAACATAATCACATCCATAATTAGATACAGATATAAACCGTATAAATGTTTTAGAAAGTCTCTAAAGAAAGTCCACCGCACCAAAGTGTGATATATCTTCCGTGTTTCTCAAATAAATCCTGTGCCAGTGGCACAAAAAACATGATAAGCGAAACTAGTTGCTGATATGCACGGTGATATATTGAATGGTGGTATGGTGGACTTTCTTTACAGACTTTCTAATACATATATATGGTTTATATCTGTTTCTAATTATGTATGTGATTATGTTCTAATTTTTTAGCACCTATATTCTTTTATTGTTGTTTGTATTGTGCCAAGTGTAAAGTTTGGTGGAAGGGAGATTATGGTGTGGGGTTGTTTTTCAGGGGTTGGGCGTGGCCCCTTAGTTCCAGTGAAGGCATCAGCATAAGGCCTATGTTGAGTGCATAGATGAGTCATTTGTATACATGAAACTTGCCAAGCTGAAATAAATTCCATATGTTGCCAGGTTTATTTTTTTTTTAGTAATACATTTTTTGTACACGTCTCCTCTACAGATGGAATTGCCCCAAAGACTCCCATCAGTCTGCACAGTCGAACACAGATCTGCACCATAAAACTGTATGACCTCTGACAGTGCCAAATTGGCATCTCCTAATCTTAAAGCATATCTATGGTCAAAATGTAAAATCATATATTAATTTCCACCACCTTTCAATTATTTTTAGCCTATTCCTATTAAAGTGATTATAAAGATAAAAGGTTTTTAACCATAATGCATTCTCTGCATTACCGTAAAAAAAATATTAGAATATCAGCCCCCCTTTAAACACTGCTGTCAGTTAAAACCAGTGAGAACAGAGTAGGGGGCGAGGCCAAGCTGCACTGTGTGTGTTAATGAACATACACAACTTGGGAGCACTCCTGCACAAATGCATACAAGGCAAGCGGCTTGCTATAGGGGTAGTTGAAGAAGGGGAGGGGCAGACAGCACCAGCGTTAGAACCCAAAATAGGAGGTTCAGGGCTGCTCTGTGCAAAACCATTGCACAGAGCAGGTTAGTTTAACATGTTTTTTTTAAGCCTTTAGAATCACTTTAATCTGAAAAATCTTGATGTTTGTAAACTTAATTTGTGAAAATTCCCACACATTTACAGTGCTGTGAAAAACTATTTGCCCTCTTCCTGACTTTTTTTTTTGCATATTTATCACAGTTAAATGATCCAGATCATCAAACAAATTTTAATATTATACAAACCCGAATAACCCGAATAAATACAAAATGCAATTTTTAAATGATGATTTCATTTATTAGGGAAAAAGCTGTCCAAACCTACCTGACCTGTGAAAAGTAATTGCCCCCCTCCCCCTAAATCATGAAAGAACTGTAATGAACCACATTTTTTGGAAAAGCTAAGTTAAATTTCACTTGCCACACCCAGGCCTGATTACCTCCAGACCTGTTGAATCAACAAATCACATAAATAGAAGCTGTCTGTCAAAGTGAAGCAGACTATAAGATCTAAAAAAGTAACAAATCATAAAAGAAATCCAAGATTAGAGGAGAAACAAAGTAAATGATGTGCATCAGTCTGGAAAGGGTTCCACAGACCTTTCTGAGGCTTTGGAACTCCAGGAACCATGGTGAGAGCCATTATCCACAAATGGAGAAAACATGGAACAGTGGTGAACCTTCCCAGGAGTGGCCAGTCAACCAAAATTACTCCAAGAGCACAACGATGACTCTTCCAGGAGGTCATAAAAGAACCCAAAACAACATGTAAAGAAGTGCAGGCCTTACTTGCCTCAGATAAGGTCAGTGTTCATGATTCAACAATAAGACAGAGACTGAGCAAAAATGACATCCATGAGAGAGTTCCAAGGCTAAAGCCACTGCTGACCAAAAAGAACACAAAGACTCGTCTCACATTTGATTATCCCCAAGACTTTTGCACAAATATTCTGTGGACTGATGAGACAAAAAATTTACTTTTTGGAAGGTGCGCGTCCTTTTAGATCTGGTGTAAATCTGATACAGCATTTCATAAAAAGATCATCATATTAACAGTCAAACAACGTGGTGGTAGTGTGATGGTCTGTTCTGCTTTGCAGATTCAGGCTTTGGACGACATGCAATAGTTGATGGAACCATGACTTCTGCGCTCTACCAGAAAATCCTGAAGGAGAATGTCTGGCCATCAATTTGTGGCCTCAAGCGCCCTTGGGTTATGCAGCTGGGGGTTTTTTTTTTCACATACTGCCAGGCAGGTTTGGACAGCTTTTTTTCTCTTAATAAATGAAATAATCATTTAAAAACTGCATTTTGTGTTTACTTGGGTTTATCCTATGTAATAATAAAATGTGTTTGATGATCTGAATCATTTAAGTGTGACAAATATGCAAAAAATAAAAAATCAGGAAGGTGCATATACTTTTGGGGCAAACACAGCACTAAATTTCCTTGAATTCTATGACACATGTTCACAATTTCCTGTGAATAGGCACTGGTGTATCACACGTTTCACACTACAGAGATGCTGAGGAGGAGTTTCAGGAGGTGGAGTCAGTACAGGAATCACTGCAGCAAGGTACCATGTGTTATGTAGACTTTAAAAATTGAAAGTAAACAGTAGAGTAGAAGATGCAAAGCATGCAGGGAATCCAGGAAGTTGTGGAAAGACATGGGTAGTGGACAGGCAGAACTCACAAAAAGAAAGGATATTTTTTCAAGTAAGCTTATATTGGATATATACATAATAACGATTGTTATATTTCACCACCCCTCCTTATCAGGTTTAAATTTTTATTTAAAAAACTACTTGTGTTGATTTTAAAGGGGGCTCTTTAGGTGGGTTTTTTTTTGATGTGGGAAGGAGTAAAATACAAGTAGATATTAGTATGTATGTATTGTAAGGCCAGTCAAGTTCCTCCACCCCAAACTCTCTCATCCATGTCTTTATGGACCTTGCTTTGTGTATATGAGATTGGATGAAAGAAATCAGCAGAGCTTTGCCTCATTTCAGAGCTTCCTCTCAGATATAAAGCAACTGCACTTGAAGTGCACTTGCAATGCAAAGTATCTTTGCCTTTAGTAAATCAATCCCCATGTCTTTATGGATCTTCCTTTGTGCACTGGTGCGCAGTCATGTTGGAATAGGAAGGGCCATCCCCAAAGTGTTCCCACAAAGTTGGGAGCATTAAATCATCCAAAATGTCTTGGTATGCTGACGTCTTAAAAGTTCCCTACACTGGAACTAAGTGGCCAAGCCTAAACCCTGAAAAACAAACCCACACTATGATCCCCCCTCCACCAAACTTTACACTTGGCACAATGCAGGCAGGAAAGTACCACATCCATTGGATTGGAGTCCAGTTGCGGCATGCTTTACACCACTACATCCGACACTTTGCATTGCACTTGGTGATGTAAAGGCTTGGATGCAGCTGCTCGGTCATGGAAACTCATTCCTTAAAGCTCTGTATGCACTGTTGTTTTGCTAATCTGAAGTCCACAGAAAGTTTGGAGGCATTTAGCTATTGACTCTGCAGACAGTTGGTGACTTCTACGCACTGTGCACTTCAGCATGCGCTGACACAGCTCTGTCATTTTATGTGGCCTACCATACGGTGGCTGAGTTGCTGTCATTCCCAGTTGCTTCCACTTTGTTCTAATACCACTAACAACTGACCATGGAATATTTAGTAGCTTGAAAATTTCACTGATGGACTTATTGCACAGGTGGCAACCTATCATGGTACCACACTTGGAATTACTGAGCTCCGGAGAGCAACCTATTCTTTCACAAATGTTTGTAGAAGCAGTCTGCATGCCTAGGTGCTTGATTTTATACACCTGTGGCCAAAGAGGTGATTGGACTCACCGAAACTTTCTTGTTGATGTCAGAGGTCAGAGGAGAATGATCAGCATGGTTTGAGATGATAGAAAGGCAACAGTAACTCTTGTTACAACCAAGGTATGCAGAATACCATCTCTGGATGCACAACACGTCGAGCCTTGAAGCAGATGGGCTACGGCAGCAGAAGACCATACTGAGTGCCACTCCTGTCAGCTAAGAACAGAAAACAGAGGCTACAATTCACACAGGCTCTCCAAAATTGGACAATAGAAGATTGCAAAAATGTTACCTGGTCTGATGAGTTTCGATTTCAGCTGCGACATTCAGATGATAAGATGAGAATTAGGCATAAACATGAAAGCATGGATCCATCTTGCTTTGTATCAACAATTAAGGCTGGTGGTGGTGATGTAATGGTGTGGGAAATATTTTCTCAGCACACTTTGGGACCCTTAGTACTAATTGATCATCGTTTAAATGCCACGGCCTACCTGAGTATTGTTGTTGACCATGTACATCCCTTTATGACTCCAGTGTACTCATCTTCTGATGGCTGCTAGCAGAAGGATAATGCACCATGTCACCAAGCTCATATCATCTCAAACTGGTTTCTTGAACATGACAATGAGTTCACTGTACTCCAATGGCCTCCACAGTCACCAGATCTAAATCCAATAGAGCACCTTTAGGACGTGGTGGAACGGTAGAGTCGCATCATAGATGTACAGCCAACAAATCTGCAGCAACTGTGTGATGCTATCATGTCAATATGGGCCAAAATCTCTGAGGAATGTTTCCAACACCTTGTTGAATCTATGCCATGAAAGATGAAGGCGGTTCTGAAGGCAAAAGGTACTATAGATGGCGTACCTAATAAAGTGGCCAGTCAGTGTGTTTGTGTGTGTATATATATATATATATATATATATATATATATATATATATATATATATATATATACATACACAGTGGATATAAAAAGTCTACACACCCCTGTTAAAATGCCAGGTTTCTGTGATGTAAAAAAATTAGAAAAAGATAACTCCTTCCAGAATTTTTTACACCTTTAATGTGACCTATAAACTGTATAACTCAATTGAAAAACAAACTGAAATCTTTTAAGGGGGAGAAGTAAACATAAAAAACTAAAATAATGTAATGTGGTTGCTTAAGTGTGAAAACCCTCTTATAACTGGGGAGGTAGCTGTATCCAGAATTAAGCAATCACATTCAAAATCATGTTAAATAGGAGTCAGTACACACCTGCCATCATTTAAAGTGCCTCTGATTACCCCAAATAAAGTTCAGCTGTTCTAGTAGGTCTTTCCTGACATTTTCTTAGTCACATCGTACAGCAGAAGCCATGGTCCGCAGAGAGCTTCCAAAGCATCACAGGGATCTCATTGTTAAAAGGTATCAGTAAGGAGAAGGGTACAAAAGAATTTCCAAGGCATAAGATATACCATGGAACACAGTGAAGACAGTCATCATCAAGTGGAGAAAATATGGTACAACAGTGACATTACCCAGAACTGGACGTCCCTCCAAAATTGATGAAAAGACGAGAAGGAAACTGGTCTGGGAGGCTGCCAAAATGCCTACGGCAACATTAAAGGAGCTGCAGGAATATCTGGCAAGTACAGGCTGTGTGGTACATGTGACAAAAATCTCCCCTATTCGTCATATGTCTGGGCTATGGGGTAGAGTGCCAAGACAGAAGCCTTTTCTTATGAAGAAAAACATCCAAGCCTGGCTAAATTTTGCAAAAACACATCTGAAGTCTTCCAAAAGCATGTTGGAAAATGTGTTATGGTTTGATGAAACCAAGGTTGAACTTTTTGGCCATCATTCCAAAAGATATGTTCAGCGCAAACACAACACTGCACATCACCAAAAGAACACCATACCCACAGTGAAGCATGGTGGTAGCAGCATCATGCTTTGGGGCTGTTTTTATTCAGCTGGAACTGGGGCCTTAATCAAAGTAGAGGGAATTATGAACAGTTCCAAGTACGAGTCAATATTGGCAAAAAACCTTCAGGCTTCTGCTAGAAAGCTGAACACGAAAGAGGAACTTCATCTTTCAGCATGACAACGACCCAAAGCCTACATCCAAATCAACAAAGGAATGGCTTCACCAGAAGAAAATTAAAAGTTTTGGAATGGCTCAGCCAGAGCCCAGACCTGAATCCGATTGAAAATCTGTGGGGAGATCTGAAGAGGGCTGTGCACAGGAGATGCCCTCGCAATCTGACAGATTTGGAGTGTTTTTGCGAGGAAGAATGGGCAAATATTGCCAAGTCAAGATGTGCCATGCTGATAGACTCATACCTAAAAAGACTGAGTGCTGTAATAAAATCAAAAGGTGCTTCAACAAAGTATTAGTTTAAGGGTGTGCACACCATATTATTTTAGTTTTGTCTCATTTTTTTACATCACAGAAACCTGACATTTTAACAGGGGTGTGTAGACTTTTTATATCCACTGTATAT
This sequence comes from Staurois parvus, assembly GCF_062004578.1. Lineage (NCBI taxonomy): Eukaryota > Metazoa > Chordata > Amphibia > Anura > Ranidae > Staurois > Staurois parvus. The sequence goes on from NW_028317995.1 coordinate 340,243, forward strand.
GACATGCATGTCTTGTAGATAGGGTGTAAGGGCCCAACAGCCTCCAAACAGCCTCCAAACTGTGTAGCATACAAATATTCATTAGAGTCTCCCCATATTTTTTATATTCATCATATAAACTTACAGGAACCACAGTGCAAATGTACAAAAAACTGGATAAATATCCACCTATAATGAGAAACCATACCATCAGCAATAACCAGGCACCTGCCAAGGCCTTACCATGCTCCTACCATCAGAGTAGTAAACCTGGAACTCACTCACTCTGAACCTGCCACTGCCCCCCCCCCCCCCAAAAAAAAGAAAACTGCCTATGAGTGGACTTCAGTCCTATATGACCTTCCAAACCCACATTCAACCATCACCCCCAACTCACTTTCCAAGATAAGCATAACACTGAAAATTGCAATTGCCAGGAGCCCCCATGCCAGCAAATATATAATAAACAGACATACAGTATATTCCTGTCCAACTATCAAGGTGGATATAACTGCCACCCCCACTAACTTGAGTTTGTCCTTCCTCTCAAAATATGACCCTTGTAACAACTAGAAGATAACAAAATAAACCATACCATAATCTCTTGGAAATTAGGGGAGTGTAGGGCCACTTGTGTTGCTCTGCAAGGAAAAATCACTGCTCCAACCCACTAGAGCTCCTCCCTCTAGCTTCAAACCTGATTCTCTACTACTACAACTTTTGCACTAGCCTGCTGCCACCATTACCACTTCAGATGCCTTGGCTCACCCCAGTCACATCTCCTCTCTGCACACAAATCCTGGAAGGTACATTCACATGGATACTATTAAAACACTTACCAAGCTTCCTACACGTGCAGAATAGAAAAGGATGCATTGAGCCGTTGCATTGAACAAATTAATCCATGTTTGTTGGGCATTTTATTACACCAATGTGAATACTGCATGCACTGTGTGTACCACACTAGGTCTCAATTGAGTAATAGTAGCATGGCCAAAAGCTGGCTGAAGCTACATTGGTATTGGATGCTTCTTCCCTCTCTGTGAACTTTGAATGGCTGAAAGTAGTCAGGTTTTTGCATTTAAAGGTTCTTTCACTAAGAATGCATTAGCGCATTGTGGGCTTTTGAGTTTTACAGTGCAATTTACTGAATATAACAGTGTTGTAAGTAATAAATCCCATAAGTATTGCAATTAAAAATAATAATAGGACATTAAGCAATTGCAGGAATATACTGTAGATCATTTCTAGAAATCCCCATTGTGACTCATCACTAGGTACTTTTCAGTTCACTGATCAATAGCTTGTTCTGAATACCTCGAGCTTTCCTAAATGCCCGTATTTTACTGTGTCCATCTTCATGCTCTAACTGCATCATGTGTATACAGCCTAAACACACAGAACTAACTTAGCTTAAGTTAGCTGAGAACGAACAACATACAGTATCTATTTTTTCCTCATTCATTTATTGTGTAGAATTGTTATTTTCAACCAGGGTTACGTGCAACCCTTAGGTTCCTTTAGAGGTTTCTAGGGGTTCCTTGTGCTGTTGTTGGTTGACCTCCCATTAGATGGTGCCTGCATAGTTGGTGGTCCAACGTCATTTGGCATAGCCATCTACATGAGACCAATGATCTTTTTAGCTGTCCATAAGGGTGGTATTCTGGTTACTGCTGTATGAGGGCATTCTTTCCACTAGTCCCCCAATGATGGGATTTCCAAGATCAAAAAATCATTTCAAGGGTACTTCTGGGGTAAAAAGTTCAAGAAAGGATGGTTTTAAGTGACTTTACATGAAAAGCATTTCAAACAACACTTATGGATCTGTTTATCATTTCACCCAAGATTTCACCTAACTTTCAGCCATGCTTCACCCATTTTTCTAATTGAATTTTGTGGATAAAATGGGTGAATCAGAGATTAAATTTGTGTGAGTCTTGGGTGAAAGCATTGTTAAATAGACCCTTTACTTGATATAGCAAGTGCTTTGGCATGTCTGTTCTGATCTGTAAAGAGCTCCAGAAACCTCTGAGAACATAATATCAACTGAACGGACACCAGCTTCCATGGTCACCACTCTGGCATTCCCCTTCACCCTTCTGTGTTTTACTATCGGTCAGAAAGGTCACCCATTACAGTAACTGGCAAGTATTAATGTTTATGAGTGATCCCATGCTCTCATCATGCACACATTCACTGCACATTAAATGCCTTGCAGATGAGGATTTCAGCCTGTTGTCATTTGTATACAATATAATTAACCAGCACAGCCTGTGGGACTGAACCTGTTGCATGCCAGGATTGGTGAGTGGAGCTATAGAGCAGGGGTAGGCAACTTTAAAGAGGTGAAGATCTACCTGAATAACATGGGAGAAGTCAAAGATCATCAGGCACAGTGTCGCCCAGTTTTGCCTCCTCTCAGCTGATTTAAACCTCTAATTGCCGTACTTTGTGTCGCAGTCACCTGCACTGCACGACAATCATGGGTTTAAATCAGGTGGTGAGGACATGTTACCTCCTCGCCACCTGTCAAACACACTCGGATTGCTTTCCAGAGGAGCAGCAGTTCCTGCTGCACTTGTGAATGAGCCCTTAGTTGCATTCGGCAGTGGCACACATAAAGTTGGGAGCTGGTAAAATCATGCGGTTGAGTTGCGCTTTTGCTGCCCCCAGTCCCTACCCTCTTTAGCTGCTGAGGCAGCAGCCAAAGATGTACACATGCCACAGCAGGAATTAAAGACCCTATTGCTTTTGGTGGGTGCTACCGCCTGCCAATTGTGGCCCATTCAAATAAATGGGGCCACTCTGCAAGCGCCCCGCAACTGCATGCTTCTGCTGGATGCAAGGGGTTAAAACAGGTGGTGAGAAAGCAACACAAGGCTGCCTGCTTTAACTCCTTATTTGCAATTCTGCACAAGGTTGCAAGGCACTTGCAAAGTTGGTCCCTCTGCATTGCAGTCTGTTTGATGCTCTAGGATGGAGGGTCAGAAAGCTCAGTCCATGATCTACCAATCACCTGGCTAAGATCTACTGGTTGCTGACCCCCTGCTATAGTGTCAGGACCTGGACTTGAACCTGGGACTTCTACTGTGTCAGGCAGTAACTCTTCTCACTGAGCTACCTAGGATGCTGGACAACACTCTGCCTCATCTATTGGATAATCCTGCCTTGTGCCTTGTTTGCTCTTGAACCTTGAACTCCTTGCTCCTCCCATGAACTTCCTATATAAGCCATGTCCTTGGACTTCCTCCTTGCCAGATTATTGTGCCTTTCCAGCCAATATCCCGCTACTGTTCCTGCTGCTGTCTACACCTCCGCTACTGATCTTTGGCTTGTTCCTGACCACGATTTCGTCTCATCCTAACGTACTACGATTGATCTGCTACCATTTGTGACCGACCCTTGGCTTGTGACCGACTCTGCTTTCGTCTGATCCCTAACCTGTTGATCCGCTATTGGTTCCAGTCTGCTCATTCCCTGGTGGGGTGATCCTGAGATCTGCGACCTGGTATTAACACGCAGCCCAATCCATCTCCACCATTAGGAGCTCTGGTGAATACCGGTTAATACTTAGACCCCGCACCTCAGGTGAGCCTGTGTCATTCCCAGGGGGATCTGCTGGTGTACCTATCCTGCTGGTTCCAGGTAAGCCTTTTACTGCTATAGCAACTGGTCTCTGAACCTGACCTTACACCGTGACAGAATAATCTGGCGCACACATGGAGGCCGCTATAGCAAATGCCATGGCTCCTGTCAGGCAGCAAATTTCAGAGCTACAAGAGTTTGGTGTTACCTACCAAAAGAAATTTGCTGAACTGCAAAGTGTAGTAGAGGGGCAACAGGAAGAGATCCATGCTCTGCAGACACGATTGCTGGACATGTGCTCCCGCGATGTTGCTAATACATGCATGCCTCTGCCACTCAAATCAATGGAGACCGCCGCCACTACAGGGGTTTCCTTAACCAATGCCGCATTTATTTCCAGATGCAACCTGCTGCATTTAATACTGAGAGGCAGAAGGTATTGTTTGTTATAAACCTCCTGACTGAGGAAGCCCTAGCTTGGGCCTCTCCCTATATAAAGCAAAACAATGCAATGTTAAACAGTTTTGCGACTTTTGTGACTGCAATGAACCAGGTCTTTGATGATCCCAACCGCTGTGCTACCGCTGAAGCAAAGCTGCATAGTTTGAGGCAGGGTAGACGCCCTGTTGCGGAGTATACAACTGAATTTCGACGCTGGATCTCAAATACCACCTGGAACCCAGCAGCACAAAAGAGTCAGTTCCGGCAGGGGCTCTCTGAACAGGTGAAGGATGAGCTCGCCAGAGTAGAGACTCCTAACGATCTTGAGGAGTTTATCCAATTATGCATTCGGATTGACCAGAGACTGACAGAAAGAAGAAAGGAAAGATTGGGAAGTAATGGTGGCATGCGTTTTTCTGCTAATCAGTTCAGTCAGAAGGATTTAAACATTTCTTCAGATTCTAACACACCTGAACCTATGCAAGTAGATACTATTAAAAGATCCATTTCTACTCAAGAGAAGGAGAGAAGACGTTTGGAGAATTTATGTTTATATTGTGGGGACTCTGGGCATTATGCAGTCAATTGTCCTAATAAAGTCAAAAGAACAATTGCTGCGACTGATGTTATCCTGCCTGAACGCATAAATTCAATTACCCAGTCTATCTCCCCATTGATCGATGAAGAAAATAAAGTTGGTCCTAAACAGTCTCATTTTGTTGTCCCTATCATACTTTTTACTGAGGGCCATGAAATTCCTTGTTCTGCTATGCTGGACTCTGGGCTGGGGGAAACTTTATGGACACAGAGTTTGCCCACAATAATAATATTCTCAGGAGAAACAAATCTGCCCCTATTGATATGGAGACAGTTGATGGTTCACCTTTATCATCAGGACCAGTTACTCATGAAACAGTTCCTCTAGTACTTCAATTTCAGGCTGACCATTTTGAGACCATCAGCTTTCAGCTGATTACATCACCTAAATTTCCTGTCATCCTGGGCATCCCTTGGTTTTCTACCCATAATCCCTTCATCAACTGGGGAGCACGGACCATAAATTTTACATCCCCCCATTGTGAGGAACATTGTAGGAAACCATGTGCTACAAGTTGTCTACCAATCAGGAAATCACAGGCTGATATGGTAACTACACAGTCATATGACAATCTGCCTCCACAATACCATGAGTTTTGAGACGTCTGTGATAAGAAAAATGCGGATCAACTACCTCCTCATCGTCCATACGATTGTCCCATTGAACTGCTTCCAGGAGCAGAAATACCATTCAGCCGCATTTTCAATTTATCAGAACCTGAGTTAAAAGTGCTAAGGGAGTGGCTTGATGAGAATTTGGAGAAGGGCTTTATCAGACCCTCAACATCTCCTGCAGGAGCAGCCCTGTTCTTTGTTGAGAAAAAGGACTCCACCTTGCGTCCATGCATTGATTTTAGGGGCTTGAATAAAATCACTGTTAAAAACCGTTACCCACTCCCTTTAATCGCAGAGATGTTGGAAAGACTCCGCTCTGCCAAAGTCTTCACAAAACTTGACTTACGGGGGGCATATAACCTGGTACGCATGCGTCAAGGCGACAAATGGAAGACTGCCTTTAGAACCAGATATGGACACTTTGAGTCACTAGTTATGCCTTTTGGCCTATGTAATGTTTCCGCGACTTTTCAGCACTTCATAAATGATGTGTTTCGAGATTTGTTGGATCAGTTTGTTATTGCTTATCTGGACGATATCCTCATCTTTTCGGACAACCTGGTGGAGCATCGCAAGCATGTCTGCACTGTATTCAAAAGGTTAAGGATGAACCGACTTTACATCAAACTGGAGAAGTGTGAGTTTGAACGAGCCCAGATCTAGTTCTTGGGATATATCGTTTCTTCAGAAGGAGTGAGCATGGATCCCGAAAAGATCAAGGCAGTGGTGGATTGGACTGCCCCTGGAAACGTTAAGGAAATACGATTTATTGGATTTGCCAACTTTTATAGGAAATTCATAAGAAACTTCTCTAAAGTAATAGCACCAATTACACAGCTGACAAAGAAAGAAGTGCCCTTTGCATGGTCAACTGAGGCACAAACTGCTTTTAGTAAGCTAAAGACTCTCTTCACATCTGCACCAATATTGGTACATCCTGATCCTGAGCTACCTTTTATTGTGGAAGTGGATGCCTCAGACTCTGCCGTGGGAGCTATCATTTCTCAGCGACGAGGAGAAAAAATGCAGCTTCATCCCTGTGCTTATTTTTCTCGTTTGATGTCATCTGCTGAAAGGAATTATGACATTGGGAATAAGGAGTTGCTGGCAATTAAGGAAGCCTTTTCCGAATGGAGGCATCTGTTGGAAGGGGCTAAGCATCCTGTGACTGTCTTCACGGATCATAAAAATCTAGAATTCATCCGTTCTGCCAAGAGATTGTCTTCTAGACAAGCACGTTGGTCACTGTTCTTTTCCAGGTTCAATTTTATTATCTCATATCGACCTGGGTCAAGAAACGGAGAGGCTGATGCCTTATCACGAATGTCGTCTGGGCCTCTCCAGGAGAACACTTCTGAATGCACAATCCTGCCTCAAAAGAACTTTCTAGGGGCCACAAGTCCTAAGGCATTCTTGAATCTTCTTAAAGAGGGGTATGAGAATGACCCACTTCTCAATCATCCACCTATGGACATTAACCTGACTTATAAGAATGGCTTTTGGATTCAAGGACATCATCTTTATGTACCTGAATCTGTTCGGGTGGAAGCTCTCAAGTTGGTTCATGATTCCAAACTTGCTGGGCATTTTGGAGTCGCTAAGACCGAAGAACTATTATCATGTTCCTTTTGGTGGCCGGGGTACAAGAAAGATGTCAAACGCTATGTGACCTCATGCTTGACCTGTGCACGCAATAAGATTCCCCGAGCCTCCCCTTTGGGGTTGCTTCAGCCACTCCCTGTTCCATCAAGACCATGGGGGTCTATTTCTATGGATTTTGTGGTGGATTTACCTCCCTCAAAAGGAATGACCTCCATTTTGGTAGTGGTTGACCGTCTCACTAAAATGGCCCATTCCAGTTAAGGGGGTGCCCACTGCTGAACAGACTGCTGAACTGATGGTTCGAGAAGTCTTTAAACTGCATGGAATCCCTGATGATGTGGTGTCTGACAGAGGTGTGCAGTTTACTTTGAAATTCTGGAGAAGTTTTTGCTCAGCCTTAGGTGTTACAATTAATCTGTCCTCTGCTTTTCATCCCCAGTCTAATGGTCAGACTGAAAGAACTAATCAAACAATGGAACAGTATCTTCGATGCTTTGTCACTTATCTTCAGGATGACTGGGTGGACTGTCTTCCCACTGCAGAGTTTGCATATAACAATTCTAAACATAGTTCCACCTCTCAAAGTCCTTTTTACTTAAACACCGGTTACCATCCAGTTTTTATTCCTGATCTCCCTATCACAACTCCAATCCCTGCTGTTACCAATAGACTAACTACATTGCAGGAGATTCAAGAGAAATTGATTGAGACTTTGAGGGAAGCTCAGGAATATTACAAAAAGGCTACAGACAGACATCGGAGAACACTTCCTACGTTTCATGTGGGTGACAAAGTTTGGTTATCAACAAAGAATTTGAAGGTCCATGTGCCATCTGCTAAGTTGGGTCAAAAGTTTGTGGGTCCTTTTCAGATTTCTGCCCAAATCAACCCAGTCACCTTTCGCTTAAAGCTTCCGGATAGTATGAGGATTCACCCTGTTTTTCATATATCACTACTCAAACCATTTCAGGAAAATCCTTACCCTGGAAGAATTTTTCCACCTCCTCCACCTGTTGAGGTACAGGGTGAAGAAGAATTTGTGGTGGAGAAAATCATTGATTCCAGGATCTTTAGGAATAAGTTACAGTATCTGGTTCAATGGGAAGGATATGGGCCAGAAGAAAATTCTTGGGAGCCTGAGGAAAATGTTCATGCTCCTAGACCGGGTGTCGGCAACCCGCGGCTCCAGAGCCGCATGCGGCTCTTTTTCACCTTGGCTGCGGCTCCGGAGCACACTGCCCACCAGGTGACGGGCAATAGGGCAGCAATGGGCAAACTACGGCCCGGCAGACCTTTTAATCCGGCCCACGGAGCTAGGCTCCCGCTAGGCTCCTCTCACAGTCCGCCCTGAAGACTGGTGTAGCATGAAAATCTGTCTCCTATGAGGATCTGTCCCCCTCGACGTATATGCGCATGTGCCGGAGATCGCCGATCGGCTGCTAATGCCTGAAACTGGCACATGCGCAGATACGTCGAGGGGGACAGATCCTCATAGGAGACAGATTTTCATGCTACACCGGAACGGCGCGGGAACACGGCGAGAGGAACGCGCGGAGCAAAGGTAAGTGAATTGACACAGGGGGGACTTGGGGACTTAATATGGGGGATGAATTAATATAGGGGATGAATTAATATGGGGGATGAATTACTATATGGGGGATGAATTACTATATGGGGGATGAATTACTATATGGGGGATGAATTACTATATGGGGGATGAATTACTATATGGGGGATTAATTACTATATGGGGGATGAATTACTATGGGGGATGAATTACTATATGGGGGATGAATTACACTATGGGGGATGAATTACACTATTGGGGATGAATTACTATATGAGGGATGAATTACTATGGGGATGAATTACTATGGGGGATGAATTACTATATGGGGGATGAATTACTATGCGGGATGAATTACTATATGGGGGATGAATTACTATGGGGGATGAATTACACTATGGGGGATGAATTACACTATGGGGGATGAATTACTATATGAGGGATGAATTACTAGGGGGATGAATTACTATGGGGGATGAATTACTACGGGGGATGAATTACTATATGGGGGATGAATTACTATGGGGGATGAATTACTATATGGGGGATGAATTACTATGGGGGATGAATTACTACGGGGGATGAATTACTATATGGGGGATGTATTTTCAGTTTTAAAAATGTGGCTCTCAAAATAAATTTCAATCGTGGTTTTGGTGAGATTTGGCTCATTTGAAAAAAAAGGTTGCCCACCACTGACCTAAGGCTATGATTGTGATTATGACGATACACTGTGGCCCTGATTAACCCTTTGCTTACTGGGCCCTTAAACCCCCTTCATGACCAGAGCGCTTTTTGCAATATATGCAGTGTCGGATTTGTTTTAAATGTTGCAATGGTTTTGCGGCTCCCAGTCTTTTTTTCCCTCTCGGAAACGGGTCCAAGTGGCTCTTTATGTCTTAAAGGTTGCAGACCCCTGTCCTAGACTAACAAGAGAATTCCACCAGAGGTTTCCACACAAGCCTAGTCCTAAGACGTCCAGAGGACGTCCTGGGAGGAGGGGAGTACTGTCAGGACCTGGACTTGAACCTGGGACTTCTACTGTGTCAGGCAGTAACTCTTCTCACTGAGCTACCTAGGATGCTGGACAACACTCTGCCTCATCTATTGGATAATCCTGCCTTGTGCCTTGTTTGCTCTTGAACCTTGAACTCCTTGCTCCTCCCATGAACTTCCTATATAAGCCATGTCCTTGGACTTCCTCCTTGCCAGATTATTGTGCCTTTCCAGCCAATATCCCGCTACTGTTCCTGCTGCTGTCTACACCTCCGCTACTGATCTTTGGCTTGTTCCTGACCACGATTTTGTCTCATCCTAACGTACTACGATTGATCTGCTACCATTTGTGACCGACCCTTGGCTTGTGACCGACTCTGCTTTCGTCTGATCCCTAACCTGTTGATCCGCTATTGGTTCCCAGTCTGCTCATTCCCTGGTGGGGTGATCCTGAGATCTGCGACCTGGTATTAACACGCAGCCCAATCCATCTCCACCATTAGGAGCTCTGGTGAATACCGGTTAATACTTAGACCCCGCACCTCAGGTGAGCCTGTGTCATTCCCAGGGGGATCTGCTGGTGTACCTATCCTGCTGGTTCCAGGTAAGCCTTTTACTGCTATAGCAACTGGTCTCTGAACCTGACCTTACACCGTGACATATAGAGTTTATTCCCTTACCATGCACAGTTAATGCAATAGAGACAGATACTTATCTAACAGCCCATTAGCCATCTTTTGCGAATAGCATTAAAAAGACAGCTACATGTGCACCACCTTACAGAATGGCCCCAACAACAGCCAGATAACCTTAACAATTAGGAGCCAGGTACCTTAGACACCACCAGGGGTACCCCTATGCTAGCAATGCATGCACCCACCCATTTCTGGGGCTGTATACATAGAGTGCACCCAGGAACATTGTTTGAGTACCTGCTGGTAAGAACTTCAGTAAGGTTTCTTTTATGCTATTCTTACTTTCATAGCTGATGCTATTCTTACTGCCACGGTGTGGACTATTTTAATAAGGCTTAACCTTATTAGCCATAGGGGAGGCTAACCTGCCAGTCAGTTATTCTAATGTATTTGTTGTCCTGTTTATTTGTTCTGTGCATTGCATTTGCTTACCCTACAATAGTATATTTATCTTATTAAATATCAAGTTGCTCATACCCTATTTTCTGTGTACTATAACAGAGCAGTAGAATATTAACACTTAAGCTACACAGGAGTGAGCAACCTACAACTTAAAACCAGGTGTGTCAGTAGGGACCGAGAAGTTTAAGGATTTCTAATTAGCAATAAAGGTTTGCACACCACTTTTAACTGTTTGCAAACCACTATTAACTACATTCAGCAACCAGCAGTATATTGTTATTTAGGGTGCTTAAACCTCTCCATAGTGTATCAATCTGCTAGTACACTAGTTTTTAATGTATAGAGTACGCACACACCAAATAGTCAAACTTTTTTATCAGTGAATCCCCAAAATTGTTCTCCCCTTAAACCTTGGCAAATATGAATATTATTAGTGTAAATATGGAGCTGCTCGCTGATAAGCTCAAAAGCCTCAAAACATGTAAACAATATATACTGCGCTCCTTGAATACTGTGAATCAAACAAATTATTGCCTCAATAACTTATGTGCTAAAACAAATAACAATGTGAATGCTTTCATATAATAGTAAAAGTCCATTCAGGGTCCACCCCTGATGACATCAGATGTTGCTGACAAAACACATTGGGTGGAGCTTCCGCAATACGTCACTTCTGGTTGTTAGAACGCAGGTGGAACCCAAACCGGGGTTCCTTTCTGGTGATTTATATGCCTGATTGATTTTAACTAATGTAAGTGCAATTTTATAGGGTTTTTTTTAAATAAATGACCTTTACTACACTATAAGGGGGTTCTCTATGTCTTTCCCTCTATGGGGAAGATTTTTTTTATCTAGAGTCTCCTGTATATTACTTTTGGGAATATCTGGTGTGGTCTGTATATGCAAGTCGGCTAAAGCAAGAAGATAAGATCTATTTGTGGCACTTCAGGCATTTATGACCTTCTTTGAGAGAAGAGGTCATATATCTCTGGTGAGTTACTTTTTCTGGGAAGAGAGGAGGAGCACTTATTTCTTGGGTGATTTCATCTTTGCACACTGGGAATGGAAGTCAGATATGATGCTTCATAAAAATGTACTTTTACTATTATATGTAAGCATTCACATTATTATTTCTTTTAGCACACGAGTTATAGAGGCAACAATTTTTATTTATTTTGATTCACAGTAGTCAAGGAGCGCAGTATATATTGTTTACAAACTTTTTTAGCAGTGAGTTTGCATTAGGCATAAACAGTACATACAATCACCGAGCAGGAACAGCTAACCAAGTATGTCATCTAACATCAAGCATAATACAACGAAGATATACTGTACACTCCATTGTTGAATCATAGCAAAGAATGCATGCATGCATATAGGTACAATGAGCTACACTGAAAACATATAAGAGCGGATGTTCAGAAATACATACAAGAATTCAGTACCCAGAACAGAGTAATGAAAAGGAGTGAGACCCTGGTGAAAAGAGAGAGGATGAGGATTTAAAATCCCCAGGTAGGAGGTTCTTGAGAAAGGGGGGGGGGGGGGGGGGTTAAATCAACATTTTAAAGTGGCTCTAAATCATCAAGTTTTTTTTTACCTTAATGCATTCTATACATTGATGTAAAAAACCTTCTGTGTCACAAACTCGCCCCCTCACCCCCCTTATACTTTCCTGAGACCCATCACGATCCAGTGCTGTGCATGAGAGCTGAGGCTCTCTTAGCTTTGTCCCTCCTCACTGGGCAGATCGATAGCTCCTGTCAATCAACTTCAGTGACGAGGGAGCAGGGCCAAGTCCCACTGTCTGTGTCAATGGATACAGCAGCGGGGTTTCGGAGCGAGCCCGCATAAGTGTCCCCATGGGAACTGGCTTCCTAGAGGGGGCACCAAGAGATAAGGAGCCAGGAGCATTGGCAGGGGACCCAAGAAGAAGAGGATCAGGTAAGTATAGACATGTTAAAAATCTTAACCCCCCCCCCCACCCACCCATGACAGTGTTCAGGGGTTCCTCTCCCCTGCAGCTGCTGTCACTTTGAAAATTGGCATGGCTGTGTCATTTATGCACAGAGATCTACCACTCTCAAGGCAGACAAACTCGTATTTCTCAGTGGAAGAGGGATGCGGTAATCACTGCACTCATAATCCATTGACACCACCTCCAGCTCTCTAACTGAAAGCCCATACAGAGGTATGGCCAGAAAGCTGGTGAACTTACACTTTAGGACTAAAAGCTCCAGGGGGCCATTTTTTTCTGCAGAGATTCTCCGCATTAAAACAGGTAGTTCTTACTTGTATGTCTACGACAAACTTTACCTGTAACTGCTGGGTAATTTCGATTGGCAGGAAACAGACACCTACCATCAGTAAAACACTTCTTTCTTTTCAAAGCATGCTGCTGTGCCTGTATTACACATAGGGGAACCATGAATAACAGGTATATCAGCATCAAGAGAGGGAGGACTACACTGGCAATTTGTGCAATCATCCTTTAGGACGATGGTGATATGTGTCTGATTTTCAGTGGATACATTAGGACAGTCAATACTGATAAAATTATATACTGAAGAAAATACACTCTTCTTTTTGTTCTCCCTTTGGTCTCTAAAAGCCATTTATGTCGCTTTAAAAACTGAAATTGATTATTAGGTAGAGAAAAAAGATTGAGGCTCTACGCTGTCTAGTTAGTAATTTAGTGTGCATTTGCTCGTAATATGTGGGCAGCATCAAACCAAATACATCTCTGTGCTATTAAAATACTTATTTTCACAGAAACATATTATTGTAACTTAAAGAAAAAAGACTGGACAGCATAGTGATAAAAGGAGGTTGAATACAACTGTAATGCTACCCCCTGTAGGAGCCGCTTGGTTTGAAGGGTCCTCTGTTTTGCCACAACTCCTTAAACTGTTTTTTTAGTTTTTAATGTATAGAGTAAGCACACCACATAGCCAAGACCAGTGCTACCACTAGGCGAAGTAGGAAGCTGCCTAGGGCACACTACCACCTGGGGCACTGGGCTGCTGGTTTCCCTATTCTTTGCCATGGCTAGGTCTAGGGGGGGTGAAATTGTGGGCTACGCCCCAACAGGCTGGTCTTTCATAGATACTGTGCCTTGCCACTGAGAGCCTTCCATAGTCATAGCTGGGACAAGGGAAGAGCAGCCTGGAGCAGTGAAGCCTGAAAAGGAGGGATTTGTGCTAAAAGGAAGGGGGGGGAATTTGGGTAAAGTGCGAGGATTTAATACTGGGAAGGGTAATTTGGTGGGGTTTTAGCTAGAGGAAGAATTTGAGGGAATTTTCCTAGGTGAAGGTATTGAAGGAAGAAGATTAGTGCTGGAAAGGGGCATTTGTGCTAGGGGAGAGGATTGAGGGGATTTGTGTTAGGAGAGGGGATTGGTGGGGATTTGTGTTAGGAGGGGGTATTGGGGGGGAATATTGTGCAAGGAGAGAGGACTGGGGGGAAATTGTGCTAGAAGGGGGATTGGGAGGGGTTGTGCTGGGAAGGGGGATTTGGGTGGGGAGGAAGGATTTGTGCTGGGAAGGGTAATTTGGAGGGAGCTGTGCTGGGAGGGGGGATTTACGGGATGTGTGCTAGGAGGTGGGATTGGGGGTATTTATGCTAGGAGAGGGGATTTGAGGGAGAGGTTTTGTGCTAGAGTGGAAAATTTGAGGAGAAAGAGGATGTGTGCTATGAGAGGTGAAGTAGAACTACAGTTTATTTTTTTTTTGGGGAAGGGGTTGCAAGTAGCTGATCTTGCCTAGGGCGCAAAATAGTAGCACCGACCCTGCACATAGCCAAACTGGTTTAGCAATATTTTTGTATTAGGTGTATAAAGTACATAAAATCACCCAGCTGGTACAGATAACCAAGTATGTCATATACCCTAAATACAGGTGTAACATGCAACATGTTGCTTACAGTGGAGTTAGCTTTTAATGTGCTAATATGCAAAGCATGTAAGCAGGTTGAAATGCTAGTTATCAGCTGCTGCCTGGGTGGGAGGAAAGGGGGTAACTTTATTCCCTGGGTCTCTGTTTTGGGGTCTCTGCCCCCCTCCCTGGGCATATAAACTGAGGAGGGAGCTCTTCCCAATGAGTTCCAACCATGTGGGAAAAAGGTCAGGATGACAGCTGCTATGTAACTAGACCCTCCAGCACACCACCGGCCCGGAGGGGCTCTGCTCATCTCTGCTTCAGCTATCTTCTCTTTCATTTGTCCTTACTGGAGATTGCTTGCCTAAGTTTCCTGCCGACATGCCTGGAGCTGCTGAGACTTGTAGTCCCACAATACAAAGTCACGAAGATGTGGGAGAGTGCTTCTATTCCAGATTCCAGCAAAGCTGCTACAAACCTTTGTCCTTCCACATGTAGGGGGTTTGCTGGGACTTGCAGTCCTCTCAGAAGATGTCATCCATGGACTCTTTCCTAATCAGGTATGCTGGGGTAGTACACAAGCCCATACCGCCTAACTTTTTTAGTTGGGAACGAGGGACACCTATTAACAAAAGTATGTAGGCACAGAACACACCCCTTGCCATCCCCCTTAAAGGAGAATTAAACACAAAAAAGTTTAGTTAAACCTATAAGTGCTTTATTTTACCACTACTATTCCTTTTTATTGGCTGGTAAAATTTATGAATACAGCAATTTAGAAGAGGGATGAAAGGTTCAGCACTGTAAAATAGTACATTTTATATACAACTATATAGATCAGACCAATATGAGAGACAAATGAGGAGGAAAGAGGGACAGAGGGATTTAGAGCCTACCACCCGAGCAGTCGGTGCCCCAGCAACCGGGACCCGACCCACGAGACCCTAGCGACCCAGCCATATGGTACAGAAGAGTTAATTATGTGCTCGTATGGGGTCTGCACTGGCTCCCGGCAGGACCCGCTCTGTCACTGGGAGATGACAGCAGTCTAGCTGCATTGGTGGAATGGGACACTGCAATATGGTGTCTCCTTTAAAATGTCACATCCTGAGCAGGTGTATTTTTTGTGGGACCGGGAGGCACCTGTACACAGCTCAGAGAGCGGAAGGCCCTATGTGCACTGGTCGAGTCAGCTCCGCCCACAAACATATGACAGACATATATTGGAAGCAATATCTACCAACATCGCACTGTCAGTGCTCCTATCAATCATGAGCTTTTACATTTTCTCCCAATCAACCTTCTAGGTTCAGAGTCTTTGGCTGCTTGACTAGCCAGGTAGGGTTGAAGTCACTCCCACACATGGCTGCAGGAATCACATTATTGCAGCACAGATCTTCTGATCGCTGATGCAATGCTTTCCAGGATCCTAAAACTAAAAATAGTAAATGCACATTTTGTTTACCTGCAAAGGTGAACATATCCTTTAAGTCTTAAACCTTTTTACCTGCCCTGGTGTCCCTTTAAAAAGTTCTGAATGAGAGGGAGGATTAACAATCATGTGACCACTGTGATTGGCTGTCAAAGTGGTCACATAATTGGGAGACGATCCTGCCTGCTGCTGATCGTTAGTCCAGATCGAGAGCTGTCAAAGACTGGGAGCATCCATCAATTGTTAAAAAAAAAAAGAAAAGACTGGGAGTATCCAGTGAGCATGAGATGTATACAGTCATGGCCGAAATTGTTGGCACCCTTGATATTTTTCCTGAAAATCAAGTATTTCACACAAAAAAGGTATTGCATTAACACATGTTTTGCTATACACATGTTTATTCCCTTTGTATGTATTGGAACAAATATAAAACAGAGGCAGAAAAGCAAATATGACATAATGTCACACAAAACCCCAAAAATGGGCTGGACAAAAGTATTGGCACCCTTAACTTAATATTTGGTTGCACACCCTTTGGAAAACATAACTGAAATCAGTCGCTTCCTATAACCATCAATAAGCTTCTGACACCTCTCACCCGGAATTTTGGACCACTCTTCCTTTGCAAACAGCTCCAGGTCTCTCTTATTGGAAGGACACCTTTTCCCAACAGCAATTTTAAGATCTCTCCACAGGTGTTCAATGGGATTTAGATCTGGGCTCATTGCTGGCCACTTCAGAACTCTCCAGCGCTTCTTTGCCATCCATTTCTGAGTGCTTTTTGACGTATGTTTGGGGTCATTGTCCTGCTGGAAGACCCAGGATCTTGGACGCAAACCCAGCTTTCTGACACTGGGCCCTACAGTGCGACCCAAAATCCTTTGGTAATCCTCAGATTTCATGATGCCTTGCACACAGTCAAGGCACCCAGTGCCAGAGGCAGCAAAACAACCCCAAAACATCATTGAACCTCCACCATATTTTACCGTAGGTACTGTGTTTTGTTCTTTGTAGGCCTCATTCCGTTTTCGGTAAACAGTAGAATGATGTGCTTTACCGAAAAGCTCTATCTTGGTCTCATCTGTCCACAAGACGTTTTCCCAGAAGGCTTTTGGCTTACTCAAGTACATTTTGGCAAACTGTAGTCTTGCTTTTTTATGTCTCTGTGTCAGCAGTGGGGTCCTCCTGGGTCTCCTGCCATAGCGTTTCATTTCATTTAAATGTCGACGGATAGTTCGCGCTGACACTGATGCTCCCTGAGCCTGCAGGACAGCTTGAATGTCTTTGGAACATGTTTGGGGCTGCTTATCCACCATCCGGACTATTCTGCGTTGCAATCTTTCATCAATTTTCCTCATCCGTCCACGACCAGGGAGATTAGCTACAGTGCCATGGGTTGCAAACTTCTTGATAATGTTGCGCACTGTGGACAAAGGCAAATCTAGTTCTCTGGAGATGGACTTGTAACCTTGAGATTGTTGATATTTTGCCACAATTTTGGTTCTCAGGTCCTCAGACAGTTCTCGTCTCCTCTTTCTGTTGTCCATGCTTAGTGTGGCACAGACAGACACACAATGCAAAGGTTAAGTGAACGTCTCTCCTTTTTATCTGCTTTCAGGTGTGATTTCTATATTGCCCACACCTGTTACTTGCCCCAGGTGAGTTTACAGGAGCATCACATGCTTGTAACATTCTTATTTATCCGCAGTTGTGAAAGGGTGCCAATACTTTTGTCCAGCCCATTTTTGGAGGTTTGTGTGACATTATGTCGAATTTGCTTTCTTTCCTCCCTTTTTTTGTTTTGTCCCAATACACACAAAGGGAATAAACATGTGTATAGCAAAACATGTGTTAATGCAATACGTTTCGTGAGAAATACATGATTTCCTGGAGAAATATCAAGGGTGCCAACAATTTCGGCCATGACTGTATGTGCAGTTTGTGGAATTTAAAGTCCACCCTTTTGCCTCCACACATACATTACGTGTTACACAGGTGGCATCAAATTAAAAAACAATCTGTGGATGCAATTTCTAAAGCACCTCCAGCACTGTTTATTTTATAGGCTATATTCTATTCTATAATAATTCTATTTCGTAGGCTATATTTACATGAGTGATTACCATGCCCTACAAATTCCAGCAGCAGGAATCTGTGGATTTGTGCTGCTGGAAGGACAGTTGTGAGCAAAGAGCTGCGGCAACTTAGCACATATAATGCAATGACTGTGTTGGACAGCTTGATGTACAAATGGGGAGGAAAAAATAAATAAAGATATACAAAATAATACAATAAAATGAACTAATACATATTTACAACAGCTAGTATTGCAAACATTTGTGTGGAAGGCAACCAGATACTGTAAGTACACTCACCTTTATGAGGTATACCTGTTCAATTGGTTGGTAACACAAATTGCTAATCTGCCAATCACATGCCAGCAACTCAATGCATTTAGGAATCTAAACGTGGTGAAGACAACTTGCTGAAGTTCAAACTGAGCATCAAAATGATGAAGAAAGGGGATTTAAGTGACTTTGAACGTGGCATGGTTATTGGTGCCAGACGGGCTTGATTATTTCAAAAACTGCTGATCTACTGAGATTTTCATGCACAACCACCTGTAGGGTCTACAAAGAATGGTCCGAAAAAGAGAAAATATCCCGCGAGCGGCAGTTGTGTGGATGAAAATGCCTTGTTGATGTCAGAGGAGAATGGGCAGACGGGTTTGAGATGATAGAAAGGCAACAGTAACTAAAATAACTCGTTACAACAAATGACTGCAGAATACTATCTCTGAACGTGCAACACATCGAACCTTGAAGCAGATGGGCTTCAGCAGCCACTCTTGTCAGCTAACAGCAGGAAATGGAGGCTACAATTCAAACACGATCACCAAAATTGGACAATAGAAGATTGGAGAAACATTGCCTGGTCTGAAGAGTCTCAATTTCAGCTGCGACATTCAGATGGTAGGGTCAGAATTTGGTGTAAACAACATGAAAGCATGGATCCATCCTGCCTTGTATCAAAAGTTCAGGCTGGTGGTGGTGGTGGTGGTGTAAGGGTGTGGAGGATATTTTCTTGGCACACTTTGGGCCCCTTAGTACCAATTGTGCATCTTTTAAAAGCCATGTCCTACCTGAGTATTGCTGCTGACCATGTCCATCCCTTTATGACTACAGTGTCCCCATCTGATGGCTGCTTCCAGCAGGATAATGCACCATGTCACAAAGCTCAAATCATCTCAAACTGGTTTCCTGAACATGACAATGAGTTCACTGCATTCCAATGGCCTCCACAGTCACCAGATCTCACTCCAATAGCGCACCTTTTGGGATGTGGTGGAACGGGAGATTCGCATAATGGATGGGCAGCCGACAAATCTGCGGCTACTGCGTGATGCTATCATGTCAATATGGGCCAAAACCTCTGAGGAATGTTTCCAACACCTTGTTTGAATCTATGTCATGAAGAATTAAAGAATAAATTTTCCTTTCAGACAAAAATAATAAATGCACATTTTTTGCTGGTAAAAAAGTGTGCATTTATTATTTTTGTCTACAGGAGTCTGGAAAGCATTGCACCAATGATCAGTAGATTGCTGATGCCATGCAGGTCTCCTGCAGACCTGTCAGAAAATCTGCCTGTCATACAGGATATACGAGATGTATGGCCAAGCAGATATACTGACAGGAAGTTTCAATGAACTACCACGGTGCTCCACAGTGCTGTGGTAGATCATTGAAAACTACAAGTCCACAGCCGCAAAGGCTGTCAGGACTTGCAGTTCATTCATTCACGGAGCACTGCACGGCCATGCCATTTTCAAATTTGACAGATAGTACGGGGAGACTTCTCCCCTTACTACTTGTCAGAGGGAGGGGGGTGGCGGCTGTGGCTATGGGAACATGTTACATGTTCTACCCTAAAAACAGGTGGAACATGTAACATGTTCCCAAAGGTGAACTTATCCTTTACCCCAGGTTCACACCTAAGCGTTTTCTGCAGCGTTTTGCAGAAACACATTACAGTCCATTTTCCATGGTTTCCTATGGGACATGTTCACATCTGTGCGTTTTTACCCAGTGCGTTTTTTGGAAAGGGTCTGGGACTTTTTTTTTAACTCAAAAAGTTTTTGGTTCTATAGACTTCAATAGAAATGCTGCAGAAAAGCATATATTGCGTTTTTGCTGCATTTTTGCCGCGTTTTTGATGCGTTTTGCATTTTAAATCTGCCTAGCAACAAGAAAGAGAAAACACGAAATGCATCAAAACATTGCAAAAATAGGACAAAAACGCAGGTGCAAAACCGCAAACCGCAACGCAAAACGCATTGCAGAAACAGCTCAAATGCAACCTGCATAGGTGTGAACCTAGGCTTAGTCTAGGTTCACACCTATGCATTTTCCACAGTATTTTGCATTTTGCGGAAACACACAGCACTCCATTTAACATGATTTCCTATGGGACAGGTTTTTGAACACAAAAAGTCGCATTTTTGGTTCTATAGACTTCAATGGAAACGCTGCAGAAAAGCATGTATTGCATTTTTGATGCATTTTCGCCACATTTTTGATGCGTTTTGCATTTTAAATCTGCCTAGCAACAAGAAAAAAAAAGAAAAAACCCCCAATGCAAAACACATCAAAAACGTGGCAAGAATGCAATAAAAACGAAATGGAAAACACATTGCACAAACGGCTCAAACACAACCTGCATAGGTGTAAACCTAGGCTTAGTCTAGATTCACACCTGTTTGTTTTCTGCAGCATTTTGCGGAAACACACAGCAGTCCATTTAATATGATTTCATATGGGACAGATTCACATCTCCGCGTTTTTTGGATCGGGTCAGGGACATTTTTGAACGCAAAAAGTTGCATTTTTGGTTCTATAGACTTCAATAGAAATGCTGCAGAAAAGCATGTATTGTGTTTTTGCCGCATTTTTGCCACGTTTTTGATGCGTTTTGCATTTTAAATCTGCCTAGCAACAAGAAAAATAAAAAAAAAAATGAAAAGAAAAACACGAAACGCATCAAAAACGCTGCAAAAATAGGACAAAAAAACAGTGCAAAAATGCAAAATGCATTGCAGAAATGGCTCAAACGCAACCTGCATAGGTGTGAACCTAGGCTTAGTTTAGGTTCACACCTATGCATTTTCCGCAGTGTTTTGCGTTTTGCAGAAACACACAGCACTCCATTTAACATGATTTCCCATGGGACAGGTTTTTGAATGCAAAAATTTGCAGTTTTGGTTCTATAGACTTCAATGGAAATACTCCAGAAAAGCATGTATTGCATTCTTGCTGCATTTTTGTCACGTTTTTGATGCATTTTGCATTTTAAATCTGCCTAGCAACAACAAAAAAAAATGAAAAAAAAAAACCAATGCTAAATGCAACAAAAATGCTGCCAAAATGCAACACAAAAGCAGGTGCAAATCGCAACGCAAAATACATTGCAGAAAAGGCTCAAACGCAACCTGCATAGGTGTAAACCTAGGCTTAGTCTAGGTTCACACGTATGCATTTTCCACAGTGTTTTGCGGAAACACAGCAGTCCATTTAACATGATTTCATATGGGACAGGTTCACATCTCCGCTTTTTCAACCGCTGAGTATTTTGGAAAGGGTCGGGGACTTTTTTAACCTCTTCGGGCTGGCGCCTCCCGGCCCTTTAAGGGTTTCAGGAGCCAGGAGGCGGGGCGGGGTTTAGCGTCATGTGACCGCCGTGACACGCCATCACGGCGGTCACATGATTGGGAAAGGTCCCTATCGAAAGAGGAGATCGGGACCTTTCCATGCTCAGGGCGCGCGCTCTCAGCACATATGTCTTTTTTTAATAGAATGCAAATGTGCAGCCGCTCGGCATCTAGGCCTAGATGCCGGGAGGCCGCACATTTGCGTATAGCTGGTGTGAAGAGGTTAAAAGCAAAACATTGCGTTTTTGGTTCTATAGACTTCACAGTGTGTTTACCATGCGTTTTTGATGCATTCCTGAAAAAAAATTCAAAAAAGCAAAAACGCATGTGCAAAAATGCAAAACGCACTGCAGAAATGGATCAAACGCAAACTGCATGTGAACCTAGCCTAAGGGCAGTTCTGAAGGCAAAAGGGGGTCCAAGCCGGTACTAGCAAGGTGTACCTAATTAAGTGGCTGGTGAGTACTGACTACTACGCATCATTATGTGACATGGAATGACCCGAATATATTGCTTTGTTATCATTTGTGGAAAGGTGAAACATGACATTTCGTTGTATTGGAAAAGCAGTCTTCCTGTGTGTGTGTTTGCATGGCTAGCATGTGAAGTTTAGTCATGGGGTATAGTGAGTAAAGAATGAAGGAAGGTAGAAGCGATGTCACACACTCCCTCCACACAGGAATGCTGTGACAATACCCATAGTGCTTTTCACTGATGCCTGTTGAACCTTGAATGTTGCCACTTCCTTATTTGGTCTGTCAGGCCTTTGCTAAAAGCACCATAGATATGATGACTGCTTGACTTCACACACACTCCTGAAGGCTGGCTCCAGCTCCCGTCATGCTCCGTTCACCTCAGAGAGGACAAAGTGCCCACTAGAACAGGCATCTATCTCCACATCAGTGTTAATAAGGATTCAGTGTAGACTTGATAGCCCTTGATTGCTTCAGAAAGCTTTGATGAAATTACACTTACTTTATCACTTTGCCTGGAGAAAAAGGTAAACAGGGCATTTAATAAGGCAAACCTGTAATCTCCTACGAAATGCTTTTAAAACGTTGTGAAAAGTCACTACGCTTGTATAAAATGGTTTATTCTAAGTGACTTGGGGCCATAATTAACAATGAATACATATATGCAAGTGTTACTTTTTGTGCAGTCAGAAGTAGCAGGCAATCAGAAATCACTTGGCTGAATGGAGACTAGTACAAGATGGACAATGAGTGGTTAGTTTCTTTTCTAAATAATTAACAATTAAAGTGATATTAAAACCTCAGTTTGAAGCACTTTCAGCAGTTGATTTAAAGTGTACGTTACCCCAACAGTTCATATTTCTAGTATGTGCCTGTGTTAAAAAAACTATCCTGTTCTCTTTGTATTGCTTCCTGTATGTGAAATCCCCGGTGATCCTGCCAGTCCCTCTGCTTTCCTATTAAAAACTGACCACACCAGGCAGCAGAGCTTATCTATACTAGTATGTTCATTTTTCTGGCTGTGCTGGGACAGCAGCCTGCTTGTCCTCCAATGGACAGACTTGTGCTGACCCCCTGCACAGCCTTCAACTGGGAAGATCTCTGTACTGCTGTCTCTTCTCCCCCAGCTCTCTAAGATCCTTACATAGTACAACTGAGAACAGAGGTTATGTGATCACTTATACAAATGAAAAAAAAATGTACTTAGACAATGTTATGTTATATAAATATATACAAATACTTTGCCCCTTCATTTATTTATTTATTTCAGGTACTTATATAGCACTGTCAATTTACGCAGCGCCTCACATATATATATTGTACATTCACATCAGTCCCTAACCCTCAAGGGGTGTACAATCTAAGGTCCCTAATGTATATAGTGCTGTCAATTTACGCAGCGCCTCACATATATATATTGTACATTCACATCAGTCCCTAACCCTCAAGGGGCGTACAATCTAAGGTCCCTAATGTATATAGTGCTGTCAATTTACACAGCGCCTCACATATATATATTGTACATTTACATCAGTCCCTAACCCTCAAGGGGCGTACAATCTAAAGTCCCTAACTCACGGTCATACATACACATACTAGGGCCAATCTACACAGGATCCAATTCACCTACCAGCATGCCTTACTATTTTAAACCGAATGGATTGTTTTAGGAAAGGGGTCTCCAAACTATGGCCCTACAGCCAGCTGTTGAAGTACTACAAGTCCCATCATGCCTCTGTGAGTCTTGCCTGTAGCTGTCAGAGTCTTGCAAGGCCTCATGTTGCTTGCAGTTCCTCAGCACCTGGAGGGCCATAGTTTGGAGAGCCCTGTTTAGAAGGAAGGGTTCACATTCACTTTAGTTGTTAACTGAATATGCAGCTTCTTTATCTTTAAATCCTAATCTATGTTAGAGTTTAAGCTGGTGCCATGAGTGCTGCCCCAGATTTCCTGTTTCAAGTTGTCTCCTTTCTTTTGCAGCATTCTGTGGAGACACCACTGTATGCAAGGACTAGAGTTGTGTTTCCCTGCACTGTGTGCATCAATAGACACACATAGCTCCATAGCCTAGGATGACAAGGCATTCCATAGCTCCTCCCTTCTCCAAACTACTCAGACTAATTTACCTAATTTACTGAGCTCTCCACGTTTAACTCCTTCCTGTGATGACCGAAAGCTCAGGGAAGCAGCACTCAGAGAGTTGTAACCTGTAAATGCATGAGTAAGAATTTTAACAAACAGTTTTCTGGGGAATATCTATTTTATTGTGTTTAATGTATTAAACTAAAACATGCAGAGGGTTTAATTTTACTTCAAGGATGAATTTCATAGAAAACTAAAATGTTCCCTTTCAGTGGGGCTTCCCTGCAATGCAATGGTTAAATGCTTGTTCACTCTAAGGGTAGTAGTAAATAGTACTTTTACTTACCTTACCCCCCCTAGCAACCATCGCTCAATTCTCCCCTGTGATGCTCTGGGTTGCGGACAGTCCCTCAGAATCCTCACATACAATGCAGAACTACTGGTCCTGCATCATACTTGGAAATGTCAAGGTGCCTCCAACTGCTGAAGTGCCTTAGAGAAGAGGCTGCAGGGGCCAGACGTATAGCAGTGCTCTTCAAATTGTGGCCATTTGCTTGCCTTTATATGGCCTTTGGAGCACTATTGCACCAACTGTCACCAATCATGGAGCACCATTCCCCCTACTGACACCATCAACAGGGCATTAATACTTCTCACTGATATCAACAAGCGAGCACTATTCTTCTACCTGATATAAACAATGGGGCACTATTCCTCCTACTGAAACCAATGATGGGGCACAGTAAACTGGCCCTTTGCTTAGAATGTTTGGAGACCCCTGGCATAAGGAGAGAGCCTGTGGGAGTGAAATATAAGACTAGTAAAAGTCCTTTTTACTGGTACCCTAGTCATAAATATATACCAACCATGTGGTGCACTATCCCTTTAAATCTCTCAATACAAAAATAAATCCTAAGTGATTGATATGTCTATTTGTAGATACTATAAAGGTCCATAATAGTGTGTATAATCCATTTTCACAAATTCGGTGCTGTGCAAACAAAAAACGTGCTGTCCCTCCTTTGAGTGAAAACCTTGCTCACCTTGTGATTAGACCTACAAATCAATATAGGTCAAGTGCGCTGTGTTCATCAGTGGTATTGTTTCAAGCAGGGGTGTATTTACCACAAGGCAAACAAGGCGTTTGCCTAGGGCGGCATTTTTCCAAGTACTGCCCCTTGGAAGAAGGGACACACGCGGCATGGGGACCTGGTGAGTTCCAAGAGATGCTGTGGGTTTCATGACGGTGTATGCACAGCCCGACTCTCATTCCTGAGGATGTCCAGAGCTGTGAAGGTGAGTGTCTTTCTCTCTCTCGCCATGGGGGATGGTGGCTGGTTTATGGGGGGCAGTGGTAGTGGAAGGCTTGGGTGGAGGGCAGGGGTGCTCTTGGTCAATGTCAGGCTCTTTCTTGGGGGGGGGGGGGGTGCCAATTTTTTCGTGTTGCCTAGGGCATCACAAAACCTAAATACACCACTGGTTTCAAGCCAACTCTTCCATCCGGACTCTCCTTGATGGCTCCAAAGATGTGAAAAATGCGCTCAAACAAAAAACATATTTCTTCCTCAGGGAAGTCATGTGATCAGTGACGCAACATGTTGGGAGCAGCCTAGTGATGCCAATTCCGGTACCACGGAAACCAGAAGTGTGACTGCAGGAGCCATTTTGATAAAGGGAATCAGACTTATTTTTGTTTTTAGCAAGGTTTTCATGCAAAGGAGGGACAGCACATTTTTTTCTTTGCACAGCACCAAATTTGTGAAACTGGACTATACACACTTTTATGGATCTTTATAGTATCTACAAATAGCCATATCAATCACTTAGGGTTTATTTTTGTATTGAGAAATTTAAAGGGATAGCACACCACATAGTTAGTATTTATTTATGTTAGATGTGTTAGAGTGCACATTATTAGTTGTTGCAGCAATCCTTGTTTTGATAATTATATACTTATTTTTTTATTTTTATTTTTTATATTTTCCTTATATTATTTCAAATTAAGGAGTTGGGTGGGACTATAGCAGCTCACCAAGCACTGTTATTCCTTACTAGGCAAAAATATGCATTTAACCCTTGCAGTGCAGAGGGAGCTTCTTTGCAAGGGAACTCTTTTGTTCTGCAAAGAGTTTCCTTTTTAACCACTTCCCGTCCAGCCCATGTACATAAATGGCCGGATGGGAGCAGTGCCGAAGTGGGTTGCCGTTTGTAAATGGCCTCTGCATTTACTGCCTCTGTGCACACCGATCACTGTATAGGACCTCTCTGTGAGTTCCCGATTCATGTGATCCCTGATTGGCCAATCAGTGATCACATGAATAGTAGTAAACAAGATGTCACTTCCTGACATCATTGCTTACTACTTGTGAAATCTGGGAATAATCATAGAGGTCGCATGGTACAACGCTATTCACAACAGCCTTGTACTATGTGACAAGCCGTGACCAATCACAGCTCTCACAGTATTTCTCAATGGCTACAAGAATGCAACAGAAATTATTGCTTTTACAGCCTTTATCAGTGTAAAAAAAGAAAAAAAATCCTCATCACCCCCCACAAGTAGTACAGTGTCACTATGGTGACATTGTACTGCTAGGGTGATAGTATGTTAAAAAAAAACATACATAATAACATAAAAAAAAAAAAATCTAAAAATTTTTTTTTTGTAAATTATCATTTTTGTTTATAAACTAATTTAGGTTATTTTTCTTTTTACTAAAAAGATAGCTGAATACATTTTGGCTAATATTTATGAAGAAATATTATTTATTTGCAAAATTTTATAAGAAAACACTTTTTTTTTTCAAAATGTTTGGACTTTTTCAATATATAGCAAAAAAAAAAAAAAAATCCCAGTGGTGAATAAATCCCACCAAAATAAAGTTTTATCTGTCTCAAAAGAATGATAAAAAAAATGAATATGGGTACAGTGTTGTCATTCAAAGTGTGATAGCGCTGAAAGCTGAAAATTGGCCTGGACAAGAAGGGGGTGAAAGTGTCCAGACTTGAAGTGGTTACTGTGTTGAATAAGAACCCAAGGCATACTTCCCAACTTTCTGAGATGAGAAAAGGGACATATATTAGCACTAAATATGGAAGTAAAGGATACACTCTTGCCATATCCCCAGTTACATGGACCACAGTTAATTAAAAATTAAAAAACAGTAGGTGAAACCCACCATTGTTTTCTTTTATACTACTGCTTTCCCTTTATAATGGCTTTTCAAAATTTCACATGGAAGAATTTGGAGGTTGAATGAAAGGTTTAGTGCAGTATAAGACTTTTGGTAGTTAAATAGTCTATTTATTCTAGATGCCTACTCATTATACCAAAGCAGGGACAACTGAAGAAGAAACATGGGCAGAGGGATTAGTTCCAAAATGGAAACAGTCCCTCTAAATGTTTTACATTTCTTAGAAATAAATAATACGGATTACTCATGTACTCCATATTTATTCTCCTGTGGAGGCCAAATATCTGGGGCTCCCCTTATTATAAAGGAGGTTTCTAGATTCTGATAAATTCCCCCACATCCTCTTGGATGTTGGGATAAGGCCCCTATCCCCTTCAACCAGGGAACAAAGCGTTTGTGGGGAGGGGTACCCTCCACATATTGAAAGGCATGTGGCCTCATATGGTTCAGGAAGGGGAGACCTCACACTTTTTGTTCATTTCCCGGCCACCCCTACTGGATAATGGCTTGGTACATTAATTCCTCCTTTTACATGTCAAAAGACCTTCAATAAAAATTCCATTGAAAAATATTCCACAAATCTGGTCAATGACCTCACCCAGAATCTCTGGCCAGTTTACAAGCACCAGCTGGCTGGGGATTGATCATTTTGCGGTGATAGCATCACCAGTATGTAGAAAGACTCCCACAGTTTTTTTACATTTTCACATTGTGTTGTCGGCTTTCTTGTGGAAGCTATTTGGGTGGCTGTAAAGCCACCCAATCACATAAGTACAGTACTGCCTGATTAGTTTCAACAGAGTACAAGAGTGACATTAGGGGAATAATAGACAGATATCTTTGGTAAACCGAGAAGATCTAAAACTACATTTGTCTATGATAATCTGCCTGTGACTGGGCACATTTGGAGCCTGTGAGGCTTTGATGGACAAATAGAGGGTACTTTTGACATCAATTTGACATGTTCATAGATTTGCATCGGAAGAGGCAGTTCTGAGGGAACATCAGCCTGCTGACACTGGCCCTTAGTCACTGATTTTTCAGAATGAATTGTGAGTGGAAATAAAGTACAGTTAGCAGCATGTTTAGGATTCACATCTTTGCATTTTTAACATACTTAGGATTCACAGCTTTGCATTTTTGTTTGAAATAATGAAATAATTGAAAACGCATCTCAACGCATGTGTTCAGATATGCATCAAGATGCATGCAAGGTATCATGAAGTGCAAAAACATCATGACACGCATCAATGCATGTTCATGTACAATATGATGCCTGTTGACATTCAATGCAAAGCAATTTGCTTGCAATGATCATTGAAAATGTGGGAGAACACACGTTAAAAAGCATTGACAGGTGTTGACATGCATTTTGATGTGCTTTCATTGATCTCAATAGAAAGTGCATCAGGGAAAAGTGCACAGGTATGCAAAAGATTTTCAGTATTGAAAACACTTCTGAATGCCTGTTATCATGTGCTACTTTTCTCAATAAAACTGGTTATTTTTATCAACATTGTAATCATTTGTATTACAAGCACAGATTTGAGTAATGTATGATCAGTGTTGTTACACTAGCTGGAATCAGAATGTTATCTGGCAGTGTACATATACGATTATATGGTGAGTGTGCCTCAATAAACTGATTATTATAAAGTGGGGGTACCATAAGAAATACAGGCTGGGTGTTTACTTCAACCAATACAAAATTAAAGTTACCTTCAGGCTCCATGCACACTAGGAGCTGAAACAACGCTGGATACAGTTTGAGGCACTTTTATTGATTTCAGTGGAAAACGTATCAAGCAAAAGTGCAAAGATGTGTGTCTAAAGCAGTCCTTGAGCTCCAATTCCATGACTTTTTCAGGCCATAGACGGGTCAAAAATCGGCCGTTTTTTAAAAAAAACGAAAAATCGGTCGTTTGATTGGCCGACGTTACCGCCAACGTTAAAAAAATCGGCCGATTTTTGTCCCGTCTACGGCTGGCATTAAGCCATATACGGCCGGCATTAACCCCATAACTTCTGTCCCTTGCAAAGACAGGGGAGAACACCATACATGGAAGAATAAGAAGAAGAATAATAATAAGAATAAGAAGAAGAAGAATTCCAGTCCGCTATTATATTTTATATGAAAAAGTCTTGCGGTTGCAACAAATGTATCCATTTGTATCCAAACAAAAACATTTTAATACATTATTTGGATTACAATGTTTTTATTTGAATACAGATGTTTTTATTTGGATACAAATGGATACATTTGTTGCAACTGCAAGACTTTTTCATATTATTATTATACAGTATTTATAAAGCGCCAACAGTTCGCTCAGCACTGTACATTACAAAGGGAGACAGAACATGCGACAGTACAATAACAATACAATGTGATACACGAGGGGTTCGAGGGCCCTGCTCCTTTGAGCTTACAATCTAGGAGGGAGGGGATAGTGGTACAGGAGGAGATAGCTGTGGGGGATGGAGTGGTAGGAAGAGTGGAGGAGGTCAGCAATTAGCAGGGGGTGGGGTAGGCTTCCCTGAAGAGGTGGGTTTTCAGGGTGCGCCTAAAGGAGAGGAGAGTAGGTGATAGTCTGATGGGTTGGGGTAGGGAGTTCCAGAGGATGGGTGACACCCTGGAGAAATCCTGGAGGCGGGCATGGGAGGTGGAGACCAGGGAACTAGAGAGAAGGAGGTCTTGTGAGGAGCGGAGTGTGCGTGTTGGGTGGTACTTGGATATTAGGTCAGTGATGTAATTTGGGGCAGTATGGTGGACAGCTTTGTATGTCAGTGTTAGGATTTTGAATTTGATCCGTTGTGCAATCGGAGGGATTGGCAGAGGGGGGTGGCGGAAACGGAGCGGTTGGAAAGGTGAATGAGTCTGGCTGCCGTATTCAGGATCGACTGAAGCGGGGATAGCCTGTGGCGAGGCAGGCCAGTGAGGAGGGAGTTGCAGTAATCCAGTCGTGATATGATGAGGGAATGGATGAGCTGTTTAGTGGTTTCTGGGGATAGGAATGTGCGTATTTTGGCGATGTTGCGGAGGTGGAGTCTGCATGAGTTTGTTAGTGATTGGACTTGGGGCTGGAAGGATAGGTTGGAGTCCAGAATGACACCAAGTACTCTGGCCTGCGGGGCGGGCCTGATAGTGGCATTGTTGGACGTGATGGAGAAGTCAATGGGGGGTGGTGTGAGGGCTGGGAGGAAGACTAGGAGCTCGGTTTTGGAGAGGTTCAGTTTAAGAAAGTGGAGCGACATCCAGTCTGATATGTCGTTTTTGTGGGTTTGTGATTCGGGCGGAGACTGAGGGGGTGAGGCGAGGGGTTGAGAGATAGATTTGTGTGTCGTCGGCATAGAGGTGGTAGTTGAAGCCGTGAGAGTGTATGAGTTGGCCAAGGGAGGAGGTGTAGATGGAGAAGAGAAGGGGCCCGAGGACGGAGCCTTGAGGGACCCCAACAGAGAGGGGGAGTGAGGGGGAGGTGGTAGCGTTATAGGTAATGCTGAAAGAGCGGTGTGATAGGTAGGATGAGTGCCAGGAGAGAGCGGAATCTCTGAGACCGAGGGAGTGTAGTTTTTTGAGGAGGAGAGGGTGGTCGACTGTGTCGAAGGCTGCGGAGAGGTCAAGGAGTAGGAGCACTGAATAGTGGCCATTAGCTTTGGCGGTTAGAAGGTCGTTGGAGAGTTTGAGTAAGGCGCTTTCGGTGGAGTGTAGGGGACGGAAGCCGGACTGTAGAGGATCAAGGAGGTTGTTGTCGTTGAGGTGAGAGCTTAGGGGATTGTAGACTAAGCACTCGAGGAGTTTGGATGTGGATGTGAATGGGAGAAGGAAGATGGGTCAGAGGTTGTTCGGGTCATTGGGGTCCAGGGAGGGCTTTTTAAGTATGGGGGTGATGTGTGCATGCTTCAGAGGGGAGGGGAATTCGCCGGAAGAGAGGGAGAGATTAAAGATGTGGGTGAGGGAGCATAGGATTGGGGGGGAGGGAGGTCATAGGAGTTTTGAGGGGATAGGGTCGAGGGGGCAGGTGGTGAGGCGGGCATCAGAGAAGACCTTGGAGACCTTTTCGATGGTAGTAAGGTCGAAGGTGTGGAGTGTTGAGGGGGCTTCAGTGTGAGTAATGTTAGGTGGGGTGGAGGTCAAAGCAGTGGTGGGGCCGAGGGAGAGGGGTGATGAGGGGGTGGCTGTGTGAGAGGGGACGGGTTTGGAGGGAGTTTGAGCAGCGACGATGTCCCTGTGGATTGTGTCAAGGGAGAGGGGTGATGAGGGGGTAGCTGTGTGAGAGGGGACGGGTTTGGAGGGAGTTTGAGCAGAGGCGATGTCCCTGCGAATTGTGTCAATCTTGTTTTTGAAGTGATTGGCAATCTCAAGGGCAGTGAGTGAGGTGCTGGGTGGAGGTGGGGGCGGAGAGAGTAGAGAGTTAAAGGTGGAGAAGAGACACGAGGATTGGAGGAGAGGGTCTTGATGAGGGTCAGGAAGTAGGCTTGTTTGGCAGCGTGGAGGGAGGAGGTGTAGGTGTGGAAGGCAGATTTATAGCGGGTGAAGGCTTGTTGGGATCTGGTTTTGCGCCATAGTCATATAAAATATAATAGCGGACTGGAATTCTTCTTTTTCTTCGTCTTCTTCTTCTTCTTCTTCTTCTTTTTCTTCTTCTTGCAGGTCACGGCTCATGCGCAGATTTTTTTTATTGGTAAAATGATCGACCAATTTGCCCATCATTGCCGGGAAAATCGGCCGATCGTCAAAGTCGGCCGCAAATTTTCCAACATGCCTGATTTTAACTTTATGGATTTGGGGGGGAGCCACAACATTTTTGCTTTAATTTTGGCATGGGGTTCCCCTTAAAATCCATACAAGATTGTGATGTGGTTCCTGTGCGATTCACATGCAGTTCATAGTGTGAACTGAGGCTAAGGCTAGCTATACATGCTTCGTCTTGTCTCAGTTAAACAGCGTGACTAGAGATATCTCCCCTTCCGGATATTGTATTCTGACAGCCTCTGACACCTGCAGTTGTCAGAATATCTAATGAATTGAACAGTTAACTGAGGTTGGTATAAAATTATTGACCAAACCTTGATTGGATCCAATCAGATGCCGTCAATGTTTGGGTATTCAAACATCAAACAGGTGCTGGCTATCAGAATACTACAACACGCAGAGAAGAATTCTCCATCCATACTTTTTAGCATTGATGGTTGAATTTTTTGATTCTCCCTGATTCAGCCAACAGGCTGAATGGGAGAAATGTAAATGCATATGGCTAGCTTTACAATGCACTAGGTCAGTGGTGGGCAACCTTTTTTTTCAACTGAGCCAAATCTCGCCAAAACCACGATTGAAATTTATTTTGAGAGCCACATTTTTAAAACTGAAAATACATCCCCCATATAGTAATTCATCCCCCATAGTAATTCATCCCCCATATAGTAATTCATCCCCCCTATAGTAATTCATCCCCCCTATAGTAATTCATCCCCCATAGTAATTAATCCCCCATATAGTAATTCATCCCCCATAGTAATTCATCCCCCATAGTAATTCATCCCCCATAGTAATTCATCCCCCATATAGTAATTCATCCCCCATAGTAATTCATCCCCCATATAGTAATTCATCCCCCATATAGTAATTCATCCCCCCTATAGTAATTCATCCCCCCTATAGTAATTCATCCCCCCTATAGTAATTCATTCCCCATATTGTGTCAATTCACTTACCTTTGCTCCGCGCGTTCCTCTCGCCGTGTTCCCGCGCCGTTCCGGTCTTAAGGGCGGACTGTGAGAGGAGAGGAGTTCGTCACGCTGCCCCGCCTACATCCTGACAGCCAATGTTTGCCACGCTCCGCGGGCCGGATTAAAAGGTCCGCCGGGCCGTATACGGCCCGCGGGCCGTAGTTTGCCCATTGCTGGGCTAGCTGCAGAGTCCTGACTTTTGGGGCGGCCGTCCGAGAGGAGGGAGGGGAGCGGGCGACCGGCACACAGAACAGCCGCATTAAAGTGTGTAAAGAGCCGCATGTGGCTCGCGAGCCGCGGCTTGCCGACCACTGCACTAGGCTATCTTATCTTCTATGTGGGAGTAATTGTCCCTGAATGCCAGTAGGAAAAATTCTAAAAAAAAAAAAAAATTAGGATTACATTGAACAATGTTGCACCCTTTACTGAGCAAACGTTGATATTTCTTTTTTGATACAGGCAGAATGAGGAACTGTGAGAAGAAAAAGGACATATCCATCTGTGCAGCGCCATTCATTTTAATTTGTGCCTGTATGCAGAGACAGGGGGTTATTTACTATAACCGAAGGGTGAAAAATCTGGTGCAGTTCTGCTTAGAGACAAATCAGCTTCCAGGTTTTATTGTCAAAGTTTAAGCTCCCCAATGGTGTTTTTATATAGGCGGCATTGGATTCTGAATATCCGGCTAGGTGCTTCTGCCTTCAGGAGATCAGCACTCCTGGGCAAAAGTGCTGCTTTGGATTGCTCATAGAATGTGTTTTAAGAAGCTTGCTGAATGAGGTGGAAGAGCCTTGTTCCCTCAGTAAAATGACTCATATTTTCCATATGGAAAACTGGCCACAGTCTATACATTTATTAGGCTGTGTTTAAATCATAGTTTCTATCTAAATCTTAATTTGTAGAAGCCATATGGTTGAGGCACAAAGACACACTTGCACAGACAAATGCAATGTATTTTAATGTCTCTTTTCATTTCCATTTTTGTATAAAGCCTACATTTTGCATTGCTTTCACAAAATACCTTTTACATTATTCTCATTATTCCACACCTAGAGTTCACGGTGTAGTGTCCTTATCAAACTTACAAAGGCATTAATCGCATCTAAAACATGTTGAATCAAAACTATGCTAGACTACAAATCAGCAGGATGTTTTTGAGTTATAGGAGGAAACCTGAGCACATGGCACTGGTACAGCAACAGACAGTGCTGTTGGTATCTGAATCCAGGACCACAGTGCTGCATGCTGATCAATGTGTTGTGTTGCAGCAATTTTAATAAAATATACATTGAAACACTATTTTAAAAAGGTAGTTATGAAAACTGCAAGAACACATAACTCACACCAAGAAATAATCTTCTAAACAGGTAGTGAACTCCAAAGACATGCTGGTAAGTTAATTGGATCCTGTCTAAATTGGCCCTAATATGTGTGTGTGTATGAATGTGAGTTAGGACTTAGAAGGTTAGGGAGTGATGTGAATGTACAATATATATATATGTAACGCACTGCGTAAATTGACGGGTCTATATAAGTACCTGAAATAAATAAATAAAATGTATTTAGGTGCTGCATTTGCTACTCAGTACACCAGAGGCATAGCTGGGATATTTTGCACCCGGGGACGAACTATAAAATTGGCGCCCCAGCCCCCCTCCCTGTTTAATCACATCAGTGACACCAATGATGGGGCACTATTCCTCCCACTGACACCAATGACACTTACCTTGCTGACCCCTGCTCCAGCCTAGGCTCCTTCCCTCTCCCATCCACAGCCAGCATACCTGGTTGCAGCAGCACCATCTGCACGGCACACTTACCGGTCAGCTGTCTTCTTCACTTGCTCCGGCCACTCCCTCACTCGATCTTCGTGCTGCCGCTTGGCTCCTCCTCTCCAAGCTCTGCCCCCTCCTCGCAGGTGATTGGCCGCCTGTGTGCCTTTCCTGAGCTACAGTTCTGGCACCCAATCACCAGTGAGGAGGCGGAGCTTGCAGAGGGAGGTACAAGCTGCCATAGGCTGTCCAGTGATCCCGAAGGTGTGGCCAGATGACGGGGCGGCATGTCATCCCGCCCACATTTCGCGCCCAAGAAAAAGAAGACACCGGACCTGCGGACCTCTCTACCCCTCCTCCAGCAGCGCCTCTTGGACTGGATCGTCGTGGGACTGGGACACGGAGCCAGGTAAGACACAGCAGCCTGCTACCCGCTGCCCGCCCCTGTACTAAGTGTCCCTTCCATTGGAAGGGGAGGTGGTGTCACCGCTCCGCCCGCCTAAAAAGTGCCACCCTAGGCAAACGCCTTGTTTGCCTCACGGCAAATACACCGTATGGTTGTAAGCCTCATTTTGGCACCCCTGTACCTTGGCGCCCGGGTACATATGTACCCCCCTGCCCCCCCCCAGCTACGCCTCTGCAGTACATATAATTTTCCTTAAGCATTATTAGACTAATTGAGACATAAAACATATATACCTGTCTAAATTGGCCCTAGTATGTGTATGTATGAATGTGAGTTAGGGACTTTAGATTGTACACCCCTTGACGGTTAGGGACTGCTGTGAATGTACAATATATATATGTAAAGCGCTGCGTAAATTGACGGCGCTATATAAGTACCTGAAATAAATAAATAAATGGATCATGTAATCCAGTAAGAATTCCCAGGTATATCTATCTGCAGTTCCCAGGTTGCTACATTTGCATAGAAGGTAAACACTTCTATGGGGTTCATTTACTAAAGGCAAATAGATTGTGCACTTTGAAAGTGCAGTTCCTCCAGAGCTTAGTAAATAAGGTGAAGCTTTCTTTGCAAAGAATACCCAATCGCATGCAAGGAAACAAAAAAAACAGCATTTTTGCTTGTACATGATTGGATGATGAAAGTCAGCAGAGCTTCCCCTCATTTGCTAAGCTCAGGAACAATTGCAGTGTGCACTCTATTTATTTTCAACCCATAAAGGTTGGTACACATTAGCCAAATAAATATTAGACGGTCCAACAGAAACTGGCCAACATTCGTCCGGTGTATACAGCAGCCTGTCTGACAGTAGCCAGCCTAACATCCTGCTTCCATCGAACGGGCATGCTAGAAAACCAGCAGCCGACTGGCATCTGATCACTAAGCAAGAGCTAGTCAGTGTGTCCTGGCAGGGAGGGGGGTTGGTCCCCCTGTCAGAACACAATAGATCAGCGGAGTAGGTCGCTGTACTAACATCGCTTATGCTAGTAAAGCGATTTGTCAGTTTTTTCGCTCAGCCCAGCGGGCTGAATGAAAAAAACTTGTAGTGTGTACCCTGCATTAGGCTGCATGCACATGGCCGTACTTTTCTGGCACAAGGGTTCCTGCATAAATGATTAGTAAAATGCTTGCATTTAAAAGTGTAAAGATATGTATGCATTGAGATGCTTGAAATTCAAGTAGTGTATCCTCCCGCTTTGTTTTCAATCCCAGAATGCACGTTTTGCATCTATTCATCTATGTATATGCATATACATGTGCTTACACATGTACATACATAAAACGTGTTCTCAGAGGCAGGCTTTTTGGGTATGGATCTGAACGCAGAGCATGTTTATGCACCTGTGTGCATGTTCCAATTGGAAACAATATGCCTTCATACAGGTCTGTGAACAAAAAAGAACTGTGGCTTTATTTTTTATTTTTTTTTTATGGTAATGTGCACGCACCTTTATTTTTCAAACCAAACACCTGCATACCAACTATTTGTTATTACATTCAATGAAAATCTAAATCCAAGAATGAATATGTTACGCATTTCAGCTTACTAGTCCTTAGATGTCATGGCTGCAATCATTTTCTTTTTTTTTATATAATATATATATATAGTGGGTTTTTTTTTCATTTCAAAATAGTATTAAACCCTTAACTATTATCCCCCCAGAATTGTAATAGTTGCACTTTAAATTTTTTTGATTTCTTATTGTGCTATTTTTTTTTTACCAAGTTGACCCCTGCAGTCTGACTCTGCTCAGCTTTCCTGAACTTCCAATTGGGGACTGGGCACTGTCCATATCACACATGTAGGAGTAAAACCAGCTGTCCTTCTGAGAATTGCAAGCAGAGCAGTGCTGTGGTTTGCAGGCTGTCTGTGTTGGCTTTCAAGCACAGCTGTAATACTGGGAGCATGCATGTAAGGGTGGCTCCAGAGAGACTCTGGAAAGCAATGGAGCCACCCTTTCAGCGTAATTGTTATTACGATGAGCTTCTTTTTCATAAATGAGGACTCTGAGGAAAAATCTAAATAGCAATTAATCTAATATGTAAATGAGGCCTCTACATTTTATTTAACAGTACATAGGTTTAATCACACTTTCAGTACAGTTGACCCTGTTAGAAAAGCTGAGCCCTTGCAACATCCTGTGCAGTGAACTGGATATGCAAACAATGTAATCTGCCTTTCTAGTTATCCTCTGTGAACTACAACCTTCCCCCCCAATATGTAATGGAAATGAGGAGATTGGCTGGACG
Organism: Staurois parvus; assembly: GCF_062004578.1. Classification (NCBI taxonomy): domain Eukaryota; kingdom Metazoa; phylum Chordata; class Amphibia; order Anura; family Ranidae; genus Staurois; species Staurois parvus. The sequence continues at coordinate 377,694 of NW_028317995.1, forward strand.
TGGTTACTGTCAGGATCACCAGATGGAAAAAAAGGCAAAAAAGTCGAGCCCACATTCTGTGGGCTGGTTGTGGGTGTGGGAATCGATGCAATTCCTGCATCCGCAACCACCCGCAGCTGCATTGCATTTTTCTTGCGAGACGTGCGGGGTTGCCATTCATTCTGAATGGCACCCCCACACACCTCATTCCAGAGCGCGATCGTGGCTCAAAATGACCATGTGATTTCCCTGCACCTTTTTTTTTTTTTTGCAGTTCACACAGCACAGCAGCCCATTCAAATGAATGGGCTGGAGTGCCCCTGCATGTGCGGCCATGGGACCCGCACTAGTGTGAACCAAGTGTAATTCCTCTTGTAATCATTACTACTGTTCAAATGAGTGCCTCATGTACATATAAAGATGTTGTTTTCTACATTGAGAAGGGTTTAGTAAACATTTTGAAGCTTGAGGTACGTTGTGTGCTCCTTGTCTCTAGTGGCCTAGGCTGAGTTTACGCAAACAGCAGCTCTTGCTGCCCTTCTGAAAAGTGATGGTGGATTGCTTTTCAAAGGCATTGGACAATTGGTGTGGAGGCAATATGTCGCTTTCTCACCTTCTGTTTTAACCTTGTAAATGACACACCACCACGCAGCAACCATGTGCAGTGCATGTGTGTGCAGCGCAGCCACACTTACTGGAATTGGTTGCATTCCGTGGTGCTACTCACCAAATATGACGGGGGTACAATTATTCCAAGGCGCAACCACTTGTTTTTACTGCACCTCAACCACAAAAGTAAATGAACCCTAACCACATATCTATGCTGTTGAAAATAAAGTGCCAGATGGAGGATGGAAGTTTGGCTGAAAGCAAGGTTTGCAGTAGTCATACGAAATTAGCTACAATGAGAGAGGACAGTATGACGTTCAGGTGTGGTGACCAGTGTGAGGAGTTACAATGGAGTAGACTTCCAGAAGTAAGGTATGAGGCTTCCTGCAATGTACAGGAACATCAAAGGGGAGAAAGCTGATCCTTGCATACATATGGATGGGATTTAGCCAGTCCATGTCTGCAAAGGGATGGGATTGAGCTTCCCTGCTCAAAGAGTCCACTGAGTGCTGTAGGACATACGTTTGGAGTACTAGTTAGGCTCCATGCACACTGGGCATTTTGATAACGCTGGTAACGTTAGCTGTGTAAAGTCATGGTAAAACATGAGTTTTTCAGCTTTTTTGAGCATTTTTGCATTAGTGTTTAGCTACGATTAGTGACGTTTGCATTTTTTAACCAAGAAAAAAATTATTTTTTTGATCAAAAAAAGTCCAAAAATGCTGGTTTGTGGCGTTTTACTGCATCTTATGGCGTTTTGCCAAGGTTTTCAGCGTTAGAGTGTTTTTTACAGCTAAAAAGTTCCTCTAGAAACCCACTAATCCTGGGGTTTTTTTCCAACCAAAAAACTTCCCTGCCAAAAAATGTTGATTACAGTCTATGTGTGCAATTACAAAGCTCCAGGAGGTATCTTGGAAGATGTAACTATGTTTAAATGAATGTGTAACAATTCCCCTCTTCAATTCATATATATCACCCTACAGGCATGACATGGATGTCTTCCAGGGACAGGGGATATACTCTTTCATGGTTGCTACATTGTCACAGCCTGTAAGACGCTGCAGGCATCATTCCATCAAGTCTGCAGTAAACCAAACACTTTGCTTGCTTTTGTGTTCTGAGCCATTTAAAACATATTTGAATAAAACATAATGGTGGGGCCGAATGACTCAGATATCCACTGGTATGAATCAGCCTGATTTGCTGCCATTCTCAAAACCAGTAGATCAATTATCTCATTTGTAATGCATACTATATAGTTGTTGTCTGTTGTTCCTGTTGCTTCCCTTTGGGTTTTTTTTTTTGGCATGTCACGTGCATTAGGTATGCCTAATTATGTGTGTTCATGTTTCTTAGAGTCAGATATTCTTTAGCACCACATTTTTTGTTTGCTTCTGTAGAATCATTTTGCTTTGCATTAGCTGTGAGAGTTTTGTATGTAACAATACAATTTCAATCAACTTATATTAGCTTTAATTCCACCAAATTCTTTAGTTTTGTGAGCGTCTCTCCTTCTCTTTTCCTCCCCTAGTCTCTCTCCCTCCCCCTCTTCCTGTAACACAAATCTGGATCAGTTGCATTTTCAGACACAGTTCATCCTCGTCACCCTGCTCACACATCAGGAGATTCTCTGGAAGAAACTCACTTTTCATAATCACCCTGCTTCCTCTACCTCAATCCTACTAATCTTTAACACCCCACAACAATTGAATTTACATTGAATAACTTCCTCTCTTTTTATAGTCCCCAACTAGCTGAAAACTTTCTCTGTTCTTTTGAGTGTGCAGAAATGTTTTATTGTGTTTTCTTCCTTTCTACTTAGGTCACCACAAACTAAACAAATATTCCAACAATTCCTCTACTAACAGAAAAATAATAAACTGTTCCATCCCGCATACGCTACCAGTAGATCACAATTCCTCTCCTTTTTCTTCCTAATCCCTGATTTACTTTTTCTCCCCATTATCTATTATCTGTCAATCTGTTGGCGTAGCCCCTGCCTGGGGATGAGTGGACGGGAGGGAGACGAGAGCTCCAATGGCTTTTCTTTGGATAAAGAATTCCTCCGTTCATTGAAAGGAAAGCTTTTGCTAGCAGAGCTGGTAAGTGAATTACATTTCAACTATCAGATCCAGAACTGAAATTAGACATGGACCAGTAGGGCCAGGCCAAGGGGTAGGCAAAAGAGGTGACTGCCTTGGGTGATTTAGTAGAAGGGGGGAGCAAAAAGGGCAGGACCTGCAACCTTTGCTGCTAAAGTTGTGAGTCGAGTTAGGTTAGGTTTAGTTTATTAGATAGCTACAGGTTCATGTTCATACAGTGTACCTTTTTTACTTGGAAAATATAAATGAATTAATGGATGTGAATTTATGTTATTGTGGTGTTCTCTACATTGCTGGCAAACGAGCCAATGTCTGCTGATTATGGGTGTCCATATGCAGGGGCGTATTTACCACAAGGCAAACAAGGCATTTGCCTAGGGCTACATTTTTCAGGGGGGCAGCACTGCACCCCAGAAAAAAGGACAAAAGAAGAGACACATGCGGCATGGGGATCAGGTGGGATCCGAGAGAGGCTGTGGGCTGCTTGATGGTGTATGCAGAGCCCGACTCTCGTTCCCAGGGATGTCCAGAGCTGACCGTATTTCTCTCTCTCTGCGGGGGGGTCTGATTTTTGTGTTGCCTAGGACAGCACAAAACCTAAATACACCACTGTCCATATGCTTACGGAAGCTACAACTAATGACTCTTTTTGGATTACTTGAATTGTCACTGTATGTTTGAACACCTTTCTTAGTTTGTTGTGTGTAATGTGCCACTCAAGCGGATGTATGTTTAAAATCAAAATTCAATAAAAAAGATCTGATATTAAAAAAACAGTTCACAACTCATGGGAGGGGGCATATTTTGGCCTTATTGCTTGTCCTGGTACTTCTGACCAAAAAAATGGGGTATTGTAAGTTTAATGGTTGGGCCATGGGCGGTCTGACAACTCATGGGGATCATGGGGCCCCTGTGTCTTTGCCCAAACTCAAAAAACCCTATGAAAAAGGTACCAGGGGCATCTCATGGGGCCCCCTACTGACCCTGGGCCCTCGGGCATTGCCCGAGTTTCCAAATGATCAGTCCGCCCCTGGGTGAGGCACCCTTACCATGGCAGAAAATGGACATAATTTATTTTGGGCCAGAATTGTACCCTAATGCTCCTCATGATACTAGCTCATGGGGCATACTTTGCCCTTCTCACTTTAGGTGCTAAAGCACATTGTCCTGGTACTGCTGACAAGAGTGGGGTGTTGTGAGCTTAATGGGTGGGCAGCTATAACATGTACGAAAAAAAAATAGGAAATGCTATGGACATAATTTATTTTGGGCAATAACTGCACCCTAATGCTCCTCATGATGCCAGCTTAAGGAGCATAATTTGGCCTTCTTGCTTTAGGTGCTAAAGCACCTTGTTCTGGTACTGCTGACAAATGTGGGGTATTGTACATTTATTGGGTGGACAACCCTTACCATGGAAGAAAAAAATAGTTACTGCTATGGATATAATTCATTTTGGGCAAGAATTGCACCCTAATGCTCCTCATGAGGCCAGTTCTGTAGGGAACTTAGTTATTATTTTCCTTAGGCTAGCCACCAACTGGTTGATGTCTCATCATCAGGTGATGAAGCAGGATGAGGTCATCCTCATTGTGATCATCACTGTACCAAACCCCTCAAAGGCTCACAGGCTGCCTATAGATAACAGACACATTATTGAAACCAAAGGGAATGACTTGATAAACAACTGAAATAATGCACTGAAGTGTCACACCCTTTCTTATTTTTAAAGGGATTTGCAATGGCTGTGCAGAAATGTTCCAGATTATTAGAAGAACTTTGCAAAAAAAAGTATTTTTATAACCTAAAGTGCCATTGCTGCATACTTGTTGAACTATACCTGGTAAATTGTCCAATTACCAAAATTAATAAAAGATGCTATTTACTATTGGGTTGTGTATGGCCATCTAAAATGTGTTTTTTTCAGCTTGTGCATAGTATGGCAAGTCCTGAACAGTTCTTTAATAGTAATAGAGATTTTTCATCATACAGGAAGATCTATGTGACCATTGTTTATAAGCTTTCATAATCTCAGCTGTTAAAAAAGCAATGTGAAGCAACTACTTTAAGTAAAACTTTATGTAAAACGATATACAGAAAGGACAGAATTTTAATTCCCATTGTACGTGTCACCAAATTAAAAATGGGATGTTCAGCCATCCCAGTGTCAGTGAATTAAGACACAATAGGTGTACTCATAAAAATAGCAATGGCTAAAATACAAAAATACTGTATGCATATTTTTTACCAACTAAGGCTACATTCTAACGACTGCATAGCAACAGCTAGGGAAGGCCCCCGGCATGAATATACTGATTCTTGCTGTCAGCCGCCCCTAGCTGCTGTTATGCAGCTATCTGATTTCTACTGATTCTTGCTGGCAGTTATAAACGCTGATACACACACTGTGTGTGACCAACAGCAGCTGTCAATGGAGGCTCAGATTCACATTCTGTACAAATCAGTGGCCGGCACTGCTGCTGGTCACATGTAACAATTTATCTGAGCGGTTACAAGCAAATAGAGCCTCTGACCAACCCTGGACACAGCCAATGTGTATCAAGGGGCAGCATATTTGCTGAGTTTTAGCCACATACAAATTGGCCGCAGCTAATGAGTCAGTTTGTATGCGGCAATAGAAGTGTTGCTGCGTCCAGAAGCAGTTTCCAGCCGCTCCTGAATGCAGAATGCTATCCACTGCTATTTGGACATCTGACTGTAGCCTTAAGCTCAAACATGGGCAGCCAATCCTTGATGGATTGTGCATATTGCTGAGGCTGGGCATAGATGAGACGATTAAGGGTCCATAGGGGCGGACTGACCATTTGGAAACTCGGGCACTGCCCGAGGGTCCAGGGTCAGTAGGGGACCCCATGAGATGCCCCTGGTACCTTTTTCATAGGCTTTTTTGAGTTTGGGCAAGGACACAGGGGCCCCATGATCCCCTATTGCCCGGGGGTCCCATGAGTTGTCAGTCCGCCACTGAGGGTCCATGCACATTAGGTGGCTGAAAAAATACCAGAACCTCTGGCAGAAAGGGAAGCATAAAAATGTTCATAGTGGCTCATATTGCACAAGAGTTTATGGGCATTTGCTCTTAAAAGTGTTTTTTTTCCACAATATTCCCCTCTGCTAATTTTTCACTATGATCAATGTGCACTTGGAAATGCTGCCTGAATGCTCCTAAATGCCGCATTTATGCGCTTCAAGCATATTTTTCTCTCCGAAAGCTTGTATAAAGAATGGGATTCTAATGGTTTTTATGTCTGAAAATGCTTCTCTGCAAATATGCCTGTGAACTCCCTAATGTGTATGTACAAATAGGCTAACATGGGGGAAGCTGGCCCCAGATCAAGACCCAGGAGGAGGACCTTGCTAGAGAAAGCCAAGATAAAGGCTGGTTTCTCGCAAGGTCTAGTGGCTCTCTTGGAGAGGACACACAGAAGCCTGGGAAAGAGAGAGTGAGATATCTGTGAACCAGCTAGGTTGCTGCCTACAGTGTTGCTGGGTTGGCTTATTGGTTCTGAAACTGTAAAGCTGGAAATGGAACTGATGAAAACTGTAAGTATTCCCCTGAGTATCTGGGATCCCTAACCCGCACCTCTTTGTGTGTCATAACCAATGAAACTTCTAAAAAGACAGCAAGTGATTGGTGACCAATGTTGTTTCAGCCCCCCATTATAACCATGGCCCTGGGGTGAAATGCTGGCCAACCCCTTTCTGTGGAGGTGCCACCATGCTTCTATGGTCAGGGGGGCACTACATTTAAATGATCAGTTCGCGTTCCTAAGGTTTTGTTATGTTTGAGACAGTCAGATAATCCCAACATAAGGCGTCTAGTTATAATTCTGAAGTTACTGCCTCACCAGTTACGGTAGGAACTATTGCTTATGTCACTTTAACTAGGTCATGGTACAAAGCTTCATGGGCATTCCTAGAAATTTTCTTTGTCAGGCTCCCTTTATTGTACACCTAAGTTGCTAGGTACACCAAATGCTAACATCCAAGGGAAAAAGGACAAAGGGCGCCCCCACCATGAGCTGTGAACTACCTCAGCAGCATAGGTTGTAGGTCTTTTTGCTCTCCCCTCCTGCTAAAGTATCCAAGGCAGCCGTTTCCCTTGTCTACCCCTCTGTCTAGCTCCGAGTACACCTTTACTGGTCCTTACTTTACTGCTGAATTCTCTACATCTGAGCTGCCAAGAAAGTTTTGCAGCTAATTTACAGCAACCTAAACTAGAGATAATCCATTATTTTTAGTGATGGAATGCTGGAGAAAGAACTCAAGGTGACAGTTTTTTTTATTTCAGTGTGGGTTTTTGCCATTTTTATTGTTGACAACCTACCCTTTTACAGTATTGTCATTTAATTTTGACAAAACAACTTTCCATTTTGAACATGTATCTACTCGAAAATAAGACAAAGTAAGGTGAAAAACGCTTGTTCACTTATTTTTATACATAGGCCTTTGATGTTTACAGAATTTGTAATTGTTTGGGGGAATCTTTTGTTGCTCAGTAAATCTGAATGATTAGAATTGGTAAGGTTAATTTTTAAGGTATCTGAAAGCATTACTAGTGCTTTAAAATCTGTGTAAGGGCTTGTGTTGTAGGGCTTTTTGCAGAAATCAGCATGCATTTAAGATCAGTTTGAGATGCTTTTGGGATCAGTATGTCTTGACTTTGTGCTGGTTCTCACTACCTATTAGTAGTATGTTTGCTCATATTCAGTACCTGTAGACAGTGGGTCAACAGTCACTCTGTCTGACCGTTTTTAGCCAGATCAGGCAATGCTCTAATGCATTCAGAGACACTTGGTCTATTGGGCCATAGACACTGCTGGTTGGTCCCTCCTATGCTGGGTGCAGGGAAATATTAGGGCAGAAAACCTATTCCCCCTTTGGAAAGTACCAGCCTCTTCCTCAGACTTCCCCTTTCTATTGACATAAACCTTTATTGGCCAAGTCAAGTGTACAAGTCTTTGGTGCTCTGTTCAGATAGTCTACCCTCAGGGAGGTTGGGTCAGTGGATATCCAACCACTGAATGAAGACTATGGGTGATATAAGGGGTTTGTCTTTTGACCTGTCTGTCCTTGACTGTTGTTGACTCAGTATTAAATAGATTTTGAGTGTTCCTTTCAGTTGCTGATTTTAGGGTTCTTTAAAGTGGAGTGAGGAACATAAGACTGTGAAAATGACTTATTTAGATGTACACTGCACTTGCCAAAACATTAAAGTTTCAGTGGACACTAGCAGTGCATAAAAGCTGGATGGGTGAAACACCATGACTCTTGTGTTATTAAGCACAGTCAGGACCATGGGTACTTGGGTGCTCTTGTAAAAATAAATAAACTGCACACCTACCCAATGAGTAGACTGAACAGTGACATTGCTGCTGTACATATTCACCTTGCAGGTGAATGTCTGACATTGAGAAATACTGCAGTTCCTAGCCTCTCACTGTAATACCAAAGGTCTCTCAAACGTCTCTCTCATGGACAAAACTGTATACATTTATAGTATGAGCTATTTAACAGCCGTGTATATACAGTATTTCTGGAAATGCAAAACCATCGCCTAAATTATTGATTGCTAACATACATGAAATTAAGTGGTGGAAAAAATCGACTGATTAATTCAGGTGTAATTCTTGTTGTATTTTGTAGGGAAAGAGCACACCCCTGTTACACACCCGTTGACACAGACCACAAAGAATAAACGCTCAAAAGTAATTGGTTAAAATAAAAAGTAATTTGTTTTCTACATTACTATTTCTTTATACTGTTTTTTTAAATAGTGCAACTAAGTACAATTTTTAATAATAAATAAAACATTCAATGATTTAGAGGTTTGACAAAAGGTTAATGTATTATAATTATTTTGGTAGTTTAATAGTATGTATTTTACTCTATATACCAGGGCAAAAATGATAACAATTGAGCATTTCACTCTATATATCAGGGCAAAAAGAATAACAATTGAGCAAGAAAGAGGAACATAGTGGTTTAAACAAGGGACAGTCCCTCAAATGAGTAACAGTTGGGAGCTGTGCAGAAACAAAATGTGTGTTTTTTTTCTGTGCTAAATTTTTCAGTGCTAAAACTCCTCTTTGCTATCTCATGGTGTGTCTATATAATTAGGACTTATACACAAAATAGGTCACCTAATGGGGATTTTCCACAATGGCCTAGAACTTGCAGACAGAAAAGTTTGAGCCAAATGGCTCAAGACTCATTAGCACTTGGCAAAGTGATTTTGTTATGAAACACTGGATGGCTCAAATTGTGTCTACTTTTTTGCTAAATCAGCTAAAAATTTCAGCTGTGGGTTTCCCTGCAAGCACTTCCTGTATCAACAAATTTAAAAATCGACTGAATCAGATGGTAAATTATTGGCCAAACAGTGACTGCATCATATCAGATTCAGTGACAAATATGATGGAGATAACATGGATGGGGAATCAACTGATTTTTTTCCCCCTCCCTCTCTTGCAAGCTAAACGGCTGAAATGTGAGCCATCTATACCTGACAACTCAAGATAAATGCAGACTACAGTGTTTAATCCTGACACTACTCTCACCTCCTACCTGTGTACTGCAGCAAAGCCTGGAAAGCCTCTACTGCTGCTGCTCTCCCAGTTTGATTTTTGCTGGTGGGCCTTTACAGAAGGATGATAACAGAAAAAATGTGAGTAAATGTCACCTTTGTTTACTCAGTCAGAGTCTATAGTGTCTTGTCTGTGGGTACCTTAAAGTGGCACAACCGATATCCTTTTTCTCCAAAAATAATCCATACACATCCTCTGCTTAAAGTGTTTCTTACCTTAAAATTTAAATTGTAATAATTTATCTCTTCAATCTTAAAATTGTATTTTTTTAATAAAATGATGTCCATTTTTTGGAATTTGGCATCTAATACTTGGTTGATCCTGTCAATTCCCCTTCTTCCTGGTTGTTCCACAATAAGCACAGAAGCCCATCTGTGCTAGTGTGATCAATTCACGTGCCTTCTACGCCTATTCAGAGGTACAGCATGTCAATATCTTTCATAATCTGGAGCCCTGTCCTCTGCCCATTATTCCTCTCATGATTCCTTAAGCTGGCCATAGATGGTTCAGCAGGGACCAGCTGAGATTTGAACCATGTATGGGCAGGCTGACTGTAACCAAGTTGATTGATCGATCAACTTGGGTACAAGCAGCCTGTTGGCTTTTACATGTGATTATTGCTAGTGGCTATTATAGCTGCTGATAGTAATCACTGTGTTCTGTGGGCACGGCTCCCCCCCCACTGGGAGAACACAATGTCTCTGTGGAAGGGACTGAGCGATTTTCTTTCCTGCAACCCATGGTTGCAGAAAAGAAAATTGCTCTGTTTATGGCTGGCTTTATATGCACTAATCCTTGTTGACATACTTCAATCACAGATAGTCATGCGCAGCAGCTGCTCCATGATGCACTGCAGAAGGAGCCCATTACATGACTTGAATCAAAATGAGGAACAAAAGGTATCTAAAGATTGTAAGCTCCAAGGAGCAGGGCCCTCCTAGCCCTCTTGTATTGAACTGTATTGTTGCTGTATTGTCTCTCGTTATATTGTAAAGCACTGAGCAAACTGTTGGCGCTATATAAATCCTGTATAATAATAATAATAAAGGGAGTTTTTCATATTTTCTAACTGGATAAAGGATATACAGTACTCTGACAAATCTGACTATGTATATTTGGGACAGTGGCTTCACAACTACTTTAATGGCCCTATAATCTATTTTTAATTAAAGGATACATTCACCTTTTGGAACATGTTACACATTCCACCCATTTTTAGGATGGAACATGTAGCATGTTCCAGCAGCTGAAGCTTCCCCTCCCCCTCAACTCCCTTTGACAAGTGGGGGTTCCTATCCCCACATGTGCTGTCACAATTTTAAATGCCCACACAGCTGCAGCATTCATTCACAGTATCCTGTGAAGGAATGCCTACAAGTACCATCAGCCTTTGAGGCTGACAGCTTTTAATTCTCAATGTACTGCAAGGGCACTGGTGAGTGCTCTCGTAGGCCATTGAGCTCCCTGGACTGCATAAACTGCCTGCCCGTATTGGGAAATTGATGGAAGCAACATTTCTCAAAAAAAGCACATGTTTATCATCCCCTCTTCTTTTACCAACACTCTGTAAACATCTAGGAACCGAGGAGACCAGTTGCTGGAGTTTTTGTAGAGGAATGTTGTCCCAATCTGGTCTGATATAGGACTCTCTCTGAGCCAGGACATATAATCAAGGCAGGAAATGTACATATTTACAGAAAATTATATAGTTTTTGAGAATAAGGAGAAAGGGAGAGTTTTCAATAAGGAAGAGACTGTTTTGGGCTTCAACAAAATGGCAGCCTCCAGCAAGAAGAAACAGGAACAATGCTGTGAGCAATTTACGGCACATGGTGATTTTGGTAGCATAATTATTAACACATAATGTATGTTCTTTTGGTAAAGAACATTAATTGTTATCAAACGTTTATGAGTAAAGATCCACTTTAAATATACAATACTGCTGAAAACGTTTCATTAAGTGTTCTTGCATGGCAAGACCACTTACTGTTATCTCACATATATATTCTTATTATTATAGCCAAATTTACCACCGTAACTCCTCCCACAGTTTTTACACTACTGTAGCACTGCCCCTTGGGACAAGCTGGAATATATTATGGGTCCTGCACTCAATAGATCCAACCCTAAGCAAACCCAATCCCTCTGGCACAACTGGTAATGAATAGCAAATACCCCGCCAAGAAATTTGCTGACACAGGGTTAAATAAAACAAGAACAATTTTATGGAGAATGAAATGCAGTGTAGAGGGGTGGGGTTCCCCTTTCAACTTCAAAACTACTTTTCTTCTTTTATGCAATGCAGTAAATTTGGTCTGCCACTAGAGGGCTTCACAGCCAAGAGTCTCCGGATGGCAGAGTTGCACTTTAAGCAGAATACAACTGATATCAAACAAATAAACTTACTTATGCTCTATCAATGAAATGTATTACCCACACTGGTGTATGATTCTGCTTCTGAGGGGCGTTAGCCAAAAATCACCTCAGAGTCAGAACAGAATGCAATAAAGAGGTACCTCTAATAAAGCTACTAAGCCAGATTCCCCTACTCTAGTCCTTGTAACGGTGGAGCTCTAGTTGGTGCACGTTTAGTCCTTACAATGAAGTAAATAGCAGCTGAAGGCTTCTTTGGAGTTTCAGCTGGTGTGGGTTACATCAGATTTCACTAGGTTTCTGTGCTGAGAGGGTCCAACCTCAGTGTCTAAACGCAACACAAAGCACCCCAAGACCAGGGGCAGTCGCAGGATGCAATCTCCCAGTATGTGTCAGTCCGCGGGGCAGACAGTCTCAATTACACTGGTGGTGAGGGGCAAAGCAGGCAGAGGGATTTGTGGCTTGCACAGGGCCCCGGATGGGTGAGATCCCAGCAGTGGTGTGCGGATGTCCCAGTCTATATGCAAAGTGTAAATGGTGTGTCTTACTTTCTCCAGTGGGACAGCTCACCAGACTCTGAACACACAGCAGGGTCCCTCTATCCACGCTGGGTGCTGTAGTGCCTCCTCCTCTGCTTGGACGGGCTCCACATGTCCCTGTCTTTTCTCCAGCCTCGTGTCTCTCTGTTCTCCCCTTCACTTCCTGCTTCCCTCCCTCTCCCAGCGTTCTTTGCTGTGTAGTGGATGAGTCATGAACTTGGCAGAATGCCCAGGTTTTACAAATAGGGGAGAGAGAGAAAGGACTGACTGCTGAACATGTCATTCCTTCTGAATCCTCTTGTACAAGGAGCCTGCTACACACTCCCCCCACCAGAGAAGCTTTGGTCCTCCAAAGACAGCAGTAAAAGCAACCTGTTACATGCTTTTTATATACATGTGGAGAAAAAGCAAAGTTAGTACACACAGGAAATTAAATTATTCACACTTGCATAAGAATCTGGCAGAGGAACCTCCCACCATGTAGCAGAGTGAGGGTTGTCCTGCCCATAGGCCACACTAATGGGAATGGCCCAACCAGATGTGCCAGGGGGTGAGTTGGGGCTGTTCTCTACCGAAACTGCTGTAGGAGAACCAGGCGTCACGAGATTCCTTTGAGAAGCATGTACTACTTCCTCAGAGTTTTCACCCAACACATCATATGTCAGTCTCTTTGGGGGTTGAATAACTCTACGCTCTCTTTGTTCTCTGGGCTCTAGCAATGGTTCTGGCGTTGCTTCCGATGTTGGTTCTGACACTACTGACTCATCAACCCTCGCTTCTTGCTCGACGCTCTCTGTCTCTCCCAGTTCAGCTTCCTCCACATCTTCTCCCTCATCAACAATGGACCACCAGTCTTCAGATTCTTGCAAATCTTCTGCAGGTTGGGCCTGAGGCACAAATTCAGGAGCCTCTGGCCTAAGAGGAACTACGTCAGTCACTCCAGTGGAAGAAGGAATGGTGTTCGGAAATGTCGGATGGCCACAGCAAATCTGTCCCTACCTCCTCACTCTCACTGTCCTCTTCATCTGCAGGAGGTGGTGTGGGTTGAGACCTGGTCACAGGTCTAGTCCTCTGAGAAGTTGAGGGGGTAGACTGTAGATCAGATTGTGATGGTAGACGGACTGCATATGACAAAGGCAAAAGGTGGTTGCGGTGCCAGGTTTTGAGTGGACCAACACCCTTTTCCAGTCGAATCTGGTAAACTGGCAATCCAGGCAATTGTTTGCAGATGACATAGGGCTCTGATCGCCACCTATCCGCCAACTTGTGTTTTCCAGGGATACCCAGATTTCTCAGTAAGACTCTGTCTCCAGATTGTAAGTCCTGTACTCGCACTCTGAGATCAAAGTACTCTTTGTTTCTCTGTCCCCTGGCGTCTGAGGTGGCTTGAGCCTTCTCATAAGCAATCTTCAGGCTTTTCCTTAGGCGGTCCACATAGCCTCTATGGGCAGCTGCAGAGGTATGGTCTACAGAGGTTCCAAAAGCCAAGTCTACTGGCAGTCGGGCTTCCCGGCCGAACATCAGCCAGTAAGGAGAGTATCCTGTAGCGTCATTGGCAGTGCTATTGTAGGCATGTACGATGGCTGCTACATGCTTACTCCAGTGTTGCTTTTGCACTGAAGTCAAAGTCCCGAGCATATTCAGGAGGGTACGATTGAATCTCTCTGGCTGAGGATCTCCCTGAGGATGGTATGGAGTAGTCCTCGACTTTTGGATGCCTAGTAGACTCAAGAGTCTCTTGATGAGATTGCTCTCGAAATCTCTCCTTTGGTCTGAGTGGATACGTTGTGGTAGTCCGTAATGCACAAAGAACCTTTCTACTAAAATCTTTGACACAGTTGATGCTAACTGATCTCTAGCAGGAAAAGCCTGGGCATACCTAGTAAAATGGTCAGTCACTACCAGGATATTTCCCTGTCCACTCTGATCCGACTCCAGGCACAGGAAGTCAATGCACACCAACTCCATGGGTCCCTGACTTTGGAGGTGGCCCATTGGGGCAGCTCATTGAGGCAGAGTCTTCCTCTGAATACATCGGATGCAGGAGTGACAGTAACTTTCAACTTCTGTCCGCATGCAGGGCCAATAGAAGCGGTCTCTTACCAAACAAAAGGTTCTTTCTGGTCCCAGATGGCCATGGTCATCATGGAGAGTGGCCAGCACCGTTTCTGTGTTTTGCGGGCAAAAATAGCTGCCATTTCTCTTCAGGATCATCAGAGGGGCCCCTTCGGTAGACCACTCCGTGGCATAATTGTAGCCGATCCCACTCACGATGTAGCCGCCGGGCCTCCCTTGACGATGTAAGAAGCAAATCAGGGCTTTTGCTTTCTAAAGCCTTCAATACTAGGCCGCAGAGGGGGTCTTCCAACTGATCTCTTCGCAGATCCTTCCTGGAAAGCTTGGGCAGGCCTTCACCCCCAACCTGGGTGACATTGCAATAACACCTGGGAACGCCAGACGCCGAAATCCCAATGTCTTCTGCCCTGGACCCACCTCTTGTTCGGTGTTCTACTCCTTGGCATAAGGCTCGTACCCCTTCAGAGGGCACCTGAGTCCACTCTTCTGGGGAATCCTTGGAACAGTGAGGTCTTCGGGATAAGGCATCTGCATCCCTATTACCAATCCCTGGCCGATAACTGAGGCTGAAAGTGAACTCCGATAAGGCAGCTAACCACCTGTGGCCAGTAGCATCCAGCTTAGCTGTAGTGAGAATGTATGTGAGGGGGTTATTATCTGTTTTTATCACGAATTCTGCTCCATATAGGTAATCTCGAAGTTTGTCCACTACTGCCCACTTCAAGGCCAAGAATTCAAGCTTGTGGGTGGGGTAGTTCTTCTCAGCGGACGCCAAACCCCGGCTCACATAGGCGACAGGTCGCAAGCATCCATTCTGTTCTTGATAGAGGACTCCCCCTAACCCATCTCTACTTGCATCCACATGCAATTCGTACGGCTTGGCTGGGTCTGCATAGGCCAGGATTGGGGCGGTGGTTAGACTCTTTTTCAGCCGTTCAAAGGCCTCTTCACACTGGGTTGTCCATTGTCCTTGAATAGATTCCCTAGGCCTCCTGGGTCCCACTGCTGGCTTTGCAGGTCTAGAAAGATCTGCATCATCATTGTCTTCTTTGTTTCTGAGCAGTTCATTGAGTGGGCGGGCTATCCGAGCGAAGCCCTGGACGAATCTGCGATAATATGAGCAAAACCCCAGGAAAGATCTGAGCTCTGTGACATTTGTGGGCCTCGGCCATGAGGTGACAGCTTCCAGCTTCTTGGGGTCAGTGGCCACTCCATCGGCCGATAAGATATGACCCAGGTAATTGACCGAGGGTTGGTAAAACTGGCACTTCTCCAAAGACAACTTCAGTCCCTCATCATGAAGTCTCTTGAGCACCTTCTCCAATCTCTCCTCATGTTCCTCCAGGGTCTTCCCGAACACAATGATGTCGTCCAAGTATACCAGAACTTCAATTAAATTCATGTCACCCACCGTCTTCTCCATCAGCCTTTGAAAGGTGGCTGGAGAGTTGCACAAACCTTGAGGCATCCGGTCAAATTCAAAGAACCCTATTGGGGTTATGAACGCGGTCTTTTCTCGGTCTTCCGGGTGCATGGGGATCTGATAATACCCATTCTTCAGGTCCAGCACACTGAACCACTTTGCCCCTGATAGTCTTTGCAAAGCATCCTCTATCCTGGGGGTGGTATACTGATCAGGAACAGTTCTTCGGTTTAGCGTCCGGTAGTCAATGCACAATCTTAAAGATCCGTTCTTCTTCCGGACCACCACTATCGGAGAGGCGTATGGGCTTCGGGACTCTCTGATGATGCCTGTCCTCTTCAACTCTGCCAGTTGCTCACGCTGGTCCTCCAAATCTCCCAGTGGAACTCGTCGAACCCTTTCCCTGAATGGGGCGTCTTCTCGAAGCCGGATCCGATGATGGGCACTCTCTGCACACCCCACATCGAACTCAGTTCTGGAGAATGTAGCCCGCCACCTTAGGAGTTGATTCTTCGCTCTCTCTCTCCATTCCGGGGAAAGGGGGGTGTTCCTTGGGTAAAACGCATCGACAGGGATTTCTTTCTCTCTTCCGTCCCCTAGCTCAGTGGGCAAGATTGGGGTTGCAGGATCCACATGTCCTAACAGCACCCGAGCTGGGATTTTCACTGGGGCAGCAGTTGGATTATGAACACTGACCGAAACCTTTCCGTGGCTCCTCAGTAGCGCTTTTGTTGACACTACCTCCGGGAGGATCTCCACTCCTGTGTTCTCTTCACAGCCACCAGCCTCAAGGACAATGAAGGGGCCTGGCTGCTTCCAGGTCAATTTGACTGATGCCTGTAAACACGCCACCTCTCCGAGTTGTAGCACCTTCTCATGTTGATCCAGGCGCCATATCTTCCCTATTCTTTCTGCTGGGGCTCTCCTCTCTTGTACCAGGCGCTGATATGCTTGCCTCAGCATGGGATGTACAGAAGTGGGTTGATCATTGGGCTCTTCGACCAATGGCGCCAGCAGCCTTCTGACAAGATTGGTGTTGGTCCCTATGATTAGGGGACTCCCATTGGCCCCAGGCGGCCGGGGACAGATGACGGCTAAGGCTTCGAAAGTCTCAGCCTTCCCTGTCATGGAAGGATCAAAAGTTAGTCTGACTGATAGGTAACCATCATAGGGAAACTTCTGGGTTCCTATGCCCCATATTTCCAGATCTTCCAGCTTCTGCAAGGGCAAATGCTTCAGATGCTTGTCATAGAAGTCTCGGTACAGAAGGGTTACTTGGGCTCCGGTGTCCAGAAGAGCCCTGGTATAAATCCCTTCTACCTGAATCGGGACGACAGGGGATGGTCCCACTAAATTCTCAGGGAGTGGTGAACAGGTAGCCGTCTTCTTCTGTTCTGCAGTTCTTATCCTTACTCCCCTCCTGGGGGAGTTTTGGCTCGGCCTAAGCCGTGGTTGACTCCCAGGTTTGAGGTGTGCACTGACTCCCTGAGGTGAAGTGGCATTTTCCCTAGGCTGTTTGTAAGGCATGGTGGGGTCCTTCTGGATAGGACCAGATTTTCTCCTCGCCCCCCTTTTACTTGGTTGAGTGGAGCTAGCTGCGGTGGTGGGGTCCCTGGGTTGCTCCTTCACCAGGGCCCTCTGAAGTTTTCCGCTGGTTTTTTTGGCACTTAGCTTCAGGCTTCCTGGGGCTCGGACAGACTCTCCAGACATGTCCGGTCCCTCCACAATTAAAGCAGGTCATTTGAATGGTGGGACTAGTTGCTTGCGTTGGGGCAACTCCTGACAGGTTTTCAGAAACTGCTCTCGTCTCTCTCGCTAAACCCGACGGTCCTGCCATTAGTAAGGTCACCATCTCCATTAGTTGGGACACCTGCGTCTTAAGGAGTTCAACTTCAGGGGTGTCACCTCCCACATTGACTACCCGGACCCCTACAACAGAGTCTGACTGTCTCTCTTTGTCATCCAACATGGCTTCCTCCTCTCTCACAGTCCGGATCAAGTCTGGATAGTTCAGGAGGCCACCATCTCGCTGAGTTTGTAATAGAATGGCAATGGGGTCTAGGGGCCTGGCTCCCCGTAGGACTTGTTGCGCCCGAACCTCATCTACTCTTTCAGGGCCTATTCCCCTTTTTAGCAGAATTTGGTATATTATCTTGTCTAGACGTCCCATGTAACTGGAGAGTTTCTCCCCTTCATTTTGGTAGGTATGCTCTAGCTGATAGATGAGGTCTGAAGCCTTTTCAGTACGCCCAAATACATCTTGTAAAACATCTAGATAGCCCTGAGCAGTGCAATCCTGTTTGTTAAGTTTTAGGTTGCGAATGGCCTCCAATGCAGGGCCCCTTAGGCTCTCCGTAATCCTCTGTTTCTTGTGGGCCTCAGGAATGTCCCATTCACTTAGTGCTTGCATGGCTTGGTCTAGCCACTCTTCAAAGCCATCCTCCCCGGTAGGTATTGGTTGCCTACCCGAGAAGAATCGGAGCTTCCGATACATCCCTGTGTATGGAGAGGGGTCTTTGCGGCATTTTAACATGAAGTCCCCCAATGCAGTGAGGAATTCCGGGCCTATGGTGGCTAGAGGTGTCTGGGACAGGGGTTCTTCCCTCTCAGGTTTTGCACAACTAGGCCCGGGGGTGTTCAACTGAAGTAACTGGAGCCTTGTCCCATCCTCTATTTGGATATTGGCTCCTTGGAAACTGTCAGGGATCCCCTTCTTCCACTCTAGCAGGGCATATGCCAGGGTGGTGTCTGAGGCGGGTATCACATCTATCACCCACGTTTTCTTTCCCTCTGTGGGTAGTGCATTCACTATCTTGGTAATCTGTTCTTCGGTCCCCATTTCTCTGGGGAACTCGACCACTACACTCCGTTCTGGGCAAGCATTTTCCCTGCTGCACCACTTGGTCGCGGCTGCGACGTCCATCTTAGGAGTTGGTATAGGGCACTGCTTGAGTGGTTGTTGGGTAATTGAGCAGCAAGAATTCCGGACGAGCCCCCACGTGTAGCACTGCCCCCTGGGACAAGCTGGAATATATTATGGGTCCTGCGCTCAATAGATCCAACCCTAAGCAAACCCAATCCCTCTGGCACAACTGGTAATGAATAGCAAATACCCCGCCAAGAAATTTGCTGACACAGGGTTAAATGAAACAAGAACAATTTTATGGAGAATGAAATGCAGTGTAGAGGGGTGGGGTTCCCCTTTCTACTTCAAAACTTACCGTATTTGCCGGGGTATAAGACGACTTTTCAACCCGTGAAAATCTTTTCAAAAGTCGGGGGTCGTCTTATACGCCGGTATACGGCGAGCCGGTGTCAGGGCAGCACTTTTTTGAGGGGCGGCGCCGCCCCCCCTCCTCCTCCAACGGACACTAAGTACAGGGGTGGGCAGAGGGGCTGCTGTACCTTACCTGGCTCCGGTCCCACGACGATCCGGTCCAGGAAGCGCGGCTGCTCCTTCTTTCAGTTCGGCCGCTCGATGGTCCCGCCGCCCGCTCGGCTCCGCCTCCTCACCGGTGATTGGGCGCCAGCACTGGAAAGGCACACAGGCGACCAATCACCGGCGAGGAGGCGGAGCCGAACCGCCCCACGAAAATCAAGCAGCCGAACTGAAAGAAGGAGCAGCCGCTCCTCTCCCCCACTGACACTAACGATGGGGCACTATTCCTCCTCCACACTGACACCAACGATGAGGTACTGTTCCTCCCCCACTGACACCAACGATGGGGCACTATTCCTCCTCCCCACTGACACCAATGATGGGGCACTATTCCTCCTCCCCACTGATACCAATGATGGGGCACTTTTCTCCCCACTGATACCAATGATGGAGCACTATTCCTCCCCCACTGACACCAATGATGGGGCACTATTCCTCCTCCCCACTGACACCAACGATGGGGCACTATTCCTCCCCCACTGACACCAATGATGGGGCACTATTCCTCCTCCCCACTGACACCAATGATGGGGCACTATTCCTCCTCCCCACTGACACCAACGATGGGGCACTATTTCTCCCCCACTGACACCAATGATGGGGCACTATTCCTCCCCCACTGACACCAATGATGGGGCACTTTTCTCCCCACTGATAACAATGATGGGGCACTATTCCTCCCCCACTGACACCAATGATGGGGCACTATTCCTCCCCCACTGACACCAACGATGGGGCAATATTCCTCCTCCCCACTGACACCAACGATGGGGCACTATTCCTCCTCCCCACTGACACCAATGATGGGGCACTATTCCTCCTCCCCACTGACACCAATGATGGGGCGTGTTGGAAGAGGGGTAGTCTTATACGGCGAGTATAGCTCAAACTCTATATTTTAACAGGAAAAGTAGGGGGTCGTCTTATACGCCCAGTCGTCTTATACTCCGGCAAATACGGTACTTTTCTTCTTTTATGCAATGCAGTAAATTTGGTCTGCCACTAGAGGGCTTCCAGCCAAAAATCTCCTGATGGCAGAGTCGCACTTTAAGCAGAATACAACTGATATCAAACAAATAAACTTACTTATACTCTATCAATGAAATGTATTACCCAAACTGGTGTATGATTCTGCTTCTGAGGGGCGTTAGCCAAAAATCACCTCAGAGTCAGAACAGAATGCAATAAAGAGGTACCTCTAATAAAGCTACTAAGCCAGATTCCCCCACTTCAGTCCTTGTAACGGTGGAGCTCTAGTTGGTGCACGTTTAGTCCTTACAATTAAATAAATAGCAGCTGAAGGCTTCTTTGGAGTTTCAGCTGGTGTGGGTTACATCAGATTTCACTAGGTTTCTGGGCTGAGAGGATCCAACCTCAGTGTCTAGAAGCAACACAAAGCACCCCAAGACCAGGGGCAGTCGCAGGATGCAATCTCCCAGTATGTGTCAGTCCCCGGGGCAGACAGTCTCAATTACACTGGTAGTGAGGGGCAAAGCAGGCAGAGGGATATGTGGCTTGCACAGGGCCCCGGATGGGTGAGATCCCAGCAGTGGTGTGCGGATGTCCCAGTCTATATGCAAAGTGTAAATGGTGTGTCTTATTTTCTCCAGGGGGACAGCTCACCAGACTCTGAACACACAGCAGGGTCCCTCTATCCACGCTGGGTGCTGTAGTGCCTCCTCCTCTGCTTGGACGGGCTCCACGTGTCCCTGTCTTTTCTCCAGCCTCGTGTCTCTCCCCTCTCCCCTTCACTTCCTGATTCCTCCCCTTCCCAGCGTTCTTTGCTGTGTAGTGGATGAGTCATGAACTTGGCAGAATGCCCAGGTTTTACAAACAGGAGAGAGAGAGAAAGGACTGACTGCTGAACATGTGATTCCTTCTGAATCCTCTTGTACAAGGAGCCTGCTACACTACATAGACAGTAATATACCGAAACGTGCGGATTGTTCCCGATTGGTGTGCTATTACTTTGTGGAATGTTGCGCCGAATGGTTCACGAAATATCTGCGTTTTTGTGGTGAAATTGGTCCCATAGGAATGAATGGTGGAATGTTCAAAACTAGAGTGGGAGCTGACAAAAGCTAGAGTGTGAGCTGAAAAATCAGGACATGATTTCTAAACTGCCATCACTCCCTCATTTTCAAGCCCACCTACACAAATCTTATATCAAAACGTTCAGCTATCCCTGCTACCACTAAAAATGTTCACGGCTAAGCCATAGTCCTGATAGTGTTCACAATATGACCATTTGTTTTCAACTCATGCCGCCCATTGACATTCATTGAAACTCCACTCTAGCCACCTCAAATTTGAAGAGTAATTTCTAAACTGCGACTGTGCCTTCATTTTTAATATTTCAGAGACATACTATGCATCAAAATGTAGGACTGGGTCTTGTGATTCTCACAATATAATTCGGTGTAGGATTTATAATTTTTAAACTACAACCATGTGAAGATGGCTAGTGGAGGCAAGAACACCACACAATTTCCCCAGAAATTGTAGCTTTTCTAGTTTTATCTACAGTATTTGAAAACCTGCCAGAAGTCTTGTGAGCTGATAACTTTCTGTACTTTCTTCCTCTGCTTACTGTTATCCAGTACATTGTTTTTAGTTTGCTCTGAGAACCATAGAACCAGTCCCCTCTATATTATGAACAATAGAAGAAGGTTGGAATTTTGTGGTCCTGTCCTGTTTCTGTTGTCTTGACATAGAAGGTTGCATAAGAATTGTAATCTTAGGACTGGACATGTGTTCAGTTGCAGAATCACTGTGTAAAAGAAAAGGAATAAAAACATTTTTAAAAAAGGAACTGTAATGCAGCCACTACATGTAAGTACTGGTTAGTTGCAATGTTACATTTTTGTTTTTTGCTTTAAGTAGTAGTCTGTGAAAGCGTATACTTCGCAAAAGGAAAAAACAAAACAAAACAAAAAAAATACAGATTTATACTCCATAGCTGACAATTCACCTAGGAAATGTTTGGGACACCCTGTTTTGAAGGTCCTCTTATTGGTCTCCTTGCAAATCTTCTTATTCTCATTTAGAATGACACCTAATGCACAAGTACAGTAGGTGGCAATGAACCTGCACTGCAGCACACCGTGGCATCTGTATTAAAAAAAGGTTCATATCCATTTTTTGATTGAATGCTCTGTTCTTCCAGCCCATTCTAAATGAATGGGCAGCCTTAATGCAATACACTTTAATGTTCAAAATAGCACACGATAACATGTATGCAGTAGTGTAATGTTTTGATCTGCACTTCTGGCCATGTGATGTGTAGGATAGGAGGACTTAGTAGGGGGCTTAATTGGGTGCAAATTATTATTGTGATTGTTTATATATAATTAAACTACACCCCTTATGCAAATTTTCCACACTTTATTTGCACTATGCACACCATTACTGTATCAGCCTGGTAAACTTCTCCCTTGGTTGACATCCCTGACATGCTCATAGTAAATCCATCATCTATGAAAACCAAAAATGTCGTTTATTCATAATAGTGGGGCTTTGTAAGTCTTCACATATATAACTAACGTACGGTGTATGTCTCTCTCTTCACAGGTTCTCTGCTTTGTGATATTTATCTGTTTTGCTGCATCCATATCCTCCTATTTGGCGGCACCACTGATTGAACTCATCATCACCCTCATTTTCCTTATCCTCTACTCAAGTCATTACAATGAGCGCCTCACCGCCCTCAACTGGCCCTGCACGGTGAGTTACAAGAAAAAATGTCATAGATGTTATCTGAATACTTCTTCTCATGTGTTGTACAGTAAGAGGTTAATTAACTAGAGAAGAATAGAATATCCACTTTGCTAAATTAATGTTAACAGCTTAGTGGAAGAGGTAAACGGTGTTCATGTTACCAGGGGCGGACTGACAACCCATGGGGCCCCCGGGCAATAGAGGATCATGGGGCCCCTGTGTCCTTTCCCAAACTCAAAAAAGCCTATGAAAAAGGTACCAGGGGCATCTCATGGGGCTCCCTACTGACCCTGGGCCCTCGGGCAGTGCCCGAATTTCCAAATGGTCAGTCCGCCCCTGCATGTTACCTAATTGTGTCCAAGCAAACATTCAGTATTTTATCTTGCATATGTAGAACTTACCCTCACAGGAGTCACTGGATATGATGGATCCTCTGTTCTGCCACTCTATAAGCTGATTGGTCCCTATTGACACACCTGTGTAACTTAAACTAATGTATTATGGCGAGGCAGTTGAACGATGCATGAATTAACACCAAGCAGTTGAACAGGTTTAACCTCCTTAGCGGTAATCCCGAGTGTAGCTCGGGGTAAAATTTCTATACCAAGAGCGGTAACCCCGAGCTACACTCGGGCTTACCATGCAGCGTTCTCTGGGGGTCCCTGCAGCACTTACCTTGTCCTCCGCTCCCGCGATGTGTCCCCTGCAGTGTCCCCGGCCATCTCCTCCGGCCGATGCCGGCATCCGGCTTCCGTGTTCCGTCACTGTGACGTCGGGACGTACGGGCGCGGGAAATTTTTGCTGTCATTGCTGTTTCAATGCATTTCACATATATTTTGTCCCTACTGCTTTGTCCTGTGCCCTGCCTGCATTTTGAATGTTCTTTCTGCCTGGAAACTTAGAAAAGTCCATGGCGTCCAAAATGCGTCCCTTTACGTCAAAAGCGGTTTTAGAACAGCGATAGTAAATCAGAACCACTTGCAGAATTGAGTGATAATGATTCGTGGGGAAATTCGTCATCAGACACTGAAAATGATTTTGCGACTTTGCTCAGCGATGTGCGAATTTGCCTATTTCAAATTTCAGTGTTTTTGGTTTGATTATATTATGGAATTAAATTTATTATTATTATATTATTATTTTTTATTATTTTTTATGATTATTTGTTAAATTATAATTTATGATTTCGTGTTTCAAATTTTATCCTACCCGGGATGTTTAATAGACTGTTCGTACAGATTTCAGTGAGTTATTCCTAAAAATTACAGCCTACAATAAAAAACTACATATTTCCATGCAAAAAAATGGTACCGCTTTCAGCACAAAAAATCGGAAAGAATCATACCGCGGAGGAGGTTAAAGATGCTACACTAGATAATGTGAACATGACCCATAAGATGGCAGTCAACTGAACTGTAACAATGGCAAACCCAATGCACAGAAAGTAGGCCACAAGCAACTGCTTAATAAATTAAATGGATGTATTATAGCGAGGCAGTTGAACGATGCATGAAAGCTGAAAATTGGCCAGGACTGGAAGGGGGTGAAAGTGTCCAGACTTGAAGTGGTTAGAAAGTCAAATATAATACAATTATATATAAAAAGTATATTTACAAAAAAAAAAACGTTCATTTCGATTCAATTATACTATAGAATTTGATCGCAGGAAAAAAACAGTTTATAGCAATGGCACTACATATGTTGCAGGTCATACAATTCTTCAGGCAAAAAAGATGTTGTTCAGCAGGGCTCTTTTCCAATACTGATGTTTTATAAGCTTACACACCACAGAATGCCTGAGCAGAACTTCTGTGGGAGACAGTTGCAGGAGCCTGGCAGAAGGGACACCCCATCCTCCTTAAGTATTTTATGCTATCACTGCTCCTACTCTCTCCCTAACCAACAGCTGTTTGTCCCTAACCTACTCCCACTGTGGTGGCCCACCAAATGACGTAGAATCTGCTATTTAAGCACATCTGTGTCAAGATGGCCAATCAAATCTCGCAGTATTTTGGCATCCAGTAAGAAATGCTGTACTCCCAAAATGGCTATCTGGAGCCCATAGTTTTATTCATACAATTTAGTACTCAGTGCCCTCCTGCCATCCCGAATAAATGACACAGTGCCATTTTAGGTCAGCGGATGCACAGTAGCTCAACACCTGCTTATGAGCTGCAGGGAAGGAATGGAGGAGAGGAAGGAAGGAAGGAGAGGAATGAAGGGGATGCAAGGAAGAAAGGAATGGAGGGAGGGGAGGGAGGAAGGGAAGGAATGAAGGAAGGAAGGAAGGAGGGAAGGAAGGAAGGAGGAGGGAAGGGGAGGAAGGAAGGAAGAAGGGAAGTGAAGGAAGGAGAAGAGAGGAAGGGGAGGAAAGGAATGGAAAGGAAGGAAGGAAGGAAGGAAGGAAGGAAGGAAGGAAGGGAAGGAAGAAAGTAAGGAAGGTCGGACTCACATGCATGGCCCCCTGTTCATTGGCTCAGTCAGAAACATTGCAGAGGTGTTGGCTGCTCTGTATACAATCTCCCACCCACACATCCCCTTAGAAGCTGCACAGACTGGAGTGTGGGTGGGCAAAGGATGAGCCACAGCAGATCCAGCCTCTCTCCCTCCTATTGGTGCGGAGGATGGGGGAGGGACTGGGCATTGAGGAGCACACAGGCAGCCCAGAAAGAGAAATCAAATGGATGGCTGAGGGTGATTAATACAGCAGTGGGGACAGTTACGAGCAGCAATCTCCCTGTATGGCTTTCAATGAAGTCGCTGGAAGCCGCATCTCCTCTTCTCCCCCCTGTGGCTTCCAGCTGCTTCATTGACAGACATACAGGGAGATCACTGATTATAACTGTCCTCACTGCTGCACTGATCACCCCCGACTGTTAATTTCACCTGCTGCAGTCTGGACACACTCACCCTCACCTTATTTCAACTCGCCAATGCGAGCAGGCTTGTGGAAATTTTGAGCCCTGAGTTAGCAAAATTTAGCATCAACTTTTAAGCGGAGAGGCTTAAAAATCTTTTTAGTTTTTATCCGAGCAGCGCTGATCAAGGAGGGAAAATCCAACAGGGTGGTTATGCAGAAGTTGATTTGTAGATCAAACTGTACAACCACAGGGGCCATACATGGATCAAAATTCAGCTGGTCCCTGCTGAACCATCTGAATTTCAATACATGTATGGCAAGCTTTAGTGCTTGGCTAAGAATTAATCTCAAATAATAACAAAAGTATACTAGCACTAGGTAGTGCAGGGAAAAAGCAGCTAGCATAAAGGCAAACCCTCTTAACCTTCATATAAACCAATCATAAGTATGCAGCGCTATATGTTAAATACCACAAATAGTAACTATTGATATGATAGCGCTGTGTAGCGCTGAGGTAAAGTCAAGTGCGATGAGCGTCTACGGACGTTATAAAGTACAGATGGTGAACTTCAATATTAGAATATTACACATGAACATGTGAGTCCCCAAAATATATAGGTGCAAATCGTGACTGTGGTGCTGTGTAAAATAGGTGTAGATTGCACTAACCAGATAGCGCAAACATGTGCGCATTTGAATAATTAAACCACTCCTGGTCCTCTGGGTACAGAAGGATGAACATCCACAGCTCAACTGGCCAACCAGCAGAAGGTCAAGTAGTTGTAGGATCATCAGCCTCCAGGGATCAGGAATCACTCAGCCATCCACCAGGGGGATCTCACTTCATGTGCCAGGTATCAAACATAGCCACCAGGGGGACCTCTCTCAATGGCGGGTATAAAGCAGCAGCAGAATCCACCTTAAAGAGGGTGGCTCGCCAACAAACGAGCCCAAACAGAAAATTCCTTGATAGTGTAGTATTTATTATAAAATAGCCATATTATGCAGATCCAGAAAAGCACTCACAGTATGGGAAAGAACATCAAAGATGGCCACCGGCCTAAACACGAGGCCTGAGCGGCGTGACATCACACCCTGGCTCCTCCTTTAGGGTATTTAACATATAGTGCTGCATACTTATGATAGGAATTAATCTCAGTTTGAGCAGAAGTTGAGTAAAAAATAAAAACGTAACTTGAAATAAAGACAGGGACTAAGAGAACCAATATTCCTCCGAATCATTATGTAGCTTAAATTTCACAACTGTTCTGGATATATTAACCACACAGTTGCCCATTTATAGGAAACCTTAATTTTAGGGTAGTCATGCTGGCTGGAATACTAACCACTTAGAACAGCAGTGACATCATCTGAATCACGTCTCTGGTTCTGTAGAGGAAGTCCTCTATGAATATATAGAATAAGTAACTCAGAGAAGAGGGCTAGGGAGTTTGGCTAACAGCATATGTTGTTATGTTGCTCTTGGGGGGACCAAACGCTAAACTGAAAAGATAAAAAGTATGGGTTAGCATTTCACATAAGATATCGTAATAAGGAAAATGTGATCTCAGAGATTTTGACTGTGGCAAGATTGCTGGTACCAGTTAGGATGCTTCAAGTATTTCTGTAACTATTAACCTCCTGTGATTTTCACACAACAGTCTCAGGATGGTGTGAAAAACAAAAAAACATCCAGTGAGCAGCAGTTCTGTTGATGGAATCACTGTGTACTTTAGAAAATTTAGAGGAGAATGACCAAACTGGTTGAAGACTACAGTAATTCAGATACCCATTATTTACAAGTGCTGTGAGCAGATACCAATCTCACAATGTGCATGTCAAACCGTGCTGGAGATAGGCTTCAACAGCAGAAGACCACCTCAGGGTCCACTCCTTTAATGTCAGTATGAACCCAGAAGGAATGTTTGTGGATTGTAGAATCCATGCCACAAAGAATTTAGGCTGTTCTGATAGTGAAGGGAGGCCCTACCAATTATTATTTATTACAGGTACTTATATAGCTCTGTCAATTTATGTAGTGCTTTACATATTTATTGTACAGTCACATTAGTCCCTGGCCTCAAGGAGCTTAAAATCTAAGATCCCTAACTCATATTAATATTAATACACATACCAGGGCCAGTTTAGACAGGAGCCAATCAATCTACCAGCATGTCTTTGTAGTATAGGAGGAAACTGGAGTACCTGGAGGAAACCCACACAGGCACAGGGAGTGTCATGATTGGGATTCAAACCAACGATGTTAGTGCTGCTAGGCAGAGGTGCTAACCACTTATCCGCTGCTTACCATTATTAAATTATGATTGGCATTAGTTTATTATTAGCATTAATAATGTAACACCCTGTTAGTCAGCTACGGGGAGCTCTAGTTCTAATTATTAGTCGGAGGCTGAGTAGCAGCCCAGATGTGATAGTCAGAGAGGTCAAATTTCAGTCAGGGATGAAAGGCTCTGCAGACCAGCTCTCTGAAACTTCCCTCTGCTCTGGAACTTTGGAGAAAAATCTAGAAGCAGTGAGCGGAGGTAAAGAATAGCTAGTCTGTGCTCTTAGGGGATCCTGGCCAATCCCCAACAGGAGGCTTGGCTTGGGGCCAGGACAGCCCTCAAGGGTAATTGAGCCTGCTCAGAAGTAGGAGAGTTTGAGTGGAGGATGGAGAGGAAGTGAGGCTGGAGAGCAGGAGCCTGGGAGGGAGCCCAAATTGAGTGGGGCTCACCTACAGGCAGAGGACCTTGGAGGGAGGAAAGCTCAGGACTTCACCAGAGTGGGGACCACCTTTGCAGCAGGGAAGGAGCGGCCCAGCTAGAAGGCCTGGTAGCAGCCAGCAACCCACCAGCAGCATAGGAGAAGGACCGAGTGAGTAAATCTGCTCCCCTGGGCCAGTAAGGGGAAAGAAGCATTCTGGTGGGAAAATGGATTAGCTTTTTACCCAGGACTGTTCACACTGCAGTGGCAGGCACTGAATCCCCTGCAATGGGATTTACCCAGTACAGCTGGATGAGGGGAGGATCCATCTGGGGCAGCACTATTAGAGATGCTGGCTAGCTCTCCAGAAGAATTGTTGCTGTGAAGACTTGTACGTAGTTGCTAAGGAGTTTTTCCCCTTTTGCCATTACCCTTACCCCATCCAAGTTATATTCCTCTAATAAAACTTCAAAACAAAGCTCAAGGACTGGTTACTGTCTCCTGATGCAAGTCTGAGTGAAGGAAATGCGTGTTGCCTGGCTGTGCAGGACTATAGGGGTACCCAAACCTCAGCGACTCCTAAGGAGGTAGTGCTACTCTAATAAATTGCTCAGTGAGTGTATAACTGTAGCTGTGTGTTAGGCAGTTCTAGTTAATACCAATATAAAGTGCTATTGCTTCTGCAAAAGTGGTATTGTTTTTACAGAAATGTATTTCTCTTCACCCACTCCAATCAAATCTTATCTGCTGTATGCTTCCTTTTCTGGGTTTCTTTTCTGCTCTTCTGTTTTCTTCTTTTGTTTTTGTATCTCATTTACAGGGGAAATGTGCTTTTACATGATTATAGAGACACTTAGGAAATGAATACAGAAGCTCTTTAGCTAAATTAAATATGATATTACATAGATTCCCTACCTGACCTTTACAAAATGTATTTACTCAGAAAGTAGCACTTAAAGCTTTCTGGTCTAATGGAAAAGCAGTACATTGTTTGTGAAACAGCAGCTGTTGTAATTACTTCACTTGCAATGGGAAAGCAGTTAGTAAGGGGTTCAATGTCAGGGACCCTATTTTATTTTTGTCTATGCCCACTGTCTCTACTACATCATGCTAGATGACAATGCAGCCAACAAAATGTGGAAGGTCCTCTTGCTTTAGTGGAAAGGGTTTTCCCTACTTAGATCTACTCAGATTTGGCATGCTGGGGAGGAGGGATGGCCACAGAGAAATCCAATTTCTTGGAACATTTTTTTACATGTGTAAATTACTACATGTGTAAACTATTACAAAAATCTGTTTTAATGGAAACAACAATTGTTCTTCTAAAACCTCACTTGGGTGACAGTATTTGATGAGTTTAAATGCAAATAATGTTATTAGAATTTTAAAGGTATGTGTGTGTGTGTGTATATATATATACATATACTGTATATAACTTACATTCATACATTCTATAATTTGTCCTTTTTAAAATGACACTAAATTATGATTTGGTATAAAAAAATTGCAAAGTTATTCACAAATGAAATAAAGGCTTTGCTCTTTTATTTAAATTAACAAACAAAATTAATTTAAAAAAAAGTTCAAAAAATAAATAAAAAAAAAACTAAAAAAAAGTTAAAATATTAATACTTAGAATTATAGAAATAAAGAAAAGGACTATATTAGTAAAGGGGAGAAGTTGAAAAAGGAGTTACTCAGGACTGATTAAACTAAGGTTGTGGTCAAATATGAACATTTGTTTTACTTGTCGGGCTGCTTTAAGTGACATTATATGCAGTTCAAAGCCCATCCCTTTAATCTGCAGATGAATGAATCGAAGCAGGCACAAAAGTAACAATGTTACTTTGTATCTGTCTATGTCTGAACTGTGTTCATAAGCACTGTGTCAGATGGTCCGTATTTTCATAGCAGCAGCTATTACAGCTGCTTTATTTACACAGAAACTCCCGACTGTCATTTTTGGCCTTGGCAGTTGCTGGGGTTGTGTGTGGGCAGCAGAACCAAATGTATTACACTTGCCCTGTGTACTTCAATTAGTTTTTTTTGAGCATATGTAATATATCAGGGATGCACAATTAGTTTTTACTATTAATATATATTAATAACATAATTAATATGTTTACAATTCATAAGCTGATCCAAACATAATGGTTGATTGGTAAACTACAGGTTTAATGTGTCTAAAGTAGTCATTATTAGAGAGAGCTTGATGTTATGGTAGATAATAGACTTAAAGTTTATGTTAACCCAACATTTCATTATTCTGATATATGTCTTTTATACCCTGCACTTGTATTAAAAAGCATTCTGTCAGCTTTGCATTGTTTCCTTTGTGTGAAATGCCTGGTGATCCTGCCAGTTCCTTAGCTTTCCTATTTCAAACCCACCACACAGGCATGGAAGCACATCCCAGTGTGATCAGTTTTCTTCTTTGCATTCTTCTTGTGAACACAGCCTGTATGTACTGCTTTGGTCAGAGATCTGCTGACATGCCCCCAGCTACTCACTGGGAAGATCAGTGCACTGCTATTTTTCCTGCTGCCATACCTCCTGCAGTTTCCTCCCCCACCACCTCTCTAAACCTCTTATGCAGCTGAGAACAGAAGTCAAATGATCACGTATAAAGAAAAAAAAGTATACAGGGTGATTGAAAAGTAATTCCTTATTTTAAAAATCTTATAATTTATTTTTTAATCACAGAAGAACACATATAACATGGAGTTTTATTTCAAATTCTTCTTAAAGCACTGTTCGTACACAGTGAAAAGAGAGGCCACTTTCCCTTGCTGCTTGTCGAATGGACTTTTTTGGGCTCTGAGTGAACATTTCTTGAATTGTTCTCCCTACCTCCGGGTCACTGGTATTGGAAGGGCGACCGCTTCTTTGAGCATCCATTACAGAACCTGTCGCCATGAGTTTTGCATGACAGTTCTTCATGGTCTTTGCATCGATCTGAGCATGTTTTCCTTTGATGGTCCTCCACCATCTTTGCACTTGAACAACTGATTTCCAAACTTCGTAGCATGCCGCTAACTGGGCACGCTCTTGTACAGTTAAACGTCTGGACATCTTTATGCGGTTTCGAATTTTAAAACAAAATAATCAATCTGAAAAGAAAAACAACAATACAGAATTAATTGTCATAGATTAAGGAACATACATTAAAGAATTGAGAAAAAAGTAACTTCATATAAAAAATGTATAAATAGTTTAAAATAGGGAGTTACTTTACAATCACCCTGTATATACAAACACAAATGTTTTACCTTGCATTTCTAATTTAACCACTTGCCTTCCTAAAGATTTCCCCCCCCCCCCCCCCTTAATGACCAGGCCATTTTTTGCTATTCATCACTGCGCTATTTCAGCTGGTAATTGCACGGTCATGAAATTTATGTCCTTTTTTCACACAAACAGAGCTTTCTTTTGGTGGTATTTGATCACCAATGAGTTTTTATTTTTTGTGATATAAACAAAAAAAGAACGAACATTTAAAAAAAAAAAACAATATTGTTTACTTTTGGTTATAAAAAGTATAAAGTAAACTCAAAGTTAGTCATACATGTAGGCCAAAATGTATTCTGCTCCATGTCTTTGGTAAGAAAAATCCCAATACATGTACAGTCAGATCCATAAATATTGGGACATTGACACAATTCTAACATTTTTGGCTCTATACACCACCACATTGGATTTGAAATGAAACGAACAAGATATGCTTTAACTGCAGACTGTCAGCTTTAATTTGAGGGTATTTACATCCAAATCAGGTGAATGGTGTAGGAATTACAACAGTTTGCATATGTGCCTCCCACTTGTTAAGGGACCAAAAGTAATGGGACAATTGGCTTCTCAGCTGTTCCATGGCCAGGTGTGTGTTATTCCCTCATTATCCCAATTACAATGAGCAGATTAAAGGTCCAGAGTTCATTTCAAGTGTGCTATTTGCATTTGGAATGTGTTGCTGTCAACTCTCAAGATGAGATCCAAAGAGCTGTCACTATCAGTGAAGCAAGCGATCATTAGGCTGAAAAAACAAAACAAACCCATCAGAGAGATAGCAAAAACATTAGGCATAGCCAAAACAACTGTTTGGAACATTCTTAAAAAGAAGGAACGCACCGGTGAGCTCAGCAACACCAAAAGACCCGGAAGACCATGGAAAACAACTGTGGTGGATGACCGAAGAATTCTTTCCCTGGTGAAGAAAACACCATTCACAACAGTTGGCCAGATCAAGAACACTCTCCAGGAGGTAGGTGTATGTGTGTCAAAGTCAACAATCAAGAGAAGACTTCACCAGAGTGAATACAGAGGGTTCACCACAAGATGTAAACCATTGGTGAGCCTCAAAAACAGGAAGGCCAGATTAGAGTTTGCCAAACGACATCTAAAAAAGCCTTCACAGTTCTGGAACAACATCCTATGGACAGATGAGACCGAGATCAACTTGTACCAGAGTGATGGGAAGAGAAGAGTATGGAGAAGGAAAGGAACTGCTCATTATCCTAAGCATACCACCTCATCAGTGAAGCATGGTGGTGGAAGTGTCATGGCGTGGGCATGTATGGCTGCCAATGGAACTGGTTCTCCTCTATTTATTGATGATGTGACTGCTGACAAAAGCAGCAGGATGAATTCTGAAGTGTTTCGGGCAATATTATCTGCTCATATTCAGCCAAATGCTTCAGAACTCATTGGACGCCGCTTCACAGTGCAGATGGACAATGACCCAAAGCATACTGCAAAAGCAACCAAAGAGTTTTTTAAGGTAAAGAAGTGGAATGTTATGCAATGGCCAAGTCAATCATCTGACCTGAATCCGATTGAGCATGCATTTCACTTGCTGAAGACAAAACTGAAGGGAAATTTCCCTAAGAACAAGCAGGAACTGAAGACAGTTGCAGTAGAGGCCTGGCAGAGCATCACCAGGGATGAAACCCAGCGGCTGGTGATGTCTATGCATTCCAGACTTCAGGCTGTAATTGACTGCAAAGGATTTGCAACCAAGTATTACAAAGTGAAAGTTTGATTTATGATTATTATTCTGTCCCATTACTTTTATTCCCTTAACAAGTGGGAGGCACATATGCAAAATGTTGTAATTCCTACACCGTTCACCTGATTTGGATGTAAATACCCTTAAATTAAAGCTGACAGTCTGCAGTTAAAGCACATCTTGTTCGTTTCATTTCAAATCCATTGTGGTGGTGTATAGAGCCAAAAATTTTAGAATTGTGTCAATGTCCCAATATTTATGGACCTGACTGTATAATAATTGGATTGTGTGAAAGTTATAGCGTCTACAAACTATGGTATATATATTGGAATTTACGCAGCTTTTACTTTCTGACTGCCTATTACATTTCTCGAGATTCTAAAATGCCAGGGCAGTACAAAAACCCTGAAAATAACCCTTTTTTGGAAAGTAGATACAACAAGGAATTTGCTGAGAGGCATGTTGAGTCCATGGAACATTTTATTTTTTGCCACAAATTTTTGGAAAATTACAAAAACTTTTTTTGTTATTGCGGGTAAATAACTTTGATGGGGGTTATGGTCGTTATTGGATGCCTAGGAACTCAGTCAATGTATAACTTGAGGACATCTTCGGTAATCACAGACTTCTAGTAAAAATCCCAGACTGGAATAACTGTACATCTTGGCTAGCCACAAGTCCCAACTTGATTTCAGATACTTTATTCTTCCCTGCAAAATGCCAGCGCACCTGGCTCCAACTGAGAATTCCCCAAGCAAGTGTGGAGGATAATAGTATGCTGTCCTTCTGAAAGGTAGAATATTGCACTAGGCTGCAGTCTCCCTTGTAGGCTTTGGGAGGAGGGGGGGGGAGATGAAAAGTGTAGAACTATGAGGTCCACTGTGGATACACCGTTTTCTTGGCACCAAAATCCAGACTGTGCTTACAGAGAAATTACTTTCAACAGACTGGCAAAGCACTTCTAATAATGATCCCAGCACTGGCACATTACCACGAGATTATGCCAAGCAGGGTTGAAGGTTGGCAGTAACTGTCCCTCCCAAAAGGCTAGCTGGGTATTGCAGCTGGCTGCCTCTCCCCTATAGGCTGTGGGAAGTAAACAAACAAAGGTTACTCACTCAGTTCCTAGTGTATGGTAGCAGGGATGGTAACTTCTGATCAGGCCTCCTGCTTAACAGGTTCCATGTACTCCCAGGGTGTCTCAGCCAAGGCTGACTGAGGCTGAAGGGGTGAAGGTTTCTTTCCGCTTCCTTCCTTTTTCTCTCTCTCTGGCACAGAGGACCCCTTCAGGCTTTTGGATCCTGGACTCTCTTTCTCTACATGGCCAGGATCCTGAGCATTTATGGGTGAACTCTCCACCCTTCTGGGCCATCCTCACCCAGGGACTGGTAGAGCTCCCACGGATATTCAGGCTTCTATATCCATCCCTTCACCCACTAAGTTCTGGATTTTCTGGAAGCTTCCAGAAGCAAGGGGAAGGTGAACCTCCACCCAAGTCTCAATTCTTTTGGAGACTCTAACAGGTTTCTCAGATTGCCCTGTATTTGGCTCCATCCATCTTCCCATCAACTCTGACCAGCTTCCCTGTCCCTGCTGAAGAAAGCATCCCCACATTTTATTTTAACTGACAAATGCGTGATCATGCAATGCCACACCCAAATTAAATTTATGGCCTTTTTTTCCACTAATTGAGCTTTCTTTTGGTGGTATTTGATTGCCTGTGCAGTTTTTATTTTTTGCGCTATAAACAAAAAAATTCCGACAATTTTGAAAAAAATATATATATTTTTGTGTTTTTGCTATTAAACATGTCCAGTAAAAAATTTTTAAAAATAAAGTTTCATCATAAATTTAGGCCAAAATGTATTCTGCTACATGTTATTACTAGTAATGGTGGCGATTAGAGACATATAGCTGGACTGTAGTGGGCATTCTGACACAAGGGGGAAACTGACTTGGTGTCACTGACATCCCCAGTGACACCAATACAGTGATTAGTACTAATAAAAAGCACTGACACTGTACTGCACTGGGCAGGAAGGGGTTAACATGTGGGGCGATCGAAGGGTTAACTGTGTGCTGTTTTACTATGTGGGCTATGTATGCTTTACACTGTAAGCACACTGCTTTGTATAGCTCTGCTATGCAGAGCCATACAGAGCAGTGTGCAGGAGCTGACAGGGGAGAAATCTGTATTGTTTACATACAGGTCTCTCCCCCATCAGCAATACTCGAAGATCATGAAGAATCACCGGCCCCAGTGATTGACAGCCCATCGCTGCAAATGGTGGCACGGGTAAGGCGTGCACCCCCTACCCGAAGCTGAAAAACCACGTGCCGCCCTGTAGCAGTATTTCTTCTGTAGGGCAGTGTGGAAGCAGCTAATTAATGCTCTTCTTGCCCGGCCTGTCAGTTTAAATGGATGGCCATGTCTTGGTAAGTTTGCAGTTGTGCCATACGCTTTCCATTTTCAGATGATGGATTGAACAGTACTCCGTGAGATTTCCAAAGCTTGGATTTTTTTTATAAACTAACATTGTTTTAAACTTCTCCACAACTTTATCCCTTACCAGTCTGGTGTGTTCCTTGGCCTCATGATGCTGTTTGTTCACTAATCTTCTCTAACAAACCTCTGAGGGCTTCACAGAACAGCTGTTTTTATACTGAGATTAAATTCCACACAGGTGAACTCAATTTACTAATTAGGTGACTTCTGAAGGCAATTGGTTCCACTAGATTTTAGTTAGGGGTATCAGAGTAAAGTGGGCAGAATACAAATGCACACCACACTTTTCAGAAATTTATTTGTAAAAAATGTTGAAAACCATTTATCATTTTCCTTCCACTTCACAATTATGTGCTACTTTGTGTTGGTCTATCCCTGAAAATCCCAATAAAATACATTTAAATTTTTGGTTGTAACATGACAAACTGTGGAAAATTTCAAGGGGTAGGAATACTTTTTCAAGGCACGGTAAGCTATCTGAAGGTGCTTGTGCTGAGTAAGAGTCAGTTTGTTTATTTTGCCTAAAATACACTTTAAGGGCCAATATAGTAAACAATATCGTATTCTGATAAAGGTATGGGGTTATTACCTGTAATGATTCAGGGCCTCTTCACCCTTTTTCAATAGTTGTGGTGCATTTAGAGTGCGTTAAAGCACCCAACTTTTTCTACTGTCCATTCTGGAAGGGTAAATGTTTATACTCAGCCCTTCTAGCAACTTTTATATTCTAAATGGGTTTCCTCCGGGTGCTCCGGTTTCCTCCCACACTCCAAAAACATGCTGGTAGGTGAATTGGATCCTGTCTAAATTGTCCCTAGTATGTGTAGGTATGAATGTGAGTTAGGGACCTTAGATTGTATGCTCCTTGAGGGTTAGGGACTGATGTGAATGTACAATATATATGTAAAGCGCTGCGTAAATTGATGGCGCTATATAAGTACCTGAAATAAATAAATACTGTAGAGCATGTACATGTAGGAATGTTATGGTGAGACAAAAACGACTGTGCGTAATTCACATCCTAACTGAAAGATAAGCTTACCAAAGGTGTCCAATCGATTTCTGCCATGTTGTTCAGATGGCATTTGGCTGTATGGGTTTCTACACCAAGTTTGGTTAAATCACTTTCACATTTTTTGTACAATAGATTGCAAGCATTTAAACTGGCTGAATGATTTACATTTATTTTGCTTTTAGGATTTCCTGCGCTGTGTCTCAGCTGCTGTCATTTTTCTGGTAGTCTCCATTGTGGCTGCAGCCCGGAGTTCAGGAGATGGAGGGGCTATTACTGCAGCTGTGAGTACTTTTGCAGACGTCATTTCTTTTGCTTTACCTTCATTTTCTACTTCAAATCTATTGTTTCTGTCTGCAGTGAAACATACTAATTTATTTCCTAATTCAGTTACTTTGTTTTTTCATAAGTTTCATTTCTTTGAACAGCTTTACAATGAACTGGAATATAAAATAGTGCTAACATAATGTCGTCATATCGGAACAATTGGCTTCCTTTTTGCTAATGGTTTTATTAATAGTATTCAGGCTCACAAAGGCTATCTGTGTGTTGCAGCAGATTGGTTCTCATGTGGTGCATGTACCTTAACGGGGTAGCTCTGACCAATATATGAGGGACCCTTCTTTGTCAAGTTAGAGTTATTTTCCCGGTTTAAAAGCTAAGTATTAGTTGAAGCAGAAACCAGAGCAACCATGACTGTAAAAATCCAACACAATGATATAAAATAGCAACAAAATCTGTGCTCTTACATCGGTGAACCTCTTTACCTTAGTGTATTCACTCTTCCGACTTTGGTGTAAAGGGGAACTCTGATGTAAGAGGTTCTCTAGTCACCAGAGCCCCCTCTCCCCCCCACATCAGAGTTCCCAGCATCCCTCCTTATATCAGAGTTCACCCTTATAGTGCAAGGGGAAACTTTGCAAGGTAAGGAAGAACTCTGTAAACTGCTGTAAGGGGGAGTTCTAGTGACAAGAGTATCTCTTACATCAGAGTTCCCCTTTACACCAGAGTCTGCAGCATTCCCCCATGAATCATGGTCCACAGTGTTCCTCTTTACATCAGGGTCTGCAGAGTTCTCTTTACTTCAAGGTCAGCAGAGTTCCCCTTTGCACTGTAAAGGAGAACTCTGATGCACTGTATAGGGGCCCTCTGATATAAAGAGGGCTCTGGGGATGCTGGGAACTCTGATGCAAGGGGGAACTCTAATGTAAGGGCAGGAAGGTGGCCCACTGCAGAGCGTGTGAAAGGGTCCCACTGCAAGACTGTAATAAAGGGCCCCAGGATGGGAGTAAAGAGACCTGGAGTCAATGGAAAGGGGCTTGAGTCAGGGGGGTCCTTCATGGTAGATAGTAAACTTTTGGTGCTGAAACCTAAAAAAACTGTTTGCCCAAATGCCCCTAACCTCCAACATATCACTAATCCTCAACGTGATTTTGACACTTCACCCTACCCTCACCCAAACCTTAAAACTTTACTGAACCCTTTAGATTGACACAACCTTTATTTATACCTTGTGGTGACTATACATAATAATTTTGTTGGCAAATTTGAAGCTTTACAACTCTCATCCACAACAATTTTCCACCCCAAAGTTTGAGCAGTTTCTCAGTTTAAAGTGACCAAATGTTTGAAACTGACATGTCTTTTTTATTGGCACTGCAATGGTTATGATTTCATTCCACCACAACTTTAATTGTTTGCCATTTGAGGTACAAAGCAAAACACTGATGGTAGATAGCTTTGGCTGAAAGCTCATACAAAATCTCTACATTCCCTATACACATAGTAACTTTAACCTTTTAATCTAACACAATAAATGAAGCCTTAAAGTGGTTCTGAAGTCTCAAGGTTTTTAACCTTCATACATTCTATGCATGAAGGTAAAAAATCTTCTGTGTGTAGCAGCCCCCCCCCTAACACTTACCTGAGCAACTCTTGATACAGCGATGTCCAGAAGAGCCTTGGTTCTCTGGGGACTCTCGCTCCTGATTGGCTGATGCAGCAGCGGAAGCCTCACAATCAGATCCAGTGAGTCAATCAGGAGAGGAAGGGGGAGGGGCGAGCTGGGGCTCTGTGTGTGAATGGCAATCACAGCCAGTGAGTCAATCAGGAGAGGAAGGGGGAGGGGCGAGCTGGGGCTCTGTGTGTGAATGGACATGCAGAGCTGTGGTTCTGGAGCCCCTATAACAAGCTGTTTGCCATGGGGGCATCTGACAGGAGGGAGGGGCCAGGAGCTACAGCAGGGCACCCGAGAAGAGGAAGGTCCGAGCTGCTCTGTGCATAATCACTGCACAGAGCAGGTTAGTATAACATGTTTGTTATTTTCAAGAAATGAAAAACAAGACTTTATTATCACTTTAATTCTTAACATTTAACAATAATGCATCTAATGTAAACTATCCCTAAAACTGAACCCTTAAAACCTAACCCTAAAACTTATAGGAAAACATTAAAATTCTCCCTAAATCATAACGTAAACCTACAATCCTTAGCCCTAACCTTAAAGAAGCTAACACTAACTGTAATGTCTATCAGCTTTTTACCATACTTACCCTATTAGGTGTATGGAGTGTCAGCACAAAAAGGTACCTGTTTTGCATTGAGATGTCACATCGCTGAAATCTTACAGCCAAAAAAACAAGGATCCATAAGTTAAATGTCTATGCAGGAAATGTTCTTTAGTAGTACTTGAGATAAATTGACATACACTATGTGTACATGAATGATCAAATAAATGGGTTCATAATTTATGGTTGAGAGACATTTCTATAGATACACTTTTGCTCGCTATCTAATTGCTCACAGTCCATATATAGTTCTCAGCTATCCTAAAGTCGGCAACAGGCAGATCAAAATCTCAATCCATCTATGGGCAGGCTGGTTGTACTGAAGTCGATCTATCAAGCAGGTTCAGTACAACCAGCCTGTCTGTTTTTCCTGTTTGATCATTGCCAGCAGCTGTAGCCTGCAGCAATGATCTTTGTATTCTGACAGCAGGAAAACTTCTTGCTGTCAGAATACAGCAGCACAGTAGGAGAGAATCGAGCCATAGATTATGCTGGCCATAGATTATGCAATTTTGTTTCCTTCATTATGCAGTTTTCTTTCCTTCAGACATGGGTTGAGGTGGCCATACATGTTAACAGATTACTAATGATTGTACACATACAGTTTTGCATTGTACATATGTGATATAAAGCAATAGCGCCTCATAGGAAGTAAATGGAGATAGCATGAAAATGTGGATAAGCATGTGGTTAATGGGTAACAATCTGAGGGTTTGATAGTTCAGTTCTAGTCTGACCCCTACATTTTTATGGCTAGTTTTTTATAAATCAACACAGTGAATGTATCCCCTCCCCAAAAGGATAGAAGTAAAATTTTAGATATTCTACAGTTTCTATTAAACTAACCTCTCAAATGTAATATATTTTATCCCCTTTACACACATAAAAATAGTGTATAGATTCCCATAGTTCCCGACATGAACACCTACCCTGTGCATTGTACAGTTTAAAGTTAGGCAGCCAATACATTAGTCAGTTTTTTTCCTTCAACCAGCTGGTTGAATAAAAAAAATACTGACTTGACATCAGATGTGTGGATGTGGGAATCCCTCCTGCTGTGTCTTTGTATTCTGACAGCAGGGGGACTTCCTCACCACCAGAATACACACAGAGCAATATACAAGAAATTTCCCAACAGGGCTGTTGAACAGAAGTCAATCGGTAGATCCCTGCTGAACCGGCAATTTCGATGTATGGGTAACTTTAGAGTTTTACTCATCTAACTTCTAGTAGATTATTGTGACAATAACATCTGCCACATTTTATGTATCACTATACATACAGTTTGTGGCCACACTGTACCTGAATTCCCTTTAATGCAATTGTTTCTTCATTCAAAAAGGGAATCAAAAATCTAACTTCTTGAATATAAAACACAAATAATGTTGTAGCTTTCATGCCCTTGATTGGTTTTATCTTTGATTTTACTTTGACTTTGTTGGTAATATACAGTATCTCACATAAGTGAGTACACCCCTCACATTTTTGTAAATATTTTATTCTATCTTTTCATGTGACAACACTGAAGAAATGACACTTTGCTACAATGTAAAGTAGTGAGTGTACAGCTTGTATAACAGTGTAAATTTGCTGTCCCCTCAAAATAACTCAACACACCGCCATTAATGTCTAAACCACTGGCAACAAAAGTGAGTACACCCCTAAGTGAAAATGTCCACATTGGGCCCAATTAGCCATTTTTCCTCCCCAGTGTCATGTGATTTGTTAGTGTTACAAGGTCTCAGGTGTGAATGGGGAGCAAGTGTGTTAAATTTGGTGTTATCATTCTCACTCTCTCATACTGTCATTGGAAGTTCAACATGGCACCTCAGGGCAAAGAACTCTGAGGATCTGAAAAAAAGAATTGTTGTTCTACATACATGGCCTCGGCTATAAGAAGATTGCCAAGACCCTGAAACTGAGCTGCAGTACGGTGGCCAAGACCATACAGCGGTTTAACAGGACAGGTTCCACTCAGAACAGGCCTCGCCATGGTCGACCAAAGGAGTTGAGTGCATGTGCTCAGCGTCATATCCAGAGGTTGTCTTTGGGAAATAGACGTATGAGTGCTGCCAGCATTGCTGCAGAGGTTGAAGGGGTGGGGGGGTCAGTCTGTCAGTCCTCAGAGCATACGCCTCACACTGCATCAAATTGGTCTGTATGGCTGTCATCTCAGAAGGAAGCCTCTTCTAAAGATGATGTATAAGAAAGCCCGCAAACAGTTTGTTAAAGACAAGCAGACTAAGGACATGGATTACTGGAACCATATCCTGTGGTCTGATGAGACCAAGATAAACTGATTTGGTTCAAATGGTGTCAAGAGTGTGTTACGTCAACCAGGTGAGGAGTACAAAGACAAAAGTGTCTTGCCTCCAATCAAGCATGGTGGTGGTCATGGTCT
Source organism: Staurois parvus (assembly GCF_062004578.1). Taxonomy (NCBI): domain Eukaryota; kingdom Metazoa; phylum Chordata; class Amphibia; order Anura; family Ranidae; genus Staurois; species Staurois parvus. Next base: position 419,607 of record NW_028317995.1, read on the forward strand.
GGGTGTCAGGAAAGGCCTGCCCATAGTGCAGGTGAAGTTCCACGGCACACAAATATGCGCATGCGCAGAGTCCTTATGAGCCAAACAGATGTGCAGGCACTTGGACATAGGCGCGCATACGTGTGCGCGCACATGGGCATGTGCACTCGCGCATACGGGCGCGCGCCTATCACTAATGCTGGCACCAAAAGGGCTATTTAAACTGGCTGCAGTAGTTGTCCCATTGCCGTATGGTCTTTTCCCTACTCGTGTTCCCTGATTCCTGTGATTGTCTCCTGATACCAAAACAGCTTGTTCCTGACCTCCGCTTGATTGCTACCTGCCCTGACCTCTGGCTTGCCTTGGGTTATTCTTCTGTCTTCGCTCCTGTCTGATTAATCCTCCATTACTGACCTGGCCTGTGATCTGACTACTCTTCCTCCTGCCGCTTTAAGGCTGACCAATACCGAACCAGACTCGTCTGACCTTGCATCCTCAGCACGCTGCTCTCGGGTATCCATCCATCCAGCATGGTTACATCAGAATCCTGCTTCCTTCCTACAACTCATCGGCTTACCCGCTACTACTGGACTGATCACAGGCACTCATACCTCACCGTGCCCCTGCGACCGCTGTCTCACCATCAGCGGTCCTTGAGCCGGAGTTGTACGAGAGGTCTGCCTCTTCACGCCAGGCTCACTATCCAGGTACGTGACACTGGGGCTGCATGAGTGCTGCCAGTACTGGGGAGCTACAGTTCACTGAGGGAACCATGAATGACAACATGTACTGTGACATACTGAAGCAGAGCATGATCCCCTCCCTTCGGAGACTGGGCAGTATTCCAACATCATAAGGACCCCAAACACACCTCCAAGACCACCACTGCCTTGCTAAAGAAGCTGAGGGTAAAGGTGATGGACTGGCCAAGCATGTCTCCAGACCTAAACCCAATTGAGCATCTGTGGGGCATCCTCAAACAGAAGGTGGAGTAGCGCAAGGTCTCTATCATCCAACAGCTCCGTGATGTCGTAATGAAGGAGTGGAAGAGGGCTCTAGTGCCAACATGTGAAGCTCTGGTGAACTCCATGCCCAAGAGGGTTAATGCAGTGCTAGAAAATAATGGTGGCCACACAAAATATTGACACTTTGGGCCAATTTGTAAATTTTGACTTAGGGGTGTACTCACTACTCACTGTTGCCAGCGGTTAGACATTAATGGCTGTGTTTTAAGGTATTTTGAGGGGACAGCAAATTTACACTGTTATACAAGCTGTACACTCACTTCTTCAGTGTTGTCACATGAAAAGATAGAATAATATATTTACAAAAATGTGAGGGGTGGACTCTCTTCTGGGAGATACTGTATATATGTGTTTTCATATCAGCCAACCTTGTATAACCATACATGTCCACTGTGCAGACATCTCTGGCAGCCAGCTTATCCTGTCAGAACAGTATCAGATACAGTCAAACGCAGGTGGTCGATGCCTCTGTAAGATTAGCTGACCAGGGTGTGTCTACAGAACTTGCAGAGTGCCCACAGATATACCATCATTTTCCCAGTCCAATTGTGTGGAGGCAGATAATTATCATGTGTGCATATGTCTTTAAACTGGAGACAACAGGGCAAATAGCATTTATTAATAGTTGTAGGTTGAGCAGCAGTGAGATAAGCATGTCAATGGGATGAATAAACTATAAGCTATTATCACAAGACAAAAGGGGACAATTTGGTGCTGTACATTATAATGAGGCATGCAGACCACCTGTAGATGCTAAGATGTTTTTAACACTGGATTAAGTTTAACACCTAACATTGAATTTGAATTCTTGTCTGGGAACCTGTAGCTACACCAATAATGTGTGGCTTCAGGACTGAGCAAAGAAAAAAGTGTGCCAGAGTGTAGTGTACAGCAACTTTCTTTTACCTGTGAGTCCTTAAGATGGCCATACACTGTCTAAGTTCCTGATAAATGGGCCAAAATTAGCTTCAAAGATGGCCCTGTTGGCACCTTCACACCCAACATCCTTCAACTGAAAATTAAGGAGCTGGGTGGAAAATTGTCAGCTGAACAGCATCTGTATCCAAACAGATGCATTTGCTGTTTGGGTATTTTGGCACTGGCTGACAGAATACAATAGCAGCAGCATAGTATTCATCCAGTCAAGCTGTACAATGGCCACAGAGGAATCTGTCCAAAAAATTTTTGTTCAGCCAAAACAATCTGTATGACCAGTCTTAGTGCATTGGGATGGGAAATCAGCAGCTACTATGCCTAGAACAATTCAGCCAGCAATGAGGAATGTATGCTACTTAACCATGTTCAAGAAATTGACTGTCAGGGATTTATATATAAACTGTTGCTGTTAGGAATGGTAATCCTGAAATCTTTTATTTCTCCATTGATAGACCTTTAGAGCAAAGGACAAACCTTGACCAGTTTGGTGTCAATACACTTTTTTCAGAGTGCAAATAACCCATCTGTTTGGTCATAGACATAAGATAGTGGATGGAAATAAAGCAGGATGTATTCTTAATGATCATTATGTGGCTATACATTCAGTATATGCTGCATTTGTAAACAATGAAGAAGGAGCATACATGTATGCATAGCATGCAGAAAAATTGAGACAAAAACCTGTAACCCCTGTGCTCATGATAAGTGAAACATGCCACAGGAAAGAGCTTAGGTGTTTTTTTCTAAGTACCTATACAGAATAGACAATTTCCTCAGGTACTAGTTCAGCAACCAACCCACAGAAACACCAAAGGCTTGAAGCATTGGTCTAGTCATTATTCTGTATTATCTAGCCTGACAGAGGCCCCGCTCACATTCCCTTCCTGGAGTTCACAGTCCATTCCAAGTCACTGCAACAGCAGTGAAATGATAAATTAGACAAGACAGCGTATAGAATGACATTTCTATAGTTTCTATTTTTGTAGCACGTCTGGGATTTTTCTAGTAACTTTTGTTGTTGCATTGTATAATTGCTGGTTGTGCTGTGATGTTCTGTAAAGGTCTCTTTTCACACTATCATATAGAACCAACTGAAATGCAAACAGTGTTTATTAGCAGTGTAATCACACAAGACAATGCAGAGATGCTTGACATTCACACTATCCTTTCTGAGTAGAACTGTTCTGCCTTAACATTCTGTAGACCAATTCAGACTAAGCTTACTGATCCTTGAGTTCTGTATATAGACAAAGAAAAGGAACAATATGTTAATAAATCCTAATGCATTAAACTAGTCACTAGCAGAATTAGTTCTCACTTGTGGGTACAGATCTGCTGAATTTATCGTATAACATTCTGTGTAAATGTTTAATTGATGACAGCTTCAAAAATGGTACCCTGATCTTAAATTGTTCCCAAAGCAAGGATGTGTTACCTAGCTGGTATGATATCGATTTTTCCCTGTTTTGAAATATTTGCTAAATTTTGTTACTTCCTACTGCAATTATTTAAAGTGTATGTTTGGGTAAATAATATATATATATATATATATAATCAGTATGCAAAACAAAAATCAACAGTGTTCAAATCTACGTTATAACTGAAAATGGCATCTGCCAGCACAGTATTCATAGATTTAATTATGGTACACATAACCTTCCTAAATATCAAGTTCACCTTTAAAACATGTCACATTGGAACACTTGTATTTAGAGTGAAACATGTAACATGCTCCCGGATTGCTCCCCACCCCTCTTTCCTCTTGACAGCCTGCAGAGCCACATCATTCATTCACAGAGCTGTGAATAAATAAACTACTAGTTCCATATGCCACCACGACAATACTAGTAGTTCTCAATGGACTACGAGTGTGCTGATCAGCACGCTTGTAGTTTAATTTCTCTTCCTACAGCTACAATGGATATAAAAATTTTAAACACCCTGTTAAAATGTTAGGTTACTGTGATGTAAAAAAATTAGACAAAGATAAATAATTTCAGAACTTTTTCTACCTTTAATGTGACCTATAAACTGTACAACTCAATTGAAAACAAACTGAAATATTTTAGGGGGGAAGTAAACATAAAAAAGTAAAATAATGTGGTTGCATAAGTGTGCACACCCTCTTATAATTGGGGATGTAGCTGTGTTCAGAATTAAGCAATCACATTCACAATCATGTTAAATAGGAGTCAGTACACACCTGCCATCATTTAAAGTGCCTCTGATAAACCCCAAATAAAGTTCAGCTGTTTTAGTTGGTCTTTTCTGACATTTTCTTAGTCACATCCTACAGCAAAAAGCCATGGCAGAGAGCTTCCAAAGCACCAGAGGGATCTCATTGTTAAAAGGTATCAGTCAGAAGAAGGGTACAAATAATTTCCAGGGCATTAGATATACCATGGAATACAGTGAAGACAGTCATCATCAAGTGGAGAAAATATGGTGCAACAGTGACATTACCAAGAACTGGACGTCCCTCCAAAATTGATGAAAAGACGAGAAGAAAACTGGTCTGGGAGGTGCCAAGATGCCTACAGCAGCATTAAAGGAGCTGCAGGAATATCTGGCAAGTACTGGCTGTGTGGTACATGTGATAACAATCTCCCATATTCTTCATATGTCTGGGCTGTAGGGTACAGTGCCAAGACAGAAGCCTTTTCTTACAAAGAAGAATATCCAAGCCTGAATAAATTTTGCAAAAACACATCTGAAGTCTCCCAAAAGCATGTGGGAAAATGTGTTATGGTCTGATGAAACCAAGGTTGAACTTTTTGTCCATAATTCCAAAAGATATGTTTGGCACAAAAACACTGCACATCACCAAAAGAACACCATACCCACAGTGAAACATGGTGTTTTTTTTCAGCTGGAACGGGGGCATAGAGGGTAGAGGGAATTAGAAGAGTTCCAAATACCAATCAATATTGGCACAAAACCTTCAGGCTTCTGCTAGAAAGCTGAACATGAAGAGGAACTTCATCTTTCAGCATGAAAATGACCCAAAGCATACATCCAAATCAACAAAGGCATGGCTTCACCAGAAGAAAATTAAAGTTTTGGAATGGCCCAGCCAGAGCCCAGACATGAACAGAGGGCTGTACACAGGAGATGCCCTCACAATCTGACAGCTTTGGAGTGTTTTTGCAAGGAAGAGTGGGCAAATATTGCCAAGTCAAGATGTGCCATGCTGATAGACTCATACCCAAAAGACTGAGTGCTGCAATAAAATCAAAAGGTGCTTCCAAAAAATATTAGTTTAAGGGTGTGCACACTTTTGCAACCATATTATTTTAGTTTTTTTTTCACTTTCCTCCACCTAAAAGATTTCAGTTTGTTAAAGGTTGAAAAAGTTCTGAAATTATTTATCTTTTGTCTCATATTTTTACATCACAGAAACCTAACATTTTAACAGGGGTGTGTAGACTTTTTATATCCACTGTATCTCACTGAAAGCCCATACAGACATATGGTCAGAAAGCTGGAAAGAGAGTCTGACATTGCACCCATGATTCACTAATCGTGGTTGCAATGCTTTACAGGCTGTAGGAAAAAATAATAAACACTTTTTTTCTACAAAAAATATGTGCATTTATTATTTTTTCCTTAAAGGTGAAATTGGTGTAAATTGGGCCTTTTGGAAACACTAGATTTCAGTTGACCATTGTGTTGGGTCTGCATGAAGCAATACAGCCGAATGGGAGTGGTGTGAATGGGCCCTACTGGTTGTTCCCTTTTGGTTTTGTGCTGAGATAACATCCAGGTAGCATGAAGTATAGAGGTAGTACAGATGGAGGTTGCTGGTAAATCACCAGGTAAGGGAACAATGTAGTTTATACTTTTATGGAATACTGCATAGTTTCAATGTTATTACATGTTTTCAGGGGTGTATGTGTGCAGAGCAGACAGCAAAAATTAGCCTTGGGTGTATGTAACTGATATCCAGCCAACAAAATACTAAGGAAATTCTAAACATACTTTTAATAGCATTTAAACCTTGGAAACTTTTCACCTTGCTGATCCCAGCTGATAATACTTCTCAATGTCTTAATAGGTTTTGCCACTTTATAATGAAATGTGTTCTTTGGTGATTCAGATACCATGACTCCTTCCTTTCTTCTTCTTTTGTCAACACTCCCTCTAATTCCAGTCATTATTGTTTTGTGTTTACTAAGTGATGATGGCTTCTGTTCCCTAAACTGTTGTTTTTCTAATCTTTATTAGATGTTTAAGTAGTGGGTGGTAAGTAGAATATCCACAAGGTAGCAGACAATTGCAAAATAACTGTACATGAACAGCTTCTGTGAACTGTTCTTATAAATTTACCCTGAAACAGCTTTTTGACAGTTTAGGTTATTTTTAACTGACTAGATTCTAAAGGGATATACTTTTACTAGTAACTATATTCTCGTTTCAATCATTTTTATTGTAATTATTTCAAATAAACAAAACAATAGACACAGCATCCATTTCCTGATGAAGCATAACATGTAGATCTGGGTACAGATAGGATTCAATAGAAATCAAGAGATGATGTACCATATATTACTTGTAAAGAACATAACTGTGATCAATCAAAAGATTTAAACATGTTCAGCGTAACTATAACTGGGCCTCCAGTAATGGAATGCACTGAGAATTTAGGGATGTAACTATATTCTATTTATTGCGTTACTTCTTTACTTGTTTGAAACATTTACCTTATTCCTGGTTTCCCTCAGCTTTTTGGCTTCATATTGGTTGGTGTGTTCTCTTATGATGCATACAGCATATACAAAATGGAGATTATCGACAAATCAGCAGAGAGAGGTAAGCTTTTAAACTCACTTTGTCTGCTCAGTTTATCTTCATTGCCATATCCAGTGGCTTTGCCTATTGGACTGTAAATTATATAACCATTAAATATATTCTTTCCCTGATAAACATATATTCTATTATAGCCCAAATCTAGGTTGGGTAGCTTCCACATTGTGGCAGTCCCTGCAAAATCTGTTAAACATTTTTTTTCCCCACTTCCTTCTGGCTAGTCACACGATGTCCTGCAGCCATTTCTTTCTTCTCCCTTTTGCAGTGGTGGGTAGTCCTGTATGCTGCAGAGAACAGCTCGCACATAGCCCCTGAGCAGGGGCGGACTGACAACTCATGGGGCCCCCGGGCAATAGGGGATCATGGGGCCCCTGTGTCCTTGCCCAAACTCAAAAAAGCCTATGAAAAATGTACCAGGGGCATCTCATGGGGCCCCCTACTGACCCCAGGCCCTCGGGCAGTGCCCGAGTTTCCAAATGGTCAGTCCGCCCCTGCCCCTGAGATAGACATACAGATATATAAAAGCTCCCCAAGCTGACTGTTGAATAGGGCCAACATATTCTAGTGGGCTTCACAAGTCCTACAATGTTGGCACCATAAATTAAATGTTGGGGTGGAATTATTTAATAACATAGTGATAAATGAATCAACCCAATGCCATCAGCTACTGGTCTAAAGATGTAAATGATTTTTATTCACAAAGTAGCACAGACATGTAGCAACTCTTTGTGAATATAAAATAGTTGTACGTATGATTACATGCACACCATTGTGGCTTTGCCTACATGCTTTTGGTGTTTCACATAAAAAATATTGCAAATGCTTTCAGTCACACTTCATGGACCAGCATAGATCTACGTTTGCTTATTAAATCATAGCTAAACATAAGAGCAATGTGTAGTATATTGAAGCTTACCAAACTTTTTACCAGTTTTTTTTTCAGGTTAAAGCGGAGCTCCACCCAAAAGGGGAACATCCGCTTTAAGGCCTCGTACCCCGCTCCCCGTTAAGGATTGGCACCTTTGGGGAATGGGTACCTGATTTTGACAGGAAGTTGTCTTCCCTCCCAGTAGTCTTCAGGGACATGAGACAGGTCCCAGCAGACTACGGGACCATTCACAAGGTGCAGTGCTACTCGCACATGCACAGTGGACACCTGGCTGTGAAGACGCAAGTTGTCACAGCTGGGTGCCCACACTTTAGGTGCTGGTGCCAGGGAGAGAGGATGGCCAGTGAAACTGGCTGCGGTGAGGACACCACTGGATCGTGGGACAGGTGAGCATTTTTTAAAAGTCATCAGCTACAGTTTTTGTAGCTGCTGACTTTTATTTTTTAAGATTTTGACTGGAGCTCTGCTTTAAGAAGATTTTCAGCAAGTACAGAAAATACCTATTGATCTTGCCAAAAATGCAGGGTCTCTGTCACTTCCTGTGAGCTAAACGTTTAAAATCTTTGTGTATACTAATATCCATGTAATAGAGATGAACAAAACAGACATACACTATATTTCCAAAAGAATTGGGACGCCTGCCTTTACACACACATGAACTTTAATGGCATCCCAGTAATCCGTAGGGTTCAATATTGAGTTGGCCCACCCTTTGCAGCTATAACAGCTTCAACTCTTCTGGGAAGGCTGTCCACAAGGTTTAGGAGTGTGTCTATGAGAAAGTTTGACCATTCTTCCAGAAGCGCATTTGTGAGGTCAGGCACTGATGTCGGACCAGTAGGGATGGTTCACAGTCTCCCCTCTAATTCATCCCAAAGGTGTTCTATCGGGTTGAGTTCAGGACTCTGTGCAGGCCAGTCAAGTTCCTCCATCCCAAACTCGCTTATCCATGTCTGTGTGCACTGGTGCAAAGTCATGTTGGAACAGGAAGGGGCCATCCCCAAACTCTTCCCACAGAGTTGGGAGCATGAAATTGTCAAAAATGTCTTGGTATGCTGATGCCTTAAGAGTTCCCTTCACTGGAACTAAGGGGCCAAGCCCAACCCCTGAAAAACAACCCCACACCATAATCCCCCCTCCACCAAACATTACACTTGGCACAGTGCAGTCAGGCAAGTGCTGTTCTCCTGGCAACCAACAAACCCAGGCACATCCATTGGATTGCCAGAGAGAGAAGCGTGATTCGTCACTCCAGAGAACATGTCTCCACTGCTCTAAAGTTCAGTGGCGGCGTACTTTACACCACTGCATCTGATGCTTGGCATTGCACATAGTGATGTAAGGCTTGGATGCAGCTGTTTGGTCATGGAAACCCATTCCATATAGCTCTCTACGCACTGTTGTTATGCTAATCTGAAGGCCACACAAAGTTTGGAGGTCTTTAACTATTGACTCTGCAGACAAATGGCGACTTCTGCACTTCAGCATGCGCTGGACTCTACTATTTGAAAGTGACCCATCTGCCCCTCAGCAGCCCATCACACTAAATAACCAATAGGAAGGCAAAGGAAATGAAACAGGTGGCACCAGCTAAAATACACATGAAAATTTCTACTGCATTCTGTATTTTCTCTTAGATATCTCTCATTCTAGATTAATTTCTCTGTGTTGTAGGTGCTGCTGATGTGTGAGGACCATGCACCAAGACTGATATCCTACTCTGGGAGATGACCTGGGCATTTTAGTATTGTGTGGTTCATTTTTCAACCATGATGAATTTAACGCTTGTCAGATTTTAAACTTATTCTAGATTCTCAGTATACAGTATATGTTCTACACTCCTGTTATGAGCCAAAACAACTAAAGCAATTTGTTACAAAGAGATGTACAATGTTAAGGTTATATAAATGTGTGCCTATTAAAACATGTGATTCTTCTATATGTAAGACACTGGTGCTGTAGTAGCTTTTATTTCAAATACGTGACCTTGCCAAATAGGCAGAAAATGAAGTATACAGTAAATGACACCTAATGGAGTAAAACCAGTAGATTCAGAAAGATAGGTATCTAAAACTACTTGATTTTCATGAAAATATGAAATGTCTTTTCTAATAAGGGATACCTGTCAATCTTAATACAGATTGTTTTATTACTGGAAAGAGTAACACATTTTTTGTCAATGTTGTGCTTTTAGCTAGCAAACATTTCCATTTACAGCCCAACCTGCATTGAAATTGTCATTGCTTTTTATATTCACGCAAGCATTGAATGCAGAAGACCATCAAGCACCCATGTTATTAATATTTCCAGATCCAAGCAGTCAGGGACTTTAAAGGTGCTTATCAACACTCTATAGAACTAGAATTTAAAACTTCAACAAAGTTTATTGAGTTACATAACTAAGATGTTTCATAAAACAACCACATTTTCACAAGGTCTAGCTGACCTCATTTTTACAGCGGAACATTGGTTTTATCAATCCCAACATGTTTCACCCAGAGGGGCTTCTTCAGTGGAAAAAAAGACTGATGATCAAAAGCTATATAAAAGACATACAAGAAAATATATAAGTGGACAATACATAAACAATTTACAATAACAATACTTGATATTGCTATATCTGCCGCTAAAACCAAATCATGCTTACCCTGCTATTTATCTTTCATTTATAGGAGGGAAAGTTAAACAAGCCTCAAAATGGCATCAATATACCAGAGGTACAAGTAGCTAGATTTTTAGGGAACACTTCCTGGGAATACAGTAAATGCAAATAAAGCTTCACATAAAAGAAATAGAATACCTATTTTGCATGGCAGGCCTGTACATGAATGCACAACTACTGGTTTACTTCTAGTTATCACTTAATTCAACAAGTTCTTTTGTTCGATTTGTACATATGACTTTAATGGAGGATGAAGTACAAGCAGCTAGAGTTCAGGCAATGCTTGTATATTTCCATTGCTGGAGTGAAACAAATATAAAACAAATGCCAAAGGAAAGTATTGTTTCTACCTATCTACCTACCTGGCATACATCCTATCTGGTATACAGTGAAGCAGCATGGAATGACTCTATTGGAGTTGTACAGCTGTATTGAACCCCAAACCAAAAACGTAATACATTGCAGCTTACCAATCATTAGATGGTGGTTGTACTGGTTTTCTTTTCTTAGGCTTGTTTTCTCTCATTTTTCACCTGGTGATCTGGCCAGTAACACACCTCTTATATTAGAGTGCCCCCACTCTGGATGAACCAGCACACCTTTGGACAGCAGCATTGTCAATCTGAGAGGGAGGGTAGTGTTAGATTTACTAGCAGATTTACATACAGTAACAAATTGAAGCTAAACTCCAGCTAATACTTTATTAACAGTTACAACAAGCAGTTTTTTTACTTTAGGGATAAAGGTTTTACATAAATAAAAGCTGATCATGGTAATCACCCCTGCTAGTGTTAAATGATTTGTCTCATCTTTAAAATGGATTCATTCTGCTGGAGGCCTTGTTCTTTTGAAAAACAACAGACTTACTGGCTGGATCACCAGATGAACATAGAAGAAAGAAAGCCTAAAAAAGAAAATGAATACAGCTATTACATCTAAGAATTGGTAAGCTGCAATATAATAAAAGCTTGTTTTTGTGTTTAGTTCAAGAAAGGAGACTTTAAGCAATGCTAACTGTATGTAAATAAATGTCTCTAAGAGGAAGGAACTCTGGACTCTGGGATTTTTCTATGGCTGGTTTGTTAATTCTTCTCCCATTATTCACTCTCTATTATTATTCACTTCAACTCTAACAGCTGTATACACTTTATGGAGTGGAATCTTTTTTAATTTTCAGCTTATTGGATAAACAATAATCTTGTCATTATGTATGGTACCAAATTGATACATATACACTGCTCAAAAAAATTTAAGGAACATTTTGAAAACACATCAGTAGGGAAAAATATCATGCTGGATATCTATACTGATATCGACAGGGTAATGTGTTAGGAAAGTAAGGATGCCCCATCGTTTGATGGAAATGAAAATTATCAACCTACAGAGGACTGAATTCAAAGACACCCCGAAAATGAAAGTGAAAAAATTATGCAGCAGGCTAGCCCATTTTGCTGAAATTTCATTGCAGCAACTCAAAATGGTACTCAGTAGTTTGTATGGCCCTCATGTGCTTGTATGCATGTCTGACAACGTCATGCTCCTGATAAAACGACGGATGGTGTCCTGGGGTATCTCCTCCCAGATCTGGACCAGGGCATCATTGAGCTCTTGGACAGTCTGAGGTGCAACCTGGTGGCGTCAGACGGACCGAAACATGATATGCCAGAGGTGTTCTATTGGATTTAGGTCAGGCGAGCGTGGGGGCCATTCAATGGTATCAATTCCTTCATCCTCCAGAAACTGCCTGCATACTCTCGCCATCTGAGGCCGGGGATTGTTGTAGGAACCTAGGACCCACTGCACCAGTGTAGGGTGTGACAATGGCTCCAATGATTTCATCCTGATACCTAATGGCAGTCAGGGTGCCATTGTCTAGCCTGTAGAGGTCTGTGCGTCCCTCCATGGATATGCCTTCCTAGACCATCACTGACCCACCACCAAAACGGTCATGCTGAACGATGTTACAGGCAGCATAACGTTCTTCACGGCTTCTCCAGAACCTTTCATGTCTGTCACATGTGCTCAGGGTGAACATGCTCTCATCTGTAAAGAGCACAGGGCTTCAGTGGCGGACCTGCCAATTCTGGTGTTCAATGGCAAATGCCAATTAAGCTCTATGGTGCTGGGCAGTGAGCACAGGGCGCACTAGAGGATGTTGGGTCCTCAGGCCACCCTCATGAATTCTGTTTCTGATTGTTTGGTCAGAGACATTCACACCAGTCGCCTGCTGGAGGTTATTTCGTAGGGCTCTGGCAGTGCTCATCCTGTTCCTCCTTGCACAAAGGAGCAGATACTGTTACTGCTAGAGGGCTAAGGACCTTCTATGGCCCTGTCCAGCTCTGCTAGAGTAACTGCCTGTCTTCTGGAATCTCCTCCATGCTTTTGAGACTGTGCTGGGAGACACAGCAAACCTTCTGACGGTGGAGTTGGACTGCATGTGCAACCTCTGTAGGGTCCAGGTATCACCTCAAGCTACCAATATGACACTGACCCTAGCCAAATGCAAAACTAGTGAAAAACAGTTATAAGAGATGAGTAGGGAAAAAAATGTCAGTGGCCTCCACCTGTAAAACCATTCCTGTTCTGGGGGTCGTCTCACTCTTGCCCATCTAGTGCACCTATTGTTAATTTAATTAACACCAAAGCAGCTGAAACTGAATAACAACCCCTTCTGCTACTTAACTGGCCAGATCAATATCCCAGGAGTTTAATTGTCTTGATGCTATACTCTGATTAAAAAGTGTTCATTTTTTTTTGAGCAGTATATAATTTTAGGGACAAACAAGTCTATCTTTGGTGGTATCTTCCAAAATGTATTTTATTTATTTATTTATTTTGTATAACCTAAGAGAAATACTAAGCTGCTGAAGCCAATTTACACTTCTACAGTACATGATGTCATGTATGTATGTGCACTTTTTCTACACCACTTCCCACTGATTTCCTACTGCTAAAGTTGCTGAAGGTTAGGAAAGCTAGCAGTGGATTTTCTCTGATTTGTGGGAAACATTACAAGCTCCATTTTCATTACATGTAATGTAAGATCTGAGGGACTGGGAGATGCAAAACCAAGACAAGGCAAGAACTCACTGGAAATGATTTACTAAAGACAAATAGGCTGCTCACTTTGCAAGGGAAATTGTACTTTGCTGTGGAGTTTTTACTTTGCAAAGAATACCCAATTACATGAAAGGAAGATAAAAAAAAACAGAGTTTTTGTTTGCAAATGGTTGGATGACGGAAGTCAGCAGAGCTTCACCTTATTCACTAACCTCTGGGGAAACTTCCTTTGCAAAGTGCTGTTGCCTTTAATAAGTCAACCACCTGTCTCAATTTGGATGTTACTTAGTCTGCATACCATGATTTGCACTAGTGTACATTGACCAAAAAATAATTGGGTAATGACTCAAAATGTTAAAGTCAAATACAGGCAGTCACATAGCATTTTCAGAAGGAAAGCTAGGGCAACCTCCTTTTATTTTTTTCTTTCAGTATAGGTAAAGGAGAGGCTCATTTGTATAATTCTTTTTGTTTCTATTTTTTCTGGCTAAGAAGGAATGATCTGTTTAGTCAAACATTTACTTTAAATGTTTTTCAGTATGTGTTGCAACATGTTCAACTGTAAACTGTTTTCTTTGCATTTTTTTTTTGTGAATCTGTTACATCACTTCTTATATGGAGATCCCACCAGTAACAAGCTTCCTGTTGCTGACTGGCAAGGCTTAGCTGCTGCTTTTCAGGCTGTGCTTCCTCGTTTGGCCATTGGGCTGCCTATCAGGTCTATCAGATAGGTAGAAAAATGGCCAGCTGAAGGTGACCACAAGACAGGCTGACAATGCTGCTAGTTGAGACACAGTGACATAGCGTTGTCAGCTGGACACAGGAAGTGTGATTACTGGCAGGATTTCCAGGTAGGAAGTTATGCAACTTACAGAAACATAGATTTACAGTTTACAATTACTTTAAGTCCACCACTTATGTTGGCTGCTTTTATAAACGGAGCAAAAATTAGAGCTCTGAAATACTTACCTATTAGCTAAAGCAAGTTCCCTCTAGATAAGACTGACTGTTGACATTTCTCTGTCATGGACAGGTTCTCATTGGATGCCCCTAGAGCCTTGTGCCCAGACTGGCTGCTGGCCTGATTTCCAGTGTAACATATAACCTTCTTTGTGCCAAATGCAGTTTAAACACCATTGCTTTCTACCTTTCTTCATGATAGAAGAAAGAAGAAAAATGAAGGGTTCACAAATGTATTCAGTCTCTAAATTATCCCTATATAAAGCTTCCAATGTATTATTAATGAAAGTAATGAATTTTCTTGAATGACTGCCCCAAAGCATAATGTGATGAGTCTTTGATGTTTCCTGAAGATACTATTTGGCAGTACTGAATGTGTTACAAATTTATTAGCAGTTTTACATCAATTTAATGGTTTAGAGATTATTTCGATACTTTTAATAGTCTGTGATAACTTTTTTCTTACAGCTGATCTTGAGGGGGCCCAAAGCGAAAAATCGACTGTTGGTCCACTAATATTCCTTGTAGCTACCTTTAACTAAATATTAATCTGACTCCTCCAAATGTTTACCTTTCTCATTGGATCTCTGTCTATTGACTATAATGAAGAACCAGATCTGTTTGAAGAAAAATCTGTCATTGACCGTCTCTCCCTAAGCATATAACCTCTTACAGTTCCAGTCCTCACCACGGCTAATAGGCAGAAGGGAATATGAAGCACAGGCTGCAGAAACTCTGTGGAATCTTACCATGGGAAAGAGCAAAGCTTTGGGAGATTTGGGCAGACAATTTTTCTGTCTACTGTATGGCAAGCAGTGGACCAAAAGTAATTTTCTTTTGTATATTCTAGATACAAAGAGGAAAGAGAAACCACTCACTGTGTTAATTACCTCATTTTTTCCTCAGTCCAAGACAGAAGAGTCTATCCAAAGTACAAACATCCCAATGTGTTTCATTCAGAAAGGAGCTTCTTATGATTATAACAAATATAAAGAACTTGCTCCTGACATTGGTGACAGTGTGGGAGTTATAGCCTGGTGCTTTCTTTCTACTGTTGTATCTTGTAGTTTGCTATGAATCGACTGCCATGATGTGTGTACATCATTGCCTTCGTTTCTGCCCAGGACTAATGAATAGGTACAAGCAGACTTTACGTCCCCTTTCACTTACTCATTTCTGGTCAAAAATGGAACATACACTTATAAATAAGTCATGGTAACCAATTTACAGCAAACTGCAGATTTATTAGGGACACAATGTACACAAATATATTCAACAGCAATCAAAATGCAGCACCAATAGCAAAAAAATCAGCAGTCATCTTCAAATAATGGTGCCTTAGTAAATAGAAATCTGATTGCTTGCTATTGACTAAGAATTGTTGAATATCACATTTGCCATTTGCACAGCTTTAGTAGGTAAGCAAGTATATGTGTGTTGACAATTACAGAAAGTGAACAGTGCTACAGAGATGCACTGCCAGGCACAAGCACTGTGCATGAAGTACTCACCCTGCTAAGCAGAAACTATGTGTTTGTACATATACACATACTGCTGGGGTTTTTGCAGATCACAAAGACTGTGTGCAGAGAGCATCAACTCAAAGCAACTATATCCAACAATGTACCAGCTGTCAGAAAATGTGAAACAGACATAAATATGGTGACTAATATTAAACTAAAGGCAACAATGTGTAGCAAATAAAAGATAGAGTAATGATATATAAAACTGGAATGTGGCAAAATAATTACTAGGGTCATTGGTTTGAATCCCAACCACAGCATTACCTGCTTAGATATACATACAATCTTTTCGATATTCCCTCTACCACCCCCAAACAGTGCAACAACATATATCAGCAAATGTCCACATATGAGTCCATATATAGTGCTTTTCAATATATAGTGTTTTCCAACGTTGGAGACTCCTTCACTTTGCTGTTATTCAATCCAGGAACCTCAAATAAGGATACCTCAAAAAAATATAAACTTAATATAGTGCATTATCTTTAAACAAAAAAAAAAAACACTCGTGAAAAACCACACGTGAGAAGCTACAAGTGATTCCTCCTACACTCCCCCCAGTGACAAATCAACACTCCCAAAAGAACCAAAAAGTGATGAAGTGCAACACTCCACAACCAGTGTCACCATCCAAAGGTACTAGATGCCATTACCCTCTCATAGAGAAACACACGCATCCAAATAAAATAGTGCCATCTCTCTTGTGATTCAAAATACCATTACCCTCTTCCAATGCAGACCAAGCAAAAAATTCCTTCCGGGCAATCCAGAATTTCTCCCTCACCGGAAGCTTCCTATTGCTTCCAATTCACCTTCCCCGTTCCTCAAAGGGGCAGATAGTAAAAAGGCTCAGTGGAGTATATAAAAGGGTATCACAATTTTATTCATATCTTACATAGAAAACGCCAGAGTCAGAGGTGGTCTTAGTTACTACAAGTTTGCTTATCTGAGGTAATTATTTTTTAATCTGTCACAGCCTCGGTGACAGATTCTTAAAGTGGTCAAAATAAGAACTACCCGAATCTGGCGCAAGTGTCAAATCTTCTAAAGGAACTGTCACAAGGCTTATCTGTATAAGGCACATGCCATTTTAAAGGAGCCATACCACCAGAAAAGTGTACTGCTTTATTGAATTCCACTTTTTATCTTTTATTTTTATGTTTAAACAGCAAAGTAGTAAAGAAGAACCAGTGATATGATCTATGAAAATATGCACCAACCACTCAGTAATGTCCACTGCTTAGTCTGCAGTATAATATTGCTGTGGGGATTGGGTCATGATAGTGGTTGCACTGTTCTAACTCATCAGTGTTTCTGCACACAGCTGTAACAGTCATTCCCCAGCTTCCCTACATTATTATTATTATACAATATTTATATAGTGCCAAAAAGTTTGCTCAGCGCTGTACATTATAGTGGGGGACAGTGCATGAGACAATACAGTAACAACACAATACACGAGGCGTTCGAGAGCCCTGCTCCTTGGAGCTTACAACATGATTTCTCAATAGAAAAAACTGAAGTCCGAGGTATGCTATTAATAATTGTATTTTACTACATAATATATATAGTACAATATACTATATAATTAGAAATATACATATAAATATACATATTGGAGTAGCTACAATTCAGTTTTAAACTAAAAGCAGGTACCAGATAGCATTGTTTTACACCCTGGTCACACAAAACCCAGCTTTGAAATTGTGCAACTTACAGTGAAGTCGCACAATTTCAAAGTCGGATGAAATGTCGGTTTCAGGTGCGATTTGCAAGACATCTGACACAGATGTCTATGCAAATCGCACCAAATGTAGTGCATGTACTACTTTAGAAATCAGTGCGGCTCTGACTAAGTCGGGACCGCATCGATATGATCACTGTAATTGCAGACAATAGGGTGCAACTTGGCATGCAATTTGCATGTCGCATGGCATGCAAATCTCATGCCAATTCGCATCCAGTATGACCGGGGACTTAGTAGAGGAATTAGCTGTCATGGACTCCTTTGCTCCCTTTTGGCTTTGACAAACATGGAGTAAATTTGGCTTTCCGTTTTAAAATGATTTATCATAGTAAGGGCATTATTGTACAGACACACAAGCTACACCACTGAAAAAATAGGAGTCAAACCAAAATTGAGGTTGCATTATGCAGACAATCTTTATTTTAGTTTGTTTTACACAGTATGTACAGCTTCAATAGGATCTTTAATACTTCCTGGAGCAGAGCCTTTCTACTCTTCATCATGATGCTTTTGCTGTTGAAATAAAACTCCAATGTTAAGGTATCAAAGCATAGGAGCATATGGTGAATTTGTTAGTAAACAGAAAAAAACAGCAGTGATCTATTCTATAGGAACATGTCATAAAGGAGAAATAGTTGACCATAGGCAGGTCACAATAAAAGTTATACTCACCTTGCCTGCAACATCTCTACTCTTGGCTCGCATCTTGTTGACCTGGGACTCGGCAATGTCTGCTCGTTCCTCTGACTCATCCAGCTCATGCTGTACTTTACGGAATTTGGCTAAGTTTGTATTAGCTTGTTCCTCCTAAATATGAAACAAAAAATAAGAAAGTTGAAGATGCATGAAGAAAGCAGACAGATAACAAGGTGAGCGGAGAAAGGACAATATATATATGATATACACTTACAGCCTCCTCTGCCTGTCTCTTGTAAGCTTTCACTTTAAGCTGTAACTTATCAACCAGGTCCTGAAGACGAGCTAAGTTTTTTCTGTCCTCTTCTGTCTGTAGAAAATTGAGAGTGATTGTGACAATTACTCCCTGGCAAAAATACTGAGAGCCCACCTATAACAGAACTCATTTACACATCCTCACTTCTAGCACAAACCCAAAAAAAGGGAGCTCAGTCTGTGCTCAGCACAATCTTAATTATTGTGTTGTTCTGCTGCCATGCAAAATAATCTAGAAATGTAAATCAAATTTTAATCTTTATTTTTGACGTGTCATACCTGGTAGGTAAGCTCTTTAATTCTCCTCTCATACTTCCTCACGCCCTTCACAGATTCAACATTGCGTTTCTGCTCAGCTTCCAGCTCATTGTCCAGTTCCCGAACTCGAGCCTCCAACTTCTGCAGCTGCTTCTTACCACCTTTCATTGCAATCTGCTCAGCCTCGTCGAGACGTTGCTGGAGATCTTTGATTGTTTGCTCCATGTTCTTCTTCATCCTCTCGAGGTGGGCACTTGTGTCCTGCTCTTTCTTCAGCTCTTCTGCCATCATAGCAGCCTAAGTTATAGACATTTTTAAAAACAGTTAAAGAGAAAAAAATAGGATGTATTAGAGTTTTTCATTTTTAAAATATACACACATCAGTGATTGCTTTCTTGGCTTTTTCCTCTGCATTACGGCACTCCTGCACTGCTTCCTCCACCTCTGTCTGCAGCTGAGACAAGTCAGATTCCATCTTCTTCTTCTGATTGATCAAACTGGTGTTCTATTCAGGAAAATAATATAATAATGTGTGAATATCCATATGGTGAGAGAGTCTGAGTGACTTATAGGATATACATTAAGAAAATATGGTTGCTTTCTGACCTGTGAATGAAGGAGCTGTACTCTCTCGCTGGTCTCTATCAGCTCTTGTTCTGCAAGTTTCCGTCCCCTCTCAGTCTGCTCCACCAGAGACCGCAGTTCCTCCAGTTCAGCCTGGAGCAGCATGTTTCTCCTCTCCACAATAGCAATATTTTCCTTAAGATCTTCATTAACTCTCTGTGTGTCATCCAGTTGAATTTGGGTGTCCTATAAGGAACAAAACATATGAGTTATTTTTTGTATTTAATGAGTATCAAACATCAAAGAATAATGGACTGTCATCTGTACCTCTTAACAATTAGTTGTAGTTCAGTGCAAGTCACAGATTTATTAGGGCAAAACGTTGGACTCCATAAAATAATATTTTGTAGTTTAAGATTTTAACCCCTTGGCATCGGCGCCTCCCGGCCCTTTAAGGGTTTCAATTGCACACAAATGTACGGCTGCTCGGGGTCTAGGCCCAGATGCCTGGAGGCTGCACATTTGTGTGCGGCCGGCGTGAAGAGGTTAAGCATTCTACAGAGTCTACAAATATGCTTACATTATCTACTTACCTTAAGACTACCATGGGCCACCTTCAAGTGTTTGTGGGCCTCAGCTGCTGCACGGTTGGCCTGGCTAAGCTGAATTTCCATTTCATTTAGATCACCCTCCATCTTTTTCTTTATCCTAAGGGCCTCATTGCGGCTCCTGGTCTCAGCCTCCAGGGAGGTCTGCAGTGATTCCACCAAACGCTGATGGTTTCTCTTAATTTGATCCATTTCTTCATCCTTTTCTGCCAGTTTGCGCTCAATCTCAGACTTCACTTGATTATATTCCAGTTGGGCTCGCAAGATCTTGCCTTCTTCATGTTCCAATGAAGCCTGAAGACAAATACATTTACATATAATACATGCAGAAACATTTCATACAAATTCGAAGACTGGCATACTTTTTTTTTTTAACAACATGTTGACATAAATATACTAAATTACTGAAATAATTTTGTTGATTATTATTAAAAATAACCAAGTGTTGGGATTACTTACCTCTGCTTCTTCCAGTGCAGCCTGCAATTCCATTTTCTCCTGTTCCAGCTGCTTTCTAATCTTTTCCAGTTCATGAATATTCTTTCCACCCTCTCCCAGCTGCTCTGTGAGGTCTGAGATTTCCTCTGTGGAATTATTTTGTTATTAGTGAAGTTCATCTTAAGATATGAATCCACCCATGAAATCCTAATAGACAATCAACTCTTTTTCATCTTTTCAAATAGTAGAATATCGGTCTAATTTTCTCACCCTGGAGATTTTTGTTTTCTCTCTTGCAAGTTTCAAGATGCTCCAGAGATTCTTCATAGGCATTCTTCAGCTTGAATAGTTCAGTGCTTAGAGATCGAGCTTCTTTCTGTGATGCCTCTAGCTCTGTCTGGGACTCCTCAAATTTCTGCTTCCACTCAGCAAGGATCTTAAGGATTAAAAGAAATTTAGAAACTACACATGAAACATTTACCAGTTATAACATTCCCCTTCATTTAGGCTTTTTTTACCTTATCAAAGTTCCTTTGTTTTTTGTCAAGTGCAGCAGATGCAGCATTTGATCTCTCTAAGTCAACCATCAAATCCTCAATTTCATTCTGTAAACGATGTTTGGTCTTCTCAAGAGATGAGCATTTGGCATTTACAGCCTCTACAGCCTCTTCTGCTTCTTGAAGTCTTTGAGCCAACTTTTTCCTGAAGAAAAGGTTGCAATAATTACAAAATACATGTGAGTTTTTGGGAACTAACAGACCATTAATCTCCATATATCATAATATGCAAGCAACGATAACAAAGTAAAGAATATGTAAAGAGACATATACTATTAAGGATCATAATCATAAATGTTCATGCGAATGTAGATTATATATACTTTGGGTATTGTCATGTTCTTTCACCCACCTGGATAGACAAGGCTGAAGCAGAGCCTTCTAACAAACAAGCTTTATGCTCGTCTTATACAACAGTATGAAACATAATCCAAGCAAAAAGCTTCTCTGTTGAAAGGAATTTTAGCTGGGGTGCATTAACATACCTGGCCAGATGTTAAAGATGCAATTAATTAATAAAGCAGGGGGAACTGCAGGAGATGAAAAATGACAAGTATTTTTAATGCCAAAGCAAGCCAAGGAGTAAAGGGGAAAAAGCACTCGTGTAAGTAATTACCTAGCAATTACAGCACTAATTACATAGAGTGGAATTAGAAGGATGTTATCACTCACTTGGCCTCCTCCAGTTCTTCAGTCCTTTGTATGGCATCTGTCTCATACTTGGTTCTCCACTGAGCCACTTCTGAGTTGGCTTTGGATAGAATTCTTTGCAGCTCTGCCTTGGCTTCCTGTTCTTCTTCATACTGCTCCCGTAGGAGATCACAGTCATGACGGGCAGACTGCAAGGCATGAGCTAGAGCATTTTTCGCCTAATGGAGAGAGAAACAATGCTGTGTAAGATATTAAGAAACCAGGCATATTTAGTTACCTAAAAAAATTGACAAACTAAAATCAATTTGAGGTTGCAAAAGCAGCTGTAAAGTACCCCATTTTAAATGTATCTCCTGAATAATGTGTAAATGTTATATGTTGAGAACTTAGCTCTTCGGAGGTCTGCCAGCTTTAGAATCCCATAAAGACATGCAAGATAAAAACATATAATAAGTTGCATGTCACTATTTTTGGTCAAAATGTAATTATCTAGAGTCTATTAGTTTGAGCTCTTTACAATGGATATTGGTTAATATTTTTTATCTTAGTAACTTAATGATAATTACCTTGTTCTCTTCCTCCAGCTGCCTCTTAAGGTCTTCCAGTTGCTGCGTGTACGTTTGCTTTCCACGTGTTAGTTGAGACACTAATGCCTCCTTCTCATCTAGTCTGCGGGACAACTCTCCATTCTCTGTCTGCAGTTTAGCCTTGTGAGAAGTAAACTCATTGAGTGTTCTTTGAGTCTCTTCATACTTGGTCCGATGTTCATTCATCTGGTCCTCCAATGTTCGGCACATCTTCTCTAAATTGGCCTGGAAATCATAATGTAGAAGTGAGAGGAAGTAGTGTGGAGCAAATGACTTGCTTCTGCTTTAACAGTAAATCACTGTTATTACCAAATAATTTTGTCCTGTTTGCAGCTTACAAACTACCATCTTGATCCATTGAAGCTCGTTTCTTGTGCTAAAGAATTGAGGAACTGTGGCTGGCTTTTGCTTTGGAGAACCATGACCTCTGAGCTTAGCAACATCTTTCTCCCCAGTGGGATTTAGCAAATGAACCTTGTCATGATTGTGCGCAATAAGGACATGGAAGCTGTAGATGACAGCCATCTTGTTAAGGTCCCAGCCATTTTGTTTTTTATGAGCAGTGATCTTCCTCCCCTCCCTCCTCCTGAAAACTATGTAATTTGTAGCTGTAACTTTTAATGAACCTCAAAAAGAGCCTCTTATCTTAACTAAAACACAGTAGACGCCAGCGTCCAGAGCTGTACACAGCTAATTAGTCTTGGCAGGATGTCTGTTTCCATGAACCATGAAAAACTCTTCCCTCTGACCTATTGTAAAACAATAATAACTCTAGGAATGCAGAATGTGCCATAAAATGTCTATTCCACAACTTAACAATTCCAAATACAATTCATAGAATTCAACAGGAACAGGACACTTTAATATTAGGTATATATTTGAATGGGGAATATCATACCGAATAAATCAAAGTCATACATGACTACCCTAGCACATACAAAAGGAGAGAAAGCAGTCTCCTGCCTCATGGGTGACAAAGGTACGCTGTTTTTGGTATCCCTGGATACGAAATATAATTCTGAAAAATATTCTGTCCGTTTCTAGAATACCACCTGCACGTATTGGAAGTTATTAATATTAGTATGAAACTGGAGTTTGGATTTGGTCATAAATGTGATGACCTCCAGGACCCATCCCTTAAACCAGATGATTGGTTAGTTGTTCTCTGGCGAAACCCCTTTGATATCACAGAAAAAGGAGATGACAGGACCTGGTACAAAGGGTCTCATTTAACATCAACCAAGGAACACCCAAGAGAGCCAAGGCAACATTTTTGCTTGGACAATTGGACTCTGCTAAAGCCAAGGACTTCGCAAGTATTCTCCATTTTCACCTCCTTTTATTTCTCTGTTGAGTTATTGTTCTCTTTATGTCTTTGTAACATCCTTTTGTGTAAATATCTTAATTGCACCATTTGAACTTTTCATTATAAAACCTATTTTGAAAAGTGTTAAAATTATCTCTGAGGCTTTTAATGCAAACTAAAGAATCCCTGTCTCTTGAAGAGTGCTACTGTATAAAATAATCCTCTAAATATACCTGTCTGTGGTGACAGTGTGTGTTGCAGACATTTATGCTAAAATCATAGTGTTATTGCTAAGATTGTGAGTTTCCTCCTTCTTGGTAAAAAGGCAGTGGTGGAAGTTTAAAGAGTTAATTGCTTAATTAACCTAACCCAGTGACAATCACTCTTAGGCTGCTGGCACCTAGATTGTTGTCCTGCAAGCTGGAAACTCTCTGTGCAGGGTGCAGCTGAGCGTGGCATTGTTATGCAAGTGACAACACAATGTGAGATTGGCTGGTCCTTTGTCTCAAGTTGGTGAGAAGGGCAAGGGTCGGGCTTCGTGTCCATCACAAACCTGATATAAGGTATTGCTTCATATGACATTGGCACTCAAGGCAAACAAGAGTTTGAGATAACAGGTACTGTTATCAGTCACCGAGTCCACAGGACATAGATTTGTTAAGTCAGCTCACCTATTTGCAACATAATATAAAAAGAGAATTGATTCCCTATCACACATTGACCATGTGCCATCCTAAATAAAATATATATTAAATATGAGAATCATTAATTTCAGATGATTAAAGCCATTCCAAAAATAGAAACTGTGTTACACTACATAATTGTTTGCAAAGAGTAGATGACACTGCATATATTGGTTTATAAAAAAATGCAGGACAACATACTAATCCCCCTACCTTGGCTTTCACCACCTGCTCCATGTTAGATCCTATATCATCCAGCTCCAGTTTGAGTTCACTCTTCTCCTTTTCCAGTTTCTGTTTGACCCTCTGAAGGTTGTCTATCTGCTCACTGAGCTCTGCCACAGAATCGGCATGTTTCTTCCGTAGTGTAGCAGCAGTGGCCTCTGATTGCAGAGTGGACTCTTCAAGATCCCTCCGGAGTTTCAGGAATTCAGCCTCCCTCTTCTTGTTGAGCTCCATTTGCACTGAAGTAGCTCCTCCAGCTTCTTCTAAACGTTCACTTATCTCCTCTAGCTCTCTGGACAGATCAGAGCGAAGTTTTTCTATTTTGGCTCTTGCTGTTCGCTCAGCTTCCAGTTCCTCCTCCAGCTCTTCTATACGAGCCTAAAACACGAACATATATAATAAAAGAAATATAATAGGTGTATTTATGTATTTATGATGTAGATCATTTGTTAAAATAAGTAAAATATTCTGATGGTCAGTATGGGAAAATTGGTAAAATATTTGCATATTTGTACCTGCTGCTCTTTGAGTTTCTTTTGAAGTTGCATGCCTAAAAGTTGCTCATCCTCTATTTTGCTATTTAGCTGGCCGATCTCAAACTCCTTCCTGTCAAAGAAATGTTATGCAATATATCAACACCACCTACTAAGGCCTACTAAGAAAAAAAAACAAATCTAAGGTAACATACTTCTTTAACTTCTCCTCAAGCTGTTGCTTGTCATTCTCGAGATCCATCACGTTTTCTTGGGTCAGTTTCAGATCACCTTCCAGTTTTCGTTTGGCTCGTTCCAAATCCATTCTTATTTTTTTCTCTTGTTCTAAAGATCCCTCCAACTATTGGGAATAAAGAAGCGTCATGATTGATCTCATATCATACCATATATTTAATATAAATAGTTTGAACGTGCAGAGTACAGGTGTCACTTACATCATCAACCTGCTGCTCAAGCTTAGCTTTGGACTTTGTCAACACATTGACTTTGTCTTCTTCAGCCTGAAGGTCATCTAGTGTTTGCTGATGGGCCTCTTGGAGGGCCTTTTTCTCTTTGGTAAGTTTTGCAATGATTTCATCCAGGCCAGCCATCTCTTCAGTAAGATTTTTAACCTGAAACAAAAGGAGATGAACTGAAACTAAAAGGGAAAGGGGAACGGTCTTTGACAATAGTAAGGTTTCAGAAAGAAAAAGTATTACCTTGTTCTCTGTGGCATGCTTTTCCTTTTCCACTTTGGCTAATGTCAGCTCCAGATCATCAATATCCTTCTTGAGCTCAGAGCATTCATCCTCCAGCTTCCTCTTCTTAGCTGTCAGCTCTGCATTCATTTCTTCTTCATCTTCTAACCGTTCTGTCTGCTCCTTAAGCTTGGCTTCTAGTTGTATTTTGTTTTTAATTAGCTGGTCACATCTTTCCTCAGCATCATTTAAATTGTCTTGCTCCTGTTAAAATAAGATTTTATGCAGAAATACAATTTTTAAGCAAAAATGTAAAGAACATTACCATATATAAACCTATAAGAAAAAGATATACTGCTTTCTAAAGGTCATGTGTGATAGACATTCTGTAATAAATAAGATGATTATTCCATTAGTCGTCTCTGTTTACTGCTCGCAAAAGCTGCTACTATTTTAGCCTTGACATAGATATAATGACAATATACGCTCATTAATAAACCTGATGTATATTAGAATTTAAGTTATAATTATAGTTTTAAAAAAAATGGCATGGTGTAAGTCTTCTGCCTTTTGCTACCAATTTCTACTGTTTTTCTCTCCCTCGATGTACATTGGTGGGTGCTGTTTAGCCTGCATCAGTGGATTATTGGGCCAGTGGTTTTTGAAAGACAGCTCATGTCTCATATAAACACCAGTGTTTCTTTTATTTTTAATATACAATCTAATTAGGAATGAAGTAGGCAAACCCTTGCAACCACAAAAAGGGGTCTGAACATACAGTTAAATTTAATGTAGGTTTGTTTTCCCCAAAACCTAGTTGTGTGTTACTGCCATGATAGTCAGTCACTTAAATATTTTTACTAATGAAATTGAAGCTAAAAGTACTGAAGTATTAAAATGATTGTGTATGTGTAATAGGTTACGTTCTAGACATATGAACGTCTGTTAAGGTAGACGTACAGATTGCACTTGTAGTTGCAGATCATTCTTCTCTTGTAACAAGGAGACCATCTTTTCTTCCAGCTCCTTGCGTCTGGAGTCAGACTTCTCCAGGGCATCCTTTAACCTCTGGAACTCTTCCTTCATGTTTGCCATCTCTTTCTCTGTCTCTGCACTCTTAAGCAGGGGCTTGATCTTGAAATAAAGCTTCATCCATGGCCAATTCTTGACACCCATAAAAGCACGAATGTTCCACTGAATAACTAGAAGAGCATCTCTGAAATGATACAAAATATAAAGAATGAACCAAGAAATCTGCGAATGCACTATGTAGCACTACATAAAGCCAAATTTTGGGCAGATTAAATAAAACCCACAAAATATGGTTAGTATTAAGTTGGCCTTACACCTGTAGACTTTTGTGAGAAAATTTAATTTTCAGAATGTTCGTTCAGTTAATTAGGATTTAAAGCAGACAATTAAGTTTCAACCAGAGCGATTTAAGAAAGTGAAGGGTAAGGATGGAATTATTGTCACATCTAATGGGTACGAATTAATTTCTAATTTATTAATTTGTTCCCAGCCTAGAAAATCAAAACTGATTTTATACACTTGCACTTGTCAAAAGTAATCCGGAAATAGAACGTTTTAAAAAAAACGAGACATTGACATGGTACTCGAAATCAAAATGAGTCAAGTCCATGAAGGCACCATTGTAATTAACATTAACCAGTTATCCTCATGCAAAACATAATATTTTGTGTCCAAAAACATTTTCCAAACTTTCACCACTGTGAATATCTAAATCCTTGTCAGTTGATGTGCTTCCAACTATCCCAATCTTCACTTTATTCCATGCCACCATGCAGATTCCACACACTTTACTCAATGCAGAAGACCAGAGGAGGGTGACAGGAGAGAAAGCTGTAATGATTCTTGGATGCAAAGCTGATGTGTACTGCTTTTAAGTGAGTGTAACCAATTTTGATGCCAATAAATTTTAAAGATATACTACGTATGACTATTATAACTCTGCATGTGTCCTTTCTATGTTAAGCTTTTAACCTTTGAGGAGAGGTGAAACAGAAGGAGATTGCTGCCAGTGTGAGGGGAAACTGACTGGATATGAGGTCCACATAAGAGGGTGAGGGCACACCTTTAAAACCCATGATCGCTTGGAGTAAAGTAGAGATTGGGATAACACATCACCTGACAAGGATTTAGATATTTCAAGGATATTCACAGCGGTGAAAGTTTGGAAGACAATTTTGGACACACAAATTCACGTCATATTTTTATATTGAGGGATTCATTGTCGCACATTGAGCACGGGTTCACACATATGCGGTGCGGCACATTGCATGTAATTTGCACAGGAACCACACCACATTCCTGTGCAAATCACATGCAATTTCTGTGCGGTGCAATTTGAGCCATACATTTTGTATGGCACAGACCGCACCACATCTGCACCAAAGTAGTGCAGGACTCTTTTTTTGTCCGCACCAGAATTGGATGTGAATACCCATGTGATTTGATTCTGTACTTCGCACCTCGTTTTGCGAACCGATTTGGGGGTGCTGTTAAGTTCACATACGCACGCGCAGTGGTTTGCATGAATGGGGTACAATTGTGATGTGGTTCAGTTATCGCACAGAAATCGGTGTGAATTCCGTACCGCATCAGTGTCAACCGAGGCTCAAAGTTATTGATGTGCATGAGCTGTTTTTGAGATATAGTATATGTATACTTCACTAATTGATATATGATTTCTAATATGAAAAAGTTATATAATTTATTTATTACATATATGTATTAGGTGTTTGGCACTATTATGTTTTAATATATATCTATATATATATATATATATATATATATTTTTTTTTTTTTTTTTTTTTTTTTTTTTTTCCAATCACATTTTATATTTTAAGGGAGAAGTGCTACACCATTGATTTCGTATTTGAATTAAATTCTACAGGTGTAAGGCCAAGTTTTGTCCCTGCATTCTGTCTTGATAACCCTTCGGAAGTGAAACAGGGAAAAGGAGGGCAAACACATTATTATTTTTGTTATTACTATTATTATTATTACAAGTCTGGCTGAGAAAAATGACAAATCTTTTGACAGTTCAGATATTTCAATGTATGTAGCTGTTTGGCTGGAGTTCAGCTTTGAAAGGAAGATGAAAAGGCAGTGATATTAGGCACTGGTAGAATATTTGTAAATGGCCATACGTATAAAAAGTGAACTCTGTTGTAAACTAATTGTGTCTCTAATTGAATTTTGAGTGTACATAAATTCACCTGCGCTCCAAAATCTTCTTAAATTCATTTCTCATCAGCAATCCTCTAGACTGAGCTTGGATTCGTGTAATGATCCTAGAGAGTCTTTCATCTCTCATTTCTTCCAGAAGACCCAAAAGACCAGCTTTAAAGAACACCTGGATGGAAATGTAGGGTGTTGTTTGTAATTTTCCAAAGAAATTGAAAGAACAAACAGAAAAAAGCATACAAATACATGTTTACCTTTGTATGTCCAAATTTGTACTGAGTGTGATCAATTTCCAGTGAGCCCAAAAGCTTTTCAGCACCTTTCCTGCTGTCTATGAACTGTCCTTCAGGTATGGCTGAAGGGTTCAGGATACGATAACTGTTGAAGATAACATTTCTTAAAGAGATGTTCAATTATTATGTATGTACACTGTTACAAATATCTAGTAAGTGTGCCTACCGCTGTCTGAAATCACCATATAAGATGCGGTTGGGAAATCCCTTTCTGCAGATTCTAATACCCTCCAGTACACCATTACAACGGAGCTGGTGCATCACCAAAGGATTGTCCATCTCACCTGCAAAGTACATATACACACTTAGCATGCAAATAGACAAAAATACCATTATTGTCAGTAAATTAGGTGGAAAAGGGTGGTTATTAGGGAGACTAAACCAAAATTACATTTCAGCCATGGTAAGGACAAAGGAGAGCTAAGTTCTAAGGCAGTGGTCTCCAAACTGTGGCCCGAGGGCCAGATGTGGCCCTTTGCTTGCTTTTATCTGGCCCTTGGAGCACTATTTCCTCCATTGATACCAACAATGGGGCATAATTCCCCCATTGACACCAATTATGGGGCACAATTCCTCCCAATGACACTAACAATGGGGCACAATTTTTCCAAATAACACCAACAATGGGCCCACTGACACCAATGATGGGGCATAATTCCCCCTACTGACACAAATGATGGGACGCTATGCCTCCATATGACACCAATTATGGGGCACAATTCCTCCCAATGACACCAACAATGGGGCCCTTTGACACCGCTGATGGAGCACAATTCCTCTCATTGACACCAATGATGTGGCACAATTCCTCCCACTGACACTAAAGATGGGGCATTGTTTTTGCTTCACTGACATCGGGACCTTTCCTACTCTCAAAGGTCACAGTCCGGCCCTCCTAAAGTCTGACGGACAATAAACTGGCCCTTTGTCTAGAAAGTTTGGAGACCCCTGTTCTAAGGTAATACTAAAAGGAAAGATGGGGCCCTGCCTGATCTCTTGTCTGGTTATTACCTGGAGCTTTCCGTTCATTAGGGATGATACAACGCACAAAGTGAGGGTGAGTTGTTCTCAAGTTGGTCATGAGCTTGTTCAGATTCTCCTGTTGAAGCAAAAAAAAAAAAATTTCAGGGAGGGTGACATGTTCCAATACTTCCTGTTAGAGACATTCACCCCCAAAACATTCTAAATTAGTAGCCTTAGTTTTTGAATTGTGTTGAAGACCTATCTGAGTATTCCACAGCCAGCAAAAAGATTCAGCCATTTGGACTGTAGTACATAATAATCTGATGCATGAACATTTTTGTTATGTCACATATTAATGTTTCAGCTAAAAAAATTCTTACCCTGTGGAGAGCAGACACTGTCTGGAAAGAAGATCCCTTCTTCTTCCCTCCTTTACCTTTTCCTCCAGCATCTACCATTTGGAATAAAATGCAGAGTTAACATACACTGAAAGTCAGCAAACCATATAAATGTTTTTAATGTTCTATGAAGTCCTACCTGCACCATCAGCCCCAGCATAGTTGGCAAACAGGAGTGCTAAGAGCTTAAGTGATGACTTTTGATACAATCCGACAACAGTCTCATTAAGAGGATCCTTATTCTTTTCTAGCCAGCCGAGGATGTTATAGTCCACAGTACCAGCATAGTGGACCAGAGCAAAGTGAGCCTCTGGCTTTCCTTTGACATTACGTGGCTTCTGGAAGTTGTTGGATTTGCCCAGATGATTGTCATACAGCTTGGCTTTAAATGTCACATCAGTGGCCTTGGGAAACATACACTCCTCTTCAAGGATGGACATGATACCCATGGGCTGTGGAAAAAGAGAGCATAGCATAGTGTATAGTAAAGGGAAAAATTAGATATGTAAAAAGAAAACTTGTTTCATAAAGTCAAAGTAAGACAGGAAAGAACATGAGAAACACATATATATGTAAAGTAGTTCCCATCACTCTTACCTTCTCTATGAGATCAATACAGGCTTGCAGATCCATACCAAAGTCAATGAACTCCCATTCAATTCCCTCTTTCTTGTATTCTTCCTGCTCCAACACGAACATGTGGTGGTTGAAGAACTGCTGCAACTTCTCATTAGTGAAGTTGATACACAGCTGCTCAAAGCTGTTGAACTGAAGGTGTAAAGAATTTGTTTGACAGAGAAGTAGTGCAAATATAAGCAAAATGAATGTTTACTCATGATGAAAAAACCTACAAAATACACATACAATCAAAGAGCGTGCCTGCTTGTTCAAGTTTGGACCAGGGGCGGACTGACCATTTGGAAACTCGGGCACTGCCCGAGGGCCCGGGGTCAGTAGGGGGCCCCATGAGATGCCCCTGGTACCTTTTTCATAGGCTTTTTTGAGTTTGGGCAAGGACACAGGGGCCCCATGATCTCCTATTGCCCGGGGGCCCCATGAGTTGTCAGTCCACCCCTGGTTTGGACATACAGTATATACAAGCCAAGGCATAGACTTTATTCTAGATATGCAGTTTAATCTCAGAAACACCTTGGCCATTATCCATTCTCCTCTTACTGTGGTTTTACTGAACCCTCTGATACCATAAAGTCTTATTTTACATTTTATTATATAATACTTACATCAAAGATCTCAAATCCTGCAATGTCCAGCACTCCAATGAAGTATTGTCTGGGCTGCTTGGTCTCCAGGGTGGTGTTTATTCTAACCACCATCCACAAGAACATTTTTTCGTACACTGACTTCCCCAGGGCACCAATAGAATAGTTTACCTAAGCAATGAGGAAAATGAAAGTGTTAGAGTGACTGTAAAAGGTAGACAAATAGAGAAGGCAGCAAATGAAAGTATACATTGAATGTAAAGCCTAAATGGTTATTTGAAAATCAAATATATAGCAAAATAAATTTCAAGTGAAGAAGGAATAAATACTATTAAGGTAAGATAAAGCTGTCTTCACCTGCTGGACATTTTGTCCCTTGGTGACATATTCATTTCCGACCTTAACTCTGGGGTGACACAATCCCTTCAGGAGGTCAGCAGAATTCAGGCCCATGAGGTAGGCAGATTTGTCAGCCTCTGCAACATGAGCACAGTACATGTAATAACTCAGCCTTCATCAAGAAACATTTATATGATGGACTAAATATACTGTATCTTTGTGCACACCATAGCCAAATAGCTGTAATTTAGCAGCATTTTTGTAATTTTCTACTTTTTTTTTCCATTTAACCCTTTTTAAAGTGATATCTTCAAAACTGCAGTATGCAGTGCATTTGAATTTAGTACAATTTGCTTTGAATATTATGTTTTTTTACTTTCCACCAATATTGAGCTTAACAAATACCTCTTCCCATATACTCTATGGAAATTTTTTTTTCTTTATTGATTTTTGGCACTGTTTGTAAATTATGTGTGGTTAAGATACTTTATTTTCTGTTACAGGTCCAGACTGCTAGGTGCCAGGACGGAATCCATTGTTTTCTTGTGTTTGTTTATTTATTTAAGTAATATAATTTTCTCTTGGGACTTTTAATGTGTGCCATACCTGTCTAGGGGGAAGGTTTTTCGTATAAATGCTGTGCTGTTTGTTTATAAAGTCAGTCTTGTTTTACTCCTACATTTGTACTGTCTGATGCTTGGGGTAACTTTGCTACATTCTGGTTCCAAAGTGAAGAAAGCTGTATTTTAGCGGCGATATCCAATTTGGGTGTCAGGCAGTCCATCACAATGGTGTTCCCATTAACCATCTGGCTTCACCCAGAAATGTTTTGGCTTTGAAAAAAAAAAACACGAGTCTCCAAGCCGCATTTCAGGTGCCATTAAGAGATAACAGCAACGTAAGCGTGATGCGTGTTATGCTGCATTTTTTGTGCGTTCCTGGAATGTACAGGTATGAATGGGGCCTTAGTAATATATGAAACTTAAGCCTGTCTCGCTTCTGATCACATCCAGCCCCTGTTGAGGTATTTATAAGTATGTAAGCTGCAGTGGAAGATTCCTCCATCTGCTCTCTATAGCATTGATGGAGAAAGGGTATGACCAGCTTTAAAGTTACAGTAGTATGGTGTATATTGAATATATCTACTAATTCTGTTTCATAACGTACCCTCAGTCCCATCTGGCTCTGCTTGTTCTTCCCTTTGTTTCTGCTTGAATCTCATGTTTCCCATATGCATGATGGCTCCAGTCAACTTGTAAACACCAGCTTTTTCCTCACCTGTGAAACCCAGGACATCAAAGGCATTCTGGAAATGAGGGGGTATTAGACAATGAGAGTTTAATATAACATGAAAAACGACTACCAAATCTGATTGACAATCACTGTATCAACCAAGAAAAATATAAAGTTATTAAATTTAACAATAAATTGTATTAGTTTCAGTGTAAATCATCTGAATAAAAAGATACCACAATTCATATGTATATGTTCATAGTGTGACATATATAAGTTTTATATCATAAATAATCAAAATATTACAATCCTATAATTAATTTTTTTGGTAAAAATTCATAGCCAAACAAAGTTCATAAACATTATCCTCATCTTCTCAATAATAAGGCTAGCCATACCACGATTCCTCCAGCCATGCCTAACAGCGGGATGAAAGAGTCTGCCCTGCCTGCTTTTGCATTCAGACAGTCACAGCGCATGAAGCTGTCTAAACACCTGATCATTGACTGCAGCCCACAATATTCTACCTGCTTCCTTGACACAGCTATAGATGGGCAGGCTGATTGTACCCAAGTCGATTGATGTACGACTTGAGTACACCTAGCATGTTCAATCGTACATGTGATTATTGCTCTTATCACTTTGTTTTCCCGGTAGGGACAGTATTGATAGGGGAACCATGTATAGCCTGCCTTTGTTTTTTTTTAGTTGACTTTTGTGGAGCCAGGTGGTGGCAACACAAATTCAAGCTATGCATGACCAGCTTAAATGTAATTCATCTGGTGTATCCAAACTCAATTTGTGTTAATCGCCTCCACCTTATGGGCTAAAATTCACCACAATTGTTTGACCGCCCGCTATAGGTAAATCAAACTGACTTGTGTCCAAGCAAAAGTGCACTAGGCACTATAAACACAACATGAAAAGCTGTACTGCATTAGGCATATTGGTATTTACATCAAACTCACAATCCTTGCCACAGATCTAGCAAGGTGCATGCCAAGGTAGGGTTGAAGATGTAGGCACGCATGCTGATGGATCTGTGGCAAGGATCATGAATTCCAACTACAAATTGATATATCTATATGCCTGGTTCAGTTCAACCTATCATTGGGGTTTCTTTACCAGGGATTACAGAAGGCTAATATCAAGATAGATTCATATACTTATGTTAGTTTTATGCAGAAATAAAATTCATATTTTTACTGAATTCATTTAATTCGACCAACCAGATTTATTTTAATTCCTTCAAAGAAACTATAATCTTACATCTGTTGCCATGAGTTCATCAGAATCATCTATGGAAGCGACAGTGACTTCTCCTTGGGAGATGTAGGAATAGTCATATGGGTTGTTCGTAATCAGAAGCATATCTGTCATTAAGGACAAAAAAAAGTATGTAGTGATAAAATAAATATTAGATATGCCCTTTTACTAGAAGATATGGACAATGGTGCAAAAAACAGACAGCTTTGCTCTGAATTATTAAAGCTGAACTCCAGGAATAAAAAAAAAACTACCCTTGCAATGGGCACTGTTAAATGCTTGTTTAGTCTAGGGGAGCAAGGGACCATCCACAGCCTGAACACATCCTGGAGATTCAGGTAGAAGAGAACAATGCTGGACGGAGGAATAGGATAAGCAGTACACCTTATACCTGCACCATGAAACTAAAGGAGCATTTAACCCTACAGTGCAGGGGACCTCACTGCAAGAATTGATTATATCTAATTAAGATTCTATTTCCAAATAACATTTACATGATATGGACAAAGTAATACCCACCTAGAAGTTCTGGCTTCTTATTGGATAATATCTGGTAGAAGATGTGATAATCCCTCTCAGACTTCAGCTGGAAGATGACACGAGATTTCTCCAGAAGATCTAGACAAAGTGGTATTAGTTAATCAGAAGCTGGTACATTTTAGCAGGAAAATAATAAACAACTTTTAAATTAAATATATCTTATTAACTAAAATACATTATTGTAAGTTGGTGATCCATAAAACTATACTATACAAACCTTAGCAGACATATGTAGTGCTCACCCTGAAAGGGACTGCTGAGTAGTCCCAAATTTCTTTTCGCAAACTCGTGTATCAGCAGCCAGGGACACAGTTCCAGTCACTCGTCTGGCTCAATGAATTGTCTAGGGGTATCCTTTTTTGATGCTTTATTAGAAGTTGAACTTGGACAGGGTGTAGTTAAACTGTGGGATATTCCAGTAACAAAATATAGAAACCCAAGGACACTTCTCACTTTTTAGAAGAGTCCTTGCAGCAGCCATTAAGGGACTGAGCTACACTTGGACACTATAGAAGATGTCCGAGTTTGAGCAAGAACTGGCATTGATGCATAAGAGCTAGTAGCAGCACATAGGATCTTACACACAGGTTTGTACTCACAAATATCCCTGGATACTTAGA
Source organism: Staurois parvus (assembly GCF_062004578.1). Taxonomy (NCBI): domain Eukaryota; kingdom Metazoa; phylum Chordata; class Amphibia; order Anura; family Ranidae; genus Staurois; species Staurois parvus. The sequence goes on from NW_028317995.1 coordinate 455,275, forward strand.
TACCTCTTCCCAATATCAGCCAGACATTTCTCCCACAAACTCTCCAGACCAGATCCCCGATGAAATTCCTCAGTCAGTTCCAGCAAGGTCCAGTAGAATAGGCCCTCCAGCTCTAACATAGCTGGGACCTTGATGCACACTAGAACAAGCCCCCTAGCTTTAGCATAGTTGGGACCTCGATGAGCAAATGAAGAGCAGAACTACCCAGAAGGGCATCAGCCATTCAGGCTGGGAACTTCTCCTTCTAGATAAGAACCCCTCTATCTTAGGCCTCAAACTATTTATGCATCTTCCCAGCCACCTACAGGGCACCCTCTCTCAGGGATTGACTGTGACCACATAAATATTCAGGCTGTGGATTTGACCCTCCCAGTCCACTATATTCTAGAATACTCCAGAAAGCAGGGGTAAGCAGTCAAACCCACAACCAGTGAAGCCCAGAACAGCCAAAAGTAATCACAAAGCTGCTCTACTGATTACAGAGGAGCCAAAAGAACTAAATTTATCTAACTTAACTAACAACTTATCTAAGAGGGTGCTACACATAATATGTGAGAATTTTAAAATACATTTTAGTATTGCTGCACAATGGATCAAGCAATATGAAGGGAGAGAAAAGAGAGGAACTCACAGGTTTCTATATCAGCAGAAGCCAGCTTCCCGGAGGCACCAAAGTGGATCCGGATAAATTTACCCTGACCAGTGTGAAAGATGACAAGGAGGAAGACAGAGAAATAGAGATCAGGAAAGGACGAGAATCCACTGCTCAAAAAGAAAGAAACATCAAAGAGACAGGACAAAGCTAAGACAGCAAGCTGGAATATAAGTTAAGCAAAGTACTGTATGTATAGAGGCACAGAAGAAACAGATAAAGGAATATTGTTATGGAACATGTTACGGTTTTACTCACAAATCGGGAAGAGTTGTCATTCCGGACTGTTTTGGCATTCCCAAAGGCTTCCAATGCAGGGTTAGCCTGGATGATTTGATCCTCCAGAGTTCCCTGATGAAATGTTGATATCAGTCATGAGTAGGCATTCTAATTCTGTTTTATTCACCAATGCCCCATAATTTATCTCTTCAGGCAGTCCCCGGGTTACAAACAAGATAGGTTCAAAGGATTTCTTCCTAAGTTGAATTTGTGTGTAAGTTGGAACAGGTACATACAAATTTAAAAAAATGTTTTTTTAAGTGTAGCTCCAATCAAAAAATTAATATTTAAGTTTTCTGGATAGCATAGGGAAGGGTTAGCGCCCCTGCACTGTTTGTTTTGCTGTCTGTGCCCCTGTTCAAAAGATTTCACCTCACTTTCTGTTTCTGTGACAATTGGATTTTGGAAATTTCAGGTTGTGGAAACAAGGATTGATGATGAAACTTCAGTGGTGGCATCTTTTTTCCCTTGATAACTCTTACAGGAGTAAATTTCCCTTCCTAGGGGTAGATTTCCTTCAATTCCTGTTGTCTCCCCCTGTTTCTAAGTCGTATGTATGTAACTTGGGGACTGCCTGTACTAAATTAAAGGTAACATTGTTTCAGTGAGTGAATTGGTAAACTGTTTATTGTATTCCAGTTATTAATTTGTTGTGTTTGTTACTTTAATCGCCCATTTTCTCCCTTGTATTCCCCATCACCTTATTAGCACTGGCTGTATCCTTTTTTCCTCCAATGGCTGCAATGCTGGCAAAGTACTGAATGACACGCTTTGTGTTTACAGTCTTCCCGGCACCAGATTCTCCACTAAGTAGTAGAACATGGAGGCAGCATTAACAATTTAGACAATTATGTATGTACCTAAGAGCTAGTGATGCAAAAAAATGCCAACTTACGTGATCAGAATAGACTGATTCTCACGATCTAGGGAAAAAAAAGAAAGCACAAACAAATAAGCAAAAAACACACCCATAGTACAACTTATATGACTATGGATCATCTTCAGAGAGAAAAATGTAAATAACACTAGATTAACAGTCTAATAGTATAGGCTCCTGTGGCCCATTGGCACTTTTTGTGTGGCCCTCGGGGCCCCTACAAACACTAATCTGTGTTTCCTTAGTGCCCTATTATTGTAGTGATTTCTAGCAGCCTCATGTAATGTCTCTAGTCTATGATTCTCTCCTGAAGCATGTCCGCAGTCTCTAACAACACTTATAGCATGTTTACAGGCTCTGACAGTCTCCTGCGGCATGTTCGCAGTCTTTGATCATCTCTTGCATTATGCCCACAGACTCTGACCATGTCTTGTATCATGTCTGCAGTCTCTGACCAACTCTTTGACTATATTCTGGTGTGTGTCTGCTGTCTCCGATAATGAAAATTCACTGAACGTTTTGTTTGGCCCTTTGGCGATGTCAAGGTCTGCACTTAAAGCCTCCCGATATCTAGAAAGTTGGTAACCACTGGTATTGACAGTAACCTAATATCCCATATTTATAGTAGTAAAAAGTTTGGGCATTGACCAAGGTAGCTGACCTGTCAGCATGTACTGATAGGCATTGTCAGAGATGGAGAAGATATGAGGTGGAGCTTCACTCCTCTTCTTCCCACGATAAGCAGCCACAACCTCTGCATTGTACACAGGAAGCCACTTGTAGGGGTTCACCGTCACACAGAAGAGTCCTGAGTAAGTCTAGTAGAACAAAGAATAATACAGATAATATACAGCTGCATCTAAAAGAGATAGATAATATACTGGAACACCCAACAGGCATTTATTAGTATGCTGCATACATATGGGCCGTAATATCAATATTCAAATCTCTTACATAGATCATCCAAGCTGCATAACGCTCTTTGAGGTTGTACAACACAGCTGGTTCATGCAGGAAGGTCAACATAGCCATGTCTTCAATCTTATCAAACTTTGGTGGATTTTGCTGGTGGACGTCAGTTTCTTTCACAGTTACAGTCTAGACAGAACCATAAAATGTAAAGCATTACTATTCCAGCATTCCAGATATGGAGAAATAAATAATTAATTCACAGAAATTATACAGAAGAAAATACAGACCTATAAAAATCCTGCATTAAGCTTTATTTCGCATACCTTGCCATTTTCAGTGTCAGCTACTACTTTGCCACCTTCGCGGCTTGTGATCTTGGCTTTCACATATTCCTCTACGGCATCTGGCACAAAACACTCTGTCCTGATGTCAAAAGGACGAGTCTGAGCCTCTAGTCGCTCCTTGCCAGACTTTCGGAGATACGAAGCAGCTGCCCCAAAGTCAGACATTTCTCCTTCACTCATTTTGAAGTCTACAAAGAAAGGCAAAATTAAGAGTACCTCATATATAATGCTAGGCTCTTATATATTATTTTGGTGCTTGTTCAAAACTGAAACAGCACTCCCTTTTAAAAAATGAGCTATAGATAAATGGAGGTAAAGCACATTTATCAAGTATAAGGCCTGTGGGCTGAATGCGGCCCGTCAGGCCATTTCCTATGCCCCTCACACCTCCTTTGCAGCTGCAGCACCTCCCTCATCTCTGCCCCCACTTTGTCTCAGCAATCAGCAGCAGAGAGGAGGACAGAACTCCTCCTATAGAACCTGCACCTCTTTGTGCAGGCGCAGCACCCCCTCTTCTCTGCCTCCCCTGATTTCAATATTCAGCAGACTCCATCAGGTGACTCCAGCCCTCCTCTGGTCCTCCCCCAGACCCTGCACTTACTGCTTCCCAGCTCCGCCCCAAGCTTCTCCCCGGTAGCAGCATAAGGTAAGGTGGGGTGCACTGTGATGTAAGAGAGGGTGGGGGACTACAGATTAAAGGAAAGTCCAGGGGGCCGCATTAAAGCACATATCCACTTTATTGTATAGAAAAGCAGCTTAAAAACACCATACTGTATGCCAGTGGGGGAAGTTTCACGTGTATCACGCCAACCTCGGTGCCTAATCATAACTGAGTGCTGAGGTTGGCGTGATATGTGTGAACCTTTTTCCCCCATTGGCATACAGTATGGTGTTGTTAAGCTGCTGTTCTATACAATGAAGTGGCTATGTGCTTTAGTGCGGCCTCGCGGACTTACCTTTGAACTATAGCACAGGTGTGCGAACTGGGCCAGCACACATGTTGAAGGATTGTGGAGTCTAGGAGTGGTGAGCCTACCTGAATCAGCGTTACCTTCCTTCTCTACATTGAGACTCTTGATCTCTGATGATTGCGGGGGCTCTTGACATCTCATGAAAGCAGGGGGGGTGCTCTTGACTTAAGCCTCGTGCACATGGGCCAAATATCATCCATATCGGCTTGTTCAAGAGACATCGGGCAACATTCAGCTCGTGTGTACACCAGCCTGTCTGACAGAAGCTGGCTGAATGGCTGGCTTTTGTCGAATGAGCATGCTGGAAAAACAGCATCTGATCAACATTCGATCAGTTCTGGCAGCCAATGGCGGTCCCCAGAACACAATAGCTTAGCGCAGAGATCGCTGTACTAGTATCAGATAGTTAGTACAGTGAGCTCCTCCCAAGCTCTTCAGTTTTTTTCTCGTTCAGCCTGCTGGGTTGAACAAAGAAAAAACTGATGGTGTGTACCGGGCATTAGAGATACAACTGGCCATTTGAGGGCAATCATAATGCTGATGTGGTCCATGATGAAATGAAGTTTGACACCCCTGATGTAAGTTGAATATAATGTAATGTGAGCTTAGAGCTAGTAAATGAAGAAAAGCAACATTTATGCTTGTGCACCTTGGCATCATTGACCCATCCACACATAACCCTCTGTTCCCTCTGTAGTTATGCCTCAGTATGTTTTGGGTATAGGATACAGGTTCAGATAAGTAATATAACTAAATTACAGGTTGCAAGTGTTTCTTAGTATCTGTCTTATCATGGGTTCATTAGACCAATCAATACTTACTATATGTTCGTCATGCATTCAAATTTATTAGGACACTTACTGACCAAGCCTACACTGATATCATATTAGGCTAGGTTCACATCTGTGTGGGTGGTGCCACTGCGGATCCACATGAAAATCCGTGCAGCCACACCACCCGCACACAGGAATGCCGACCCGCGCGCGGGTGCTATTAGTTCTAATGGCATGCCGCCCGCACTGGAAAACGCAACCGTACTGGGAACTGAGGTCCCTGTGCAGGCTGCATTTTCAGAAGAAGTGCATGGACTTCTCTGCGTGTCACGGGGCAATTGAGTCCATTCAAATGAATGGGCTCTCGTGCCCACGCAAAACGCGGCCCGCACGGCCGCATATATGTGAACCAGGGCTTACTGTATAGATAATATTGTAATTAGCATAACTATTGTTTGATTATTTAGCCAGCTGTGTAAAAAAAAAGAGAAATGTGGAAATCTGAGGAAGGCCGAGAGCAATAGAAAATACTTGAATTTATTTTTTTTTATACTGGAGTTTGGTGTTGCTTTAACCATATGCTGTAGATTTTCACATTTATGTTCAGGATGCTATTGGAAATAAATGGTGTAATGACATGATTAGAATTTAGAGGAAGTTTCTCTTACCTTGTTCTCAACTACCCAACACAAGAAGCAGAGGATGGACTTGTTCTGGGCAACAAGAAAAAGCACAATTAAACTTTGGCAAGGCAAGGAATGACAAGTACTCAGGAAGTTCCTGGAAGTATCTACTGCAGAGGCAGTCTTGGGAATAATAGCTAACATTTTAGAGGAACATGAGATAAGAAGAGGAGCCAAGTGATAAAAGGATGCAGATACAGAATAAGGGCACAGCAATATTTATAGAACAGGGATGATATGAAGTAAACGCAAGACAGATAATTGAGGTGTGGGAGATGACAGGAAACATAGTGGCAAAGACAGCACATCTTACTTTTATCATATCAAACTATGTGCGGACCACAGAAACGTATAATCAAATCAATTTAAGCATTCAGGTTATTTTAACACTCCATAGTAAATTCTTCTTACATCAACAAAAATTATGTCTTTGAAATACTTTGAAATGTGCAGCTATAAACAGAAGAAACTGTCAAATACCACCATTGTATTTGGATAATATGGAAGTCCTAGTGATAGGCATACACTTTAGAGAGGACAAGGAAACTTAATAACAATTATCCATCTCAGCACAGTAATGCTGGGTACATATGATCCGAATATTAGCCGGATCAGCAGGAACTGGCCAGCATTGGGACAGTGTGTTCAGCTGCCTGTCCAACAGAAGCAGGTCCAACGACCAACTTTTGTCAAAGGGATATGCTGGAAAACTAACAACTAAACGGCAGCCGATCAACATTGGCAGCCAATGGCTGTGAGTGCTGATCAATGTGTTGTGGGGGGAGGCAGCCCTCCTGTCAGAACACAATAGCTCAGCGGGAGAGATCGCCGCACTAACATTGCATAGTTAGTACGGTGAACTCTCATTTTTTTTTCCTTCAGCTCACTGGGTTGAACGAAAAAAAACATTGCGTGTACTAGGCGTAAAGCTACCTACTGTTTTTATATAGAATGTCTCTCTTTGCCTATGTCATTATAAGCATACCACTTATGGTGATGAATGAAAATGTTATATGATATTTATCTACACAACTTCTAAAGATTAATTATGAAGACTTTCCAGTGTATTGTTACAGTGATAAAATAATTACAGGTGCTCGAATATTCTTATAAAAGCTAAAGCATATATACCGGTATGTACATTGCTGATTAAAAAAGGACATGCTCTAAAAATTTACATAACAAGGACAGATAATCAGAGCTGCATTCAGTACACAGAACAAGAGAACCTAAATAATTGATATTAAGGAACCAGAAAATGTCTAGGGGCAAATACGTTGAGAAATTGGTCCTATTAATAAAATGCCACATGGTAGCTGAAACTTGGGTATAGCTGGTTTACATACTGCCATAATCTCAAATATTGGGGTAAACCAGTAAACCTTTCACTTAATTTCACTGTTCTACTGTATTTAATACACTCACATGTGGCCTAATGAATAATAATTTCAAATACACAATACCAATTCTGCCTTTAGAAGTTCAGCTAACTGAAGGAAAGTGTGGATCTTTGCATCAAACATCTATAGATGTATCTTAAAACTGATTATGTAAGCTTACCTTTCACTATACAATCTGATTGTACAATCTACTTTAGATCTACCATTGGCTATGTAGTGCAAAGGCCTTCCTGAATTACTACAAATTGAATGGATTGTTCAGTTGGTCCTCATATAACATACCTTTGGTAACTCAAGAGAAGATTGTAGGGAGATTGTGAAATCAGATTGTATAGCCAGCTTTACATTGTATATATTTATGGTTTATGTAAATTTTATGTGTTTCTCCTAGAATACTTTATGTGTTAGGATGTAAATAAGTATGGATTAGTATGATTACTTTAAATATTTTGCTACTTTAAATATTTTAATACTATGATTGGCAATATTATGTATTATATCATATTATATTATAAAAATATGTTTTCAGACATGACAAAGCCTTGCAAGGAATGGAAATTAAGTTTGTGCATGATTAAATGTAATTTGGTTTAATCACTGTAACCAGAGTCAGGCTATTTGGTTATCTGTGTCTACAGTATAAGGCAATGCGGGTACATTGCTCAGGAAATCAAAATATATGCCTACAACTGTAGACGAATGCATGGCCTCCTGTGTCTCATTAGAACATCTGTTGGACTGCATTACTGTATGACTATAGAGAGTTGCAGTTATTTTGGGCAATGCCATGTAACAGGGATATAACTTGAGACTGAAAGCACTGCAGTTATTTGGCACCAAGAAGTGTGTCATTATTATCCTGTGATAATAGCTGCAGAAGATCTCTTTGGCCCAAATCTCTTGCTCATCTCTTTTGAATAATGTATTTTCAGTATTTGGGACTCTCAATAACCTTAGGCACCCTCCAGATGAATGCTCTGCCTGTCTGTATTTTGCACGCATCTGGACAGCACACAATGGGCAAGATGTAATAAAACTGATGCACACCAAATCTGGTGCAGCTGTGCATAGTAACCAATCAGCTTTTAACTTCAGCTTGTTCAGTTAGGCATTGACAATTAGGCCCGCTGCACATATATGCGGCCATGTGGGCCGCGTTTTGCACGGGCACGAGAGCCCATTCATTTGAATGGATTCTCGTGCCCTGTGACACACAGGGTAGAAGTCCCTGCACTTCTTCCGAAAACGCAGCCTGCGCTGGAACTTCCGTTCCCAGTACAGTTGTGTTTTCCAGTGCAGGCAGTGTGCCATTAGAACTAATGGCACCCGCCTGCAGGTCCGCATTCCTCTGTGCGGGTGGTGCGGCTGCACGGATTTTCATGCGGATCTGCAGCAGCACCACCCGCACAGATGTGAACCTAGCTTTAAACTGGAGGCTGATTGGTTACTATACACAGCTGCAACAGAGTCTGTGTGCACAGGTATAGTAAATCTCTCCCTATGTATTTCTATGGGAGTGCAGATGTAATCGGTTGTGCATGCATTTCCTTCTGTCCATTTACAAGAAACTTTAGGTCTGCAAAAACAATGGAAACAATATATATCCTTTTCTGTTTTTGTGGCCCCAAAAGGGAAAGATCAGACAAACACTGATGTGAACAGACACACATCGGCTCCCAGAGAGATTGCATTGGTCCATTTTTCCTCCATCACAGGATTAAAGAAAAATTGGAATGGATAAGGAAGTCACAAAAGTGATATTGACCCTGTCCTGATGTGACTCAGCAGGGGATGTGTTTCTGCTGACATAGAATTGAATTGATCATGTGACAAAGCACTAGGGTTTATTTACTAAAACTAGAGCATGCAAAATCTGGTGCAGCTCTGCCTCGAAGCCAATCAGCTTCCAGGTTATTTTGTCAAAGCTTAATTGAACAAGCTAAGTTAGACGCTGATTGGCTACCATGCCCATTTGCACCAGATTTTACACTCTCCAGTTTTAGTAAATCAACCCCACTGCGTTTGTGTTGCTGCCAGGTAATGCAAAATGATTGTAGTTTTCAAAATATAAGCTGAAATGTAGCATGAAAAGTTAAGTATATAAATTGAAAAGAGTGGACATAAATTCACAGATGCACCTTTTCCTATCAAAACTTGCTTTTTTTAATGGGCTACCTACTACTGTATGTCCATGTATGAATGTAAGTTGGGGACTTTAGATTGTACACCCCTTGAGGGTTAGGGACTGATGTGAATGTACAATATATATGTAAAGTGCTGCGTAAACTGACGGCGCTATATAAGTACCTATAAATAAATAAATAAATAATAAATATACCTGTAATGTGTATGCCCAATGGACTTACCCCAGACTTGGCTGCTCACTCTTCCTTGGTGACAATAGCATATGTGCCGCTTTTGTTCTCTTATATCCCCAACTCTCTACCTTATTAGGAACATGTCATCTAATTCTATTGTGGGCACCCCCCCCCCCCACTCCTTTCCAAATCTATTGTCCAGTCCCATTCATCTACCAGCCATTGTCTCAGCAATTTGGGTGGGGGTGTGTGCATAAGTTTGTGCGTATGTGTAACACAACCCTTGAATGACATGGAGCAGATTTTGTTGAGATGACAGTGACACAGAAAAAGCATGTTTTCCATGTAAGGAGCGACTGGTACCACTTAAAATTTCACACCCTCGCCCCCCTCTCTTTACTCCTTGACCCCTCTGCCCTTTGCAAGAGCTAGATTTAGGATCCACTTGTGTGCATTCCGGAGGCTAGGACAATAGACAGAGTGAGAGTGAGGAGCTATTTCAGGGATGAGGGTGGCCTTGAGCTGTCTACAGGCAGCATGTTCAATTCACTCCGCTACAATATTCCGTCTTGACAACCTTTTGTTTCAGAAAGTTATTTTTAAGATGCAGCTGATCACAATACTCACTGTATTAACTCTTTCCTGCAACACACATCTAACTTGAGCCACTGAGCATCCTATTGTTCTGTGCAACACTAACTGGTTCTATGTATTCGGCCACAAAGCTACAAAGGTAGAATATGAAGAATAAGAAGAATGAGATAAATTAATGCATATCTACAGCCGAAGCCTTTTCACATTTTGAATGGAGTAAGGAATAGGTAAACCCATCAGGTTTAATTCAGCCTCTGTGCCCTATAGGGGAGATGTTCCTGCTATTTCTGTCCTTTAGAAATGAAAGTATATAATTCCAAAGGAAATAAATTATTATTATTATACAGTATTTATATAGCGCCGAAAAGTTTGCTCAGCGCTGTACATGAGACAATACAGTAACAATACAACACACAAGGGGTTTGAGGGCCCTGCTCCTTGGAGCTTACAATCTAGAAATTCATCTCTAATGCCCCTTACACGCGATAAGAAAATTGTACGAAAAATTTCACGGAACCACTGGTTGAACGATTTTCACTTCGTTGATGAGCAGGATGTTTTAACGATATTGTGAATGAAAAAATCCAGTTGAACAACAGTGAAAAATGTTGTCGTTTTGCATATGAACGACCGATTTTCTATGCGGTGGTATGACGGTCGTACGAAAAAAATCTATAAAGCGCTATCACACATGAGCGGAAACAGAAGATGACCCGGATGTTTATGTCCAAAGAATCTTCATAAACATGAACGAAAAATCCAAGTGTTAAAAGTAGATTGGCCTAATGAGATAATGAAACCAGAATTCTGCAGATTCTATTTTATGTATCACTATTTATGTATATAGATAATGTAATAAACGATATTATACTCATTGCTGTTAATTGTTGTGTATATCTCTTGTTCTGGCAGGAAGGGTGTGGGTACCAGGTCATAAGAACACTGCATCACTTCCACTTGTACAGAAGACTTCAATACTACGTAGTGCCCGACAAACAATTTTTTTAGATTGGTTAATGTGAGCCACGTTTTCGACCAACTAACGAACAGCTCTCGGTCGTCGGATGACCGATCGGTTGATTTTCTAATTGTGTATTCCCACCTTAAGGTAGTAGCTACCCAAAGTATCTCTATTGGCAGATTTTACCTTTTACCTTTTTTTTTTTGTTTTTAATCCAAACAACTTTTATTGTCATGATAACAGAGAAAATGGAACAGTACTTACAGAATCCACAATGACATTACTGCAACAGCAGGATTACACATAAATAGAACAACGTGGATACACAGATCCCGTAATAAACAGAATAACAGGAATGGTAATCAAACAAAACAGAGACCACAAGGATCCAAAACTTTCGTGACAATATCTTGCTTTTTCCTTTTTACATCTTATTCCTTCTCGACCAGATGTAAACAGATTGGGGGAAAGGAACAAAGCCCAAAACGTCTTCAAACAATAAAAAAAAAACCACATCAACAACAACCTCTGGTTCACCCAAGAGGTCTCATCAAAAAGAATGGGAAATGCACATGAATTCCCCCGGGGGAAGGAGTGGAGTCACACACCTGATATAAAATATCACACCTGTAGAAGTCGGTCCACTATCAATTGAGGAGCCCAGGTGTATCCAGCCAACCCTGTCATACCTGCTGGAAGTTAGGATAAGCATTGCGATGTTGGTACACGAGTTTCTCCTGTGGGAGTACCTTTTACCTTTATTTCTTTTTCTTTTTGTATTTTACTTGTCCTTTAGTCTTGATGACAATGATAACCAGGACAAATAGAGAGCAATAAAAACTTGACAGTGGCGCTAACTCCTTACCACTCCATCCAACAATTTTAAATACACTTTAAAGTGGAACTTCACATCATTATGCTGCTAGCATTAGTTAATAGAAAGGAAAGTATATCATATTTACTTGTTTAACCTTTTTTTTTTTTTGCATTCCTTCATTTACTTCCTGGTTTCCACGCCTAGGCAAACAATGTCATATATCCCAGGAGTCTTCAGGAGGGGAGGGAGGGTTCTCAGCTCAGCCAATGCCTGAGCTAAAGACATGGATTCCAGGAAATAAATGCTGAATCAACTGCCCTTACGCAAGATGGCCACTGCCAGAAATGCTAGAAGGTGTTTTTCAAAATGATTTCTCATCAAAATAAAGCATGGAGACAGGGATGGATAGAGGAGTTTGTTTTGAGTATTAAAAATGAATTGTACAACATTTTTGGTTTGTGGTACTAAGATGCAGTTCCACTTTAAGGTGACTCTGTGCTTCCATTAAGGTCTCATTGTCAGGTGCGTACTGTTCCGTACACCTGCACAAAAGGCCATTTTCACCTGTATGGGATGCACAGATGTTCCTTTCAGCCATGTGCAGGCAGCCTGTTTATATTAATGATGAGTGGGTGGTTGCATGGATCTCCAAGCACATTCTCGACTGAACGTGTATGGAACTGATGCATAGATCTAAACGCAGTCTGACATACATATCTGTGCAGTCATCTGCCTCATTAATTTGAAAAGGCTGCCTAAACACAACTGCACGGAACACCTGTGCATCCTTTCCTGGTGAAGATGGTCCTTCGCACCGGTGCATGGAACAGTACACCCATATGAATGAGACCTATGGCTACGTTCACACTAGCTTTGTCAGCAGGCGTCAGACAGGCATTTGGGAAGCGTTTTTAACGCTCTTCAAACGCCTATGAATATTCTGCACATGGAAGCACACAGTGCTGTTCACACGGAAGCATTAGCATTGCGTCGCGGCAAAACTGACGCCTCAGGTTGAGCCAGGAGGAGTTGAAGACTGCCATTCAAGTCTATGGTGCCGCTCCGCAAACGCCTGCCAGGCGTTTGCGATGCAGTTGCAGGGTGTTTGCAGAGTGTTAATACCATTTAACTTCATTATAGATGTTTGTGGTGTGGTTTTAACGCTTGGCAAACGCCTATCAACCGCCTCAAAACCATGCATAAGGTGTTTTGGGAGCGTTTGAGGAGCATAAAAAACGCTTCACAAACGCCTGTCAAATGCTATAGGGGCGTTTGGCAAGAGTTAGAAATAAAGTCAAGTGTGAAAGAGCCCTAATGCTGCACACTCACTGGTCCTGATTGTCTACAGTTTCTGCATGTACAGCAGTCCATTATTTGTATGAAGGCAACCAAATCATATCCTCACAATATTACTATGTGTCCTCTCTGTTCATGGATGCAAGCATATGAGCTACATACACTATAGATACATAGACTCAAGAAATGTGTTTTGCTCTGAAGTGTATATTCCAGTAGATGAATATATGCCTCAGAGGTCTATTTAATCGTTGTTGGCAATTTTACATATAGTGATTCTTGATATTATTAAATGCAATTGCAAAAAACACAAGTAAAAAAACCATAGTGAATACTGTGTTAGGGATATCAGAGGTGCAGACCATATCCACAGCAAGTACATGTACAATACATGATTCTATTCACTGTTGCTTCTAATGGAGGTTCCACTGATAAATACTTGTACATACCCTGCCTTTTTTTTGCTCTGACAGCCTTTTTGACTTTCTGTTTTGCTGCAAACTGCAATTTGGGACCACACTGTCCTGCATTGTATGTAGTGAACATCAGTTTATGATTTGTTACAAAGGTTCACTTTATACATTTACATCTGTGCATCCATCTGATTGCACAGTCCACAATACCATGGCAATGTATGCCTCAGCTTGCTAAATTCCCAATAGTTTTCAGGAACAATATCTTTATCAGTTAGAAGAGCAGGTATTCAAGTACTTTCTTCAGCCTAGACACTATAAAAGTTCATTGTTGGTTGATTAAGAAATAATTAATTTGTTATAGTGCAGCATGGATCTTTATGTATGTTTTTAGTTTTAGGGTCACAAGATAATGAGCACGTGTATAAGAGAAAATCAATATTCTGTATCTAAATTAGAATACAAAATAGCTTAATTAACTGTAATGTTTAATGAACTGTGGTACTGTAACATTGGTATATGGCTATGACTGAGCCATGATTTGAGGATTGAAACGGAGAAATAATTAGGAATGGATGTAAAAAGCGAGTATATAGTGTAAACATTAGAACAGACAACATTGGGTTACAGCTAAAGAAAGGAGAATATTAGGTATTACAGAGCAATAAAATAACCCATGTGAGGGTTTCGTATTCTCTTAACCCTGCACATTTCTTTCATTCATTCTGCTTCAGATGGCTACTCTGGCCAGCCACACAAAACGCTTAATGGCCCTTTTTATCTTATCTGTTGAAGAGATATTACCGTAACAGGAGCTATTTATGCAGAAGCCCCTAAGCTCCATACAGGCAGTAGATATGCAGTTTGGGGATGGTAACAAGTCTCTTGGATACAAGTGTAGTTCATTAAACCCATGTGTAGGCAGGTGCAGTCTGTACTCCCCACTGTAGCTGCACTTGACCAAAGTGGAAATGTAGAAGGGGAAGGAAGTCTTGGGGAACTTAATTCTTCTATGATTTACTGTGGTCACATGGGAGCAGCTGTCTGATTGGACGCTGGTCCCCTTGTGACCTCTGTGGCCATCTTGGGCAAGGGCAGAGCTTATTTAAGCCCTTGGACCCCTGATTTGGCACATATTTTGCAGGTGGCAAGAGTAGGGCCAGGTTCCCTGATTGTTAGGGACAGCACTTAGCAGCAAGGAAAGGTTCCAGAGGAGTAGGGAATATGCAGAGACTATGTCTTCCTCTTCAGAAAAGCTTCCCATTTGGGTTGGACCAGCCAGGCCACACTTCCACTCCTCATTGCAGAAGCTGTCAGCATCACTCTAACTGCAGGATTGCTGCTGTGAGTTTGCAAGTGGTTCCAGGTGGCTTTGTCCCCCGCCTGGCCTAGTTGTACCTTTGTTCGAAATGTTTACAATATGTAGTTAACACCACGCTACACTCTGCTCACACTTGGTAACTCAGTCTTCCCATCTGATACACACTAAAAATACTGTATATGAAATGCATATAGGTTGACAAAGGGCTGCTCTGAGGTTCTTAGTGAAGGACATTCAGATCTTCATGTGTCCAAACTGGCTACAGTTATTCTAAGCTTTACTCTCCATGGTTTATTTTTTCCCACTCCTTTGTAATACAACATGTATCTCTACCCTATATAATTCCTAGATGCAATATTTTTGTAACATTTATAATGCCCAGGGATGGCAAACAGTAATCTGAGATTCAAAAACTCTTTAAAAACTCGGTGACAAGCTCTAGAACTTGTTGTGTTCCACAGACTTAGCAAATACTAACAATCTACTTCTAACGCCCTTAGTGCAAGTAGTAGAAACAAGGAACTATGTTGTTTTTGACAGCTGCACATCTCTGTGCCCTTACAGTTGAAGAGCCCTCATTGTTTTCTACTTAAGTGGTACAGTAATCTGTATTTTACTTCATGAGAAACAAAGGTTTCATTTCATGAAGCTACAAGTAAACCACACAGTTGTGTCATGACAAAAGAATCTTGGAGAGAAAGTCTACCTTATTTGTCTGAAGGGTTTTTTCTAAAGTCGCTTTCTGAAATAAATAAATAATAAAAAAACAAACACACATTAAGTACCATGGAATACTTTATCTCATCATATATCTTTAATGGAAATATTTTTCTTTACAAGGAGAACAAATGGTATTCACATAGCAGCACAGATAACCAGTGCTACATGCTTCATTGCTAACACCCAAATGCTTTATATTTTTAATAAAAGAGTTCATTGCCAATACACTGGGAACTAATATTAAGAACAAATATTGCTGTGTGAACAGCCTATTAAATAACTAGGAAAAAATGACCAGTAAATACTTGCCAGAAATTACCAAACTATATTCTCAGATTTGATAGGCCAATATTGATATAGCACTACCCCCTTGGGAGTCGCTGAGTTTTTTCGGGATCCCTGTCATTCTGGACCCCTCTCCGAAAGCCCAACCCCTGCTGACACCACATTACTCTTCTGACCAGAGTAAATTTTCACCAAAAAGTAGACACATAGCTGAAAGGAATGATTTTCTTTTCCCCTCAGAGACCCCCGGTCTGTGGAGAGATTCCTGGTTTATCAGCAGAATTCTGGGAACACCCCTTGAACACGGAAATCACGACAGCTTATGTTCAGAGATGTTCAAAGTTTATTAGACATTAATAAGATTATATAGACTACAGATAATCATAAGGGAGGGGGGGAGCGAGTTTCAAAACTGTAACTTGTAACTTTCCATCATGAGCTAACTACATGAAACATAACATATACATTTCTTGGTACAAATTATTTTGGCTAACTTTCTGGGAAAACAGCCAGACAAAGACATTGTCAGGGTCATGTTAGCTTCTGTTGATACATCCTTGAACAACCAAAAACAGTTTCATTAAACTTCTAATATCTCTACAAAAAGCTAACTTAATACTTAATACTTAAAATGGCGTACATAATACAAAATGGAAGTTATCTAGATCCTTTCAATCCCCTCTAAGATCATGAACATGATCTCAATTCTTTACATAGCCAGATAACCTTCATTTGTATTTTGCAGCTTTGTAGCTCTAGCAATGCAATATAATGAGCATTTAAAACATAGATATAAAGATAAAACAAAAAACAATATCATGACTATTCTTACAGCGATACCTTTCATCCATGAAAAGATGGAACCAAATCCTGATCCTAACCAATCAAAAGGAGTCCATCCATCTTTTCCTATAGCTCTAGCTTCTTCCATCAAACCATCTACCTGTTCCCTGTGTTGCTTTATTATTTCATAATAATCTGGAACAGTCATTGTGGTATTATATATCCAAGTACAACATTCATAATCCTCTGTCATCTCACACAAACCTGTCAGAGCAGCACTCATACTTTCAATAGCTAATTCTTGCATCTCCAGCTGTTTTCTAATAGCTCTGGTCTCAGTATTTAGCAACCCTATGTCCTTAGAGTTCCTCTCCAGTATGTCATCAATAATGTTTGTGTAATTATTTATTTTGTTCATGAGTGTTATTCCCCATCCAGTGTAAGTAGGAAACCATGACCAAACCTTATCCCCTGTAGAGAATAGATCTACCTTTTCTTGTTTGGTTTCCCTTCTCTGTCTCAGAGTTAGTTGGTGTTTTGGGTATGTACTGGCTTTTACCTGGTGTTCCTTCTGGTCTATAGCTGCCATAATTGGCACTAATTGGGCTACATAGCACCAGCCCTGGACATTACTCGGTATCCAAGGGTAACAGATCTTACCACAACAGATATAGGTATTGTTTCCCAAGGAGATCGGCAATTTTTGTATTGCAGAATGAAATTCAGGGGTGACAACAAGTGTGAAATAAAAAAGAAGTTTTCCAAACATAGTTTTCCCCACATTATCTTGTATCCCTTCTAAACTTTCATTCAGGGTTTTACCATTTACTTGCCAGAGTTTCACAGAAGAAGTTCCATCCCTCCTTCCAGGATCAGATATGTTTAATATGGACTGAGAGCACATTCCCTTTCCCTTGTGGGAAGTATTCCCCAGTCTAAAACACCAATCGGGGAGTTGAGTGACTCCCAGAGTTGGAAAAGATATGGTGGCATTAGAAGTAATATTGGTCAAACCAATACTTACATTCCCTTTTATTAACAAAAATATTTTGACTGGAGCGGCCAGAAGAGGAATTTCATATGTGCTAGGATGTAACTTACTACATATCCAACATTTATCAGAACCTGACTTTTGAGCATAAGCATATTTAAACTGCATCATCAACATTTTTCCTGAAAAAGGATTGTTCTCTTCAAAACTTTCTTTTTGACTTTCTTTCACTTTTGGTTATCTGAGTCTCATTTAAAACTAGTCCTTGACCACAGATACCTTTTATTAGGCCCAAGTCCTCAGGGTGATAAATACAGTTAGTTAGGATCCATACTGGCAGGAAAAAGAGCACAGTCAGTGTGCCCAATAGGACCCAGAGTTTCAAAGCACCATGAGGGGCAGTAAGGAATGTCATCTTCAGGGTCTTTCTCACCGACTTCACCCGCTCTTCGAGGATTTTCTACTTGTCCTTCACCTCCTTTTTCCATCTCATGTTTCTCAGGTGTTTGGTTCACCTTCTTCACTCGACTAGCATGGATCCAGGACTGGGAATTCTCCACCAGAACAGCCGTTCTGGTAACCGCTATCACCGTAGTAGGTGGTCCAAAGGGGTAGCCTTGCTTCTTGTCTTTAGCAAGTTGGCGGACCACTACGACATCTCCCACTTGGAAAAGGTGTGTTGGTTCCTGAAAAGATAAAGGAAAAGTGCGAGCAACATTTCTTTCAACCTTATCTAAACTCTGAATCAATTTTCTCACATGTTCTTGTTGTACCAGGTCAAGGTCCCCTCTTTCTAACATAAGTGGCTGTCTAGCCCAAGGAGTGGGGAACGGTCTTCCCATTAATATTTCAAAAGGAGATAACCCTGTAGTCTTATTAGGTGTCATTCTTACCTCTGCTAAAATTGCAGGTAACATCTTCTTCCAGTGGGTATAGGTTCCTCCAGTGGCCTTCCTCAACTTATCCTTAATCGTCCTGTTCATCCTTTCTACTATACCCGAACTTTGAGGATGATAGGGAATATGAAACTTCCAATCTATCTTACCCAGTCTGCTAAATCGACTTTTGTAGCAAATTTTTGTAAATCTGCATACATCTGGTCATGTGGGGTGGTTGTGATGCCTGAAGTGAGCAAAGGCATCTGCTCACTGGCCACCTGTTGTAATGCGGCTTCCTTTGCTACCTTATCTGCTAATCTGCTAATGCATTTCCTTTGGCAATATGATCTCTGCGATTTGTATGTGCCCTGCAATGAAGAATGGCTAATGTTTTTGGAAACTGTATGGCCCTGAGTAGATCAGATATCAAAGAAGAGTGAGATATGGTTTTGCCATCAGCAGCAATGAATCCTCTTCTCTCCCAAATGACCCCAAAATCATGTACAGCACCATGGGCGTACTTGGAGTCTGTGTAAATGTTGACATCCTGTCCTGCAAATAATTGACATGCTCTTGTAAGGGCAATCAGTTCAGCTGCTTGGGCTGACTGATATGGAATTGGCTTTGCCTCGAGTATTTTGTCAGGAAGTTGCACAATGCCGTATCCTGCATGGTAAGTACTATCATTTGGCCTAGAACATGAACCATCACAAACACATCTGGGGCCCCATCAAGAGCCACAGCTGACATGTCGGACCTAGGGGAAGTGTCTTGCTGTATGTGGGTTATACAATTGTGTTCTGGTGCCACTTCATCCTGTTCCCCCTTTAGCCCCAGTAGGGCATTCAAAATTGGAGCAGGACCTGAATTTGCTGAAGAATATTTAATAATCAAGTTGGAATCAGATAGAAGGATCACTTCATATCCGCTCAACCTTTGTGCTGACATGTGTTGAGTGTGTATATTTTTCAGTAGTAAGGACACTTGATGTGTGGTGTGTAGGGTAGTTTCATGTCCCAATGTGAAAGAAATAGCCCTCCCCACCAGAATTGCGCACGATGCAACAGCTCTCAGACAAGCAGGCATGCCCTGAACCTGAGTTGGCACTACTTTGGAAAAAAAAGCTACAGGGCGGAGCTTGCCTCCATGTTCCTGAGCCAGGACCCCGCCATGGTTGTACAATTTTCCCTAGCATACAGATGAAACATTTTCTTATAATCGGGTAGTCCAAGACCAGGGGCCGTTACCATAGCATTCTTTAGGTACACAAGGCATCAACCATTTCATTTGACCATGTGAGAATGTCAGGTGATTCTGAAAGTGTGGCAGACCTCAGAGTGTGATCATAGAATGAACAATCAGGTATCCATTGGCGGCAGTAACCAATCATACCAAGAAAAGTTAGCATGTCCTTTTTTGTTTGTGGGCGGGGCAGACCCACGAGAGCCGCAGCTCTTTTGTGACTGACATTCCTCTCACCATGACTTAGAATAAAACCAAGGTATTCAACCTGTTTTTGGCACCATTGCAATTTCTTTTTAGATGCTTTGTGACCATTCCCTGACAACCATTCTAACAGAGACCAACTATCCTCCTGACTGGCCTCCTGACTTGAACTACAAATCAATAGGTCATCCACATATATAATGAGGACCGAACCATTGGGAGGGGTCCAGGACCTCAGTGTGGTCTGGAGGGCAAGTGAGTAGACTGCAAACAAATCTACATAGCCCTAGGCATTCTACACCAGCTCATCTGGCAATTTTCATAATATAAATACAAATAGCGCCCTTGTCTGGTGGTCCACAGGAACCGAAAAAAATGCATTTGTTAAATCAATCACTGTAAAATATTCTGCATCGGACGGAATGGAGGTGAGGAGTGATGGCACGTCAGGCACTATTGGGGCTAATGGAACTACCAAATTATTTATGGCCCTCAAATCTTGTACAAACCTGTAAGAGCCATCCGGCTTCTTAACAGGATTGATAGGTATGTTGTAAGGAGAAACAGTTTCTTCTACCTTCTGTGGTGTTCAGTTTATAGGCAGTAGCCTGTGTATTACTTGGTTCTATGTGACTAATGCTTTTTACATTTATCCAATCCCAAGCTGGATTATTTCCCAGAATACCATCAATGATCAATCTCATATCTTCCTGTGTGTAATTTCTTCCTAAACATGCCTTTTTTAAATAAGCAAGTGTACCTCCAGGAGATACTGTAGGCTTGGGACAATGTTTAACAATCTTATTAATATCTTCTAATTCTATGGGGTTTTTAGAATTAGTTCTCCTGCTGTGAGAAAAGGTAGTGTCAATATAGCCAACTCCTTTCCTCCTACGGCCCCCTCATCTTCTCTTTTTCCCTCTGGTTTCTTATCCATGGATCTAAGCTGCATTCTAAATTCCTCCACCTCTCTCTGCCCTTTCTATGATTGGTGTCACTTCTTCTCCATTGACCATCCTTTTTCTGTAATTTTATTATATTTACCTGTCCCTGTTCTTCGTATTCCAACTCTCCTTCGTTGTCATTATTCTCCGTAAGGATGCCTTGAACTTGGCTACCCTCTTCTTGTGATTTTATACTAATAATCTGTTTGGGTCTAGTGGAGGGGCCTGGCTGTATTGGTTGTAGATCCGGGACGGGAAGTGGCGCAGGGACAGGGGCAGGAACTGGAGGGGCAGGGGCAGGAGCTGCAGAGACAGGAGCAGGGGCTGGAGGGGCATTAGGCTGGGGAGTAATCATCCCCAAACTAATCAAAAAATCATCATCAGCAGCATTTTTAAAACCACTTAATGAAGGATATATATTATACGGAGGGGGTGGGGTTGGTGTCTGAACTGTTTTCAGTCCAATCTTGGGTCTGCATGTCTTTTCAGATTGATGCTTTTACTGGCATATTTTTAATGTATCCAATTTCAACTTCCTCTTTTGTTTTAAAGAGAAAATCAAATTGAACTTTCCCTTGCTATTATCAACCCAATACGGTGACCATTTTAACCAGTTTTCTCCCCCTTTCTTGGGAATGGGTCTGTACTCCCCATAGCTTCTGTCCAGCCTGCCATACAATCCACCCAGGGATTTATTAAATAATAATCCGTCCCACAAACTCTAGCAACATAATCCTTACAATTTTCTCCCTTTTCTGGGGGACCTGGTGGGTAACTACCTCCTTGACCCATATTTAGACAGTGTATAAAACAATTTTAGCTTAAATTCTTATTTTGTTCCACACAACAAATTATCTTATACTTCTACGCAACAGAAAGAAAAAGCAAAAGACAGATAAACCAGAATCTGCTCCACAGACTTATTAACCTCTTGATAAATTCCCAAAAGTTATCTCTTCACTGTTTTACCAAAAACAGAGAACTGTGTGTACCAAAACACCTTTTTTTTTATATTATAGTGCACTATTTTGTAACTCTTACCAAAGAGTTAAGTCTGCTTTACCAAAAGCAGCTACAGGTTATCACGGGTCTATATAGACAATACAGAATGATTCAAGACCTTCCCTCAACACAGGGCAAGAAAGAGCTTTTAGTCATAAAAAGACAAAAGGTTTACTTACCAAGTGAGGTGGGTGGTCATCCCGGACGAGCCCCCAGCTGAAAGGAATGATTTTCTTTTCCCCTCAGAGACCCCCGGTCTGTGGAGAGATTCCTGGTTTATCAGCAGAATTCTGGGAACACCCCTTGAACACGGAAATCACGACAGCTTATGTTCAGAGATGTTCAAAGTTTATTAGACATTAATAAGATTATATAGACTACAGATAATCATAAGGGAGGGGGGGAGCGAGTTTCAAAACTGTAACTTGTAACTTTCCATCATGAGCTAACTACATGAAACATAACATATACATTTCTTGGTACAAATTATTTTGGCTAACTTTCTGGGAAAACAGCCAGACAAAGACATTGTCAGGGTCATGTTAGCTTCTGTTGATACATCCTTGAACAACCAAAAACAGTTTCATTAAACTTCTAATATCTCTACAAAAAGCTAACTTAATACTTAATACTTAAAATGGCGTACATAATACAAAATGGAAGTTATCTAGATCCTTTCAATACACAGATTGGAGTAAACTGATATGTTGTTTATATTAAACTTGACTATAAGCTTGGTCAAAGAGCATAAAGTGGTATATGTGTATGTAATGACATTTGTCACCCTTAGCAACTTTGAGCAAAGAAACAACACATACAGCAAAATCTCAATCAGGTTTAGCAGGCCTTCCAATCAGAAGTTAACCCAAAACCTCCAGCCTGAGCTGTTTCTAGTCCCCAGTAAGCAAGGAAAATTATCAAAGGTTGAACTAGCTCACTTTGGGCCCAAAGGATCTGCTGGCAAGGTTTAAATCTGAAATAGGAAATAGCTCTTTAACCAGGGTGATCAACGTCCCTTTAAATGCAGTGAGGAATCTTCTGCGCTTATTGGGGCCCAGTTGGTACACTACAAAGATCCAGACCTTTAAAGTGGGAAAAGATGAAGGTGATAGTCCCTCAAAGGATTAATACAAGGAAAGGGAGAAGGAAGGACAAGTACTATGGCTTTAAGTGGCACTTGACTTGGGTTGTATCCCTTTAATGTACTGAGCAAGTTACAAATTTTAAGTAAAAAGGTGTCAGAAGTTGACAGAAGCACTTGCTGGAAAAGGGTAACTCCTCTCTGGGCTGCAGTGGCTAATGGCAATGGTGATAGATGTTCCTTTAAGAGGGTAAGCCAATGGTCAAGGGAACAATGATGTGGTTTGGCCTGCAGAAGGCATGTCAGCTCTGATGATTGAGCTGTGCTGCAAATGTGTTCAATAGTAGCTGCCAGGGGAACTAGGCCACAACACATGTTAACTATATGCAATGTCCACAACTGTGTGCAGGAAAGTGGCAGATATGAGAAGAAAGAATAAGGCCTGGAGCTAGATGGTCAGCATAGGTGGAAGACCTGACATGACTAGGTTGGCAGGATAGGCCAGAGCAACGTAGGGGTTAATAGAGGAGATTTTGTTTAAGAAAGGAAAAAGTGTTAGCTGATTGGCGGTGGTTCGGATGTGGCTTAAGAGGGGCTGGGTGACTGGGGTGGTGAAGGCTGGGCAGTGCCAAAGTGGTCGAAGTCAGTCGGAGTTGGGAAAGCATAGAACAAGCTTCTTCTCCCTCGCTGTCCTGCTAACGAGGCCCATAATGGGTGACCTAGAGAGTATGCTCTCGCAAATTCATGCAGCGGCAGTGGTTAATGGCCGCCAGTGGTTGTAGGCTCAGCATTCTGCTATGCTGCAGGGATCCGGGCAGGCACCTATCTCGCTTGCCCCCGAGCGCCCACATGCTAGGAGGTCTAGGCCTCCTGAGTGCCTTAGCCCTGATTCGGCCCCTAGGGTTTGCACCAAGCTGGGAGCCCCTCAAGGGACCCTCCGGCTCCAGCAGCAAAGAGGAATCCTCCTTCTTCGGCTGTGAGAGTCGGTAGGAATCCCCATCAGAGGCGGGAGATTTTCTGCTACTTCCAGCTTCCATGCCCATCCTTCACCCCCCCCGGACTACGTGGCCGGTTCTGGAGGCCCCCCCTGCTGTGAGCGCAGCCCAGCGAGGGAATAGTGCAGCTACTGGTGCTAGCCAGTGGACTGGGAATACCCAGCGGAAAAGCCGAGGTGCCACTGTGAACTCCGCCGTGCTTACTTTGTCACAGGACCAGCGGTCGGAGGCTCCGGACCATTTCCCGGTGATTATGTCTAGAGATGAGCGAAGTATTCAAAAATTCGATTCGACTGATTCGGCGAATTCGTGGAAAAATTTTGATTCGAGTCGAATATATTCGCTGTGAATTTAACTTAAAAAAGGGTGTTTCTAGGCTTCAGAGAGACTTAATATTAGTGCTGAACACTGTACCTTTAATTTAAATGCCCTTGGAGTCTGCTGGGGAAGAGAAATAATACTGTCAGGCAGTATGACATGCAGATGAGTGCCGTCGATCTTAGAATCACCGCACACTTCACTCATTTGGCCAGTCACGGGGCCAAAACCAGAGTGTGGAGCCACAGTGTGGCGGTGGAGGCAGCAGCAATGGGAGGCCATACAGCACCCTATGACAAAAATGGAAACCACCAGCAGTGTGAGGAGACCTGAAAGTGGCACATGGCAGAGTGTGGCGATAGAGACAGCAGCAATGGGAGGCCGTACAGGGACCCATGACACACTCTGGACCTGGCAGCAGCATGAGGAGGCGGTACAGGGGCCCATGGCAGATTACGGGCCTGGCAGCAGCATGAGGAGTCGGTACGGGGGCCCATGGCAGATTACAGGCCTGGCAGCAGCAATGGGAGGCCGTACAGGGACCCATGACACAATCTGGACCTGACAGCAGCATGGGGAGGCGGTACAGGGGCCCATGACAGATTACGGGCCTGGCAGCAGCATTTGGAGTCGGTACGGGGGCCCATGACACACTCTGGACCTGGCAGCAGCATGAGGAGGCGGTACAGGGGCGCATGACAGATTACGAGCCTGGCAGCAGCAACTTGGACAGGAGGACGTTCAGTTTCTGCACCGTCTGGTGCGTGCTCGCAAACTGTTGTCTCTTGGAAACGGATTCCAAGAAAGACTGCTGATGGAATCCGTGAAGAGGAGTAGCAGGAGAAGGAGCATCTGAACGAGCGGAATATGCCAACAAGCGACAACAGGGGCCCATGACAGATTACGGGCCTGGCAGCAGCATGAGGAGTCGGTACGGGGGCCCATGGCAGATTAGGGGCCTGGCAGCAGCTATGGGAGGCCCGTAATCTGCCAGCACCCTATGACAAAAAATGGAACCCACCAGCAGTGTGAGGAGACCTGAAAGTGGCACATGGCAGAGTGTGGCGATGGAGACAGCAGCAATGGGAGGCCGTACAGGGACCCATGACAGACTCTGGACCTGGCAGCAGCATGAGGAGGCGGTATAGGGGCCCATGGCAGATTAGGGGCCTGGCAGCAGCTATGGGAGGGCCGTAATCTGCCAGCACCCTATGACAAAAAATGGAATACACCAGCAGTGTGAGGAGACCTGAAAGTGGCACATGGCAGAGTGTGGCGATGGAGACAGCAGCAATGGGAGGCCGTACAGGGACCCATGAGAGACTCTGGACTTGGCAGCAGCATGAGGAGGCGGTATAGGGGCCCATGGCAGATTAGGGGCCTGGCAGCAGCTATGGGAGGCCCGTAATCTGCCAGCACCCTATGACAAAAAATGGAACACACCAGCAGTGTGAGGAGACCTGAAAGTGGCACATGTTTGGGGCATGATTCATGGCGGATTTAGTCAGTTGTGTCAGGAACTGGTGGTTTGAAATCCAGACTAATCCACGCCTGATTCATTTTCACAAACGTCAGTCTCTCCACACTTTGGGTGGACAGTCGTGTCCTCCGCGGAGTTGCAATACCTCCTGCCGCACTAAACACGCGCTCCGATGCCACGCTACTGGCCGGGCATGACAGCCTTTCAAGGGCAAATTCA
Source organism: Staurois parvus (assembly GCF_062004578.1). Classification (NCBI taxonomy): domain Eukaryota; kingdom Metazoa; phylum Chordata; class Amphibia; order Anura; family Ranidae; genus Staurois; species Staurois parvus. The sequence goes on from NW_028317995.1 coordinate 481,028, forward strand.
GCTAGTTGGGGCCAAAGGTCAAGTTTCGTTGCCCAGTAGTCAAGGGGATTGTCTACCTCGGTTGGCAGGGTGCTGTCCAAGTAGGCCTAAGCCTGTTGTTTGAGGTCCTGCTCCAGGTCCACCTGATGCTGCTGCTGCTGCTGCGGCTGGTTAGTAGTTTCCTCACTGCGCTGGTGAAGAAAGCTACTCATCATCGACTGCAGACTGAGGCAGCCGCTGCTGGTGGAGCTGCCACTGCTCCTACCACCCCACCCCTCCCCTGCTGCCATGGCAGCGGAACGCGAGCGCACAGGGCCCACAGTGTCTGAGGATGGACGTTGGCGCAGACAGGCAGAGACCAGCTGACTACATAGGTGGTTTTTATAGTACGTTATTTTGGCCTCCCTCTCAGCAGGTGTGAAAAAGGCCACCATTTTTGAACTGTAGCGAGGGTCCAACAAGGTGGACAGCCAAAAGTCATCCCTCTGTCTGATGGTTATTATTCGGCTGTCGCTACGCAAGCAACCGAGCATGCTATGGGCCATTTGTGCCAAGGAATGCGAGGGACTCCCTGCCTCCATCTCCACAGCATACTGCCACGGTGCGTCTGGGTCCTCTGTCTCCTCCTCCTCCTCCTCTACCAGATGCTCCTGCTCCTCCACTCCTGTCCGCTGAGTGGAAAAACCACCCATTTCACTCAATAATTCCTGAGCACCAATGTCCTCCTCTACCTCCTCCTCTTCTTCCTGTCCTGCCCCCACAGGGGTCATGTGGCGTTGAGATCTGTGCGCCACGTCTACCGCACCCTGACCAGCCATTGTTAACAGCATTTGTTCCAGGACGTGCAACAGAGGAATGACGTCGTTCATCCCATAGTCCTGCCGACTCACGAATAGCGTGGCCTCCTCAAAGGGCCTGAGCAAGCGCAGGTGTCACGCATGAGCTGCCAATGGCTGACATCTAAGTTACACAGGGAGTACCTTTATCCGCTTTTAACATCAGGAAATCGGTGATGGCCTTTCGCTGTTCGTAAAGGCGGTCTAACATATGTAGGGTTGAATTCCACCTTGTTGCAACGTCACAGCATGAGGAGTCGGTACGGGGGCCCATGGCAGATTACGTGCCTGGCAGCAGCAATGGGAGGCCCGTAATCTGCCAGCACCCTATGTCAAAAAATTCAACACACCAGCAGTGTGAGGAGACCTGAAAGTGGCACATGGCAGAGTGTGGCTATGGAGACAGCAGCAATGGGAGGCCGTACAGGGACCCATGACACACTCTGGACTTGGCAGCAGCATGAGGAGGCGGTATAGGGGCCCATGGCAGATTAGGGGCCTGGCAGCAGCAATGGGAGGCCCGTAATCTGCCAGCACCCTATGTCAAAAAATTCTACACACCAGCAGTGTGAGGAGACCTGAAAGTGGCACATGGCAGAGTGTGGCGATGGAGACAGCAGCAATGGGAGGCCGTACAGGGACCCATGAGAGACTCTGGACCTGGCAGCAGCATGAGGAGGCGGTATATAGGGGCCTATGGCAGATTAGGGGCCTGGCAGCAGCTATAGGAGGCCCGTAATCTGCCAGCACCCTATGTCAAAAAATTCTACACACCAGCAGTGTGAGGAGACCTGAAAGTGGCACATGGCAGAATGTGGCGATGGAGACAGCAGCAATGGGAGGCCGTACAGGGACCCATTAGAGACTCTGGACCTGGCAGCAGCATGAGGAGGCGGTATATAGGGGCCTATGGCAGATTAGGGGCCTGGCAGCAGCTATAGGAGGCCCGTAATCTGCCAGCACCCTATGTCAAAAAATTCTACACACCAGCAGTGTGAGGAGACCTGAAAGTGGCACATGGCAGAGTGTGGCGATGGAGACAGCAGCAATGGGAGGCCGTACAGGGACCCATGACAGACTCTGGACCTGGCAGCAGCATGAGGAGGCGGTATATAGGGGCCTATGGCAGATTAGGGGCCTGGCAGCAGCTATGGGAGGCCCGTAATCTGCCAGCACCCTATGTCAAAAAATTCTACACACCAGCAGTGTGAGGAGACCTGAAAGTGGCACATGGCAGAGTGTGGCGATGGAGACAGCAGCAATGGAAGGCCGTACAGGGACCCATGAGAGACTCTGGACCTGGCAGCAGCATGAGGAGGCGGTATATAGGGGCCTATGGCAGATTAGGGGCCTGGCAGCAGCTATAGGAGGCCCATAATCTGCCAGCACCCTATGTCAAAAAATTCAACACACCAGCAGTGTGAGGAGACCTGAAAGTGGCACATGGCATGAGACACTGTGGACCTGGCAGCAGCATGAGGAGGCGGTATATAGGGGCCCATGGCAGATTAGGGGCCTGGCAGCAGCTATGGGAGGCCCGTAATCTGCCAGCACCCTATGTCAAAAAATTCAACACACCAGCAGTGTGTGAGGAGACCTGAAAGTGGCACATGGCAGAGTGTGGCGATGGAGACAGCAGCAATGGGAGGCCGTACAGGGACCCATGAGAGACTCTGGACCTGGCAGCAGCATGAGGAGGCGGTATATAGGGGCCTATGGCAGATTAGGGGCCTGGCAGCAGCTATGGGAGGCCCGTAATCTGCCAGCACCCTATGTCAAAAAATTCTACACACCAGCAGTGTGTGAGGAGACCTGAAAGTGGCACATGGCAGAGTGTGGCGATGGAGACAGCAGCAATGGGAGGCCGTACAGGGAACCATGAGAGACTCTGGACCTGGCAGCAGCATGAGGAGGCGGTATATAGGGGCCTATGGCAGATTAGGGGCCTGGCAGCAGCTATAGGAGGCCCATAATCTGCCAGCACCCTATGTCAAAAAATTCAACACACCAGCAGTGTGAGGAGACCTGAAAGTGGCACATTGCATGAGACACTGTGGACCTGGCAGCAGCATGAGGAGGCGGTATATAGGGGCCCATGGCAGATTAGGGGCCTGGCAGCAGCTATGGGAGGCCCGTAATCTGCCAGCACCCTATGTCAAAAAATTCAACACACCAGCAGTGTGTGAGGAGACCTGAAAGTGGCACATGGCAGAGTGTGGCGATGGAGACAGCAGCAATGGGAGGCCGTACAGGGACCCATGAGAGACTCTGGACCTGGCAGCAGCATGAGGAGGCGGTATATAGGGGCCTATGGCAGATTAGGGGCCTGGCAGCAGCTATGGGAGGCCCGTAATCTGCCAGCACCCTATGTCAAAAAATTCTACACACCAGCAGTGTGTGAGGAGACCTGAAAGTGGCACATGGCAGAGTGTGGCGATGGAGACAGCAGCAATGGGAGGCCGTACAGGGAACCATGAGAGACTCTGGACCTGGCAGCAGCATGAGGAGGCGGTATATAGGGGCCTATGGCAGATTAGGGGCCTGGCAGCAGCTATAGGAGGCCCATAATCTGCCAGCACCCTATGTCAAAAAATTCAACACACCAGCAGTGTGAGGAGACCTGAAAGTGGCACATGGCATGAGACACTGTGGACCTGGCAGCAGCATGAGGAGGCGGTATATAGGGGCCTATGGCAGATTAGGGGCCTGGCAGCAGCTATAGGAGGCCCGTAATCTGCCAGCACCCTATGTCAAAAAATTCTACACACCAGCAGTGTGTGAGGAGACCTGAAAGTGGCACATGGCAGAGTGTGGCGATGGAGACAGCAGCAATGGGAGGCCGTACAGGGACCCATGAGAGACTCTGGACCTGGCAGCAGCATGAGGAGGCGGTATATAGGGGCCTATGGCAGATTAGGGGCCTGGCAGCAGCTATGGGAGGCCCGTAATCTGCCAGCACCCTATGTCAAAAAATTCTACACACCAGCAGTGTGTGAGGAGACCTGAAAGTGGCACATGGCAGAGTGTGGCGATGGAGACAGCAGCAATGGGAGGCCGTACAGGGACCCATGACAGACTCTGGACCTGGCAGCAGCATGAGGAGGCGGTATATAGGGGCCTATGGCAGATTAGGGGCCTGGCAGCAGCTATGGGAGGCCCGTAATCTGCCAGCACCCTATGTCAAAAAATTCTACACACCAGCAGTGTGAGGAGACCTGAAAGTGGCACATGGCAGAGTGTGGCGATGGAGACAGCAGCAATGGGAGGCCGTACAGGGACCCATGACAGACTCTGGACCTGGCAGCAGCATGAGGAGGCGGTATATAGGGGCCCATGGCAGATTAGGGGCCTGGCAGCAGCTATAGGAGGCCCGTAATCTGCCAGCACCCTATGTCAAAAAATTCTACACACCAGCAGTGTGTGAGGAGACCTGAAAGTGGCACATGGCAGAGTGTGGCGATGGAGACAGCAGCAATGGGAGGCCGTACAGGGACCCATGAGAGACTCTGGACCTGGCAGCAGCATGAGGAGGCGGTATATAGGGGCCTATGGCAGATTAGGGGCCTGGCAGCAGCTATGGGAGGCCCGTAATCTGCCAGCACCCTATGTCAAAAAATTCTACACACCAGCAGTGTGAGGAGACCTGAAAGTGGCACATGGCAGAGTGTGGCGATGGAGACAGCAGCAATGGGAGGCCGTACAGGGACCCATGAGAGACTCTGGACCTGGCAGCAGCATGAGGAGGCGGTATATAGGGGCCTATGGCAGATTAGGGGCCTGGCAGCAGCTATAGGAGGCCCGTAATCTGCCAGCACCCTATGTCAAAAAATTCAACACACCAGCAGTGTGTGAGGAGACCTGAAAGTGGCACATGGCAGAGTGTGGCGATGGAGACAGCAGCAATGGGAGGTCTCCCATTGTCCCAACATGGCCCAAATAGTCCCAACATGGGCCCCCTGGCCACGCTTGACTTTCTGGCCACATAGTCGACATACGGCTACGTTTACTTCCTCGGGCGGCTTGACGAAAAATTGCCACACCGCCGAGTAGGAAACTTTGCCCCCGATACTCCTCACTGGCTGACTGCTGCTTCCTCCGTGCACACCGGCACCACTACTGGCCGTGGTGGTAGGCTGCAGTGGAGCTGGTGCTCTACTCCGTGGCCGTTTGGCTCCACTGACACTGCTTCCACTGACACTGCTGCGACCCTGCTGCTGTCTCCTGGGCAACCCACCGACTGTTTCGCTCACTGCCAAGCTGCCACCCTCTTCTCCTGATGATGCGGAAGAAATTGCCTGATGACGACGAGGCTGCCAAGTGCGATCAACCTCCTCATCATCAAGTAGGGTCTCCGCCTCACTACTAGCCCCCTCGGCTGCGTCTGGGTCAGGAGACAGACCTGTCTCTAGACCGGCTACCGGGCCACTCTCCTCGCCACTACTTCTTCGCCTAGCTGCTGAAAAGGCGGATGTCTCCCCCCGTTCCTGACCGCCCTCTGTTAGCTCTTCCTCACTGTACAGTGGGGCTGAGCCCACAGCATGCGATACTTCGCTTGGTGAGGGAACACCAAAGGACAGGGGCAGGTAGAGGACACGTGATTTCAGTGGGCTTGGTCCCGGGCCATGCCAACTAACGGTTGTGTCTGACGTACCCACCGACCGTTGGCTGTAGGTGTCAGAGGTGACCTGGGAAGAGGAAGACGACCGAGCCAACCAATCGATGACGGCAGGGTTGTCGGTGGAGACACGACCGCTGGATGACACCGGGAGCACTGGCCTCTGGCTGCGAATAGTGCTGCCTCGACCCCTTCCTCTGCTGCCACGTCTGCTCGCTCCTAAAACATTGCCTCCTCTGCCACTCCTCTGCATGTTGTCTGACATACTCTTTAATTAAACGATTATGTGTCCCTGAGTAACAATTCTGTGTCCCTGAGTAACAATTCTGTGTCTGTGCGAGTAACAATTCTGTGGCCCTAAGTAACAGTTCTGTGGCCCTCAGTAACAATTCTGTGTCCCTGATTAACGTTTCTGTGGCCCCAAGTAACAGTTCTGTGGCCCTCAGTAACAATTCTGTGTCTGTGCGAGTAACAATTCTGTGTCTGTGCGAGAAACAATTCTGTGGCCCTAAGTAACAGTTCTGTGGCCCTCAGTAACAGTTCTGTTTCCCTGAGTAACAATTCTGTGTCTGTGCGAGTAAGAATTCTGTGTCTGTGCGAGTAACAATTCTGTGGCCCTAAGTAACAGTTCTGTGGCCCTCAGTAACAGTTCTGTGTCCCTGAGTAACAATTCTGTGTCTGTGCGAGTAACAATTCTGTGTCTGTGCGAGTAACAATTCTGTCTGTGCGAGTAACAATTCTGTGGCCCTAAGTAACGGTTCTGTGGCCCTCAGTAACAGTTCTGTGTCCCTGTGTAACAATTCTGTGTCTGTGCGAGTAACAATTCTGTGGCCCTAAGTAACAGTTCTGTGGCCCTCAGTAACAATTCTGTGTCCCTGATTAACGTTTCTGTGGCCCCAAGTAACAGTTCTGTGGCCCTCAGTAACAATTCTGTGTCTGTGCGAGTAACAATTCTGTGTCTGTGCGAGTAACAATTCTGTGTCTGTGCGAGTAACAATTCTGTGGCCCTAAGTAACGGTTCTGTGGCCCTCAGTAACAGTTCTGTGTCCCTGTGTAACAATTCTGTGTCTGTGCGAGTAACAATTCTGTGGCCCTAAGTAACAGTTCTGTGGTCCTCAGTAACAATTCTGTGTCTGTGCGAGTAACAATTCTGTGGCCCTAAGTAACAGTTCTGTGGCCCTCAGTAACAATTCTGTGTCTGTCCCTGAGTAACAATTCTGTGGCCCTAACTAAAGTTTCTGTGGCCCTAAGTAACAATTCTCTGGCACTCAGTAACAATTCTGTCTGTCCCTGAGTAACAATTCTGTGGCCCTAATAACGTTTCTGTGGCCCTAAGTAACAATTATCTGGCACTCAGTAACAATTCTGTCTGTCCCTGAGTAACAATTCTCTGGCACTCAGTAACAATTCTGTCTGTCCCTGAGTAAAAATTCTGTGGCCCTAAGTAAAGTTTCTGTGGCCCTGAGTAACAATTCTCTGGCACTCCGTAACAATTCTGTCTGTCCCTGAGTAACAATTCTCTGGCACTCAGTAACAATTCTGTCTGTCCCTGAGTAAAAATTCTGTGGCCCTAAGTAAAGTTTCTGTGGCCCTGAGTAACAATTCTCTGGCACTCCGTAACAATTCTGTCTGTCCCTGAGTATGAATTCTGTGGCCCTAACTAGCGTTTCTTTGTCCCTAAGTAACAGTTCTGTGGCCCTGAGTAACAATTCTGTGTCTGTGCGAGTAACAATTCTGTGGCCCTAAGTAACAGTTCTGTGGCCCTCAGTAACAGTTCTGTGTCTGTGCGAGTAACAATTCTGTGTCTGTGCGAGTAACAATTCTGTGGCCCTAAGTAACAGTTCTGTGGCCTTCAGTAACAATTCTGTGTCTGTGCGAGTAACAATTCTGTGTCTGTGCGAGTAACAATTCTGTGGCCCTAAGTAAAGTTTCTGTGGCCCTAAGTAACAATTCTCTGGCACTCAGTAACAATTCTGTCTGTCCCTGAGTAACAATTCTCTGGCACTCAGTAACAATTCTGTCTGTCCCTGAGTAAAAATTCTGTGGCCCTAAGTAAAGTTTCTGGGGCCCTGAGTAACAATTATCTGGCACTCAGTAACAATTCTGTCTGTCCCTGAGTAACAATTCTCTGGCACTCAGTAACAATTCTGTCTGTCCCTGAGTAAAAATTCTGTGGCCCTAAGTAAAGTTTCTGTGGCCCTGAGTAACAATTCTCTGGCACTCCGTAACAATTCTGTCTGTCCCTGAGTAACAATTCTCTGGCACTCAGTAACAATTCTGTCTGTCCCTGAGTAAAAATTCTGTGGCCCTAATTAAAGTTTCTGTGGCCCTAAGTAACAATTCTCTGGCACTCAGTAACAATTCTGTCTGTCCCTGAGTAACAATTCTCTGGCACTCAGTAACAATTCTGTCTGTCCCTGAGTAAAAATTCTGTGGCCCTAAGTAAAGTTTCTGTGGCCCTGAGTAACAATTCTCTGGCACTCCGTAACAATTCTGTCTGTCCCTGAGTATGAATTCTGTGGCCCTAACTAGCGTTTCTTTGTCCCTAAGTAACAGTTCTGTGGCCCTGAGTAACAATTCTGTGTCTGTGCGAGTAACAATTCTGTGGCCCTAAGTAACAGTTCTGTGGCCCTCAGTAACAGTTCTGTGTCTGTGCGAGTAACAATTCTGTGTCTGTGCGAGTAACAATTCTGTGGCCCTAAGTAAAGTTTCTGTGGCCCTCAGTAACAGTTCTGTGTCTGTGCGAGTAACAATTCTGTGTCTGTGCGAGTAACAATTCTGTGGCCCTAAGTAAAGTTTCTGTGGCCCTAAGTAACAATTCTCTGGCACTCAGTAACAATTCTGTCTGTCCCTGAGTAACAATTCTCTGGCACTCAGTAACAATTCTGTCTGTCCCTGAGTAAAAATTCTGTGGCCCTAAGTAAAGTTTCTGTGGCCCTGAGTAACAATTCTCTGGCACTCCGTAACAATTCTGTCTGTCCCTGAGTAACAATTCTCTGGCACTCAGTAACAATTCTGTCTGTCCCTGAGTAAAAATTCTGTGGCCCTAAGTAAAGTTTCTGTGGCCCTGAGTAACAATTCTCTGGCACTCCGTAACAATTCTGTCTGTCCCTGAGTATGAATTCTGTGGCCCTAACTAGCGTTTTTTTGTCCCTAAGTAACAGTTCTGTGGCCCTGAGTAACAATTCTGTGTCTGTGCGAGTAACAATTCTGTGGCCCTAAGTAACAGTTCTGTGGCCCTCAGCAACAGTTCTGTGTCTGTGCGAGTAACAATTCTGTGTCTGTGCGAGTAACAATTCTGTGGCCCTAAGTAACAGTTCTGTGGCCTTCAGTAACAATTCTGTGTCTGTGCGAGTAACAATTCTGTGTCTGTGCGAGTAACAATTCTGTGGCCCTAAGTAAAGTTTCTGTGGCCCTAAGTAACAATTCTCTGGCACTCAGTAACAATTCTGTCTGTCCCTGAGTAACAATTCTCTGGCACTCAGTAACAATTCTGTCTGTCCCTGAGTAAAAATTCTGTGGCCCTAAGTAAAGTTTCTGGGGCCCTGAGTAACAATTATCTGGCACTCAGTAACAATTCTGTCTGTCCCTGAGTAACAATTCTCTGGCACTCAGTAACAATTCTGTCTGTCCCTGAGTAAAAATTCTGTGGCCCTAAGTAAAGTTTCTGTGGCCTTGAGTAACAATTCTCTGGCACTCCGTAACAATTCTGTCTGTCCCTGAGTAACAATTCTCTGGCACTCAGTAACAATTCTGTCTGTCCCTGAGTAAAAATTCTGTGGCCCTAAGTAAAGTTTCTGTGGCCCTGAGTAACAATTCTCTGGCACTCCGTAACAATTCTGTCTGTCCCTGAGTAACAATTCTCTGGCACTCAGTAACAATTCTGTCTGTCCCTGAGTAAAAATTCTGTGGCCCTAATTAAAGTTTCTGTGGCCCTAAGTAACAATTCTCTGGCACTCAGTAACAATTCTGTCTGTCCCTGAGTAACAATTCTGTGGCCCTAAGTAAAGTTTCTGTGGCCCTGAGTAACAATTCTCTGGCACTCCGTAACAATTCTGTCTGTCCCTGAGTATGAATTCTGTGGCCCTAACTAGCGTTTCTTTGTCCCTAAGTAACAGTTCTGTGGCCCTGAGTAACAATTCTGTGTCTGTGCGAGTAACAATTCTGTGGCCCTAAGTAACAGTTCTGTGGCCCTCAGTAACAGTTCTGTGTCTGTGCGAGTAACAATTCTGTGTCTGTGCGAGTAACAATTCTGTGGCCCTAAGTAAAGTTTCTGTGGCCCTCAGTAACAGTTCTGTGTCTGTGCGAGTAACAATTCTGTATCTGTGCGAGTAACAATTCTGTGGCCCTAAGTAAAGTTTCTGTGGCCCTAAGTAACAATTCTCTGGCACTCAGTAACAATTCTGTCTGTCCCTGAGTAACAATTCTCTGGCACTCAGTAACAATTCTGTCTGTCCCTGAGTAAAAATTCTGTGGCCCTAAGTAAAGTTTCTGTGGCCCTGAGTAACAATTCTCTGGCACTCCGTAACAATTCTGTCTGTCCCTGAGTAACAATTCTCTGGCACTCAGTAACAATTCTGTCTGTCCCTGAGTAAAAATTCTGTGGCCCTAAGTAAAGTTTCTGTGGCCCAGAGTAACAATTCTCTGGCACTCCGTAACAATTCTGTCTGTCCCTGAGTATGAATTCTGTGGCCCTAACTAGCGTTTCTTTGTCCCTAAGTAACAGTTCTGTGGCCCTGAGTAACAATTCTGTGTCTGTGCGAGTAACAATTCTGTGGCCCTAAGTAACAGTTCTGTGGCCCTCAGTAACAGTTCTGTGTCTGTGCGAGTAACAATTCTGTGTCTGTGCGAGTAACAATTCTGTGGCCCTAAGTAACAGTTCTGTGGCCTTCAGTAACAATTCTGTGTCTGTGCGAGTAACAATTCTGTGTCTGTGCGAGTAACAATTCTGTGGCCCTAAGTAAAGTTTCTGTGGCCCTAAGTAACAATTCTCTGGCACTCAGTAACAATTCTGTCTGTCCCTGAGTAACAATTCTCTGGCACTCAGTAACAATTCTGTCTGTCCCTGAGTAAAAATTCTGTGGCCCTAAGTAAAGTTTCTGGGGCCCTGAGTAACAATTCTCTGGCACTCAGTAACAATTCTGTCTGTCCCTGAGTAACAATTCTCTGGCACTCAGTAACAATTCTGTCTGTCCCTGAGTAAAAATTCTGTGGCCCTAAGTAAAGTTTCTGTGGCCCTAAGTAACAATTCTCTGGCACTCAGTAACAATTCTGTCTGTCCCTGAGTAACAATTCTCTGGCACTCAGTAACAATTCTGTCTGTCCCTGAGTAAAAATTCTGTGGCCCTAATTAAAGTTTCTGTGGCCCTAAGTAACAATTCTCTGGCACTCAGTAACAATTCTGTCTGTCCCTGAGTAACAATTCTCTGGCACTCAGTAACAATTCTGTCTGTCCCTGAGTAAAAATTCTGTGGCCCTAATAACGTTTCTGTGGCCCTAAGTAACAATTCTCTGGCACTGAGTAACAATTCTGTCTGTCCCTGATTATGAATTCTGTGGCCCTAACTAGCGTTTCTTTGTCCCTAAATAACGATTCTGTGGCCCTCATTAACAAGTCTGTGTCCCTGAGTAATGGTTCTCTGTCCCTAAGTAACTTTTCTCTGTCCCCAATTATCGTTTCTGTGGCCCTAACTCTGTCCCTGTCCCTAGTACAGAGCGGTCTGCCTCTGTTCAATAACTGCAGGCAAATGAAGAATTCCAAAATGGCCGCTATTTATAGCTCGACCATTACACAGTGCTGGCTGGCTGGCTGCTGATTGGCTGATGCGATCACATGTAGTTGAGGAATGCATTATGGGTCAGCGCGCCTTGTCTGCGCGGCTTCCCAGACATCCCCGCTCCGTCGCCGCACATGTCAGCCGCCATTTTCTGAAAAATTTCGATTCGCGCGTCCGAATTAGGCTATTTTTCGGATTCGGCACGAATCAAAATTTTTCCGATATTCGACACGAATTCCACTTCGGATACTTCGATTCGCTCATCTCTAATTATGTCATCAGACGGCGCCCTCCGGTCACAGCTCCGATGGCAGGAGCTGAGCCTTCACTTGTGGATGGCGCCGGAGATCAGGAGGAGGAGCGCTCTGAGGGGAACTGTGCGGCTCAGAAGAGGGCTCGGAAGAGGGCTCAGAAGAGGGCGAAGTGACTCCTGCAGTGGCTCCAATGACACTGGGATCCAGTGGCACGGCTGAGTGGAGTGGATCCCCGGGGCAGCCTGGTAAGACTCGTCCTGTCATTTCTGCTGCTTCACCTTCTCCTGTCTGTGTGGGGTCTATCCCTTCTCCTTTCCTTTCTGGGGTTGTTTCTGGTGGGTCACATGCGGTTTCTGTTGGTGTGGCTGTACCCAGTGAGGTGGGGGAGAGCCGCCGGGGAGGGGCCTCATTGCGCTCCGGTGGCTCTGCTTTCAGGTCAGGAGGGGTTGGTGTCGTCGGTGATTCAGACGTTGTTTTAGAGAAGTGTTGTGTAATGGTGGATGCGGCCGTGCATTGCAAGAAACTCCAACTGCACTCTTTGCAGTCTCTTCTGGGCAAATTGAACTTTGCCTGCCGCATAATGCCCATGGTGAGGGTTTTCTGCTGCCACTTGGCTGCTGCCACAGCCGGCTGTACAGCTTCTCATCATTACATCAGGTTGTCCAGGGTGCATCGAGAAGATATGGGAGATGTTTCTGGCATCTTACAATAGTCACTCTTTGTGGTTGGATGCCCCAGTATCTACTCTTGATTTGGAGTTGTTTACGAATGCATCTGGTTCCGCAGGTTATGCAGCGTATTTTCCTGGTAATTGGAGTGCTGGTAGAGAGTCTGCTTTGCTGAGTAATCTGGTGTTGCTGGAATTATTCCCCATTGTGTTCGCAGTGGAATTGTGGGGTCAGGAATTTGGAATAAGCAGGTTAGATTTCATTGTGACAATATGGGAGTGGTGCAGGCCATCAACAGCATCATTGCTTCTTCCCCTTCAGTTATTAGATTGCTTCAGCATTTGGTGTTACGCTGTTTGCAACTGAATTCTTTTGTCTGTGCTGTCCATGGGCAGCACAGTGGCTAAATGGTTAGCATTTCCGCCTGGCAGTACTAGGGTCGTTGGTTCGAATCCCAACCATGGCACCACCTGCCTGGAGTTTGCATGCCGTCCCTGTGCTTGCGTGGGTTTCCTCCAGGTACTCCAGTTTCCTCCCACACTCCAAAGACATGCAGGTAGGTTAATTGGGTTCTGTCTAAATTGTCCCTAGTATGTGTATGTATGAATGTGAGTTAAGGACCTTAGATTGTACGCCCCTTGAGGGTTAGGGACTGATGTGAATGTACAATATATATGTAAAGCGCTACGTAAATTGACGGTGCTATACAAGTACCGGATTTTCTGGCGTATAAGACAACTTTTTTTACCTAAAAACATACCCCAACAATTGGGGGTCATCTTATACGCCGGGTATAGAACCGCTAGATGTGCGGTAATACTGTATGGTAGCTTCAGCTACATACAGTGTACCACGCTGAGCCAATCACGGCGAGCGATGTATTCTATTACTGAATACAGAGCCTGCTCAGATTGGCTGAAGTTGTGACATCATCAGCCCGCCTCTCTGACGCAGCCAATCCGAGCAGGCTCTGTATTCATTAATGGAATACATCACTTGCCGTGACTGGCTCATATGACCTCCTCTCATTCTCCCTTGGACACAGCGGATCACCGATCACGGAAAGAGCCAAAGATGTCGGCTCGGTCATGTGATCAGCTGTGTCCAATCACAGCTGATCACATGTAAACAGGGAAATGCCGGTTATCGGCATTTCTCTCCTCTCGAGCTGTCACACTGACAGTGGAGAGGAGAGCCGGTAATCGGCTTTCCGCGGAGCGGACATGTACACTGATCATCAGAGCACTGATGATCAGTGTGCTCTGATGATCAGTGTAGCCCCAGCAGTGCCAGCTGTCAGTGTCCATCAGTGCCAGCTGTCAGTGTCCATCAGTGCCACATCAATGCCACATATCAGTGCCCATCTGAGCTGCCTTTCAGTGTCACCCATCAGTGCCAGTCCGTGCCACCTATCAGTGCTGCCAATCAGTGCCACCTATTAGTGCCAGTGAGTGCCGCCTATCAGTGCCATGTATAAGTGCTGCCTTTCAGTGCCCATCAGTGATGCCTGTCAATGCCCATCAGTGCCACCTATCAGTGCTGCCAATCAGTGCCACCTATCAGTGCCAGTCAGTGCCGCCTATCAGTGCGCATCAGTGCCGCCTATCAGTGCCAGTCAGTGCCACCTATCAGTGCGCATCAGTGCTGCCTATCAGTGCCAGTCAGTGCCACCTAACAGTGCCAGTCAGTGCTGCCTATCAGTGCCATGTATCAGTGCCCATCAGTGATGCCTGTCAATGCCCATCAGTGCCACCTACCAGTGCCTCCTCATCAGTGCCCATCAGTGCCACCTATTTCATATGGGTACAGTGTTGCATGACCGTGCAATTGTCATTCAAAGTGTGACAGTGCTGAAAGCTGAAAATTGGCCTGGGGGGGAAGTGGGTATAAGTGCCCTGTAGGCTAGGGGTTAAATGGTGTTGCCTCAGAAGGGGGGTAGTCTTATATGGCGAGTATAGCCCAAAACCCATGTTTTAACTGGAAAATTAGGGGGTCGTCTTATACACCCAGTCGCCTTATATGCCGGAAAATACAGTATATGAAATAAATAAATAAAAATAAATGTGCTGGGGGTTACCAACACTGTGGCTAATGCTTTAGCTCGATTCCAGTGGGACAGTCGGCAGCATGGGATTGGGAATGTTAGAATTCACTTAGTTGGCTGGTGTATGGGACTCTCTCATCCGATCAGTGGCTTCCAGCAGTCTCTCTCAGCAAATGGGGGCCCCCATAGGCTGTAGGGTCTCACTTGCAGCATTACGTCTGGACACCGCACTCCAGGTCACCTGCTGGCAGAATGTCTCGCTGAACAGGGTGGCAAGGCTGGTGATCAGCGACTCCTTTATTAGCCACTTAATTAGGTACACCTTGCTAGTACAGGGTTGGACCCCCTTTTGCCTTCACAACTGCCTTAACCATAGGTTCACACTTAAGTGTTTTCTGCAGCATTTTGCAGAAACACAGTACAGTTCATTTAACATGATTTCCTATGGAATATGTTCACAACTGTGCGTTTTCAAACGGTGCATTTTTTGTAAAAGGTCAGGGACTTATTGAATGCAAAAAATTGCATTTGCAATACAGAAAAAAAAATGCAAAACGCATCAAAAACGCAAGACGTAACGCAAAACTCAATGCAGAAATGGCTCAAATGCAACCTGAATAGGTGTGAACCTAGCCTAATTCTTCGTGGCATAGATTCTACCAGGTGTTGTAAATAGAGATGAGCGAATCGAACATGACGAAGTGGAATTCGTTCTGAAGATTTGGAAAAATTCTATTCGCGACGAATCCGAAGATTAGCAAACTTCGGATGCACGAATCGAATTTTCCCAAAAATGGCGGCGACATGTGTGGCGACGGAGCGGGGATCTCTGGGAAGGCGCGCAGACAAGGCGCGCTGACCCATAATGCATTCATTCATGACATGTGATCGCATTAGCCAATCAGCAGCCAGCCAGCACTGTGTAATGGTGGAGCTATAAATCGCGGCCATCTTAGAATTCTCCATTAGCCTCCGGTCATTCAAGAGAGACAGACCTGTGTGTATTAAGGGACAGAGTTAGGGCCACAGAGACTTTAGGGCCACAGAATCGTTACTCAGGGACACAGAATCGTTACTCAGGGACACAGAATCGTTACTCAGGGACACAGAATCGTTACTCAGGGACACACAATCGTTATTCAGGGACACAGAATCGTTACTCAGGGACACACAATCGTTACTCAGGGACACACAATCGTTACTCAGGGCACAGAATCGTTACTCAGGGACACAGAATCGTTACTTAGGGCCACAGCTATCAAAGAATCGAAAATTTAAAGTGACATACACCCTTTTTTTTTTTTGGTGGCTGTCGTGCACAGTTGGTGCTGCAGTTTGCCGATTGTGCAAAATAAACTGACTTTCTGCTTCACAACCACTATTGTACGTTCAAAGAGTTATATCCATTTACACGCCGGCTGGCGGTAATATTTTTTGGGTGATTAGTGCATTCCAGTGACATAAACGTACAGTTTACAGCCAACGGCAAGCTGCAATTGACCGATTGTGTACAATAAACTGACTTTCTGCTTCACAACCACTATTGTACGTTCAAAGAGTTAGATCCATTTACACGCCGGGTGGCGGTAATATTTTTTGGGTGATTAGTGCATTCCAGTGACATAAACGTACAGTTTCCAGCCAACGGCAAGCTGCAATTGACCGATTGTGCTAAATAAACTGACTTTCTGCTTCACAACCACTATTGTACGTTCAAAGAGTTAAATCCATATACACGCCGGGTGGCGGTAATATTTTTTGGGTGATTAGTGCATTCCAGTGACATAAACGTACAGTTTCCAGCCAACGGCAAGCTGCAATTGACCGATTGTGTACAATAAACTGACTTTCTGCTTCACAACCACTATTGTACGTTCAAAGAGTTAGATCCATTTACACGCCGGGTGGCGGTAATATTTTTTGGGTGATTAGTGCATTCCAGTGACATAAACGTACAGTTTCCAGCCAACGGCAAGCTGCAATTGACCGATTGTGCTAAATAAACTGACTTTCTGCTTCACAACCACTATTGTACGTTCAAAGAGTTAGATCCATTTACACGCCGGGTGGCGGTAATATTTTTTGGGTGATTAGTGCATTCCAGTGACATAAACGTACAGTTTCCAGCCAACGGCAAGCTGCAATTGACCGATTGTGTACAATAAACTGACTTTCTGCTTCACAACCACTATTGTACGTTCAAAGAGTTAGATCCATTTACACGCCGGGTGGCGGTAATATTTTTTGGGTGATTAGTGCATTCTAGTGACATAAACGTACAGTTTCCAGCCAACGGCAAGCTGCAATTGACCGATTGTGCTAAATAAACTGACTTTCTGCTTCACAACCACTATTGTACGTTCAAAGAGTTAGATCCATTTACACGCCGGGTGGCGGTAATATTTTTTGGGTGATTAGTGCATTCCAGTGACATAAACGTACAGTTTCCAGCCAACGGCAAGCTGCAATTGACCGATTGTGCTAAATAAACTGACTTTCTGCTTCACAACCACTATTGTACGTTCAAAGAGTTAAATCCATATACACGCCGGGTGGCGGTAATATTTTTTGGGTGATTAGTGCATTCCAGTGACATAAACGTACAGTTTCCAGCCAACGGCAAGCTGCAATTGACCGATTGTGTACAATAAACTGACTTTCTGCTTCACAACCACTATTGTACGTTCAAAGAGTTAGATCCATTTACACGCCGGGTGGCGGTAATATTTTTTGGGTGATTAGTGCATTCCAGTGACATAAACGTACAGTTTACAGCCAACGGCAAGCTGCAATTGACCGATTGTGTACAATAAACTGACTTTCTGCTTCACAACCACTATTGTACGTTCAAAGAGTTAGATCCATTTACACGCCGGGTGGCGGTAATATTTTTTGGGTGATTAGTGCATTCCAGTGACATAAACGTACAGTTTCCAGCCAACGGCAAGCTGCAATTGACCGATTGTGCTAAATAAACTGACTTTCTGCTTCACAACCACTATTGTACGTTCAAAGAGTTAAATCCATATACACGCCGGGTGGCGGTAATATTTTTTGGGTGATTAGTGCATTCCAGTGACATAAACGTACAGTTTCCAGCCAACGGCAAGCTGCAATTGACCGATTGTGTACAATAAACTGACTTTCTGCTTCACAACCACTATTGTACGTTCAAAGAGTTAGATCCATTTACACGCCGGGTGGCGGTAATATTTTTTGGGTGATTAGTGCATTCCAGTGACATAAACGTACAGTTTCCAGCCAACGGCAAGCTGCAATTGACCGATTGTGCTAAATAAACTGACTTTCTGCTTCACAACCACTATTGTACGTTCAAAGAGTTAGATCCATTTACACGCCGGGTGGCGGTAATATTTTTTGGGTGATTAGTGCATTCCAGTGACATAAACGTACAGTTTCCAGCCAACGGCAAGCTGCAATTGACCGATTGTGTACAATAAACTGACTTTCTGCTTCACAACCACTATTGTACGTTCAAAGAGTTAGATCCATTTACACGCCGGGTGGCGGTAATATTTTTTGGGTGATTAGTGCATTCTAGTGACATAAACGTACAGTTTCCAGCCAACGGCAAGCTGCAATTGACCGATTGTGCTAAATAAACTGACTTTCTGCTTCACAACCACTATTGTACGTTCAAAGAGTTAGATCCATTTACACGCCGGGTGGCGGTAATATTTTTTGGGTGATTAGTGCATTCCAGTGACATAAACGTACAGTTTCCAGCCAACGGCAAGCTGCAATTGACCGATTGTGCTAAATAAACTGACTTTCTGCTTCACAACCACTATTGTACGTTCAAAGAGTTAGATCCATTTACACGCCGGGTGGCGGTAATATATTTTGGGTGATTAGTGCATTCCAGTGACATAAACGTACAGTTTCCAGCCAACGGCAAGCTGCAATTGACCGATTGTGCTAAATAAACTGACTTTCTGCTTCACAACCACTATTGTACGTTCAAAGAGTTAAATCCATTTACACGCCGGCTGGCGGTAATATTTTTTGGGTGATTAGTGCATTCCAGTGACAGAAACGTACAGTTTCCAGCCAACGGCAAGCTGCAATTGACCGATTGTGCTAAATAAACTGACTTTCTGCTTCACAACCACTATTGTACGTTCAAAGAGTTAGATCCATTTACACGCCGGGTGGCAGTAATATTTTTTGGGTGATTAGTGCATTCCAGTGACATAAACGTACAGTTTCCAGCCAACGGCAAGCTGCAATTGACCGATTGTGCTAAATAAACTGACTTTCTGCTTCACAACCACTATTGTACGTTCAAAGAGTTAAATCCGGTTTTATTTTTGGGGTGCTTATTGAATTAAAGAGTATGTCAGACAACACGTAGAGGAGTGGCAGAGGAGGCAATGTTTCAGGAGCGAGCAGACGTGGCAGCAGAGGAAGGGGTCGAGGCAGCACTAGTCGCAGCCAGAGGCCAGTGCTCCCGGTGTCATCCAGCGGTCGTGTCTCCACCGACAACCCTGCCGTCATCGATTGGTTGACTCGGTCGTCTTCCTCTTCCCAGGTCACCTCTGACACCTACAGCCAACGGTCGGTGGGTACGTCAGACAGAACCGTTAGTTGGCATGGCCCGGGAGCAAGCCCACTGAAATCACGTGTCCTCGACCTGCCCCTGTCCTTTGGTGTTCCCTCACCAAGCGAAGTATCGCATGCTGTGGGCTCAGCCCCACTGTACAGTGAGGAAGAGCTAACAGAGGGCGGTCAGGAATGGGGGGAGACATCCGCCTCTTCAGCAGCCAGGCGAAGAAGTACTGGCGAGGAGAGTGGCTCGGTAGCCGGTCTAGAGACAGGTCTGTCTCCTGACCCACACGCAGCCGAGGGGGCTAGTAGTGACGCGGAGACCCTAATTGATGATGATGAGGCTGATCGCACTTGGCAGCCTCGTCGTCATCAGGCTATTGCTTCCGCATCATCAGGAGAAGAGGGTGCCAGCTTGCCAGCGAGCAAAACAGTCGGTGGGTTGCCCAGGAGGCAGCAGGGTCGCAGCAGTGTCAGTGGAGCCAAACGGCCACGGAGTAGAGCACCAGCTCCACTGCAGCCTACCACCACGGCCAGTAGTGGTGCCGGTGTGCACGGAGGAAGTAGCAGTCAGCCAGTGAGGAGTAGCGGGGGCAAAGTTTCCTACTCGGCGGTGTGGCAATTTTTCGTCAAGCCGCCCGAGGAAGTAAACGTAGCCGTATGTCGACTATGTGGCCAGAAAGTCAAGCGTCGCCAGGGGGCCAATCTTGGGACTACAGCGTTGCGTCAGCATATGCAGCGTCGCCATTCGGTGGCCTGGGAAAACCGTGATAAAGATACGGCGGTTCTGCCTGCCCCAGCCCCCGCTCCATCACCCGCTCCGTTACTTGCTCCGTCACCCGACGTCAATCGCCCTCTATCAGCCAGTCAAGGCTCCAACACCTCTGCTGAGGGGAGTTGTCGCTCGTTGGCATCTTCCGCTCGTTCAGATGCTCCTTCTCCTGCTACTCCTCTTCACGGATTCCGTCAGCAGTCTTTCTTGGAATCCGTTTCCAAGAGACAGCAGTTTGCGAGCACGCACCCGACGGTGCAGAAGCTGAACGTCCTCCTGTCCAAGTTGCTGGTGCTGCAGTCCCTCCCTTTCCAAGTGGTGGACTCAGCACCTTTCCGAGAAATGATGGCTTGTGCCGCGCCGCGGTGGAGAGTGCCAAGCCGGCATTTCTTCGCCAAAAAGGCAGTGCCAGCCCTGCATTCACATGTAGAAGAGATGGTGGGCCAGTCTTTGAGCATGTCGGTCTCTGCCAAAGTGCACGGCAGCGCCGACGTGTGGAGCTGTAACTACGGTCAGGGACAGTACATGTCATTTACGGCCCACTGGGTGAACGTGGTGCCGGCACAGCCGCACCAGCAACTTGGACAGGTCACGCCGCTTTTGCCTCCACGTTTGCACGTCCTTGGTCCAGCAAAGATGTCCGCCTCCACCACCTCTTCTTCCGCCGTGTCCTCAGCCGCCACCCCCGTGCCAAGTCCCATTACCCGACCGGCATATCACATGTGCAGGGCGCAACGGTGTCACGCTGTGCTGCACCTGGTATGCCTTGGCGAACGTAGTCACACAGGGGAGGAACTTCTGAGTGTAATGAACAGAGAAATCGTCAGATGGCTGTCTCCGCGCAAACTGAAAATCGGAACCATGTTGACCGACAACGGAAAGAACATGGTGTCTGCTCTGCGTCAAGGAAGGTTGTGCCATGCGCCATGCATGGCTCACGTGTTCAATCTGGTTGTCAAGCGGTTCCTAAAATCCACCATCCCGCTGCAAGACATCCTTAAAATGTCACGTAAACTTTGCATGCATTTCAGCCATTCCTACACCGCAAAGTACACCCTCCTTGAGCTGCAGCGGCAGAACGGAATTCCACAGCATCGCCTGATCTGCGACGTTGCAACAAGGTGGAATTCAACCCTACATATGTTAGACCGCCTTTACGAACAGCGAAAGGCCATCACCGATTTCCTGATGTTACAAGCGGATAAAGGTACTCCCCTGTGTAACTTAGATGTCAGCCATTGGCAGCTCATGCGTGACACCTGCCGCTTGCTCAGGCCCTTTGAGGAGGCCACGCTATTCGTGAGTCGGCAGGACTATGGGATGAACGACGTCATTCCTCTGTTGCACGTCCTGGAACAAATGCTGTTAACAATGGCTGGTCAGGGTGCGGTAGACGTGGCGCACAGATCTCAACGCCACATGACCCCTGTGGGGGCAGGACAGGAAGAAGAGGAGGAGGTAGAGGAGGACATTGGTGCTCAGGAATTATTGAGTGAAATGGGTGGTTTTTCCACTCAGCGGACAGGAGTGGAGGAGCAGGAGCATCTGGTAGAGGAGGAGGAGGAGACAGAGGACCCAGACGCACCGTGGCAGTATGCTGTGGAGATGGAGGCAGGGAGTCCCTCGCATTCCTTGGCACAAATGGCCCATAGCATGCTCGGTTGCTTGCGTAGCGACAGCCGAATAATAACCATCAGACAGAGGGATGACTTTTGGCTGTCCACCTTGTTGGACCCTCGCTACCGTTCAAAAATGGTGGCCTTTTTCACACCTGCTGAGAGGGAGGCCAAAATAAAGTACTATAAAAACCACCTATGTAGTCAGTTGGTCTCTGCCTTTCTGCGGCAACGTCCATCCTCAGACACTGTGGGCCCTGTGCGCTCGCGTTCCGCTGCCATGGCAGCAGGGGAGGGGTGGGGTGGTAGGAGCAGTGGCAGCTCCACCAGCAGCGGCTGCCTCAGTCTGCAGTCGATGATGAGTAGCTTTCTTCACCAGCGCAGTGAGGAAACTACTAACCAGCCGCAGCAGCAGCAGCATCAGGTGGACCTGGAGCAGGACCTCAAACAACAGGCTTGGGCCTACTTGGACAGCACCCTGCCAACCGAGGTAGACAATCCCCTTGACTACTGGGCAACGAAACTTGACCTTTGGCCCCAACTAGCTGAATTTGCCCTTGAAAGGCTGTCATGCCCGGCCAGTAGCGTGGCATCGGAGCGCGTGTTTAGTGCGGCAGGAGGTATTGTAACTCCGCGGAGGACACGACCGTCCACCCAAAGTGTGGAGAGACTCACGTTTGTGAAAATGAATCAGGCGTGGATTAGTCTGGATTTCAAACCACCAGTTCCTGACACAACTGACTAAATCCGCCATGAATCATGCCCCAAACATGTTATTAGGGACAAATAGGCCGCTGTCTTTACAACTTTTTAATTCCATGCAGTATATAGCCCTATCGGCCACTTTCTGGCATCCAGTTGCTGTAGCCCCCATCACCACACTGTGCCACGGGCCCCTGTACCGCCTTCTCATACTGCTGCCAGATCCATCCTCTGCCATGTGCGTCTTTGTCGTCTGCTCACGCTGCTGGGTTCCAGTTTTAAACCTAGGCCTGTGTATGGCTTCCGAATACTGCTGCCTCCACCGCCACCCTGCGCCATGTGCCTCTGTCATCTGCTCACGCTGCTGACGGCTTCCGCTTTTTAACCTAGGCCTGTGTATGGCTTCCGAATACTGCTGCCTCCACCGCCACCCTGCGCCATGTGCCTCTGTCGTCTGCTCACGCTGCTGACGGCTTCCGCTTTTTAAACTAGTCCTGTGTATGTCTTCCGAATACTGCTGCCTCCACCGCCACCCTGCGCCATGTGCCACTTTTGGGTCTCCTCACACTGCTGCCAGGTCCATACTGATTCATGGCCCCCTGTACCGGCTCCTCATGAACGTGGTTCAGCGGGTTTGCATCACTTAACGGCAAATCGTTGACAAATGCTGGGACGTTCAGTGTTGTGCGCATTAAGCCAGACACCAAAGGGCAGCACAGACCTGTTATTACTCGCTCAAGCATGGCTGAACAAAACCAGTCTCTACCACAAATTGGACCCAGACCTGCCCAGGGTCTCGTAACTAGATTGCACGGAGGAGTAGAGTCCGTTATCGGAATCAAATAGACAAAACGCCACACCAAAAAGAGTGGCCATTTCCAACACTTATTCCAGAAAGAGGAACAACCCGTTTCATATACGGCCCGTAGACGTTTCACGTCTGCCACATTCAGTCGATTTAAGACGCAAGCTCCACTTCCTGTGGTCTCTGACCGTCGATATACCTTTAAGTGTCAGCTTTGAAGCTATATTCCCTCCGGAGCACTGACACTGGTGCCCTTCCGTCAACATGCCTTTAAGTTTCAGTTTTCAACCATATTCCCCACAGAAGCCAAACTCTTGGGTATCCCAGAAGCTGCTCAGCGGGTCAGGGAAATAAAGCTCCCGGTTCGCAGGTTGTTCCGTCTTATGGATGGAAGTACGACGGTATATGATCTTCTTCGCACCCACGGCATTACCTCATAAAATTTCTGCATTGCATCTGCAATCACAACGCTGACTTCCCGGATCGCCACTCAGCCATTGGACTCTTGATAGTCGTCTCCCCACACTGCTGCTGGGGGGACTTTTTAACCTAGGCCTGTGTATGGCCTTCAATTGAAGCTGCTTCCGCTCCGCCACTCTGCCATTGGACTCTTGATAGTCGTCTCCCCACGCTGCTGCTGGGGGGACTTTTTAACATAGGCCTCTGTATGGCCTTTAATGAAAAGCTGCTTACGCTCCGCCACTCTGCCATGGGCCTCTTGGGTATCCCAGAAGCTGCTCAGCGGGTCAGGGCAATAAAGCTCCCGGTTCGCAGGTTGTTCCGTCTTATGGATGGAAGTACGACGGTATATGATCTTCTTCACACCCACGGCATTACTTCGTAGAATTTCTGCATTGCATCTGCAATCACAACGCTGACTTCCCGGATTGCCACTCAGCCATTGGACTCTTGATAGTCGTCTCCCCACACTGGTGCTGGGGGGACTTTTTAACCTAGGCCTGTGTATGGCCTTCAATTGAAGCTGCTTCCGCTCCGCCACTCTGCCATTGGACTCTTGATAGTCGTCTCCCCACACTGCTGCTGGGGGGACTTTTTAACATAGGCCTCTGTATGGCCTTCAATTTAAGCTGCTTACGCTTCGCCACTCTGCCATGGGCCCCTGTACCGCCTCCTCTTGCTGCTGCCAGGTCCAGAGTGTGTCATGGGTCCCTGTACGGCCTCCCATTGCTGCTGACTTCATCGCCAGACTCTGCCATGTGCCACTTTCAGGTCTCCTTACACTGTTGGTGGGTTCCATTTTGTGATAGGGTGCTGTATGGCCTTCCATTGCTGCTGCCTCCACCGCCACCCTGCGCCATGTGCCTCTGTCGTCTGCTCACGCTGCTGACGGCTTCCGCTTTTTAACCGAGGCCTGTGTTTGGCTTCCGAATACTGCTGCATCCACCGCCACCCTGCGCCATGTGTCTCTGTCGTCTGCTCACGCTGCTGACGGCTTCCGCTTTTTAACCTAGGCCTGTGTATGGCTTCAGAATAATGCTGCCTACACCGCCACCCTGCACCATGTGCCTCTGTCGTCTGCTCACGCTGCTGCCAGGTCCATACTGATTCATGGCCCCCTGTACCGGCTCCTCATGAACGTGGTTCAGCGGGTTTGCATCACTTAACGGCAAATCGTTGACAAACGCTGGGACGTTCAGTGTTGTGCGCATTAAGCCAGACACCAAAGGGCAGCACAGACCTGTTATTACTCGCTCAAGCATGGCTGAACAAAACCAGTCTCTACCACAAATTGGACCCAGACCTGCCCAGGGTCTCGTAAGTAGATTGCACGGAGGAGTAGAGTTCGTTATTGGAATTAACTGTGAGGGACTTTTAAACCTAGGCCTGTGTATGGCCTTCAATTGAAGCTGCTTCTGCTCCGCCACTCTGCCATTGGACTCTTGATAGTCGTCTCCCCACGCAGCTGCTGGGGGGACTTTTTAACATAGGCCTCTGTATGGCCTTCAATTTTAGCTGCTTACGCTCCGCCACTCTGCCATGGGCCCCTGTACCGCCTCCTCATGCTGCTGCCAGGCCCGTAATCTGCCATGGGCCCCCGTACCAACTCCTCATGCTGCTGCCAGGCCCGTAATCTGTCATGGGCCCCTGTACCGCCTCCTCATGCTGCTGCCAGGTCCAGAGTGTGTCATGGGTCCCTGTACGGCCTCCCATTGCTGCTGTCTCCATCGCCACACTCTGCCATGTGCCACTTTCAGGTCTCCTCACACTGCTGGTGGGTTCCATTTTGTCATAGGGTGCTGTATGGCCTCCCATTGCTGCTGCCTCCACCGCCACACTGTGGCTCCACACTCTGGTTTTGGCCCCGTGACTGCCCAAATGAGTGAAGTGTGCAGTGATTCTAAGATCGACGGCACTCATCTGCATGTCATACTGACTGACAGTATTATTTCTCTTCCCCAGCAGACTCCAAGGGCATTTAAATTAAAGGTACAGTGTTCTGCACTAATATAAAGGCTCTCTGAAGCCTAGAAACACCCTTTTTATAAGTTAAATTCGCAGCGAATATATTCGGCTCGAAGCGAATTTATGCGGCGAATTCGGCGAATCAGCCAAACCGAATTTTTGAATAATTCGCTCATCTCTAGTTGTAAACATTCCTTACAGATTTTGGTCCGTATTGACATGAGTTACTATTGCCTTTCTATCATCTCGAACCAGTCTGCCCATTCTCCTCTGACATCAGCAAGGCATTTTCATCCACATAACTGCTGCTCACCGGATATTTTCTCTTTTTCGGACCATTCTCTGTAATTCCTAGAGAAGGTTGTGCATGAAAATCCCAGTAGATCAGCAGTTTTTGAAATACTCAGACCAGCCCTTCTGGCACCAACAACCATGTCACATTCAAAGTCACTTAAATCCGCTTTTTTCCCCAATCTGATACTCGATTTGAACTTCAGAAAGTCATCTACACCACATCTAGATGCCTAAATGCAATGAGTTACTGCCATGAGATTGGCTGATTAGCAATTTGTGTTCCCAAGCAATTGAACAGGTGTACCTAATAAAGTGGCTGGTGAGTGTATATTTGCAAATGCTGTGCAACCAAAGCCGACCATAGAGGGATCAAATCTTGGCTGGTTCAACAGGAACCAGCTGAGATTCAATCCATCTATGGGCAGGCTTATTGTACTCAAGTCAATCCGCCAATCGACTTGGGTACAACCAGAATGTTGTATTTTTCTGCATGCGGTTATTGCATAGCTGGCAATAGTTATAAACTGAAATGGCTTCCATTTTGGTTTAGCTTGCTGAAATTGGCATGGTGACACTTTGAATGCTTCAGATGAGATGCCAGATAACAGTTTACAGTATTGTCTTATTAGAACTGCCATGAGGGACCCTCCTGCATATTTATCACCTCCCCAGTCACCTTCTGGGTGCCTTTCTGCAGGTATTGGCTGGGGAATGATATATATTCAACTGATCATTTGAATCTTCCAGCCCTATGCTCTGCAAACATCTTCAGAGGCACGTGGGAGTAATCAAGCTCTCAGCTCCGGAAACCCTGAACAGACCAACACAATCAATCACTGCTTCTTTCACTACAATGGAGCCAAAAACTAAATTTACCTAACTGGAGGACAGCACTACATAAGTGGACCCTCTCAAAGATTAGAGTAAGGACTGCACTATACAGAGGGGTCTCGACAAGGCAGTGTCAATTCCACAAATAGTTGCAAAAGGTTGTGCAACTAAAACCTCAAAAATTGTTAATCAGTATAATTTGTGGGTTTTTGCAGGCTAGCTAGTTAGTGTTCTTGTTTTGTTTGCAAAGAGCAATAATAGGCTTTTACCAATGGCTGGTTGGAAGGCATAGAGGTGCAAATGTAACACCTGAAGTTACATTTGTATGTTTCATAATAGTGAAATAAAATAATGTACTATTTTCAAGATTTGTTCATTAACAAGTACATACTTATGTACAATTGCATCTGTTCATATTAATTTAATATAACTGGATCAATATGAACTACCTATGTTTAAAAAAAAAACCCAATATGTATACTATGTAAATATAATAATGCATATGTCCCCTGGTAATTTAATAATTTGGATTGTGTGCTGGAGGAAAAGTCTGGGGTTTATGGTCTAGGATCTTGGATGACATTTCCAAGGTCAGGATCACTTTTAATCACTCTAGAAACAAGATGGTGGATTTCCTTTCTCAAGATAAACAAGAGAGGAAATTAATAATCTTATAAATCCCACATACGAACATGGTATAACAAGCAGCAACATATGGCTGCAGCAATGAAGATTTACTGATCTCACTTCCAGTCCATAGTTGTTATCGATAAAAGGAATATGATAACTAAAAGCTCATATGTTGTGGAATATTTCAGCTAATGCGCGTAATACTTTGAGAATAAATTAGGCTCTTCCTAAGCCCTGAAAAGATGCACGCTGTACTAGAAATTCCATTGTCAGCGTTTGGTATGTTGTATGGTCTTGTTGAGCAGGCATTTGTTCCAGAGCAAAGTTACTGCAGTGGGGGCCTTTCTCCCAGTATAAATCCTCTTGCTCCATTAACCCTAGAATTGACATAAAACATACACAAGCTTTAAAGCATGTTTGTTCTTTACATTTTTTGTAATTTGCCATTGCTCTTTTTTAATTATCATTCCCATTATCCTGTTGTCCTTCTTGTAATTGTAACCAAACACAGGACTTTTTTTAACCAACATTATCAATCCACTGGAACAAACTTATGTCAATGGCAAAAAACATTGACCAATGTCAATGTCAACATCCACCAATTGAGGAAGAGATATTTTTCTATCAAAGGTTGTCCCCTGACCTATAATTGGGAAATGAGTGAATATGATAAATATACAAACTTGTAGGCAGGAGTTAATAGGTTGCTCCTTTAATACCACTTTAATACCAAGCACTTTCACCCCCTTCCTGCCCAGACCAATTTTCAGCTTTCACTTTGAATAAAAATTGCAGTCATACAATACTGTACCTATATGGATTATTAGCAAAACTTTCTTTTGGTGGTATTTAATCACCACTGATTAAAAAATAGAAAGAAAATTAGAAAATTCCAGGACAGTACAAATATCCACCAAATGACACCTTTTTGGAAAATAGACAATGAAAGCTATTTAGTAAGAGGCATGGCAAGTTTTTTGAAGCTGTAATGTTATGTCACAATGTTTTGGAAAATGAAGACATAAAAAAAAGGTTCACGTTTTTTTCTTACATACTGTCACCAGTGCAATGCAACGTAATCATATACCTGGTGTGGTGGTGACACTAACTGGTGGCAGTATGTAAAAAAAAACATTTTAATAATTTTTTATTACATTTGTTTTCAGATTTTTTTTTACATACTGTGACCAGAGCAATAGAATATTACCATAGTAACACTGTAATATTCTGCGGAGATTATCAGGATTTTTTTTTGTACACACTATGATCGCTTATAACAGTGAATATTACTGTTATAAGCAACCATTTTTTTCTGAATGAAATCTATTCAATCAGAGTTTACTATTGTGATTAGCTGTGATTGGTCACAGCTAATCATATGGTACAGATGGGCTGTGATTGGCCCTTTTTTTACCATGTGATCACAGTAACCAATCACAGAGATCACACAATAGTACACAATAAATGGCATGAATGTACGTCATCCATTTTGTACAATTGTCATGTGATCAGCTGTGATTTGTCACAGTGATCACATGGTACTGGCAGAGGGCTGGCACACTGATTTCACACTTTTCACACACTGATGTGTTCAGTGGACACAGCGGGTGACAGATCACGCCGCAGAGCATATGACCTCCACCCAGAACAGCAAATGTAAAATGAATGTAAAATTCCAGCTGGGTGGGAAGGTGTTAAAGAAGGTTTCCTCTTTAATTCCTTCAAAGGAAGGAGAATTATTTAATTTTCTTTCTGGCAGAATCTTATATAATCTTGGGGTGAAGCTTAGCTAGGGGTAGTTCAGGCTGGCTGATGGGAAGAAAAGCGCCAAGAGAGAGATGGTGTAGGGACCCAATCCTTTCTTTTCTACCCCTGGCATCCTTTCTACTGGGCTTCACAAGGAGAGAAAATGCTTATTGAATGGCAGAGAATACATTTGTTGAACTATTATGTGAACTACCTCAATAACATTGAGTTTGATCAAGCCCATGACTGCTTCAAGTGTCTGGAGTGGATCCTTAGTACCTTTGCTGTTGTGAAGTGGGATAGTGCCCTGTTAAGCCTATGCTAAGCTGTGCATCTCATAACAACTCTGTGCAAACCTGGTCAGGCTAAGGGTTGGTGGTGGATGGGGGAGTAGAGGATCTACACATATGAATGACATCAGGCCTAGTGCAAGCCGTGTCCCCAGCTAGAGGAGTGTCGTTGCTATAGGTGACCAGGAGTATGGTGAGTGGGTGTACACGGCACTCCATGTCTCAGATACATTATACATGCATGAGTGTGGCAGAAGTTCTGCATGACCTGTGGACTGTAAGTATACCCAGTGAGTAGGCCTGAACAAGCCCAATTCTAGGCAGTCCCTGGCGGAGAACATGTGGGGGATTTAATCATGTATGGGGTCCACCCATAAACTGATATTGTATGCATGTTTTTTATATGTTGAATAAAAAAACAACAGTATTTATATGCACTTGTAACCCATATGACCCAAAGTAAGGTTCCACTATAATGACAGTTTAATGTCAACAGTAAATTAACTGACTGTCCACTTTATAGGAATACAAGGTTTTTTCCCCTCATGTGAGATGTGAGTTTTTAGCCTGCATTTAAAACCTGATTCCATGCTGACAAGTTCTACCCCTCCACCCCATTCCCCATGCATTTATTTTTTTATACATTGTTCACATACTTTGACACATTGCCTCCTTGATTGAATCAAGATTGTTGTTGGGCTCAAACATTTTAAAGTAGAATCTGGGCATAGTCTATTTGTTTCTGTCAGATTGTTAGACCACATCGTCTATTTTTCATAACTGGAGTCTAAGTTATTTAGCAACCATCTTTAGTATAGGAAGTGTTAATAAAGATCAGTGCCCTGCTGGATTTGGTGCGTATTTACAAGTCGATAGTGTAGGGAAAGGATACATGGCTGTCAGGGACAAAGAGATATCCTTAGGGAAAGATTCCTGCGTGAGTAGGGAGAGATGAGGGACACTGCTTTATACGTTACTATTTACCAACTTCCAGAACTACTCAAAGGACCTATACAGTTTCCTCTTAAGACACTTATGCCGCCCAGCCAGTCAGCCACCCCTCCTGCAGATGCCGCCCTGCAATAGTAGGTTATGTTAATTATGATAAAATCTGTGCTGGACACATACAGTACCATTGTACATCAGTGTTATGGTGCCTATTATTACCAACATCAATGTGTTGAGTGCTACTAGCAATACTGTGTTTGTACCTTAATTTCTACTGTACCTGTGACTTAAACACTACTGAGTTTGTTGTTATAAAGAGTGTTTGGAACTGTTAATCAAGTGTTCTACTGCAGTTAATACAGCCTTATTACGAGTGCTAGTGACTGCCGACTGATGTCTATCTTGTTATCCTTTATACCTGTAACTTATAAATACAATAACTGCCACCTTATCTTGACTCTGTCTACCTTTTCAGTGACTTGGGTACTAACTTCTTGGCCCTGCCCACAGATTGGTGTAATCAGCAGGATATGCTTAGTTCGTCTGCTTATGTGTAAGAAGTCCTAGTGACCACCATGGTACCCCTAGGAGTGGCCCTAGCTCTAGTCCCAAAGTTCAGTGGCACTAAAATTCTGGTTGTAGCAATCATGCATACAGAGATGGACGCGGTCCTCCATCTTGTTAAGGGTCTTCCATCTTCTATCATGCTCTAATCCCAAATCAGCTGTCCTCATCCCCCCTCCCTCTCTGTTGAGTGACATATGGTCTGTTTGATGCAGGTCACAGGCAGCAAACTCCATGGGAGGGTGTCATGGCAATAAATCCCAAAACCAAACTGGGGCCTAGCTGTCTGTTAGCTGTACAATCTGGGATATCGTAAAACCATAAACCAAGTCCTTCACTGAGTTCAAAGACATTCCAGATAAGTCATAAACCAGACACCACATTCGACATCCATTTTCCCTATGATTACATATCTTGGATTATGAAAGACTTACACAAACATGGAGCCCATATTCGGACGGCTCACTTTGAGACCAGTCTCCTGGTATATTACACCCCCTGTCTGACATATACAGAAGAGCAGAAAATTATATCTCCGTAACCATTCAAACAGATATGTCATATTTCATATCTAACCATTCGGCATGTGTCTGCATGTTAATCTACTAGTGGCCAGGCTGCTAAATACACCAAGAATAAATTGTGAACCATAATATGAGCTAGGAGAGTTTTTGGTCATAGCTTGGGTCTCCACCCCCAACTCCCTCCCCAAATGAGGCGATTGGTTTACAGGGAGACACCCTGTGGAGTTGCTAGAAAAAGTTAAGCTGAGTTGTGAGAGTTGAAGAATTCTCCTTTTGTTAACATCGGAACTAAGGTTGGGAGATAAGGCATCCTTTTGGCTCATGAAACCTGATCTGCCTAAGCCAGGACATTTGGCAAGTACTGTAGCCCTCTAAACTCCTTTCTGTTATCTCTTTGCTGTGCTATTGCTTTCTGTATATTTATATATATATTGGCTACATCTTTTTCTGTAAATATTTTTATTGCACCCTTTTGACCTTTTAGTAATAAATCTTACTTTCTGAAAGTGTTGAACTGTTTCTAACGTTCTTTAATGCAAACTATGAATTTCTGCCTCTGAAGAGTGCTACTGTGTGTGTGTTTTAAACTTCGGTATATGTCTGCCTGCGGTGACAGTGGTATACCAATGATTATTCAAACATCATAGTGTTATTGCTGATATTGCCGGGTTTCCTCTTTCTCTGCACAAAAAGGAGGTTGTGGCAGTGTGAAGGGTTAATTGCGTAATTAACCTGACCCAGTTACAATCGTTCCCAGGCTGCAGATACACAGGTTGTGCTCCATTAGCTGGAAAATCTTTGTGCAGAGTGCAGCTGGGCGTGGCATTGTTACGCACGTGACAGCTCGGTTTTAGATTGGCTAGTCCTTCGGTCACGAGTGTGGTGAGAAGGGCTGGGGTCTGAAGCCACGATCGTCACACTGGTAATGGATTGGGAAGAGAGACTGGAGAATGCAGTACACCTCTATCAGGTACCCACCAAGCTAATTCCTGAGCTAGCCATACATTTCCTGGAAGATGTCCTTCAAGCCATCATGGACTTGCTAGAGGGAGAACGTGCCACCCTAGCACAAATAGTCACCAGACAGGAAGGCTTTTTGGGAGAGAATGTCACACTGACTGAACAAAGACATTGGTTCTTCATGCACAGGCAACAAGAGGGCAAGAACCTAACCCATTTTGCTTTGACACTACAGGGTGCTGGAAGACACTGAGGACATCATGGCAGTGACGAGAAAGAGTAAGTAGCTGTTCCTCAAGGAGGAGGCCCTTGCCCTTCCCCTATCTTTGCCCTTGTGGTAGCTGTAGCCAGAATTGACACAGTCTGGCTGCATGCAACAAGATATGACTGGTCAAGCAAGTACTTGCTCAGGCATCAGGTTTCCTGGGAGAGAACCCCTTATGGAGGGACCCCGAAGAGGACTGGAGATTCAGCAGGGTGGTTGCTATGGGCAACTTGCTAGAAGCTGTAGCAGAGGGGCAACCTCCCGGAAGCATGTCAATTTGTACTCAGTCTAATGACTCAATTGCTTCTCCAAGTTCCAGAGTCCCGGCAATGATAAATAAACAGCAGGTTCCATGCCTAATTGACAAGGGATCCAAAGTCACCATTATGGAATATTACTTTTTTTAAAGTGGTACAGGGCCTAGAATCAGCTAGACCTGTCTATTATGGTTATCCCTGAAGGCAGTAAATAACCTCCCCATAGAGATGAAAAGAGTGACTTGGATGACGGTGCACGTATTTGGCTAGACAGTGGAATGGGTTGGAATAGTGGTGACCTGAAGTCCTGTAGTCTCCACCGTGCCAGTGGTCCTAGGCATTAATATCCTCAATACTTGGTCTTGTCCCAGCTCCTATGCAGAAGCTTCCACGGTCCCATCAAAGGTCAAAAGGATCAAGTGGTGTGGCAGAACTGGATTCACACTTATGAGCAACAAAAATGATAACCCAAAAAATTGGGGGTGGTCCGTTTGCCACCAAAACAGAAGTTGCAGTTACCCACAAAGAAAAAGGTGGTCTGCCGCCTTCCAACTGGGACTTGTAAAAAGCTACAAGGGGCCCCTGTCATGGTAGAACCCCAGAGAGACACATAGGTGGAAGGGGACTGCCCGGCAGCTAAGACTTCAATCAGGGCAAGGTACTTGTTTAGATGATCAGTTTTGGGGCCATGCCAGTTCTCTTACCAAGCCAAGCAATTTTTGCAGACATCTATAGTATGTAGTGCCAAAGAAGTGTGTTGCAACCTCCCAACCCATGGTGGAGGCTATTTGTGCCCCATTACAAGCTTCCATGGCTCCCCTGGAAGACTCCCAGTACCAGCAGCTATTAAATCAGGTGGCTCTCCTTTTACAGCACTTTCTGTTTGTCGCCAGGCCAGAGGACTATGGGTGCACTGACAAAATTGACCGTCCTATCCACACAGGGGATGCCTCTCCCATCAGGAAGCGTTATAGGAACATATCCCTTGCACTATGTCAAGAGGTCAAGGACTTAATCTGCAACATGTTGCAAAGTGGGATTGTGAGAGAAAATCGCAATCCCTGGGCCACACCTATTGTACTGGTCCAGAAGAAGGGTGGAAACCAGGGTTTCTTTGTGGATTATTGCATGCTTAATGCCTGCAGCCACTGGGAGGCCTGCCTATTGCCCCAGGTGGAGGAATCTCTTATGGCTTTGGACCAAGCCTGCTATTACTCCACCCTGGACTTGGCCAGTGGCTACTGGCAGGTCCCAGTAAAATAAAAGACTGCCTTTATAACATTGTTAGGCTTATACAAAGTTAATCAAATGTTCTTTGGACTGACTAGTGCCCCCAGAACTTTTCGAAGACTGATGGAGCAAACCTTGAACCAGGTGTTAACCTGTCTATTACAGTATGGGCTGAAATTAAAGCCTAGCAAACCATATGCAAAAGCAAATTCAATACCTGGGATGTGGTTGAGGCTAAGGAAGTGTCACTTGACCCCGCTAAGATTCAAGTCATACAAAATTGGAGTTCTCCCAGAACCCTGATCAAATTGCACTCTATCTTGGAGCTGGTGGGATATTACAGAGTAAATAATAGTGCAGTGCTGAATCCCTAAAGAAAAACAAAAAAACTATTTTCTTACAGTGACATGTGTAACAATGTATAAGAATATAGGTATTTATTTTTCCTTTAGGGATTCAATACTGCACTATTATTTACTCTGGACTTGGTATCACAAGGCTTTTTTGGTGCTAGCTGCTGTGGGGTGTGAGGTTGTTTTTGGAGTGCAGAGGTTTTATTTTATTTTTTGGGATATTACAGATACTTTATACCCAGGTTCACCCAAATCAGAGCATCCCTCAACCAGCTGTTGTATGGACAGCCTACCCAACAGAAGGGGTGGGCATTGCCCTCCATCTAGGCCCAATGCCTAATTTAAGCCCCTCTGCCAGCTTATGCAGACTATACCAAGCCCTTTAGTCTGCATGGGTGAAAGTTTGCAAGGCCTAGGAGCTGTATACTGGTGCAAGAGCAAAATGGGGATGTACAAGTGGCTCTTCTCTGGACAAACACGGACAAATTTGCCAAGTATCCTCTCCGGCTCAAATCAACATTTATACTTTGCATACATTGATTCAGCTAAACTGTGTGTGTGTGTGCGTGTGTGTGTGTGTGTGTGGGGGGGGGGCGCTAAAGCAAGAGGTGAGTGGCTCAACTAGCATGCTTTCAATTACAAAATCTGCTATAAGCCCGACCATTTACATAGCAACATAGATGCCCTCTCTCAGTTTACTGTTGAGCAGCCCCAGGGAGATTTTGATCAGGACCATGAAGACCTGGAAACGGCTCCTGTCCTATCCCCAATCATAACAGTTAGTAACATGTTGGTGGTCCAGGACACATCTGAGTCTGCCAGGGTGGCGGAGGTGTATACTCTTGCACAATGAGCCACCCTGCAACAGAAAGACAAATTTCCTAGATGTGGTGCTTCCTCTCCTGACAACAGAGATTCTTGACCAGGGAGTGTATTTTCTTACAGTGGGATTGTCTAGAGATCCAGGACAGCATCCTATACCACCGGGCTCATATACCTTCTTAACAGAGGGACATCTTCCAGATAGTAGTTCCACAGTCAGTTTTGCTGATGATTTGCCAACTGATGCATGCATCCATAGGTTATTTTAGAGAGGAATGCAAAGAAGCCCACATCAGGAGGTCTTTTTATTGCCCAGGACTAGTCAATTGAGGGCTACCATGCAGCGTTGCTCTGGGATCCCTCGATCACTTACTTTCTCCTGCGCTCCCGCGATGTCCCTCCTGCAGTGTCCCCGGCAATGCCCTCTGGCGGATGCCGGCATCTGTCATCTGGGTTCCGTCCCCTGCAAGCGTCGGGATGTACGGGGGACGGAACGGTGGGAAATTTGAAAATGACAAAAAGTGACATTCACTAAATACACTAAAATTGCATAGTAAAACATTACTGTATCAAACCATTTCACATACATTTTGTCCCTAGTGCTTTGTCCTGTGCCCTGCCTGCATTTTTACTGTTCTTTCTGCCTGGAAACTGAGAACCGTCCATGGCGTCCAAAAAGTGTCCCTTTAAGTCATAAGCGGTTTTAGACCAGCTAGAGAACAGCGATAGTAAATCAGAACTACTTGCAGAATTGAGTGATAATGATTCGTGGGGAAATTCGTCATCAGACACAGAAAACGATTTTGCTACTTTGCTCAGTGATGTGCGAACTTTGCGCTCTATTTCAAATTTCAGTGTTTTTGGTTTGATTATATTATTGAATTAAATGTATTATTATTATATTATTATTTTTTATGATTATTTATGAAATTATAATTTATGATTTCGTGTTTCAAATTGTAACATACCCGGGATGTTTACTAGACTCTTGTTCGGACAGATTTCAGTGAGTTATTCCTAAAAATTACAGGACTACAATAAAAAAAATACATATTTCCATGCAAAAAATTGTACCGCTTTGAGCACAGAAATATGGACATAATCAGACCGCAAGGGAGGTTAAGACCCTCGCACTGTTAGTGAAATTTTACCATAACCACTATTTGATGCGTTGTGGGATGGTATGTGCATGGGGGAGGGGATTTTGTGGGGTCGTTCCTGAGTTCCTGCACCTATTTTCTGAAAAAAAAGCTATATACATATACAGTATATATATTTTTTTTTCAAGGCTAGCCAATGAAGATCATAAAAAAACCTCATGAATTATATAGTAGTGAGCGGCATTCATTAACACAAGCTTACAAAATGAGACACATGTCATAAACACACACTCCTCATACACCATGCTTGGCAGGATTAGCACTCCCCTGCCATTCAATTCTTTAGATCTCTAGCATGCCAGGGGGCCTATGTTTCCCCTTCACCATTCCACATTCAGCCACTAATCTGCATCCCATGGGAGGACTAAATAATGTGCAAGGGGTCATATCACCCTCTACAACTAGGACTCAAGACCTCTACAGAGCCCACAAGGGCATAGTAGGGGACGAAGGGAGAAGCTGGATTATTCATACAATAAGGTAAGTATGGCAGTTGAGTCATTTGAGTTACAGACAAAGAGATGAAGTGACTGATGAACAAGAAGCAGAAATCAGGGGGGTGTTTGAAGGTAATCTGACAGCACTAGAGATTCATTCAATGTATTGCACTATTGTCTGTTGCTTTGGACAGAGCAGATGTTACTGGACAGAGGACAGCATAGGAGGCTGTCGACACATCCAGCTGTGACTTACAAAAGAGAAATTTTGGAAGAGACAGCTCCTACAGATAAAAGAGCAAGTTATACGTATATGAAGACAAGAAAAATAGGGTGAACCTTAGGCTGGCTGTATATCAGCAGATTTTTCTCTAGGAAAGTATCGAAATTTTGTTTTGCTGGTATTACAAAGTGAAACGTAGAAGCGTGATGGCAGAAAAAAAAGACCAAGTGGTCCATTAAGTCTGGCCCATTTTTTCATATTTTTTTATTTCATTTTTTAAACTTTTTTTAGTCTCAGTTTAGATCTATGCCCCAAGCATGTTTGAATTCATTCACTATTGAGTGACTCACTACCTCTGCTAGAAGTCTATTCCAAGCATCCACTACTCTTTGGAAATAACATTTTATAAGGTTAGTTACAAATTTTCCTCCTGTTAGTTTGAGGTCATTTTCTCGTGTTCTTGATCTTAGTTTCATATTGAAAATACTGCCCTCCTAAACCTTATTCACACTCTTAAAGCGGTATTAAACCCAAAACCAAAAATGTCATATATTGCAGCTTACCAATCATTAGATTTGGTGGATGCATTTGTGTTCTTGTTTTAGGTATTTTTTACTTTAATTTCACCTGGTAATCTGGCTAGTAACACACTCACTGTATTAGAGTTTCCCCATTCTGGATGAAGGAACATGGGGGCACTTTGGACAGAAGCATTGTCATTAGCGGGGAAGGGGAATGTTAGACGGGCTAGAAAATTTAAATATACTAACAAATTGAAGCTGAACTCCAGCTAACATTTTATAAGCAGTTACAGCAAACATTTTTTTCCTTTTAAGATAATGGTTTTACATAAGTATAAAGAAGCTGATCATTGCAAGTACCCTGTCAGTAGTAAATGGTTTGTTTCAACCTTCTAACTGCTAAAATTGCATAACAACTTGTTTTGTTAAAAGACAACAGACTTACTGGCCGGATGACCAGGTGAAAATAACTGACACCATTCTTTCTAAAATGTATGACCAGGTCCTATCTACAATATATTATTATTATTTATTATACAGGATTTATAGAGTGCCAACTGTTTACTCAGCGCTTTACAGAATATAGATAACATGTAATAATATCGTGACAAAAAGATTAGATGACCACAAGTTTTGCCTGTTCTTGGGGAAGTTCTTGAGTGGTGTGGCCTGCTGCAGCCACTGCTCTCAACACATGCGTTTGTGACAGTTGGGAAAAAAATGTGATCCATTATTGTTCGCAACAGATAGCAAGTAAATCTTGAAAACTTTGTAATGTTTCAAATGTTTACATGGTAAGGGAAACACATAATTTTCAGCCATGTCTGTCTTTTTTTTTCCTTTTGTAAGGATACCTACTGTATGCTAGCGTGTTATCTCTGAGAAATGAGCCTAGTCTAAAACTAGTAAATGGACGAATACATAAATTCTTGCTATGCTGTCTATGTGAGATTTCTTTATATTTCTATGTGTTTTTCTATATTTCTATTTGAGTCAGATGCCAGACTATTGTAGAGGAAGATATCTATATTCTTCTAGCTCAGGAAAAGTGATGATGCAATGTAGCTCTCTATACATTTAGTAGATCATTATTCTATAGCCTAGAGTGCCATAATGTGTCATACTATTGACAAAGATTGAGATACACTACCAGCTCCTGATTGTTTACCCATATGGCAGAGCATAGACTTGTTCATAGAGAGCTGTAGCTATGTATTACTTAAAGTAAATTCTAGAAACATGATGCCTCTGAGCACATGGCATTTTGTATAGAGCAAAAGTGTAATAGGATCACATGTATGGCCTCCTCCTCCTTTACATTACTACACTGATCAATATGTTCATTATACTTTATTCTTCAAACCAGCACTCCAAAAACGCTGTCAAGAACCTCAACCTTTTATAATCGTCCTTCATCCGTCTGGACCTTCCGCTTTGGTTTGCACATTTTTCATGTCATTCAAGATGTAGGTGGGTATGCCTTTTTTTAATTCTATTCAGCCTTTGTTAATAGCATTATGCATCATTTCTCTTGCTGAGCAAGGAAAAGAGCTGTAATGAGTACATCAGGCTGACTCAGTAAAGCACTGCACTAAGCAGTGTCAGAGAACAAAATGCAATAACCCATAGCAAGCAAGTGGTTTGACTACTAGAGACAGAAATCTGGTTCTTTGGAGTGCACTTTGTACAGCATTGTTGCTGGTTGTAACAATGTTGCTGAATCACATTCTCCGTGTATCCCAAATCCTATGGTAAATGTCAGTCAATTATTTGATAACGACAATTTAAACATCAAAATATTTGATTTGAGATGTCATTTATATATGAGATGCAGTTTATGACAGAAATATGTTAAAGTAGCTTTTATTATGTTTAACTTCAACTTAAATTGTTATACAAATTTACTGTTGAATTACTTTATATTTAAACTTGCCAATACTGGTATTATGTATTTTTAAATTTACTTTTTAATTCATTTTTATTTAAAGTGTGTTTTAAGTATTATATATTTCTCTGCCTTATATTACAGTCATTTGTTTATGCCTTTTTATGTAACAGCAAAGGTTGCAGATTGTTTAGAGCTCCTGCAAACAGGAGTTTGTATTGCATGTCT
Organism: Staurois parvus; assembly: GCF_062004578.1. Classification (NCBI taxonomy): domain Eukaryota; kingdom Metazoa; phylum Chordata; class Amphibia; order Anura; family Ranidae; genus Staurois; species Staurois parvus. The sequence goes on from NW_028317995.1 coordinate 520,254, forward strand.
TTATCTTCGAAAATGTAAGAACAGTTATTAAGATTGACCAATTCCAAAATGCAAAGTGACAGGAAAATGACTGCAATTCATGTATATTTATATACATGCCTGTGTTTCTATCTGTCACTATGAATAAACCGTACCTCCATTTATCATTCTCTATAATCTAATAAGGCACTTACCCTGTAATAGCTACAGTTATATAAATGTATACTCACATAAACATTGGGATTCATTTATTAAAGAAGAAATTTTAATTTAACTCAGTGACCCTGTATTTGCTTCTATCATCCACACAAGTACAACAGAAATGGTTTTAATTGTCTAAATTCTGCATGCACGTAGGTATTTAAAGTGAACACAGGCTTAGTTGGCTAAGTAAAAATGTACTCATACTATTAAATGGAATGTATATTGTGTTTTCAGTTAACACTTATTTTGGTCATTATTGCATTGTTTACTTTAAATTAATTTTTATGTGGCATTCCCATTTTACATTCTTTTCTGTTTTAATTGGTATTCTCTTAAATGTTGAGATTAGTAGATTAACTATGGGCATAGTTAATTAGTTACTACAATGACTCTGTTTAGTAAATGGTAAAATACCAGCTGATTGGCTTGATTGAGGAAAATGTTGCAATATGTTCCCCTCAAAAGAGGTTTAGCAAACAATTGACTTCTGTGGAGTGGGGATGGACATACACCAATCAAAAGTTGGCTGGTCCCTGCTGGACCAATAAATTTCGATCAGTGTATGGTCAGCTTTAGGAGGACAGTGAACAGCACTGGAGTGATATCATCAGATCTCACTCCAAATCTCCTGACATAGCAGTCACAGGCAGGAGTGCCTTAGATCTCATACTGCAGATACACAGCCCTAAGTACAGTGCCTTGAGAAAGTATAAAATTTTCCACATTCTGTCATGTTACAACTAGAGATGAGCGAATCGAAGTATCCGAAGTGGAATTCGAGTCGAATATCGGAAAAATTTCGATTCGTGCCGAATCCGAAAAATAGCCTAATTCGGACGCGCGAATCGAAATTTTTCAGAAAATGGCGGCTGACATGTGCGGCGACGGAGCGGGGATGTCTGGGAAGGCGCGCAGACAAGGCGCGCTGACCCATAATGCATTCCTCAACTACATGTGATCGCATCAGCCAATCAGCAGCCAGCCAGCCAGCACTGTGTAATGGTCGAGCTATAAATAGCGGCCATTTTGGAATTCTTCATTTGCCTGCAGTTATTGAACAGAGGCAGACCGCTCTGTACTAGGGACAGGGACAGAGTTAGGGCCACAGAAACGATAATTGGGGACAGAGAAAAGTTACTTAGGGACAGAGAACCATTACTCAGGGACACAGACTTGTTAATGAGGGCCACAGAATCGTTATTTAGGGACAAAGAAACGCTAGTTAGGGCCACAGAATTCATACTCAGGGACAGACAGAATTGTTACTCAGTGCCAGAGAATTGTTACTTAGGGCCACAGAAACGTTATTAGGGCCACAGAATTTTTACTCAGGGACAGACAGAATTGTTACTGAGTGCCAGAGAATTGTTACTCAGGGACAGACAGAATTGTTACTGAGTGCCACAGAACTGTTACTTAGGGCCACAGAAACTTTAATTAGGGCCACAGAATTTTTACTCAGGGACAGACAGAATTGTTACTGAGTGCCAGAGAATTGTTACTCAGGGACAGACAGAATTGTTACTGAGTGCCAGAGAATTGTTACTTAGGGCCACAGAAACTTTACTTAGGGCCACAGAATTTTTACTCAGGGACAGACAGAATTGTTACTGAGTGCCAGAGAATTGTTACTCAGGGACAGACAGAATTGTTACTGAGTGCCAGAGAATTGTTACTCAGGGCCCCAGAAACTTTACTTAGGGCCACAGAATTTTTACTCAGGGACAGACAGAATTGTTACTGAGTGCCAGAGAATTGTTACTCAGGGACAGACAGAATTGTTACTGAGTGCCAGAGAATTGTTACTTAGGGCCACAGAAACTTTACTTAGGGCCACAGAATTGTTACTCGCACAGACACAGAATTGTTACTCGCACAGACACAGAATTGTTACTGAAGGCCACAGAACTGTTACTTAGGGCCACAGAATTGTTACTCGCACAGACACAGAATTGTTACTCGCACAGACACAGAACTGTTACTGAGGGCCACAGAACTGTTACTTAGGGCCACAGAATTGTTACTCGCACAGACACAGAATTGTTACTCAGGGCCACAGAACTGTTACTTAGGAACAAAGAAACGCTAGTTAGGGCCACAGAATTCATACTCAGGGACAGACAGAATTGTTACGGAGTGCCAGAGAATTGTTACTCAGGGCCACAGAAACTTTACTTAGGGCCACAGAATTTTTACTCAGGGACAGACAGAATTGTTACTGAGTGCCAGAGAATTGTTACTCAGGGACAGACAGAATTGTTACGGAGTGCCAGAGAATTGTTACTCAGGGCCACAGAAACTTTACTTAGGGCCACAGAATTTTTACTCAGGGACAGACAGAATTGTTACTGAGTGCCAGAGAATTGTTACTTAGGGCCACAGAAACTTTACTTAGGGCCACAGAATTGTTACTCGCACAGACACAGAATTGTTACTCGCACAGACACAGAACTGTTACTGAGGGCCACAGAAACTTTACTTAGGGCCACAGAATTGTTACTCGCACAGACACAGAATTGTTACTCGCACAGACACAGAACTGTTACTGAGGGCCACAGAACTGTTACTTAGGGCCACAGAATTGTTACTCGCACAGACACAGAATTGTTACTCAGGGCCACAGAACTGTTACTTAGGGACAAAGAAACGCTAGTTAGGGCCACAGAATTCATACTCAGGGACAGACAGAATTGTTACGGAGTGCCAGAGAATTGTTACTCAGGGCCACAGAAACTTTACTTAGGGCCACAGAATTTTTACTCAGGGACAGACAGAATTGTTACTGAGTGCCAGAGAATTGTTACTCAGGGACAGACAGAATTGTTACGGAGTGCCAGAGAATTGTTACTCAGGGCCACAGAAACTTTACTTAGGGCCACAGAATTTTTACTCAGGGACAGACAGAATTGTTACTGAGTGCCAGAGAATTGTTACTCAGGGACAGACAGAATTGTTACGGAGTGCCAGAGAATTGTTACTCAGGGACAGACAGAATTGTTACTGAGTGCCAGAGAATTGTTACTTAGGGCCACAGAAACTTTAATTAGGGCCACAGAATTTTTACTCAGGGACAGACAGAATTGTTACTGAGTGCCAGAGAATTGTTACTCAGGGACAGACAGAATTGTTACGGAGTGCCAGAGAATTGTTACTCAGGGCCACAGAAACTTTACTTAGGGCCACAGAATTTTTACTCAGGGACAGACAGAATTGTTACTGAGTGCCAGAGAATTGTTACTCAGGGACAGACAGAATTGTTACGGAGTGCCAGAGAATTGTTACTCACGGCCACAGAAACTTTACTTAGGGCCACAGAATTTTTACTCAGGGACAGACAGAATTGTTACTGAGTGCCAGAGAATTGTTACTCAGGGACAGACAGAATTGTTACTGAGTGCCAGATAATTGTTACTTAGGGCCACAGAAACGTTATTAGGGCCACAGAATTGTTACTCAGGGACAGACAGAATTGTTACTGAGTGCCAGAGAATTGTTACTTAGGGCCACAGAAACTTTAGTTAGGGCCACAGAATTGTTACTCAGGGACAGACACAGAATTGTTACTGAGGGCCACAGAACTGTTACTTAGGGCCACAGAATTGTTACTCGCACAGACACAGAATTGTTACTCGCACAGACACAGAATTGTTACTGAGGACCACAGAACTGTTACTTAGGGCCACAGAATTGTTACTCGCACAGACACAGAATTGTTACACAGGGACACAGAACTGTTACTGAGGGCCACAGAACCGTTACTTAGGGCCACAGAATTGTTACTCGCACAGACACAGAATTGTTACTCGCACAGACACAGAATTGTTACTCGCACAGACACAGAATTGTTACTGAGGACCACAGAACTGTTACTTAGGGCCACAGAATTGTTACTCGCACAGACACAGAATTGTTACACAGGGACACAGAACTGTTACTGAGGGCCACAGAACCGTTACTTAGGGCCACAGAATTGTTACTCGCACAGACACAGAATTGTTACTCGCACAGACACAGAATTGTTACTCGCACAGACACAGAATTGTTACTGAGGGCCACAGAACTGTTACTTGGGGCCACAGAAACGTTAATCAGGGACACAGAATTGTTACTGAGGGCCACAGAACTGTTACTTAGGGCCACAGAATTGTTACTCGCACAGACACAGAATTGTTACACAGGGACACAGAACTGTTACTGAGGGCCACAGAACCGTTACTTAGGGCCACAGAATTGTTACTCGCACAGACAGAATTGTTACTCGCACAGACACAGAATTGTTACTCGCACAGACACAGAATTCTTACTCGCACAGACACAGAATTGTTACTCAGGGAAACAGAACTGTTACTGAGGGCCACAGAACTGTTACTTAGGGCCACAGAATTGTTTCTCGCACAGACACAGAATTGTTACTCGCACAGACACAGAATTGTTACTGAGGGCCACAGAACTGTTACTTGGGGCCACAGAAACGTTAATCAGGGACACAGAATTGTTACTGAGGGCCACAGAACTGTTACTTAGGGCCACAGAATTGTTACTCGCACAGACACAGAATTGTTACTCAGGGACACAGAATTGTTACTCAGGGACACATAATCGTTTAATTAAAGAGTATGTCAGACAACATGCAGAGGAGTGGCAGAGGAGGCAATGTTTTAGGAGCGAGCAGACGTGGCAGCAGAGGAAGGGGTCGAGGCAGCACTATTCGCAGCCAGAGGCCAGTGCTCCCGGTGTCATCCAGCGGTCGTGTCTCCACCGACAACCCTGCCGTCATCGATTGGTTGGCTCGGTCGTCTTCCTCTTCCCAGGTCACCTCTGACACCTACAGCCAACGGTCGGTGGGTACGTCAGACACAACCGTTAGTTGGCATGGCCCGGGACCAAGCCCACTGAAATCACGTGTCCTCTACCTGCCCCTGTCCTTTGGTGTTCCCTCACCAAGCGAAGTATCGCATGCTGTGGGCTCAGCCCCACTGTACAGTGAGGAAGAGCTAACAGAGGGCGGTCAGGAACGGGGGGAGACATCCGCCTTTTCAGCAGCTAGGCGAAGAAGTAGTGGCGAGGAGAGTGGCCCGGTAGCCGGTCTAGAGACAGGTCTGTCTCCTGACCCAGACGCAGCCGAGGGGGCTAGTAGTGAGGCGGAGACCCTACTTGATGATGAGGAGGTTGATCGCACTTGGCAGCCTCGTCGTCATCAGGCAATTTCTTCCGCATCATCAGGAGAAGAGGGTGGCAGCTTGGCAGTGAGCGAAACAGTCGGTGGGTTGCCCAGGAGACAGCAGCAGGGTCGCAGCAGTGTCAGTGGAAGCAGTGTCAGTGGAGCCAAACGGCCACGGAGTAGAGCACCAGCTCCACTGCAGCCTACCACCACGGCCAGTAGTGGTGCCGGTGTGCACGGAGGAAGCAGCAGTCAGCCAGTGAGGAGTATCGGGGGCAAAGTTTCCTACTCGGCGGTGTGGCAATTTTTCGTCAAGCCGCCCGAGGAAGTAAACGTAGCCGTATGTCGACTATGTGGCCAGAAAGTCAAGCGTGGCCAGGGGGCCCATGTTGGGACTACAGCGTTGCGGCAGCATATGCAGCGTCGCCATTTGGTGGCCTGGGAAAACCGTGATAAAGATACGGCGGTTCTGCCCGCCCCAGCCCCCGCTCCATCACCCGCTCTGTTACTTGCTCCGTCACCCGACGTCAATCGCCCTCCATCAGCCACTCAAGGCTCCAACACCTCTGCTGAGGGGAGTTGTCACTTGTTGGCATCTTCCGCTCGTTCAGATGCTCCTTCTCCTGCTACTCCTCTTCACGGATTCCGTCAGCAGTCTTTCTTGGAATCCGTTTCCAAGAGACAACAGTTTGCGAGCACGCACCCGACGGTGCAAAAGCTGAACGTCCTCCTGTCCAAGTTGCTGGTGCTGCAGTCCCTCCCTTTCCAAGTGGTGGACTCAGCACCTTTCAGAGAAATGATGGCTTGTGCCGCGCCGCGGTGGAGAGTGCCAAGCCGTCATTTCTTCGCCAAAAAGGCAGTGCCAGCCCTGCATTCACATGTAGAAGAGATGGTGGGCCAGTCTTTGAGCATGTCGGTCTCTGCCAAAGTGCACGGCAGCGCCGACGTGTGGAGCTGTAACTACGGTCAGGGACAGTACATGTCATTTACGGCCCACTGGGTGAACGTGGTGCCGTCACAGCCGCACCAGCAACTTGGACAGGTCACGCCGCTTTTGCCTCCACGTTTGCACGTCCTTGGTCCGGCAAAGATGTCCGCCTCTACCACCTCTTCTTCCGCCGTGTCCTCAGCCGCCACCCCCGTGCCAAGTCCCATTACCCGACCGGCATATCACATGTGCAGGGCGCAACGGTGTCACGCTGTTCTGCACCTGGTATGCCTTGGCGAACGTAGTCACACAGGGGAGGAACTTCTGAGTGTAATGAACAGAGAAATCGACAGATGGCTGTCTCCGCGCAAACTGAAAATCGGAACCATGTTGACCGACAACGGAAAGAACATGGTGTCTGCTCTGCGTCAAGGAAGGTTGTGCCATGCGCCATGCATGGCTCACGTGTTCAATCTGGTTGTCAAGCGGTTCCTAAAATCCACCATCCCACTGCAAGACATCCTTAAAATGTCACGTAAACTTTGCATGCATTTCAGCCATTCCTACACCGCAAAGCACACCCTCCTTGAGCTGCAGCGGCAGAACGGAATTCCACATCATCGCCTGATCTGCGACATTGCAACAAGGTGGAATTCAACCCTACACATGTTAGACCGCCTTTACGAGCAGCGAAAGGCCATCACCGATTTCCTGATGTTACAAGCGGATAAAGGTACTCCCCTGTGTAACTTCGATGTCAGCCATTGGCAGCTCATGCGTGACACCTGCCGCTTGCTCAGGCCCTTTGAGGAGGCCACGCTATTCGTGAGTCGGCAGGACTATGGGATGAACGACGTCATTCCTCTGTTGCACGTCCTTGAACAAATGATCTCAACGCCACATGACCCCTGTGGGGGCAGGACAGGAAGAAGAGGAGGAGGTAGAGGAGGACATTTGTGCTCAGGAATTATTGAGTGAAATGGGTGGTTTTTCCACTCAGCGGACAGGAGTGGAGGAGCAGGAGCATCTGGTAGAGGAGGAGGAGGAGGAGACAGAGGACCCAGACGCACCGTGGCAGTATGCTGTGGAGATGGAGGCAGGGAGTCCCTCGCATTCCTTGGCACAAATGGCCCATAGCATGCTCGGTTGCTTGCGTAGCGACAGCCGAATAATAACCATCAGACAGAGGGATGACTTTTGGCTGTCCACCTTGTTGGACCCTCGCTACCGTTCCAAAATGGTGGCCTTTTTCACACCTGCTGAGAGGGAGGCCAAAATAACGTACTATAAAAACCACCTATGTAGTCAGTTGGTCTCTGCCTTTGTGCGCCAACGTCCATCCTCAGACACTGTGGGCCCTGTGCGCTCGCGTTCCGCTGCCATGGCAGCAGGGGAGGGGTGGGGTGGTAGGAGCAGTGGCAGCTCCACCAGCAGCGGCTGCCTCAGTCTGCAGTCGATGATGAGTAGCTTTCTTCACCAGCGCAGTGAGGAAACTACTAACCAGCCGCAGCAGCAGCAGCATCAGGTGGACCTGGAGCAGGACCTCAAACAACAGGCTTGGGCCTACTTGGACAGCACCCTGCCAACCGAGGTAGACAATCCCCTTGACTACTGGTCAACGAAACTTGACCTTTGGCCCCAACTAGCTGAATTTGCCCTTGAAAGGCTGTCATGCCCGGCCAGTAGCGTGGCATCGGAGCGCGTGTTTAGTGCGGCAGGAGGTATTGTAACTCCGCGGAGGACACGACTGTCCACCCAAAGTGTGGAGAGACTCACGTTTGTGAAAATGAATCAGGCGTGGATTAGTCTGGATTTCAAACCACCAGTTCCTGACACAACTGACTAAATCCGCCATGAATCATGCCTCAAACATGTGCCACTTTCAGGTCTCCTCACACACTGCTGGTGTGTAGAATTTTTTGACATAGGGTGCTGGCAGATTACGGGCCTCCCATAGCTGCTGCCAGGCCCCTAATCTGCCATAGGCCCCTATATACCGCCTCCTCATGCTGCTGCCAGGTCCAGAGTCTCTCATGGGTCCCTGTACGGCCTCCCATTGCTGCTGTCTCCATTGCCACACTCTGCCATGTGCCACTTTCAGGTCTCCTCACACACTGCTGGTGTGTTGAATTTTTTGACATAGGGTGCTGGCAGATTACGGGCCTCCCATTGCTGCTGCCAGGCCCCTAATCTGCCATAGGCCCCTATATACCGCCTCCTCATGCTGCTGCCAGGTCCAGAGTCTCTCATGGGTCCCTGTACGGCCTCCCATTGCTGCTGTCTCCATCGCCACACTCTGCCATGTGCCACTTTCAGGTCTCCTCACACACTGCTGGTGTGTAGAATTTTTTGACATAGGGTGCTGGCAGATTACGGGCCTCCCATAGCTGCTGCCAGGCCCCTAATCTGCCATAGGCCCCTATATACCGCCTCCTCATGCTGCTGCCAGGTCCAGAGTCTCTCATGGGTCCCTGTACGGCCTCCCATTGCTGCTGTCTCCATCGCCACACTCTGCCATGTGCCACTTTCAGGTCTCCTCACACACTGCTGGTGTGTAGAATTTTTTGACATAGGGTGCTGGCAGATTACGGGCCTCCCATAGCTGCTGCCAGGCCCCTAATCTGCCATAGGCCCCTATATACCGCCTCCTCATGCTGCTGCCAGGTCCAGAGTCTCTCATGGGTCCCTGTACGGCCTCCCATTGCTGCTGTCTCCATCGCCACACTCTGCCATGTGCCACTTTCAGGTCTCCTCACACTGCTGGTGTGTAGAATTTTTTGACATAGGGTGCTGGCAGATTACGGGCCTCCTATAGCTGCTGCCAGGCCCCTAATCTGCCATAGGCCCCTATATACCGCCTCCTCATGCTGCTGCCAGGTCCAGAGTCTCTCATGGGTCCCTGTACGGCCTCCCATTGCTGCTGTCTCCATCGCCACACTCTGCCATGTGCCACTTTCAGGTCTCCTCACACTGCTGGTGTGTAGAATTTTTTGACATAGGGTGCTGGCAGATTACGGGCCTCCTATAGCTGCTGTCAGGCCCCTAATCTGCCATAGGCCCCTATATACCGCCTCCTCATGCTGCTGCCAGGTCCAGAGTCTCTCATGGGTCCCTGTACGGCCTCCCATTGCTGCTGTCTCCATCGCCACACTCTGCCATGTGCCACTTTCAGGTCTCCTCACACACTGCTGGTGTGTAGAATTTTTTGACATAGGGTGCTGGCAGATTACGGGCCTCCCATAGCTGCTGCCAGGCCCCTAATCTGCCATGGGCCCCTATACCGCCTCTTCATGCTGCTGCCAGGTCCACAGTCTCTCATGCCATGTGCCACTTTCAGGTCTCCTCACACTGCTGGTGTGTTGAATTTTTTGACATAGGGTGCTGGCAGATTACGGGCCTCCCATAGCTGCTGCCAGGCCCCTAATCTGCCATAGGCCCCTATATACCGCCTCCTCATGCTGCTGCCAGGTCCAGAGTCTGTCATGGGTCCCTGTACGGCCTCCCATTGCTGCTGTCTCCATCGCCACACTCTGCCATGTGCCACTTTCAGGTCTCCTCACACTGCTGGTGTGTAGAATTTTTTGACATAGGGCGCTGGCAGATTACGGGCCTCCCATAGCTCCTGCCAGGCCCCTAATCTGCCATAGGCCCCTATATACCGCCTCCTCATGCTGCTGCCAGGTCCAGAGTCTCTCATGGGTCCCTGTACGGCCTCCCATTGCTGCTGTCTCCATCGCCACACTCTGCCATGTGCCACTTTCAGGTCTCCTCACACACTGCTGGTGTGTTGAATTTTTTGACATAGGGTGCTGGCAGATTACGGGCCTCCCATAGCTGCTGCCAGGCCCCTAATCTGCCATGGGCCCCTATATACCGCCTCCTCATGCTGCTGCCAGGTCCACAGTGTCTCATGCCATGTGCCACTTTCAGGTCTCCTCACACTGCTGGTGTGTTGAATTTTTTGACATAGGGTGCTGGCAGATTATGGGCCTCCTATAGCTGCTGCCAGGCCCCTAATCTGCCATAGGCCCCTATATACCGCCTCCTCATGCTGCTGCCAGGTCCAGAGTCTCTCATGGGTCCCTGTACGGCCTCCCATTGCTGCTGTCTCCATCGCCACACTCTGCCATGTGCCACTTTCAGGTCTCCTCACAATGCTGGTGTGTAGAATTTTTTGACATAGGGTGCTGGCAGATTACGGGCCTCCCATAGCTGCTGCCAGGCCCCTAATCTGCCATAGGCCCCTATATACCGCCTCCTCATGCTGCTGCCAGGTCCAGAGTCTGTCATGGGTCCCTGTACGGCCTCCCATTGCTGCTGTCTCCATCGCCACACTCTGCCATGTGCCACTTTCAGGTCTCCTCACACACTGCTGGTGTGTTGAATTTTTTGACATAGGGTGCTGGCAGATTACGGGCCTCCCATAGCTGCTGCCAGGCCCCTAATCTGCCATGGGCCCCTATATACCGCCTCCTCATGCTGCTGCCAGGTCCACAGTGTCTCATGCCATGTGCCACTTTCAGGTCTCCTCACACTGCTGGTGTGTTGAATTTTTTGACATAGGGTGCTGGCAGATTATGGGCCTCCTATAGCTGCTGCCAGGCCCCTAATCTGCCATAGGCCCCTATATACCGCCTCCTCATGCTGCTGCCAGGTCCAGAGTCTCTCATGGGTCCCTGTACGGCCTCCCATTGCTGCTGTCTCCATCGCCACACTCTGCCATGTGCCACTTTCAGGTCTCCTCACAATGCTGGTGTGTAGAATTTTTTGACATAGGGTGCTGGCAGATTACGGGCCTCCCATAGCTGCTGCCAGGCCCCTAATCTGCCATAGGCCCCTATATACCGCCTCCTCATGCTGCTGCCAGGTCCAGAGTCTGTCATGGGTCCCTGTACGGCCTCCCATTGCTGCTGTCTCCATCGCCACACTCTGCCATGTGCCACTTTCAGGTCTCCTCACACACTGCTGGTGTGTTGAATTTTTTGACATAGGGTGCTGGCAGATTACGGGCCTCCCATAGCTGCTGCCAGGCCCCTAATCTGCCATGGGCCCCTATATACCGCCTCCTCATGCTGCTGCCAGGTCCACAGTGTCTCATGCCATGTGCCACTTTCAGGTCTCCTCACACTGCTGGTGTGTTGAATTTTTTGACATAGGGTGCTGGCAGATTATGGGCCTCCTATAGCTGCTGCCAGGCCCCTAATCTGCCATAGGCCCCTATATACCGCCTCCTCATGCTGCTGCCAGGTCCAGAGTCTCTCATGGGTCCCTGTACGGCCTCCCATTGCTGCTGTCTCCATCGCCACACTCTGCCATGTGCCACTTTCAGGTCTCCTCACAATGCTGGTGTGTAGAATTTTTTGACATAGGGTGCTGGCAGATTACGGGCCTCCCATAGCTGCTGCCAGGCCCCTAATCTGCCATAGGCCCCTATATACCGCCTCCTCATGCTGCTGCCAGGTCCAGAGTCTCTCATGGGTCCCTGTACGGCCTCCCATTGCTGCTGTCTCCATCGCCACACTCTGCCATGTGCCACTTTCAGGTCTCCTCACACACTGCTGGTGTGTTGAATTTTTTGACATAGGGTGCTGGCAGATTACGGGCCTCCCATAGCTGCTGCCAGGCCCCTAATCTGCCATGGGCCCCTATATACCGCCTCCTCATGCTGCTGCCAGGTCCACAGTGTCTCATGCCATGTGCCACTTTCAGGTCTCCTCACACTGCTGGTGTGTTGAATTTTTTGACACAGGGTGCTGGCAGATTATGGGCCTCCTATAGCTGCTGCCAGGCCCCTAATCTGCCATAGGCCCCTATATACCGCCTCCTCATGCTGCTGCCAGGTCCAGAGTCTCTCATGGGTCCCTGTACGGCCTCCCATTGCTGCTGTCTCCATCGCCACACTCTGCCATGTGCCACTTTCAGGTCTCCTCACACTGCTGGTGTGTAGAATTTTTTGACATAGGGTGCTGGCAGATTACGGGCCTCCCATAGCTGCTGCCAGGCCCCTAATCTGCCATAGGCCCCTATATACCGCCTCCTCATGCTGCTGCCAGGTCCAGAGTCTCTCATGGGTCCCTGTACGGCCTCCCATTGCTGCTGTCTCCATCGCCACACTCTGCCATGTGCCACTTTCAGGTCTCCTCACAATGCTGGTGTGTAGAATTTTTTGACATAGGGTGCTGGCAGATTACGGGCCTCCCATAGCTGCTGCCAGGCCCCTAATCTGCCATAGGCCCCTATATACCGCCTCCTCATGCTGCTGCCAGGTCCAGAGTCTCTCATGGGTCCCTGTACGGCCTCCCATTGCTGCTGTCTCCATCGCCACACTCTGCCATGTGCCACTTTCAGGTCTCCTCACACACTGCTGGTGTGTTGAATTTTTTGACATAGGGTGCTGGCAGATTACGGGCCTCCCATTGCTGCTGCCAGGCCCCTAATCTGCCATAGGCCCCTATATACCGCCTCCTCATGCTGCTGCCAGGTCCAGAGTCTCTCATGGGTCCCTGTACGGCCTCCCATTGCTGCTGTCTCCATCGCCACACTCTGCCATGTGCCACTTTCAGGTCTCCTCACACTGCTGGTGTGTAGAATTTTTTGACATAGGGTGCTGGCAGATTACGGGCCTCCTATAGCTGCTGCCAGGCCCCTAATCTGCCATAGGCCCCTATATACCGCCTCCTCATGCTGCTGCCAGGTCCAGAGTCTGTCATGGGTCCCTGTACGGCCTCCCATTGCTGCTGTCTCCATCGCCACACTCTGCCATGTGCCACTTTCAGGTCTCCTCACACTGCTGGTGGGTTCCATTTTGTCATAGGGTGCTGGCAGATTACGGGCCTCCCATTGCTGCTGCCAGGCCCGTAATCTGCCATGTGCCCCCGTACCGACTCCTCATGCTGCTGCCAGGCCCGTGATCTGTCATGGGCCCCTGTACCGCCTCCTCATGCTGCTGCCAGGTCCAGAGTCTCTCATGGGTCCCTGTACGGCCTCCCATTGCTGCTGTCTCCATCGCCACACTCTGCCATGTGCCACTTTCAGGTCTCCTCACACTGCTGGTGTGTAGAATTTTTTGACATAGGGTGCTGGCAGATTACGGGCCTCCTATAGCTGCTGCCAGGCCCCTAATCTGCCATAGGCCCCTATATACCGCCTCCTCATGCTGCTGCCAGGTCCAGAGTCTCTCATGGGTCCCTGTACGGCCTCCCATTGCTGCTGTCTCCATCGCCACACTCTGCCATGTGCCACTTTCAGGTCTCCTCACACACTGCTGGTGTGTTGAATTTTTTGACATAGGGTGCTGGCAGATTACGGGCCTCCCATAGCTGCTGCCAGGCCCCTAATCTGCCATAGGCCCCTATATACCGCCTCCTCATGCTGCTGCCAGGTCCAGAGTCTCTCATGGGTCCCTGTACGGCCTCCCATTGCTGCTGTCTCCATCGCCACACTCTGCCATGTGCCACTTTCAGGTCTCCTCACACTGCTGGTGTGTAGAATTTTTTGACATAGGGTGCTGGCAGATTACGGGCCTCCTATAGCTGCTGCCAGGCCCCTAATCTGCCATAGGCCCCTATATACCGCCTCCTCATGCTGCTGCCAGGTCCAGAGTCTCTCATGGGTCCCTGTACGGCCTCCCATTGCTGCTGTCTCCATCGCCACACTCTGCCATGTGCCACTTTCAGGTCTCCTCACACTGCTGGTGTGTAGAATTTTTTGACATAGGGTGCTGGCAGATTACGGGCCTCCTATAGCTGCTGCCAGGCCCCTAATCTGCCATAGGCCCCTATATACCGCCTCCTCATGCTGCTGCCAGGTCCAGAGTCTCTCATGGGTCCCTGTACGGCCTCCCATTGCTGCTGTCTCCATCGCCACACTCTGCCATGTGCCACTTTCAGGTCTCCTCACACACTGCTGGTGTGTTGAATTTTTTGACATAGGGTGCTGGCAGATTACGGGCCTCCCATAGCTGCTGCCAGGCCCCTAATCTGCCATAGGCCCCTATATACCGCCTCCTCATGCTGCTGCCAGGTCCAGAGTCTGTCATGGGTCCCTGTACGGCCTCCCATTGCTGCTGTCTCCATCGCCACACTCTGCCATGTGCCACTTTCAGGTCTCCTCACACTGCTGGTGTGTAGAATTTTTTGACATAGGGTGCTGGCAGATTACGGGCCTCCCATAGCTGCTGCCAGGCCCCTAATCTGCCATAGGCCCCTATATACCGCCTCCTCATGCTGCTGCCAGGTCCAGAGTCTGTCATGGGTCCCTGTACGGCCTCCCATTGCTGCTGTCTCCATCGCCACACTCTGCCATGTGCCACTTTCAGGTCTCCTCACACTGCTGGTGGGTTCCATTTTGTCATAGGGTGCTGGCAGATTACGGGCCTCCCATTGCTGCTGCCAGGCCCGTAATCTGCCATGTGCCCCCGTACCGACTCCTCATGCTGCTGCCAGGCCCGTGATCTGTCATGGGCCCCTGTACCGCCTCCTCATGCTGCTGCCAGGTCCAGAGTCTCTCATGGGTCCCTGTACGGCCTCCCATTGCTGCTGTCTCCATCGCCACACTCTGCCATGTGCCACTTTCAGGTCTTCTCACACTGCTGGTGTGTAGAATTTTTTGACATAGGGTGCTGGCAGATTACGGGCCTCCTATAGCTGCTGCCAGGCCCTTAATCTGCCATAGGCCCCTATATACCGCCTCCTCATGCTGCTGCCAGGTCCAGAGTCTCTCATGGGTCCCTGTACGGCCTCCCATTGCTGCTGTCTCCATCGCCACACTCTGCCATGTGCCACTTTCAGGTCTCCTCACACACTGCTGGTGTGTTGAATTTTTTGACATAGGGTGCTGGCAGATTACGGGCCTCCCATAGCTGCTGCCAGGCCCCTAATCTGCCATAGGCCCCTATATACCGCCTCCTCATGCTGCTGCCAGGTCCAGAGTCTCTCATGGGTCCCTGTACGGCCTCCCATTGCTGCTGTCTCCATCGCCACACTCTGCCATGTGCCACTTTCAGGTCTCCTCACACTGCTGGTGTGTAGAATTTTTTGACATAGGGTGCTGGCAGATTACGGGCCTCCTATAGCTGCTGCCAGGCCCCTAATCTGCCATAGGCCCCTATATACCGCCTCCTCATGCTGCTGCCAGGTCCAGAGTCTCTCATGGGTCCCTGTACGGCCTCCCATTGCTGCTGTCTCCATCGCCACACTCTGCCATGTGCCACTTTCAGGTCTCCTCACACTGCTGGTGTGTTCAATTTTTTGACATAGGGTGCTGGCAGATTACGGGCCTCCCATAGCTGCTGCCAGGCCCCTAATCTGCCATGGGCCCCTATACCGCCTCTTCATGCTGCTGCCAGGTCCACAGTCTCTCATGCCATGTGCCACTTTCAGGTCTCCTCACACTGCTGGTGTGTTGAATTTTTTGACATAGGGTGCTGGCAGATTACGGGCCTCCCATAGCTGCTGCCAGGCCCCTAATCTGCCATGGGCCCCTATACCGCCTCCTCATGCTGCTGCCAAGTCCAGAGTGTGTCATGGGTCCCTGTACGGCCTCCCATTGCTGCTGTCTCCATAGCCACACTCTGCCATGTGCCACTTTCAGGTCTCCTCACACTGCTGGTGTGTTGAATTTTTTGACATAGGGTGCTGGCAGATTACGGGCCTCCCATTGCTGCTGCCAGGCACGTAATCTGCCATGGGCCCCCGTACCGACTCCTCATGCTGTGACGTTGCAACAAGGTGGAATTCAACCCTACATATGTTAGACCGCCTTTACGAACAGCGAAAGGCCATCACCGATTTCCTGATGTTAAAAGCGGATAAAGGTACTCCCTGTGTAACTTAGATGTCAGCCATTGGCAGCTCATGCGTGACACCTGCGCTTGCTCAGGGCCTTTGAGGAGGCCACGCTATTCGTGAGTCGGCAGGACTATGGGATGAACGACGTCATTCCTCTGTTGCACGTCCTGGAACAAATGCTGTTAACAATGGCTGGTCAGGGTGCGGTAGACGTGGCGCACAGATCTCAACGCCACATGACCCCTGTGGGGGCAGGACAGGAAGAAGAGGAGGAGGTAGAGGAGGACATTGGTGCTCGGGAATTATTGAGTGAAATGGGTGGTTTTTCCACTCAGCGGACAGGAGTGGAGGAGCAGGAGCATCTGGTAGAGGAGGAGGAGGAGGAGACAGAGGACCCAGACGCACCGTGGCAGTATGCTGTGGAGATGGAGGCAGGGAGTCCCTCGCATTCCTTGGCACAAATGGCCCATAGCATGCTCGGTTGCTTGCGTAGCGACAGCCGAATAATAACCATCAGACAGAGGGATGACTTTTGGCTGTCCACCTTGTTGGACCCTCGCTACCGTTCAAAAATGGTGGCCTTTTTCACACCTGCTGAGAGGGAGGCCAAAATAACGTACTATAAAAACCACCTATGTAGTCAGCTGGTCTCTGCCTGTCTGCGCCAACGTCCATCCTCAGACACTGTGGGCCCTGTGCGCTCGCGTTCCGCTGCCATGGCAGCAGGGGAGGGGTGGGGTGGTAGGAGCAGTGGCAGCTCCACCAGCAGCGGCTGCCTCAGTCTGCAGTCGATGATGAGTAGCTTTCTTCACCAGCGCAGTGAGGAAACTACTAACCAGCCGCAGCAGCAGCAGCATCAGGTGGACCTGGAGCAGGACCTCAAACAACAGGCTTGGGCCTACTTGGACAGCACCCTGCCAACCGAGGTAGACAATCCCCTTGACTACTGGGCAACGAAACTTGACCTTTGGCCCCAACTAGCTGAATTTGCCCTTGAAAGGCTGTCATGCCCGGCCAGTAGCGTGGCATCGGAGCGCGTGTTTAGTGCGGCAGGAGGTATTGCAACTCCGCGGAGGACACGACTGTCCACCCAAAGTGTGGAGAGACTGACGTTTGTGAAAATGAATCAGGCGTGGATTAGTCTGGATTTCAAACCACCAGTTCCTGACACAACTGACTAAATCCGCCATGAATCATGCCCCAAACATGTGCCACTTTCAGGTCTCCTCACACTGCTGGTGTGTTCCATTTTTTGTCATAGGGTCCTGGCAGATTACGGGCCTCCCATAGCTGCTGCCAGGCCCCTAATCTGCCATGGGCCCCTATACCGCCTCCTCATGCTGCTGCCAAGTCCAGAGTCTCTCATGGGTCCCTGTACGGCCTCCCATTGCTGCTGTCTCCATCGCCACACTCTGCCATGTGCCACTTTCAGGTCTCCTCACACTGCTGGTGTATTCCATTTTTTGACATAGGGTGCTGGCAGATTACGGGCCTCCCATAGCTGCTGCCAGGCCCCTAATCTGCCATGGGCCCCTATACCGCCTCCTCATGCTGCTGCCAGGTCCAGAGTCTCTCATGGGTCCCTGTACGGCCTCCCATTGCTGCTGTCTCCATCACCACACTCTGCCATGTGCCACTTTCAGGTCTCCTCACACTGCTGGTGGGTTCCATTTTTTGTCATAGGGTGCTGGCAGATTACGGGCCTCCCATAGCTGCTGCCAGGCCCCTAATCTGCCATGGGCCCCCGTACCGACTCCTCATGCTGCTGCCAGGCCCGTAATCTGTCATGGGCCCCTGTTGTCGCTTGTTGGCATATTCCGCTCGTTCAGATGCTCCTTCTCCTGCTACTCCTCTTCACGGATTCCGTCAGCAGTCTTTCTTGGAATCCGTTTCCAAGAGACAACAGTTTGCGAGCACGCACCAGACGGTGCAGAAACTGAACGTCCTCCTGTCCAAGTTGCTGCTGCCAGGCTCGTAATCTGTCATGCGCCCCTGTACCGCCTCCTCATGCTGCTGCCAGGTCCAGAGTGTGTCATGGGCCCCCGTACTGACTCCAAATGCTGCTGCCAGGCCCGTAATCTGTCATGGGCCCCTGTACCGCCTCCCCATGCTGCTGCCAGGTCCAGATTGTGTCATGGGTCCCTGTACGGCCTCCCATTGCTGCTGCCAGGCCCATAATCTGCCATGGGCCCCCGTACCGACTCCTCATGCTGCTGCCAGGCCCGTAATCTGCCATGGGCCCCTGTACCGCCTCCTCATGCTGCTGCCAGGTCCAGAGTGTGTCATGGGTCCCTGTACGGCCTCCCATTGCTGCTGTCTCTATCGCCACACTCTGCCATGTGCCACTTTCAGGTCTCCTCACACTGCTGGTGGTTTCCATTTTTGTCATAGGGTGCTGTATGGCCTCCCATTGCTGCTGCCTCCACCGCCACACTGTGGCTCCACACTATGGTTTTGGCCCCGTGACTGCCCAAATGAGTGAAGTGTGCGGTGATTCTAAGATCGACGGCACTCATCTGCATGTCATACTGCCTGACAGTATTATTTTTCTTCCCCAGCAGACTCCAAGGGCATTTAAATTAAAGGTACAGTGTTCAGCACTAATAATAAGTCTCTCTGAAGCCTAGAAACACCCTTTTTTAAGTTAAATTCACAGCGAATATATTCGACTCGAATCGAAATTTTTCCACGAATTCGCCGAATCAGTCGAATCGAATTTTTGAATACTTCGCTCATCTCTAGTTACAACCAAAAACGTAAATGTATTTTATTGTGATTTTATGTGATAGACTAACACAAAGTGGCACATAATTGTGAAGTGGAAGGAAAATGAGAAATGGTTTTCAAAGTTTTTTACAAATAAATATCTGAAAAGTCTGGCGTGCATTTGTATTCAGCCCCCTTTACTCCAATACCCCTAACTAAAATATAGTGGAACCAATTGCCTTCAGAAGTCACCTAATTAGTAAATAGAGTCCACCTGTGTGCAGGGGCGGACTGACAACTCATGCGGCCCCCGGGCAATAGGGGATCATGGGGTCCCTGTGTCCTTGCCCAAACTCAAAAAAGCCTATGATAAAGGTACCAGGGGCATCTTACGGGGCCCCTACTGGCCCCGGGCCCTCGGGCAGTGCCCGAGTTTCCAAATGGTCAGTCCGCCCCTGCCTGTGTGTAATTTAATCAGTTGTCCGCCTGAGGATTTATCCCCCCTTCCTGACCAGGTCTTCTTTTGCTATTCAGCGCTGCGCTATTTCAACTGGTAATTGCGCGGTCATGCAATGCTGTATCCAAATGAAATTTATGTCCTTTTTTCACACTAATAGAGCTTTCTTTCAGTGGTATTTGATTACCTGTGTGCTTTTTATTTTTTGCGCTATAAACAAAAAAAGACCGTAGATTTTGAAATAAAATGATATAATTTACTTTCCACTATAAAACATATGTAGTAAACTCAAAGTTAATCATAAATTTAGGCCAAAATGTATTCTGCTACATGTTTTTGGTAAAAAATAATCCCAATAAGTGTATATTGATTGCTTTGTATGAAAGTTATAGCGTCTACAAACTATGGTATAGATACTGCAATTTACTTTTAATTTTTTGCAACACAGCGCTGCACTAGTTTAACTGACAATTGCGCGGTCATGCAGTGCTGTACATAAATGAAATTTATGTCCTTTCTTTCACACAAATAGAGCTTTCGTTCAGTGGCATTTGATCACCTGCTCGGTTTTTTATTTTTTTGCGCTATAAACAAAAAAAGACCGAAAATTTTAATAAAAAATATATTTTTTACTTTCGGCTATAAAAAATATATAATAAACTCAGTTAGTCATAAATTTAGGCCAAAATGTATTTTGTTACATGTCTTTGGTAAAAAAAATCCCAGTATGTGTATATTGATTGCTTTGTGTAAAAGCTGTAGCATCTACAAACTATGGTATAGATAATGGAATTTACACAGCTTTTACTTTCTGACTGCCTATCACATTTCTTCAGGTGCTAAAATACCAGGACAGTACAAACACCCCCAAATGACCCCTTTTCAGAAAGTAAACACCCTAAGCTATCTGCTGAGAGACATATTGAGTCCATGGAAGATTTATTTTTTTCCACAAGTTTTTGGAAAATGACAAAAGAATTTTTTGTTTAACACAAAGTTGTCACTTAAATTATATATTGCTCACACAAGCCATGGGTATGTATGGAATTACACCCCAAAATACATTCTGCTACCACATGTGTGAGACTTTTTGGGAACCTATCCACATATAGGAGCCTGAAATCCAATGACCACTTTGAAAGGTGCGAAACTTCTTCATTTAACTACCTCACTGCCTATTACAGTTTTGGATGCCTTAAAATGCCAGGATAGCACCAAACCCCCACCCCTTTTTGTAAATGGTGGGTGCTTCAATTTTTTATGTCACATAGTACTCACGCAGCGATTTTTCAAACGCAAATGTTTTTAACAAAATACACGTTTTTTTACTTTTAATGCATAAAAACACAATATATTAGCCAATTATTTGGTAAACTATAAAAGATAATGGTATGCCAAGTACATAGATACCAAACATGACTTACTTTAAAACTGCGCATGCCCTGTGCAATGGCAACAAACTGCATACATTTTTAATATCCATAAGCAACGCTTTAAAAGCCTTTACAAGCTACTATTTTAGATTTACAGAGGAGGTCTAGTGCTAGAATTTCTGCCCTTGATCTGACGTTCGCAGCAATACTTCACATGCATGGTGCAACTGCTGTTTACTTGCTAGCACGGGGTCAACGCTCACGCACGCAGGTGCGCGCACGGGGGGGGCGAGGGTGCTTTTTTATTTTTTAAGTTATTTTGATTTTTTTAATTATTTTTACACTGTCCCTTTCATTTTTTTAAATCACTTTTAATGCTATCTGTCATGTACCATCTGGCGGTATCTCTAGCAACCCACAGGACAGGATTCCCTAGGGCGCAGGGTCTAAGTCCCAGTCTACTTATTCACCAGAGCCCCTGATGGTGGGGATGGACTTGGAGCAGACTGTGACCAGGTCGCGGCCCCTGAGTGCACTCGCCCGTGGTAGAGGGAACCGCCAGAGGTATGTACCGGAAGAGAGCCTGATGTGAAGAGGCGGATATACCTGGGCAGCAGTGACCGGATCCGTGCAGGATGGATGGACGGATGGATGGCAGGGTAGAGTAGCATAGTCAGACGGGCCAGGTCGGTAACAGCGGAGGCAGAACGGTACAGAGCAGCAGACAGAGAGTAGTCGGGTCACACGCCAGGTCCATCAACAGGAGGTCAGATAATCAGGGGTATCCAGGAGAGTAGTCAAACGAGCCAGGGGTCAGAGCAGGAGATGGTCAGCACAGGTCAGGATCAAGCAGGGTCGGCAACAAGGTAATCAGCAGGCAGAACGAGCAGGAACAGATAACAAGACCATACGCCAATGTGAGTCTGTGCAGGGCTGATTTAAATAGCGCGCCCTACACTGTCATTGGTGCCAGGCTCGCATCCGCAATTGCGAGTGCGCATGCGCCGCCGCCAATGTTGCCGCGGCTGCCTAGGTCAGAGCGCCCGCCGGTTAGCATGAATCGGCGTTCTACGCATGCGCAGATCCGCGCGCTGCCGTGATCTCTGACACTATCACAGGGAATGAAAATATCCCCTATAACTTTAATGGGCATTGTCATATATTCTTTTTTGAGAAATCTGGGGTCTATCAGACTATAGATATCTCCTCTGTGCTTACATTATCTAATTTCACCAAGATCTGTGTGATCAGATGCTTTTCCAATTTACAAATGGCGCTGTTTATATCCTGCGAAACTGAAGTGATGAAATGCTTGTAGCTTCCGATTTCTTAGGCTGTAGAGATGATTGGCACCATTCCAGTCTCCAATCAGTACTATGGTCAGCTGGCAGAAACACTGTATGCATTCTCAGGTTCCCCAGATGGCACGGGACTGCCCCAGAAGGCCGTGGAGGTCAGCGGGGGAGGGGAGCATCTTCTCCCGCTGCTTGTAAAAGCAATCCTGCAGCTAATTAGCCATGAAAGCCCATCTCCGGCTGAAAAAAACAATACCAAGATGATGCCTGCAGCTGCCCCAGCTATTAGGACACATGGTGCCACATGCGCCAATTCCAAGATTGAACAAATGTCTAAATAGTGGCACGCTTGAATAAAAATTGTCCACTTATAAGTGGTACCCCATATGGAAAAAGAATGACACCAAGTCCCAAACTATCTTGCCACTGCTCCCCATGTAGTCTGTGCATCCAGGAGGCTCCACGTGACTATCTTATATGTATAGCCTGTTGCCCTCTCACAGGTCTTATACATCTTGACCCCATATCTGACACACTTGCTGGCGAGAAATTGTTTGAATGCAAGGTGGCTAGAAAAATTAATTAGGGACTCATCAACGCAGATGTTTTGCTGGGGAGTATAGACATCTGCAAATTTTTGGTTAAGGTGATTTATGAGAGACTGAATTATGTTGAGCCGGTCAAATTCAGGGTCACCTCGAGGACCTCGTGTTGTCGTTGAAATGCATAAAACACATTATACTCTCATATCTATGGCTGGCCATGGCAGCAGAGAACACGGGCATATGATGAATCGGGTAAGTGGACCAATACAACCGCAATTCATTTTTTTTTAGTAATGCCCATGTTGAGGGTTAGGTCCAAAAAAAATGTAAATTCGTAAATTGTAATGGATTTCCATGCGAATGGTCTGACATGGTATGAATTTGGGTTGGTGGTGATAAACTGTTGTGCATTTAAATTGCTTTGATCCACAATCAATGCAAACAGATCTGTGCAAAACAGCTCCAAATAATCAAGGGGAGTATTTATATTTGCTGTTTCCACCTGAATTCCGGGTTGGGCAGTGAATGGGGGAAGTACTGGTGCTGCAGAATTTTGTGGGCTGCCAATCAGGATTTGCAAGCACATCCGGAAGGATACTAGGGGCTCTATGGGCCTGTGTGCGAATTCTTGCTGGCTGCGGGACACTACTTGTCCTTGCCACCGCATTAGCTTACTGCACTTATGGGACTCGCCACGTCACCAAGTGATACTGCAGTGCTGGCATGTGAAAGACCAGGATGTACTAGGCCGCTGGTGCTCTCCAGGTCACTAAAAGGTAGAGCGGCATTAGTACGGCACTCTGCTGCAGCTCTCAGCAACCTGTGAACGGAGTCAGGTACGCCTGATTTTATTCTGAGGCTGATTGTGTCAGTGATGTTTCCCCTTCGCTCTCACCTGACATGCTCAGAATTCTGTAGGCCTCTTCACTAGAGTACTTTTCCATTGACATTTTGGCCACTAAATTTATAGGTACCTAGTGTGACTCATGGGAAAAAGCGCACCTGCCTGTCAGGGACTGCTTGAACTGCTACAAAAATATTTACTGGCAAGTGCTAACAGAGATCAGGCCTGATTTTGCGAACACTGTGGTTTTGCGTTCAATGTATCAAGTGACAATGATCTACTGACACTTGCTGGGGGAGAAAGGGGGAGGGGGGTAAGCGTAGGGGCTAAACGCAGGTGCTGGTGGGTGACGGGGCTGACAACACTAACGCTGTATTTTGGGGGACACTATACTAATGTGAATGCTGGTATAGTGCTGATCTGATCAAAGATATTAATCCATTCAGACACTATATTAGCAATAGAGGTTTATTGTGTATGTGAGCGTGTTACTGGCAATCAAGGGGTTAAATGTGATCACTGGTGTACTGACAGGCAATCTGACGCTATCTGGGAGGGGCACTAACTAACGCTATCTGAAGTCACTGTTGACGCTAATACAGTGATCAGCAAAAAATCTGTACACTGTACTAATGACACTGATGACAGGGCAGCGAAGGGGTTAACGGGGGGGGGGGGGGGCATCAAGGGGTTACATGTGTCCTAAAGATTTTTAACTGTAAGTGTGCTGCTTTTACTCATTGTGTGTCTTGATTCTTCTCTCTCTGGGATGGAATGTACCCAGAGAGAGATGTCATCATTTCCTGTACCTGTGTAACTGTAAACACAGGTACAGGAAGATCCCTGATAGGACAGGGATCAATCATCTGACTTAGTCCAACCAGCACTGGCCTAAATAGGATGATTGATCCCTCAAGGATCAAATCACAGCACCCTCGGGTCGGCTGGGGAGCGCACGCTCCCCCGGCCCGCAAAAAACGCGGGAGCGCAATACGTGATTTTGCAGACAAGGGGTATGAATACTTTTTCAAAGCACTGTATGTCAGGGGTGTATTTACCACAAGGCAAACAAGGTGTTTGCCTAGGGCAGCATTTTTCAGGGGGGCAGCGCCAACCCCTGACCGAAGTGACACATGTGGCAGCCAGTGACTGAGAATGGGGAGCAGGTGAGGCACAGCAGTGTGACTGTGGGCTCCTGAAGGGTGTAGTTCCAGGATCATAGTCAGAGATCAGCACAGAAGGAAGACATCAGACTTTCCTGATCATGGCTCCCAGGGTGGCCAGCGGGTGAGCGCTGGAATCTTTCTCTATCTCTCTCTATCTATCCCCCCCCATGGGTGCGATTTTAGTCTTGCCTAGGGCAGCACACAACCAAAATACACCACTGCTGTATGTAGTTACAGAATGCCTAGGTACACTCACATACCAGGAAGTGCATTGCTATTTTTTAGGAGAAATGTAAAAAGGTAAACATTTTCAGGGTACTTAATTAGGCACAATTAACATTTTAAAGTGGGAAAATATAACAATTTCCTGTGGAGGACAGGAAAATAACATTTTCTTTCTAGCTATAGAGACAATACGGTCAGAGCTAGTTGACGTAATCTTAGTTTTCTTGATGTTGTTCAGTCCATCTTTTGCACATCTAAAAGTGTAAAATGATAATCTGTCACGAATATAAGAGAGCAGAGTTCTGATAGCATTTTATTTTTCAGGTGATCTGTTTTCTAGAAACCATCTGTGACAGATTTATCATTTTACACTTTTAGAAGTGCAAAAGATGTACTAAAGCATTGAGGAAAGATGTCAAACATAAATAGCTTGTGTATAATAAGACCCAAACATATACATATGTTTCAAACATACAGCTAATATTCTGTATGCAACATCACACTGCCATCACAGGGTCCCAAATTAGTAGGAGAAATCCGAGACAATGCTATATCACCATCTGCTGGTAAAAAGTATTGCATTGTTCTCTAGCGTGACCCTGAAGTGTGAGCCATAGCAGCAAAATTACATCTTCTCAGTCTGGTGAAAAATAAACCAGCCTGGAAATGTTGCAATCAGGGGCGGACTGACCATTTGGAAACTCGGGCACTGCCTGAGAGCCCGGGGTCAGTAGGGGGCCCCATGAGATGCCCCTGGTATCTTTTTCATAGGCTTTTTTGAGTTTGGGCAAGGAGACAGGGGCCCAAGATCCCCTATTGCCTGGGGGCCCCATGAGTTGTCAGTCCGCCGCTGGTACCAATATGACTTTATTATTCAATCAGTTAATGAAACATGTAATCCATAGTTTGTTTCTTAACAAGTAGTTCCAGGCAATAGGTAAAATTCATTAATGAACTGACCAACCATCCCAACATTCATTCTGGCACATGACAAAAAACAAATGTTATTAGGCTATTTCATGTGCTGATTGAATGTTTTTTATTGATTTAAATTGGAAAATTTAATTTCCTATGCTAATCAGTGCTATCTACTGGCTAAGTGTGGTATTTCCCATTTTAAATTGATGAAAAACCAGCACAGCAAATAACCTCATAACATCTGTTTCTTTTGCCTCATTCACACAGAACAAATGTACATGCAATTTCACTGGGGCCAATAGCTATGCGACATTTGTATAAATACCCCCCTAGGTATATAGAATGGCATGTCACAGTGAATCAACACATCGGCCCTCTTAATTCTCTTTAGCAGTATATTATGATATGGTTTTTCTCTGGTATAGTTAATACTGGGATAGTGTTTTAAAATGGCTAGTTAATATTTGGTATCACCATGGAACTCAGTGCCAGACAACCTTGAACAATTTTTGTCTACATTCTGTGTTGAATGCAGTGTATTGTAGAATATGAACTTTTCTGGCAGCAACCTCTGTAAAATTACAAGGTCTAAATTAATCACATCAAACAAATACATATGGAATTAGATTTCACTGAAATGATAAAGAAACAAGGTTATACTGGATATGCAGCATATTATAAAAGAAATGTGAATAGTAGTATTGGGGATCAATATTGCATCGACACAGGGTTCACCACAAATTCTGGATGTTCTCTGAACAGGCGAGTTAATAGCCTGTTCACCTGCCAAAGCAAACCTCTGGTTGCTGCGGGAAGTAGTCATACATTTAGGGCTCATGTACACTGCAGCTGATAAACTCACGTTCAGGAGCTTTTCTGCGTTTTTTTCAGCAGCCCCTGAACTCTCCCTAATGTTTTCCTATGTGTCCATGTACACATCATCGTTTACAGTCATTTACAGGCAGTTGAGTTTAAAGTAGTTTTTTTGAACGCAGAAAACTTGCGTTCAGCAGTAGATTTTATCAGCGTTTCAAACGCAAAATGCTTGTAAAAGCATGTAAACGTGGCTAACCGTGTTTATAGGCGTTTATGGTTGAAATTTTTTATATCTCCATTTCCAGATGATGTCCAAAGCCTTTTTTCATCATGAAAAATGCATGCAAAGCGTTTTCCCAGTACTCAAATGGACCTGCACACCATACTTTGAGGTTTTGCATGAAAAAAAATATATTAGACACTGCTGCATAATTTCTGCACAGAAATGAGCTGAAACACATCCAAACACCAAAAAAAAAGACAGCTAATCTCAACAAATACCACTTTCTCTGCTTCTGCTCTCTCTATTTCTCTCAAGATGTCTGAAATAGTTAATTTTTTACTGTTTTTCAGTGCTTTCTTGGCATTTTGGAAGGTCTCCTGAGGTTATCTTAAAAAAACACTTCTAAAAGCAAACGCTCATAAACGTGCATGAACATTGTATGCAGCACGGCTAAACAGACATGTTTTTTAATCTACCTTTTCGGCAGTCAGTTTCCATCGTTCAGAAGTGTCCCGTGTACATGGGGCCTAAGTAGTGGTATTATTATCACCACTAAATATGACAGCTTCCTTTTCCTGGCTGTGCACTCCCCAAATTGGTTGCCAGGATGCTGACAGCCACTTTCATCCTAGCAATCAATGACATAATTGGCTGCAAGAACAGTGGCTAAATGATTGGCATTTCCCTCTGGAAAAAGTAGGGTCGTTGGTTCGAATCCCAACTACGGCACCACCTGCCTGGAGTTTGCATGTTCTCCCTGTGCCTGCATGGGTTTTCTCCCACACTCCAAAGACATGCTAGTAGATTAATGGGATCCTGTCTAAAATTGGCCCATATATTTATGAATGTAAGTAAGGGACCTTAGAGTATATGCCCCTTGAGGGTTAGGCACTGATGTGAATGTACAATATATATGTAAAGTGCTGCGTAAAATTGACAGCTCTACATAAGTACCTGAAATAAATAAATAACACGGCGGTTGCACAGTTATTAGTTATTATGGTGCACCAATAATTACTCTTTGAAAAAAATGAGTTCCCTCCAAAATCCATACCAGACCCCCATCCTAGGCATTGGTCTGGTATGGTTTTAAAAGGATAAGTCCACCTTTGGGAACATGTTACATGTTGCACCCATTTTTAGGAATGTATAACATGTTCCCACTGCTGCAGCCTCTCCATGATCCGCCACTTCTAGTGACAGCAAGCCAGGGATCGTCTCCCCAAACTCACTGTGACAATAGAGGATATAAGGCTATTTCATGATACTGTAAAGAGGCGCGCTCCCCCTGGTGGTAGGAGACGGCAAGAGTGGTGCACTGGTGTTCCTGAGGGCTTTACGCTGAGGACCATTGGGCTGTGACCAGGAGTAGGTCATTATACTCCAACGCGCGTTTACTTGCGCTATCTGGTTAGTGCATTTTACAGCTATTCTCCTATCACGGAAGTCACGGATTTGCTTGTCACTTGGGTATACCCCCAGAACCTATGACTCTAACAACCTTATCACTAAAGGCACTTTGATTAGTGTAATGAATTTCTATTATCTACCTGACCATTGTTTACATTAAGTTATGAACGTTGGATCAGGTGCATGTCATAAAATGAATGTTATTTCTTTTTAATTTTGCTTTCTTTTTAATTCTGCTATTTATATGATAATTCCCTTACTTTATACTCAAGCGCTGCAACTTGCTGCTGTATTTGATTTTTTATGAAGAGGGTATACAAGGTTTACCTTTATGCTAGCGGCTTGATCCTGTTATATCCAGCGCTCGTTCCTTTACCCATACATTAAAAAAAAAAAGTGGCCATGCGGGGCTCCATCCTCCAACACCAGGCCATGCACTTTGATACATCGAAGTATGCACCCAACATGCACTCCGCAATCACCATGAAACACTCAACATATTGTGAATGTGCTTTAACTACACTTTGCACCTCACATTATGCACTCTTTTATGTGTAACATTCCCAGCCAGGGGTGGACTGACAACTCATGGGGCCCCCCGGGCAATAGGGGATCATGGGGCCCCTGTGTCCTTGCCCACACTCAAACCACACCCAAAAAAGCCTATGAAAGGTACCAGGGACATCTCATGGGGCCCCCTACGGACCCCGGGCCCTCGGGCAGTGCCCGAGTTCCCCAATGGTCAGTCCGCCCCTGTTCCCAGCCATACATTCTTTAACACTGAACACCCCATAGTATGCACCTGTTACACTCCATGATTTCACTTTACTGCATCCAACACACTGCAGTGATTGGGGCAGCAGAGTGGCTTAGTGATTAGCACTTCTAGAGTCAATAGTTTGAATGCCAACCAAGACACTATCTGAATGGAATTTGCATGTTCTCCCTCTGCTTGTAAGGGTTTCCTCTGGGTACGTTGGCTCCTGTCTAACTTGGTCCTAGTATGTGTATATATGCATGTAAGATAGGGACTTAAGATTGAAAGCTCCTTAAGGGCAGGGACTGATGTGATTGTACTATGCATGTGAAAGAGCTGTGTGAATTGTTGGTGCTATATAAATACCTGTAATAAATATATAACATGGAGCACACTTCAGGATATACCTATTACACTCAGAACACTCCACCATACACACAAACCCAATTGCAGTAAGCTTTCCATAGTATTCTCATTGTTACAATAATGAATTTTTATGATGCTACCAATAGAAGTTGGGCCAGGTGCTGAACCACACCACACTAGAGCTCTGGAAGCCTCAACCAGTGTGCAGGATTAAACAATGGAAAGGAGACCCCCATGCAAATTAAGACTGGTGCCTTATTAAAGAGAAGGTGAGCCTGCGTGAGTATCTGTTTCTCCAACTGCACCACCTCTGAGAAGATGAGGTGCAGCAGATGAATTGCAGGATAAAAATGATAACTATGTGGCTACCAGGCCTTGACCCCTGAATAAGCATTCATATTTGACTTTAGCATACCTTTAGTGTAAAACAGTCCACTTACATAGTTTATTTTTTAAAAATGGCATAAAGATTTTGGAGAAAATATAGAACAGGTAATAAGTAAACCCATGTGAAAGGCCAATATAAATATAGTGCTTAGTAATTTGGGTTCTCTGTTCTGCACCTCAACTCCAAGAAAAGCCTCAGCCCCTCTGACACACCTGGCTGAATGAACGTTACTGCCAGCACTTGTGAGAACATAAGTGTAGATACCTTTAACTTGGTTGAAAATTAGTACCAAGAAATAGACACAAGACGTTTTAGTGGTAAATAAACTCAATATATTGGTATGAGTTAGAATAAATTGTGGTTTAACCATAAATGATCACACAGAAGTTCAGCCATTGTCTGCTAGACAGTATATTCACTATGCCAGCGTAACTTAGAATAGAGTTCTGTACCACTAGACTGGGACTGACTTATGAATCAGCAAAGTCAGCAATAAACAGTGCATATACAGTGCTGTGAAAAAGTATTTGCCCCTTCCTGATTTTTTTTATTCCTTGCATATTTTTCACACTTAAATAACTCAGATCATCAAACAAATTTTAATATTACACAAAGGTAACTCGGGCAAATATAAAATGCAGTTTTTAAATGATGATTTCATTTATTAAGGGAAAAAAAGCAGTCCAAACCTGCCTAGCCCCATGTGAAAAAGCAATTGTCCCTTAAACGTAATAACTGGTTGAGCCACCCTTGGCGGCAACAACTGCAACCAGGCGTTTGCGATAACTGACAATGAGTCTTTCACATTGCTGTGGAAGAATTTTGCCCCACTCTTCATTGCAGAATTGTTTTAATTCAGCCACATTGGAGGGTTTTCGAGCATTAACGGTCTATTTAAGGTCATGCCACAGTGAGCCATTCAGAGTTGCATTCGCCTTGGAACTCTCCCATGGATGCCATTTTTGCTCAGTCTCTTTCTAGAGGTATGGAGTTCTAGAGGATGGGAGAGGTTCTGCAGAAGTCCTGGAGGTGAGCATGGGAGGAGGTGATAAGGGGGCTAGAGAGTAAAATGCCTTTGGAGATTTCTTTTTACGTTGGGCTAGTGGAAGCCTGTGAAGGGATTGGCAGAGAGGGGCAGGTTGTGGACAAGGCTTCGAGAAGCTTGGAGGCAAAGAGGAGCAGAGAGATGGGTCTTAAATTATTCAAACAGGTGGGGTCCAGCGAGGGTTATTTAAGTATGGGGGTAACCAGTGCATGTTTGAGCAGGGAGGGAAAGGTGCCGGTGGAGAGGGAGAGGTTGGAGATGTGGGTTAGAGAGTTTAGGATAGAGCAGAAAGGAGGCTGCAATAATTGTGAGGAGACAGGGTCCAGGGGACAGGTGGTGAGGTGAGTCTTGGATTGGATTGAATGAGAGGGTTTTGATGAGAGTGGTGTAGTAGGTTTGTTTGGCAGCGTGGAGGCTGGAGTTGTATTTGAGAGGGGCAGATTTGTAAAGGATAAAGATTTGCAGGGATTTAGTTTTACACCATTCTCGCTCAAGAGCACAGCTGCATCTCTTAAGACTTCAGGTGTCATCTGTTTGTCAGGGTTGTAGCAGGTGAGGCCTGGTTCTGCTTGTAGAGAGAGGTGAAAGTATGTCCAGGGAGGATGATAGTAAGTTGTTGTAGACCAATGAGGCCAGATCAGGGCAGGATATGAGTGCAGTTTTATTGTAAAGGCACTCAGTAGCAGAGTGCAGAAGGGAAAGGCTGAGGTGGTGGAGATTTCTATGGGTAACTGTTTGCTGGTTGGAGGCATAGGAGGTAGGAGAAAGGGAGAGTGTGAAACTGATAAACCTGTGATCAAAGAGGTTAGAGAGGTTAGAGGGAGTGCAAAGGTGAGAGAATAAAAAGGTCGAGGGTGTTGCCATTAGTATGAGTGGTGGTTTGTGTCCATTGTGTTAGGTTTAAAAGAGGAGGTTAGGTTGAATAGTTAAGAAGCGGCTGAGGTTTTAACATTGACTGGAATTTTAAAGTCATTGAGGATGATGGCAGGTACCTTAGAGGAGAGAAAGTAGGGTAGCCATGCAGAGAAGTCATCAAGAAAGTGTGACACTGGACCAGGAGGCCGGTAAATTACTGCGATCCTCAGACAAAGAGGAGAAAAAAGACAAATATAGTGCAGAGGGATAGAGAGGGAGGTGTAGGAAGAACATGGAAAGTGGTTTGTGAGGAAAGAAGAAGTCCAACTCTGCCCCCTTTTCATCCACTGGCTCTGGGTGAGCGAGTCCAGAGGAGACCACTATGGGAGAGGGCAGTTGAGGAGACAGAGGCGAATTCCTGCCGCCAGGTTATGGTAGTGGCAAGTAGGTTGAGGGAGTGGGAGAGGAAGAGGTCATTGACAGAGGAAAGTTTGTTGGAAACTTAATGGGCGTTCCAGATGGCACATAAGAGGGGGAGGCTGGCTTGTGGAAGCAGGGGAATTGAGATAAGAGAGTGAGGGTTGCAGCTGCTGCCAGAGAAGGGAAATTGCTGGTTATGCGGGTGGGAGTTTGATGGTGGAGGGCCAGGGTTTGGGGCAATATCTCCACAAGTTAGTAGTAGTAAGAGGGTCAGGGAGGTAAGGTGGGAGCAGAATTTATACAAGGACAAATGCTGCAGTGATTTGAAAGTGGTGACCTAATGTGTGGGCTCAGAAAGAGAAGATGATAAATGCAGCAATATTGAGAGGACAGAACTGAGGGTGATATGTACAGGTTGTGAGGTGGGGAGGAGGGGTTAAGAAATGAGAGTTTGAGGAGAGAGGGCTTTATAGCAAAAAGGAACATTAGGAAGAGTATTTTGGAGGGTGAGGAGAAAAGAAAAAAAAATTGGAAGGCTGAGGGAAAGAGATAAGAGAGGAAAGACAACTTGCACACTACATGGAGTGGAGCACTAATGTTTGTACTTGCCTTTGTTGAAGCACCTTAGTTAATACATGAGCTGGTCAGAGACTATGGACATATTACAAGAGATAGCTAGAGACTGTAGACATGGTACAAGAGATGGTCAAAGACTGTGAAAATGGTGCAGGAGTTGGTGAAGACTTGGGACATACTTCAGGAAACAGTCATTAACTGGATACATAATACATGACACTGCTAGAAACCATCGCTATACCAAGGCAAAAAGGAAAAATATTAGTACCTGCCGCACCTACCTACCGCAAAAGTGGCAAAGGGACGCATGCGGCCCCCTGGTCACAGGTTGGGCACCAGGGATATACAGAAATACAAGTTGGTGTCATATACGTAAATGTCTTGAAGATATATATGCAGTTGACAATATGCAGGCCCAGGTAAAATATTGGTGCAGATGGGGGGGTAAGGTTCACTATAAGGCTAGAAAAAGAGAAAGAGTCAAGGAGCCCCCTTATTAAAGGAATAATGAAGAGTATACAGTAAAGAAGTTGCAGTGATGAATAAGATAGGTGGATGAAAAAGAAATGTCCTGGGCTGGAGGAGAGAAATAAAAGGTAGGGCAAAGGGGAGATTTTTCTTCTCTTATGTTCAGTCTAATCCCCATAACCTGGACAGAGAATGAGAGGAATTCTCCTCCACATTAATAAAATCCTGACACTCTGCTAGAAAATATGCCCTCATTAGAAAGAATTACCCTTCACTTCTTGTTCTGTCTGCTACCTATCAAATATACAGAAAGTTTAGAGATTTTCTCCCATTTTCTGTCTTCCCAGGAAGTGCAAGAAAGATGCCCTCATTTTGTGTGCAGACCCCGTGACATCCCCTTATCTCTGCACACTTGTATGTTGAAGCTATTTGCTGGATTCTATGTTCACAGCATCCCTCACTACACCCTGGACACACATTAGTATTCACATCCAGGACTCAGGTAAGATCAATCCATAGCACACTGATTAAAACTGTAGCATCATATAATGCTGATTGTACTATGTTGAGTATACTTTGTTTCT
Organism: Staurois parvus; assembly: GCF_062004578.1. Classification (NCBI taxonomy): domain Eukaryota; kingdom Metazoa; phylum Chordata; class Amphibia; order Anura; family Ranidae; genus Staurois; species Staurois parvus. Next base: position 553,751 of record NW_028317995.1, read on the forward strand.
GTCTGTCATTCACATTGAGATATGAGAACTCATGCAGAGAAATAGTTTGCCATTTCCTAGTTATGAAGTTGCTGTATCTCTGTTTTACACTAAGCTGCAACAATACGAAGCATCTATATAGAAAATGACTGCTTCTACTTGCATGCAATATGCATAGATACATCTGTAGCACATGAGGTGTCAGGTGGAAGCTGTGTAGTTTCTAGTTTGGTGTGGGACTGTTTACTCAGCCTATGCTTTAAAGACATAAGGAATGCCACCTTTTAGATGATGCGACAGTTTTCATTATATGTGCAAAAAATCAATTTGGGAAGTTATGAAACACATCTATTATATCAAAGAAATGAATAGATAAATAGTGCTGTGCTACTCACTAAACCTAACCATAAAGCAAAAAGTAAACACCTGACAGAGCCCTTAACTAAGGTGATATATGTGCACATATGAACAAATCAATAAGTGAAACATCAACATATGTGCAAATAGACAATCTGAGTGATATATATTAAGGCATAAATAACAATAATAATAATGATTGAGATATATATATATTTATTAGACAAAGTACACAAAATAAAAAGGAAACGTTGAATAATAAACACCCGGCTGAGTCCTCAACCCAGTGACAGTCTGTAAATAAATGTCCATAAATGTAGTAAAAATCAAGATCTGTAATGCAGATAGGCCAAATGCGCTTTAATATCAACTCGAAATCCAACCAGCTCTCCTCTGTAAGCCTTTTTTACTGGCTCCTTCTCCAATTGCTCATCAGAAATCCATTTTCAAAAAAACATCAAAGGACATCTCATAGTGTAATATGTCCATGTTTAATGTATAAAGACCAGGTATAGAATTCTCAACTTTAAAATCAGGCCAGCAGACCCATACAAGCATTAGTAATAAAATACATAGGAACAGGTGTACCAAGATGGCAGCCGCCATCTGACCAGAAATGATGTCAGCACACTTCCTTCCAATAGCTATTGCCACAGAAGGTTTGAAGTTTGCACTGCGTTGAAGGAGCATTTTGACAGGGAAGGCCAGGATTTCCTGGATTGCATCATTACATGTGACGAAACCTGGGCACATCATTTCACTGTAGAATCAAAACGAGCATCAAAACAGTGGAAGCATGCAGACTCACCACCACCAAAAATTTTTTATAAAATTGCGTCTGCAGGTAAAGTGATGGCAAGTGTTTTCTGGGACAAATGTAGTGTTATTCAACGCTAATGACGAAGTGAAGCAGGCTGTCCTAGGATGGTTCAGGCTTACTGACAAATCTTTCCAAGCCGAAGCTTTCCAGGCATTAGTTAAACATAGCAGAGGAGTATGTCGAAAAATAAATGCAGTTTCCACTACTTGAAATTTGTTTTTTTATTATATAAACTCAAAAGTCCCGGTTTGACTTAAAATTCTTGATTTATTTGGAAACTGCTATATTTTTGATTGGCATTAATATTATTACATATTGTGTAAACTTTGCTTTAATGTAATCTAATGCTGTATGTGATAACTTGTTTTTGGATCTCGTTTGGAGATATCAAATTACCCCTTTCCTTTCATGCTAGAAATGAAAATTACATTGTAAGTCTTAATTGACAAAATCATTTTTCTCCACCCTTAAATACCTGCGCCTCAAGATACCTATCTAATCCCCAACAGTAACAATACAGGCTGATAGAGGCTTTTCACATTCCAAATAAATAAAACAAGCTTTGATTGGAGTTATGGTTTTGAAAAAAACAAAAATTCATGAAGGAATTAAAAAAAACAAATAACACATCCTGTACCACAACATATTTCTTAGCTGACAGTGTTGGGGTTGGGGCAGGAACAGTATGGCCCCCACTGACTTCCAATGATTTTAAAGTAGGGTGGGCATAGACACCCAATAATTACTGGTGCCTAATTATGAACAATATGCAGAAACATGTTATACTTAGAGGTCTAAACAGCCCTGTTAGAAAATATAGAAAGGATTTGATCTAGACTATCTAGACTGGAGCGCTTTAATTTAGCCAGAAGTGGCAATTTAAAAAGACAAGAGAACACAGTGCAATATGTTGGGTGAAAAGGGTTATGTAGTGGGTCAGGTTGCACAGTAATGTGATGTTTGGTCATGGTCACATTGTGATGCTAATTAAGTTAATTGTACTGGTCACATGGAATTAATCCCATAGATCCACATGAAAAGAAATTGCATTAAATCACATTACCCTGCAGTGAGTGGAATTAAATTGAAAAGAACAGCTGCACAGAGAAACACAAGAGCAGGAGGCCAAAGAAACATAAGACTGATCATAAACATTAGTTGTATCATTTCAAAAAATGAGTGCTAAAGGTGTAGGAGAATAAAAACATGGGAAGTGTATAACACACTTATCTGACAGACAGTATACAATTAATTACACCGTGACATGGAAAGGTAGTCAGAGCCAAACAGAAATGTTTCGTACTACAATAATTTATTGTTGGACACACCTATGTAGCTGGATCTGTGGCAGACTTGGCTAAATGTATACAGGTGCCCATTCACAATAGATAGCTGTCACCCATGATCATCTAAGGCCTATTGATGGAGTGACCAGCCAGGATACCAAAGCTTATCCAATTTGAATTCCACAGAATGTACTAGCCAGTACAAATTTCTAAATGCTCTTAGGCTTAGACCCTGCTGGCATGGTCAACTGCCCTCTAGAGTCAGTAAGCTCACATGATGCTGTGATTTTAGTAAGAACTGCATTATTTATTTGCATGTTGTCTTAGCCTTTAATTTTCTGTTCTATACACAAACAAGACCTGAAAAAGGACATATACAGGTTCCTGAACTTTGGGCTTACTCTGACTGCTTCACAACCCTTAGCACCCAGGAAATGTGCACTCATATCTTCAAATTACCTTCAGACCCCATATTTTTATAAATATTCCTTTATTAAAATAGAAGTAGGGCTTTTTTTCCCTATATATATTTACCTGGGTGGATGCAGCATCGGTCCAATGCTGCATCTGTCCCCTGCCAGCTTTATGAGTGAGAACTCACCACCGCTCGAAGAAGACAGCGGGACTGTCAGTCACCCCTCTCTGCTCAGCCCTCCAGCCCTCACTGGAGCTCTAGGCTGTGGAGGGGGAGGGAGCAGCTGGCTCAGGCTCTCAGGGCTTATAAAGAGGAGGTATTGATCATGCTTATAATACTTTGATGAAAACACGTATTATTAAGATGATGTGATTTTTTTTATCCCTCTATTCCAGGTAACATAATCTATTACAACCCCCTTTGCAGGGGGAAATAGGATAAAATCAGAAAGTAGTAATTGGCAAGATAAGCAGCTATGTCAGATGTGGCTTTAAAATTACTTGTATTCCTGTGTTTAGCACTTACAGTACTCCTGCCTTTACAGCAAGCAATTCTATTTGTTTAGCTCACAAGAAGACACTGGAGCACCCTATATGTGGCATAGATGTGCGCAGTGCAGTGGCTAAATAGTTAGCACTCCTGCCTGGCAGTACAAGGGATGTTGGTTCAAATCCCAACTACAGCACCACCTGCATGGAGTTTGCATGTTCTCCATGTGCCTGTGTGGGTTTCCTAAATTACCCCTAGTATGTGTATGAATGTGAGTTAGGGCCCTTAGATTGTACACCCCATGAGGGTTAGGGACTGATGTGAATGTACAATATATATGTAAAGCACTGCATAAATTGCCAGCACTATATAAGTACCTGTAATAAATAATACAGTGTAATAGTAAATTATAGATTCATCAATGACTTCACAGAGATGGCATCTGCATAACCCATTTGAGCATAGCTGGCCTAAAGTTAATGAATAAAGTGATCCTATTCCTGTATTCCTTATTTAATAGCAGATAAATTGATCTCATAAATCAAAAGAAGGCACACTTAAACAAGACTAATTAAATGTGACTAACTACAACTAGCCATACCATGACTTGGATAAATGAGAACCTTCACAGACATAAGACACCCTCATGTTTCTGCACATACCCATCTGTGGCCCTGGGGGTGTTTGCTTTGAAAGATGTGGCTTGATATCTCCCATCCAAACACCTCCCTGTTGGATATTTAGGCCACTCTTTATGTGAAGGATCTATAGGTAGCTGAAGTAAGTAAGGTTGGCAGGGAATGAGGTCAGACCTTGACTTTCTAACCAAATTTTTAAATTTGTTGATCTGATCCAACATTGTGCCCCTGAAAAAAAATAGTAAAAAATCAAGGAGAAGAGGTCAAAGGTGATAACTACCCTATAAATTTAGTCTGATAAAATTGTAGCCCAATCTTCTTTACAGGTCTGTTTCTGCATGAGTACACGCAGCTCTGAATTGTATTTACATCTTTCTTGCTGATCTTTTTCCCACGGTGGAACAATATTCAAAGAACATGAAGCAACAAGTATTGTGAATTTAAGTAATTAAGTAAATAAGTGAAGCAAAAGGCAGATTAAATTCTTTATTGTACATAAGGACAAGTCACAGAATACAGGGTCTTGGACTCTATATCATGTAGAAGTAGATTAGTGCATTAGTTTTACTCATTCAACGTTTTCTGTAAAGTAAAAAGAAAAAGCAAGATAAGTATATTCATCAGTGTTTCCTCTAAATACCTACTATCTTAATATATTTAAGGCTGAACTAAGTGTAAAATAAAAAAATACGAGCAGGCACGCTTTTTATTTCAGGAGAGACACGCAATATCTTCTGCAATAAAACAAACCTACTCGCCTATAGTGGTGTGAACCTCCTGCGCTTAAGCTACCAAATGAGTACAAATATTCGCAGAAAAGCTGCTAACATCTAATCATATACCAATGATCATATACATGCAATATAGAAAAACTGATGTAGCGCTACTCACATACACATTATTAACGTATTTTCATTGGTATAGTCAAAGAAATGAAGACTTAATTTGTAGTGACACAATGTGTAAATAATACCATGTGATAGGATCCTAATGTGGTCTATACCAAATAACTAAATCGTGCTGTGATCCTATTGGATCAACAAGTGAAAGAAAGGTGAAACAAGGGTTTTGGGTGCTCATGATTAGTGGTCTGCTTCCGTCAGGATAGCCCAGGTTGTTGCTCCTCGTGGGTCATTTTTGGATGGCCTGAGGGACGTGCCGATATTGGCACACACCCCATACCTTTACCTGGGGAGGAAGCCACCACCGTTGCGCATACCCCAGAGTGGGAGACCATTTGCGGAGAGAGGTCCGAGCAGCAGAGGAATCATATGCTTGGAGGATCTGATGCTGTGATCCCAAATATGCTTTGATCCTTACGGGTCGAAGTTATAAGATGAGAGGCCAATCTTGCCACTTTTGGATCTTGGTCGTGGTTACCCACAGTCACCATACACAGGCACGAGTGATTATTTGGTTTTGGATTAAGTGGTGCGGTTAGCACCGCTCTGGACTTTGGTTCACAGATTTGCCGTCTATTATTTCTTAGTGAGCGGTTCGCCGCAGAATTGAAATTGTGTCACACGGACTTTTTTCACTTTGCATGTTTTTTTCACTATTGTTTTTGTACTATTGTGTATTTTGTATATATATTTTTTTCCTTTGGAGTTGCAATTTTGTTGATAGTTGCACTACTGGATATATGATCAGTTAACTGAAATCGCATCTTTAATGCATGTTTGTTAGTCTTGCATGTTTATGCATCTATATCTTAAGTTGAGTCCACATTGATATAGACTCACCACTTTTAAGTCCCAGTTGGACTATTATCCACCGTCACTGTTTTATCCTGCTTAGGATATATTCACTTAGTTCATTTATTATATGGTCTCAGATTTTATGTAGATGTGCATTGTTTCACCTTTCTTTCACTTATTGATCCAATAGGACGATTTAGTTATTTGGTATAGACCACATTAGAAATCTACTTGCCTGCTCACAGTCTTCTTTCAAATGTACATTGAGCTTTGCATGCCTGTGTGCCGGGATGCCTGAACTCCTGTGAATATGCGGGAGTGACATCATCCCAGCCAATGAAGATGGCTAGAAGTCTGGCACCTGAAAGAAGCGAAGAAGATGCCAGCGTGGGACCTAGCAGGTTGTGGACTATTTAAGTAAGTATTGCGAACTTTAGTCTCACTTTGATTTGTCTATGTTGGTTTTGCTGCCTTTTTTCTGATGTGTCTTTCTAATCAATACTTGCACCTATAAAATTTTATACCAACTTCAATTATACAGTATGTTTATACACTTAGTGACATACAAGGTGTCTGTATTTCCCACAGTAACTATCCTGAACTCAGCTGCTGGTATTCCAAAGCAGGTTTAAATTGAAGTAATCGATATACTTTTTTTAAAGCTCAAATTAAGCTTTATATACTATTATTGGTATGCAGCCAGGCTGCATAAACCATAAAAATTGTGTTATTTTTAAAAATTTTTAACAGAACTATGTAAAATACCCAGTGCCAGCAGCATGCTAGAGAGTCAGATTGCTGTTCAACACAGAACACAGTTGTCTGACATACTCTTCTCTCAGTTCTCCAATGAGCAGCACTGCTTACTGGAGCACCAGGCGGGAAAGGCATGTTGGAATATCGGAGACCCAGACACTCTGAGCAGAAATCTGGCTCCCTAGCATGCAGATAACACAGGATAGTTCAACCCTTGCTGTAGAAAAGAGTATTTGTAAAATATGAAAAAAACTAATTATAAGTTATGCAGCCTGACATTGCAGTAATAACAAAGGAAGGGTTACTTGGGCTTTTACTGTGGGCAACACAGATATTTCCTATGTAATATAATAAGGCACATGTATTGTCTTCTGATGTACTGTTTTTGCATGATTCTCCCACCTTTCTCCTGCTCATTATTACTCTCAGCCCACATTGCCCCATGGGAGCACTAACCTTGGTGCTGACATCTCTGCTCTTGGCCCTCAGTTTGTTCACTTGAGACTCTGCAATATCTGCTCGCTCTTCAGCCTCATCCAGCTCATGCTGAACCTTACGGAACTTTGAAAGGTTTGTGTTGGATTGCTCCTCCTACAGATTTAAAAAAAAAATAAACATGATGTAACTGAAGTTACAAGGGCAAATGTAAAAATTTCTAAGGAGGACAAACCTAACAAAAATTATTGAGTTGAAATTGCTTGTACTGTATGCAATGTTAACATGTACATCTTACATCACCTTAAAAAGAAATTTGTAGCAGAACTGCTCTGCTTACGAAAGTAACCATGTGTGAAGTGCCTAACTGAATAAAAGCCTGTGTTTAAATCCCGCAAAACCAGTCTTCTCCTAATCTAATAAGTTCTATCATGCCCCAGCAGCAGATGAGGGAGAAGATGATTTTTTGTTAGGATGGCATTATAGAAAGCTCTAGTCAAGCACATTATACATGTGGCCAAAAGTTCTACAATAGTCCAGTTAGTATGACCTTACTGAATATAGAATGTTGTATCACCCAGTTATATGCGGTAAAACCTTTTTTTGAAAACATGCTAAATTATTTTTTTTAAAATAACTTTTGATGATTCCATGCACCTATTCCTTCATAATAATATGTGAAAGAAAAGCCAACTAAGCGAAGATACTTACAGCCTCCTCTGCCTGTCTCTTATATGCCTTCACTTTGAGCTGTAACTTGTCAACCAGGTCCTGAAGACGAGCTAAGTTCTTTCTATCCTCTTCAGTCTGGTAAAGGAAGAGAATTTAAAAGAGAATGGCGGTGAATGATACAGAAGAGACAAGAAGAAGCACAGGTACTGTCACTGATGTATTAAAAAACAGTTGTTAAAGTGCTATAAATACTTACAATAGCAGGGTCTAGCTGCAATTTTAATGGGGAATTTTAACCCATATTTTCCCACCTTTGCGTGTCCCAGAACCTTCTTTTGCATTTCCATTATATATCATTTGAGCAGGGAGAATGTGACCCCTCATGATAGTCACAGCATGTGTGCAGAGTCAGGAGCTTAAGAAAAGAGACCTTACCAATCACAGTACATATTTATCCCCAAGAGTTCTCCACCATATACCAAAATACCAAACTTAAGCAATTTGACTCTATAACACTTTGTGAGTTATTACTTCAACTTCTTTGTACAAGCATGAGAGCTTTTCATGATTGGAAACCCATGCTTTTGTCCCCACAGGAGAGTCTTTTTCTCTTCAGTCCTCATCTAATACATCAGCCGTCCAAGTGGTGTGAACTGGTTGTCTGTCTCTATGGGTGAACCAGGTAGGTAGTCTGTGCTTTTTCTGCAGTATATAAACGTCCTAATGTTTGCATCTTATCAACAAAGGTTTATATACACAAGGTATGGATGAAGGAAGATGTAGGAAAAAGTGTGCATTTTCGTTTGTAAATTTGGTCCAGTGTTAAAATCATTTAGGACATAGATACACTCTTTGAAAAAAAACTTGAACATGTTAACCACAAATAAAGACCCAATTCAATTAGGGAACTGCTGTGCTATCTAGTAATCAGTCAGGGAGCATAGGCATTATTAATTAGAGCACTGTGCAAGGGGAATATCAAAATACTACACTCTGTACGAGAGCAGCAGTCCAACTCTCCGGTGTGCTGTCAACCCAGGACAGCTTTAACCACTTGCCCTCCAGAGGATTTACCCCCCTTCCTGACCAGGCCTTTTTTTGCAATACGGCACTGTGTTACTTTAACTGACAATTGCATGGTCATGCAAGGCTGCACCCAAATGAAATTTACATCTTTTTTTCCCCACAAATAAAGCTTTCTTTTGGTGGTATTTGATCATCTGTGCGTTTTTTTATTTTTTGAGCTATAAACAAAAAAGACTGACAATTAAAAAAAAAAAACCTATATTTGTTTTACTTTTTGCTATTAAACATGTCTAGTAAAAAACTTTAAAACATCAAATTTCATCATAAATTTAGGACAAAATGTATTCTGCTACATGTCTTTGCTAAAAAAAAAATCCTAATACGTGTAAATTAATTGGTTTACGTGAAAGTTATAGCGTCTACAAATGGCGGTGTATATACTGGAATGTTTTTTGTATTTTTTTTTTTACTAGTAACAGCGGCGATCAGCGACTTATAGCGGGACTGCGGGACTGCAGCGGGCATTCTGACACTGAGGGGAACTGATTTAGTGTCACTGACATCCCCAGTGACACCAATACAGTGATCAGTGCTAATAAAAAGCACTGACAGTGTACTAATGTCACTGGGCAGGAAGGGGTTAAAATCTGGGGCCATCAAAAGGTTAACTGTGTGCTGTTTTACTATGTGGGCTGTGTGTGTGTTTCACTGTAAGTACACTGCTTTGTATGGCTCTGCTAAGCAGTCTGCAGGAGCTGAAAGGGGAGAGATCTGTGTTGTTTATACACAGGTCTCTCCCCCGTTGGTAATACTTGGCGATCACCCAGTCATTGACAGCCGAGGCCGTGAATGGGGGCCCAGAAATGCAAAATCACACATATATATATATATATATATATATTCACATGCTTTTGCGCACCTGTGCCGCCCTGTAGCAGTATTTCTGCTATAGGGCGTCATGGAACTGGTTAAGAGTTGTAAGCACACATCTGCCATATTCTCCACTTCAGTGACTGTAAATGATTCTAAGATGTTGGATAGTGGCATTGTCAGTCTGGGGGGAGTGGAGTGTTAGATGTACTAGCAGATTGAAATACACCAATAAATTGAAGCCAAACTTCAGCAAACACTTTATAAACAGTAACTGAATACATTTGTGTTCCCTTTTTGGATAAAGGTTTCACATGAAAAAATAAATACTGATCATTATAAGCACCCCTGTCTGTGTTAAATGGTTTGGCTCGTCCCTGTAACTGCAAAAGAGCTTGTTCTTTGAAAAACATCAGACATACTGGCTGGATCACCAGAATAAAATAGAAGAAATAAACCATAAAAAAGAATATAGCCATCACATCTAAGAGTTGGCGAGCTGCAATATAATAAATGTTTCCATTTGGGTTTAATACTGCTTTCACATTGAACATAATTATACTATACTTAGTGCACGTGTTCTGCACCTGGTAGGTGAGTTCTTTAATTCTCCTTTCATACTTCCTCACGCCCTTCACAGACTCTGCATTGCGTTTTTGTTCAGCCTCCAATTCATTGTCCAGTTCCCGAACTCGAGCCTCCAGTTTCTGCAGCTGCTTCTTACCACCTTTCATAGCAATTTGCTCAGCCTCATCTAGACGTTGCTGGAGATCTTTGATTGTTTGCTCCATGTTCTTCTTCATCCTTTCCAGGTGGGCACTTGTGTCCTGCTCTTTCTTCAGCTCTTCTGCCATCATAGCAGCCTGTAATGAAAAGATTTTATGTACAATATAATATATTGGTTTTTTAGCAAGTTTATGTTACAGCATGACCATGCTTACACCTAGATAACTTTACAGTAGTCTTATTGACTCTAAAGCGTATGTACATGCACATACACACGTGCACTCAACTACATTTTCCAAAGTACACACATCTGTAATAGCTTTCTTCGCCTTCTCTTCTGCATTACGGCACTCCTGCACTGCTTCCTCCACTTCTGTTTGCAGCTGAGACAAGTCAGATTCCATTTTCTTCTTCTGATTGATCAAACTGGTGTTCTGTGTCAAACAGTAAAGACATAATTAGACACTTGAAAGTAACATAGATAGCAGCACTGAAATGAGAAACTGCATTTTATAAATATCAGGAGAGCCACTGATCAAACTATTGTTAGGAAGACAAAAGGCATGGAGCACTCCATTTATAGAAACAACTGTGCATCTAAATATGGAACAAAAATACATTTATAGGTCATTGTATTCAAAGAAGTGACCCTTATTTTCAGCAAACGAACTACTGCAGCCACCTGACCTGTGAGTGGAGGAGTTGTACTCTTTCACTGGTCTCTATGAGTTCCTGTTCTGCAAGCTTTCGTGCTCTTTCAGTCTGTTCTGCCAGAGACCGCAGTTCCTCCAGCTCAGCCTGGAGTAATGTGTTTCTCCTCTCTACAATTGCAATGTTCTCCTTCAAGTCCTCACTGGCTCTTAATGCATCATCCAGTTGGATTTGAGTGTCCTGTAACATTACAAACATAAAAAAGCAATAGTTCAAACCTACCATTTCCATACAATAAAGTATATTAAGCTTCATTAGAATATAAAGCAGGGACCTTCTGAAACCTGTAGGTATCTTTCAATGTCCTAGAGTACCTCGTCACCCACAAAACCCACTGTGCTCTGATAAGCAGTTGACAGTTTTCTTGGTATATCTATTGGATAATATCTATCACATTTTATTACTAATAGTGAGGTGAAAACAATTGGCCAACCAACAACATTCCTGCTCAAAGATGGTATTTACATAGCACATCACAGGTTTTTGGTGCCCCGAGCAAGCACTAAATGCCTGGTTTACTTTCAGGTTGCAGCCTTTTACATTATATTGTACTAACATAATTTATAACATTTTATCTCATAACATTATTTCATCTTTTTACTACTGATAATTGGTTTCAAATATTACTTAATATGAAAATATTAGAGAAAGGATAAAAACTGGCAGAGGATAAGGTATATAATCAGAAATCAATATAATTATATATGCAGTAAATATTTAATTTTCATACTAATTTTAAAAAACACATATTTGACTATTATTGATGATAGTATTTATTTCCATTTCCATTAGTGTAAGGTGAAGAGTTTAGGTATCCACCTGATAAAACCATAGGCTTTTCTTATTACCTTTAGGTAGCTTTGGAGACTCTTTACTTGTTTTTGAGCTTCAACTGCCTGACGATTAGCCTGGCTTAGCTGGACCTCCATCTCATTTAAATCTCCTTCCATCTTCTTCTTGATCCTTAAGGCCTCATTACGGCTCCTGGTTTCAGCCTCTAGTGATGTCTGTAGTGATTCCATCACTCTTTGGTGGTTTCTTTTGGCCTGCTCCAGTTCTTCATCTTTTTCAGCCAACTTGCGCTCAAAGTCTGCCTTGACTTGGTGCAGCTCCAACTGGGCATGTAGAATCTTACCTTCCTCATGTTCAAGGGAGGCCTGTAAAGGATTTCAAGAGACTATAGCTAATCGAACAAAGCAGTGCTACAAAAACAATAGCATGTAGGTGATATACTATTGAAATATATCCAATAAAGCTGGACTTAAAAATTACTTAAATTGAACAGCTGATTGCTTTGTACCCATTTTAATCTTTCAGAAATTTTGCTAGTAAACTAAGAGATTTAAAGTGGTTGTAAACCTTAGACATGAAATATGAACAATGCATATCGTTCTATAGTGTGTGCTTGTCTCAATCCAGAGCACAAGCGTAATTTCTCTCTGCTGCTTCGTTCCTTAGCTATAAGCATGAGTTACTTCTGACAATTTTTCCTGACTCCAAGAAAAAAATGGTGACAGGGGAGGGCACAGTCTGTGATCAACAGCCTCAGCTCTGTTCATGTGTGATGTGTGTCTCTTCCCTCCAATCAGCTCTCAGAGCTCTCTTCACTGATCTAACTTCATTCCCAGCCCCCCCACCCCCCGCTTTTCAGAGCTAGGAGATCCTGTGTAAAATCTTCACTTTGACTGGGTTTAAGGGAAAGACGGCTGTAGATAGACATGTACAACTTATTTAGGAGGATTTGTTTCATCTCTGTGTATCATCTGAGGCCAGCCACTTCACTGGGTATATGTAAGGGTTTACAACCACTTTAACCGCCTCCCGCCCACCATATAGTCCAATGACAGACGCAAGGTGGTTCTCTCGTTCTGGGAGGACGTCATATGACGTCCTCCCATTCTAACCGCGCATGCGTGGCTCCGGGAGCACGCAGCACGGCGATCGGCAGTGCGCTGTGTCCCTAGGACACAGCGGATCACCAATCCATGGAAAGAGCCGAAGATGTCAGCTCGGTCATGTGATCAGCTGTGTCCAATCACAGCTGATCACATGTAAACAGGGAAATGCCGGTTATCAGCATTTCTCTCCTCACGAGCTGTCACGCTGACAGCTCGTGGGGAGAGGAAAGCCGGTAATCTGCTTTCCGCGGAGGGGACATGTGCACTGATCATCCGGGCACTGATGATCAGTGTGCCCTGATGAGCAATCTAGCCCCAGCAGTGCCATCTGTCAGTGTCCATCAGTGCCAGCTCTCAGTGCTCATCCTTGTCACCTGCCAGTGCCCATCAGTGCACATCAATGCCACATATCAGTGCCCATCTGAGCTGCCTTTCAGTGTCACCCATCAGTGCCAGTCAGTGCCACCTATCAATGCCAGTCAGTGCTACCTATCAGTGCCAGTCAGTGACGCCTATCAGTGTGCATCAGTGCCGCCTATCAGTGCCCGTCAGTGCTGCCTATCAGTACCCATCATTGCTCATCAGTGTGCCCTGATGAGCAATGTAGCCCCAGCAGTGCCATCTGTCAGTGTCCATCAGTGCCAGCTCTCAGTACTCATCCATGTCACCTGCCAGTGCCCATCAGTGCCACATCAATGCCACATTTCAGTGCCTACTAGTGCACATCAATGCTACATATCAGTGCCCATCTGAGCTGCCTTTCAGTGTCACCCATCAGTGCCAGTCAGTGCCACCTATCAATGCCAGTCAGTGCCACCTATCAGTGCTACCAATCAGTGCCACCTATCAGTGCCAGTCAGTGACGCCTATCAGTGTGCATCAGTGCATTCTATCAGTGCCCGTCAGTGCTGCCTATCAGTGCCACCTAACAGTGCCAGTCAGTGCCGCCTATCAGTGCCATATGAGTGCTGCCTTTCAGTGCCCATCAGTGATGCCTGTAAATGCCCATCGGTGCCACCTACCTGTGCCTCCTCATCAGTGCCCATCAGTGCCACCTATCAGTGTCCAGCAGTGCAGCCTATCAGTGCCCATCAGTGCAGCCTCATTAGCGCACATCAGTGAAGGAGAAAAATCACTTATTTACAAAATTTTATAACAAAAACTAAGAAAAAACGTTTTTTTTTTCAAACTTTTCTGTGGTTTTTGCTTTGTTTAAGAAAAAATAAAAAACCCAGAGGTGATTAAATACCACCAAAATAAAGCTCCATCTGTCACAAAAAAATGATAAAAATTTCATATGGGTACAGTGTTGCATGACCGCGCAATTGTCATTCAAAGTATGACAGCGCTGAAAGCTGGAAGTTGGCCTGGGCAGGAAGGGGGTATAAGTGCCCTGTAGGCTAGTGGTTAAAGGATAAGTTTATTTTTGGGAACATTACATGTTCCACCCGTTTTTAGAGTGGAACATGTAACATGTTCTCAATGCTGCAGCCACCGCCCGATCCCCCCCTCCCTGTGACAGCAGTACAGGGAGAAGTTCCCCGTACAGGCTCTAACTTTTTGAATAGAGCACGGCTACGTCATTCATTCACAGAGTCTCAACAGCCATAGCAGCTGTCAGCTTGTAGTTTTCAATGAACTACCACGGTGCTGTGGAATGCCATGGTAGTTCATTGATTCTTCTTGTCAGTATAACTGCTTGCCCATACATCCCGTACAGGCAAGCAGATATAATGACAGATCTGCAGGAGAGCTGCATGGCACCAGTGATCTGCTGATCGCTGGTGTAATAGTTTATGGCTCCTGCAACCAAAAATAATAAATGCAAATTTTTTTTTACCTGCAAAAAAACCCCAATTATTATATACTGCCTTTATCATTTAGTGAGATGTTGTAAAACTAAAAAAAAAGGAAAGAGACTGCAGGCACCGTCTGTCCCAAGGGGAACTATAGTGATCAGCTGAAAAAATCCATCCCAATCAATGGATTTTACCCCAGGTAGGTCCAAGTAGGGTATATTGGCCGCAGAGGAGCCACACATATATAAACATTCCCTGACCCAACTGTGAAGGCTAACATTCTCTAAAGTCTGCAGCCATCTTTAGTAAAGAGGGTTCAGTTGTGTCAGCTCACCTCAGCTTCCTCTAGTGCAGACTGTATCTCCATCTTCTCCTGTTCCAGTTGCTTCCGTATCTTCTCCAGCTCATGAATGCTCTTTCCACTCTCTCCTAGCTGTTCTGTGAGGTCTGAGATTTCCTCTATGTTTATACAAAATAAAAACATTCCTAATCAGTGCCTTGATAGCCCAAATGTTCAGCATAATGTATGATACTAGCAATGTTCTCCTAATGTGGAACATATATGGATTTCTTTCTTAGTTTTGACTGAATACTAATTAATATCGAATATACCATAAGCTGGAAATTCTGCTGTTTACATTATGATATGCATACTATTCATATTTTCTCACCCTGAAGATTTTTATTCTCTCTTTTGAAAGTCTCCAAATGTTCCAAAGATTCCTCATAGGCATTCTTCAACTTAAATAGTTCAGTACTCAGGGACCGTGCATCTTTCTGGGATGACTCCAGTTCTGTCTGGGATTCCTCAAATTTCTGCTTCCACTCAGCTAGAACCTGAGAACAGAATTATATTGAGTATTAATTCAGTCTGTGTGGTTGTTACAAAGAATTTGCTACAATATTCCGCCTATGAGTACCTTGTCAAAATTCCTTTGCTTCTTGTCCAGTGCAGCAGCTGCAGCATTTGACCTTTCCAAATCAACCATCAGATCCTCAATTTCATTTTGCAAACGGTGTTTAGTTTTTTCCAGAGAGGAACACTTGGCATTAACAGCTTCTACACCTTCTTCTGCTTCCTGCAACCTCTGTGCCAGTTTCTTCCTGAAAAATGTCAGGAGCGATATAATAAATTATACAGCAAAGGTTTATATATAACTCAAATGTTTCTTCAGGAATATCAGTTTCTGTAAATGCAATTAATTATGGCAATCTTACTTTGCTTCCTCCAGTTCTTCGGTCCTTTGGATGGCATCTGTCTCATACTTTGTTCTCCACTGAGCTACCTCTGAGTTGGCTTTAGACAGAGCTCTTTGAAGCTCTGCCTTAGCCTCTTGTTCTTCTTCAAACTGTTCCCGTAGGAGATCACTGTCGTGACGGGCAGACTGCAGGGCATGTGCTAGGGCATTTTTGGCCTGATGGTAAATTAGGCAGATTGGGTTAAACTTATAAAGATTTCACAATTTAGTGAAAAGTTAGTATTGTGCCTCTATACGCTATTTTTTTTAATTTTGATCACATGTACCTTGGTCTCTTCTTCCAGCTGCCTCTTGAGATCTTCCAACTGCTGGGTGTAAGTCTGCTTGCCACGAGTCATCTGTGACACAAGTGACTCCTTTTCATCAAGTCTACGTGATAGCTCACCTGTAAAAATTATTATATTGATTTTAAGAATTATTATGCTCATTGTCAGAGTCTCAGAAATGTGCAATAATAAGAATAGTGAAAACTTCCCATTTGTTCTAAAGTGGTAAATTATTAAGAAGTAATAGCATTTCCAGGTAAGGAACAAAGATAATACCATTTTCAGTCTGCAGTTTGGCACGCAGGGTGGACAGCTCATTAACAGTTCTTTGGTTCTCCTCAGCCTTAGTCCGATGCTCACTGACTTGGTCTTCTAAGGTACGGCATAACTTCTCTAAGTTAGCCTGCCAACAGAAACTTAATTTTGAAACATAAAAATTGAAGGTAGAGCTACAAAAAGAAAACAATTAGCATATATAAAATAGCTGCAAAACCCTTACTTGTTGAACTTACTGCATCTGCAGTAGTGAACATTTTTATAACTATAAAGTGTTATAGTGCCTTATAGCATCTCTCTGTCAATAGAAAAATAACTGCATGTTGGCATGCTGGTATAGAAGAAATTCAGCCACATCTTTTTTTGCAACAATTTAGCCAAATCTAGGCTCCCTAAAAAATGCAGACCAGGAAAGGCAGAAAATTATTATTTTCATACTTCTATAATTCAAAAGAGAAGTATGGCAAAAGCTTTTTGGACATACTCCCGAGGATCACAGGAGTGCACTTATGTTTGCTCTCCTCTGACACAGAATCAGCTGATAGCAATCTATTGCCCACTATAAGGTATAAACTATAACTATGAGCACTTGAAGGGCAGAGCTGATCTCAGTTACTATGCTCTGATCTGAGCAGATCAAAAACTATGATCAGCGGTCATGTGAACACTCTCTCGGAACTGGAGCCAACATGAAACAGCTGCAGCACCACACTAGTGCTCTAGGATAGAGGTGAATATGTGTGTTTGTTTTTTATTAACCCCAAACTTATCCTTTAGGGCTCGTTCACACTAGGCTGTTTTGCCAACGCTTGCCAAACTCCCCTATAGCGTTTGGCAAGCGTTGGTCCGGTGTTTGCGGAGCGTTTTTAACGCTCGGCAAACGCTCCGCAAACGCCGCATGCGCGGTTTAGCGGCAGTTGCTAGGCGTTTGCCGAGCGTTAATAACGCCCCACAAACGCCTATAATGCATTTGAGTGGTGTTACCGCTCCGCAACCGCGTCGCAACCGCACCGCAAACGCCGGCCGGGCGTTTGCGGAGCGGCACCATAGACGAGAATAGGAGGCTTCAAAGCCTCCTGACTCGACCAGAGGCGTCCGTTTTGCCGCGACGCGACGCAAACGCTCCTGTTAGAACAGCACCATGTGCTGTAATGTGCAGAGTTGGCAGAGGCGTTTGGGAAGCGGTAAAAACGCTTCCCAAACGCCTCTCTGCCGCCTGCACACAAGGCTAGTGTGAACGTAGCCTTAAAGTATTAATGCAAAAGCCAGTAAACTAGCATTTTTCCATCAATATGCAGCTGCACACCATGCAGTGACTACATCTTCATAAACTAGTATTGATTTATTTGACTCTGAATGAGTGTAAATTAGGGCTGATTTACTAAAGGCAGATAGACTGTTCACCTTGCAAGAAAATGTTTACTTTGCACAGGAATGTTCCCTTAGCCTAGTGATTGTGTTGAAAATTCCCAAATCGCATGCAAGAAAAATAAAATAAGAAGTATTTTTGCTTGCACATTACTGGATGGTGGAAGTCAGCAGAGGTCCACCTCATCTTTTAAGCCAAGGAAAAATTCCCTTGAAATATGCAAATTTACTTGGAAGCTAAGAAGTCTATTAGCCTTTAATAAATTATCTCTTTCTTGTTGAATATCCTGGTGGGTTAAGTGACAACTTGAATTCAGACTACTATGACTATGCGTCACATAGGAGAGCTTCTTAGATGATTTCTCACCCTTGCTTTTACCAACTGCTCCATGTTGGATGCTACATCATCGAGTTCCAGTTTAATTTCACTCTTTTCTTTTTCCAGTTTCTGTTTGACTCTCTGTAGATTGTCTATCTGCTCACTGAGCTCTGCCACGGAATCGGAATGTTTCTTCCGTAGAGTAGCAGCAATGGCCTCCGATTGCAGAGTGGACTCTTCCAAATCCCTCCGCAGTTTAAGGAACTCAGCCTCCCTCTTCTTGTTGAGCTCCAGTTGTACTGTAGTGGCTCCCCCAGCTTCTTCTAAACGCTCACTGATCTCTTCCAGCTCTCTTGATAGATCAGAGCGAAGCTTTTCTATCTTTGCTCGAGCTGTTCTTTCTGCTTCCAATTCCTCCTCCAATTCCTCAATACGGGCCTTAATGAAATAAGTTTAAATATTAAATATTTTACCTCAACATGTTGATGATCAGATACATTAAAATTAATGTAGTATTCTTACACAACATTACCAGATTAAAACAGAAAACTTTCAAAACAAAGGTAAAAATGTTTTATTGATCTAATTTGTCCCCCCCCCCAAGCTGATGCTAATATCAGAATCACTATACATACCTGAAGCTCTTTCATCTTCTTCTGGAGCTGAGTACATACATTCTGTTCATCCTCAATTCTTGTATTAAGTTGGCTGATTTCAAAATCTTTTCTGTAATATGTTAAAAAACAAACATATAAGTCCTATTCAGAACACAAGAGTGCAGTTATAGTTTAATATATATCTGCATCACTGTAATCATAGAGGGATCCTTGTTCCAAAACAATCCAGTGAATATTGTAGATCATTTTTATTATTTTACACCATATTTAATCACTTACTTCTTCAGTTTTTCTTCCAGTTGCTGCTTGTCATTTTCCAGATCCATCAGACTTTCCTGACTCAATTTCAGATCTCCTTCAAGTTTCCTTTTTACCCTTTCCAGGTCCATTCGTATTTTCTTCTCCTGCTCTAATGATCCTTCCAGCTGTATAGACCACAAAAAGATTTAGAACATTTCCAGATAAATATATTCCTTAATATCATTCTGCGTGTGTCACTTACATCATCAACCTGTTGCTCTAGTTTTGCTTTGGCTTTAGTCAACACGTTGACTTTGTCCTCTTCAGCCTGAAGGTCATCCAGTGTTTGCTGGTGAGCCTCCTGCAGAGCCTTTTTCTCTTTTGTTAATTTTGCAATAATCTCATCCAAGCCAGCCAGCTCCTCAGTGAGATTCTTGACCTGTAAAAATAGCAAAAAATTCAGTACATAAAAACATGCTAAAGGATACAAGATGAAAAAAAAAATGACCATATAAAATGAGTTCACCTTGTTCTCTGTGGCATGTTTCTCCTTTTCCACTTTGGCTAGTGTCAGCTCCAAATCATCAATATCCTTTTTCAGCTCAGAACATTCATCTTCTAGTTTCCGCTTCTTTGCTGTCAATTCTGCATTCATCTCCTCCTCATCTTCTAGACGTTCCGTCTGTTCCTTCAGCTTTGCTTCTAGTTGGATTTTGTTTTTGATCAGTTGTTCACACCTCTCCTCAGCATCTGCTAGGTTATCTTGTTCCTGAGGTTTTTTTAAAATGAAAATCTTTATAAATCCACTCCTTCCTGGGGTTCCAGTTCTCTAAAGTTAATGTCAGGGAACATCGCGATGCATGGGTCTACACAGGCGTAGGTGTCTGCCAAGACGTGTAGGTGGCAGGGCACTAGGACCCAGGCGCACCCGTCGTCTTGACAGTACTAGGCAGGCACTAGGACCTAGGCTGCGCCTGTCAGGTGCAGGGCGGGCTATTTAAGCCAGCTCTGCACAAACACTTGTTGCCGAATGGTCTTTGTATGCTGTTACCTGTGTTGTGAGTATCTTGATCTGGATTGTTTGACCTTGCTGCCTTCTCCTGTCCTGACCCTTGGCCTGCCTGACTCTGCTCCTGGATGTTCCCCTTTAAATCTGATCTTTTGGTATTGACCCTGCGTGTGACCCGACTATCCTTTGCCTACCGTTTTGTACCTCACCGACCCGCTAGTTACCGACCCGGCCTGTATGACTCTGATTTAGCTCATACATCCATCCCGCAGGGATCACTAGGCTCCCTCACATCAGACTCTTAGCCCCCTGGAGCTCCTTTCAGACTCCTCTACCTCTGTTGGAGATACCTAGCAGCTGCGACCTGGTACCGGAGCGCTCCAAGTCCAACCCTACCATCAGGGGCCCTGGTGAACAAGTGCTCTGGTGCTTAGACTCCGCACTCTGGGGAGGCTCTGCCAGGGGATTGATAGAGGTGCTGTCAGGCGGTCCATTACAGTTAAATTTATTTGTGATGACCTTTATCATTGCTTTATTAACCTTCGCTGTAAAATATGTTATAGGAGATTAAAAATATAGACCTATTTTAAATAGATTCACCTGCTTTAGTATAGCAAGAAGTTAAATTGTGTACTCACAGCTTGCACTTGAAGCTGAAGATCATTCTTTTCCTGCAGTAAAGAGACCATCTTTTCTTCAAGATCTTTGCGACGTGCCTCCGACTTCTCCAGAGCTTCTTTCAGCTTCTGGAACTCTTCTTTCATGCTCTGCATCTCTTTCTCTGTTTCTGCACTCTTAAGCAGGGGCTTGATCTTGAAGTAAAGTTTCATCCATGGCCAGTTTTTGACTCCCATGAATGCTCGAATGTTCCACTGGATCACCAAGAGGGCATCTCTGGCAAAAATTAAAGCAGCAATTCACAAATGTTTTGTTTAAAACTTTGTGATTTCTTCATTTTGTAAAACCTTATCTCATGAGGCTAGCCATAATTGCTATTCATGCATACATTTCTTTGTGTCTCTTGGGAGGTAGAGTACCGCAAAAAAAACATGGATTCAGCACATGATTTATAAAGTATACATTAATAAATCATAAACCTATGTGAAAAGATACCATACCTGCGCTCCAAAATCTTCTTAAATTCTATTCTGGATAAGACACCTCTGGACTGGGCCTGGATACGGGTGATAATTCTAGAAAGTCTTTCATCTCTCATCTCTTCAAGTTGACCCAACAATCCAGCCTTGAAAAAAACCTGAAAAAATAATGCTTTAAAGTGAACCCACACCCAGACAGTGCACAATAAAGTATATACAGTACATACTCTGAATAAGGAGATAAAACATTTAAAAAAAATTCCCCATCCAGCTCTGTAGCAATATGCAATGTGGAGAATTAATCTCTGAGTTTCTCAATAGGGATACTGAAATCTCAGCTATTTTGACAGCCTGCCAGCTTTCTAATGTAAACACACAGCAGGGGCCTCTAAGCTGTTAAGTCCGATACACACATACTGAAAGTTAGCTGGTTCAGCAGGAAATGGACGACATTTGGTAGATGTACACTGTTGTCTAATGACTGGCTTCTGTTGAACAAACTTGCTGGAAAACCAGATCCCTGCACCACACATTGTTGTGTTGATGTGGGGATCTGTCAGTTTTTTTCATTCAACTGGTTGAATGAAAAAAAAAAACTGAACTATACACCCAGCTTTAGAAAATGACTGACAATTGCCTTTAGAGTCTGTGTTGTCATCTTAAAAAGAATATTACAAAAGCAGTTAGAGAGGTTGACCAGGGCTTTTAAAACGCTTAATGCTTGTATATGTAAATACTTTCACGTCCATTGTCTGGCCACAGGTGCATTTAAAATGTATTACTATAAGACTTTGTCAAAGGTTTTCAGCCTATTGTGCATTTTTCTGGCTTATGACAAAATTGTAAGCGTACATGCATTACCTTGGTGTGTCCGAATTTATACTGAGTATGATCAATCTCCAATGAGGCCAGAAGCTTCTCAGCCCCTTTCCTGCTGTCTATAAACTGTCCTTCTGGGATAGCTGCAGGGTTTAGGATTCGGTAGCTGGTAAACAAGGGAGGACAAAGAAAAAACATATAGCAAAGAAATTACATTATATTACTATTTTATCACTGCATCCAACACACGGCATACATCTTTATCTCACACCTACCGCTGCCTGAAGTCTCCATACAGGATGCGATTGGGGAATCCCTTTCTGCAAATTCTGATACCTTCCAGCACACCATTACAACGTAGCTGATGCATCACTAAACGGTTATCCATCACCCCTGTGAAGAAAAGATACATTTATAAATGCTTAGGCTTGCATATACTGTATATTCATACCTTAGAACAGGGATTCATGTATGTTAGAAATACATTTTTTATTATGTGATCATTAACAGCTGAGGCATGGCTAAGCAGTGAAAAACGTCAGAAAAAAAAGATAAATTAATAAATTGAATTGATTAATGACAAGAGCTACATAACCTACAGGTGAAACTTGAAAAATTAGAATATCGTGCAAAAGTTCATTTATTTCAGTAATGCAACTTAAAAGGTGAAACTAATATATGAGATAGACTCATTACATGCAAAGCAAGATAGTTCAAGCCGTGATTTGTCATAATTGTGATGATTATGGCTTACAGCTCATGAAAACCCCAAATCCACAATCTCAGAAAATTAGAATTTTACATGCAATCAATAAAACAAGGATTGTACATAGAACAATATCGGACCTCTGAAAAGTATAAGCATGCATATGTACTCAGTACTTGGTTTGGGCCCCTTTTGCAGCAATTACTGCCTCAATGCGGCGTGGCATGGAAGCTATCAGCCTGTGGCACTGCTGAGGTGTTAAGGAAGACCAGGATGCTTCAATAGCGGCCTTCAGCTCTTCTGCATTGTTCGGTCTCATGTCTCTCATCTTTCTCTTGGCAATGCCCCACAGATTCTCTATGGGGTTCAGGTCAGGCGAGTTTGCTGGCCAATCAAGCACAGTAATCCCACGGTCATTGAACCAGGTTTTGGTGCTTTTGGCAGTGTGGGCAGGTTCCAAGTCCTGCTGGAAAATGAAGTCAGCATCCCCATAAAGCTAATCTGCGGCAGGAAGCATGAAGTGCTCCAAAATCTCCTGGTAGACGGCTGCGTTGACCCTGGCCTTAATGAAGCACAGTGGACCAACACCAGCAGATGACATGGCTCCCCAAATAAACACAGACTGTGGAAACTTCACACTGGACAAGCATCTTGCAGTGTGTGCCTCTCCATTCTTCCTCCATACTTTGGGTCCTTGGTTTCCAAATGAGATGCAAAAGTTGCTCTCATCAGAAAAGAGGACTTTGGACCACTGAGCAACAGACCAGGTCTGTTTTTCTTTAGCCCAGGTAAAACGCTTCTGACGTTGTTTGTTGTTCAGGAGTGGGTTGACAAGAGGAATACGACATTTGAAGCCCATGTCCAGGATCCGTCTGTGTGTGCTGGCTCTTGATGCACTGACTCCAGCCTCAGTCCACTCCTTGTGAAAGTCCCCAACACTTTTGAATGGCCTTTTCCTGACAATCCTCTCCAGGCTGCGGTCATCCCTGCTGCTTGTGCCCCTTTTTCTTCCACACTTTTCCCTTCCACACAACTTTCTATTAATGTGCTTTGATACAGCACTGTGGGAACATCCAACTTCTTTTGCAATTACCTTTTGAGGCTTTCCCTCCTTATGGAGGGTGTCAATGATGGTTTTCTGCACAACTGTCAGGTCAGCAGTCTTTCTCATGATTGTGATTCCTACTAAACCAGACTGAGAGACCATTAAAAGGCTCAGGAACCCTTTGCAGGTGTTATGGCTTAATTAGCTGATTAGAGTGGGACACTTTGAGCCTAGGATATTGCACCTTTTCACAATATTCTAATTTTCTGAGATTGTGGATTTGGGGTTTTCATGAACTGTAAGCCATAATCATCACAATTATGACAAATCACGGCTTGAACTATATTGCTTTGCATGTAATGAGTCATTTTCATATATTAGTTTCACCTTTTAAGTTGCATTACTGAAATAAATGAACTTTTGCACGATATTCTAAATTTTTGAGTTTCACCTGTATATGCAATAACATAAATTTAACATGAAACAGCCATTAGCTTTAGGTGAAATGAACATGTCATGGTTCTCTGCACTCAACCAAATTGTTTGTACCCATTTTGATGATACTGAGCAGGATTGTATCCTCTGAAAGTTGTATACTTACATCTTTGAGTAATGCATACTGTATGTTCTTGAAGAATCATGAAGATTTCAGTGCATATACAGTTTCTTTTTTAGTTTTAGTGATTCTTGTTAAAAAGAAGTTGCTCAGGCCAGTGACAACAATAGCATTGCCAAAAAACCATGGGTAGCAGTGAACGTCTGCCATGCATAATCTGCAGTTTTATGTGGAGATAATCTTTTGGTTTATTTCAGTCTTGACACAAAATCAGTTGATTAATTTAAAAATGAAGTAATTACTGATTACAACAAATATACTAAAACAGGGTTTTTAAGTTTCCACCAAGCCCCATTATAAAAAAGTAAAATTTTGCTTGTTGCCACATAGGAACTGTAGAGACAATGTAATGATTTATTTTTGTGAAATTTCCATAGTTAACTGTGCAGATGTAGACTGTAAACTATGGCATTATGAAAAATGTGAACTTTCCTAGTAATACCCAATGAATTGTACAAATGCCTGTATTTAGTATGTTAGAATGAAATAGACAAAACATAATATGTTTATTAATTAAAAGGCCTGTGTTACAGTATCAAACTTGCTATAATAGTGAAGTATAGATGCAATAAAAAGACCAATCTATTTATTATTATTTATCTATTATAATGATATAATTATATAATCTATGATGCATTCAAAACACATACACACATACACTAATATACACACAATGTTGTGTTTTCTCTTTTATATAATATTTGCACACTTTTATTCACACAGAAAATATCAAGTAGGAAGCCTTAAAGTATAACTAAAGACAAAACTTTTTTTTTAGATTGGAGAGAGTGGAGATGAATTAGAACGCCTATCAGGTTTTTACTGCTGACTGTGTCCCCTTTAGGGAGATTCACCATCTCTGTTTGCCTGTGTACCAACATTGAAAGTGAAATTGAAAATAAAAGAAAATCCCAAATTGTGGGTTGTTCCAAGAACAGTAAACGAGAGGAAATCTTCTAATGAGGACACTAGTTCTGGTGACCTGAGGGGCCCCAAGAGACTCTTAATTTACAGGGATTTCCTCTCACTTCCTGTTTTAGCTATGAGACTGAAAATGAAGGGAATCTCCCCAATAGGACACAGATGGTAAAAAAATGACAAGTTATAACTCTCCCTTACTCTATCCAAAATAAAAAAAAAGTTTTGCCTATAGTTCTACTTTAAGATTCTCTTAGGGTGTTTTTATACTTTCTCAATATTACCTGGAGCCTTGGTTTCATTGGGGATGATGCAACGAACAAAATGAGGATGTGTAGATCGAAGATTGGTCATTAGCTTGTTCAAATTTTCCTGGAGATTGGAGAAGTGTCAGAAGTATAGAAATATCGAATAGAAGAGCAAGTAAACCAGGTTAGAGTAAACTTTTTGACTCACCGTACCTCCCAAAGTGGCTCTAAATCGTTAGCACAGGTATTTCCAGGTTATTCCCTGGGATCCTTGGAATCTCTAACTCACAAACTGCTATTTCTTCCTGTCTCCCCATTAGCCACCAAATGTAACTTTTTGCCTCCCTGCCCAATTACCATATACCAGAATAGGGAGGCTGGAGTACAACCATACCAACTCTAATTTTTCTATACTTATTAGGGCACCTTGGATTTGGAGGATCCTGAGACACTCTACAAATAATCTGTAAATATCTACCAGTTTCTCTAAGGGCCTGAGACCCCTTTAACAGTAAGGTGAGCCCACTTATTTCAAAGGAAAAACAATAAGGACATTTAGAGGTAAAAATTAAAAGTGTCATTGTCCAAAGTAACTGAATCTCTGTGTTTGTGTCATGACCTGTGACAAAAAAGCCACCTTGTGCCGCTATGGAAAAATTACATCATTTCCTTTTAACAAGCTTTGTGATTCAGTCCATGCCATTAAGTCCCCACCACCCTGCTGGACACCATCATTGAGTACCTTGGTAAGCCCTATTACCTTGATGAGCCCTATTATTCCCTCCATCTGTTCACTTTTGTCCCCCCCACCTGCTCAGTACAATTGTTCTCCCCTACCCCCTGCAAAACACCATTGCCCCCCATCCCCACCCCTCAAGCCGTAATGTTACCTCTTCACCCCCTCTGAGCAAACAATGCCAACCAACTCGCCTTACTAACACAAATGCATCTTTTTACTTTCACCGACCACCAACATCGGAGCATTTTTCCTCCTAAGGACATTACCACTGGGCATATTTTTTATCCCACTAACAACTGACTTCAGCAAAATTTTTATGGGATATGCTTTATAGTAGAAAGTAAAAAATATTGCTTTTCTTCACCATTTTTGGTCTTTTTTTGTTTATAGTGCAAAAATAAAAAACCCAGTGGTGATCAAATACCACCAAACGAAAGCATGACCGCACAATTGTCAGTTAAAGTAATGCAGTGCCAAAAAGCAAAAAATGGCCTGGTTGTGAAGGGGGGGTAAATCTTCCAGAGGTCAGGTGGTTATGCTGTACTGTACAAAAGACATAAAAACATTTCCATTGATCCCTATAGCAACTTTATGGTCGGAAGTCATATAACCTATCTGTATGTTTTTAGGATGTAGAAGGAAACCAAGAAAACCCACTTAAACTTGGGGATACCAACAAATGAATCCAATACCCTGCAATGTAATGGAAGAGGATTACCATTACCACCATTTTTAGATCTGAAATTGCATAATTTCAGGCTAAAGAGAGGTACTGATCTGAGACCAGCATCAGGAACACAGAGAAAGACTGCCTTTTCCAACCTTCTGAAAATGAAGGCTACCTGGTTATATCTTGCTGCAGTAATTTTCTGGTTTACAGACCTTTAACAAGTATACAATGAGTAACCCATATACATGATTTTTTTTCTTGTTCAACCAGTGGGTTGAAAAAAAAAAATTAGATTTCCCCATCAACACATTTGAGGTGGATCGTGGAAACCTCTCACTGTGCCTTTGTATTCGGGCAATGAAGAGACTTCCCCGCTGTCAAAATACACTGATCAGCACTGCCAGTTATATTGGAAATTTTATAATAGGGCAATTGTACAAATGTTGATCAGTAGTTTGACTTCTGTACAACCACCCTGCCCATACAGTGATCGAATTTGGGCCGGTCCCTGCTGAAGTGGTCAATTTCGATGCATTTATGGCTGGATTAAAGTTGTTGATCAGTGACACAAAGTACCTACTAACTGGGCAGCACAGTGGCTGAATGGTTAGTACTTCTGCCTCACAGTACTAGGGTTACTGGTTTGAAACCCAACCACGGCACCACCTGCCTGGAGTTTGCATGTTCTCCCTGTGCTTTTGTGGGTTTCCTCCAGATACTCTGGTTTCCTCCCACACTCCAAAGATATGCTGGTAGATTATTGGCTCCTGTCTAAATTGTTCCTAGTATATGTATATATGAATGTGAGTCAGGCACTTTAGATTGTACACCCCTTGAGGGTTAGGGACTGATGTGAATGTACAATGTATATGTAAAGTGCTGTGTAAATTGACAGTGCTATACCTGTAATAAATACATACTAACACTACAATCAGCATGACAGTCAAGCAATGATCATTTTCAGAATGAGGTCATCAATAACAGGCCACATATTTCACTCAGCCTATTCAACTGATAATTACCGGTATGTTACTGAGACCTATGTAAAAAAATAAAACATGGAGATATAAACACTAGACTACAGGACTACAATATAGTTAAATGGTTACAATCCAGTCATAAGTGATTGCTGTTCAAGACAAAAAGCTATTTTATGAGCAAGTTGAGCTGATGAATGTTTAGCTGTAAATAGTAACTGAAAAAGAAACATTCTGACATGAATATGATATGAATGCAGAGGACCCTGTATGATAAGTGCAGTCTATATAGAATAAATGAAAGCCTGGGAAATCATAACTACCCCTTACCCTGTGCAGAGCTGACACTGTCTGGAACGAGGAGCCTTTCTTCTTACTGCCTTTACCCTTGGTAGCTTGATCTACATGGGAAAAACACCAAAGAAGCCTATCAGAAAAGAGTAGCTGAATATAAGCAAATAATATTCTGCGATATAATGCCATGTTGCATGTTTTGTACCAGTTTTGCTATATAGTTCAATACTGTGTGTAGAAATTAATTTATCAGTGCATATCAGCACAAGGCAGATTTAGTGTACATGGATATTAAGACATCATACAAGCCCTGGCAATAGAGATGAGCTTGGGCATCTTCCAAACTCATCTCTACCCAAACGTTCTCTTTAAGTCCAATCAGCTGCTGACAGGGTCATTCCCTGCTCTGCAGCACACATTAAACAAAGGGGCAGGATCCTGGTGACATCAGCGCATTGACATTGATTAAATACGGGCATGCGTCCATATAATGGTGCTGACATCACCATGATTCTGCCACTTTGTTTAGGTGTGCTGCGGAGCAGGGAGTGACCTGGTCTGCAGCTGATTAAACTAAAAAATAGTGCAAAGTGAAAGTTGAGTTTGGACAAAGCCCAAGTTCATTTCTACCTGACAACATAAAGCTTCCTTTACTGCAGCTCAAGCAAAGCTATGCTATCTTTATTTCTGGAGATATTAAATGCTAATGGAATGAAGTGTACGTGGGCACTGATGAACAAATATTGGTGGACACAGATAGAATAAATACTATTGGTTGTTATTCTGTACATGCCATACACATGTCCTGTAGACCTTTTTTAACAAAAGTGATAAATATTATCAAATATTATGAATAAAAAATAAATCCTCTTAAAAACATTGTTTCACCCATTATGGCTATACCAATATACTAATAAAAATAACCATAAACCATAACAGTAATTGTATCGGAAATTAGAGTCATTAGTAATTGAAATAATATCCTCCACCAAGTGTAGTAGAGTGCATAAAGGAAGGTTCACCACATAAATCCTTTTCAAGAGAAGTCTCTATGATAAAACTTAAAATCAAGTTGATCCACTCCAACACCACCATGTGTTTCCTGTGAGACACTCCCCATCAGGGGTGGACTGACAACTCATGGGGCCCCCGGGCAATAGGGCAGTAAAGGAAGCTTTATGTTGTCAGGGGCAGACTGACCATTTGGAAACTCGGCACTGCCCGAGGGCCCGGTGTCAGTAGGGGACCCCATGAGATGCCCCTGGTACCTTTTTCATAGGCTTTTTTGAGTTTGGTCAAGGACACAGGGGCCCCATGATCTCCTATTGCCCGGGGGCCCCATGAGTTGTCAGTCCGCCCCTGAGTCCACCCCTGCTCCCCATCAGATAACGCATTCACCGAAACATGGTATTAGTTAGGCAACACATTAATCCTCCTCTTGGTCCAGCAATCTCCACCATAGAGAGTGTGATCCATTCAGTCCGATTCATAATTATAAAGCAGAAACTAACCACATAGCGCAAATCTGTCTAAATGCTTTATTTAGTTATTGTCCCCCATAAAATAACACTCACATTAGAATAAATAATAAAAACATCAAATCGCAATAAAGCACTTTTCACCACATGGAATTGCCAGATGTCGTCACACCACACATCTGTGTACAGCCCACTGCACCACTTCTGGGTAGGACAGTCGACATCACATCTGGTGAAGGTACTGACGTCACATGTGGTCACCCCCTGACACATTTTGTCATCATGACTTCCTCTGAGAGACTTCTCTTGAAAAGGATTTATGTGGTGGACTTTCCTTTATGCACAATACTACACTTGGTGGAGGATATTATTTCAATTACTAATGACACTAATTTCAGATACAATTACTGTTATGGTTATTTTTATTAGTATATTGTTATAGCCATAATGGGTGAAGTGCTGTTTTTGTGAGGATTCATTGACTCATAATAATTGATACTTGATTGTTTTATTTAAAACAGCAGCTCACAAGGATACTAGTCTATAGTTTTATCATTCACCAGTACAAAAGAACGTAGTTTTACTCATAGAGTGATAACTGGTGTTTAAAAGTGATAAATAGTTGAAAACTCATGTTGTTGGGTTTGGCTGCTTCCCAGCAAATATCTGGATAGAAACCAATGATCCAAAAGATCCAGCCAGGGCAAACATTTTGTCTGAACTGGTACCCATATCTGCTTATATGGCAGGGATGCCATAGACAGTAATTCAGGTTCACTAGACTTGCACTAAACATTAGTAACAGGAGACCATGCGAGGGTCTGGTAATATGTTGGCAGTTGATTAGATGTCTAAATCTTTGGCTAGCCTAACATTTTCTAACTGAAATGATCAACCAAGAAAATATATGTGAATCAAAAGCTTAGAAAGTACAGAGCATTTCCTGTGTACCTGACTCTGCACTGGCATAGTTGGCAAACAGGTGTGACAAAAGCTTGAGAGCTGACTTCTGGTACAATCCCACCACAGTTTCATTTAGGGGGTCCTTGTTCTTTTCAAGCCAGCCATTTATGTTGTAGTCCACAGTACCAGCATAGTGCACTAGGGCAAAGTGTGCCTCTGGCTTGCCCTTTATGTTGCGTGGCTTTTGGAAGTTGTTGGATTTGCCCAGATGATTGTCATACAGCTTGGCTTTAAAAGTCATATCCGTTGCCTTCGGAAACATACACTCCTCTTCAAGGATTGACATGATTCCCATAGGCTGTGGAAAAAGAACCACACAGGATACCTTTACTATACACAGAAATTGAATTAAGAAAGTGTACTTATTAATAAACTGGTAAAAGGTGTTTTGGCATGCTTTGAAGGGATTCTATTTTTGAGCAATTAAGCTATTAAGAACAGGCATGCAGCATCAACAGATGTTGAAGCCACATTCATTTGAACTGAGGTGATGTAAAAAAGATGCTCTGTTGAGCACCTGTCTTCTCTAAGCCTTTCATCTCCAAACTAATTCATAAATAGTAAATGCTGGGCACATTCGGTGACATTCACTAGACACAAGACAAAGTTTTGCAAAGTTCTCAGACATTTGTGAAGAGAATGTATCTAGTTTGGGCCACTTTGGATTTAACAATTATTCTTACCTTCTCTATGAGGTCAATACAGGCCTGCAAATCCATGCCAAAATCAATGAACTCCCATTCAATTCCCTCTTTCTTGTATTCTTCCTGCTCCAACACGAACATGTGGTGGTTGAAAAACTGCTGCAACTTCTCATTAGTGAAGTTAATGCACAGCTGCTCAAAGCTGTTGAACTGGAGAAAGACATATGTAAAATAAGAGAAAAGAAACAAAAATGCAAATATGCATCAAAGCTCAATTCCTTTTGATCTCTGTGACTTGAAACCTGTGTAGCATCCTGTGCACTGATAAGGCCAGAGTCTGCCAAAATATTAAAAGCGTCACATGGGAGGGTTAGAGGTAGGAGACAAATTCTATCTAAGTTAGCCTGGAAAACCACCTCAAGACCAACTCTGGCCATTCTCTTTTTCATTTTTGGCAGGAAGTAAAAATTTTTTAACATCCGTCAGTATTATTTTGCTGTCTGTGCTCTCATTGGAGATATTTTTACACTTTTTTTATGCTGTGACCACTGTCTCTGGGACAGCAAGAACAAATCTGCCAGAGACAAGAAAAATATTGCCCACCCCTCACTTTCAATCTTCGTGATCCCACAAGGCTTGGAGGAGGTGGGGGCAGTTCACCACTGCCGCAAGGGGGGGTGGATTAAATGCTTCTCCTCTCCCCTAAACTAAACAAGCAGTTAACCCTTGCAATACAGGCACAGTCCCACTAAGAGTAAGGTCTTGTTTGACTGAACTGCGTTATTGTTGCTTGTCTTCTGGAACATTTTTTGATCTGCATTCAAATGATGTCTCTACAGTTCATCCTCACCTTGTTCCCGATCTTATATGATTGACTTACAGTCCCACTACAATGGATAATTTTCAAATTTCATGGAGCTAGGCTTTAACTAATTTTCACTTCCGTCCACCACATTTCCAAACATTAACATGTTTTACACTACTCTATATGTAACTTTCAATATTAAACTCCCTCTTCACTATTTTTTGTCATTTCAGAAAACTGCCAATCCTTTCTTTATATCTGTTATTCATTTGTTTCTGAATGACCCGTTTAGCACATAGAATATTGGCATCTGCTACTCAGTAACATACATCAAAGATCTCAAATCCTGCTATGTCCAGCACGCCAATGAAATATTGTCTGGGTTGCTTGGTCTCCAGGGTGGTGTTAATTCTTACTACCATCCACAAGAACATTTTCTCGTACACTGACTTGGCCAGGGCTCCTAAGGCATAGTACACCTAGAGGAAACATTAATAGTTTTATAACTTACATGGTTTGTACTGCAGTGTATTTTCTGTTTAATTTCTAACATGAAAAAAAGGATCACTGACCTGCTGGACATTTTGTCCCTTGGTTACGTACTCATTCCCGACCTTGACTCTGGGGTGACACAATCCCTTCAGGAGGTCAGCAGAATTCAGGCCCATAAGGTAGGCAGATTTGTCAGCCTCTGGAACAGACAGAAAAGGTCAGTGATATAGATTCAGGAGTACAAAGACTCCCACCATCTTGGGTTCCTGGTGGATGTGAGCTGTACCTTATATTCAGTGAGGTGACTGAATGCAAGAGAATTCTAAAATCTTATATATTGCTCTAAATAAGGCAGCGGTGCTTTAAATACAGTAGAACTACTCTGAATACACTGTCCGAAAGTGCAATTGCAAATACCAAAAAATGCTAAAAAATATTACAATGTGGAAAAGGAAACTGCTTCTCAAAAAAGGATATTATCACAATAACTTAAATGGAGAAGAGTTAGCTGTTTGAATATATTCGGTTTACCTGAATTTCATGTTTCCAAATAGAATATATAACGTAGACTGCTTATCAATACCTACAAATTATATTCCAAGATTTGTTTCAAATCTCTCTTAATTTATGATAGCTAGGGCTGACTGAAAATAAAGAACATATCTTCTAACCAAGAGTCATACATTTTTCCAGCTGAATCCAATTAGAAAGATGTGTGAATCTTGGAAGAATATTGAGCAAATCTTGTGTGAAAACATTTATAAATACACCCCATAATGGAATAATCTACCGAAAATACACCCCAAAACATACTCTCTAAAGCAAGAAAAAAACGTAGCTGTTTTTTTTTTTCAAGCAAACTTTGCCTTAGAAATTCAATGAGTGAAAAAGGATTTCCACTTCAGCAAAATCAATTTCAACAGAATCATTCCGCTCAGCCCTAATGATAGCTAGGTATAATGATTTTTAAAACTTCCCACCTCTCCTATCTTCACAGATACAGTATATATAATGACAGTACACTGCGGTCATATTCCTTGTTATCAGTATACATATCAAACCTTCAGTGCCATCTGGCTCTGCCTGCTCTTCTCGCTGCTTCTGTTTGAACCTCATGTTCCCAAAGTGCATTATAGCTCCCGTGAGTTTGTAAATTGAGTTCTTCTCATCCTGAGAGAATCCCAGCACATCAAACGCATTCTAAGGAAGACAGATCAGAGAACAGATTCATAAAATATCATTTTACACAGATGGTAGGATGTGATTGCAGTGTGTTTTTTTATATATAGGTAATAAGTTAGGACATATGGGTACTGTGTGGGTGACGTAATAAATATAACAGTTTTAAAAGTAATCATACCATTATTGTGAATAGCTGTAGATGAAACCTGGGCTGTGAACATTCTAGTTACAGTAATAAACAATACGTTGTTTGCACTTTACAGAGGACCTGCCAACTAAAAGTCTAGTGAGATTATCAAAAGAAACCTTTGGCCTCTTGATTCATAGTAATTTAATGGCAGGGACCTCTCACTGACTGCGGGAATCCTAAATTTATTTAAATAGCTGTTGAATAGCACAACAATTTTATGACAGGAAACAGGGACTGCAGCTTTTATGGATGCACTGTGGTCCACCCCTGGTTCCTCTTTTTTCCTCTAATGGATGCTGAATGTGATGTTTGCCTTCCACACCAACAGGGAGACGGGTGAGATGGACTCTGCCACAGCCTGACCATGACAGCTGTGGTTCCTGTTTCCTGTAATAAAGCACCTTTGATCTATAGGGTAACAGGGCACTATTTGATTTAAAGAAGAATTGATTAATTTATTTCAGGTACTTATATAGCGCCGTCAATTTACACAGCACTTTACATATATATTTTGTACATTCACATCAGTCCCTAACCGTCAAGGAGCATACAATCTAAGGTCCCTAACTTACATTCATACATACACATACTAGGGCCAATTTAGACAGGAGCCAAATAACCTACCACCATGTCTTTGGAGAGTGGGAGGAAACCCACGCAGACACGGGGAGAACATACAAACTCCACACAGGTAGTGCCTTGGTTGGGATTTGAGTCACCAACCCTAGTGCTGCTAGGTGGAAGTGCTAACCACTTAGCCACTATGCTGCCCAAGAAAAGGCAATGTATTAAGTAGCTAAAATTAAAAAAACTGAAAAATCGTCACAAGGGACAGAACTTACAGTCAGTAGGATGTGCCCGTTGTGCTGGTTCCTCTTCTGTTACAAGAAATCCTCTGTCCAAGCCAGGGGCGAACTGACAACTCATAGGGCCCCCGGGCAATAGGGGATCATGGGGCCCCTGTGCCCTTGCCCAAACTCAAAAAAGCCTATGAAAAAGGTACCAGGGGCATCTCATGGGGCCCCTTACTGACTCCAGTGCCCAAGTTTCCAAATGGTCAGACCGCCCCTGGTCCAAGAACTCCAACACCCCCCCCCCCCTTCCCACTGCAATAACCTTCCAGTGTGGCTGGGGTTAATCAAACTAAAGAGCTGTCAGAGGCCCTCATCAAGAGAGCCCAACTATGCCCACCCTTTCCTGCCCAGCTCCTCCATTCATAGAATATATATTACAGCTTCTATGAATATAATGTGATCTATCAATGGAAGGGACAGACCTTTCAATCATCCGTTCCTCCTCCAGTTATAGATCTTGTTATGCAATAATAGTTATGTAAAAGTATTTTCTCTGTTGGAGGTGCTTGTTTGTTTTATGTTGAATACTATGTAGAGTTATTATTTCAATAATAGAGAACTAAAGCTATAGCACAGACATATACAATTGTTAGGCACTAATGACTTTATTAGAAGTGTGTATCAAGCACACTTCTGAGTTTATAGCACTTACATCAGTGGCTAGCAGTTCTTCTGTATCATCAATCGAAGCCACGGTGGTCTCCCCCTGAGAGATATATGCATAGTCATATGGATTATTGGTGACCAGCAACATATCTGTAAAAAAGAATGGAAACTGGCAAGTCATAAAAATAAAGAAACAGGTAAATGTAAATGGAATGCTTTGGATCTCAGTGTGGTCCGGGTGTATCAGTGACACCTACCCAGAAGCTCTGGCTTCTTATTGGACAAGATTTGATAGAAGATGTGATAGTCCCTTTCTGATTTCAGCTGAAAGGTCACACGAGATTTCTCCAAGAGATCTAAAGAGAATAGTGAGATAAAAGTTATTTATGGGCCCAGGAAGATTCTTCAGTTAATCTGGCCGATGACAGTTGCAGCAGGAAATGTTCATATGACTAGGGACTTCTGTATTTGCAGACTTTCTCTTGGCTGACTGATTTCAGGGGAAAAACTCATCAATGTACATTCCAGCTGATTGCTGTAGTTCTCAAAAGATATGGACAGTCCCAGGGGTGTCTACTGAAGGCATAAATGTACCGTTCATGATTTGCCAGTATTGTTGTGTGTGTTTATGGCTTAATCTTTCTACAGTGCAATCCTGGGTGAGATCTTTTGACCACTGTTTTGATCATGCTTAAGGCATAAACAAAGAATATTCTGCTTGCTACATGGCATTAGAATTTTTTTTTTAACAACCAAAATGTTCCTTTATTGAAAAAGAATGGCAGTAGTACAGGGTACATAGACATTCAGAAGACTGAATCCAAGATAGTTTATGCAACTAGAAGAACTACAGCATAACAACATAGGGTTATATGTGTATAAGAGTACAGTATCATTCCCATGCATCCCAGAATGTAAGCGAGAAGGTATCGCAGCCGCACCGGAACCTGTATCAGGCTGGAGTACCTACAACAGGAGCTCATTCATTGGTCCAGCCACAGCTGCCATACCCCATCAGATTTCAGTGGGCAATTCCTATTAATGTACGTCAATTTACATAGGAAGAACATCACTAACAGCTTTTTCCCAGGAGTTTATGGAGAAGGTGGAGAATGCATTCCAATGAAGTATAATTTCTTTTTTGGCATAGTATAGTAGGTAAGAGATCAGTAGCTTAGTGTACCGGGGCCTCTGCTCATCATGCTGGATACCAAGCAGTGCCAAGGCTGGCGAGCCTGGAAAGGTCAGCTGTAGGCGGCAATTGACAAGCTCAAACATCATGGCCCAGAACCTGGATACCTGAGGACAATCCCAGAACACATGGTAGTAAGTGCCCTCGGACCTGTGACATCGAGGACAGTCAGGGGACATATCCTATGCAGCTTTTGTAGAATATATTACACTCTGTGTAGGAATTTCATTTGGATCAATTAATCCCTAGAAAAGATCACCAATCTTGAACTATCCTCAAAACAGTCCTTCCTATCTAGGGTGGGGATATCCGCTTTCCAGGCCTCCCAGAGGGCCTCCATTTTGGGGGAGTTCACACACAGTAAAGTTAAATAAAGGGAGCAAAGTGGTTTGGAGATAAAGTCCTGGGCCAGGAGATCCTCCATAGGGTCAGTGGTTAACTGAAGGGGTACCAGGAACTGTGCTCTAACTGCATGCTGTAGCTGGAAGTACCTGAAGTACATCCATCTATGGAGCCTAAATTTATTCAGAAAGCCGCTAAAGGAGAGCAGGGATCCTGAAGAAAAGACATCTGGCCCAAAGGTGGGGATCAGGCAGCAGTCTAAAATGAGGGAGTATGGGATTCCCCCAGAGTGGATGGTATGGGACCAGTGTCCTAGCTGTAGGAAACACTTCCTAGTGGCAGTCCAGACTCTGAGAGTCAACCTAGTAGGGTGTGGCAGATCGGCATAAGCCTTAGGAATCCGATAAACCAAGTTGCCCACTCCTGGAGTGAGTCTAGGAGAACTGCCTCAAAACAAACCCCAGCTTTAGTCCGAGAGTGAACAAACCACCACTGGACAGACACAAGCACGGCTGCCCAGTAGTAAGTCTGAACACTGGGCAACGCCAAGCCACATCAGCGCAACGGAAGCTGGAGTGTGGACCTAGCCATTCAAGGTGACATAAGAAGAAGCCTACACAGGAGTCTATGTCCTTAAAAAATGGCATTAAAATTTAATGTAAACAGATGCTTTTTGAGCAAGGTACCAACTAAATTAATATGACATGGTGCAATCAACTAATATAATAAGATGAAAGATATCATGATCAAAAATAGATAACAGATCTTATGCACGCAGCCTGTAGGAAAATGAGAGTTAGATGGTTATGCTGGCTATGCAAGATTTAATGTTGTAAATTATCTTACATTTCAAAATGACCAACACAACATATAAAAGACTGATTTGGTTGCATTTGATTATTAACTCTTCTTCAGATAAGTTACTTTAAGGAAGATATCATTCTTTACCCAAAGCCATCTGTCACAATCGTGCATACAAGAGCCAGACACGGCTCTCACTGCGTTAAGAGGTCTTAATGTTATCCCCTCATTCCCCCTCCCTCAGGAATGCGTTCAGCGTACCTTGCTAAGGGGCTGTCTATACAATCCTCTTGCCAAATAAGGTAATTGGCTTGTCCGTTGTAGGAAGTTACCAGTTGATTTTGTGTAGAAAAAGAAGCTGTTATGCTTTGTGTGTAGACAGAGAAGTGAGGACCGTCTGCGTGTTAACATCTAGCAGACCGAGAGAAAGCTAAGTCTCCTGCGATGAGCCAACGAAACTAGCAGTCGAGACCAGAAATCCCTTTTAAGCTCATCAGACTTGAAACTGCTTAACCCCAGGCATCTTTGTGGGCAAGTACTTATTTACCTAAACTTCATTCTGTTATCTGTTTGCTGTGCTGTGGTGCTCTGTATATTTATATATATATATATATATATATATATATATATATATACAGTCAGGTCCATAAATATTGGGACATCGACACAATTCTAACATTTTTGGCTCTATACACCACCACAATGGATTTGAAATTAAACGAACAAGATGCGCTTTAACTGCAGACTGTCAGCTTTAATTTGAGGGTATTTACATCCACATCAGGTGAACGGTGTAGGAATTACAACAGTTTGCATATGTGCCTCCCACTTATTAAGGGACCAAAAGTAATGGGACAATTGGCTTCTCAGCTGTTCCATGGCCTGGTGTGTGTTATTTCCTCATTATCCCAATTACAATGAGCAGATAAAAGGTCCAGAGTTCATTTCAAGTGTGCTATTTGCATTTGGAATCTGTTGCTGTCAACTCTCAAGATGAGATCCAAAGAGCTGTCACTATCAGTAAAGCAAGCCATCATTAGGCTGAAAAAACAAAACAAACCCATCAGGGAGATAACAAAAACATTAGGCGTGGCCAAAACAACTGTTTGGAACATTCTTAAAAAGAAGGAACGCACTGGTGAGCTCATCAACACCAAAAGACCCGGAAGACCACGGAAAACAACTGTGGTGGATGAGCGAAGAATTCTTTCCCTGGTGAAGAAAACACCCTTCACAACAGTTGGCCAGATCAAGAACACTCTCCAGGAGGTAGGTGTATGTGTGTCAAAGTCAATAATCAAGAGAAGACTTCACCAGAGTGAATACAGAAGGTTCACCACAAGATGTAAACCATTGGTGAGCCTCAAAAACAGGAACGCCAGATTAGAGTTTGCCAAACGACATCTAAAAAAGCCTTCACAGTTCTGGAACAACATCCTATGGACAGATGAGACCAAGATCAACTTGTACCAGAGTGATGGGAAGAGAAGAGTATGGAGAAGGAAAGGAACTGCTCATGATCCTAAGCATACCACCTCATCAGTGAAGCATGGTGGTGGTAGTGTCATGGCGTGGGCATGTATGGCTGCCAATGGAACTGGTTCTCTTGTATTTATTGATGATGTGACTGCTGACAAAGGCAGCCGGATGAATTGTGAAGTGTTTCGGGCAATATATCTGCTCATATTCAGCCAAATGCTTCACAACTCATTGGACGCCGCTTCACAATGCAGATGGACAATGACCCAAAGCATACTGCAAAAGCAACCAAAGAGTTTTTTAAGGGAAAGAAGTGGAATGTTATGCAATGGCCAAGTCAATCACCTGACCTGAATCCGATTGAGCATGCATTTCACTTGCTGAAGACAAAACTGAAGGGAAAATGCCCCAAGAACAAGCAGGAACTGAAGACAGTTGCAGTAGAGGCCTGGCAGAGCATCACCAGGGATGAAACCCAGCGTCTGGTGATGTCTATGCGTTCCACACTTCAGGCTGTAATTGACTGCAAAGGATTTGCAACCAGGTATTAAAAAGTGAAAGTTTGATTTATGATTATTATTCTGTCCCATTACTTTTGGTTCCTTAATAAGTGGGAGGCACATATGCAAACTGTTGTAATTCCTACACCGTTCACCTGATTTGGATGTAAATACCCTCAAATTAAAGCTGACACTCTGCAGTTAAAGCACATCTTGTTTGTTTCATTTCAAATCCATCGTGGTGGTGTATAGAGCCAAAAATGTTAGAATTGTGTCGATGTCCCAATATTTATGGACCTGACTGTATATATATATATATATTGGTTACATCTTTTTTCTGTAAATATTTCTACTGCACCCTTTTGACCTTTTAGTAATAAATTTTACTTTCTGAAAGTGTTGAACTGTTTCTATAGCTCTTGAATGTAACTTACGAATCCCTGCCACTGAAGAGCGCTACTATGAGTGTTTAACCCTCTGTATAACCTGTCTGTGGAGATAGCGGGATACCGACGATTAACCAATCATCCTAGTGTAATGCTGATATTGCCGAATTTCCTCTTTCTCTGTACAAAAAGGAGGTGGTGGCAGTGTGAAGGGTTAATTGCATAATTAACCTGACCCAGTAACAATCGCGTCCAGGCTGCAGGTATACAGATTGTAGTCCATTAGCTGGAAAATCTTTGTGCAGGGTGCAGCTGGGCGTGGCATTGTTACGCACGTGACATC
This sequence comes from Staurois parvus, assembly GCF_062004578.1. NCBI lineage: Eukaryota > Metazoa > Chordata > Amphibia > Anura > Ranidae > Staurois > Staurois parvus. Next base: position 594,065 of record NW_028317995.1, read on the forward strand.
GCGGTTTTAGATTGGCTAGTCCTTCGGTCACGAGTTTGGTGAGAAGGTCTGGGGTCTGACGCCGCGCCCGTCACACCATCTTTATATTGAATAATTGTATTGGCATATGTGTGGCCAATATTAGAAAGTGAAGAAGTAGAAAACCATAACATATTACTGAAAGGGTCATTATTATAGGATCAAAACAAAGAAAGAAAGAAAGATACAGTATATAGTCATTCTCACAGGTCTCAATATCAGCAGATGCCAGCTTCCCCGTGGCTCCAAAATGGATTCTAATGAATTTACCCTGTTGTAGAAAAGGATAAAAAGAGACAGAAAAAGAAAAAGGAAAGAGAAAAGATTGACAGTAAATGGAAATGTGAAGTATTCCTCATTGCGAAGAACCAAGGATGATAAAACAGGAAGGTCTAAAATACATATGACAGAACATGCTATGGAGGTTACTTATAGCGAATATTGGATACCGCCCTGTGCTGGACACCACCAATTTGCTCTGCACCACGGCCCACATGCTTTTAAACAAAATGCAGGCCGCAGTGTGGAGCCTATGGTATGTCATTAGGTTCTCTCTGCTTAAAGCTGCAGAAAGTGACATACCAAATGACTGAGCTCTACTCCTGTTTTTTTTTACCCACAGAGCCTCAAAGTTAGCAGAACTCTGCAAAAATCAGTAAAACATGTTGATGTGCTTTATAATTATGCATTTTGTATTTTATTTTAAGCAGTGGAATGACTGTGGTAAGGCCATACCTTTGCATTATAAGTTTAAAGTATATAGGGGCCCTATGTGTCTTCTGACAGAGGGAAGTCGTACATGGTAGGTCAATAACTTTTTTGCCTATTCCTAAAGAGGAACTAAAATCCTACTTAAAAAAAAACATTGCTGACAGGCAGTTTTTTTTTTTGCAGAGGAGACTCTGTTTATCTCTTCTGCAGATGAAGCACTATACCCGCTGTGCATTCTTGCACGCTATGGCAAAAATCTTGGGCATTGGCAGGAGATTTTGCTTCTGCTTTAATGACAAAATGTAGGAATAGGTCTCATTTCACAGAGATTTCCTAGCAAGCTTGGCCTAATCCTTACTAGAGTGTCACTTTTTTATTTGGCTAAACACTTTGACTGAAATAAAATATCAGTGACATGCTACACTACTAATATTTAGCTGCTATATGCAACAAGCAAAAAGAAAGCTACCTCCATTCTACATGTTTCTTAAATTATATACAAAAACAATACCATGAACTTTTATATTTAAATGGACTTTAGTTTTTTGGTTTTTTTTTTGCTTTTTGTCTTTTTGAATTTTTGACTGTTTTTTTTTCTGTTTTTGGTATTTTGATGTATAATTTATCACTGTTCATTTCTCTATGTATGGTGAGAAACCTTTATATTTACCAGTTTATGATACTGCTAGGGTTGCACTTGCACATATGAGTATACTGGCAGGTGTATGTATGTGGATGCTTTATTGATTGGGTGTTCACTGAGTTGGACAGCGCACTGCTGCTATATACTACAAACTGACATTCTACAGCGTGTGAGTGCACTCTTAAAGTGGTAGCAGCAGTCCTATTTCTTTATTTTTGCTTAGTGTTATTGGCGCTTATGGTTTTGGACTTTTCTTAATCATATTGGTGAATGGAGGTCCTAGATAGCAGTGCACAAGGTACACACTCTCACACAATGCACAGTATAATATTACAATGCATTGCAGTGTGCTGCACTTTAGGTCTATTGCCTTAGCACTGGAGTGCTATTCAGAATGACACACTAACACACATGCTGCATTGCAAAATAAAGGTGTAAAGCCAGGCTCATTTATAAACTATCTAACTGAGATTGATCACATTCACTATATATATATATACATACAGGCGTACCTCATTTTACAAACGCCTCGGTTAATGTAATTTTCGGTTTACGAATGAAAATCCATTGAAAATAATGCCTCGGTTTACAAATTTTTTTTTCATTGGTTTTCAATGCATTTACGATTTTTTTTTAATCATGTCCCTGTACAGTACTATGCCTTTAAAGTGCACTTTAGAAAGAGTTTTGAACAGATAAGACTTTTTTTTTACTTTTTTCTGACCTCCGGAACAGATTAATTGGTTTTCAATGCATTTACGAATTAATTTTTTTATCATGTCCCTGTACAGTATTTATGCCTTTAAAGTGCATTCTATAAAGAGTTGTGAACAGATAAAAGACTTTTCTTTTTTACTTTTTTCTGACCTTTGGAACCGATTAGTTGGTTTTCAATGCATTGCTATGAGAAACCTTGTTTTGGTTTACAAATTTTTCACAATATGAAAAGTTCCGCAGAATGCATTAAATTTGTAAACCAAAGTACGCCTGTATGTGTGTGTATGTATATATATATATGTATGTATGCAAAAAGATTACAGTTTTCATTTAAATCTCATGACCATTGATTACATCTGTGCCCTGAAGGCTGAAAGTCAACGATGGTAAGTAATGAAATTTAGGCTAACGACTTACAAATCTTGAGGAGTTGTCATTTCTCAAAGTCTTGGCATTACCAAATGCCTCCAGAGCAGGGTTAGCCTGGATAATTTGATCCTCCAGAGTCCCCTATAAATTAGGTGGGAGAAAAAGTAAATTGGTCATACAAGGTCTTCTCCACAAATATATGGCAAACAATGCCAATAATAGGAAAACAATAAGTAATTACAGCACATTACAAGAGGCTAATTTACTGCCAAAACTCTTTTCAAGAAGGATGGTTACAGACCAATCTATCCCATCAAGGTTGCTGTACTTTGTTTTTCACAGTGCAGGAAAGTGTTTTAACCTCTTCAGTAGAGGAAAAGTAATAAACAGTAATCGATAACAGAGATTTTCTAACAAGCTGGAAAATCTGAAGTGTTTGGAAAAATGTAAGTGTTTATGCATTTCCCCTTATGTCAGAACACATATCTAAGTTCAGTATACCCATATATTTAACATTATGTTTGTAGAAGCATGTTCCTGTCCCATTAATAAATTGTGTAGAGACCCTGCCTTAGGGCTCGTTCACACTTGACTGTTTTACCAACTCTTGCCAAATGCCCCTATAGCATTTGGTAAGCGTCGGTCTGGCGTTTGCAGAGCGTTTTTTAACGCTCTGCAAATGCCGCATGCGAGGTTCAATGGTGGTTGCTAGGCGTTTACCGAGCATTAAAAACGCCCCACAAACGCCTATATAAAGTATGGATGGTGTTACCGCTCCGCAAACGCCCCGCAACTGCGTCGCAACCACACCGCAAATGCCGGCCGGGCATTTGCGGAGCGGCACCATAGACTAGAATAGGAGGCTTCAACGCCTCCTGACTCGACCAGAGGCGTCCATTTTGCCGCAGCGTGCCACGCCGCTACCGCTCCCGTTAGAACAGCACCATGTGCTGCAATTGCCAGAATTGTCCGAGGCATTTGGGAAGCGGTAAAAACGCTTCCCAAATGCCTTTCTGCCGCTTGAAAACAAGGCTAGTGTTAACGTAGCCTTAAAATGGTTGTAAGTATCAGTATACCCATATATTTAATATTATACTTGTAGAAGCATGTTCCTGTCCCATTAATAAATTGTGTAGAGACCCTGCCTTAAAATGATTCTAAAACCTCTGAAAAATAAACAGATCATATACCTTTAAAGTTTGTAAAGGCCATAATCCAAAAGTACCAAGTTCAGATTATTGCTTACTGTTGTCAGGGAGTGTTCTCCAGCAAATAGGGCAGGAAGGCATAACTTGTTTATGAATATTTATTTCTTCATTATTTTCTCTGGGTTTCTCTGTTTTATTGTTAGTGGTGCATGCTATGGAGGAATATAAATATTTGGGGTGATCTTGCAGAGGGCTCCTTGCCTCCTGAGTTGCTGCCAGGAGTGGAGATTGTGCTGGGAGTCCTTGTTTTATTGGAGTCACCAGCACACCAGGGATCTCCAAAGAGGGCCAAACATGTTAGTAATCATCAAATCACAGCAAAAACAGCAATGGTTTCCAGGCCAAACAGGACCCTTCATCAGGCATGTGACAAGTGCAGTGCAAAAAAGATTATTATGTAAAGAACCATCCACCAATTACAAGGAGAACAATTGACTGCTTCCTGCCCCCTTATGTCATAATGACCTCAATGCCCTGCCAAAACTACATTCAAAATGAGATAAACATATGTCCAAAATATAACGGAATCAAAAACAACTTTAAAAATCAATAATACCCTGTGGCTCAGACATCATGCTTCTTGAATGTTAAGAGCCCCAGATGCTAAAATGAACATATCCAAAGAATGTGTAACAATTGTGGAGACATGTTCATTTTTGGTTGAACATATCCTTTGTTCTGAGTACTTCAGGTCCCCAGCTGGCGTCCACTGCAGCACTCACTTACCTGACAGCCATATCCAGGAATGTGTGCATTGGGAATATTTCTCTCCCAGTTGCTCTTAATGGTCCACAATTACACATTACCATTCCCGGCTCAAAGGTCAGCATCCTGTGTTGACTGTTATTAAATGGTCTGAGATATCTTTGCTGCTGTTTTTGGGTGTCCTAGTCCTCTCTCTTGGAGTTTACTGAGTCAAATAAAACCATATGAGAAATTTATCAAAACTGGAGCAGACAAAATCTGGAGCAGCCATGGATGCCAATCAATTGCCTTGTTCAGTTAAGCTTTGAAAATGAAAGACAGTAGCTGAATGGTTGCCATGCACAAATGCTCCAGGGCTAAGGGGATGCCACAACTGCATTCCCACTAAATATCTTAAGCATTAATGGGAAACTAATGCAATAAGAAAGAATTTTACATATATTTATTTACCTAATGATTCCCATGTACTCTCAAATTTTGACAGCCAGCATAGGCTCTTTTATGTTGTAGATGAAAGGACCTTATTGAGTACTCTGTTTTTAAGTATTAGCAATGCACTTTTCATTTGTGTGTAAATTAAGTCAAGATTGTATAGAAAATGACTGAAAATGGCTGTGTACATTTGCCATCAAAAATTTTGAGCCCCAATTCAAATGTTTCCATGTAGCAACACATTCACCCACTCCTAGGTCACTTTTCTTGATTACTGGCCAAGTTTTATGACTCAGGCATAGCAGCATGATGAGGCTAATGCAATAAAACTATTCTATTGTTTTATATGGAAGTGAAAAATGAAAATGCTCTAGAGAGGATTGGATAAGAGCTTTAGAAATTCACAAAAATAAGGGAAATAACTGCAACTTATGTTTATTTTTGAGTAACTGTAACTTCCTTCTAAATAATCCTGTTGGTAAAAAGACATTGATACTGCTGCATTTATAAGCATAGTTGGAAAACAGTTAAAATTAGCATATTATTTAAAAAAGGAGGGGGAGAGGCTGGCTCCATAACCTGTCAAATTCATGCGGCCAGCCTTTTCTTCAGTATTATGCAGCATTATGTAGGATCTGCATGTAGCAAGCAACTGCCATTCAGGGACATTTATAGATGATAATATGTGTCCCGGTCCTCCCACACGCCATGCCCACAGCGACTAGCTAACCAAGGCGCGCACGTGTGGTCGTGACTTAGGGTAAGAGGGAATAAGGGGGACTTAACTTTGAATATATATACGTATATAAGACTGGCCGTGATATACTTTCACAGCCCGCACTACCTCTTGGCCACCAGTGGAGGGAGACTCCACTCCAATCCAGCCAACCGACCACACACTGGCAGATACAAATCTTACATACAATCTGATGCACTAACTAGGGTTGAGGAGCAGCCTAGCAATCACACACCCTTCTAGGATCCCTCCAGCTATCTACAAGCTAGAACCCCAGTGTTAATCACTCTTCCACTGTCCACACACCCCCACACCAGACACTCCACAAATGGTAGCTTGCCACCACCCAACAGTTTATCTGCAGAACGGTCTGTTGGGACACCACACACACACAGATATCCATCTGGCAGATCTGCTACCTTTACAATCCGCATGCAATCTGCCAACCCACAGTGCAATTGCATACAGATTGGCAATGAGCTTGACCGAGCATATAAAGACACTAAAATACCATACAATCTAATCTCTCCGGAGATATGGGCCCGTGCTTAAATACCCAGAAGTCACTTATTCATTTTAAGATTTAATATCCCGAAAGTGGGCAGTGCATAAAATATGTACAAAGTATAAAAAGTTACAGAAATACAAAAAATACAAGACACACAGAGTGCCCAATCAGAAGGAAGTATTTTCATCTCTCTGCAACTAATATTTTAGCTTTTATGAGTTATGAAACATACTCCTTTGATCTATGTATATACTTTAGAGCTCCCCAGACAGATCCGGGCCCCCTGGTGTCATCAAGCCGAAACATCTGCATTCCTCTTTTAAAGGTGGCACAGTCTCATTACATATAGGTGACAAAATCTTATTAGCCCCCAGGTGTCACTTCCAGCCTATGGAAGCTCTGTCTCTTTTCAGATGCTAATGGATGACCATATGTCTCTGAATACCATGACTGAATACATCTTTAATGACAAGGAATGAACTAAATCTACGATTTCATATTGCTACAGGTCACATCTCAGCTACTCAAATCTGTACATTTATGTCACACTATGGTTAACCCTTTTTCCCCCTAGTGCCTAGTACTGGAACTGTTGCATCACTTCCTGTTAGCAGATTAGATTCAGTTTTACTGACAGCAGAGGATCTTGGGACCTGTAGTCTTATAGCCAATACATCCATGCATTCCTGGTTGCTGATTGAACTACAACTATCAGAGAGCTGGGTAATGAGAAGAATGCTAGGAAAGCAGATATATTCTTCAGCAAGGAACTGGCTCACTCTCTTGGTGTTTGATTAAGATTTGAAACTGGAGAATTGCCATTCTCCTCCAGAGACAGATTGCTGGCCTATTGCGGCGGGACTCTGCACATCAGTTCGGCACAGTGGTGGTGCCAATCTCCACACCGGGATTGCATCAGCCTCTCTGCATCAGGACTGTTACTGTACGGTCTTCACACAGACATCTCTGATTGTGCGCTGTCAGACTGTCAATAGGCAGCTCTGCACATCCCTGCAAACAGCCAAGAGCATGGGCAAGAACTCTTGTTCCTAGGAGGCCATGCTGTCCATAGGATTTGAGAGTGGGTGGATGCCCAACCGCTTTCTGGCATCACTGTAGAGACACTGCATGCAGACACCTTTACAGCTCAGTTACCCGGAGATCTTTGCTTTGAGCAGTACTACAGCTTATCTGTTTAACTTCATTAAATTACCAATATTCACTAATGCCTTTGGTCCCCACCATTGCTAGCAGAAGACAGCAGATACCACCATATCAGGAACTTTAAACATCGCAGGACTCAAGTTGCAATCTCTAGCTAAAGGGACCTTTTCTCTTCTATGGCCATTGTTATTCAATGTAGGGTATTTATAGCTGTTTATGCCATAGTACATATTTACATAATTCTCTGCAAGCCCTGTTGCGGTGCCGGTTGCATGGAGGGAGTTGGTAAGTCAACAAGCCTTTTCTCCCCCCTGTTGCTGTTCGTGTTTCAATTAAATAGTCCAAGCTTACTACTCATGACTGCATAACCTGTTAAACATTGCTAATTGATTATTTCTATTTTACCAGTGTTCTGTTTTTATGTGTTAACTGCGGTTGTATATCCTAAACCCATTATTACTGTAGCCTACTCTTTTGAACAAGTCTGATATAGAGGAGTTTCTAAAGAATTGTGTCTCTTGCATTATTATTCTATACTCTTGAAATATGTCTGAACCCATGTCAGAGGTGTCAGGAGGCTTGCATGATCAGGGCAACCATTGGAGACAAGCATTATCAAGCAGCCCCTGTAGGGGTAGTGCTACATACACCACAGCCTGCATTTTATGAATGGCTTACAAAATATATGTGCAGTGTGAAAATAAAAAGAAGTGTTCATCAAGCTAGCGATATCTGCTCACGTTTATAAATATCCTGTTAGTATTTAAGGGTCCATGGTTACCTCTTTAAATATGCTGCAAGTACAAATAATAACTGTTGATATGACAGAAGTAAAGTATGCTCCTAATGTCCTCTTTGGATTGACAGCACAGCATTTTTAAAAAAATCCCAAACCCATGGTGTCAGCCCCGCCTACATTTTGTAAGTAATTACAAAGGATACAGTCCTATCCTTGACCTCCCCCCCCCCCCCCCATCCGTCCGCACACACACTTATCTCAATAATCTCTCCTTTTGCACAGGAAGCTATGGGTTCATAAGAATTCTGGCAGAATAAACATATTTTTCTGAATTTATCAAAAAGATATAATAAAACACTTTCAATGGTATATTTAGCAGACTAAAAACGTACACTTTATCATCTATTAATTCAGGCTTACCTTGCCTGTGGGACTAGTATCCTTTTTACGGTCACCTATAGCAGCGATGACAGCAAAGTACTGGATGACACGTTTGGTATTTACAGTCTTTCCAGCACCAGATTCTCCACTAACCTCAGAAAGAGAAGACTAGGTTATTAGGGTTACATAAAACATATCAGTCACAAACTGATAGGAGGAAACTTTCAGAGTACATACGTGATAAGGATAGACTGATTCTCCCTGTCTGTAAAAGAAAAACATTCTGTTACTGATGGTAAAAAACAAAAGTCAACACTTTAATAACCTTATACAATATATTTTGTAATTTGGTATCACAAGGCGCTGGCTCCAGCAAAGAATACTTTAGGCCAACATAATTCCCTCCGATTCCCTCTGTGAGTGACAGATCTATTGATTTGAAAAAGTAAATCCTTACCATAGAACTTCCACAATGTATGTTTTATACTGCTAAAGGTGTGTGTGTGGGGGGGGCAAGTATCATTTGCAGAGTACCCAACTGTCATATTAGCATTTAAATATTGTAAATATTGTGAATTTATGTATCACAAGCTGATACGTATACACTGAAATTTTAATAGCACAGTAGACACTAGATCAAAACATTGGTCCTAAAGTTGGCCTTTTGTGAGCTGAATGAAAAAAACTGAACCAATTCCCCCATCCACACATTTGAGGTGGATAGAGGAATTCTCCCTGCCGCACTATTGTTTTCTGATAGCAGGGAGTCTCCTCTGCAGCCATTGGCTGCAGCTGCTGATTGAGCTTTTACCATTACCTTTTATTGAGACTGAAGAGAGCAGGTAGTGACCGGCAGTGCGCTTAGTGGGCACAGCGGCTGGGGGAGCAATCGAGGATTTATTGAGACTGAAGAGAACAGGTAATGACCGGCAGTGCGCTTAGTGGGCACAGCGGCTGGGGGAGCAACTGAGGATTTATTGAGACTGAAGAGAACAGGTAGTGGGCACAGTGGCTAGGGGAGCAAAGCATCATTATAGGCAGCACAGCAGGAACACAAGCAGATAATTTGTACGAGGCAGCATTTTATATACAGGATCAAATGAATGGAGGGGACACACTGTTGTAATGACATATTTTTTATATGGGCTGCATGTTACTGAGGTTGTGCTGTTTTGATGTAATAAAGAGTGAGCGTCTGGGAGAGGAGAAATCCTGCTGCTCTGCTGCTGCTACCTGATGCTCACCATCATCAGCAATACAAATGCTAATAAATATTTCTAAAGGGACAGGGTTCTACATTATTGCCTTTTTTTCTACTGTCTATATTTGGTTCATATATACATATTCTCCTTAGTAGGGGAGATCTGGTGTAGCCTCCAAAACAGTACAGTGTTTTTATATTGATTTGTATTTACTGTAGACTCTGAACCCTATCCTTTAAGTCTTACTTTTAGTACAAACTTGGCCACATTTAAAATTTGTCCTTGAGCACTCCATGATTGGCTTCACCCTCCATAATCTAAGGAATTGTGATTTCCACAAGTTTCCAGGTATGTCACCATACTTGGGAACTTGTCAGTGTCTGGAGATGCCGGCTTTTATTCACTTCAGGCTGGCTCTTTTTTGCAAGTATAGCTATATAAAACATTTAAAATAAAGCGTCTATAATGTTTAAAATGCAGTAATACATTGTCTCACCCTGCTCTGCACATGCTCAGTTGCTTTCTATTTTTTGGCACTTTGCTGAAAATCATAGCCACTAGAGGCCGATCTACTGGGAGCCCAAAGATTTACTGCTGCTCAGGTGCTCTGGGCTTCAGCAAATGGCAGCCTCCAGCAAGAAGAAACAGGAACAATGCCGAAGGCAATTTACAGCACACAGTAATTATGGTAGCATAATTATTAATGTGGAATGTATGTTCCTTACTATAGAAGTTGTAATGGGTAAAGTTCCACTTTAAGGTGCCAGGCTCCATTCTCCAGTTGCCTGCTGATTGACAGGAGTGATTGCAGCGTCACTCCTGTCAGGCTGAGCAGGTACTGGGATAGCTGCTGGAGGGAAGGTTCTGCTCTCTCCTCCTTCCAATGTAAGTTTACTGTGTGCACACACTCCTGCTCAGTTCCCTATTCATCACATTTCCTTATTCATCAGTGTGTGGCCTCACCCAACCAACAGAAGAGGATTATTTAAAGTGGTATTAAACTCAAAACAAAAAATGTAACATATTGCAGGTTACAAGCCATCAGATGTATTAGCTGCATTCTCTTTTTTCAGGGTTTTTTCCATGCACTAGCAAATTCAAATACAAATTGAAGCCAAACTCTATTGACAAAATGCGTCAAGTGGAACATCAATTCCAATCTCAGGTGGAACGCATAATGAGGGATTGGCGGCTTCCGCAAGATCGGATCGGGATTGTCTGTATGCTTTTTGTATTTTTATGGGCATAATCCTTTATCTGATACCATTTTACTAAATATACAGTTTACACTAAGAGATGATGCCTCTTTTTTTAAATATATGCCGTTATCATCATTGGATCGCTACTGGGATTGCTGGAGGTAACAGCGCTGAGAAGTAACGAGAAGGAGATCGCAACTGGTCTCTGGGAGACCACAAAGCGCATATGACTTTTCTTGTTGTACAACAAGGAGCTCAATGAAATCTGGTGAGTGAGGAGTTTTAACACACATTGCTGGTGGCACACTGGATGGTGGGATCAGTGTACAGAGCACTTTTATTGCAACATATGGACTTTCCATAATTTTATGGTGTTGGAATCAAAGGAAGTACACACTATTTGGGACTTTGCACTGAATACAGATTATTAATTTTGCACTTGCAGGAATGTGAGAAAATATGTTATTGGAATAATTTCTTTTTATAAGATTTGCAAATTGTACAGAGTATTAATTTGCAGTATTAATTTGTACAGAGTATTAATTTGCAGTATTAATTTGTACAGAGTCTTAATTTGCAAGCGCTATCAGGTGTATGTGAAACTCCAGTTATCACCTTATAAGAAGTTACATCAACAGTTTTTTTTCCTTTTGGGATAAAGGTTTTACATAAATAATTAAAATCTGATTACTTTAAACACCTCTGTCCATGTTAAGTTGTTTATCTCAACCCTCTAACTCTTACATCTGCAGGATAGCTTGTTCTGTTGAAAAACAACAGCCTTACAGGGTAGAGCACCAGGTGAAAATAAAATAAAGTTTAAAAAAGTAAACAAATGCAGCCATCACATTTTAAAGTGGTAGTAAACCATTTAGGAGATATTCTAGTGAGTGGCAGCAGTTGATCTCACCAGCGCATGCTCTCTGAAGGAACGGCATCCCCGTGCCGTTCCATCAGAGCTGTGTGCCGCGCATGCGCTCGGGAATGATGTCATCGTGGTTCCGCCAGTCAAGCGACCGCAGCCCGTGAACCGGGAAGGAAGACCAGGTGAGATAGCACTGTTGGAGGACTTCGTTTAAAGGTAAGTCTTTCATAATGTGCTAGTATGTGATACATAGTAGCACATTATAACATTGCCTTGCAGGGAGAGTTTTGTTTTTTTTTCCCTCAAGTTTACTACTGCTTTAAGAAGGCCTGGACTGCCCATAGGGCATAAGGGCATTTGCCTGATGGGCCGGGACCACCAGGCAGGGCTGAAACTCCAAGATCTCTGCTGTATCCCCTCAGCTCGGGGAAGGAGAAAGGAGTGAAGCAGAGACAGACAGCTCTGGTGTCCCAGAGCCAGGGGTAGACTGGGTCAGGGGACATGAGGCCAAACTGTGGCTCCCCAGTGGCTGCAGGGCTCTGACATGAGAGAGTCTCTTTCTCACAGCTCAGAACCAGGACTGAAAGTTCCTCTGCCCCCCCCCCCCACCCCCACCAGCACAGATGGGAGAAGAGAAAGTGAGCAAGTTCTGGTCCTTCTCCTCCTCTCGCCCTCTCCTTCTGTGTCCCCAGCACAGAAAGAGAAAGAGCTGTGTGGGTGGGAAGTTTAAATTCCAGCAACCAGAAGAGGAAAGGTGCAGCCTGCCGATCCATCCATCCATCCACTGTCAATGAAGTCCCTCTCCCTTCTCTTTCCTATCTCCCGATGAGTACTCTTTCTTTCTTTCTTTCTTTCTTTCTTTCTCTCTTTTTTTATCTTCATCTTTCTCGTTGAAGTTGCAGCAGCAGCAAGCAGACACTGTCCAGCCAAGCCTGCCTGGTGAGCAGATAGTACCTGGAGTGGAGCTTCAGCCTGGAATGGGGGTTGGATGTTTTCACAGGGGGGAGTACAATGCAGGGGGTTACACTGGGGGGATTACATTGTAAGGATTACTCCAGGGGGATTACACGGTGAGGATTACACTGCAGGGATTTACACTGGGGTGATTTACATCAGGGGATTTATGCTGGGTGGCATTACACTGGGGGGGGATTACACTGTTACACTCTGGGAATTTACAGTGGGAGGATTACAGTGCAGTGGATTTACACTTGGGCTATTACATTGGGCTGCTCAGTCTAAAATGCCTGGGCCTATTTTTTGTCCCAGTCCGGGCCTGTGTTTAGGAACTTGTAAACTGCTGGGTGCCACTATCAGAATACAATGTTTGGGTGGGGGGATTACTCCATCAACCTTGTTTATATGGATGGAAGAATCCATAGGAATCCCACTGGCTGAACAAAAAAACTTTTTATGGCCAGCTTTTTATGGCCAGCTTTATTCACTCACACCCATCTGTTTCACTGCACTCAGTGCTGCACATCCCTTCCAATCCTTCCATGTATTTCTCCATTCTATCAACCCTTGTTTGTTGTACACCGCTCCTTTCTTTCAGCCCTGTTACTGGGAATGCACAGTCTTTCCAGTCCTCCTCTGTTCAGCTCCACACCTCTCCTTCCATTATTTCACTCATCCTTGTACACCTTTCCCAGCTCCTATGTATGATTGTCGACCAAATTCAATTGGGTTTAAAATTTCATACATTTATTGTGCCATATTTTCTACATTTGAAGCTCTTCACTTTATTTACCTCTCCTCTGATTTGCTACTGTCACATCAACCTAGTACTTTGTTACAGATTACTCTCCCTCTCTACTGGGTGCCACAATCTACTTTGTATTGCTTTTACTATCCCATTTTAGATTATATTGTCCCTATTACCTCTACACAATTCTTTTTTCCTTCTTCCATCAGACTAACCCCCTTTCACTATTTTCTAGTCCAAGCCTTTCTTTTCTCTTTCCCCATCGGCACAGCATTTCTCCACAGCCCTGTCACTTCCCTCCCATCCCATCTATCTACACAGTATACTCATCTATTCCTGTCAATTCACATAATCCTTACCACAGTACATTCTGTGATTTTAACCATTAGTTCTAACATGTAATTTTATGCTCCACAGCACGAATACAGCCTCTATTCACGTTATAGATAGCATTTCTTCCTGATTCTATTATAAATTGTTGTTTAAGGTTAGTTCAGTGATTTTTTTTTCTTCCCACAAACACTGATGGAGTGTGACACCATAGAAGAAGGGATGCTTTTTCTTCTAGTGACACCATCGACACAGGGGGATTTTTTTTCTCCACATTGGTGCTGGTGCATTTTTTCCATCTCCACTGTTAGCCTCATATTTTAATGTGAGACAGTAGGGTTGATTTACTAAAACAGGAGAGTGCAAAATATGGTGCAGCTGTGCATGGTAGCCGATCAGCTTCTAACTTCAGCTTGTTCAATTAATTTTTGAGAAAAAAACCTGGAAGCTGATTAGTTTCTATGCAAAGCTGCACCAGATTTTGCACTCTCCAGTTTTAGTAAATCAACATCATTATGTACAAAACTATTCATTTTGCTGTGCTGTGCCATAATCAATGGCATTGTTTGGGCCTGATATTAGGGGCTCACTATTACCCCTCTCCCATATCTGCCCTCCCCCTTTCGTAGGCGCACTCATTTCCAAAGGTTTGCAGGTATGCTAGTCACTGGTCACACTGCACTATGGTGCCTGACCTGTCAGCATGTACTGATAGGCATTGTCAGAGATGGAAAAGATATGAGGTGGAGCTTCAGTCCTCTTCTTCCCACGGTACGCAGCCACAACCTCTGCATTGTACACAGGAAGCCACTTGTAGGGGTTCACCGTCACACAGAAGAGTCCTGAGTAAGTCTGGAAAGACCAAGAATAATACATGTATTCATTTTCCTGGTGAACGGCCAGGTACATTAGTTCCATTAGTAGATCCTATTGCAAGTTCCACACGTTACACAATAACAATAAAATGACAACGTAATAGAATCAGAAGATAGACCTATATACAGCAAAAATCAGCAATGGAAGGTTAGGAATACTTTTTTTGTAGGCAATTTCAGATCTATAGAGGGATCACAGATATTCAATGACAGCTATAAAGAGAAATATATAGCCACAATGTAAACTAATTATAATGTAGGTCTAGTTTCAATAATTGGCACTCACATAGATCATCCAGGCTGCGTAACGCTCTTTGAGGTTGTACAGCACAGCTGGTTCATTCAGAAAGGTCAGCATAGCCATGTCTTCAATTTTATCAAACTTGGGTGGGTTCTGCTGCATCACTAGGTTGTCTTTAACAGTGATGTTCTACAATAAAGACATGTTTGAATAATGTTCCATATGGCAAAAACGTTCAATCAATCCAGATAAAACCCATATATTGTTCTCACCTTGCCATGTTCTGTCTCCGCTGTAACCTTTTCCCCTTCACGACTGGTGAGCTTGGCTTTCACATACTCCTCTTTATCATCAGGGACAAATATATCCTTCTTCATATCAAAAATACGGGTCTGAGCCTCCAGGCGCTCTTTGTCTGACTTTCTCAAATAGGGGGCTGCTGCCCCAAACTCTGCCATTTCAGCATCACCCATGGTCGTGCTACAATAGAAGAAAAATCTAAAAAGTCCAAATTTTGCATCATGGAAAATGACAACATTTAATTAACCCATTGTTTAATAAAGAGCTGTAAAAATACAGAATATTATTAGTTTTAGGTGACCATTTCTTAGGAGAATCATTGGCTGACTTCTTATATCTTCGAGAAACCACATGTAAGACATAAGTACCATAAGTCATATCTCTGTTCCCGCCCATAACAATAAAATAAAGATGTCATTCTCTTGTAGTAGGATTCCTCAGCTGTTTATCCTTCATTATAGAGAATCCTTTAACTGAGTCATCACCATTTTGGCCTCAGCCACTGCGAAGAACTTGGAATTTGGATGTGGGATAATTCACCAACAGTGTCCTTCATAAATATGAGAGGCCAGCATGTGATTTAACTTATTATCAATCACACACAACTGAAATATCAGTTTTGTGTGATGTTGGTTTTACAGGACAGCTAAAGTCCCTTATTTTTTTAGGTATATAGTGCCTTGTATTCAAACCCCTTGAAATTTTCCACATTTTGTCATGTTAGAACCAAAAATGTAAATGTATGTTATTGTATATGTATATTATTTAAGCATTATTATGTAGGATCTACATGTAGCTAGGTGCTGTCTTTATCATTATACCATTCAGGGACATTTATAGATGAGACTATGGTTACTCCTTTTTCCCCCTAGTGCCCAGTACTGGAACTGCTACATCACTTCATGTTAGCAGATTGGATTCAGTTTTTCTGACAGCTGAGGATCTTGGGACCTGTAGTCTTATAACCAATACAGCCTGCATTCATGATTGCTGATTGAATTACAACTACCAGAGAGCTGGGGAATGAGAAGAATGCTAGGAAATCAGATACTGTGTATGTAAAAGGTACCAGCCCATTGTTGATAAAATAATCAGTGCTCTTAATATTTTGTATGTTTATTATTTACAGATTTTAATGATGTATGTATTTGGAGGCCTTATACTGTATTTGCTCACTACATAAGCAGAATGTTTAGCAGTGCTGTACAATGGTTGTACCTCGACCTTGAATGTAGTAATGAAAATGATACAGTAAAAATGTGCAGGTCATGCAAAATAGATTGCAGGTAGTCACTTTTAGGGGCCATGCATGCTAGGGGCAGAAAAAAAATGCCACAACCTCTGGCAGAAAAAATGCTCATAGTGGCTTGTATTGCTCAAGAGTCTATGAGAGTTTATGGGCATTCACTTTTATAAGTGTTTTATTCCAGAACTTTCCTCTCTGCTCATTTTTCACACTGGAAAACACTGAACACTTCTAAAAACGTTTAGGTGTGCTTTTTTGAACGTGTAGCATTTTTTATGCCCAACAGCTCCTCCCAAAGACGCCATTCTGAGGGGGTTTTTGTCTGCCTCTAAACACTCCTACAAAAATATGCCTTTAAACTCCCTAATGTGCATGGACACATAGGCTAACATAGAGCTACTTCTAAAAGCTGAAGAAAAAAAAATGCAAAACACCTGTATAAGCAGCATTTTTTATGCCCAGTGAACTTGGACCCTTACACAAACATAAAATACATGTATGTGAATTATTTAATGTTCCTGTAAATATTAAATTCTGTACAGCCATTCTTGTGATTTACAGAATCTTGCCAGACTGAAAGGCTTCACTTTTCTGTGTTTCAGATAAAGCAACATAATTGAAAAAAAAAGTGTTCTAATAACTGTATGCAGTTAATATAATAATGTTATTATAGAAGAAAAAATTACCCAAGGGATTTTGCGAGGCACACTAAATTATGGTAACAGAAATCACACTATTTATCATAGTTGTTAGAAAAAAGATATATTAAAATTGTTTATACACAAAGTCCATACACATTGAACACCAGGTTTGTAACATGTATACAAGTAAAAATGCTAAATCTACATGAATTACATGGCACAAGCTCTCTACACAACATCTCAATGCGTTTCGTGAAGCAGCATTCACTTGTTCAGGACACAACAAGGCTTGTTGGTATGCTATGGAATGGTATCTGAGCAGAGACAAGGTTGTTATAATTAAGGAAAAAAGTTTTTTTCTCCCTTTTTTTTTTTGTTCCTTCAACAACTATAATAAAAAAGGTGATTTTTTTAAAACCATAATTTAGTGTGCCTTGCAAAGTCCCTTGGGCAATATTTTCTTCTATAATTACCAGTGTATTGGGGGCTGAGCCACACTTATCCTTGCTCACCACGGCCTCATACCTTTCATTACTATAATAATGTTAGTATTCATCATATGGATTTCTATTCTATTGTTGTTTCACATGCCATTAGTTCTACTTTTCTCATTTACTTGCAGTAAAAGCTGCCAAGCAAAAGTAACAGTGACAGGTGCTAGTACAAACAATAACACTGTCAGGGGTGCTTGAGTAATTGCATCTTTAGTTCTTTTTTTAAAGCATATTCAAATCTTGGGAATAAAAAGTGACTATTTAAGCCCCTAAAGCAGTGCTATACTCTGTCATTCTCTAACATTGTAATTTTGTTGATCATTTTGTTTTTTTGTGTGCTATAGTGATCGTGTAAGCAATACAACTTTGTCACCTTCCTATTGTCAGCTAGCTGATTGACAGTGAGCATCATTCTGCTGTCTGGTTGGTCTACACAGTCAATTGTCCCTTTCACATTCTAAGGCTAGGTTCACACCTATGCAGTTTGCGTTTGATCTGTTTCTGCAGTGCATTTTGTGTTTTTTTGCACATGCGTTTTTACTGCGTTTTTTATGTGTTTTGCATTTTTATTCTTGTTGCTAGGCAGATTTAAAACACAAAATACATCAAGAATGCATAAAAAACATATCAAAAACGCATCACAAACGCAACAAAACAGCACTACATGCTTTTCTGCACCATTTCCATTGAAGTTTATAGAACTGTATGTAAGGTGCTGCGTAAATTGACAGCGCTATATAAGTACCTGAAATAAATAAAAACCAAAAATGCAACTTTTTGCATTTAAAAAAGTCCCTGACCCTTTCCAAAAAAAAGCACCGGGTAAAAACACGTAGATATGAACCTGTCACATAGGAAATCATGTTAAATGGACTGTAGTGTGTTTCTGAAAAACGCAACAGAAAATGCATAGGTGTGAACCTAGCCTAAGTCCTGCTGTGCAGTGGAACTTCATATGCTGAAAAGATTTAAAAACAGACTGTAGTTTTACTCTGGCATCAAATATTTTTTCATTTTTCATACATAATTGTGTTTTTTTATATCTGCCTGGTGTTCAACTTTAAAGAAACCCTGTCAGTCAGATACACAAAATCCATCTGACTCTTCAACTTTCCATAATTCTGGGAGTATCTGATGTCTGTGTTTTCCGCAGTATGCTATGGTTACGTCCTGTGACCCATTTGTCACTGCTGTGTCCTAAAGTGATGTCGGGGTTGAAGGATGGCCCTAGAGCATGCAGCAAGGGGGCAAGGACAATGGACACTCCCGGAATGGTCGAATGCTGAAGAATCCGACAGAAGCTGCAGTGCAGGGAAACTAGTGAAACATGGGGGCTGATTTACTAAAGTCAAATAGACTTTGTAAAGTGCAGTTGCACTCTGCTAGAGCATTTGCTCCAGAACTAAGTAAATGAGCAGAAGTTCTACTGACTTCCATCATCCAATCATGTGCAAGCAAAAATGCTGTCTTTTTTATTTTCCTTGCATGTGCTTGGGGATTGTTTGCAAAGTGAAAATCTTACTTAACCCAGGACCCTGCATTCACTATATCTGGTCTCCCACAGTAAACACAACATGGAAATGCAATTATTTTAGTAAATATAAACTGCTAAATATCTTTTCTCATCAGCAGTTAGAGCTGTCTTGTGACTTCAGCAGAGCACTGGTTAAAGCTTGTAGGAGGAGTTTTCTTTCTGCTCTATTAGGATGCAAAACCCCCTGACCCTCTGTCTGGGCAGTGCAGATTGCCCTGTGCACCCTCCCAAGGAAAAAAAAAACCTCTCTAGCAATACACACTAAACTGAGCGTGTGCAGAAGGGCTACGGGTTCAGTCTGTTTTATCAGCGTGGACATTTGAACAAGAGGAGGGGCAGAGAAGTCAGGATCGAACAGCCTTTTTCCACAATGCTGAGGATTAACCCCTTAGGTTCCACAGTGAGTGTTACAAGCATGCTTTATTGCATATACAGACTGATTTTACTGTTGTGGGTTTAGGAAAACTTGAAGCATTACCTCATTTACTAAGCTCTGGAGAGACTGCACTTTCAGAATGCAACTGCACTTTGCAAAGTGCAAAGTCTATTTGCCTTTAGTAAATCAACCCCATAGGCTGACAGAGATGCAAGTACAACATTTCTTCTACAACAATAAACTTCCAGTTAGATTTTGATGTGGTACTGACAGGGTTACTTTTCTTTACCATTATTTTTATTTATAAGTTTTAGTGGTTGACAAGAAAATGAACTTTACAGATATACATTTCACATCCAAACTACTATATCTAAAAAAAAATGGAGACCGCAAATTTTGTTAGTAATACTCAACACATTGGGGCTGATTTACTAAAACTGGAGAGTGCAATATCTGATGCAGCTCTGCATAGAAACCAATCAGCTTCCAGGTTTTATTGCCAAAGCTTCATCAAACAAGCTGAAGTTAGAAGCTGATTGGCTACCATGTACAGCTGCACCAGATTTTGCACTCTCCAGTTTTAGTAAATCAACACCTAAATATTTAGACAGGGTCATTTTAAGGTAAACTTAATCATACTGCATCAAAATATGTGTTCACTGAAAATATGCTAATACAGAACATTTTCCATTGAAAAAAAAAAAGATGGATCCGTCCACAAAAAAAAAAAACATTGATCATGTCATATTATTTTAATGAATTCTACTTTAAATGTTTCTACCTTAACATCAGGTTTGCTAGTATGCATTGATTAAAATATAGTGGGCAATGCCCAATTAAACCACAAGAGTACTAGAATCAATATGTCGTCCAGAAGAATTTGTTTAAATACCTTTCATAAATTGGGCTATGGTTTCACAAAGTACATTTTTTCTTATAGGACCAATTTATGGAAACAATACACCTGCTCACAGGGACAAATCACATTCCAGCATAGGACCTCTTAATTGGACCTGATCAAAGAACATGGGATACAATTGGTTCCTATGCTGTTTCAGTTTTTAACACACGTTAGATCACCTTCAATGTGCGCATGACTGGTGAATGAATAAGCCGTAATCCTGCAAGGTGGTGTCCTACAAAAATGCAAGTTACAATAAAGGAATTGTACAAGTACAATACAGTTCATGACAAAGAGGGTCATACACAGGGCCCTCCTACTTTCCTGTCTTGAATTGGATTGTAACTGTACTGTCTCCCGTCCCTTTAGATTGCAGATTGTTGGTGCTATATAACGTCTGTAATAATAATAATAATAATATAATAATAGTAAAAAAAATGCAGGAACAGCGATAGATACGAC
This sequence comes from Staurois parvus, assembly GCF_062004578.1. NCBI lineage: Eukaryota > Metazoa > Chordata > Amphibia > Anura > Ranidae > Staurois > Staurois parvus. The sequence continues at coordinate 614,767 of NW_028317995.1, forward strand.
TGTCTGTACGGTGGCATGCCTAGCATATCACAGATAATTCTTGTAAAACAGAGCAAGTCCTATCTGTACTCACCTGGGAACAATGAGAGAGCAGGAACAGACAATGAAGAAAGCACTGTTTACATGTGTCAGTGTGCACATGCATGGATTTATATATATTCACCTGTTATTTTTCTTGTCCCCCCCATCCAGATTTGGGCTCCATTGTCTGCCAGCCACACCCCTCCACACATCAAGAGAACAATTGAGGGTCTCACGTCATTGTGTAGGAATTGTGGTGGGGAGATATGGGGGACATGTGAGACAGAGCAAGTGTGACATGCCATTAAGTATATTTCTGATCCCCAGGGCCAGGAAGAATTGATTAACCCATACCCTGCTGAATTCTTGAGATGCACCAATAAAATCCTCTTTGCTATAAAATAACCTGAACAGCAACTGGCAGTCTGTCTCTCAAACTTATAGAATGCTAGCCTGCTAAAAATACAGACGAGTTTGTTCAACAAAGCCATGCAAAAAGAAGAAAGTGATGTTGAACATGCAATAGCACAAAGAAAATTGATCAGATTGTATTTTTGTTATAGAATGTTTTATTTTTTCTTATGTATTTTGGAGATGGCTGATACATATACTGAGTTGCATGCCAGATCTAATATTTGAAGTATTTTGATACAAATATACGGTACTTTAGATAAAATTAAGGTGTTTGCAAACAGGGCCGGATCTAGTCTATCTGATCTAGGGGTTCAGTATAAAAAGTCAGGGGGTATAATGTTAATAGTATGAAAGAGATGCAGGGAATTGGATTGTAACTGTACTGTCCTTGATCACTTCTGTACCAAAACTCACAACCTGGAACAAACATCTGACAGGTAGTGTAGAGGCATTGCAGGAGTGAATAGGGAACACTAATATCTATTAGGCTGTTATTATTTTAGGATGAATAAAACAGAACCTGTGCCTCCATATAGCAAGTGTCCCTATCACATTCCCCCTTTAAATCAGGGTCCTCATCAGTGTACCTCCTTACATCAGCTGTCTAGATCAGAGTGCCTCTCATATCAAATATCCCCATCATAGCCCCCCTTACATCATTTCCCAACATCAGAGTCCACCTTGCGTCAGTTCTCCCCATCAGAATGACCGTTACATCAATTATTCCCTTCAGAGTACCCCCTTACATTATTATTATTATTATTATACAGGATTTATATAGTACCAACAGTTTGCTCAGCGCTTTACAATATAAAGGGAGACAATACAGCAACAATACAGTTCAATACAAGAGGGGTAGGAGGGCCTTGCTCCTTGGAGCTTACAATCTAGGAACTTACATCAACATTTCCCATCAGCGTGCCCCCTTACATCAACTGTCCTCATCAAAGTCCCCCTTACACAGGGCTTTTTTTCAGCAGGAACGTGGGGGAACGCAGTTCCGGCACCTCCAGCAATGAATGTGCAGTATGTAATGGCAAGGAGTTCTGGGGTGTGCTGGAAAGTCTATTGATGCTGGCTGCTGGGGATCTATTGTGCCTGGGGGGATCTTTTCATGAGGGAAGGGTCTATTGTTGTTGATGGGTGAATTGTTACTGGGAGGGATCTGCTGTTGAGGGAGAGGTTTGTTGCTGCTGGCTGCTGAGAGATCTATTGTTGCTGATGGGGGTTTATTGTTGCTGGAGTGAGTTTATTGTTGCTGGGGTTCTTTTGTTGCTGGCAGCAGGGCATTTTTTTAGTGCTTTTTGTTTTCGTTAGTAAATTCCATACAAATTACTTAACAGCACAAAATGATACTGTATTCACTAAAAGGGTGGTACTGGTAGGTGGGTAGGCAGTGGAACCAAAAGATGGTACTCATAGGTAGGTAGGGGTGGAGACAAGGGTTGACTCCGAAGGTGGGATATCCTGCACTTATTCTCTGAGAAAAAAAGCCCTGCCCTTACATGAATTTCTCCCATCAGAGCCCTCCTTAACTCAATTGTCCCCAACAGAGTGCTCCTTATATCAACTGTCCCCATCAGATGCCTCACGAATCAGTGGATACACTGCTAGGGACCTGGGGGGGCACAACTAAAATCGGGGGGAGCGAAGCCCACCCTAGCACCTCCTAGATCCAGGCCTGTTTGTAAAGATGACAATGGACATTAGAGGATGGTCAGTGGTGTTGGCATGGTTTGACCCTCCTCTGATCATTTTGGCAAAATTTCCTCCTAAACACCAGAAAATGCATGTCAACAGGAATGAAGAGGATGGGGACACTGGGGCTCTAGCAGTCAGCTCCAGTATTGCTATATTGAGAAAAGATTGGCCAATGTTTTCAAACTCATCTAATTGCTTTCTCTCCCACAATCTGTAAGTAATGCTTGCCGGTGTCTATAGAAACATAGAAGAGTGATAGCAGAAAAAAGACCAAGTGGTCCATAGAGTCTGCCCTGTCTTTTTTATTTTTATTTATTTATTTTACTGTTTTGTCTAAGTTTAAATCTATATTTGTCCCAAATGTTTGAATCCACTTACTGTTGACTGACTCGCTACCTCTGCTGGAAGTCTATTCCAAGCCTCAACTACACTTTCGGCAAAGTAATATTGAGAATCCTGACTTTAGCATCATATTGAAAATACTGCCCTCCCTGAAAATTCTGAAGCAATTTGACTTTGTCCAGTGCTTTGGCGATTAAAGAACCTCTTCTTCATCATTACCAGCATAAAAGGAAGGAAGAAAAGCCCCGGATTGTGCAGATCATTAACTTTAATAAAATAATTCATACAAAATAAATCCCTTGTTAAAACACAAGAATCAGCTCACATAACCAGCAATATCACCTATTTCAGCAAACCCAAACCCCTCCCAACGAGTTACAGCCCTTGAAGATACATAGGGAATATATAGGGAAGTGGTTGGAGTAGTGTCATTGCAAGCTGGTGTTGATTATACAGCAGGTTATGTGAATTGTTATATGATTGCCTCATTTAGCTCCGTGCATATAACAGGGGTTTCTCTGTGCCTGCATGTCAAGTCTTCATCAGTGGAAACATTCCTAGAGTATTTTAGGTTCACTGTAAATATAAAGATTTGTAGTTTGGCCTCTAGAGGGAGTTCTTAGTAGCTCAGTGCAGTCAATTCTTCACTGCATTACCACTGTTAGCTCTACAGGATGTGCATTGTTTTCAAAAAGGTGGCCAATTTGTAGACCTACATTATGAGAATGAGCAATAAAGCAAAACTACTAAATAAAACCAGAAATCTGAGTCTGTGTATGCAATGAGCAAGTATGACCACTCCCATGTACTGTATGTACTGTACATACAGTTTATACATAGAAACAAGGTTTCTGAAACGTTAAGATGATTGTAAACCCTCTCCTCAGCAATCCATTCAGTTTAAAATAGAAATGAAAGGTAAAACATTTTTGTATAGATATAAAAAAACGTAAATACCTTTTTCCCCCTTTTTTTTATAAGTGATCATATTCCCTCTCAGTGGCATAAGAGCTGGGGGAGGAGAAGTAGCAGCACACTGATCTTCCCAGTGAATGGCTGCATAGGGGAGGCCTGTCAGGACAAGTCAGACCTTTTGTGGAGAGAACACTGAGTTCTCAGCACAGCTAGAGAATGGGCCATAGCATGTTATCCTGCTTAGTTTGGTCAGTTTTTAATAGGAAAGCAGAGGGACTGGCAGGAAAACCAGGGATTTCACACAAAAGAAGCAATACAAAGAGAAATGGATACTTTTTCATACAAGTACATGGTACAGCAGGCACATATCAAGAATATGAAATGTTGGGTTTACATATTCTTTAACACATATTGATAAGTTTATTTTTTACACTGCTTTTACCTTCCCCTAGGTACTTCACCTTATAGACTTCCATAGACTTCATCCCCTTAAGGTAAGTCACACATCGCTGGTCAGTGGCTTTTTTCACCAAGGGTACCGTATTTGCCGGCGTATAAGACGACTTTTTGACCCTTGAAAATCTTCTCAAAAGTCGGGGGTCGTCTTATACGCCGGTACACATGTTAGGGGGGCTGCGGCATTAAGTACAGGGGTTTGCAGGGGCTGATGTCTCTTACCTGGATCCAGTCCCACGACGATCCGGTCCAGGAAGCGCGGCGTCTCCTTCAGTTCGGCCACTGGATGTTCGTGCGGCTGCTCGGCTCCGCCTCCTCACCGGTGATTGGCCGCCAGAACTGTAGCTCAGGAAAGGCACACAGGCGGCCAATCACCGGCGAGGGGGCGGAGCCGAGCGGCCCCGCGAAAATTGAGTGCCGGAGCAGCAGGTAAGTGTTCTGTGTAGAGGTGCTGCTGCAACCACATATGCTGGCTGCAGCAGCACCATACGAGAACAGGGTCAGCAAGTCTCAGTGGGAGGAATAGTGCCCCATCATTGGTGTCACTGATACCAATGATGGGGCACTATTCCTCCCACTGATACCAACGATGGGGCACTATTCCTCCCCCCCACTGACACCAACGATGGGGCACTATTCCCCCCCCCCACTGACACCAACGATGGGGCACTATTCCTCCCCCCACTGACACCAATGATGGGGCACTATTCCACCCCTCACTGACACCAATGATGGGGCACTATTCCACCCCTCACTGACACCAATGATGGGACACCATTCCTCCCACTGACACCAATGATGGGGCACTATTCCTCCCACTGACCCCAATGATGGGGCACTATTCCTCCCACTGACACCAATGATGGGGCACTATTCCTGCCACTGATACCAATGATGGGGCACTATTCCTGTCACTGATACCAATGATGGGGCACTATTCCTCCCACTGACACCAATGATGGGGCACTATTCCTCCCACTGACACCAATGATGGGGCACTATTCCTTCCACTGATACCAATGATGGGGCACTATTCCTCCCACTGACATCAATGATGGGGCACTATTCCTCCCACTGACATCAATGATGGGGCACTATTCCTCCCACTGACATCAATGATGGGGCACTATTCCTCCCACTGGTGTGCATTGGAAGAGGGGTAGTCTTATACGGCGAGTATAGCCCAAACACTACATTTTAGCAGGAAAAGTAGGGGGGTCGTCTTATACGCCCAGTCGTCTTATACGCCGGCAAATACGGTAGTTATTAAAACTGATGGAGATCACCTCTAGTCTCTGCTCTTCCACTGACACATTTCACTCAACATCTATGACTAATCCCATACTTTGGGTGAGAAACCGCTGACCAGCAATGTTGATTGTCTATAGTGAAGCCATCACTAGACACCAGAGTCTGCAGCTAGCAAGCTGATGACATCTGCAGTAGGATGACACAGGACAAGACCCATAGGGAAAGTCTGAAAGTTAGCGGTGTTGAGGTCAAAGGCCAAACCAAGGTCATGCAGTGGAGACCAGTAGGATGCAAATGAGAAAGACATCTGGATCCAGGCTGGAGTCATACACAGGTGAGTATTATAGATGGAGATGATGGAGAGATCAGGAGCCAAGCCAGGGTCATGCATGGTACTGCAGATCAATGGAAACAAGATCCTTCAATCACGAGTCAGGCAAAGGGAAGTCCAGAGGAAGACCAAGTTAGTAACAGTAAGTCAGAGTAAACATAGGATCAGGATACACAGGAAAAAGAATCACAGGCTAACTGAAGATCATCCAGCAATTACTTTTCTAGTCCTCCCCTTAAATTGGGCACTTGGCACCAGTTCTGGATTTGGATGTGCTCTAATTTCCAAACAAATGCATGTGGCAGCGCTGCGTACTGATGGAAGTTCCCACCTGCATCTTGGTGCATGCACGCCTTTGCTCCAGATAGCGTATTGTCAGTAGAAATGTGTATAAGCACTGTTATAAAGTACTTTCTGCAAGTATGTAAGTGTTCTTTTTATTTTTAACTATGTTTTATAAAAGTGATAAACTATATTGAGTTTCTCTTACTCTGTTTACATTTGAAAATTGTGATCATTTTTAGAACATGGATGAAAGAACAGTTTTTACTTAACTGATCTGCCATTAATGTAGATAAAGTTGAATGATGAAAAGCGTCAGACAGTGACATTAGATGTACACCAGAAACCGGAAATTCCAATTCATCTTGGAATCTGGTTTTTACTATCTCTGTTCATGTGAGCACATTTGTTGTGAAATAAATGCATGTTTTGTGAATCTGCTGCACTATTGTCACTCTTTATGCATTTTTTTATGTGAATGTTCTGAGTTCAGTGGTGAAAGTACCTGGCCAGGAGGGAATTTGGTGAAGAGGTAAGAACTTAATCATGTGATCTTTGATCCTAGGATGTGAGGGCAAATGATTTGGTAAAAGTGTACCAGCATGAAGGATTGGATGCATAGGGATATAGATACATGGTGAAGTGGATGGTCTGCACTTTGGATCACGGATATATGTGAGCACAATCACACTGTTACTAGTTTCAAATTGTTGAGATTTTATTACACTGTATAGTTTTTTCCTTTGTTTATGGTCACATATTTTATGAAGAATTGAAGATCAGGAAGCTTCAGGAAATGAGTGGAGGAGGAAAAGAGTCTAATGATATGAGATTGGAGGACACTAACTGTTGGTAAGAGTATACTGGCACATGGAATCGGAGAGAAAGAACAACACAGGGTGATTCTGCATGTTCTTAGACACTGACACATGTGAGCACAATTATGTATTAGTCTTTTTTACCATGTGAATCGCTGGGTGCATGTGTGTCACTTACCTAGGGAAGAGGTAGCATTAAGATGCAGTATGGGGAAAAAGGCAAGCTGGTGGAGGCAATGTAATGCTTTGGGCAATGTTCTGCTGGGAAACCTTGGTCCTGTCATTCATGTAGATGTTACCTTGGCATGTACCACCTACTTAAAATGTTATTCCCTGATGGCAGTTGCCTCTTTCAGCAGAATAATGCATCCTGCCACAATGAAAAAATGGTTTGAGGAACACAACAATGAGTTTGAGGTTTTGACATGGCCTCCAAATTCTTCAGATATCATTCCATTGAGCATCTGTGGGATGTGCTGGAAAAAAAAGTCTGATCCATAGAGGCCCCACCTCGCAACTTATGGAAATTAAAGAACCTGCTACTGATGGCTTAGTGCCAGATATCACAGCAAACCTTCAGAGGTCAAGTGGCATCCATGCCTCAATGGTTCAAGACTGTTTTGTCAACAAAGGGGACTGCTTTGGTGGCAAAAAGGGGACCTACTCAATATTAGGTGGATCATCATAGTGTTATGGTTGATCGGTATATAGCCAGTTGGAAACTTTATAGATCTGACAAAATTCTGAAGATCCTTACTCGGTTTCAAGATCATGCGCCTTGATAAAAGACATAAAAAACAGGGACAGATCTAATTATTGGGGGTGATGCTTTTGTGAAGTAGGGAAAACAATTATAAGAAAATACTTTTATTGTTTTTTATGTTTTCTTGATATGCATGTTCTGATTTGACACAAAAATTTAATCTTTTGTACGTGTTTATCAAAAACATTAAAAAAAAACCCACTATACTTACTTTAGAATATCCACATCCAAGACACTCTGAACTGACTGAAAAAAATTAAAATATACATAAAAGTATATTTGATTGTTTTATTCTTTTAAGCTAACCTATAGACAGATACTGTATAATAAAGGAAAGAAAAAGAGAGGAAGGCGCCTCTAAGTGCAGTATTGACAATTTATTTAGTAAACAATGGATAAATTGCACTTACAAGATAAACGGTTAAAAAGACTCATCGTGTGGTAATTAGATCCAGGTGGGACATCCAGCCGTCCAGCAGCAAACTATGTCTATAGGATCAGGAAGTAGAGTCCATGATGTGCCTGTGCATCAAAAATGAAGCTTGGAGAGCAGAGTCAGATGTAGCAGGTGAAGGGGGCGGTAATGCATTTCGGAGCATGCTCAATAGGCTCCTTCTTCAGACCTCTTCAGAGGCGCCTTCCTCTCTTTTTCTTGTTACTGCATTAGAGCCTTGCTTCCACTCTAAGAAGAGTTGCCTCAGTGTTACTGCTCCTATCCATCCCTGATATCCATCTGGCACCTTTATCTTACAGCTACAGAGGTTGGGATCCAACAAGCGCGCCCTATATAATATACATTTTCTAGATATAATAAAGGGAAAGTGCTCCTGCGCTTATGGATATTTTTCACTCAACAACACAAACTAAACCTGATTGCAGCAGTCTTTTAATTGTGTAAAATAATCACAAAAAAAGTAAAATTAAAAAAACAGATGAACTGCACATGGTCATAAACGTGCATATTTTAGACATATCATAAACCAGTCCCATAATTTGTGTAAAAGAAAGTGCTCGTGCTTTTGTTCAACTTGTATTCAAAATCCTGATTGGTGCTCCATTGTGTGCAACAAAAGTGCATCACATGGACTGCAACTCACCCTCATTCCATGACATCTATCTCTAGAATGGTCATTAATGCTTTGTGGGACAATCCCAGTAAGCCAATGGTCCCTGGATCCTTTAGCCTGTGATCATCTATCCTTACAGCGGTTTATGATATGGGACTGGTTTATGATATGTCTAAAATATGCACATGTTTATGACCATGCACGGTTCATCAGATATAAACCTTCATTTAATCCTCTTATGTGCTCACAAACTACTTACATTGCAGCCAGATCTTCCATCATCACCTCTTTTTTCACTACTCTGCCACCTCACTGGGTAAGAAAAATGCCTGGTACTTTCAGAATGGGGGGAGCATGTGATGTAATTCAGTTCCCTTCCTCCCAGGTGACAGCACTGTGGCTTGGCCCCTTTGGCACGTAGCTGTAATATGGGAGCAGGGGGAGAGCCCTTACCCTGAATGAATTCCAAGATGTTAATGCATTAGCAAAGCACAAATTCACTTTACAATGCATATGTAGTTGCTTTTGTACTTGATCAACATTGAAACAAAGGGACTTTTCCATGCACACAAAATTCTCAAAAATCTGGGGCTTTCCCTAAAACAGATGGCAATTACAGTCTTAGCCAACATCCAGATTGTGAAGCTTTTATTTCATCATCAGACCCACTCATGGAAATTAGAGCAAAGATCTTGCCATTTAACGTATTGTTTCAAAGGTCCGTTAACCCACATTGTAACTTTAAACAATTAATTAGCTGTGTCAGTATATAATATTACCAACAGCATGTCAGACATGGTGAGTGACAGCTGTCATCATATACCAGACAGTGGGCGATATATCAGAAGCGCTGGGTGAAGAGGTTAATAGACAGGGTGAGGGTCTCTATAAATATCACAGTATCAGTGTCCTTTATCATCATATCGCATCTTTATAAGGCAGTGCGGGTCTGCAGGGGTCACCTCTGCTTTATTATCTGAGAATTGTTGTCAGCTGCCCTTTCCTAAAAGACAAGAGGCAGGGTGGAAGGAAAGGGGGGTTTGGAATCAAGCCAGCTCTGTATATCTAACAAGAATCTATATTGGTAAGAGATCAGTTATGTTTCTAATCCACCAGAACAATAAAAAGAGGAGAGGGAGGGAGGGAGAGAGAGAGAGAGAGAGAGAGAGAGAGAGAGAGAGAGAGAGAGAGAGAGAGAGAGAGAGAGAGAGAGAGAGAGAGAGAGAGAGAGAGAGAGAGAGAGAGAGAGAGAGAGAGAGAGAGGGGGGTACATTCTTCCTCTTATTATAACCATGGTAATAAAGCAAAACAATTGTAGTACTTCCAGAAACATTCAGTCACATACCCAGTTAGGTCATTTTGGGGCTCTTTAGAATACAGGGAAACACAAAAGATATGAAAAACTACTTAAATGAAGGCAATGCCCAACAAAACTGAAGCAAATCACGTTGTAGATATTAGATACATAAGCATATAACACTCTAGTTACATGGTAAAAATATCCTTCTTAAAATGCATCGACCATAAAGAAATTTTTTCTGCACAGTAAATGCATGGCAAAAATCTGGTCATATGTTCACATGTCTGCTCAGATTTGCTTCCTTCTACCTGTATGCTTGCCATACACCATGGCTACTCTAACATGTCTTGCCTGTGTTTCTGACCTATTCACACCTGTGTCATATCTGTCAATTACTGGTAGCTCTGCCTTCGACAGCCAAAATTTGTGCATCGTCTAATGGTTTGGTGCGACTCATCTTGTTATACTGTACAATACAACCTCCAATGTCCCTGCCTTTTTCTGCTTTTGGGCTTCACCCATTTGACTTGTGATTAATATTGACAAACAGAAATGAGCTTTAAAACAAGGCTTCACTGACCTATTCAGCTGCAGACACTGCTGAGCAATTCATCCTCACACTTTGCTGCAGAAGCTTGCCCTACTCCACCTCTCAGCAGTGACTTGGCAGCCTTCCTGCCTGCAAATTTCTAATCTAAAGACAAAGCATGTGTAGAAAACAAAGAACCATTACTCACTGGTAACATCTCTGTATGCACAAATTTATTCCACAGTACAACCACAACAGCCAGAAGACCACCTCCTCTAATCCATTTCACTCAATGGGGCTTATTCGTAGATATAGGAGAGAGCCTGGAAGAGGATTCTTTTATACAAACTGTACTAAGTACATTGGGGAACACCTGAATGCCTGTTAAGGGTCTGTTGTATGCATATGCAATTATGAAAAATATTTCACCATCCAGAAGAGATGGAAATGTCTTATATAAATAAAATACATAATATCACATACCTAAAGTATAATCAAAAATCATTATACCTATGTATGTCTATCATATGCCCCTCATGCAGTGAAGAATTTATTAATATATTCTGAGATACTTTATGCTCCTTTCAGCAAGGACCTGTGAGCAAAGGCATTCAATAAATCATGAACATCATATTTCGAGATGAAATGAAAGAAAACTGCAGTTAACCAAGAAAGTAAAGAAAGGGTAAGGAGGAATGGAGATGGGAGGCAGGCAGAGGTGGAGGCTGAGGGTAAGGGAGTGACAGTGAAGGACTAGGGGAAAGAGGGTTGGAGGTAAAGAGAAGTGGCAGATAATGGGGGGGAGGTAAAAGGAAGAAGTGTGGGATTTGGGAAAAAGTGGGAAATAAGGAAGGGGGTGAGGGAAAGTGTGTGTGGAAAGTGAGAAAAAAGTGAAGGGGCCAGGGTTTAATTCTCCTTGTTGGCATGAGCATTAGCTGGACTGCTCTCAGCTTCACAAACTGTTTAAAGTGTTTAGACTACATTGACTGCATCCTTCCCATCCTGTGACTGAGGGCAGGTTAGCCAATTTACTAGCAAAGTGTTCTTGGTTTGACTCATTCACATATATTAGGGAGTTTTCATCCATGTTGGGTTTGTTTAGAGATTTTGAATTCTATAATAATAATAAACCTAGTGATCTGTGTTGTCTGGTGTGTTCTATATCTGTTTTCTTTTTATTTGTTTATGATCAACTGGGCTCAATGGCTAAATGTTTTTCCTTTGTGCACTGACACAAGGGTTACTAAACATATGTTCTTCTAACACAAAATGTGTTAATGTATGATGCTTTGATAAAGTTGGATCATGTATTGATATGATTGCTTCATAGAAACTATCTTTTAATAATGCAATCATATCTTAAAAATTTTGATCAGTGAGTGTGAAATCTGTCAGTGCATATTTATTGCAACAATATATACAATATTACAATAACTAAAGAAACTGAAACAACAATAACCAGTCAAAGAAATAAAACAGTAGCAAAATAGAATATACAGTTGTTAATTAGCAAATGGACCAGAGAATGACCCCTATACTTAGGAAGGTGCTGTCCAAGGGCAAGGCAAAGTATGGAAGTCTTTATCAAACCATTTCTCTACGGGCCAATACATTGGGGCCCAAATCTGATGTTGGTGCGCTTAGATAGAGTTCCTCTGAACACAGATATAGGTGCTTGTGCTGTGTCCCCAGCAAAAAATACAGTTCCTCTTTAATAGTCTGCAGTATGGTTTGGCCATTGACCTCTCACCAAATCCTGGAGGGATAACTTGTCTCCTTTCATTCTCCAAGCAGCTCAGTGGTGGCAGTGGCAGCAACATCTTCCCCAACAATCAGGCAAAGACACCAGTCATCAGCAGTTGCATTTTCTCCAAAGATCAGTAGGCAGAATCAGTTAACAACAATGGTGTTCTCCCCAGTGATCAGGCACCAGCGCTAGCCAGTGACAGTGGTGTTCTCATGTGCCAGGAGATGTTCGCTACTCTGCTTCTCTTCATCCCTAATGGGGTGCCAAAATGTTCTGTAAGGAGCCTGCTGCACAGTTTGTCCCCCACAATATCCTCACTACATCTTCCCCAATCACAGGAACGTTCCTTCCTCTCCAAAGAGCCCCAGTCATGCTGGAATGTGTTGTTTCTTTGCTAATCTGATACACAGGCTCAGTCTGTCTCCGAGCTACATCTCTGACAAGACTCACTTTTCCCCAGCAGGCTCTTGTTTCAGGATGTCTAGCAGTCCATATCTGCTTCTTCTATGTTCTCCTGGTGGTGGGCATGGCTTCCATTTGGCTCTCTGTCTCTCTACAACAGCGGTTCTCAACCTGTGGGTCACGACCCCTTTGGGGGTCGAACGACCATTTCACAGGGGTCGCCTAAGACCATCGGAAAACACATATTTCCAATGGTCTTAGGAACCAAGACACCGCTCCTCTATCCGTCTCAGGCGATGTGTGGGCGGGATGACATGCTGCCCCTGTCACCTGGCCACACCTCCGGGATCACTCAACAGCTCCGCCTCCTCGTCGGTGATTGGCCACCGGAACTGTAGCTCAGGAGAGGCACACAGGCGGCTAATCACCGGCGAGGAGGTGGAGCTTGGAGAGGAGGAGCCGAGCGGCAGCGCGCGTAGATCAAAGAAGACTGAGTAAGGGAGCTGCCGGAGTGAGTGAAGAGGAGAGCGGCCAGAGAAGGAAGACAGCTGATCGGAAAGTGTCTGTACAATGCAAATTTTGCTGCTGCAGCCAGGTATGCTGGCTGTAGATGGGAGAGGGAGAGAGCGAGCCCAGGCTGGAGCAGGGGTCAGCAAGGTAAGTATCATTGGTGTGAGTGGGAGGAATAGTGCCCCATCATTGGTGTCACTAATACCAATGATGGGGCACTATTTCTCCCACACATACACCAACGATGAGGCACTATTCCTCCCCCCACTGACACCAACGATGGGGCACTATTCCTCCCCACACTGACACCAACTATGGGGCACTATTCCTCCCAACACTGACACCAATGATGGGAAACTATTCCTCCCCCCACTGACACCAATGATGGGGCACTATTCCTCCCCCCACTGACACCAACAATGGAGCACTCTTCCTCCCCCCACTGACACCAAGGATGGGGCACTATTCCTCCCCCCACCGACACCAACGATGGGACACTATTCCCCCCCCCCCCCCACTGACACCAATGATGGGGCACTATTCCCCCCCCACCACACTGACATCAATGATGGGGCACTATTCCTCCCACACTGACACCAATGATGGGGCACTATTCCTCCCACTAATACCAATGAAGGGGCACTATTCCTCCCACTGACATCAATGATGTGGCACTATTCCTTCCACTGATACCAAAGATGGGACACTATTCCTCCCACAGACACCAATGATGGGACACTATTCCTCCCACAGACACCAATGATGGGGCACTATTGCTCCCACAGACATCAATGCTGGGACACTATTCCTCCCACTGACATCAGTGATGTGGCACTACTCCTCCCACTGACACCAATGATGGGGCACTATTGCCCCCCCCCCCCACACACACACACTGACATCAATGATGGGGCACTATTCCTCCTACACTGACACCAATGATGGGGCACTATTCCTCCCACTGAAACCAACGATGGGACACTATTCCTCCCACTGACATCAGTGATGTGGCACTATTCCTCCCACTGATACCAAAGATGGGACACTATTCCTCCCACACTGACACCAATGATGGGGCAGTATTGCTCCCACAGACACCAATGCTGGGACACTATTCCTCCCACTGATACCAATGATGGGGCACTATTCATCCCACTGACATCAGTGATGTGGCACTACTCCTTCCACTGACACCAATGATGTGGCACTAGTCCTCCCACTGCAAAATTACAGTTATGAAGTAGCAACGAAAATAATTTTATGGTTGGGGGTCACCACAACATGAGGAACTGTATTAAAGGGTCGCGGCATTAGAAAGGTTGAGAACCACTGCTCTACAACCCTTCCTGTGCTTGACAACTTGAGAGAAGGAGAGGAAGAGCAGGGCAGCAGCAGTGATAGTAGTCCATTCCCTGCTGCCAGACAGAGAAGTGCTGTGGACCAGGAACTACATAAACAAAAAACTGTCATTACATGTGGCCAATTTAATTTTTCAAAGGAAACCTGTACTGGAAGAACATGAAGGCTGACATTTGCTAACCTCTACTTGTAAAAATGCTAGTCTCCTGGCTTCCCTGTCTTTCCAATGGCATCAATACTTCTTGCATCACTACTGAGCAAAGACATGTTTGCAAATTTAGAAGTTCTAACCTTCAGTGACTCTGTAAATCCAGAGACAGCCAGGCAGCTAGCATTTTCAGAAAGCGATCAGCAATGACAGTCTACATTTTTCTGACATTCCAAGTTTGAATGAGATGTAAACTCTAATTGAATGAGATTACGTTTGCTTAAACACTGTTTATCATACTGTTGCAAACATTTAAACAAAATACATGTTTTACCTTTTTTTTATCCTGTTGCTTCTTAGTGCTGATGATCTTTTGAGCAGCCTCTTTCGAGCCACTTCCTGTCTACATGTATGCATTCCAATGATGACTGTGTGACATTTTTCAGGGCAGGTTCGCTGAATGGTGCCAACAGTGGATGATGTGTGTGTCAGCACCTGTGGTAGTGTGCCCTTGTAGATAGTCAACTTGGGGTTTCCCAGGGTGTGGAGTCTAAGCCCCAGCCTGCTTCTTCACAAGAGCCCCTGATGGTGGGGATGGACTTGCTGCAAGCTGGGACCAGGGCGCGGCCCCCAGGTACATCCAGCTGAGGATGAAGAGACCGCTCGCAGGAGCAGAGTACAATGGGAGCAGACAAACGGAAATCTGATAGACTAGCCGAGGTCAGGACGGGCGGAAAACAAGCAGTCAGAGAATGAAGCCGGGGTCAGTACATGAGTAGTCAATGCAGGGTACAAGCGATAGCAACACACAGGAGTTTAGACAACTAGGAAGTTGCTCAGGCAAAGTGACCTAGACTGAGCATATGTTATATAGGCTAGCAAACAAGGAGGCGGGCCAGGAAGTGATGGAAGGGAAGGAAATAAAACCCAGAGAACAGCAGATGACGTTCATAGGTGAGCATAGACAAAAACACATGTGAAAGGGATCAGGAACAGCACTGCAGCAAGGAGGTAAGAATACACAAACAAGAAACTGCAGGCTAACTGTGACAGTACCCCCCCCCCCCCCCTCTAACGAGGTCTCCCCACTTTTTTAGGGCAAGGCTTAAGGGGAAACTTCTGATGAAAAAATTCCACCAGATGGGGTGCAGAAACATCAGTAGAAGGAATCCAACACCTCTCCTCAGGACCATATCCCTTCCAGTCAATTAGATACAAGAGCTTCCCTCTGATTAATTTAGAATCCAAGATTTGCTTAACTACATACTGATCTGAAGTATTCACTATTGGGGAAGGATGACGATGAGGACGGAAAACCCTGTTGATGATGTACGGTCTCAGAAGAGAAACATGGAAAACATTAGGGGTTCTCAGATGTGAAGGGAGGCGAAGTTTGAAAGCAACAGGATTGACCTGGCGGAGGATGGTAAATGGACCAATAAAACGAGGAGCAAATTTCATAGAGGGTACTCATAGACGGATATTCTTGGTAGAGAGCCAAACCTTATCACCAGGGAAAAATTTGGGACTCACCCGGCAATGACAATCTGCAGCTACTTTGTACTTGGAAGCTGACAGATGTAAGTTCTTGGAAACATTTGCCTCAGAAGGAGTAAGAATGGAAGAACATAAGACAGGAAGCTGGGCTGGAGCAGGCTTTGATTTGTACAGTGGGCAAAATAGGCTGTGCAGAACAGGAACCTGGGGTAATACAAGGGACAGAGGGCACTGTAGGGTGTATGGGGGCAGTACAGGGAACAGAGGACACAGTAGGGTGTATGGGGCAGGACAGGGAACAGAGGACACAGTAGGGTGTATGGGGCAGGACAGAGGACACAGTAGCTACTAATGTGGAAACCACAGCTGTGTCCAAAGAAGCTGAAGGGAGTTTTGGGGTCTCAGCAGGCAGGGCACACGAAGCTGGGAACTCAGATGGTACAGAGGTCACAGATGTTGGGGCCTCCATCCATCCAGAAAGTAGTGAAATAGGAGCTCCGAGCTGCACAGTATGTAAAGGGACCTATGGTTTGGGCAGCAAAGAGGGTAAAGGACTAGAGGTGAACAGCATCGGAAGGGGGCCTGCAATAGGAGTAGACAGGGGAGCAGCTTTACTACAAAAAACATCTTGGAAGGCCTAGCAATATTGAGGGAGCATCGGAGAGGTGGTGGCCTCAGCCACGGGTACAGTGCGAGGTGGGAGCACCTTAGGGAGACAAGTCCGATTGCCTTTTGACCCCCAAGACAATACTTGGCCAGAGTTCCAGTCAAGATTGGGTGAGTGTTTCTGCAACCATGGAAGTCCAAGAATGATGGGACTTGAAGATTTAGGGAGGATCAGGAAGGAGATTTCCTCACGATGAAGAACGCCAACATGCATAGTTATGGAGGTGGTTCGGAAGCGTAGAGGTCCTAAGGCCAAGGTAGAACCATCAACTATAGATACTGATTGGGGTGTCATCAAGGGGACAAGAGGAATGCCCAATTCAGTGACCAAAGATAGCGCAATGAAGTTCCCGGCTGCCCCAGAGTCCACATAAGCAGAAACCTGGTACGAGTTCAGGGCCCAATGAATGGAGACAGGTATGATAAATCGAGGGAAGGTGGCGGAATTCAGGTTCTGGTCTAGATCATCTCCATCAGAGTGACCTAGACCCGAGAGTTTCCCGGACGGACAGAATAGGACTTACAGTAACTATATGACCTTCAGCCCCACAGTAAAGGCATAGACCAAATCTTAGGCGACGTGATCGCCCTTGTTGAGTGAGGTGTGTTCGGCCTAACTGCATAAGCTCTTCAGATGTCAGTACGGTTGCAGAGGTAAGTTGATCAGGGGTTTTCTGAAAAACAGGAGCAAATGCACCCACTGGGGGGTTGACGTGGACGAGCCCTTTCGAGGACTTGCTCCTGGAAGCGGATATCGATTTGGATGCTAAGAAAAATCAAGTCATCCAGGGTGGTGGGTATGGTTCTTCCAGCTAGTTCTTTTTTAATACAGTCTGCTAGACCCTGCCAAAAGGTTGCAGAAAGGGCCTCATTATTTCATGCCAATTCCAAAGCTAAGATGCGAAACTGAACTGCATATTGTCCAACAGTCATGCTACCTTGACGAAGCCGAAGAAAAGCTCCTGCGGCAGATGAAGTCCTACCGGGCACATCAAAGGTTTTTACGGAAAGCTTGCAAGAAGGCTGAGAGGCTGCAAATAGTTGGATCTTTACGCTCCCACAGTGGCGAGGCCCAAGCCAGTGCTTCACCCAAAAGGAGGGAAATCATGTATGCCAGCTTGGAACGGTCAGTAGAAAAATGGTGGGCTGCTAGCTTGAAGTGAATTGAGCACTGATTGATGAAGCCCCGACAAGCTTTGAGATCACCATAGAAGCAAGGCGGTGGAGGCAGCTGGAGTTTCGAAGGACTGTGTTCCACTGGAAGAACAGTGAGGGTTGGAGCAGCAGGAACCAGAGCAGGAGCCGAAACAGAGGGTGAGGAAGGGGACACAACCTGCAGCTTATCCAACTGGGAGCAAAGTTCCTGCAGACACTGCATAATACGTTCCTGATAGGCCTGCTGGACATCGACTCTACGCCAAACACTGGAGTTGTTCCAGGAGAGGCTGTGGGGTCTCCGTGGAGCTCATGGCCTGCGCAAACTGTCAGCACCTGTGGGAGTGAGCCCTTGTAGATAGTCAACTTGGGGTTCCCCAGGGCACGGAGTCTTAGCCCCAGCCTGCTTCTTTACCAGGGCCCCTGATGGTGGGGATGGACTTGCAGCAAGCTGGGACCAGGTCGCAGCCCCCAGGTATGCCCAACTGAGGATGAGAAGACCGCTCGCAGGAGCAGAGTACAATAGGAGGAGACAAACGGAAATCCGATAGACTAGCCGAGGTCAGGACAGGCAGAAAACAAGCAGTCAGAGAACGAAGCTGGGATCGGTACACAAGTAGTCAATGCAGGATACAGGCGATAGCAACACACAGGAGCTCAGACAACTAGAAAGTTGCTCAGGCAAAGTGACTGAGCATGTCTTATATAGGCAGACAAACAAGGAGGCGGGCCAGAAAGTGATAGAAGGGAAGGAAATAAAACCCAGAGAACAGCAGACGACGCCCATAGGTGAGCACAGACAAGCACACATGTGAAAGGGATCAGGAACAGCACTGCAGCAAGGAGGTAAGAATAAACAAACAAGAAACTGCAGCATAGCTTCTGACAGCCTGTATAATGTGTGTTGAAACAGCCACTGGTAGTCTCCATTTATTCAAGCCCCTGTGACAGTGTAGGAGCACAATTATGAGACAGGGACATAATGTAGTAATCCAATAATAGGAAGTGCCTGACCAAGAACCTCCATGGCAGCATCTCAAGATATTGATTTAATGAAAGCTGTAGATTTAGAAATATTGAAAATTAGTTCTGAAATTATATTACCATGTTACAGTTTATATAGGTTTTAGTGTTTGGAATTACATACACTTTAAGGACATGTTGTTGTTTGATATCTGTTTTTGTCACTGTCAATATACAATCATTTAATACAAAATTAAATATTCCCAGAACACTATGGGGTACCTAAAGAGACAGAACAGCAAAATCTGCTAGGCTTTTTTCATACTTTAATAGAAACTTTAGTCTGAGTGATTGGATGAGAGATGAGTCAATGCTGATAGGTGAATCCCTTGTGAATGTAAATTTTAGCTTGAGTTATCTGTGAAAAAACAGCATATACACCAAAGTGAGAGCCTGAAAATTGTGCAAAAGGTGCCCAAAGCTCTGACCACAGGCTCAAAAGAAGAACATAAAACATTCAAAGGCAATATTCCATACATGTCTACAAATGTCCTGACCATATGAAATATAGAAAGAACATGCACAAAACCACTAAACTTTCCCTTTAAACAAATCCACTGTTGTAACTTTACAACAGTCTTTACTATAAACTTGAATTCCAAATTTATCCACAACTGCTTATCTGGTCACTTTATTCTTACGCTTGTAAAATCCATAAATATCTGCTTTATAGGGTCATTCTCTACGGTGTTAAATGTCAATTTCCTTTCATTAGCACTTTGTTGAAAAGAGTCTGTCCCTATATGTACCGCACTCGTAATACGGGCTGATAGTTACTGGCATGATACAGGTTTGGAATGTAGATCAGACTTTGAGTGCTTTACTATAATCGCTATGATTAGAGCACCAGTAATAAAAACAAATTGCTGCTCTCTAGAGAGGAAGGATGAATACTAGTTATCTTTTATTATCCAGACAAAGACCTGCTTTAGTGGCTGCAATGCATCTGGGAAATAAGAACAATGATAGCGTAGAAGTGAGAAGGACCTAGGAGTTGGTCTATAGGGTGACAGCATTTATTGAGTGTGCTGGACAACGCAGTCAAACTGATACATTGTGCTGGACAATGCAGCAATACTGACACATTCCTAGATTAGTAATCAAACTCAAGAGAGGAACACCAAAGGCATGAGTTGCTAATTGTGGACACTGCCTCTGCTTTTTGCCTGACACTGACACATTATACCTTTTGTGGAAAGGCACAGCTCAAAATAGCCATCTCCTGGTAGATATTGGAGAAAGATGACCGCCCACAGCAGACATCATACAGATTGGAAGTGGCTGACCAAAAGTGAAGACTACATAATGAAAGAGTTATGAAGAAAGAAACTACACATGTGCATATGTTTAAGTACATAAAATCACCAAAAAGCTTTAGAGAACAAAAGCAGTGAAATAGGAGAGATGTTAAAGAAACGAGAACACATTTGTCCGGTTAGCAGCTGCTGTTTTCCAGGACAATGTGTAATCCCCAGCTCTGTTCTAGAGATACTGGGATTTAGTAGAAGCATCTTTGCTATCTACAGCCTGTGGTCAGAGGCAGGTGCAAAACTAAGTGAAGGCAGACTACAGCCTGATTCACTGCAGTGTATTCCAAATTGACTAAAGTAATACTGGTAGCATTCCATATGAACAATATATCATTATACACATTGAAGCAAGCCACGCATGACACTGGGCTTACGAAAAGCTCTATTCTAAGAGACAGGCTAAAAGTTGCTTAAAGTGACTTGCTTCTTTGGAACAAATGTGAAACTGAACAAAGGAGCCCCTGCCCTTAAAAACCGTGCATGAAATACAGCATTCCACTCATAAGAGATCAATGTATATTGATGAGTTGATGCTATACCCATTTTAATCTGTATTGCAGGATATCCTTAGTTATTCTTTGGTCCTTAGAAATCACTTAGAAAGGGGTACTCTGAGGAAGAGAAAACACTAGTATGGAGCCAATTTACCAATTTAGGTTATATTCCTTTAGCACTCCTAGATTAACTATATTACAAGGGTAACTGAACAACTGGCTTTCATTGGATGAAATGAGGTAAGCATTGTAAATTTGTGTCCTTATTCAGAAGCAGCACTACACACAAAAACCTATATCATTTCTTATTAGGGATGAGCTCAGGTGTGTTTTGATCCTAGTCCGAAGCCACCTTAGTAAGCCCACCAGGAAGCTGTCCCTGTACTGGGCCAATGATAAGATACCTGAGGCAGCACAGTGGCTAAGTGGGGGGCAGCACAGTGGCTAAGTGGGGGGCAGCTCAGCAGCTAAGTATTTAGCATTTCATCGAAACAGCTCTAAGGTCATCAGTTCAAATTCCTGCCTAAATTGGCGCTAGTATGAATGTGAGTTAGGGACCTTAAACTGTGACCTCCTTGAGAGTAAGGGACTGATGCGAATGTACAATATATATGTGTAAAGTGCTGGGGAAATTGATGGTGCTATACAAGTACCTGTAATAAAATAAATACATGTGGCTGCCTGGTGGGAAATGCCCCAGACACAGACAATTAGTCTTGTACGCATCTGAACTCTTCACTACTTCTAAAGGGTTTGCTTTGCACATGAAGGGCAGAGCAAAAGGTTTTCTTTAGTGTCCCAGTCCCCAACAGTATACACCCACCATTCCTTCTTTCCCCAGCCACTTTATTCAGCCACTGGGAGTGAAGAACCATTGCTGCATATATGCTTTGAATGACCCTAGTCTGAGCATACATAGGGCGGAGGATTAGGGCCATTTTTAAATGCCATTTTTTAAATGCAGTGGGCCTGTGTATAAAATAATTCAGCCACTGGGAGTGAAGAAACACTGCGCTATTTAAGCGTTGAGTGACTCTAGTCTGAGGGCTTTGGATAAGGGCCATTTTGTAAATGCAGTGGTTCTGCGTGCAAGATCATAAGTTGGATCCCCATGAGTCTGTAACAAGGGAGAGCCATAGCATACTCTATAGTTTGCATTTTTTGACACCCGTTATATAGCAAATTATTTTCAGTAATAAAACTGTGCATGCAGTGCACTGTACCAGAAGGTGGGTGTCGCTAGATTGTGCTAACAGTGAAAAGGCCTTAAAAGGGCACAAGTCTAACAGACATGTATAACACTCAGGACAACATTTATTACAATGCATCAGCACTAAGTAGCCATTACAGACTCATAGCATAAAGAGTACCTCTTCAGTAAAAAATACGCTGCATTTACGGTCATGAACAAATTACAGTCAACATGTACCCGCTCCCATATAGAGGAAAAACATGTGTAACACACAACTGTCATTCTCCCATTTCCATTACAAATTGAAATAGACATCTCTCAGTCAGATGCTGTAGACACATTGTTCACTCACCTGCCCCACACCTTATCAAATTTAAGTGGTGTCCCTCTATTAGTGTATGTGGCCTTATAGAACGGTAAAGGTTTGTTAAGTAAAGCTTTCCAAGCTTGAATGGATCTGCAAGCAGACACCTTTACCACAGTTACCAGGAGACCTGTGCTTTGAGCAGTGCCACAGCTTATCTGTTTAACTTCATTGACTTACCAGATTTCACTAATGCTTATGGGCCCCACAATTGCTAGCAGAAGACTGTGGATACCACCATATCAAGAACTTTAAACATCACAGGAATTAAGTTGCAAGCTCTAGTTAAAGGGGACTTTTTCTCTTCCAAGGCCATTGTTATTCTACTAAGGGTACTTATATCTATTTATGCCTCAGTATACATTTACATAATTCTGTACATGCCCCATTGCAGCACCAGTGGCACGGAGGGAGCTGATAAGTCAACAAGCATTTTCTTTCCACTTTTACTGCTGGTGTTGCAATTAAATAGTTCAAGATTACTAATCATGACTGTATAACCTATTAAACATTGCTAATTGATTTTTCCTATTTTACCAGTGTTCTGCTTTTTTGCATTAACTGGGGTTGTATAGCCAAAACCCATTATTCTTGTAGCCTACTCTTTTGAACAAGTCTAATATAGAGGTGTTACTAAAGAATTGTGTCTCACATTATTATTACTCTATACCAGTGATGGCGAACCTTTTTGAGCCCGAGTGCCCAAACTGCAACCCAAAACCAACTTATTTCTTTCAAAGTGCCAACACTGCAATGAAACCTGAATATCGAGCTTTTGGTTTAGAAAAAACAACTCGTACAGTAGTGCAAACTAATTAACAGTACAGGGATGACCAGAGACTGCGGACAGTACAGGGATGACCAGAGACTGCGGACACAGTACAGGGATGACCAGAGACTGCAGACAGTACAGGGATGACCAGAGACTGCAGACACAGTACAGGGATGACCAGAGACTGCAGACACAGTACAGGGATGACCAGAGACTGCGGACACAGTACAGGGATGACCAGAGACTGCAGACAGTACAGGGATGACCAGAGACTGCAGACAGTACAGGGATGACCAGAGACTGCGGACAGTACAGGGATGACCAGAGACTGCGGACACAGTACAGGGATGACCAGAGACTGCGGACACAGTACAGGGATGACCAGAGACTGCGGACACAGTACAGGGATGACCAGAGACTGCGGACAGTACAGGAGATGACCAGAGACTGCGGAAAGCACAGGGATGACCAGAGACTGCGGACAGCACAGGGATGACCAGAGACTGCAGACAGTACAGGGATGACCAGAGACTGCGGACAGTACAGATGACTGCTGACCTTTGGGGAGGGAGGGGGAGCGGGTACCTGAATTTGACAGGTACCCGCTCTTACTTCCGCAGAGTTTTTTTTTTATCTTACCTGTTCCTCTATCCAGCCGCGCGCTGTCTTCCCGGCTTCTGTAGTGTGGGCGCTCGTCGGACAGCCGGATGCCCAGTGCGCATGCGCGAGAAGCGCTGCGCTTTGTGATTGGTCCGGCGGCTTCTGGGATCTGTCATGTGTCCCAGGTACCGCCTTACCATTCACAAAGCGCACTGCTTCTTGCGCATGCGCACTTGGGACCCGGCTGTCACGCACACTACAGAAGCCGGGAAGACAGCGCGCCGCTGGATAGAGGGACAGGTACGGTCCCACTGCAGAGCTGAGCGGCCGGCCCGGTATTCTGACACGGCGGCGGTGGAAATACCGGACCAGCCGCTCTATATTCGCTTCATAAGACGCACTGACATTTTCCCCCCTTTTTTGGGGGAAAAAAAGTGCGTCTTATGGAGCGAAAAATACGGTATTCTCCTGGCGTGCCCACAGATAAGGCTCGGCGTGCCGGCTGTGGCACGCGTGCCACGGGTTCGCCATCACTGCTCTATACTGTTGCAATTTGTTAGGGCAACCACTGGGGACAAGTATTATCAACCCCCTGTGGGGGTAGCGCTACATAGATAAAGAACTACAATGGCTTAAATAGTAATATTATAAATGTGAGGTTATTTTAATAACATGGCTTTTAAAGGATATTAATAAAGGATGTATGTTTGATATATCTTATGTGGTACTGTGGTACCTTAGAAATCCACTACGCATGTATTCCTCTTCTATATACAGTTAATTCAAAACAAATCTTTACTTTGTAACTCAGTTTTCAACAGTAGACCACAGTTTTTTCAAAAGGGAAGTACTGTACATCTTTTCTCAAAGTGACAAACAGTTTTCATTTGAGTAATGCTAGTGCCCACACAGTTATTTCTTGTTTAATCTACAACGTAGGTGACATCAGGGGTGACGACCCTACTCCACCCCCAAACTCCTCCAGGCAGTAATCCTGCTCCCCCAAAGGGGAGCCTGAATCTGTATCACTCGTAATGGTCAGTGTTATCTTTTCATAGTCTCTTTCTCTCTGGCTGGCATTCCTTCTTAAGCTTTCTCTCCACTGTGCAGTGATGACAATCCTCCAGACTCCTCCTCAGGGGTGGACTGACAACTCATGGGGCCCCTGGGCAATAGTGGATCATCGGGCCCCTGTGTCCTTGCTCAAACTCAAAAAAGCCTATGAAAAAGGTACCAGGGGCATCTCATGGGGCCCCCTACTGACCCCGAGCCCTCGGGCAGTGCCCGAGTTTCCAAATGGTCAGTCCGCCCCTGCTCCTCCTACATCTCCCTGAGTAGCAGCGAACAAGGAGGATCTATCCCTAAAAGAGCCCTATAGAGGGAAGGTAAATTCTGATAGGGGATCATACACTATAGCACAGATTTGTGAGGAGTCATCGTTGACTTGTGTTGGTAAATTTTAGCGTATGCTATTTGGCTGCTTACACAACAGACTTCTTTCAGTGAGTCAAATAGGAATACATAGCTAAAACATGAAAAGGAAATTCAAGGTCCATCTGTTGCCTGGAAATATAATACAGAATATGCCTATGCAAAGTTGTATATTGTTTGAAAGATAAAATAACAAATATTTTTAAGCATAGTATATCTTACTCCTTAAAATGATAGGGAAGATATAGGCAGGACCACAATGTAGCCAGAAATATAACTAGCGCTGTAGGGAAAAGAAGCCAACTGATGAGTTCAACACTCTGCTATCTCATTGTTAGCTTGTAATAGCGGCAGTTCTTTTTAAGTACACAACTGCATTAGTGTTTTATATGTGCTTGGGTTTCACTTTGACCTTTTCAGCCCTGCACAGTAAAAGCTTTACGTAGCCCTCTTTTGGGGCTGAGTGGGTGGGGGGGTTATGACAAAAAGTCTTCCCTAAACAGGATATTGTGCTAAGCCTGTAGGTAAATAAGAGAACCAAAACCTTTGCTAAGTGGAAGAGTGGGTTTAAAAATCAAGTTTGCAGTGCCTCCACCCAGGGCCCCTGTGAACAGAGGGGTTGCCTTACCTGAGAAATTAATCAGTAATTAATTAATCAGTAATTTAATCAAAGTAATTGGGAGCAGAAGAACTACTGCAACCAGCATATTACAATAATTATAATTATATAGATGCACACCAGCATGGGAATAATACACTCTTTAAATAAGAAAAATATTAACAATAGTGCATACATCCAATGCCCACCAAGAGTGCTGGTGGAATTGTGTACATATTCCTGTATATATATATATATATACAGGGGTGTATTTACCACAAGGCAAACAAGGCATTTGCCTAGGGTGGCATTTTTCAGGGGCAGCAGCATCGTTCAGGGGGGCAGCACTGCCGCCAAAGGAAGAGATGGAAGAAGGGACAGACGCAGCATGGGGACCAGGTGCAATCTGAGAGAGGCTGAGATCTGCTTGATGGTGCATGCAGAGCCTGACTCGTTCCGGGGTAATTGGAGCTGTGAAGGTGAGTGTTTTCTCTCTCGCAGGGTCGGGGGGCATTGCCAGTGTCAGGGGGGCAGTGGTAGTGGAAGGCTTTCTTGGAAGGGGGGGGGGCTGGGGTGTGGTTGGTCAATGTCAGGCTCTCTTTGTGGGGAAGGGGGTTGTTGGTCGGTGTCAGGGTCTCTCCATGGGGGGAGCCAATTTTTGTGTTGCCTGGGGCACCCTGAAACCTAAATACACCACTATATATATATATATATATATATATATTAGTGTTGCATAAATCCTCTCCCCCCTCCAAATCCCCCTTCCTAACACAGATCCCCCCTCCTAGCACAAATTATCCCCCCCCCCAAATTTCACCTTCCTAACACAAATCACCCCTCCTAGCACAAATCCCACAAATCCCCCAGCTGGAGTTGCCACTTGCTGTCAGATTATGACTCTGCGGCGTTTGCTTACCTGCCCTCTACCCACATTTTTTTCTGGGAGGAGATGGGGTGGCTAAACAAACATTGCACAGTGGCCATCCAGATGTCTCAATCCAGGAGAGTTGCAGTGGCAGGAGGAGACACTGGAAGGGAGAGAGAGCACAACCCGCATCCTACCGGCTCTCTTTTCCTCTCCAGTTCTTGCTTGTCTCCTCCAGCGCTAAGCTGACAGAAGTAGTGAAGCTGCTGTCACTATTCTTGTCAGCTTGTAGGTAGCAACTCTCCATGCAGCACCCTACCACCTCACATGATACCACCGTGCTCAGGGAAGCCATCCCTCCTGTCCACCCCTTGTCCCGACCCTGCATACAGTAACAATCCTAGCTATCTGGCACTGTGTATGTGAGATAATAACATTAAGACAGAGATACTCTGTCTGTCACAAGGATTCAGAAACACTCAAGAAGCTATGGGCAGCTGCAGTTAAACGTTTGAAACACAAGAATGCTTCCATAATAGTCTCTTCTGGTCTGGATTTCGCAGCATGGACAGGACATGTGGCTGAAACTTTCTCTTCACTTCCTCCTTCTGGGGTTTTCCAAGACAGCCACCAGGGACAGGAAATTTTATAGATATATAATTGTGTGGTAATTAATAAACAAAAGCTATTTACAAATTCAGACAGTAGAGGGCAGCAGATTCCTACACTTATATCACTCAGATTTAGGGAGATCCTAACAGAGAACTATAATCAGTATAAAATTTTAATATTACATAGTTGGTAGGGTTGAATAAAGACACCAGTCCATCCAGTTCAACCTTCGTGGGTGTGGATGTGTATGTGTTTATGTCAATATCATTTCCCATATCCCTGTACACTCACCGGCCACTTTATTAGGTATACCTTGCTAGTACCTTTTGCCTTTAGAACTGCATTAATTCTTCAAGATTCAACAAGGTGTTGGAAACATTTCTCAGAGATTTTGGTCCATATTGACGTATGACGGATAGCAGAAATATTCTTTTATCTTTGTGTTGTTTTGTTTGTGGCCAAACAGTCAGCTTGTCTGCTTTGTCTACAATTTGGAGTTCCTGTGCCCCGCAGGGGGTGGGAAATGGGATTGATCTTAGCAGGGAGCGCAGATAGTATGGTGTTGTGTGGCTGGGAAAGCCCATATTGTGTGCACCAGGAGTTTGGGGGCTTGGTCAATTGAAAGGGCCATACTGTCTCTTTATGAATGGGAGAGTTTGAGTCAGGATCTCAGAGCCACTCCTGGCTGAGCCCAAACTAGGAGATGCATTGAACTGTGCTTTGTTTTGTGCACTACTGGGACTTGTGGTCCTAAACTGCCTGTGTAGTCTTAAAGCTGCAGCCAAGACACACAGCCCTCTGAAGACCCGTGAAGAGTTGGTCCCCTGCTCGTCCGAGAGTGCTGTGTGAGGTCTGAGTTGAGGCCAGACCCCACAGCCAAGACCCGGCTGAGTGTCCCTGGAAGCTGACCGCTGTGAGTGTCCCTGCACACTGACTGCTGAGTGTCCCTGGAAGCCGACCGCTGTGAGTGAGCCTGCACACTGTCTGCTGAGTGTCCCTGGAAGCTGACCACTGTGAGTGTCCCTGCACACTGCCTGCTGAGTGTCCCTGGAAGCTACCTGCCTTGAGTGTCCCTGCAAGCCGCATGTTGCGGATTATTGTTGCCTGAACTGCCCCATGGTGTGCCCAGTTATCTTTGCCTGAACTGCCCCACTGTGTGCCCGGATTATTGCTACTTGAACTGCCCCATTGTGTGCCCAATTATCTCTGCCTGAACTGCCCCACTGTGTGCCCGGATTATTGCTACTTGAACTGCCCCATTGTGTGCCCAGTTATCTTTGCCTGGACTGCCCCACTGTGTGCCCGGATTATTGCTACCTGAACTGCCCCATTGTGTGCCCAGTTATCTTTGCCTGAACTGCCCCACTGTGTGCCCAGATTATTGTTGCCTGAACTGCCCTATTGTGTGCCCAGATCATCTTTGCCTGGACCCCCTCATATTGTGTGCCTGGACGCTACCCTTATTACCCTGACCAAGTGTCTCACATCCTTCAATAAAACCCTTGTGTGTTTATCATTCTCCGTGTGCGTTCTGACCTGCCTACACCTCTGTCACAACATGAGTTACTGTTGCCATTCTATCATCTCGAACCAGTCTGCCCATTCTCCTATGACCTCTGACATCAACAAGGCATTTTCGTCCACACAACTGCCTCTCACTGGCTATTTTCTCTTTTTCTGACAATCCTCTGTAAACCCTAGAGATGGTTGTGCGTGAGAATCCAAGTAGACCAGCAATTTTTTAAACACTCAGCCCAGTTTATCTGGCACCAACAGCCATGCCATGTTCAAAGTCACTTAAATCCCCTTTCTTCCCCATTCTGATGCACGGTTTGAACTTCAGCAAGTTGTTTTCACCACATCTAGGTGCCTAAAATGCATTGAGTAGCTGCCATGTGATTGGCTGATTACCAGTTTGTGTTACCAAGCATTTGAACAGGTGTACTTAATAAAGTGGCTGGTGAGTGTATATTGCATTTGCTAAAATGCTCATCTAATCGAAACAATAGACAGTTCCCGCTGACACTACCAATTGTGGAATGGAGTTCCACATCCTTACTGCTCTGACAGTAAAGAACTTTAAGGTTAAACCGCTTCTGCTCCAATTTCATTGAGTGGCCGCATGTCTTCTTAAGCCCCCCTAAAACTAATAGTTTCCTCCCTATGCTAAAATCACCATTGAGGTATTTGTATATTGATATCATATATCCTCTCAAGTGTTTCTTCTCTAGGAAGTTTAATGCTTGTAGTCCTTCAGTCTCCTTATTAGTTTTGTTGCCCTTCTCTGGACTCTCTTCAGTTCTAGCACATCCTTCCCGAGAACTGGTGGCATACTCCAGAAGTGGTCAGATCAGAGTTCTGTAATTTTTTCTCTTGAGTAAATACCCTTTTTAATGCTTCCTTTGCTTACTGCAGCTTGGCATTGTATGCAATTTCAAAGCCTGTCATCTACTAGGTCCCTCAGATCTTTTTCCATCCTGGATTCCCCTAAAGGTTCTCCTCCTAGTGAGTAACTTGTGTTTTTATTTTTAGCCCCCAAATGCATTACTTTACATTTTTAGACTTTAACCATTAGCCGCCCGGCCAATGGCCGTTTGGCGGCTTCAAATGTGTCTCTGCACTCCGGGTGCACGCCATTTGGCGTGCTCCCGCACATGCGCAGTTTGCGCTAATGCAGAGCGGTGCAGCAGTGCGATCTGTCACCGGCCGTGCACCTCGGACACGGCCGATGACAGATCCGAGTACCGGCTCCCGTTGCTGGTACCATGTGACCTGCTGTGACCAATCACAGCAGGTCACATGACAGTTGTATACAATGGATGGCTTCATTCATGATGCCATCCATTGTATACTAGTGCCTAGCTGTGAATGGTCACAGCTAATCACATGCACATGTCATGTGATTAGCTGTGACCAATTCACAGCTAAGCACAAAAAAAAAAATAAAAAAAAAAGCTGAATGAATCGATTTCATTCAGGTAAATGCTTGCTTATAGCAAAGTAATTCTTTGCTATAAGCAAATTGTGTAAAAAGAAAAAAAAAAAAAATACTGATCACTTCCCCAAAGTAGTACAATGTTACTATGGTAACATTGTACTACTTTGGTCATAGTAAAATAAGAAAAAAAAATCTTAAAAAAAATAGAAAAAAATGTAATAAAAAATTAAATATAATAAAAAAATTTAAAAAAATTAAAAAATATATATATATTTTTTTTTCATACTGTCACCAGTCAGTGTCCCTGTGAACCGCCATGCCAGTTATATGATGACGCTGTACTGCACTGGTGACAGTATGTAAAAAAAACAAATAGTGAAAATAATTTTTTTAATTTTTTCATTTTCCGAAAAATTATGACAAAAAAATACAACTTCAAAAAACTCGCCATGCCTCTTATGAAGTACGTCGGACTGTCTACTCTGCAAAAAGGGGTCATTTGGGGGATATCTGTACTGTTCTGACATTCTTGGACCTCAAGAAATTAGATTGGCTGTCAGTACTTCAGGATTGATCAATATTCAGATCTATACCATAGTTTGTGAACTCTATAACTTTCCTACAAACTAAAAAATACATCCTAATTTGGGTTATTTTCACCAAAGACATGTAGCAGAATACATCTTGGCCTAAATTTATGAAGAACAATTATTTATTTGTAAACTTTTATAACAGAAACAAAGAAAAATGTGTTTTTTTTTCAAACTTTTTGGTCTTTTTTTGTTAATTTAGCAAAAAATAAAAACCCCAGCGGTGATTAAATACCACCAAAAGAAAGCTCTAGTTGTGTGAAGAAAATGATAAAATTTTAGTTTGGGTACAGTGTTGTATGACCGCGCAATTGTCATTCAAAGTGTGAGAGCGCTGAAACCTGAAAAATGGCCTGGGCAGGAAGGTGTAAAATTGCACGGTATTGAAACGGTTAAACCTTATTTGCCATGTAGTTGCTCACCCCTTTATTTATTGAGGTCTTCTTTATCCTGCTGTGAAGTTATTAGCCTGTTTAGCTTTGTATTGTCAGCAAACACTGCAATTGAGCTATTTATACCAACCTCTATATCATCTATACATAAATTAAACAGAAAAATAAGTTCTGTTACTGGCACGATCTCCAGATAAGAATCTTTGTAACAGAATCACAAAAAATGCTTAAAACAACTGTATACAGTGATATATAATGCCAAACATATGGAAAATAGACTTAAGGTTAAGTTTTGTTGTAGGTTGAATCTTATATTGACTTCTATTCTTTTCTAAGAGCTTCCTATTTGCTACATCCCCATCATAATTTAGATCTACTGAAGTACTGCCTCAATCACAGACAAACATGATGGTATCCTTATCCATAATGTGGAATGATCAAATATTTGAGAAGCCTAGCTTTATCAGAGTGAAACTTTTATTATGGCATTTTGGACCATGGAGGGCACAAATTACTGAACAGAAAAATTACCACTGGGCAGGGGCGGACTGACCTCTCATGGGGCCCCCAGGCAATAGGGGATCATGGGGCCCCTGTGTCCTCTCCCACACTCAAACCACACCCAAAAAATCCTAAGAAAGGTACTAGGGGCATCTCATGGGGCCCCCTACTGACCTTGGGCCCTCCGGCAGTGCCTGAGTACCCCAATGGTCAGTCCACCCCTGCCACTGGGGTCACAGAAAGATACAGTATGTAAAAGCTGAAGGTGATTTCAACCCACCAATGCTTGTCTGAAGCTGGGATGTCTGTTTTGCTTACAATTTATTATCAATTTAACAAAAGTGAGCAAATGTAAGTGTAAAATCTTATTGGTTTAACCACCTCCTGACCAGCCGTTGTATATAAACGGCTGGACGGTGACAGTGCAGGGTTGGGTGGCTGTTTATAAATGGCCTTCCCACACCCTGCTTGTGCACGTTCCCTGGGAGCGCGCAGCACCGCGATCCGGTGCCCGCTGTGTCCTTCGGACACAGTAGAACACCGATCGTTGGACGGGACCTGATCATGTGATCACTGATTGGCCAGCAGTGATCACATGAATAGGTGTAAACAAGATGTCACTTCTGACATCATTTCTTACTACGTGTGAAATCTGTGAATGATCACAGAGGTCACATGGTACAAGGCTATTCACAACAGCCTTGTACCATGTGACAAGCTGTGACCAATCACAGGTCTCACAGTATTTCTCAATGGCTACAGGAATGCAGCCAGAGAGAAGGAGAAATGATTGCTTTTACATCCTTTATGGGTGTAAAAGCAATCAGTGTAAAAAAAAAAAATCTTCATCACCCCCCCACAAGTAGTACAGTGTCACCATGGTGACACTGTACTGCTAGGGTGACAGTATGTAAAAAAAAAATAATAAATAAAAAATAATATAAAAAAAAATAAGATAAAAAGTAAAAAAATTTTTTTTTTAATTATAATTTTTGGTTATAAACTAATTTGGGTTATTTTCTTTACTAAAAATATAACTGAATACATTCTGACCAAGATTTATAATGAAATACTATTTATTTGCAAAATCTTATAAGAAAAACACTTTTCAAAATTTTTGGGGAGTGGGACTCAAAAGCTTGAGCCTTTAGAACCACTTTAAGTAAAGAATGTATGGCAACCATCATATACCAGTCTGATTGGTTGCACTTGAAAAGTATGTAGGTCCCAATTCTGTTCATCATATTTTGCATCATGTTTCTCTGTATACAGTTTTCTTAAGCTGATATTTTTGGGCATCTGTTCTAAAGTTTCTAACTTGGAGATCCTGACAGTAACAGCACTTCCTTTTGGAGGCTGACAAGCCCGGCTGCTGCTTTGCAATTATCATCGCACTGACAGTCTGCTGTGTGTGCTCCTTTTTGGACTTTGGGCTGCCTATCAGGTTTGCACATGCCTCCTTCAGACCTGATATTTCTGGGGGGGGAATATGGCTTCTGAGCTTCCTCAATGTGCACGCTTGGCATTCCCCACATCTATGACCCCAACCCTGAGATGCAGATGTGTACCCATTGGTCATATGACTGTAGAATAAATAGAATAAAAAAGATGTTTTTAATTACAATATTTATATCAGGTACTTATATAGCGCTGTAAATTTACGCAGCGCTTTACATACATATTATACATTCACATCAGTCCCTAACCCTCAAGGGGTGTACAATCTAAGGTCCCTAGCTTACATTCATACATACTAGGGACAATTTAGACAGGATCCAATTAACCTACCAGCATGTCTTTGGGGTGTGGGATGAAACCGGAGTACCTGTAGAAAACCCACGCAGGCACAGGGAGAACATGCAAACTCCAGGCAGGTGATGCCGTGGTTGGGATTCAAACCAACGGCCCTAGTACTGCCAGGCAGAAGTGCTAACCATTTAGCCACTGTGCTGCCCAATATTAGGGAAACATGTACTATGTAGTTTCATGCAGCTTCAATAGCCTGTGTGATTTCAAAAGGCAGAGTTTACATATACTTTAAAGTGAAGAAATCAAATATAACTTGCTTAGGCTCTGCTATCAAAGGATAGCTGTCACCCATGGATGCCAAGACACCCACAATTTCAAATGCTGGGGTGTTCAGTGTTCAACTTTGAATCAGCCCTTCCATTTAACAGCCTGGCCCTGTCCACTTCATCTCACTATTGGTCCATGGTAAAGGAGGTTGTAGAGGGCTAAGTTGTTAAATAGGAGAGATGGTAAAAATGTGCATGCTTGGATTTGGGGCTTCTGGGAAATTTATGCAGCACCTAGAAGTGGCTGGCAAATTAAACAGATCCTGTCATGGAAAAAAAAGTGTACCTGCAATATAAAAGAAGGAATACCTATCTTGTTGCCCGAACACTGCTCAGTTCAGTAGAAATCTTCCTCCAAAGTCCACAATGAAACTTCTTGGGTTCCCTGTAGCTCTCACTGGTTCTTTCTACTAAGCTTCACCCATTACAGCATACAACAGATACTTGGAGGCCAACAGGAGGATCTATGAGGATATCAATACTCCTGGAAGTACTGGTTTCCCCAGGAACTTCGAAAGAAGATTTCTACTGATTTTGTACTAAACTGGTGCCCAGGCAGTGTAAAGGTTAATTATCCCTTCTCTTATTTTTCAGGTACAAATTTTTGTTAAAAGTTTCAGACCATGACAGGATGACTGTCAATGAGACTTTATTTACGAATTAGCACTCTTTGTACTAAACAAGACGGGTGGTGTTTAATGCTAATACTAAGTTATGCCTCTTTGAATCTCTGACTTCTGTGTGGGTTATTTTTGTCTGCTGGAGTTTAATCCCCTCAAGAAGAAAGGAGAGCATAAAATATCTGCTAATGATTACAGTACTTCATCTGCCAAAAATCCCACATATGTTGCTGCTCTCAACAAAGTCTGACTCTTGCAGAGACTTCAAACTAATGACGGTAAGCCACTTTGCACGAGGAAAAGGAAAAAAAAAAAAAGAGCCAACTTTTCATTCCACATTATCATAAGGCTTTTCAGTGCTGAAAAATAATGTGATTATTCTATTCAGCATAACTGGGAATGAAGACCTCTATAAAAAGAAGCAGGGAAACCGCAGGTGACCACGCAGACAACGAACCATATGTATGGTGACCTGCGGTTTCCCTGTTTCTTTCTATAGACTTGCTGTATCAGATTTCACACACTGCTATACCTGAATGTGAAACTTGCTATTTTTGCTGCATTTCACAACATGGGCACAAAAAGTCTGACGTTGCCCCATTCACAGCAGAAAACACACCGTGCTACATTTTACACACATTTTCAGCCTCCAGAGGAATGCAATACAGAATTGCAGAATCAGACAAAAAAGCCACAGCTGCATGACTATGCTCCCCTAGCAAATCTGACATTCACAGTAATTAGTCAGCAGCATAAGAGCCTTCCTTATCTTCTTTCTGTGAAGGCGAGGCAACTAAACTGTTATTTCCTGCATCTTAGCATCTGTAGAACATTTTTTCCTCATTATGATGAAGATCACACACCTGCGTTCTGCATTGTATAATCTAGCAGCTGAGGGGAAGATTTATGCCACCTCAATGTCACCTGTAGTGATTTGCAGAGGAGGACAGGAGCCACGTAGACATATTTGAACTTTTCTGCATCTCATGGACTGATTGACATACAGTTAGATCCATATATATTTGGACACAGGCACAGTTTTATTTTTTTCAGGTATTTACTAAAACATATTCAAGCTATAGTTATATAATGGATATGGGCTGAAAGTGCACACTCTCATGTTTAATTTGAGGGTATGTACAGTTGTGTTCAAAATAATAGCAGTCAGACATCACTAACCTGATCAATCACTGTTTTTGGTAGAAATAATATTTCTACATGGCAAATAATTTACTTGCAGGTGCAGTAGAGTAATAGAAATCCAAAAGACCCAACAGTCATGACATGCATGCTGCTGATTCTGTGTAATTGAATCACTAATTGAAAGGGGCATGTTCAAAATAATAGCAGTGTGGAGTTCTATTAGTGAGGTCATACATTCTTTGAAAAACAGGTGGCAATTATTGCCCTTATTTAAGGAAGGAGGGCAGCAAATGTTGTACATGCTGGTTACAGTGCATTTCTCTCTGAAATTCTGAGGAAAATGGGTTGTTCCAGATATTGTTCAGAAGAGCAGCGTACCTTGATTAAAAAGTTGATTGGAGAGGGGAAAACATATAAAGAAGTGCAGAAAATGATAGGCTGCTCAGCTAAAATGATCGCAAATACATTTAAAATGGCAACCAAAACCTGAAAGACGTGGAAGAAAGCGAAAAACTACCATTCGAATGGATAGAATAGCCAAAATGGCAAGGACTCAGCCAACAATCAGCTCCAGGAAGATCAAAGAAGGTGTAAAGTTACCTGTGAGTACTGTTACAATTAGAAGACGCCTATGTGAAGCCAAGCTATCTGCAAGAAGCCCCCGCAAAGTCCCATTGTTGAAAATAAGACGTGCTGAAGAGGTTACAATTTGCCAAAGAGCACATTGACTGGCCTAAAGAGAAATGGAGCAACATTTTGTGGACTGATGAAAGTAAGATTGTTCTTTTTGAGTCTAGTGGCCGGAGACAGTTTGTCAGACGACCCCCAAACACTGAATTCAAGCCAGAGTACACTGTGAAGACAGTGAAGCATGGTTGCGCAAGCATCATGATATGGGGATGTTTCTCATACTATGGTGTTGGGCCTATTTATCGCATACCAGGGATCATGGATCAGTTTGAATACATCAGAATACTTGAAGAGGTCATGCTGCCTTATGCTGAAGAGGACATGCCCTTGAAATGGGTGTTCCAACAAGACAACGACCCCAAACACACCAGTTAACGTGCAACATCTTGGTTCCAGACCAACAAGATTGACGTTATGGAGTGGCCAGCCCAATCCCCGGATCTTAATCCAATAGAAAACTTGTGGGGTGACATCACAAATGCAGTTTCTGAGGCAAAACCAAGAAATAGAGAAGAACTGTGGAATGTAGTCCAATCATCCTGGGCTGGAATACCTGTTCACAGGTTGGTTGACTCCATGCAACACAGATGTACAGCAGTTCTCAGAAACAGTGCTTATACAACTAAATATAAATTAAGTGATTCAAAGAAAGCAAAATCTTCAAACATTTTTCAGATTATATAGTGAATGTTTGAGTTTGTAAAGAAGAATACAAACACTGCTATTTTTTTGAACAGTCTAATATTCACTTTTCTTCAATTTTTTTTAGATGAACAACACAAATTTGATATATTTTTCTTCATGTTTTGATTTGGAATAGAATGTGTAGTGTTCTGAATGCATTTGTGTGTATAAAAAAAAAAAGCTATTAGAAGGATTTTGAGCTTTATTCACTTTTTTCAACACACTGCTATTATTTTGAACACAACTGTACATCCAAATTGGAGGAAAGATTTAGGAATTACAGCTCTTAAGAATAGCCATTCCCCTCTCTTTCAAGGGCCCAAAAGTAATTGGACAATTGAATATGATCATAAGTAAAATGTAAATTTTTAATATTTTGTTGCGAATCCTTCACTGGCAATGACTGCCTGAAGTCTGGAACCCATGGACATTACCAAAGACTGGGTTTCCTCTGTTCTTTTGCTTTTCCAGGCTCTAACTGCAGCGGTCTTCAGTTGTTCTTTGTGGGTCTTTCTGCCTTTGCAGGAGCTCTGTCCCTGGAGCAGGATTATTGGAGGTGTCACCTACAAAAGTCATCGAGATCCCAGCTGGAGCCTTAGCTGGGGACCTATTTGCAAAGCCTAGTCCCTGGGTCTGGAGAAGCTCACTAGAGAGTGCCAGGAGGAAGTTTGGGGGAAAGTGTCTAACTGTCCTATGGTGGTGTGACAATGCATCTGCCTCAGTGAAAAGTGCCTGACAGATATTGGAAGGAGGCAACTGCTGATCCTGTGGGATTGCAAGTAAATCACCCAAGTGGTGGAAGTTAGCAACCGTGTGTAGCTTTTGGTCTTTTTGGAACAGTCATAGCCACCAGCTTTAGAGATTCTGTGGGACATTTTATGCAGTTCAGCAAGATAGAACAGAGTCCTCAAAAAGTTCAGTTTTGGGGTATCCCATGCTCCCTTTACCACATCCAAGTTCACCATTACAATAAAATCCTAAAAAGACACCCTTACACTGTTCATTCAGGCCAGAGAGTAGGAGTGGAGAAAATGCTGTGTTCCTGGCTGTGTGCACTTTAACTGGGAGGAAGGAATCAAGTTCATCAACGGCTCCTTAGGTGGTGCACTACACTTCAATACAAAAAGACCTTTAATGCAGGGCAGTATAGACTTAATGTACTGTCATTAAATAGATTTGAACTTCTGTGTTCCAATGAACTAGGCTTCTCAAGTAATTTGTGTTATTGATGAATAAATTTGGACTGAATAGGTCAGATATTTTGGCATTCATACCACATGTGGAGCACTAAACCAAGCTCTGTGTTACAGTACCAGA
The DNA here is from genome assembly GCF_062004578.1 of Staurois parvus. Lineage (NCBI taxonomy): Eukaryota > Metazoa > Chordata > Amphibia > Anura > Ranidae > Staurois > Staurois parvus. The sequence continues at coordinate 652,652 of NW_028317995.1, forward strand.
ATTTAACTGATGTCTCTGGGAAAACGTGATGCATTAGCAGAGTTTTGTATCATCTTGAAAAGAGTTTGTATGCATATTTCTGTATATTAGATCTCACTGAACATTTGTAAGTCGGTATGCAATTTTTTTGTAATTCCTTATCATTAAATAGCACATTTCCCAGAGATGTCAGAAACATGCTTGGCCATCAGTATTACTATTAACAAGTAAGGTGTACAGCCCTGACTTGGAGTGTAAGATGGGCTCTCCTTTAAATGGAAGAGAGAGGTTTTTTTTTTTAAATCGGGGGAATGGTCTGAAAAATTTGTTTTGCATTTGTGATTCAGTATATAGCTTTTGATATAGAGATGTTACCACAAAGAAGTAAGGTTCTTCTTGTCTACTATGAACTAATTATATGGAGGGAAGTCAGGATTTCCCCTCACTGAAATATGAGGGCATGCAAATCTTTGCTTTGTGGCAACTTTGTAGCCTGTACAAGGAGTGCATTCAGAGAAAGATACAGTATTTTTTTTTTAGTATCCAGGAAAAGAAAGTTACTCACTGGGATATCATAGGTTCTTCTGGTTGTACCCACTCTACACCCATGTTTACACATACAGTATTTTTAAGGGAAGGTCAATGTAGGATGCTGGTAGGGCCACTATTAAAGTGGAACTACAAATCTAACAAATTGTTTCCCGATACAAACGGGAAATTTAAATATATGGGACTTTTCAGGTGGGTGATCGCTCAAAGAAAAAAAAGTTACATACCAATATAATAAAATACAATCCTTTACTGACAACCAGCCCTAGGACATGGCTGCAACAGTCTTATCATGATTAAACACAAAACACAATAAAGCATGATACAAAGTAGATTGGGTATGAAATTATTAGAACACAACCCTAATGAACCTCTCCACAACTACAATCATAACTAAATACTTCATAAAGCATCGCCCAGAGGGGGAGCAATTCAAAATTTTGTGCCCCCAGAATTTCCAATATATCCGATGATACAGATCTAAATCTATTGATCAAATAATGTGCTGTGAATAAGCTATGAGGTCTCAACATGTTTCACTTAAAAGCTTCTTCAGGGAAAGGAGTTCTGTGACAAAGAATAAAAAACAAAGCATAGGAAGACACTTGATTGTAGCTGTGGAGGAGTTCATTGTGTTCTAATAATTGTGTATCCCATACAATGCTTGCATTTCTCATGTCTCTGTAGAATTATGAGTCCCAGCATATAATTTTTTTATTACTGGTACTTATATAGTGTCATCAATTTACACAGAGCTTCACTGTATTGTACATTCACATCAGTCCCTGCCCTCAAAGAGCTTACAATCTAAGGCCCCTAACTCACATTCATACATACACGTACTAGGGCAAATTTAGAAAGGAGCCAATTAACCTACGAACATATCTTTGGAGTGTGGGAGGAAACTGGATTACCCAAAAGAAACCAACGCAGGCAAAGAGGGAACATGAAACCTCTGTATTACACTTGCATTTTTTTATTATCATTCCTATTATACGGGATTTATATAGTGCCAACAGTTTACACAGTGCTTTACAACATAGAATTTCACTTGTCTCTGTGGGACTAGAAGTCCCAGTGTACAACACTTTAATTTTTCCTATTTAAATTTTTTAGATCAGTTGTCCTTATACTGCAGTATTACATCTGGATGCAGCCCTTTGCTTGCCTTTATCCAGCCCTGGACATGATTAACCACGTTTACAAACATTTACACGTGTTTACCAGCATTTAGCGTTTGAAACGCCAGTAAAATCGACTCCTGAACACAAGTTTGGTGCATTCAAAAAAAAACGACTGAAAACTCAACTGCCTGTAAATGACTGTAAACGACATAGTGTACATGAACACATATGAAAACATTAGGGAGAGCTCAGGGGTTGCTGAAAAAAAATGCTGAAGAGCTCCTGAACGTCAGTTTAGCAGCTGCAGTGTACGTGAGCCCTTTCACCATGGATGTCAAACTGGCGGCCCTCCAGCTGTTGCCAAACTACAAGTCCCATGAGGCATTGCAAGATTGACAATTACAAGCATGACTCCCAAAGGCAGAGGCATGATGGGACTTGTAGTTTCGCAACAGCTGGAGGGCCACCAGTTTGACACCCCTGCCTTACACCATTCAAATGTCTTACTGCGGCCGAGCATCTCATCACCAAACTGTGCTTGAAGTCTTCTGTAGATATCCGTGGGTTTTATGCCTTTGTTTACAAGAAACTTCATCACTACACGCTGTTCCATGCACGCACTAACACTGCTGTCTGCCATCTTGATTAACGGTCCCTGGGCTGTCCCACAACATGTGTGCCGCCTATCAGTAATAGGACATACTTGCCACTTACTACTCTGTGTACGACCGCCACGCTAGCATCCCTTTTTATACCTGTAAAATGAAATGTTCCAGTTTGACTTGAATGCCCCTCGGACTTTCCAGATTAAAATAAATCAAAGTGTGGTTTTGCTTTGCGTATTAACATGTCTTCCTAGGCAACAACAATGTGCGTCATGGCTCACATTCACACACGTCGCCGTTCATAGATGTGCATTATGAGGTGAGTTGACATGCTTTGATGTGCATTAAAGCAGAACTAGAAAATGTATATTATATAGGGGGCGCTTGTTGGAGCCCAACCTCTCTAGCTGTAGGATAAAGGTGGCAGATGGATATCAGGGATGGATGGATGGATGGATGGATGGATGGGAGCAGTAACACTGAGGCAGCTCTTCTTAGAGTGGAAGCAAGGCTCTAATGCAGTAACAAGAAAAAGAGAGGAAGGCGCCTCTAAGTGCAGTATTGACAATTTATTCAGTAAACAATGGAAAATTTGCACTTACAAGATAAATTTGCACTTACAAGATCTTGCAAGTGCAAATTTTCCACTGTTTACTGAATAAATTGTCAATACTGCACTTAGAGGCACCTTCCTCTCTTTTTCTCATTAAAGCAGAACTATACTTACCTGTTCTCCAGCCTTGTGATCCCCTGGACCTCCCTGCTGGCTGCTGACATCTTCAGCCCAGCTGTTTCCATTGACCAGGCTGAGATGACATCACTCCCGCACATGTACGAAAGTTCAGTCAGCTTGGCATTGCCGGAATTCTTACACTGAGCTGCACACGAGTGGCTCAATGTACAGTGTGATCAGGCAGGTAACTTCAACGCAGCATATCTCTTCTCCATTCAAAATCCTGTCTGTTCCCATTTTTTTCTTTTTAGGTAAAGTCCCACTTTGATGCACCTTGATGCGTTTCCACCCTTAAAGGATAGGTTTACCTTTAGAAACGTTACATGTTCCACCTGTTTTTAGGCCCCATGTACACGGGACACTTCTGAATGATGGAAACTGACTGCTGGAAAACGTAGCTTCAAAAATGTCTGTTTAGCCATGTTTGCATATTGCGTTTATGCGCGTTTATATGCGTTTGCGTTTAGAAGCGTTTTTTAAAGATAAGCACAGGAGAACCTCCCAAGTGCCCAGAATGCACTGAAAACTGGTAAATTATTAACTATTTCAGACTGTTTCAGAGAAATACAGAGAGTAGAAGCAGAGACAGCAGTATGTGTTGAGAGTAGCTCATTAACATATCTTTTGTTTCCAAGTGTGGGAAAGGTGTCTGGTGAAGTGAGTCATTAAGGCCACCTGGCAGGGGGTCTTCATGAGGAATTATGGGCATTAACATATCTTTTGTTTCCAAGGGTGGAAGAGATCTGAGGTGTGAATTGGTCATTACAATGTGTGACAAGCTTGGTAGGAACAACAGTGTTTTATCCATCTGAGTACCTTGAAAATGCTTTGCATGCATTTTTCATGATGAAAAAAACAGCATTTGGAAGTGGAAGAGTTGAAAAAAATTTTCAAGCGCAAACGCTTATAAACGCGATTTGCCACGTTTAGTCATGTTTTGCGTTTGAAACGCTGATAAAATCAACTGCTGAATGCAAGTTTTCTGTGTTAAAAAAAGCGCCTGTAAACTCAACTGCCTGTAAACGACTGTAAACAATGATGTGTACATGGACACATAGGAAAACATTAGGGAGAGTTCAGGGGCTGCTGAAAAAAACACTGAACAGCTCCTAAACGTGAGTTTATCAGCTGCAGTGTACATGAGCACTTAGGGTGGATCATGTGACATGCTCCTATAGCTGCAGCCACCCTCCCTCCTTCTGACAGATAGTATGGGGAAAAGTCTCCCCATACTGTCAAATTTGAAAACAGCAGGACCGTACGGGGCTCCGCCCACACAGTCGCATCGTTCATTCATGGACTTCCATGAATAAATGAACTGCAAGTCCCAGCAGCCTTAGCAGCTGTGGGCTTGTATTTTTCAATGACCTACGGCACTGTGGTAGTGCATTGAAGTTTCCTGTCAGAATATTTGCTTGCTTATGAATCCCGTACGGCATGCAGAAATTCTGACAGGTCTGCAGGAGACCTGCATGGCATCAGCGATCTACTGGCCGATAGTCCAATGCGTTCCAGGATCCTGTAGACAAAAATAATAAATGTACATTTTTTTACCAGCAAAAAATGTGCATTTATTATTTTTGTCTAAAAGGTGAACTTATACTTTAAAGCGGAGCTCTACTCAAAAGGGGAAGTTCCACTTTAAGGACTGCTCCCCCACTCCCCTTTAAGGATTGGCACCTTTGAAGGACGGGGGGGTAGTGGCTACCCAAATTTGACAGGTAACCGCTCCCACTTCCGGTCCAATCGCCTAGGCGATCGGAAGCGGGTGTCCTCCCTCCCTGTAGTTTTTTGTGACACGTGACAGGTCCCAGAAGACTACAGGACCATTCCTGAAGTGCAGCGCTACTTGCGCATACGCAGTGGGCACCCGGCTGGGAAGCCGCAAGCTATCACAGCTGGGTGCCCACACTGAAGATGCCAGCGACTGGAATACAGGACGGCCGGGGAAACGGGATGCAGGGGACACACCGCGGGACTGAGGGACAGGTAAGTGGCTGTTTTTTAAAAGTCAGCAGCTACAGTTTTTGTAGCTGCTGACTTTTATTTTTTGACAGGGTGAGTGGAACTCCGCTTTAAGCAGCACCACAGGTAAACTTGTAAACCCTACTGCTGGAGTAACAGGCCACCCTACAGTCTGCACTTTGCCCACGAGAGGGCGCTCCAGTGAAACAAGTGGCGGATTCAGAGAAGACAAGATTTTTAGAAATTGTTCTCACATTTCTCCCGTCCACCTTTACCTTAATCACCGAAATCTCATCTCCTTAACAAAAGCTCTTACATTGGAACTGCTGGCATTCTTATTTTTATAAACTACACGGTTGAAATCACTTGACCACAGTAATAATGGCCGCCTGAGTTTCTCTTTTCCCGCCGTACGTGCAACCCTTTACTGATTGGTGACGTATACTAGAAGGCGGCTGGTAATTGGCGAAAGTTTTGTACAGCGGTTTCCGCTTCCGGAATCGGGCGCAGAGGGAGGAGTTAACCCTTGATGCCCGCCCCCTTGGTCGAGTTTCTGGGGATGCATGGTGAGACATGGCCAGTGAGGAGGTGAGTGGTTAGTAGAAGCACGTGTGGCATTGTGGAGTGTTCTTATGTAGGAGAGGCGCTCTTTGTATGAGGAATCACTGAGGTCTCTCGTATTCGGTTATGTAGGGAAATAGTCGCTGTGTTATCAGTATGTATGATGACGGCTCCCCCTTCATGGCGGTTATTGTTGTAGCCAGGAGTATAAACAATTGTATTCCAAGTAGATGTAAAGACACTCACTAAAATGTTATACAGCCATTCATGTGCTCATCTCTTACTCAGTGACATGGGGGCTGGAGGTGGACCTTTGCATGTCTTTATCCGGTCCTTGGGGCACTATGTGTCTTCTATGAGGGACTATTCCTGCCGCTGACACCGACAATTCTCCATAATTACTGACACCAGTGATACAAGGAACTATTCCTGCCACTGACACCAACAATTGTCCATAATTACTGACACCAGTGATACAAGGAACTATTCCTGCCACTGACACCGACAATTCTCCAGAATTACTGACACCAGTGATACAAGGAACTATTCCTGCCACTGACACCAACAATTGTCCATAATTACTGACACCAGTGATACAAGGAACTATTCCTGCCACTGACACCAACAATTGTCCATAATTACTGACACCAGTGATACAAGGAACTATTCCTGCCGCTGACACCGACAATTGTCCATAATTACTGACACCAGTGATACAAGGAACTATTCCTTCCACTGACACCAGTAATACAAGGAACTATTCCTTCCACTGACACCAGTGATACAAGGAACTATTCCTTCCACTGACACCAGTGATACAAGGAACTATTCCTTCCACTGACACCAGTGATACAAGGAACTATTCCTTCCACTGACACCAGTGATACAAGGAACTATTCCTTCCACTGACACCAGTGATACAAGGAACTATTCCTGCCACTGACACCAGTGATACAAGGAACTATTCCTGCCACTGACACCAGTGATACAAGGAACTATTCCTGCCACTGACACCAGTGATACAAGGAACTATTCCTGCCACTGACACCAGTGATACAAGGAACTATTCCTGCCACTGACACCAGTGATACAAGGAACTATTCCTGCCACTGACACCAGTGATACAAGGAACTATTCCTGCCACTGACACCAGTGGTACAAGGAACTATTCCTGCCACTGACACCAGTGGTACAAGGAACTATTCCTGCCACTGACACCAGTGATACAAGGAACTATTCCTGCCACTGACACCAGTGATACAAGGAACTATTCCTGCCACTGACACCAGTGATACAAGGAACTATTCCTGCCACTGACACCAGTGATACAAGGAACTATTCCTGCCACTGACACCAGTGGTACAAGGAACTATTCCTGCCACTGACACCAGTGGTACAAGGAACTATTCCTGCCACTGACACCAGTGGTACAAGGAACTATTCCTGCCACTGACACCAGTGGTACAAGGAACTATTCCTGCCACTGACACCAGTGGTACAAGGAACTATTCCTGCCACTGACACCAGTGATACAAGGAACTATTCCTGCCGCTGACACCGACAATTGTCCATAATTACTGACACCAGTGATACAAGGAACTATTCCTGCCGCTGACACCAGTGATACAAGGAACTATTCCTTCCGCTGACACCGACAATTGTCCAGAATTACTGACACCAGTGATACAAGGAACTATTCCTGCTGCTGACACCAGTGATACAAGGAACTATTCCTTCCGCTGACACCGACAATTGTCCAGAATTACTGACACCAGTGATACAAGGAACTATTCCTTTCGCTGACACCGACAATTGTCCAGAATTACTGACACCAGTGATACAAGGAACTATTCCTGCCGCTGACACCGACAATTGTCCATAATTACTGATACCAGTGATACAAGGAACTATTCCTGACAATGACAATTGTCCATAAATACTGACACCAGTGATACAAGGAACTATTCCTTCCACTGACACCAACAATTGTTCATAATTACTGACACAAGGAACTATTCCTTCCACTGACATCGACAATTATCCATAAATTACTGACACCAACATTACAAGGGACTGTTTCTCTCCTGACACCAACAATGAGGCATAATTCCTGCCACTGACACCAATGATACTAGGAACTATTCCTTCTACAGGTGAAACTCGAAAAATTAGAATATCGTGCAAAAGTTCATTTATTTCAGTAATGCAACTTAAAAGGTGAAACTAATATATGAGATAGACTCATTACATGCAAAGCAAGATAGTTCAAGCCGTGATTTGTCATAATTGTGATGATTATGGCTTACAGCTCATGAAAACCCCAAATCCACAATCTCAGAAAATTAGAATATTACATGCAATCAATAAAACAAGGATTGTACATAGAACAATATCGGACCTCTGAAAAGTATAAGCATGCATATGTACTCAGGACTTGGTTTGGGCCCCTTTTGCAGCAATTACTGCCTCAATGCGGCGTGGCATGGAAGATATCAGCCTGTGGCACTGCTGAGGTGTTAAGGAAGACCAGGATGCTTCAATAGCGGCCTTCAGCTCTTCTGCATTGTTCGGTCTCATGTCTCTCATCTTTCTCTTGGCAATGCCCCATAGATTCTCTATGGGGTTCAGGTCAGGCGAGTTTGCTGGCCAATCAAGCACAGTAATCCCACGGTCATTGAACCAGGTTTTGGTGCTTTTGGCAGTGTGGGCAGGTGCCACGTCCTGCTGGAAAATGAAGTCAGCATTCCCATAAAGCTCGTCTGTGGAAGGAAGCATGAAGTGCTCCAAAATCTCTTGGTAGACGGCTGCGTTGACCCTGGACTTAATGAAGCACAGTGGACCAACACCAGCAGATGACATGGCTCCCCAAATCAACACAGACTGTGGAAACTTCACACTGGACTTCAAGCATCTTGCAGTGTGTGCCTCTCCATTCTTCCTCCATACTCTGGGTCCTTGGTTTCCAAATGAGATGAAAAAGTTGCTCTCATCAGAAAAGAGGACTTTGGACCACTGAGCAACAGACCAGGTCTGTTTTTCTTTAGCCCAGGTAAGACGCTTCTGACGTTGTTTGTTGTTCAGGAGCGGCTTGACAAGAGGAATACCACATTTGAAGCCCATGTCCAGGATCTATCTGCGTGTGGTGGCTCTTGATGCACTGACTCCAGCCTCAGTCCACTCCTTGTGAAAGTCCCCAACACTTTTGAATGGCCTTTTCCTGACAATCCTCTCCATGCTGCGGTCATCCCTGCTGCTTGTGCACCTTTTTCTTCCACACATGTGCCTTCCACATAACTTTCTATTAATGTGTTTTGATACAGCACTTTGGGAACATCCAACTTTTTTTGCAATTACCTTTTGAGGCTTTCCCTCCTTATGGAGGGTGTCAATGATGGTTTTCTGCACAACTGTCAGGTCAGCAGTCTTTCCCATGGTTGTGATTCCTACTGAACCAGACTGAGAGACCATTTAAAGGCTCAGGAACCCTTTGCAGGTGTTATGGCTTAATTAGCTGATTAGAGTGGGACACTTTGAGCCTAGAATATTGCACCTTTTCATAATATTCTAATTTTCTGAGATTGTGGATTTGGGGTTTTCATGAGTTGTAAGCCATAATCATCACAATTATGACAAATCACGGCTTGAACTATCTTGCTTTGCATGTAATGAGTCTACCTCATATATTAGTTTCACCTTTTAAGTTGCATTACTGAAATAAATGAACTTTTGCACGATATTCTAATTTTTTGAGTTTCACCTGTACTTCCACCAACAATGAGGCATACTTCCTGCCACTGACACCAATGATATTAGGAACTATTCCTTCTACTTCCACCAACAATGAGGCATTATTCCTGCAACTGACACCAATAATACTAGGAACTATTATTTCTACTTCCTAGTGATACTAGGAACTCTTTTTTCCACCAACAATGAAGCATGATTCCTGCAACTGACACCAGTGATACTAGGAACTATTATTTTCCCTATCACCAAGGATACAAGGAACTATTCCTCCCACTGACACCAACAATACCAGGAACTATTCCTCTCACTAACACCAGGGAACTATTCCTCCCACTGACATTACAAGGAACTATTCCTCCCGCTAACACTAACAATGAGGCACGATTCCTGCCACTGACACCAGCGATACAATGAACTATTCCTTCCACTTACACCAACAATGAGGCATAATTCCTGCCCCTGACACAAGTGATACAAGGAACTATTCCTTCCACTTACGCCAACAATGTGGCATAATTCCTGCCACTGTTACCAATGATACTAGGAACAATTCAACTCACACCAATGATGGGTGTTTTTCCTCCCACTGACACCAACAATACAAGGAACCATTCCTCCCACTGACACCAGCGATACAAGGAACTATTCCTCCCACTGACACCAGCAATACAAGGAACTATTCCTCCCACTGACACCAGCAATACAAGGAACTATTCCTCCCACTGACACCAGCAATACAAGGAACTATTCCTCCCACTGACACCAGCAATACAAGGAACTATTCCTCCCACTGACACCAACAATACAAGGAACTATTCCTCCCAGTGACTACAAGGAACTATTCCTCCCAGTGACTACAAGGAACTATTCCTCCCAGTGACGCCAAGGATACAAGGAACTATTCCTCCCAGTGACGCCAAGGATACAAGGAACTATTCCTCCCAGTGATGCCAAGGATACAAGGAACTATTTCTCCCACTGACACCAGGGATACAAGGAACTATTCCTCCCACTGACACCAGGGATACAAGGAACTATTCCTCCCACTGACACCAGGGATACAAGGAACTATTCCTCCCACTGACACCAGGGATACAAGGAACTATTCCTCCCACTGACACCAGGGATACAAGGAACTATTCCTCCCACTGACACCAGGGATACAAGGAACTATTCCTTCCACTGATGCCAAGGATACAGGGAACCATTCCTCCCACTTACAACAACAATGGGGCATTTTGCCTCCCACTGACACCAACAATGGGCCACTTTTCCACCCACTGACCTCAACGGTACAGGGAGCCATTCCTCCCACTGACACCAACGATACAAGGAACTATTTCTCCCACTGACACCAACGATACAAAGAACTATTTCTCCCGCTGACACCAACGATACAAAGAACTATTTCTCCCACTGACACCAACGATACAAGGAACTATTTCTCCCACTGACACCAGGGATGCAAGACACTATTCCTCCCACTGACACCAGGGATGCAAGACACTATTCCTCCCACTGACACCAGGGATGCAAGGCACTATTCCTCCCACTGACACCAGGGATGCAAGACACTATTCCTCCCACTGACACCAGGGATGCAAGGCACTATTCCTCCCACTGACACCAGGGATGCAAGGCACTATTCCTCCCACTGACACCAGGGATGCAAGGCACTATTCCTCCCACTGACACCAGGGATGCAAGGCACTATTCCTCCCACTGACACCAGGGATGCAAGGCACTATTCCTCCCACTGACACCAGGGATGCAAGGCACTATTCCTCCCACTGACACCAGGGATGCAAGGCACTATTCCTCCCACTGACACCATGGATGCAAGGCACTATTCCTCCCACTGACACCAGGGATGCAAGGCACTATTTCTCCCACTGACACCAGGGATGCAAGCCACTATTCCTCCCACTGACACCAGGGATGCAAGCCACTATTCCTCCCACTGACACCAGGAATGCAAGGCGCTATTCCTCCCACTGACACCAGGAATGCAAGGCGCTATTCCTCCCACTGACACCAGGGACGCAAGGCGCTATTCCTCCCACTGTGACCAGGGACGCAAGGCGCTATTCCTCCCACTGTGACCAGGGACGCAAGGCGCTATTCCTCCCACTGTGACCAGGGACGCAAGGCGCTATTCCTCCCACTGTGACCAGGGACGCAAGGCGCTATTCCTCCCACTGTGACCAGGGACGCAAGGCGCTATTCCTCCCACTGTGACCAGGGACGCAAGGCGCTATTCCTCCCACTGTGACCAGGGACGCAAGGCGCTATTCCTCCCAATGTGACCAGGGACGCAAGGCGCTATTCCTCCCACTGTGACCAGGGACGCAAGGCGCTATTCCTCCCACTGTGACCAGGGACGCAAGGCGCTATTCCTCCCACTGTGACCAGGGACGCAAGGAGCTATTCCTCCCACTGTGACCAGGGACGCAAGGAGCTATTCCTCCCACTGTGACCAGGGACGCAAGGAGCTATTCCTCCCACTGTGACCAGGGACGCAAGGAGCTATTCCTCCCACTGTGACCAGGGACGCAAGGAGCTATTCCTCCCACTGTGACCAGGGACGCAAGGAGCTATTCCTCCCACTGTGACCAGGGACGCAAGGAGCTATTCCTCCCACTGTGACCAGGGACGCAAGGAGCTATTCCTCCCACTGTGACCAGGGACGCAAGGAGCTATTCCTCCCACTGTGACCAGGGACGCAAGGAGCTATTCCTCCCACTGTGACCAGGGACGCAAGGAGCTATTCCTCCCACTGTGACCAGGGACGCAAGGAGCTATTCCTCCCACTGTGACCAGGGACGCAAGGAGCTATTCCTCCCACTGTGACCAGGGACGCAAGGAGCTATTCCTCCCACTGTGACCAGGGACGCAAGGAGCTATTCCTCCCACTGTGACCAGGGACGCAAGGAGCTATTCCTCCCACTGACACCAACGATACAAGGAACTATTTCTCCCACTGACACCAACGATACAAGGAACTATTTCTCCCACTGACACCAGGGATGCAAGACACTATTCCTCCCACTGACACCAGGGATGCAAGACACTATTCCTCCCACTGACACCAGGGATGCAAGGCACTATTCCTCCCACTGACACCAGGGATGCAAGACACTATTCCTCCCACTGACACCAGGGATGCAAGGCACTATTCCTCCCACTGACACCAGGGATGCAAGGCACTATTCCTCCCACTGACACCAGGGATGCAAGGCACTATTCCTCCCACTGACACCAGGGATGCAAGGCACTATTCCTCCCACTGACACCAGGGATGCAAGGCACTATTCCTCCCACTGACACCATGGATGCAAGGCACTATTCCTCCCACTGACACCAGGGATGCAAGGCACTATTTCTCCCACTGACACCAGGGATGCAAGGCGCTATTCCTCCCACTGACACCAGGGATGCAAGGCGCTATTCCTCCCACTGACACCAGGAATGCAAGGCGCTATTCCTCCCACTGACACCAGGAATGCAAGGCGCTATTCCTCCCACTGACACCAGGGACGCAAGGCGCTATTCCTCCCACTGTGACCAGGGACGCAAGGCGCTATTCCTCCCACTGTGACCAGGGACGCAAGGCGCTATTCCTCCCACTGTGACCAGGGACGCAAGGCGCTATTCCTCCCACTGTGACCAGGGACGCAAGGCGCTATTCCTCCCACTGTGACCAGGGACGCAAGGCGCTATTCCTCCCACTGTGACCAGGGACGCAAGGCGCTATTCCTCCCACTGTGACCAGGGACGCAAGGCGCTATTCCTCCCACTGTGACCAGGGACGCAAGGCGCTATTCCTCCCACTGTGACCAGGGACGCAAGGCGCTATTCCTCCCACTGTGACCAGGGACGCAAGGCGCTATTCCTCCCACTGTGACCAGGGACGCAAGGCGCTATTCCTCCCACTGTGACCAGGGACGCAAGGAGCTATTCCTCCCACTGTGACCAGGGACGCAAGGAGCTATTCCTCCCACTGTGACCAGGGACGCAAGGAGCTATTCCTCCCACTGTGACCAGGGACGCAAGGAGCTATTCCTCCCACTGTGACCAGGGACGCAAGGAGCTATTCCTCCCACTGTGACCAGGGACGCAAGGAGCTATTCCTCCCACTGTGACCAGGGACGCAAGGAGCTATTCCTCCCACTGTGACCAGGGACGCAAGGAGCTATTCCTCCCACTGTGACCAGGGACGCAAGGAGCTATTCCTCCCACTGTGACCAGGGACGCAAGGCGCTATTCCTCCCACTGTGACCAGGGACGCAAGGCGCTATTCCTCCCACTGTGACCAGGGACGCAAGGCGCTATTCCTCCCACTGTGACCAGGGACGCAAGGAGCTATTCCTCCCACTGTGACCAGGGACGCAAGGAGCTATTCCTCCCACTGTGACCAGGGACGCAAGGAGCTATTCCTCCCACTGTGACCAGGGACGCAAGGAGCTATTCCTCCCACTGTGACCAGGGACGCAAGGAGCTATTCCTCCCACTGTGACCAGGGACGCAAGGAGCTATTCCTCCCACTGTGACCAGGGACGCAAGGAGCTATTCCTCCCACTGTGACCAGGGACGCAAGGAGCTATTCCTCCCACTGACACCAACGATACAAGGAACTATTTCTCCCACTGACACCAACGATACAAGGAACTATTTCTCCCACTGACACCAGGGATGCAAGACACTATTCCTCCCACTGACACCAGGGATGCAAGACACTATTCCTCCCACTGACACCAGGGATGCAAGGCACTATTCCTCCCACTGACACCAGGGATGCAAGACACTATTCCTCCCACTGACACCAGGGATGCAAGGCACTATTCCTCCCACTGACACCAGGGATGCAAGGCACTATTCCTCCCACTGACACCAGGGATGCAAGGCACTATTCCTCCCACTGACACCAGGGATGCAAGGCACTATTCCTCCCACTGACACCAGGGATGCAAGGCACTATTCCTCCCACTGACACCAGGGATGCAAGGCACTATTCCTCCCACTGACACCATGGATGCAAGGCACTATTCCTCCCACTGACACCAGGGATGCAAGGCGCTATTTCTCCCACTGACACCAGGGATGCAAGGCGCTATTCCTCCCACTGACACCAGGGATGCAAGGCGCTATTCCTCCCACTGACACCAGGAATGCAAGGCGCTATTCCTCCCACTGACACCAGGAATGCAAGGCGCTATTCCTCCCACTGTGACCAGGGACGCAAGGCGCTATTCCTCCCACTGTGACCAGGGACGCAAGGCGCTATTCCTCCCACTGTGACCAGGGACGCAAGGCGCTATTCCTCCCACTGTGACCAGGGACGCAAGGCGCTATTCCTCCCACTGTGACCAGGGACGCAAGGCGCTATTCCTCCCACTGTGACCAGGGACGCAAGGCGCTATTCCTCCCACTGTGACCAGGGACGCAAGGCGCTATTCCTCCCACTGTGACCAGGGACGCAAGGCGCTATTCCTCCCACTGTGACCAGGGACGCAAGGCGCTATTCCTCCCACTGTGACCAGGGACGCAAGGCGCTATTCCTCCCACTGTGACCAGGGACGCAAGGCGCTATTCCTCCCACTGTGACCAGGGACGCAAGGCGCTATTCCTCCCACTGTGACCAGGGACGCAAGGAGCTATTCCTCCCACTGTGACCAGGGACGCAAGGAGCTATTCCTCCCACTGTGACCAGGGACGCAAGGAGCTATTCCTCCCACTGTGACCAGGGACGCAAGGAGCTATTCCTCCCACTGTGACCAGGGACGCAAGGAGCTATTCCTCCCACTGTGACCAGGGACGCAAGGAGCTATTCCTCCCACTGTGACCAGGGACGCAAGGAGCTATTCCTCCCACTGTGACCAGGGACGCAAGGAGCTATTCCTCCCACTGATGCCAAGGATACAGGGAACCATTCCTCCCACTTACACCAACAATGGGGCATGATTCCATCTACTGACAACGATGATGTACCTTGCCTCCCACTGACACCAATTATGAGGTATTGTTTGCTCCCACACTATGGCATTTTCTACTCCCACTGACCATACTCCAGCCCCCTTAAAGTAAAGTTTGGAGCCCCCTTCTCTTGGTGAACACATAACACAAATGTGGGTTTTGCTGTACATATACATCCATAGCAGCCTGAGGCTGTGTGCTGAGAACACACTCACGGTATTCTCACAGTACACTAACCCCAGATGTCACCAACCACTGTCGGTCAAGGCTTCTGATCAGGTGCCTGATCATAGGATCACTGTGAAAGCCAATCACAATAGCTATGAGAGCCAATCTCAAAAAAACTTGCATGTGGAGGACCAGAGGAGGGGTGGAGCAGAGGGATCAAGTTATATAGGGTGAAGATTCGCTTTAAATCTGCAGCTCTCAATAACACCGTTATGCCAACAATACACATATATGAGTTGGGTGGGCATTGTATTGTTCTGAGGTGCACTCCATCAGCACCTACAGAACTGTGGCTGAGCTGTCACTGACACCTCATGGTCAACTACCGACAGTCAAGACCCGCCTGCCTAATCATTGTCCTGCTGCTCAGTTGCCACAGCTCGTGTCCTACGTCATCTTCCTTTCCTCATGTCATTAGGAGTCAGCTGTCTCTTCCAGGCTCTTGCAACCAGCTCACACTGACGTATGCCAAGCCTACCCACCGGCTGCTTTGAGTCCCTGCTCCTGCAGCTTCCTGAAATATAGGATGGTAATATTGGAGGCTGCAGGGACATACCATTTTTGCCCAAGTAAGAATGGGGTCGGTGACAGAAAAAAAATTTTTTTTTTTTTAAAATGTAAACCGTCAGGAGAAACTGTCTTTTACTTTAAAGAGGGGTAGTGCAGGTAGGTAAAGTCATTTGGGGGAATGGAGGTTTACTTTAACCAAATCCGGACACTTTAACCCCCTTCCTGTCCAGGCCAATTTTCAGCTTTCAGTGCTATCACACTTTGATGACAATTGCACAGTCATGCAACACTGTACCCATATGAATTTTTTAGCATTTTTATAAGACCGATAAAGATTTATTTTGGTGGTATTTATTCACTGCTGGGATTTTTATTTTATTTTGCTATGTAAATGAAAAAGTCCAAAAAATTAGAAGAAAGTGTTTTTCTTATAAAATTTTGCAAATAAATAATATTTCATCATACATATTGGCCAAAATGTATTCTGTTATCTTTTTAGTAAAAAAAAAAAAAAAACCCAAATTAGTTTATAACCAAAAATTATAATTTTTAAACACTTTTTTTTTTTACATTTTTATTGTATTCTTATATTATTTATTTATTTTTACATACTGTCACCCTAGCAGTACAGTGTCACCATGGTGACACTGTACTACTTGGGGGGGTGTGATGAAGGTTTTTTTTTTTTTTACAATGATTGCTTTTACACCCATAAAGGCTGTAAAAGCAATCATTTCTCCTTCTCTCAAGCTGCATCCTTGCAGGCATTGAGAACTACTGTGTGAGCTGTGATTGGACACAGCTTGTCACATGGTACAAGGCTGTTGTGAATAGCCTTGTACCATGTGACCGCTGTGATCATTCACAGATTTCACACGTAGTAAGCAATGATGTCATTGCTTACTACTCTGCATGTGATCACTGATTGGTCAATCAGTGATCACATGATCGGGACCTCGCACAGAGGTCCCGTTCGACAATCAGTGTTCCACTGTGTCCCAGGGAACGCGCACAAGCAGGGGGCGGGGAGGCTGTTTATAAACGGCCACCCAACCCTGCACTGCCACCGTCCGGCTGTTTCTGTACAATGGCCAGACGGGAGGTGGTTAAAATATAACCTGGTGATCCTGCCTTGAAGGTGTTTGTTCAGGAACTTTATATTTATTGGGTGACAATGCTGTGTTTCTGTCTTCCAGTTGTATTCTGGGATTTGTCACCCTATAACGTGCTTCCAATGGTGACAAGTGGCCATATCAGCACATTTTAGGCTAGGTTCACATCTATGAATGTAAAATTGTGCATTTTCCTTACATTGCTAGAAATATGCTGCTCTGTAGCAGATGCATGGGGGTGCCATTAATTATTAATGACGCCCCCTCACATCAACAAACATGCGCACCAAACCTCATGGTTCCACATAATAAAGGGTCAGGACCTTTCTTTGCACTTCTCATGGGTAGGGCAGCCCATTGAAATGACCAGGCTGCCTTACACCTGACACGTGCACACACAAAATTGGAACCAAGGTTTAAGCAGGCATGTTCACTGTTGGCACCATCAGGAATCCCACCCTGTGAAATGACATGCAGTCATCACTGAAGTGCTTGCATGTAGATAGGAAGAGGCTGCAGCACTGAGATGTAACAAAGAAGGTGAAGGCAACTAAACCCCGGACCCTGCATTCACTATATCTGGTCTCCCACAGTACACACAACATGGAAATGCAATGTTCTTTATTGTACATCATGGGACACAGAGCAGGCTATTCATGACTATGTGGGTTAAATGCCACCTATAGGTGAATGGACACTGGCCAACCAATCGGAGATGAAGTTTTCCCCTATATAACCCCTATGCAGAAAGTACTTCAGTTTTTTTTGCCAGTGTCTGTAAGGTGGATGGTCACTGAAATGTTTCATGTGCTCTTGGAGCATACCTAAAGGTCCATAATGGCTCTATTAGAGAATCAGGGACTTTAATCGGATCTATTCGCAAAGCTGTTAGCCAAAATGGATGCTACCCAAGCCTTGCTGAATAAGGAGAAGAATCCAAGGGGTTTTGCCTGTAATGCAGCCTTACGGTGCTGGACCCTGCATAACGGAACCCTGTGCAGTATAATATTGACCAAGGCACTTTCCGGTGGGGTGCTGTACAGGTCTGAGGCAGTGGCCCCACATACTCGGGGACCGAGTCCTTGAAGCTGTGCATGACAAAGCCCAGCATGATGAGTGAAGGTTCGACTCGTTTTATGATTGAGTCCTGCAGCGGGAACGGTAAGCTTACATTTGCAGTATTTCTGTGAAAAATCTGACTGGTCATTCTCCCAGTGGCCATTGGGGACAGTGTGCGGTGTGGTCTGGCCAGGCTATGGTCTGTGTGTCTCTAAGGGAGTATTGGGCTGCAGTTTCACCACCAGCCATTAGAGGTCATGGGGGCCGCTCTCTATAGCCTACACTTTTTCAGTGGAGGCAGGAAGTAGATGGGTGGCTGTTTTAGCTTGTGTTTGAAGTCCCATGTGGCTGGCGGTTTGTGAGGCTCCTGAGAGGTAGCAGGGACACGGAGCGGTCTGTGGCTGGATGATGATGTGTGGGTATTTCCTAGGGGAGTTGCATGACGGCACATTATTTTACACTGCATAATCCTGGGGATAGGGGGTGTAGAACTGTTTCCTGATACCCCTGCTGGGGTATCGGTGTATTTAAAGTAGTTGAGTCTCCAGAGTAGCTTAGATTCTATCTGCAGGAGCTTTCATTTAAACTGCACTGAAGCAGCATGGAGGCTGCATTCAGGCCAAATTTGATACATGTGTTTGCCTAGTATGAAGTCAAGTGCAGTTACTTTTGACACAGTTCTTTGAAATAATACACTTCTAGAAAGCGGGGCAGTTGCAGCAGTGTACAGTGCCTTGAAAAAGTATTCATACCCCGTGAAATTTTTGACATTTTGTCATGTTACAACCAAAAACATAAACGTATTTTATTGGGATTTTATGTGATAGACCAACACAAAGTGGCACATAATTGTGAAGTGGAAGGAAAATGATAAATGATTTTCAAAATTGTTTACTAATAAATATCTGAAAAGTGTGTCGTGCATTTGTATTCAGCCCCCCTGAGTCAATACTTTGTAGAACCACCTTTCGCTGCAATTACAGTTGCAAGTCTTTTTGGGTATGTCTCTACCAGCTTTGCACATCTAGAGAGTGACATTTTTGCCCATTCTTCTTTGCAAAATATCTCAAGTTCTGTCAGATTGGATGGAGAGCGTTGGTGAACAGCAATTTTCAAGTCTTGCCTCAGATCCTCATTTGGATTTAGGTCTGGACTGTGATTCCAACTGCATTCAGACATGCATACCTAATGCATAAATTGCATTCAGACATGCATACCTAATGCATAAATTGCATTCAGACATGCATACCTGATGCATAGACTGCATTCAGACATGCATACTGAATTGCATAAAACTGTATAGGTACATGCATATTTAAGCTGCATACTAATATGCATAAACTACATACGTACATGCATTCTTAAATGCGTTCTTGCATAAACTGCATATTTGTACTTTGGGGGGGGGTTGTAAAAAACCCGCTAAAAGCCGCAAACGCGGCTAAACGCTAATGCAAAACTGCTACAATAACTCAAGTTTTTAACGTGACTTTACACAGCTAACACTACCAGTGTTATTAAAATGCCCAGTGTGCATGGAGCCTTAGATTGCATAGTTACAAGTGTACTTGTGTGAACTAAGTATTGTATAATCTGCATACTTACATACCTGTGGAGCTGCGCGGCTGCAGGCTTGCTTGTCTGCGTGATTGCTTAACTATAGACTAACATTGCTATGATCCTGCATCCCTGTGGGACTTCATAGTTAGGTGACAATATAGTTGCTACATCATTGACTGACTTAAAGGGCCCCAGAAGGAGAGGCAGCCGAGACGCAGATGAGCCGCCCTCAGTTCCATTGG
The DNA here is from genome assembly GCF_062004578.1 of Staurois parvus. NCBI lineage: Eukaryota > Metazoa > Chordata > Amphibia > Anura > Ranidae > Staurois > Staurois parvus. The sequence continues at coordinate 672,599 of NW_028317995.1, forward strand.
ACTTGGGGAGGGTAATCTGGCAGTGTTTGCATGTCACTATAGACCAACTGATGTCAGGTGTATCTGGGTTTGCAGCTATTCCTGATGGTGGAGTTGGGTTGTGTCCAGGTTGGTTGTCCCACTGGCATTAGGGGTAGATGCACTGGTAATTCCTTAGGGACCAGTTCCCACTAGTCTCTTCCCCCCGATTCAACTATTGCCATGTCCTTTGCGCAGGATCTGGGAGGAGGTAACATTGATAATAGTGGTAGCCCGGCCTAGCCCAGGAGGCCTTGATACACCAACGTGGTGTATTTGGCAGGGGACGTTCCTTCCAGTCCACCCAGACCTATTATCTTGGCTCCAACAATGTATCTTGCTTCAAGGTTGCTAGGATTGAAGGCTTGACTATATTAAGCCCAGGTCTGGTGTTGACCACCAGGAAGCCGGCTTCAGGGAGCTTCCATTACAGGACCTGGAAATCTGACTTGCCTGGGATGAAGCCAGGTAGTGGCATCCTCAGAAATGTGTGATTAAAAGATTTATTTCCATTTTTCCTATCAGGAGGAGAAATGGAATTGACCTTAAATGCCATTTAGGGTCATATTTCGGCTCCATTTTTTTTTTCCCCAGAAACCGTTGTTTCTCACTCCTTGATTTATACTTTGTGCAAAATATAACACAGGTTACAGGCCAGGTTTCAGCATTTTCCAGAGGCCATTGCATCTCACTCTCTAGTTCATACCTTTTTGCAAGGAGTAATGCATTTAGCTTCGTCTCTTAGGCTACCTTTATGTCCTTGGGACTTGAACTTGGTCTTGGAGGTTTTGCAGAGACCACTGTCTGAGCCCATTTTGGAGATTTTGCTAGTCCTGTTGGCTTCTGTCCTTCTGGCTTTTGTTTCTAGGGGCAATCATTTCTGCAAGGTTGTCGGAGCTGTCAGCTCTTTCTTGTAAAGAACCTTTCCTGGTTCTGCATCAGGATAAGGTGGTGGTGTGACCTCAACCATCCATATTTTATTTTTTTTTTTAACCAAAGGTGGTTTCTAGTTTTCATCTCGGTCAGGACATTGCTTTGCCTTCACTCTTTCCTGAGCCTCTTTCAGGAAGAGAAAGATCCTTAAATACCTTGCATATGGTACGCACTATAAGGGTCTTCCATAAATTGACGGCACAGGTCAGGAAATCGGATGCTCTTTTTGTGCCGCCTGGTGAGCCCAGGAGGGGGCAGGCGGCATCCAAAGCAACTATTTCACATTGGATCTTTCAGTTGATCATTTAAGTCTATGGCTTGAAGAGTAAGGTCCCACCCTTTCTGGTGAGAGCACACTCTACCAGGAGTGTGGGGACATCTTGGGCGATCTGCCATCAGGCATCATTTGCTCAGATTTGCAAGGCCGCTACATGAGCTTCAGTTCACATGTTCACAAGGTTCTACCAGGTGGATGTGAGAGCTGCAGAGGACTTTGCCTTTGGCCACAGCGTCTTGAGGACTGCTGAATAGGTCTTGTGGTATTGTTGGCGGTAGCTATCATGGTGTCACTTTACCCTCGAGATTTCTTTATTATTTTCAGACATCCCACATACTCATGAATGGCATGCTCTGTGTCATGTGATATACGATAAAGAAAATTGGGTTTTTCCTGCATACATACCTGTAAAAATCAATTTCTTGGAGTACATCACTTTCTGGAATTGCAATGCTTGCTACAAAAACTGAAGTACTTCCTGTGTAGGAGGGGTTATATAGGGGAGGACTTCCTCTCTGATTGGTCGGCCAGTGTCTGTTTACCTATAGGTGGCATATAACCCACATAGTCATGAATAGCCTGCTCTGTGTCCCATGCTGTACTCTAAGAAATGGATTTTACAGGTAAGTATGTAGAAAAAATCCAATTATTTTAGTAAATATAAACTGCTTAATACCTTTTCATATCTGCAGTATATAGCAGTCTTGTGACCTCTATCAGTGTCTGGCTGAGCACTGGTTAAAGCTTGTAGGAGGGGTTTTCTTTCTCCCGTGACTGTCCTATGAGGCTGCAGGACCCCTGACCCTGCGTTTGGACTGTGCCGATCATATGCACCCTCCCAACAAGAAACTCTAGCGATGCACACCAAACTGAGCATGTGCAGCTTGCCCCCAAGGCGCTTTTCTATCAGCAGATGGATTGGGGACAGTAGAAGGGGAGGATCAGAGAAGACAGGATAAAACAGCCTTTTTACACAATGGAGAGGATTAACCTGTTAGGTTCCACAGTGAATATAACAAGCATGCTGTACCACATATACAGACTGCTGGGGGTTTAGTAACACATTAATAAAAGAAAAAGACCACTGTTTAGGATACAGTGTTTTAGCAAACGTAAGGGTTTGTATACTCTTGCAGCCAAGGGTAGGGGGTGATAAAAATAGGTGGTTAAGCCTCCCCTTCCCCTTTTTAACCCACGTCATTGCTCAGTTTCCAAAAGGCTGTTTCCCTGCCTCTTGTGATAGTGCTGGGCCCACACTCAGTCTTTCTTTAAGTATGGGCAGGGGAGCGACAGAAAAGTGACTATATGCTGAAGGAGAGAGTGACTTTTAATAGGACCTTGCAGCAAAAGGCAGCATATTGCATGGCAAGATTTGGGATCCTAAATCCAGGAACTCCCAAAAAAGATTGAGATGCCACTCTTCCCTAGGTGCATAGTATAAGGTAAGTATTTTATTTTTCTGACTTTATTTTTCCCCACAGCATTTTTGTTTTTTAATCACAACACATTTTCATATGATGTAGAGGGGTTTAAAGTGGTTCCAAAGTGAAAACATTTTTGTACCTTAATGTATTCCCTGTATTAAGGAAAAAATGTTTTAGGACTTGTTCCTTCCTTCCCCTGTAAACTCTTTTCTCAGTTCCGACTTGATCCAGTGCTGTGCCTGGCTGCAAGCTTCTCTCCTCTTTTTCTCTTAACACAGAGACTGACAGGCATCAGTGGAATACTTTGGCTCCTGCTGCTGTTAGTCAAATTCAGTGAGGGGAGCAGATCTGAGCTGCACTGTGTGTCTATTGATGCACGTAACATGGCTCAGGATTATGGGGGCACTCTGTGCAAAACCATTGCACAGAGCAGGTAGGTATAACGTGTTTAATATTTTGAAAGAAAAAAAATCTCAGGAGCCTTTACTATGACTTTAATGTGTTGAGCAGATGGTGCCTTTCAGGGAAAGGACAGCTTTAATGCAAACTTTACTTCAGTGCGACTGACACCTAAAATAAAAATGTAAACTAATGTTTTCTGTTAAAGGGAGGTGATAAATATTCACCTTTCCCTCTGTCTGTGCCACCAAGCTCTACTGTATTGAAGAGCGTTGAATACAGTGGAGGTCAGCGGTGGGTGATGGCAGCATTTACCATCATCTTTAGAGGAGACTTGGGTTTTCATTTTTATTCTGGCAACAGAATCTCTTCTAATCTGGGAATCTAAGTGATGCACACAGATTTATGTGAGGTTAACCTAAAAAGCAGACAATTATCCCTCCCCCCAAAAATTACAGTAATTAACCTATCCTCAAATCAGTAGGAAACCTCTTTAATTGGTGTATGCAGAAATCTATTAAATAACCCATACAATAAGTCTTATATATTTATAAATATATATTATAAATCAACCTTTTAAAATACTAATCAATTTTCCTAATTATTTTGCAAATTTAATCAATGAAAATGATGGGTAATTAAATTATTCTAAAAAGTGTAGCATTCATTTATGTAGAGTAGAAGTGTTCCACTTCAGTAATTGAAATGTACAATTTGGCTCTTTTTTTCTTTCCTAAAAGCAGGAATATATTAAAGCTGTGTCTTTATGTGTATCATCAAAGAACAAAAAGAAACAAAAAAAGCTGCGCAAATAGTGAATAAATGAAAAAAGCTGCTGGCAAGACAATCAGGTCAATTGTATACAAATATTCTAAATAAATTGCCGCGCTCAAATGTCGCATCTAAGGCAACCATATAAGTGATAATATAAATAAGTCCAAATGTGAAAATAGTCCCAGTGTATTGAACCATGCATTAGATCACCACGTATCTTCACTATGATTAGTGCTCCACCACCAGAAAATGGTAGGACTCTTACCTGAACATGGACCCTTATACAAGAGTCGAATACGCATGAGAATATATCCACCGAATCCCTCAGAATTGGAGGAAGTATGGTACTGGATGGAAATATCGCCTTAAATTCCTCTCCATTGTTAATCTCACAATTATACCTCTCAGTATGACCGTGCAGAGAAAGACAAAGGGGTGACCATCACATAAAACTATAAAACACGTTTATTGACTAAGTATTGCACTCACATTCAGATAAACAGATCAGCACTGTGTACAGAGCATTCTCAGATCCTGGGAACAGGTACACTTCCTGGTGTTAGAAAGCAGCGTGTAGACGTCCAGTGTACAAGCGTTTGCGACTCTTGTATAAGGGTCCATATGTTCGGGTAAGAGTCCTATCATTTTCTGGTGGTGGAGCACTAATCATATTGGAGACACGGGGTGATCTATTGCATCGTTCAATACACTGGGACTATTTTCACATTTGGACTTATTTATATTATCACTTATATCAGGGGTGGGCAACTGTGGCCCTCTAGCTGTTGTAGAACTACAAGTCCAATGAGGCATTGCAAAACTGACAGTTATAAGCATGACTCCCAAAGGCAGAGGCATGATGGGACTTGTAGTTCACCAACAGCTGGAGGGCCACAATTGCCCACCCCTGACTTATATGGTTGCCTTAGTTGTGACATTTGAGTGCAGCAATTTACTTGTATGTATATCATGTTGAGGTGGATTTGAAATCTAAATGGCTCCATTCCATAAGTGACCCCACAGTATAGCCAAAAATACTACAGATTGTTCTGGCAAATTTGCGATTGTAAAAATTAATACAAAGAAATTTCTTTCTTCCTCATTTTTTGTCCAGCCAGTCCAAAGCAAGGAAGCTCAATGACACCATACCTTTAGTATACATCTATCTGGAAACCATAGCAAACTTATGACCATGAAGCGGGGTTGGGGGTCCAGTCTTTTATAGTATAACATCTTCTACAGTTTATTACATATTGGCTTTATTGTGGAGTATAGGTCCTCTTTTGCAACATTGAATTTTGCTCAGAAAGTGGTGGGGCTTAAATTTAAACATTTTTTTTCTAGGATATAGTTTCCAGAGATCTGTCCGCAGCGACAACTTTGATTGGAACATTGCATCAGCAGGTAATATACTTGAGAAAAATATTTCTCATTATCAGCAATAATTTATTTGATACTGTATCTTTTCCCACAGGCTTCTTTTAGGTTTATGCTTTGTCATTTAAATTGTTTGTTCCTATTACAGATCACTTCTGTCACAACACATGTGCAGAGCTTAATACAGAAGATTCGCAATGGAACGTACCCAACGGAAAAAGTGAGAGAGAAGAAATTACTTTCTATATAAATTAAGTTGAAGAAAATTTGCTAATTTTTTCAGTCAGATGTAGTATTTCATCTTAAAATTGGTCCTTGGGAAGATTACTTTAGGTAGAATTCTTTTTGTATTTTTAGGCTAGATTCTCATCTGTGCGTGTGGTGCTGCTAGAGGACCCGCACATATAACAGCAGCCGCAACCACCGTCACAAATGCGGGACCCACGGGCTGCTGTCATTAATCCTAAATAACTTGAAATCGCAACTGTACTGTCAACCGCGGTTCCCGTGTGGACTGTGATTTAAAAAATCGTGCAGGAACGTCTTTCCTGAGTGTCCCAGGGCACGGCATCCCTTTGAAATGAATGGGCTCCCGTGCCCACGCAAATTGCGGCCTGCATGGTTGCACAGGTGTGAACCAAGCCGTGGGGATGATATCACTTCTTCAGCTAAAATGTCAGGCCAGATTGTGACATTTCCCACATCATGTCATACACATTATGATAGTTCCTTCTGGCACGTCTTGCAGATGCAGTCATCACTTGGTAAAAGAGAAAAAAATCACCAATGATACTAGAAACAAGTTATATTTTATTTTAGTGTGAAGGGTCTTGCGTAGCAAAGTAGAAAGTGGAGATATTAGCCATAGCTAGATAATGGTAGCTATAATCTGTGTAATACTTCTGACTCATGAGTCATACGAAATGTTTCCTTATTGTGGCTGTGTGAACAGCAGTGATTTTGCAGCTGTATACTTACATATTGAATTACTTTGCAGGGTCTGAGCTTCCTGGAATTGAAAGATCAGATGCTTGTGATGTATATGCAGGATCTTACATACCTTATAATGGAAAAGATTCATGGGAAATCCCTAAAAGAGAATCCAGCCATCATGAGGCTGGTGGAAATGCGCACAGTGAGTCGGCAAAGAATATGATTTATCAAATTGCATGATGCATTTTTTTGTTTTGTCACATGGGGTCCATGTGAAGGGTCACCAGTTTTATTGAACAGAACTTTTTAGCTTAAATGACTTGCATGGCTTGAAGACCTATGCTGTTGTGGTATCATTTCTATGGTTGAGTCTGTGTTATGGTTATGTCTGTTTTAATGGTGAGGCGGACTGTCATTGCTATGCTATACAACAAAGACTTTTTAAAATCCATTCAGAATCATTACATGCTATGTAAACATCAAATATACTTTCTTCTAACCTAAATGATAAGCTTAAGCTGGAAAAGAGTTTTCAAGAAAGTAAGCTCCATAGTATTGTAACCTTTAACAGGGTGTCACTTCAAATCTGTGTGGAAATCGCAAAAATGCCCACATCGCTGTTCAATGCAAATGCATTTTGGGTGCATTTTTAAATAATGGCACAATATTTAATGGGTGAAGATGGTTTAAAGAAAGTAATACTGTAGTTTTATACCTTCATCATATGGTTGTTTTCATAAAAGGGATGTTTACAGTCAAAAGAATTTAAATGTTTATTTTAGATGCTTTGTAGCAGTCCTTCTTTTTCAACTACTTGACTGTGAAAAGCAGAGGGACACAGTTTTTTTTTTTTTTTTTATGACATAGCAGACCTTTTGCACCATCCCATAGTCAGTTAATCACTGATGAACAACAGCAGTCACTATCTTGGGGAAGAGGTAGTCACAACATATTTACTGTAACCAGGGCTACTGCAAACTTCAAGTTGGTAACAGCCATGGTAAGGGCACATTGACTGGTCTTTCAGTGGTTAAACAGTGATTCCATTTTGTAGTGCTAACCTGCATGAATCCACATAAACACATCCATTGCAAGCTTTGAGTCTTCTTGGTGTATTTAAAAATGGGTGTATTTAAAAAATGACAAGAACAATTCTTTGCATGCTTTCTGTGGAATTCTAGGTTTACAGCATGTTAACAAATTGTCAGCTTTGCATTTCAAACATGTTTGTAAAAATTGCATGATATTCAGTGTTTTACTGAGTACTTTCAGAGAAGGCGTTTAGAGGCCTCTGTATTTCATAGGTGTTGGAGAAAATGCGTCCTGTTGATCAAAAACTAAAATACCAAATCGATAAGTTGGTGAGAGCTGCTGTGACAGGAAGCCTTGGTGAGAACGATCCTTTGCGTTTCAAACCCAATCCTCAGAATTTGATGAGCAAGGTGAGGTTAGGATGCTTTTACCTGTGGACACATGCAATACTGCTTCCTCCTTTCTTCAATTGAATACATTTAGTGATTGCTTTTTTGTTTCTCATTTTTCCACAACTGCAGTTGGAGGAGTCTGATCAGGGAGACTCAGGAAGCGACGAAGATGCAGGTGGGGAAGGCAAGAAGTCCCAGGGCAGGGTGAAAAAATATGTGCCCCCACGACTTGCACCAGTTCATTATGGTAAGAAAAAAAAAGATTTTGTATGGTCTTAAAAGGATAAGTTCGCCTTTCAAACATATTATGTATTCCACTCGTATTTAGGGTGGAACATGTATCATGTTCCAGCAAATTCCTCTTCTCCCCCCTGCTGTGACAGCAGGTGGAGGAATCCTCTCCCTGCACCTCCTGTCACAATTCAAAAACAGCACGGCTGTGCAGGGCTCCTCCCACACTGCCACATCATTCATTTACAGTGTTCTGGGAATGAATGAACTACAAGTTCTCAATGACCTACGACGGTGCTGGTTAGCACTCTCGTAGTTCGTTGATTCTTCCTGCAATTTAGTAACTATCTGCCCATACGGGAAGGGAAAATCAGACAGCTGACAGAGTCTGCAGGAGCCTGGCAGACTCACCCGCAAACAGCTGATCGCGGGTGCATTGCTTTACAGCATTGTTTAAAAAAAAAAATAATAATTTTTTAACCTGCAAAAAAAGTTACATTTATTATTTTTCATAAAAGGTGAACTTATCCTTTAATGTAATCCTGGGGAAAAAAGTTTTTCTATGCCCTGACTTAAAACCATCTTACAGATGACACCGAGGCAGAGCGGGAGCGCAGGATCTTAGAGCGGGCCAAGAAACGAGCTCTCAGCAGTTCTGTAATTCGGGAACTGAAAGAACAGTACACTGATGCCCCAGAAGAGATCAGAGAAGGCCGAGCTTATCATATGATGACTCATGAAAAAGAGGAGCAGCATCGGTCAGTAGCATGTGTAGGCTACTGTCTGCACATATAGTTGGCATTGCAGAAATGGTGGAAAACATTGTTGGCTTTTGCATAAATAAAAACCACAATAAAAAAAATTAATCGTTGATTTCTTTTCCTTTCCTAAGTACAAATTATGAAGAGTCCATGATGGTACGACTGAATCTGACAAGAAAAGAAAAGGCTCGTAAGAAGAGAACACTTGCCATGACCTCCCAGCTCAATTCTCTTACACACTTCACAGACATCAGTGCCCTCACTGGAGGAGATACCAGGACCGAGGTGAGATGAGGAACATGCAGAGTTCTTGGTACTAAGAAGAACCGAGTATTAGTATTTCATTTTGTGGAATACATTTACAGTGTGTCACCAAACACTTATTAAGTAAAGTTAGAGTTAGTGTGTTTTATTGTTTTTATGGACTAATAAGGTAAAATGAGATGTGCATGTATATGATGCTGTTTTTCAAAGAAAATAAGAACAGTTATAGTTAGGATTTCATTCCCTCTTCCAAAGCAGCAATAAATCTTTTAATGTCCTTTTCCTTTTAGGGCTTCTTGAAGATTAGAATGGGGTGGGGAGGGGGGAGGTTGAAGTAATTTTTTAAAGTGCACCTCTCCTTTTAAGGAGCATCCCTTGTGCTGCATTGCATTTTAAAAACTTATGTAAAAGGGTGCTGAGCATGTGTTAGCAATTGTATGAATAAATGTGCTGGTTTGTGTACACTAGGAGACTGTGCCTTGCACTTGTTAAGCTCTCTTGCTGAATCATACATGTAAGAAAAAAGATTGAATCTAAATCGTAAAGGCTAAATTCATCTTCTGTAGCATCTTACACCCATATTTAGAATGTTCCATGACCTCGTATCCTTACCCTTGTGACAGCGGGCGAGGGATCCTTTCCCTATACCTACTGCCAGATTTCAAAAACCGCGTCATTTATTCACTGGAATCTGTAAATGAGAGAACTACATGTACTGTCTGCCACCAAGAGTTTGACACTTCCACAGTTTTTTAATAGAAATCCTGTACAGAGGTATGTGCAGAAAGCTGTAACATCTGCAGGAGCCTGAGATTGCACCTACAATCCACTGGTTATGGGTGCAATGCTCTGCAGGCTTCTGAGAAAAACATAATAAAGTGGAACTTGATTATTTTTAATCAGTGTGCTGCTGGCATTAGTAAATAGAAAAATATATTATATTATCGTATGTTGAATTTTTGTTTACATTTCTTCAGTTACTTCCTGGTTTCCAGGCTTAGGCAAATGATCTCACACATCCCAGAAATCTTTAGGAGGGGAGGAGGGGTTACTCAGCTAAGCACACCTCCTGTATGCATGCCTGAGCTAAGATCAGATGGATTTCAGGAAGTAAATGCTACATGAATCAAATACTCTTACTTAAGTTGGCCATGGCCAGAAACGCTAGAAAGTGTTTGTTTTTCAAAGTGAATTTTTAGCAAAATAAAGCATGGAGACATGGATGTATTGATGAGTTTGCTTTGAATTTAAAAGCAAATTAAATAGCATTTTTGGTTTGTGGTGCTCAGATGCAGTGCAGTTCTGCTTTAAATGTTTTTAACCACTTGCCAACCGCGCTATAGCCGAATGACAGCTGCAGCACGGTTGTCCAGTTCTGGGAGGGCATCATATGACGTCCTCCCAGAACGCACGTCCCCAGCAGCACGCACCCAGCGATCTCCATGATCGCTGTGTCCTACGGACACAGCTGATCATGTGGTGTGGTAAACGGCAAATCATAGCGGCCTTTTACCACATGATCAGTTGTGTCCAATGACACAGAAGATCACCGGGTAAATACAGTTGCCGGTTATCGGCTACACTTTCCTCACGATGTCACAGCGTGAGGAAAGTACTGCCGATAACCAGCAATTGTCAGAGAACAGATTGGCACTGATGATCAGTGCCCAGCAGTGCCACCCACCTGTGCCCAGCAGTGCCGCCTATCAGTGCCCATAATTGCTGCATATCAGTGCAGCATCATCAGTGCCGCCTAGCACTGCCCATCAGTGCTGCCTATTCGTGCCACCTCATCAGTGCTGCCTATCAGTGCAGCCTCATCAATGCACATCAGTGAAGGAGAAAAATTACCTGTTTGCAAAATTTTATAATAGAAACAAAGAAAAACTCTATTTTTAAAATTGTTTGCTCTTTTTTTGTTTATAGCTCAAAAAACGCTCAGTGGTAATTAAATACCACCAAAAGAAAACTGTGTGAAAAAAATGATAAAAATTTTCTATGGGTACAGTGTTGCATAACTACACAATTGTCATTCGAAGTGTGACAGCGGTGAAAGCTGAATATTGGCCTGAGCAGGAAGGGGGTATAATTTCCCGGCAGGCAAGTGGTTAATTACCCTCAAAAACGTGCATTTTTTTTTTCAAACGGTGAACTTCTCTTTTAAACTTTTATTTGTTGCTAGTAAGTTGCTTTAAATATACACTAAATGCTCTTCTAATGTCTTTTTGATATAGGACCTTATCCCCTCAGTCAAGAAATCAAGAAAAGGACTAAAGAAAGGAAAGAAGAAGAAAGGTAACTTCCTTTGCTTGAGCAGTATGTTTTCATTGTGGCACTTTGTATTTCTATAGGTGAGTTTGTTGTCTGTTGATCTGATTATTCTCAGCTGTGCAACTTACTTCTCTCAACACTCTTTACAGGGTTCAAGAAACGTCGCTGAAATAGGATCACTGTGCAGATTGTGACTGGCCAGCAAGAACATGTATTGTCTTTATTTCTGAGGAACTCTGGTTACAGAAGAATTTCCACTCTGTATATTTACTCTAAATTTTCAACCTTTTATTGTGGAATATGTGGTGCACTTATAGATGTTGCGAAGGACAGTTCCAGTTGCTGTAACTTTCAACTTCGTGGTCTTGTGGATTCCAGATAGCAGTGCAACGACTAATGCAAACAGGACCCCATATAGTATAATAAGTGAGGGGTCGTGGAGTTTTTGTTAATTTAAAAAGGAATATCTGAGCAAGTAATAAATTTCCACTATAAATGTTTTATTTTTTTCTTCTTGTGGACCCAGAATATCCTTGTTGTTGTAAAACTATCTGTCCTTCGTTATAAGGAATAATTTCATCTACGAGTTAAAAATTATGTTGATAAATGCTAACCAGGACCTAATTTTATTAAGTGTTTAAAAGAAAGCATTATTAGAAAATTGAAAACTGTGTCCTCAGTAAAGTGAGAAAACAAATGGTGCTGTTAACATTATGCTAAGGTCAGAAATAAACAGTTCTGTTTTTTTGTAGACTGATTCAGGTCCATTTGTAAAATATAAAGTACTACAATTTATATTGAACTGGCAAATTAAGCAAACAGCAGCACTTGCTGAGTGCCAGTACCAATATTCTTTAGAAACTCATTTAGGCGGGTGGCAAGTGCAAGCACAATCACACACCTGTACATTGGCTGATTCTTCTGGGTCCAGTGTTGCCCACGTCCATGCCAACTCATGCTGTGATTGGACTCAGCACAAATTTGAAAGCTGATTTCAGCCAATGATTTGGGCTGAAGTCAGCTGATTCCAATCACACACAGAGTTCTTTGTTTACAAAAACACAGAATTCTGTGTATAGGGAACTACGATCTGGCTGTTTTTTCTCCCTGCAAAGCAGGGAGAAAAAACAGCCAGATAGTAAAGTAGAAGCAGCACACATTACACATTGTTAATAACACAGTTAACCCTTTAATTGCCACTAGATGTTACCCCTTCCCAGCCAGTGTCAGTACAGTGTATTCACTGTATTAGTGTCATTAGTAACGTCATTGTTTACTAGTGACCTTCCCAGATAGTGTCTGTTAGCACCACTATAAGTCACTGATGACCACCATTACAGTATAGCGTTTATAGCTGTGTAAATTCAGTATATATACCATAGTTTGTAGACACTATAATTTTTGCACAAACCAGTAACATACACTTATTACATAGACTTGTAGCAGAATACATTTTGGCCTCAATTTATGAATAAATTTGATTTAAAAAATTTTTTACTGGATATGTTTTACAACAGAAATGAGAAAATATAAATTTTTTGTCCCCCAAAATTTTCAGTTTTTTTGTTTTATATAATAACATTTATTTTAAAGCCCAATGGCGATCAAATACCACCAAAGAAAGCGCTATTTGTACGCAAATGAAATTCAAATTTTTTTCCACACAGTGTTGCATGACCGCACAATTGCCAGGTAAAGTAGTGCAGTGCTGAATAGCAAAAAATGGTCTGGTCATGAAGGGGGTAAAACCTTCTGGTCAATTGGTTAAAGCAGAACTGTGACCTGACAATGTACATTTCAGTATTTACTAATTCACAAACTGTAAATAAGCTTTAAAAGGAGCCCTTATTGACCTCTCTAGCGTTACACTAGAGCAATTCATAGTCAAAATTCACAAAGGATCCAGTGAAATAATTGATGTTTAGAAGGCCGCCAACTTACTGCTGGCAGGGGGAACAATATGATCAAGAGGGGAAAGTGAAAGTAATATTTTTTTTTTTTCCCCCCCAGAATTTTGATGATTAACTACATGTTGACTGCAACTGCTATGATTCGTGAGGGATTTTTTTTTTTTTCTTTCAAAGTCCCATTTACTGTTTTTCTGCTGCATTGCAGCGCGTCAACAAATGAATATTAATGGATGTTGCGTTAAAGCTATGCAAGGGGGGCATGTCAGCACAAGTCTGACCACTGTAGTACGCCTAAGTAGAATGTAAAGAAGCAAATTGAGCATGCTGAGATGGATGTGCTTCCATGCCATGCCAGTTTAAAACATAAGTGCAGGGACTGGTAGGATCACCAGGTATTTCACACAAAGTAAGCAATGAAAGAGAACAGGATATGCTGGGGTAACATACACGTTAAAGCTGCAGTTTAGCTTTAAAAAAAAAAAAAAAAAAAAAGCTTTACACTTTTAATTTTTTTCACTTGTATTGAAGCATGTCCCACATTGTGCAGGCAACTGGAAAAATCTTCACTTCAGGGATGCCCTTTCATCTTCCTGTCTTTAAATGTCATGGGCTGCATTGGCTAACTGCTTCCCATCTTCAGGCAGTACAGATCTGACGGGGACATGTCATCTATGCCCACCTTGCTCCAAGAACATTTGGAGCCACTGGAAGCAATGCTTGTCCCTACCATTATCATAGGTAAATATAATTAGAGGCTTCATTTGCATGGGTGGTGAGGCCCATACAGAGTGAGCCATTTGTATACACTTTTGGAGGTCCCTGGAGCTGCATTCAGGCAGCCTATGTTAACAAATGGACATGCAGCAGCTGTATGGACAAAAATGAGTTTGGCAGGTGTACAGGGGTGTGTGCTCACGTAGCCCCGAACAACACTGTTCATGTTTGGGGCCGTATACCTGTCTTTGTGTACCTGTCAAACTCCTCTGTGAGGCTTTAAGTTGAAAGAGGGGCAAGACATAGATTTACATTTTTTATATCTTTCATGTGTCTGATTGTTAGGGGCATGAGGACCAACAAAAACTCTAAATTTTGGTTTTCTGAGGTTTTTTTTATTACTGGTTGATGAAGAAATAGTGCTTTACAGAGCTATTTAAATGCAAAATTTTCATATACTGGAATTCAGGGCTCAACAAATCCCAGGCACCAGGTTGCCATGGCGACCAGAAATTTCGGCCTGGCGCCTGGGAACCAATCAGCCCACTCGCCGCCGGCAACTCCTACTTCCCTACGCCCTGGACATGCAACTCTGGACACAGGGAAACCAATCTTTCTCTCCCCCCTGCTGGTCTCCATAGTTTCCCTGGAAGCAGGCAGTAGGCTTTGCTGGAGTCCGATGTCGGGCTCCGTGTGACATATTTGGGAGGCCAGGCTCTCTCTTCTCAGGCGGCCGCTATCCCCTGTGGCCGAGCATGGTCTGAGGATGAACGGCTTCTTCCTGGGGGAGCTCTGTTTGGCTCTTCTGCTGGCCGCCGTGCCCGAGCCACATCGCCTCCAAGCTGGCCTTCCTCCCCCTGGAGCTCACCTGGTGCAGGAGGCAAAGGAGTCAGTGGGGACCCGGTGGCCTGTGTACCACCCTGTATGGCCTCCATCTTACGGAGCAGGCGGACTGGTAGTACTCCCTGCAGGAGCCCATTGTGGTGAAGGTGTTCTGGTGGAGGACTTGCCTGGGCTTTTAAGTTCACCTGGATAAGAGACCGAGGTGTGTGTGTCCGTGTCTCCAGACCCTTGATGTATACAGGGATGAGGACCACACCTGGGGCATTTATATAGAGGAGAAGGACAGGACAAGACAACCGTGTATACAGAGGGAGGGGGGGAGAACCAGGGTATATGGGGTGGGTGGCGGTGGCAAGGCTTGACTGACAAATCCCTCGTCGCTATGGCAACTAGAATTCATTTCCCTACACCTGGGCTTCCACCAGCCCACTCACCGCCGGCACCAGGCTCGAGCAACTCCCACTGGCCGTCGCCCCAGGCATGCAGCTTCAGGCACCAGGCAGCTGATCCAGCTCAGACATCCAAAAACAAAAAAAACCCTCGAGCTCTGCTGCTTACCCACAGCAGAACCAAAGTTTCTCTCTTCCTCTCAAACACACTAGCACTCCTGTGCACCCTCCCCCAGCAGATCCACCACCGATGTGAAAAAAGCCTCTTCCACACTCCCTTCTCCCTCGACACCAGCTAATCTGTGCATACTGTGGCTCACCCCTCCTCCTGGCCGCTAGTCCCCACACGTGGCGCTTAAGGCAGGCAGAGTGCAGCCCACACAGCATGCCACACACACATCAAAAACCTCAGCCCCCAAAAACCTTGGCTCCAATCCCCCCATGCGCAAATTCAGAATCTGCTATCTCCGTCATCAAAAATAAAGCCGTTAGTAAAAAAAAAAAAAACTGTCTCCTAACTTTATTTGGCTCCTAGATTCAAAGCAAATTTGTCAAGCCCTGCTGGAATTAACTGTCAACATATAAATCTTGGTAAAATTAGTGCTACAGATGGTGTAAAGTTCACACCTGACCGTACAATCTCCTACCAACTATGTAATACAAGAGTCAGCCTGGATACAATTGATTGCATAGTTTAGATAGGACCTCATATTACATATATGCAGTGTGGTGAGCTTAAAACTTTTTTTTTTTTTTTTTGAGTGCCACTGTTATACTTGCCTTGAGAAATAAAATCCATCATCATACACTGCTCAAAAAAATTAAAAGAACACTTTGAAAACACAAAACGTAAGGATGCCTCATCGTCTAATGAAAATTATCACCCTACAGAGGACTGAATTTAAAGACACCCTGAAAATCAAAGTGAAAAAATGATGCAGCAGGCTTGTCCATTTTGCTGAAATTTCATTGTAGTAACTCAAAATGGTACTCAGCAGTTTGTATGGCCCCAAGTGCTTGTATGCATGCCTGACAACATCAGGGCATGCTCCTAATAAGACGACGGATGATGGAACTGAAATATGATATCCCAGAGGTGTTCTATTGGATTTAAGTCAGGCAAGTGTGGGGGCCATTCAATAGTATCAATTCCTTCATCCTCCAGGAATTGCTTGCATACTCTTGCCACGAGGTCGAGTATTGTCACGCACCAGGAGGAACCCAGGACCCACTGCACCAGCGTTGGGTCTGACAATAGGTCCAAGGATTTTATCCTGATACCTAATGGCAGTCAGGGTCCCATTGTCTAGATGTCTCTGTGTCCCTCCATGGATATGTCTCCCCAGACCACCACTGACTCGCCACCGAAAACAGTCATGCTGAACGATGTTACAGGCAGCATAACTTTCTTCATGGCTTCTCCAGACCCTTTCACGTCTGTCACATGCTCATGGTGAACTTGCTCTCATCTGTGAAAAGCACTGGGCACCAGTGGTGGACCTGCCAAATCTGGTGTTCAATGGCAAATGTCAATCAAGCACTATGATGCCGGGCAGTGAGCACAGTGTTCATCCTGTCCCTCCTTGCACAAAGGAGCAGATACCAGTCCTGCTGATGGGTTTAGGACCTTCTACGGCCCTCTGCAACTCTCCTGGCGTGACTGCCTGCCTCGTGGAATCTCCTCCATGCTCTTGAGACTGTGCTGAGAGACACAGCAAACCTGGCAATGACACGTATTGATGTACCACCCTGAGGGAGTTGGATTGTCTATGCAACCTTTGTAGGGTCCAGGTATCACCTCATGCTACCTGTACTGACACTGACCCTATCCAAATGCAAAATTTGTGAAAAACAGTCAGAAAAGATGAATAAGAAAAAAAAGTCAGTGACCTGTAAAACCATTCCTGTTTTGGGGGTCGGCTCATTGTTGCCCAGCTAGTGCACCTGTTGTTAATTTCATTACCACCAAAGTATTTGCTTAACTGACCACATCAATATCGCAGGAGTTTAATTGACTTGATGCTATACTCTGATTAAAAAGTGTTCCTTTAATTTTTTAGAGCAGTGTATTTTGCCAACAAAGATTTTCTCTGACACTGTTATGGATCTTTCTTAGCCAATCAGAAATCTGATGTAACAATGGGGAACCTTCTTATACATTATGTTTTTTTGGAAGCACAGTGATCATGCTTGAACCAATAGATAGTGTTCATAGACGCTACATGTGAGTGTTTGTGGTTATTCTTGTTGGCATGTAACAATGCAGAAGTATAAAAAAAATCTCTACAGCTGTAGCCATTGAAGAATATACTGAACATATTGCTATATGTTGGTTTTCCATATAAGGATTTATTTATACAGTAGTTTTTGGGTACCATTTAATAAAGATTAAAAATCAGGTCAAGGTATACAAAACATATAAGAAATACATTGGGCTCATTGCCGTCTTCTAACATGTCTTTGACTAGGATTAGGCCAGTTATTGCTTACTGCACGTCAAACCAGTTTTGAAGTGAGCAGGGCTAGAACAATGAGTAACTCTTCCAATTATCAGAATGTTCATTACAATCCCATTACAGCAGGGGTAGGGAACACAGTATGCTTTCTGCAGAACAAGTCCAAGTTTCATTGCCTAGTGGGAAAGATTACTTATTTGACAAGATGTACTAGGGTGGGGGAGAGAAAAAAAAACCACACACACATATATACATACACACTATATTGCCAATAGTATTGGCACAACCCCTCCAAATCATTGGATTCAGGTGTTTCAATCACCTCCATGACCAAAGGTGTATAAAGTTAAGCATTAATAAAAGAAGCATGCAGACTTCTGCAAACATTTGTGAAAGAATGGGTTGCTCTCAGGAGCTCAGTGCATTCAAGCGTGCTACCATGAAAGGTTACCACCTGTGCAATAAGTGGAAGCAACTGGGAACAACAGCAACTCAGCCACGAAGTGGTAGGCCATGTGAAATGACAGAGTGGGGTTAGCGCATGCTGAAGTGCACAGTGCACAGAAGTCACCAACTGTCTGCAGAGGCAATAGTTAAAGACCCAAAGTTCGTGTGGCTTTCAGATTAGCACAACAGTCTGTAGAGCACTTCATGGAATGGGTTTCCATGACCGAGCAGCTGCATCCAAGCCTTACATCACCAAGCGCAATGCAAAGCGTTGGATGCAGTGGTGTAAAGCACACTGCCACTGGACTCTAGAGCAGTGGAGATGTGTTCTCTGGAGTGACTAATCACACTTCTCTGTCTGGCAATCTGATGGACGTGTCTGGGTTTGGCAGTTGCCAGGAGAACGGTACTTGCCTGACTGCATTGTGCCAAGTGTAATGTTTGGTGGAGGGGGGATTATGGTGTGGGCTTGTTTTTCAGGGATGGGGCTTGGCCCCTTAGTTCCAGTGAAGGCAACTCTTTAAGCATCAGCATACCAAGACATTTTGGACAATTTCATGCTCCCAACTTTGTGGAAACAGTTTGGGGATGGCCCCTTCCTGTTCCAACATGACTGCGCACCAGTGCACAAAGCAAGATCCATAAAGATATGGATGAGCGGTTTGGGATGGAGGAACTTGACTGGCCTGCACAGAGTCCTGACTCCAACCTGATAGAACACCATTGGGGTGAATTAGAGCGGAGACTGAGCCAGGCCTTCTCATCAGACATCAGTGCCTGACTTTCTTGAAGAATGGTCAAACATTCCCATAGACACACTCCTAAACCTTGTGGACAGCCTTCCTAGAAGAGTTGAAGCTTTTATAGCTGCAAAGGGTGGGCCAACTCAATATTGGACCCTACAGACTAAGACAGGGATGCCATAAAAGTTTATGTGCGTGTAAAGGCAGCCATCCCAATACTTTTGGCAATATAATAAATTTTATACACAATCTCTGTGGCTACAACCACTGGATTGTGTATAAAACTCCCTGCTGTCAGGTCAGTATGGTATACGGACATGGCAACGAAAGGGTTAATGATTCAGGAGGATGCAAAGGTTCTCACCCTAAACAGAAGAAATAAACCAATAAAGATTGAATCCTTGGCTCATTCTTGGGAAATGTTTAGAACAGGGGTGCCCAACCTGTGGCCCTCTGAGCCCTCTGATGTGGTCCTCGACCTCAAACTGAATGCAGGAGTTTTGGTGTGCTTTCAGAAAATGCACAACACTTGCAAGATATAATAGAAGTTTATGGCAAAGTGCAAATAACCCTCAGGAAAACCACAGTTGCATTGCGCTGCACCTTTGGTGTGGGTAAACTGCAGCACATCAGTGTGAAAATGGACTTATAGGGGACTTAGGATAGTAGGGACTCATTTACATTTACAGTTTAGGGGGCAGTGAAACCCCATAGTTGAGATGTATTTTTACCATACACATCCCCAACCACTGGTGTAGTGTCTGGCAACCCTGCCCCATACTCCAGGGGGCCTGTGCGGCCTCCCTATCATATTCTGTTTTACAGTTGGACAGGAGGGGAGGCATATACAGAAACTTATCTTTATTTTCCTCCTGCAACTGCTGAGAGCCATCTTCTCCTCTCCCTCTCACTGGCATGCAGTGCCTGCAGGAGGAAAATATTCATTATACTGTTCAAAATAAAAACTTCTAAATTTTGAACCACTTAATTTCATTGTGGCCTGTGACCAGTTACCAAAATCACTCACTCTTCAAAAAGGTTGAGCACCCCTACTTTAGGACCACTTTAATCTGAGCAAGGTAAATGATGTTTACAAGACAGAATGAGTGTTAACCACTTGCCCTCCTGAGGATTTACCCCCCCCCCCTTCCTGACCAGGCCATTTTTTGCGTTACGGCTCTGCGTTACTTTAACTGACAATTGTGTGCTGTGCACAGCTATCCAGAGCAGTGTGCCCAAGCCGACAGAGAGGAGGAATGTTAGTAAACAAAGCAGTCCTCCTCCCCGTCGGAGATGCTCGGTAATCACCGGGCACTGGCAAGGAATCACCACCCAGGATCCAGTGATTGACAGCCGCGGTCGCGAATGGCTTGCTTACACCCCCTACCCGGAAATACAAAATCACGTATATATACGTGATTTTGCACACCCCTTGCCGCCCTGTAGCAGTATATCTGCTATAGGGCGGTCGGTATGTGGTTAAGCTGGGTACACACTGGCTTAAAATTGACTTTTGTTCAGTGTGTACAGCTGTCTGACAGAAACCGGCCTAATGATCAGAGGGACATGCTGGAAAACCGGCACCTGATCAGCGCTTGTAGCCAATGTGGTTAAGAATAAAGTCTAGACAATCACAAAGAAACCACATCATCATCCTTCCTTTCTCCCCTCAAAAACTGACCGCCTCTCTATTACTCAACTGGGGAATCCTACTATAAAGATGTAATGATATCTGTAGTAGCACGTATCAATACCTTCTAATCTTTGTCAAACATCAGGTGTCAGGGAGATAAGATGGAGTCTTCAGATAGATATGCCTAAGGAAATGACTGAGATGACATGAAAGGGGCTATTTAAGAGAGCCTGTAGTCAATATGATGGGATGTCCAGGGGAATGAACAAGATTCTTGTAAATTGTTTTTTTTTTTTTTTAATCATACCATTCTTATTTGGAGAATTCCGTATACAGATCTTCAGGTTTTTTAGAAAGATAACCTTGCTTCCTGATCTTAATAATAATCGAAATTGGCATTGATAGTAAATTGAGGTGTCTGTAGACAATGCCTAACACATTGAAAGGTCACTAAGCTGACGCAGAATGTCGCTGTTATAATAGTCTCTGGATGTGATCACCAGATTTGCTTTTTTATCTACTGGTTTCCAGATCAGATCTTTTCTATTTTTAACTACTTCAAAGCCTGTTCCCCTGTGGTAGCGAAATTATCACAGGAAGAAGGATAAATCAATGCTTTGATATCTCTGGTGTCCTGTTGCTGGAAAATATCCAATGTGCTGCCTGATGCCAACGGGGGGTTAATTGTAGACTTCTTTGCCACAAAACTTTGCTTTTCAGTAAGCCAATTCATCTTTTTGAACATCTACACTATGTAATTTATCATACCAACACTTTAAGCTTTCTTCTCCTTATCCTGACAGGTTTAATAGGAACAAAGACCTAATGGTCCTATATTTTGACTACATCTCTGTTCGAGTTGATCATCCATACCATTAATCTGTTCCAATTAATTTGTCTTCGTTGAAATTTGAAACTATTCAAATTCATATTTTTAATGCCTTTAGATAATTTGTTTGCATGGGGTCAACTTTGGAAGTGACAGCAAAGTTCAAACCTTTCGGTAACAAGGACAATCGTATATTATGTAGTGCTACTTCTATAATGTTTGTTAGTTTAAAATCTTCACACGGTTAATTTAGAATCTATTCCTCTTTGCACCTTTCATCCCTTTGAATCCTTTCCATGACAATCTCCTCTGTACTTTTACACTTTACTCCCCTTCAGAGGCATCTAAAGGAATATGTCTCTGGTGTGACTGATGTCCTCTCCACACTGGAAGATAATTATGTTACTAAACTCACAGAAGCATCTTATGGATAGTTTTACAAAATGCAAGAAAAAAAAGCTCAAATAATACACACTAGTAGGCTAGAATTTATATGTATAATTACCGTACGGCAAATCACTTTGATTAATTCCGTTTAGTCAAATGAAATGTTGCTTCAGCAGCAGAGGGATAGATAAAGAAAAGGCAAAGAGATTTTTAATAAAGGTTGTAGGGTCAGTGAAACATTTCCAATAAAGGATTTAAAAGCTAGTACATTCCCCTTTCAGTTCACAGGTTACTCTTGCCTGCTCTAATTAATAGAATAGATATCTTTTTGAACAGGTTCATTTACATTGTGTTTTGTACCACCCACTGATGTGTACATTGTGGGTTTCTTGTGGTGGAGGCAAGGTTATCCAAGCATCTGTAGCAACCACAGGAATGCGTGAAAGCACATTTAAAGCCCAACTCCAGGAAATAGAAATAATCCACACTTGCAGTAGGGCTCCATGCACTGCAAGGGTTAACCGATCGTTATGTCTAGGGGGTACAGAAACAGACAGGATTACTTATCCTATCTCCTGCTCTCTAGAGCTATCCAGTGCCTAAGTGGTTAGTATTTCCGCCTAGCAATAGTAGGGTTGTTGGTTCAAATCCCAACCACAGCACCACCTGCCTGGAGTTGGCATGTTTTCCCTATGCCTGACTACCTGTTACCTCCCACAATCCAGAGATATACTGGTAGGTTGTCTCTAGTATGTGTATGTATGTGAGTTAGGGACCTTAGATTGTAAGCTCCTTGAGGGCAGGGACTGATGTGAACATACAATATATATGTAAAGCGCTGCATATATTTACAGCGCTGTATAAGTACCTGTTATAAATAATTTGTTGGTGACTGCACAAAATGCATGTTTACAATATTGGATTCTGTAGTAGCCCATTCAGTGCTTGTTCTGCTTGAACCAGCATATGCTAGTCATTATCCAGAGTCAGCATCTACTTCCTGGACTGAGATGTTGGCTTAGAGATGACGCAGTCATGTAAATCCTGGTGCCTGAGCAGTTCTTAACTGTGTTCACAAATGTCTGCACAGTTTACTCCCTGCTGCAGCCTTCATCTTGTGTATCACCACAACAAATAGGGTGAGAGGAGACTTAGGAAATGCTCCTTCGTGTCTGCAGCAGCCTGATGATATTATTAAGGCTAGGCAATGCCACCTGACTAAAGCTCAAGGACTGCTTTTTAAATGTAAACGGTACATTGTTTTTAAAAATTATGCTGTTGCTGGGTGCTGTGACCTGTCAGGAATGTAATAATTCAGACTTGTAAAGTTGCTGAAAGGTACTTTGATTAGCATGTTGTTATAGTGTCATAAGGAACAGTTATAGAATGTGAGCATAGAAACCTATGTATTAGGGCACATTGACATCTGTGTTGATCGTGACTGCACCTAGCTACAGAGATTCTGTATATTGACATACAATAGTTTGATGAAAAAGTACCAGTGCATAGACATAGTGATTTTCTTTGTCCTAGTGTGGAGCATTGATTCTGTTTTTTTTTTTTTAATATTACAAAAAAAAAATTTGTTCCAATTGGATTGGAACAATAATGAACACTCAGTGAATGTGCATACAAGACTTTTTTATGAATAGCAAAAACACCAGATAAAACATGGTGTAAAGCAAAACATATGTGCACAACTCGCATACAGTACTGACACAGAGCTATTTGTTCAGAAAGTAAGATGCAGTGTGTTGTGCATGTACAACTGCGCAACCATTTATGCTTGCTATGGACAATTGTATATTGCTCTGGCTTTGTTAAAAAAAAAAAAAAAAAAAGTGGTCCCCAGCAGGCCAACTATATACAATGCATACATTTTACCTCTTTTTTGCAAATTCTGAAATCTTTGTCAAAATAGTAACATAGGCCATGCCCATATACATGTTAAAATTGAGTGCTAAAATGCATGGCCTGCTTATAATCAGCCTTGATGATGTAATAAAAATCATCATAACCCCTTTCTCCCTGCTATTTCCTTATGTGTCCAATACCCTTTGCCAGCATCTCATTAACAATGGCAACCTGGTGTTGGACATTGCTGAATTGCTTGTTTTTCCTATCTCAATTATAAGCAAACTTCTGGAAAAAATGTAACCATTTCACCAATGTTGGGGGAAGAAAATTCTAGGAAATTCCACACAGTTTATTGTTGCTATGATTAAAATTATTTTTGTGGCATTTTAGAAAATCATCAAACAGAAACATTATCCCAGCATACATGCCAGCTAGCCTGCAATAGATCAAATCAATTCTGTAACAATTCAAGTTAAAAACAGAAGTTTTAGTTGCACACATATGTGAAAGCTGCAGTGCCTCACCAAGGCTCCTCTGTATAACTCTATAGTTTTGAGAGTCTCCAAGTTGGAGCCAATGTGGTAATGGATAAATTAGGGTAGGATTGCCCAGAGGTAGCCCACTCCTCCCTAAAGGCACAGGGACACATTGTATGGCAAGCAAGAGCACAATGGCAGCTGAAGACATCCATTGTGTCTGTACAATAAATTAAATGGCAAGCTGTAGAGATAAGTGGTAATAACCCCACTTAAATTACTTAAAGTGATACTAAACCTAAAAACGATTTTTTCACTTTAACTGCTTAAGGACCGCCCTATAACAGATATACTGCTAAAGGGGAGCACCTGTGCACAAAATCACGTATATATACGTGATTTTGCATTTCTGGGTAGGGAGTGCACGCAAGCCCTACCCACGCTGCCATTTGCGGCCGCGGATGTCAATCACCGGGTCAGCACAGCAACCCGGTTCAGTGTGCTTACAGTAAAGCACACCCCACCCCCTAGTAAAACACTCCCAGCACAGTTAACCCTTTGATCGCCCCTCACACTAACCCCTTCCTGCCCAGTGCCATTAGTACAGTGTCAGTGCTTTTTTTTTTTTAGCACTGATCACTGTATTGGTGTCAAAGGGGATGTCAGTGATACTAAGTTAGTCTCCCCCAGTGTCAGAATGTCCGCCGCAGTCCCGCTAGAAGTTGCCGATCGCCACCATTACGAGTAGGGAAAAAAAAAATCCCACTATCTATACCACCATTTGTAAACATTATAACTATCACGTAAACCAATTTACAAGTAATGGGATTTTTTTTTAGCAAAGACATGTAGCAGTATACATTTTGGCCTAAATTTATGACGAAATTTAATTTTTTTCATTTTTTACTGGACATGTTTAATAGCAAAAAGTCAAAAATATTGTTTTTCTTTCTCAAAATTGTCGCAAAAAATAAACGTATAGGTGATCAAGTATCACCAGAAGAAATCTCAATTTGTGGGAAAAAAAGGACGTAAATTTCATTTGGGTGCAGAGTTACATGACCGCACAATTGTTAGTTAAAGTAACGCAGAGCCATAACATAAAAGATGGCCTGGTCAGGAAGGGGGGGGGGGGTAAATCTTCAGAAGGGCAAGTGGTTAATGCAGGGGTCTCCAAACTATGGCTCTCCAGCTTTTGAAGTACAATAGTCCCATCATGCCTCTACCTCTGGGAGTCTTGCCTGTGGCTGTCAGAGTTTTGCAAGGCTTCATGGGACTTACAGTTTCTCAACACCTGGAGGGCCATAGTTTGGAGACCCCTGCTTTAATGCATTGCTTGCATTAAAGGTAAAAAACATTTTTAAATTCCCTGTGCTCCCCCTACCCTGTGTGAAGGGAAAAAAGGAGCAAGGAGATCAACGCTGTGCTTGGCTTCATCTCTTCTCCCCTCGCTTCCTCTCCACACAGGGACTTGAACAGCAGCAGGAGCCATCATTATTTTAGTAAATTTAAACTGCTAAATACCTTTTGTTCATCAGCAGTATATAGCAGTCTTTTAGGACAAGTTTTCATTCTCCTCTGACTGTCCTATAAGACTGCATGATTTCTGACCCTCTGTCTGGACAATGTCGATTGGCCCTGTGCAGATCACATGCACCCTCCAAAAAAACAAAAAACCTCTCTAGTACTGCACATCAAACTGAGCATGTGCAGAGTGCCTCCTAGGGTACTATCAACAGATGGAATGGGTACAGTAAAAGAAGGGGGAGGATAAAAAAGACAGGATCAAACAGCCTTTTTACACAATGCTGAGGATAGCCCCTTAGGTTCATCAGTGAGTATAACAAGCATGCTTTACTGCATATACAGACTGATTTTACTGTTGTGTGTTTAGTCACACTTTAAGTCAATGTGATATTTCAGTTTTTCCTTTTTCATACATTTGCAAACATTTCTAAAATTCTGTTTTCACTTTGTCATTATGGGGTACTGAGTGTAGATTGAGAAAAAAATTTAAACAACTGTAGTATCAGGCTGCAACATAACTGAAAAAAGTGAAGGAGGTCCAAATACTTTATGAATGCACTCATATATACACACATACAGTTAGGTCCATATATATTTGGACACAGTCACAATTTTAGTTTTTTCAGGTATTGGCAAAAACATCTTCAAGCTACAGTTATATAATGGATATGGGCTGAAAGTGCACACTCTCAGGTTTAATTTGAGGGTATGTACATGCAAATAGGAGGAAGGGTTTAGGAATTACAGCTGTTAACAGTAGCCATCCCCCTTTTTCAAGGGACCAAAAGTAATTGGACAATTGAATCAAAAGCTGTTTCATGGCCAGGTGTGGCCTACTCCTTTGTTATTTCTTCATCAATTAAGCAGGTAAAAGGTGTGGAGTTGATTCTAGGTGTGGTACTTGCATTTGGAATCTATTGCTGTGAACCTACATCATGTGTTCAAAAGGAACTGTCCATGCAAGTGAAACAGGCCATTGTAAGGATTCAAACATGAAACAAACCCATCAGAGAGATAGCAGCAATATTAGGAGTCAACAGTTTGGTACATTCTGAGGAAAGAATGCACTGGTGAGCTCAGCAACATAAAAAGGCATGGACGTCCATGGAAGACAACAGTGGTGGATGATCGCAGGATCATCTCTATGGTAAAAAAAACCCATTCACAACATCCAGACAAGTGAAGGGCACTCTGCAGGAGGAGGGCGTATCATTGTTAAAGTCTACAAACAAGAGAAGGCTTCAGGAGAACAAATACAGAGGGTTCACCACAAGGTGCAAACCATTCATAAGCCTGAAGAATAGAAAAGCCAGATTGAGCTTTGCCAAAAAAAAATCTAAAAAAGCCAGACCAGTTCTGGAAAAGCATTCTTTGGATGGATAAAACTAAGATTAATCTGTACCAGAATGACGGGGAAAAAAAAAAAAAAGTGTGGAGAAGGCTTGGAACAGCCTATGATCCAGAGCACACAACGTCATCTGTAAAACATGGTGGAGGCAGTGTAATGGCACGGGCATGCATGGCTTCCAGTGGTACTGGGTCATTGGTGTTTATTGATGATGTGACAGAAGCAGCTGGATGAATTCTGCAGTGTTTAGAGATATACTGTCAGCCCAGATTCAGCAACGTTGATTGGACAGCGCTTCACAGTACACTTGGACAATGATCCAAAAACACACGAAAAAGCAACCCAGGAGCTTTTGAAGGAAAAGAAGAAGTGGAATATTCTGCAATGTCTGAGTCAATCACCTGATCTCAACCCAATTGAGCATGCATTTCACTTGCTGAAGGCAAAACTAAAAGGCAGAAAGACCCACAAACTGAGAACAACTGAAGACAGCTGCAGTTAGATCCTGGCGAAGCATCAGAAAGGAGGAAACCCAGTCTTTGGTAATGTCCATGGGTTCCAGACTTCAGGCAGTCATTGCCAGTAAAGGATTCTCAACAAAATATTACAAATGAACATTTTATTTATGATTATATTCAATTGTCCAATTACTTTTGTTCCCTTGAAAAAGGGGGAGGGGTGGCTAATCTCAAGAGCTGTAATTCCTAAACCCTTCCTCCAAATTGGATGTACATACCCTCAAATTAAACCTGACAATGTGCACTTTCAGCCCATATCCATTATATAACTATAGCTTGAATATGTTTTGGTAAATACCTGAAAAATCTAAAATTGTGCCTCTGTCCAAATACATATGGAGCTAACTGTACATATTGATAGTACAGGAAAACATACAAGTTTGGTTTATTTGGGTTTATGTAAAGTTATGTTTTTGTAAGTTGATATACGTTATTAACCACTTGCCCTCCAGAGGATCTAACCCCCTTCCTGACCAGGCCATTTTTTGTGGTATGGCGCTGCGTTACTTTAACTGACAGTTCCATGGTCATGCAACACTGCACCCAAATTAAATTTATGTCCTTTTTTTCCCCACAAATGAAGTTGTCTTTTGGTGGTATTTGATCGCCTCTGCGGTTTTTTTTATTTTTTGCACTATAAACAAAAAAAAAAAAAATTTAGAAAATTTTGACTTTTTGCTGTTAAACATGTCCAGTAAAAAAAAAATTTAAAAATCAAATTTTGTTCTAAAATTTAGGCCAAATGTATTCTGCTACGTCTTTGCTGAAGAAAATCCCAATCCGTGTAAATTAATTGGTTTACGTTAAAAATTATAGTATCTACAAATGGCGGTATATATTGGAATTTATTTTTTTATGCTTGTAATCAGCGGCTTATAGCGGGACTGCAGCGAGCATTCTGACACTGGAGGGGGAGAAATGACTGTCACTAACATCCCCAGTGACACTAATACAGTTGATCAGTGCTAATAAAAAGCACCGACACTGTACTAATGGCACTGGGCAGGAAGGGGTTAGCATTTGGGGCAATCAAAGGGTTACTGTGCTGTTTTACTGTGTGTGTGTTTTACTGTGTAAGCATGTTGCTTTGTATTGCAATATTATTATTATACAGCAATCCTAGATTGTAAGCTCGAAAGAGCGGGGCCCTCGAACCCCTCATGTACTGTTTTGTTACTGTCTTGTCTCATGTTCTGTCCCCCTTGCTACTGTACAGTGCTGAGCATACCCTTTGGCGCTATATAAATACTATATAATAATAATAATAATAATAATATTATACTATATATAGCACCAACAGTTTGCACAGCACTTTACAAAATGAATGCAGACATTACAGTTACAATACAATTTGGTACAAGAGGAAACAGAGGGCCCTGCTTGTTAGAACTTACCATCTAGAATACAAAGCAGTTTGCAAGAGCTGACAGGGGACAGATCTGTATTGTTTACATACAGACCTCTCCCCCTTCAGTGATAATCAGTGATCGCTGGTGGGGAATCACCGGCCAGGACCCGGTGATCGACAGCTGAGGCGCAGCCCTGCAGCAGTATTTCTGCTATAGGATGATGGGCAAGCGGTTAAAGAGAAGGTTTGTTTTTTAGTGTGGCATTTTTAAAAGGTGGGTTCTTCTAATACTTTAGGTATTATTCATTGTTCAGTTAGTCAGTTACCAAAAATGTGCTATACAATGTTTATTAGTATAAGCTGCTAAAAAAGTAATGGAATAATCACTTCATATTTCTAAACCTAAACTTTTACATTTGACATCAGAATTCTAACCATTTTGGCCATGACGTTTACTCCTGTATATTCGTCTGTTGTTTTCTGAACTCTATCTTAGTGAGCGCTGTCCATTCAACGGGGTCACTAACAATATCTATTTTTCCATCAACAACTAGTAGTTCTGGACCTTGCTCCACACCTCCCATAGAAGAACAATCTTGTTAGGCTATTAGGAGGAACGAGTGGGATCGAAGGTATTGAGCGGGGAGAAGGCAGCGGATTTCAGACAACTTAAACACTGATCAGCGCTAAGTGAAAGTCAATATGCACAAGCGGGAAATCAATGCAGGGCAGAGAAAGAGACTGAGGGAGGGTGTGAGAGGGAGAGACTGGAAGTGTGTGTGGGAGAGACTAAATGAGATGGAGTGACACTGTGTACAATTGACAGAATATGCTTATACTTGCAATGTATACATATCTGCTGAGAATTTCACAGGAATGTGAAGAACATTTATAGTTGATGACTGTCATCGCTAATTCTAAAATATAGGAAGTGATCACAGCTTGTCACATGATTTTCTGTGTAGGGTACCTCACATGTACAGAAGGGAGAGATATGTTACAATTAGCAGACATCGACATCGATCAAGTTGATGGCAGGACTGCACTTAAAACGATCTTGGCATTAATCAGCTATCCCCCTCTCACATCAAGTGAATAGGAAGTCAAAGATTATATTCTCAAAATAGAACTCTATTGGTAGCTTTTATCCAGATGTCAGTTAAAAATACAAACAAGGATAGAGTGATGTGACGCTTGCATCCATTCTGCTTTAAATTGTCCATAGATGTTTTATGGCAGGGGTTTTAAAGAGAAACTATAGGGTATCTTACCGAGTACACATTTTGCGTTTTTTATTGGAATACCCTGTCCTTTCTACATATAATATAAAGGCTAGTTTTGGATACAACTTTATTTTGCACAAGGTGTTTCAACAACTGATATTGGCTAAATCTTTTCTATTTTGAGCAGAAGTTTTATCCGACTCACACTACTACACTCCATCCACCCACAGAGGAGCAAA
Organism: Staurois parvus; assembly: GCF_062004578.1. Classification (NCBI taxonomy): domain Eukaryota; kingdom Metazoa; phylum Chordata; class Amphibia; order Anura; family Ranidae; genus Staurois; species Staurois parvus. The sequence goes on from NW_028317995.1 coordinate 702,572, forward strand.
GACAGATCAAGATAGAAGACCATAAAGGGTAACTCCACTTTTATGGGAAAAAAAATTGCAAAAATAAAATATTAATATAACATGTACAACTGCAACACAAGTCATTGTAATTTAATGTTATTACAAAATAACTTTCCCTTTTCAATCTGCATAGCTGTAATTTTCTGTAAAATGCAATATGGCAACATGGAGGTGTTCTGTACACAGGTGGTGTACAGAACACCCCCCAAGAAATGTCATTTCCTGCTTGTGTGTTTGACTTATTGATTTTCCCAGAAGTCTGAACTTCGATACAAGTCTGATTTTGGGTATCCCCTGCAAAAAAATAAAAAATCATTTTTGGTGTGATACTCCCAAAGGAAAATCACTTCTAAAGGGATGCAGGCCCTGACATTTACTCATTAGAACCCCACAGGTGCAGCAGCTGACAATTATAAAATATCTCCCATTCACATTCATTTTGCACATGGACAGACAAACAAACAGCAATTTCTGTTTATTTCTTTAGAATAACATGAGGTAGAAATCTGCAACAACCTTTGCTAAAATCCTTGCAATTTACATAGATCACCCAAAGGGGAATGTTTTTTTTCTCCACAAGAGTGGAGTTACTCTTTAAGCAGAGCCTGGATTAGGCAGTTTTCTTTCCTTCTACCACAGGTGAAAGGAAAAATGATCAATTTCCCATCAACACAGTCCATGTTAATGGGGATATCCATTCCACAGCGCTATAGTGTTCTGCCGGCAAGGAGCCTTCGGTACCAGCAGAATACAATGATTAGTGTTGCCAACTATTGCCGGCTGTAAACGGCAGCACTAATCGTTCGGGAAAAAACCCAGCAGGCTGGTTGTACAAGAGTCGATTGATCAATGCACCAAAGCAGCTATCACACCTTTTTGGGTGGTGAGCTTTGTGCGTTTTTTTACCTTGTATAGCCACTAACCACATTTGGTTTGTTATTAAGAATTCATGGCGCTGCAAACAGTGCACGTTCTTGCTTGTTTTTCTCATGTTCCTGGAACGCGTAAGTGTCAGTGGAAAGTAATGGTTTTAGAGGGTTTAACTAACTCAGTTCAATCCTGCCTATTTGGTGGAAAAGACTAAGATTTAAGAAGCTCTGGATATGGGTCTACAATTTAATTAAGTCAGTATTAAATACCTCTCTCCTGAAGAACCCTTAGGAAGACTTGTTACATAAACCTACATTAGATTTATCCCAACACAACACATGTTCTTGGCTACCAGACAATTGATTGCGAGAACCTGGAAACAACCAACAATGTCCTTTGAGTAGGTAAAACAAGCACCTCTCTGTGCTTCCTTCCCAACATGTTTTGCATCACATCACCCCTCTTTACTGACTCTTCACTCCCTCTCCAAGCAGGGGTGAACTCTGCATGTATCACCCCAGGTAGCCAAAGAAGGGAACAAAATCATTTTTAGCCTAAACACTTAGACTCAAAACTGACATTGCTAAGCTTGCAAATGCATTTATAACTTCTGCTACCCATTTCCCCTTCTTTCTCTCCTTAGACAGCAATCTTAATGTACTGTAATGACAAAAATTGTCATTAATTTCCAGTGTTGTAATGCAGAGGGTCTCCAAACTTTCTAAACAAAGGGCCAGATTATTGTCCTTAAGACTTTAGGTGAGCCGGACTGTGTCCAGCATCTGTAGACATTTTCCCGGCATCAGTGGGCATAAACATCGCCACATGTGGTATTAGGGGGAGGAATAGTGCTCCATCGTTATCATTGGGAGGAATAATACCCCATGATTGTTGTCAGTGGGAGAAAAGGTGCCCCATTGCATTGTTGGTGTCTCACATCAGAGAGGAATAGTTTCCCAAGAGCCGGATAAGGGCAAGCAAAGGGCAGCAGTTTGGAGACCACTGTTGTAACTGATACCATTACCCCAACCCTACCTTCTCTCGCTTTAAAGTCCATTAAAATTATTGTAAAGAAAAACAAAAGACAATTTTTAAGTGTATGTATTGAGACTTTCAAAATCACACGCAGCAAATGCACAAGATTTATTTATTTCAGATATCAGGACACATGTATGAATACACATAATTTTGGAGATAAGGGGATGAAAAGTTTGCAGATCTCTACCCTCCACCCCACTTCCTTAGACAAAACTATCTTATCTGTCATCCCCGCCCACCCAACCCCAACAATGCTGCAACCAATCCTATTCCTCTATCCTCAGAGGGATATTATTACAATTCTATCTCATTTGCTGGATTGTAAATTCTCTTTATAGTGTATGTCTGTATTTAGGCAGCCTTCTTGTTTGAGTCAGATAGAAATTTGAGTGATGAACAGGTTAGCAGATCAAAGATAATGAGATCTGACACTGCTGCTTTATCTTGGCAGAACATCAGTAATCAGCTGAAATAGTTGACTCTCAATATCTGTTGGGCAGGGTGTGTCTGCAGAGGTCTCAGATTGGCCCATAGACATGCAGTAATTTTTCAATCCAACCATAATCAGATCTGCAAACAATCATCCATGTCTGTGGGCAGATTTACTCAGTGGATTGCTACACAGAGAACAAATCCATATTATTATGATTATTGTACAGGATTTATGTAGCACCAAAAGTTTGGGGAGAGCTTTATCAGAAATTATCGGAGTGTACACATGGCTTCTAGAGTGGATCTTGCAAAGGTCAAAATACATGAGCCTCAACCAACTGCCTGTAATGTTCAACACGATTCAGTTGAAGAAATGTTGCTACTTTGCCTTGTACAGCTGATTCCTGGAAAACACCTGGAAGAGGTAAGTGTATTTGTTACTATAACAAAATATACCTTTTAAAAAGGTTTTTATGTAATTACGTAAAGCCTTTTAAGTAGTTGCCTTCAACTCTGTGCAGGTAAAAGTAACTTAAAATGTCTCCTCCCTCCAGCGGATGAAGTATCTAGTGTGTGCTTGTCTAGGGGATGGACCAACAGAGTAATGCTTAACTCAATCCACAGTTCAGCAGTACAGGTGTACCTCGGTTTACGAATGCCTCAGTTAATGTAATTTTCAGTTTACAAATGAAAATCCATCGAAAATACTTGGTATTGCGAAAAAAATTTGTAAACAAAGACAAGTTTCCCCAGGATGCATTGCGCCTGGGAGGTTTATAGCACCAGCCCCGTGCCTTTAAAGTGCACTTTATAAAGAGTTTTGAACAGATAAGACTTGACTTTTTTCTGACCTCTGGAACAGATTAATTGGTTTTCAATGCATTTACAAATTCTTTTAATCATGTCACTGTACAGTATTTATGCCCCTAAAGTGCACTTTATAAAAGAGTTTTGAACAGATAAAACACTGTTTTTACTTTTTTCAGACCTCCGAAACGGATTAATTGGTTTTCAGTGCATTCCTACAGGAAACCATGTTTCTATTTACAAATTTGTCGCAATAGGAAACATCTCAGAGAACGCCCCTCTTACTGACATTGGATGCAGGACCAATTGCCGTGTCATCAGGATGGGACATGACACCCACCCACATACCAGCACTGGAGAGAAAAATTCCAGATTGCTGGCTGTTGCAAGTTGATGATGTAATGTTAATGCTTGCTCTTTGTTATCCAATCCTCCAGAAAAGACAAGCGCTGGATACTTCCATCAGCTGCAGAGGCCAGCACTTTTAATTACTTGTAAATGTTGGCGTTAGGCTTTAAATTTATGCTACTACTAAAATTTTAAATTAATGGCAGTTTAGATATTTAAGGATTTTATGAAGCCTGAAAGCACAGTGCTGGCCACAGGCAAGCATGATGCAATATACAATAGTTAATGAGCTACAGCAATTATTATTATTATACAGGATTTATATAGCACCAATAGTTTGCTCAGCGCTGTACATTATAATGGGAGACAGTACATGACAGTACAGTAACAATACAATTCAATACACGAGGGATTTGAGGGCCCTGCTCCTTGGAGCTTACAATCTAGGAGGGAGGGGATAGTGGTACAGGAGGAAATAGCTGTGGGGGATGGAGTGTTAGGATGAGTGGAGGAGTTCAGTAATTAGCTGAGAGCGGGGTAGGCTTCCCTGAAGAGATGGGTTTTCAGGGTGCACCTAAAAGGTGAGGAGGGTAGGTGATAGTCTTATGGATTGGGGTAGGGAGTTCCAGAGGATGGGGGAAGCCCTGGAGACGGGCATGGGAGGAAGAGACCAGGGAACTAGAGAGTAGGAGGTCTTGTGAGGAGCGGAGAGTACGTTTTTGGTGGTATTTGGATACCAGATTGGTGATGTAGTTTGGGGCAGTATTATGAACAGCTTTATACGTCAATGTTAGCATTTTGAATTTTATCCGTTGGGCAATCGGAAGCCAGTGGAGGGATTGGCAGAGGGGGGTGGCGGATACGGAGTGGTTTGTAAGGTGAATGAGTCTGGCCACAGCATTCAAGATAGACTGAAGCGGGGATAGCCTGCGGTGAGGTAAGCCGATGAGGGAGTTACAGTAGTCAAGGCATGAAATAATAAGGGAGTAAATGAGTTGCTTAGTGGTTTCCGAGGTTAGGAATGGTCATATTTTGGAGATGTTGGAGGTGACGTCCACATGAGTTTGTCAGCAATTGGACCTGGGGCTGGAAGGACAGATTGGAGTCAAGGATGACACCCACTACTCTGGCTTTAGGGGTGGGACTGATGGTGGTGTTGTTGGTCTTGATGGAGAAGACACGGGGGGGGGGGGCGCGGGCTGGGGGGAAAACTAGGAGCGCAGTTTTGGAAAGATTTTTCCACAACAGAAGCCAAATACTTTTGGTTTTCCTTGAAGCTACAGTAAGCTGAGTGTTTTCAGGCGCTTTTTTTTTTTTTTTTTTTTTATTTAGCAGATTTGCTATTATAGGCATTTTTTGCTGTGGCCAATAGAAACCTGAGTAGATATGTCCTAGGCACATACAACAGGAAAACCAGGATCAAGCACATGGCTGCTATACACAGAAGTCCTGTACCTTTCTCCTTGATCTGGGGAGCAGTGTAGCTGTTCCACTGGGGCAGCAAGTTTCATCCCACTTCCTCCCAAGCCCTGGTGCTCCTTGCCCAGCACTTATAATGGGAATCCATGGGTTCATAGATGCAGGGGTGGTCACAGAAGAGAGTGATGAATGTCTCAGCTTCCAGAAGCAGACTCCCCTCAGTTTTGATCACAAGGATATGTGTTTATAAAGTGTGGAGTGATGCTAAAAAAGGGGAGGGGAGCTGCTGTTTAAGCTAAAACCGCTAATTTCTTGCTGTTCACATGTTTTCCATTGAAGCCTATGGGGACAAAAAAGCTCAAATCTGTCTGAAGAGTAGCTCATGTACTATTTTGAGCAACAGGCATTTTGGTTCTGGTGACAAACCACTCAAATGTGAGCAGGGGCCATTGAAATGAATGGGATTTTCCTTGTGGAGCTTTGAGATGAAAAATGCTCAAGTGTGAATGGGCCCTAAGATGCACTGTCATGTTGTAGTATGTTGTGCTGCATTTAATGCAGCCAGTTTTATCTTCACCAAGCACACATCAAGTGTTGGTGTGACCCTGGCTATTGGAAACAATGGATTTCAGCTTGTATTTATGTTGGGCTTGCATTGAGTAATGCAGCCCAAAGGACATGGTGTGAATGGGTCCTTAGTTTTTAAGAAAACAATTTCTAGGGTACCTGAGGAGTGGTGCGGCAACTCAAGAGATTGGAATAGCAGTTTGGTGGTCTCTAGGGAGCATAGGAGTGGTATTTTGAGGTTCTAGAAATGTGCGCAGACACCTGCATGCACCATGTCTCTGCACTCATTTTGTGCTAGATTAGAATTATGACAGTTGTGTAAGAGAACTAACCTCAGAGAACAATATAATTTTGCTAAACCTTAAGGGCTTATCCAGATTTGTACATTGACCTGCAGTGTAATGTATACAGTATGTTCTGAAAAAGGAAACGTAGGTTGGAAGACCAGGGTAAAGCAGTCACCTCATAATTCAGGTATGTCCCAGTGCCTTCATGCATGATTAGTTTCTTTGCAGAGCACCCCTGTACCTTTAAAATTCAGAGTGAACTCTAATGCATACCATTCTAAGACTTCTAATAGTCCTTCTGTTCATGATCTTCCTGTCCTCCCCTATACTTCACTCTTGGTCAGTAGGACTGCCCATTATGCTTTGTTCCCCGCTCCTCATTAAGGATTGGCACCTTTGGTGAGCAGAGGGGGAGCGGGTACCTGAATTTGACCGGTACCCGCTCCCACTTCCGCTGTGATTGCCTAGGCAATCGGAAACAGAAGTTGTCCTCCCCCTCTCCCTCCCTGTTGTCTTCTGGGACATGTGACAGGTCCCAGAAGACTGGGGCCCATTCACAAAGCGCAGCGCTTCTCGTGCATGCACAGTGGGCACCCAGCTTTGAAGCCGCAAGCTGTCACAGCCAGGTGCCCACACTGAAGCTGCCGGTGCCAGGGAGAGAAGATGGCCGGTGAAACCAACGGTGGTGAGGACACCGCTGGACCGAGGGACAGGTAAGTGTCTGTATTTTAAAACTCTGCAGCTACAGTTTTTGTAGCTGCTGACTTATTTTTTTCCCGGAGGAACTCTGCTTTAATAGGCAGCCAATAAGGAGGCGAGCCTGCGAAGATAGCCACAGTTTGCTGCAGTGATGTGGAAAAATCTGAAAGCAACTCTGTACATTTAAAAATAAAGAATAAAAAAAAAAAAGCTTCCTGCAAAAGAGGACTCTTAATGCTTACTGTCCAGTGGGTTCATTATTCAACAAATTTTGCTTCTAGGGTGGGGACTGCTATTGCCATGGCAGACAATTTATACAATAAAGACTTTTGTGCAATGACTTTTCTCTTTGCTTCTGGTTGATGACCATGGAAGGCTTAGTTTGTCTCTAGCACCTGGGTTTCAAGTGGCAGCAGGGAAAAGCTGCTTGGAGTGGAAATTTCTGTTTGAGGCTATCCAAACTTCTCTGTATGTTGGATGTATGGTCCTTTTTATGCTCTGAGGTTCCATATGTAGGTCCCTTTGTCACTACTGTGTCCTGTAGTGACCCAGGGGTCAGCAGATAGAACCACAATGTGCAGTATGGGGCACAGGCATCTGACACACGTGCAGTGCGGCTGAAGACTAGGACTGGCTACCTGCTGAAGAACCTGCTGGCCGCTATTAGCAGCGAGAACCCCAGTGGGGCTGTGATTAGCTACGAGTAAGCATCCCCTTTAAAAGAAATGCTAGGCTCACCTTGCAGGTATTCACACCCACTCCCATGTAATCGCTCAAGCAACAGTTACATGCGAGTAATCGCAGTGTGAGCAATTACATGTGAGTGGGTGTTTAGATGCAAGAAATAGCAGCTTCCTATTGCTTTCAATTGAGCTGCTTACTAACAGCTACTCTCGGTAACCCTCGCTGGGGTTCTCGCAGCTAGTCACAGTCAAGGATTATTTGCAGATGTGAATGCACCCTTAGGAATGTTCTTTTGTAGTGAACTTTTTTGTAATTTTTATTGGATAAATGCAGCCTTGCTTTAAAAAAATGCACTATTTTTTTTACAGTAGCACACTTTACAGGGGATTTGCCTTGCCCTTTTAGGGCCACTTCAGATCTTTACATTTATCTGAGTTACAGCACTTTTTTGTAGCTGTCATTAAGCAAAGCTAAAAAGTGCCGCTAAAAAAAAAAATTAACCAGGTAGGTATATATTAATTATACCACTTTCGTGTACAAGCCCAATTCTTATCCCCAGAATCAGGTTCATTCTGCTAGTATAATGCACTAACTGAACATACTGAGAATTTTATTAGTACAGTTAATCATTAAAAATAAAGTTTGCAAACCTTTTGTTCTGGGACCCTTGATATTCTTACCTAGCTTTTTGCAGATCTCTTCTACTTTTTGAAATGCGTTTTGTACTTCCTCTTGTGTTTGTACAATCACTTCCACTTCACCTACTGCAAAATCGAAGTCTGCCTCATCTAGGTCAACCATAGCCATGGTGCTTGAGCTTTCCTCTAGAGGCAGCTGGAACCTGCGTCTGCGCGTCACGAAACTTGCAAACTCATTCAGGCCAAACGCTTCCATGTTGGGGGGACTTGGTACACCCAGTACTTCACTGACTTTGCAAATAATTTTATCTTCTTCAGTCACCTCCAAGTATTGTGTGGAAGCTCCAAAAAGTCCTCTGGTCCCTGGTTGTGGTGGGTGTTTGAGCTCCCAACTATCTCCTCTTTTTCGCAGCCAATAGTCGTTAAGTGTAAGCCGCAATTCTGCGCTATCATAGTAAGAGTCTCTAAATATGATTTCCTTAAGCAGCTCAGCCCCTAGTGCATACAAGCTTTTCTCTACTTCTGGCCCAGGGACAAACTTTCTTTCCACTTCAATAGACCCAGATAGATGTGACGAAGGTGCCATTTCTAGGAAAGAAAGAACAAAGTACGATGTTCAGCAAGATGAAATGATGCACAAGTGATTTGTGAAAGAGCCAGAACGGTGTGTACAAGCAAAGAAGGAACAAGAAACATATGATTATAAGGTCTGTACAGAAGCAAGCTGGTATGTGCCAATTTCCCAATCAAAACTTTGACATATTTTTCTTAAGCATAAAAGCAAAAAATGTTTCCCATCCAATCATCACAAATTGTCTAACGTAGTCATCCTTTTCCCACTATAAAAATATTATTAATACAAATATGGTCTTACATAGTAAAATTAACTTTTTAGTGACTTAAGATAAAAGCAGAAAAGCGAGCGCTAAAACCATAAGCAGCTGATGCACCGAAAAGGTAACCAAAAACAACCTCCAAAGTAATCAAATAAATATAGGTGCAGCGCTAAAATATCAAAATGAATCAATGTAATGCAACCATATGCAATAAATATATAAAATAATGCATAAAATCAAATGATTAATGGTATACCCATATAAGGTGACAAAGTGCAAATATTGTGTTAATAAGTTATTAAGTTATATCCACAATAAAGTGCTAATGAAGTGACAATCGTGAGCACATAATAGTGCTAAAATATCAAACTCCAATAAAAGTGCTAATCGTTAAGATCAATCCAAGAATGATCTTAGGTAAGTGCTCCCTATACTTCTAATGATTAGTCAGGTGATGTGCCGAGAATTTGTTAAGATTACGCACTCACCAGATGCGTAATCATAGTACGCATTTGTATATTAAGTTGTCAGCTGGAGGGGCCCTTAAGGATGTATACAGCCTAGTCTGGTCAGAGAGATCCCCTTCCCCTGGGTTATCTGCAGCACCTCAGAATGGGCTCTGTAGTTATGTCAGCTCATAAAGAGCCAAAAAGAAGGATGCCCATAGTGTAGTATTTTCAAGTATAATCATTTATTTAGGTAAGGTAAACAAAGCAAAAAACACACACTGAGCATGTGAATTAAAGTAGGCCGCCGGACCTCCTCGTGGTCTCGGCGGCGTGACGTCACTGCGTACGGCTCCTCCTTGACACGTTTCGTGCTATGGCACATATTCATAAGGGGTGTGCTCGTATGCAAGGACGTCAATGGAGTCTATATAATGGATGCGACGCATGCGCACATCGCGCCCGCCATTTTGCTGAAGTCCTAGATGTCCGTGCGAGTGCGCCATCTTTCCATAGATTTGGCATTTCAGCCATACCATGCAACAGGTAAAACAAGGGGATGATAATTCCCATAAACATAAGAGATAGAAACGGGGGTTGAATGATCACGTGGCACCATTAAATAAATATTTGGACCGATTATTAGGTGAAAAAAAGGGGGAACATTTCATTCAAACAGTCCACATTAATAGTGCGCAGTAGTAAAACTCCTGAACGAGAATTGTTTCAACCACCAGCATATGTATAAATGTGCAGCAATTTATATTAACCTTAAGCTGCAACACAAATTATTCATACGATTAATCGCTGCAATCAGCAGGTATCAATATTCATATTAAGAAACCAGAATGATATCTACTGGTGTGTGGTATGGCTAGTACAATCCAATCCAATATATTTAAAAATAAAAGTAAAAACACATGGCTAATATAAAATCACATACGTATAAAATCCCAGAAAAACATAAATGAAATAGAAATATATGAATGCATAAATGATTATATTCATACATATGAAGTCTATAAAAAGTTAAATCGTAAAAACAGATTTAAAACACATATATATATATATATATATATATATATATATATATATATATATATATTTCATCTTGAATGATGGATAAAATAAAAAAAACTGTAAAAAACACCCACATAAGAAAAAAATTTGTAAAAATAGAATAGGATAGCTAATACAAATAGAATAGCCAAGAATTGCATAAAATTAGCTAAAAAGTTTGCAATGAGTAAAACAGATCCTAAAATGAAAATAAACATAAAGATAAAAATAAAAATATAAAATGGAGATAAAAGTAAAAAAAGTACATGAACAGACTGGATTCAACTATTGTCTATAAAAAAACAATTCAAATCCATATCTACATTGAGTCCTTTTGGGTAGAAGGTGCCCATCTCAAATATCCACTTGGATTCCAATTGAGAGACAGCCCTTTTATTGGTCCCCCTCCACTGTGTCTTAATAATATCAATTCCTACGAAGGTTAGGGAAGAAGGGTCTCTATTGTGGCATGTCCTGTAATGCTTGGAGAGTGAATGATCTTTAAAATCTTTTAACGTTGTAAACATGCTCCCTCAACCTCTCAGCCTCCTTGTAGTGCATCCTATGTACTGTTTCCCGCACAGGCATTCTAATAAATAAACCAACTGTTGCATGAAATAAAATTATCAATATTGTACTCTTTGCCCGTAGAAGATGATAAACAAACTCACTTTTTCCTTTGGTTATTGCATAGGCATATAACACATTTGTTACATGGAACAAATCCTGTAATTTGAGAAAAAAAAGTTGTAAGGGGGGGATTAACAACGTTGGGGGCTATTCTGTTCCTTAATGCCATCGTTTTCCTTAACGTAACCTCTGGCTTGTCAGGTAAAATTGTTGCAAGGACTGGATCTGCTTTCAGAATACCCCAATTTTTATTAAGGATCCTGGTGACCATCTTACGTTGGACAGAGAAGGTGGTAACAAACGGACATACTTTGGGTTGCCTTTGTTTGACTTCACTATTCAGCATCTCCTCCCTGTTGGTGTCAGCCACCGATTGAAGTGCTTGATCAAGCTCTGACTCTTCATAGCCTTTCCAAAAATCTCTCCTTTAATTTGGAGGCTTTAGTGTAATAGGTATCCAGGTTGGTGCAGTTCCTCCTAATCCTAAGGAACTGGCCCTTAGGGATATTCGATAACCAAGCTGGGTGGTGACAGCTGTCCATTGGAATATAACTATTCCGGTCTGTACTCTTAAAATAGGATTCCGTAACAATCCTACCCCCTTGTTTAATAACGTTAGGTCAAGAAAATAAATCTCGCATGAACTATACTCAAAAGTTAACTTGATATTCAGGTCATTGTTATTTAAAGTGCCAAAAACTTTTTAAAAAAGTGTCTGTTCATCTCCATTCCATAATAAAAAAATTTCATCAATGTAACATCTGTAGAAGGAAAGCGCCGGCCAATCTCTGGCATAAATAATGTAATGGTGCACCATAGGTATATATAACCCTTAACCACTTGCCTACCGGGCACTTTCATCTACTTCCTGCCCAAGCCAATTTTCAGCTTTCAGCGTTGTTGCACTTTGAATGACAATTGCACGGTCATGCAACACTGTACCCAAACAGAATTTTTTTTTTAAAAATAGAAACTTTCTTTTGGTGGTATTTAATCACTGAGATTTTTACTTTTTGCTAAAAAAAAAAAAAAAAAAAATGAAAAAAAAAAAAAAAGACAAACTTTTGAAGAAAGTTTATAAAGTTTTGTAAATAAGTAGGTTTTTTTTCCTTCAGGGCACACTGATTATCAGTGTTGATGTCCTCTCTTTAGATCGTTGCTTATGGGCGCTGTGAGAATGAGGAGAGGGCTGCTGATAACCAGTATTGGTGGTCAGCTGTGATTGGACACAGCTGATCACATGGTACTGGATCACTTTGATTGGCCCTTTACCGTGATCAGCTGTGTCCAGAGGACATAGTGATCACAGATTGTGCCCGATGCACACCCCAGTATGCGTGCGGGGGCGTGGTTCTGGGAGGATGTTCACGGATGCCCTTCCAGAACTAGCTGACCGCGCTGTAGCTGTCTTTTGGTTATAGCGCAGTCAGCAAGTGGTTAAAGTGGTTGTGCCCAATATCAATCCAGTGCTACTCTTTCTTTCTGCTCATTGGACTCAGTGAGAGCCATTGGCTCCTGCTATTGTCAATCAAATCCAGTGAGGAGGAGGGACACACAGAGACCAGCTTGGGTTTGAGTCTGCACATGTGCCAAAATAGGAAGCAGCTTTCTATAGTGATAAAGCAGGAAGAGGACAAAGAAGTGATGGCGAGGGACCCTAGAAGAGGAGGATTGGGGCTGCTGTTTGCAAAACCATTGAGCAGAGCAGGCAAGTATGACATATTTGTTATAAAAAAAAAAACAAAAAAAAAAAAACACAACTTTACAAGCACTTTAAGGTTGAAATCTACATACATAAAAGACATTACACACTAATCATTAATACATCATTACATTTATTATTTAAATGCAAACCATGCCTAAATCATGGTATCAGCCTTTTACAGTCTCACAACAAAATGGAAACTGTAAATTGTGAAATAACTTTTAAAGCGGAGCTCCACCCAAAAAGGGGACGTTCCGCTTTAAGGACTGCTCCCCCGCTCCCCATTAAGGATTGGGGGCGGGGGGAGCAGGTACCCAGATTTGACAGGTACCCGTTCCCACTTCCAGTCCAATCGCCTAGGTGAGCAGAAGGTGTCCTCCCTCCCTGTAGTCTTTTGGGACACGTGACAGATCCCAGAAGACTACAGGACCATTTATGAAGCGCAGCACTACTCGCACATGTGCAGTGGGTACCTGGCTGTGAAGCCGCAAGCTGTCACAGCCGGGTGCCCACACTGAAGATGCCGGCCTCCTGGAATACAGGACGGTGAAATGGGCTGCGGGACACAACGCGGGTCCAAAGGACAGGTAAGTGGCTGTTTTTTAAAAGTCAGCAGCTACAGCTTTTGTAGCTGCTGACTTATTTTTTTGACAGGGTGAGTGGAACTCTGCTTTAACAAAAGATGAACATAGAAAGTCACACATGGGGGAAGAAGTCTGCTGAATTTTCAGACAGGATCCTTGCATAATCATGTACATTGGTATCATTCACGTGTGCAGCTCCACTTCCAAATAAAGGGATGCTGTATAAAATATACATAAAAACAGAATGCAAGGATTTGAAAATCTCAAACACATACAGGTGAAACTCGAAAAATTAGAATATTGCGCAAACTGCTTGAACAATCTTGCTTTGCATGTAATGAGTTTCTCATATATTAGTTTCACCTTTTAAGTTGCATTACTGAAACAAATGAACTTTTGCACGATATTCAAATTTTTCGAGTTTCATCTGTATTTTATTCACAATAGAAAAGTGAAAATGTGTAAACTGTGAAAATGTGATATTTTAAGAAAAAAAATAAGGTCATTTTAAAATTGTTGGCAGCAGCATGTCTCAAAAACAATGGAACAGGATCATGTTTACCACGGTGTAGCATCCCCTCTTCTCTTAACACTCTGTAAAATGTCTGGTAACTGAGGAGACCAGTTGCTAGAGTTTTGGGAAAAGAATGTTGCCTCATTCTTGCCTGCTGTAGGATTCTAACTGTTCAACAGTCCTGGGTCTTCTTTGTCATTTTTTGTTTCAAGATGCCCCAAATATTTTCAATTGATGAAAGGTCTGGAAAGCAGCAGGCCAGTTAAAGGATGAGTTCACCCCCACTCTCCCCCCTTGCTAGCTGTCAAATTTTTAAAAAAACATGGCTGTGCGGGGCTCCATTTGGCCATTCGCTTCACTCATTCACTGTTCTGTGAATGAGAAACTACAAGTCCCGATAGCCTTAGTGGCTGTCGGCTTATAGTACTCAATGAACTACCACGGCACTGTGGAGCACCATGGTAGTTCATGAAGTCTTCCTGTCAGTATATCTTCTTTCCCGTACAGGCAAGCAGATATACTGAAACATCTGCAGGAGACCTGCATGCTTTAGAGGCTCCTGCAACAAAAATGTGCAATTAATATTTTTTTTGTATAAAAAGGTGAACTTATCCTTTAAAGTACCCGGACTCTTCTACTGCAAAGCCATCCTGTTGTCAAAGATGTGGTATATAGTTTTTCATTGTCCTGCTGAAGTACGCAAGGCCTTCCCTGAAAAATACATTGTCTGGATGGGACCATATGCTGTTCTTAAATCTGGATATATCTTTCCACATTGATGGTGCCTTTCCAGATGTGAAAACTACCCATTCCATACGTACTAATGCACCCCCATATCATCAGAGATGCAGGTTTTTGAACAGAGCACTAACAAGCAGGAAGGTTCCTCTCTTCTTTAGTCTGGAGGACGCAGCACCCTTGGTTGCTAAAAAGAATATCAAATTTTGATTTGTCTGACCACAGAATAGTTTTCCACTATGCAACAGACCATTTTAAATGAGCTTTGGCCCAGAGACGACAGCAAGGTTTCTGGACCATGTTCAGATATGGCTTCTTTGCATGATAGAACTTTAACTTGCAATTTGGATAGCATAGTGAATTGTGTTCACATACAAAGATTTTTTTAAAGTATTCCTGAGCCCATGCAGTAATGTCAATCACATAAATATGCCTGATTTTAATTCAGTGCTGTCTGAGGACCCGAAGATCATGGGCATACAGTATATAATTTCGGCCTTGTCCCTTGCGCACACAGATTTTTCCAGATTCTCAAAATTTTCTGATATCATGTACTGTAGATCAGTGTTTTTCAACCTTTTTTGTGCAAAGGCACACTTTTTTCATGAAAAAAATCACGAGGCACACCACCATTAGAAAATGTTAAAAAAATTTACCTCTGTGCCTATATTGACTATATATAAAGTAATTCTCTTGAATAGGAATTAAACACAAAGAAATTATTTTATAATTACTTTATTATGAAATAATAAAGTATTTTATAATTGGACCCGGGGGCCGGACCAAGAGTAGATGAATGATGTGTATGTGTCATCCATAGTAAGTATAGTAATATTCCCCCATAGTAAGCATAGTAATTCATCCCCCATATAGTAATTCATCCCCCATAGTAATTCATCCCCCCTATAGTAATTCATCCCCCCTATAGTAATTCATCCCCCCTATAGTAATTCATCCCCCATAGTAATTCATCCCCCATATTAAGTCCCCAAGCCCCCCCTGTGTCAATTCACTTACCTTTGCTCCGCGCGTTCCTCTCGCCGTTCCGGTGTAGCATGAAAATCTGTCTCCTATGAGGATCTGTCCCCCTCGACGTATCTGCGCATGTGCCAGTTTCAAGCATTAGCAGCCGATCGGCGATCTCCGGCACATGCACAGATACGTCGAGGGGGGACAGATCATCCTGACAGTATCACGCTCCGCAGGCCGGATTAAAAGGTCCGCCGGGCCGTAGTTTGCCCATTGCTGTTCTAATGATTGGTCTATTTGTGAGCCGAGGCCACATGTTACGGATGAAATTGCAATTTTTCCCACGGCACACCCGACAATATCTCACGGCACACTAGTTGAAAAACGCTGCTGTAGATGATGAAAAATTTAAAGTATTTGCAATTTTACATTGGAGGAACATTATTCTGAAACTAACAATTTTTAGACAAAGCTTTTCACATATTGGTGAACCATCTTTACTTCTGAGGCACTCTGACTCTCTAAGATGCTTTTTTTTATACCCCATCATTTTAATGACCAATTAACCTAATTAGTTGGAAAATGTTTTTCCAGCTCTTCCTTGTTAGTACCACTAACTTTGCCAGCTTTTTGTTACCCTGTCTCAACTTTGAGACCTGTTGCCATCAATTTCAAAATTACCTTTTTTTTTTAAAATTGTATATTTTTTTGGTTTAAAAACAGTTAACATGCTCGATTTTCTATTGTAAATAAAATATTGATTTAGGAGAGTTGCAAATCCTTGTATACGGTTTTTATGTAGTTTTTACACACTATCCCACCTTTTTTGGATTTGGGGTTGTCTGGACAGTGCTGATTTGCCCTGTGCTGATCACATGCACTCTCCCAAGAAGAAAAATCCTATCAATACACATCAAACTGAGCACGTGCAGACTGACTCCGCTCGCTATATCTTATTAGGAGAGGGACCCTGGAAGAAGGGGAGCATCAGAGAAGTCAGGATCAAACAGCCTTTTTATACAATGCAGAGGATTAACCCCTTAGGTTCCACAGTGAGTATAACAAGCATGATTTACTGCATGTACAGACTGATTTTACGGTTGTCAGTTTAGAGACACTAAACCCAAACGCAAACAAACATTTATGATATTACAAATGACCAATTCTTAGATGTGATTGCTGCAGTAGTTTTCTTTTTTAGGCTTTCTTCCTTTTATTGTTTTTTGTTTTATTTTAAGCAGGTGATCTGGCCAGTAAGTCTATTGTTCTTCAACAGAACAAGCTGCCCTGCAGTTGTAGCAGTCAGAGGGCTGAGACAAACCATTAACACGGAGAGGGGTGCTTACAATGATCAAGTTTTAACTTATGTAAAACCTTTATCCCAAAAAAAAAAACAAAAAAACAGGAAATCACATTGTGTGGGCCACAGGAGCAGCGTATCATCCCGCCCACACATCGCCGGAGAGAGGAGCGGTGTCTCGGTTCCTAAGACCATGGGAAATATGTGTTTTCCGATGGTCTTAGGCGACCCCTGGGAAATGGTCGTTCGACCCCCAAAGGGGTCGCGACCCCCAGGTTGAGAACCGCTGTGTTAGAGGGTATTTATATTTATTCTCCATAGTCCTACTGTAGGTAGAAACGTGGCCACCCTCTCTTGCTTAGGCTGGCCATACACTATACAATTTTCTGTCCAATTTCTGCCCAATTTCCTTTAGATTTATCTTCAACTGTGTAGTGCAAGGGCCTGCCTAATTGGATACAACTGAAAGTGTCATTTGGGCTTGACCTCCTATTCTATGGTTTTTGATAAATCTAAAGGCTGGCCATACACTATACAATTTTCTTGAGATTTTTGCTGTAGATTTACCAAAAACCATATAATGGGAGGTCAAGCCCAAACAACACTTTCAGTTGTATCAATCAGGCAGTCCTTTGCACTACATAGTTGAAGATAAATCTAAAAGAAATTGGGCAGAAATTGGACAGAAAATTGTATAGTGTATGGCCAGCCTTACTCCCAAGATATCTGACGACTATGGAATTTGTAGTGTGCATAGAGCAGTGCACATGACCACTACTAATGTGCACTTCACATTCCAACCAAACAGGAGTGAGGGGAAGAAGAGAGGTTTGAGAACTCTAAGGAAGTTACAAGGAGGCAGAAAAACACAGTAAGAAACAATGTCATGAAAAATAGGTTACAAGGTCATTAAGTAGTGGATGCATGTGGTTTACTTTTGGAGAATAAAGATGTAGTTTAATTTCACTTTAAGCACCTCAATACCACATGTACGGCTTTGCATTTAAGTGGTTATACCGGGATCATGGTTGAGGCTTGCTGCTGTGTTATTGTGTTCTGACAACAGGACTCTGCAGTTCTGATTAACAGAAGTCAGTCATTGGAATGGCTATACATGGATCGACATTAGTATGGTCTCTGCTTAACCTAACAAATTTAGTTTCATCTACGGGCAGCTAAGTCTGCTATTTATCAATAACAGTACATGGACTGTTCCAAGTCAGTTAAGCCCCCTATATACGGTTGGACCATACACCTTCAGCCCTGGTTCACATATGTGCGTTCCTGCGGGCCGCGGTTTGCATAGGCACGAGAGCCCATTCACTTGAATGGACTCCCGTGCCCCGGGACACGCAGGGAAGTCCCTGCACTTCTTCGGAAACCGCAGCCCGCATGGGAACCTCAGTTCCCAGTGCGGTTGCGATTTCCAGTGCGGGCAGCGTGCCATTAGAATTAATGGCATCCGCCCGCGGGGCCGCATTCTTCTGTGTGGGTGGTGCGGCTACACAGATTTTTGTGCTGATCCACAGCGGCACCACCTACACATATGTGTACCTAGCTTCAGAGGCAAGTTTAATCAGTGGCAGGTCCCATAGATTTAACCCCGGTTCACATATATGCAGCCGTGCGAGCCACGTTTTGCATGGGAATGAGAGCCAATTCATTTGAATGGACTCCCGTTCCCATGACACTCAGGGAAGAAGTCCCTGCACCTCTTTGGAAAACACAGCCCGCACGGGAACCTCAGTTCCCAGTACGGTTGCGTTTTCCACTGCGGGTGGCGTGCCATTAGAACTAATGGCACCCACCCGTGGGTCCACATTCCTTTGTGTGGGTGGTGCAACTGCACGGATTTTCGTGCAGATATGCAGCGGCACCACCCACACAAATGTGAACCTAGGTTATCCCAACAGATTTCTTTTAAATTGAGCAGGACCTAGTGACTTCTGGGCAAAGAGATCAGTGCTGATTCACACTGATGCAAATTCTATCCAGATCCAAAAAGCATGGATTTGCATGTAATCTACAAAAGCATTATTTCCAATACAGACTGTTCACATATATGCGGTGCAAATTTGATCCGGTCAAAAAAAAAGGGCCATGTATGAGTTTAGTGCAAATTTCATCTCCTGCTATGATGCCCATTCCCTTCAGAAATCGCATTCAATTCGCACCTATCACAGCAGAAAAAAAAAAAATCACTGTGATACTGCATTGTGGCTCCGCATCATTGTGAATCGGCACTTAATTCTACAGAGGTGTGCTCTTCCTGACAGCTTATGAAAGCCAGCCATTGGCAGCATTAGGTGCTGGGTGAGAGTCTCAGCTGTAATGGACAGCAATTGTGACAGGTTGGAACTTTAAACAATTTGCAAATGGCAAGAATTCCATCTATAAGAGCCAGATATCTACAGAACATGAGGTTTTGATTGGTTATCGCAGGTTATTGTGTATAGGTTTAATAGTTTGAATAAAATAAAACCTATCTGCTTGTTGCAATGTAATTTGTTTTTTTTATCTACCCACCCATTACATTTCAATTACACTGTTTCTTTAAAAAAAACCCCATCTGCAAATAGAGGATAAGAAAAACAAGTATCTAGCCTCTCCAATACACAGCTATCTTCATCTATGTAATACATCCCTGTTTATTTATAATTCAAACCTGAATTCATAATGCAGGAAAGCTGCAGTCAAAGCACATTGCCCCCGGTTAAAGCAGTGTGTTCATTTGTTGGGGGAGGGAAATGCTTCAGCAATGCTCCACTTGGCTGAGTCAGGCTGAGACTTCCCCATAGTGCAGTGTATGATGGGATGTGTAGTTCCCAACAACAAACATATATAGGCTTTCACTGAGGTTAAAACTACAATTACCAGACACCTGTGCAAAGAACGATGAGACGTGCAGGGGAATTGCCATTTAAAGGAAAAAGCCTTCTGCTAAAGACAGGGTAATTAGTATATACAGATGAAAACACTATCATGCAAAGCATAGCTGTAGTTATCACATTTAAAAATAATTGTTGTACCATAACTATTTTTTTATTCATTCATTTATTTTTAAGAAATAACAGTATGCTCCATTAAGGTGAGTGCACCTATAACAACATACACATGGTGGGTCCCTAGCCATTCTATAGGGTTATGCTACAGGGATATCCAGGAAATTACTGCCTGAGCCCTCAACTGTCACACATACCATGCACACCCAAGCTGTCTTCTATATTGTGTATGGATAGGAGCTTGAAAACCTTTTACTAAGCCATCCCCCTGGTTCACCATAGCACTGATCCATAAGCAGTGGCGTCCCGAGGCAGGTGCGGGGGGTACAGCCCGCACGACGTGAAAACGACCGCACGGGGTGACACCGGACCTGCTCCATGAAAAGGTAAGTTGTAAAGCAAGCCGACGATCCCCGCAGGATGGATCCGATCCATCCTGCGGGGATCGTCGGCTTTCTTTACAACTTACCTTTTCGTGGAGCGGGCCCGGTGTCACCCCGTATAAGTTGCATGCCGACGAGCCCCGCAGGATGGATTGGATCTGCGGACTGTGGAGCACAATGGAACAGATTCCGATCCATTATGCTCAATCTGCAGATCCGATCCATTCTGCCGGGATCGTCGGAGGGGGTGTCACCAAGTGTTACCGTACCGGGTGACACCAACGCTAGGGACGCCCCTGTCCATTAGTATTCAAGAATACTCACTTCACAGAGCTGTAAAATTTACCAAAATTTTTAAGCCATGGGGAAAAAAACGTTTTTCCCCCTGTTTTTTCTGGAAAAATGGAAATTTTCAGAAAAATTTAAAAAAAAAAATCAGTCTGGAGGAGTTTTACAAATTGAAGGTCATTTTGTTACACTGGGAAGGTGAATTGCAGTGTATATAAAAGTATTATGCTTGAAATAAAACTACAGCTTATTTAGCAAATAAACTAAACTTGAATTTTAAAATCTTATTTTTTTTATTACAGATGAAAGGACTGAGTATGTTAGGAACATTTCAAATGAGAACAGGTAACCAAATCCTTTCCCTCAAAAGGAACAAAAAAAAAAAGCAAGAAACCACCAACATTAAAATATAGATTAGCACCAATTGTAGAAAGTGTTTTCTGGCGAACTCTAGAGGGAAAAGCTACTTGTACCTTCATTAGGGTCCTCATCATTTCGTTCCATAAAGTATTTTTTAATATCTTTAGGGCACTTCTGGCATTAACCACTTGCCTACCAGGCACTTATACCCCCTTCCTTTCCAGGCCAATTTTCAGCTTTCACCACTGTTGCATTTTGAATGACAATTGCGCGGTCATGCAACATTGAACCCATATGAAATTTTTATAATTTTTTTCTCACAAATAGAGCTTTCTTTTGGTGGTATTTACTTGTCGCTGGGGGTTTTAATTTTTGCGCTATAAACAAAAAAAATAGCAAAAAAAAGTTTCTTTGTTTTTATTATAAAATTTTGCAAACAGGTAATTTTGACTGATATGCATTGATGAGGCTGCACTGATAGGCAGCACTGATGGGCATTGATAGGCGGCACTGATAGGCAGCACTGATGGGTATTGATAGGCGGCACTGATAGGCAGCACTAATAAGGTGTCAAGGATAGGTGGCACTGATAGGCGGCACTGATGAGCTGGCACTGAGGATGGGCACTGATATGCGGCACTGCTGGGCACTGACTGACGGCACTGCTTGGCACTGACTGGCACAACTGCTGGGCACTGACTGGCAGCACTGCTGGACTGCACTGATGAGCACTGGTGGGTGCCACTGATGGGCACAGGTGGGTGGCACAGGTGGGTGGCACTGCTGGGCACTTGTGGGCAGAACTGGTGGGTGGCACTGCTGGGCACCGATCATCAGGGCACTGGTCATCAGTGACAGCGTGAGGAAAGTGCAGCCGAGAACCGGCAATTGCATTTCCCGGTGATCAGCGTGTCATTGGACACGGCTGATCACATGGTAAAAGGCCGCTGTGATTGGCCTTTTACCGCATCATGTGATCAGCTGTATCCGTAAGACACAGCGATCCCAGAGATCGCCAGGTGCGTGCAGGAGAGTGCGTTCTGGGAGGCCGTCATATGACGGCCTCCCTGAACTGGCGGGCCACAGTGCAGCTGTCCTTCGCCTATCTGCGATCAGCAACTAGTTAAGGGATATGTTTTGTCATCCTTGTAGCATTTAAAAAATAATATTTCTTTTTGCAATATTTGCAAATTGCAGCTTTGCACTTAGCAGAAATGGCACTCTGGAAATGTTTCCAAACTTTAGATGTTGGTCTCACCATATTACTGAGAGGAGGAAAAGAAAAAACAATTTACTGAGCAGTCTATAGGTAAACATTATGCTGTGATGGTGGAGAACATTAACCACTTTCCCCCCTTTATGACCAGGCCATTTTTTTTGCTATACGCCGCTGCGCTACTTTAGCTGACAACTGTGCAGTCATTCAAGACTGTATCCAAATTAAATTTATATAATTTTTTTTCCTACAAATAAAGCTTTCTTTTGGTGATATGTGTTCACCACTGGGTTTTTTTTATATTCTTTGCGCTATAAATGAAAAAAGACTGAAAATTTTGACAATTTATTTTCTTTTTGCCATTAAAAAAATCCCATAAGAAAAATAAATAAATAAAAAAATTCTTCATAAGTTTAAAATGTATTTTGCCACATTTGGTCTTTGGTAAAAAAAAATCCCAATAAGTGTATATTAATTGGTTTGTGTGAAAAAATATAGCATATACAAATGACAGTATATGTACTAGAATTTTTTTTTTATACTAGTAAAGGCAGCGATCAGCGACCTATAGCGGGACTGTCATAGTACAACGGGCATTCTGATACTGGCTAACTGACACTGAAATAACTAGTGACACTAATACTGTGATCAGTGCTAATAAAATGCACTGACACTGTACTAATGACACTGGGCATGAAGAGGTTAACACCAGGGGTGATCAAAGGGTTAACTGTGTGCCTAACTATATGTAATGTGTTGACTGTATGCTGTTTTTCTAGGGGATGTGACAGTTTTTGTCTCCCTGTGAAAAACGGGCACATCCCCACTGTTTAGTAGAGAGATCTGTTTTGTTTACCAACACAGATCTCTCTCCTGTCACTAGCTCCAATGATTAGTGGGTCCCAGCCATGAATCACCGACAGGACCCGCTGATCGGCATGTCAGGGAGCCAATGACAGCACGGGGAGACGGGTGCGCATGCCCCCTACCTGAAAAAGCAAGATCATGTATATATTTGTGATTTTGCACAGCTGGCCCACACTGTAGTAGTAAAGCTACAGTGCGCAGTCGGCAAGCAGTTAATAGGAATCATTTAAAGGTTATAAAGACAAATTTACCCTCATTACATGTCAATTAAGACCTGAGAGGAAGATAGAAACTATCATCTACTGTATCCCAGCAATCACCCATTTATAAGAGGTACAAGATGGAGCTCACAAGCAAATTAAACTGGAGCCTTTCCCATGCAGTGCCCCTAGTAGCATACTGTAAATGTATATTTCTCTTGTTTGAGAACTGCACTAAGAAGTACAGTGTTACTTGTTTTGTTTTCCGGAATTCACTTGTCTTCAGCTGAGAGAACTAATAATTTGGAACTTTAAATAAAGTCTCAGAAATTATTTAATTAAGTTCTTTGTGTTATATAGTTTGAATACTATGTTATATATATATTATTTATCATTGTAAAAGAACATATTACACACTCTTTTCTTTAACTTTTTCTGGAAAAAAACAGCTTTGGAAATTTTTTTTTTTCCCCCAATTTTTCAGTTTTTTTTGTTTAAGCCTTCCCATGTCTACACAGGGCACTGTGTTATTTCGTTAGGGTTAGGGTTCCTACAGTTCAACTGAACACCTTGTCATGTAGGGGATGAAGTCACCTGGCGCATGCTCCATAGCTCGGTCTGCTTTTCCCCACTGGGAGAAGGACTTCTTCCCTTGACCAATATCATTCCCCAATCCAGCCAGGTTTACTGTGTACCTTATATCGAGGACCCTATCCATCAGCACCTATGGAATGTATTATGATTTGCACCTCTCCAGCCACTTACAGCCTTACTGTGTACTGGCCTACCTTACATGGCATCCTCTTGAATAACATCACATAAGCCAGAAGCAAAGTCCAATATCTTTACTTGCAATAAAGTGTGCAACTTTCAAATGTTGCCAAGGCAATACAGGCACTTCAAATTTCCATCCAGTGAGATCCTGGTATAGTGTCAGGTCCTTGTTCCCTTTAGATCAGTGCTGAATGTAAGGCCCATACCTAGGAAAGACCCATGTGCTGTGACCAGACACATTCCACCTAACTGCTACATGCTTAAGCTGGCCATACATGGATCAAAATCTAGTCTGTTCAGCAGGGCACCCTGGTTGTACACAAGTTGATCTATTAACTAAGAAATTACATAATGTGGTGCTGTCCCTGGACACCGAGAAGGCCTTCGATTCGGATGTGTGGGAGCATCTATGGGAAACTCTGCGCTGCTTCAGATTTGGCCCTCATTTCATTTCGTGGATGAGGTGCCTGTACAGTGCGCTGCTTGCAAGAGTACGTATTAATAATATCCTTTCCCCCCCCCTTTTGCTCTCCATAGGGGCACTCGGCAGGGCTTTCTGCTTTCACCAAGCTTGTTTGCCCTGGCAATTGAGCCTTTGGCTTGCCTGTTCTGCCCTTCCAGTTCTTTACATGGCCTATCGGTGGGCGCCTGGGAGGATAGGGTTTCCCTGTATGCGGACGATACTCCTATATTTGAGGAACTGTAATTCGTCTCTTAGAGAGGCGCTGAGTCTTATCGATCGTTTCGGCAGCTACTCCAGTATTCTCATTAATTGGGAGAAGTCCATACTGTTTCCTCTTGCGTTGGGGCCCTTGCCTCATATTTCCTTCGCCCCTATTAGATCGGTCTCTCATTTTAAGTACTTGGGTGTAACAGTGCAGCGTGACTTGAAGAAGTAGCTAGCGGACAATCTTCATCCCCTTGTGCAACAGCTGCAGACTAAATGTACTGCTTGGTCTTCCCTTCTGATTAGCACCATAGGCTGGGCTAATCTTTTTAAAATTATATTTCTACCTAAGTGTATCTATTTTTTTCAGCATATGCCAGTGCAGATCCCGCAATCCTGTTTCCGTTTGTGGATGGCGTTGTCTCTGGGTTTATTTCGGCTGGAAGGGCCCCTAGACTTTCCCGCTCCACGCTGCACTTACATATTGATCGTGGTGGCCTGGCACTTCCTAAACTGCTTTTATATTACTGGGCTGCTGTTCTGGTCACGGTGCGCTGGTGGCTCTCCCAGCCTAGGGATAATGCTGCAGTGATCCTGGAGGTGGCAATATTGGGTTCGTATGCTGAACTTCATAACCTAATTCAAAGTCCAACTCGGCCATCACTATTCCTATGCTGACAACCCTGAGGGTGTGTAGTCAGGCTAGAGTTCAATTTTGGGTAAATAACTCATATTCTCCTCACACGCCACTCTGGGGCAACCCTGCCCTTCGCCATCTGCATACGATAACGGATCCCGTGGTGTGGGCTCGATATGGCATTAAAACGTTGCACCATATTATGCCTAGTGGCGTCCCGCTTCTATTTGACAAACTCGAATGCAATCATGGCCTGCCTAACCAAATGTTTTTCCGGTTTTTACAATTGCGTCATACGGTGGCCGTTCAATTTCCTTCTCCATTAACCATTCAGACGGATCCGTAGGAAAACTTGTTAATGGAGGACTTGCCTAAACCGTTGTCCTCTCTCCATTCCCTGTTGATACCCCTCTCTACCCCTAGAATGCAGGTGCTTTTTGATAAATGGCACACAGACCTCACTTCGCTAACAGAGGATGACTGGGAGGATTGTCTTCTACAGTGCCTCCCTACCATGATCTCAGCCAGGGACCGCTTCATACAGCTTAAATGTATCCATAGAGTATATTACACCCCGCTGTGCTTGGCTTTGATATATCCTGATAGATTGGCAACATGCCCTCGCTGTGATATGGAGATGGACACGTTTCTCCATATATTTTGGGAATCTTCCAAGCTTCTCCCCTTCTGGGTTGGGGTGTTAGAAACTATTAACGCTGTTATTAAACTGTCTATTTCCATGGATCCACTGATTATGTTGCTAGTTCTCTTGGACCTCATGGAGACGTCTAAGCATAATAGACTGTTCGTCTTCTATGCTTTCTGCTATGCTAGAAGAGAAATTTTGTTGAAATGGAAACAGTCTGCCCCACCAACAGTCTCGGGATGGAAATCGGCACTCAACGGGGCGCTCCCATTGTATAAATTTACTTATATGAGTTGTAACTGTCCAGCTAAATTTGATAGAATATGGGCTGGGTGGGTGGAGGCTCAGGGTCTTACGGTATAACACTTGGATTATTCTCTAGCGGATATGCCCAGTTTGTATTGTTTATTTTCTTGGCTATTGTTTATGTGTATGGTTTGCATTTCCTCTTTGCCCCTCTTCTTTTCTGCCCCCCCCTCTTCCCTCCCCTCCTCTCCCCCCCCCCC
This sequence comes from Staurois parvus, assembly GCF_062004578.1. NCBI lineage: Eukaryota > Metazoa > Chordata > Amphibia > Anura > Ranidae > Staurois > Staurois parvus. The sequence continues at coordinate 728,709 of NW_028317995.1, forward strand.
TTTTTTTTCTTATCCGCTCTTTTCTTTTCTGTTACAACTCATGCCCTCAGATCTTTTGCCTAAATCTTATTTGGTGGGTGATGGACATCTGTTGTGTAATGTGTATGTTTTTTTTTTTTTCCTTTTCTGATCAGACTCAGGTTGACCGGTTGACTCTGTATGATCTTTACCGTTGGAATGCCATGTGTATTGTATCTCTACTGACTGCTATAAGTTTGCCTGTTCTTATGTACCTTGCTTTGTTATACTTTTGTACGATTTCAATAAACGCAACTGTTAAAAAAAAAGAAATTACATAATGTATATTACTATGATGAACCTGAATCAGTAGACGCATGCCTGTGTATGCACATCCTTGGGTATCTGAGTTTATGGTTAGTTGGAGTAATATTACAATACCTAAAATTATTTTTATTATTCATATTTATACCAAGGCTTGAGTTTTTTTGTTTTCAAATACAGTATATTTACCCAGAGTTTTGCTGCTCTATTTTACTCTTTGTAGTACATGTCCATTATTTGTGTTGTTTGTAACAGCAATCACATACAGTTGTGTTCAAAATAATAGCAGTGTGTTTGAAAAAAGTGAATATAGCTCAAAATCCTTCTAATAGCTTTTATTTCCATACACACATGCATTGGGAACACTACACATTCTATTCCAAATCAAAACATGAAGAAAAATATATCAAATTTGTGTTATTCCTCTAAAAAAAATTGAAGAAAAGTGAATATTAGACTGTTAAAAAAAATAGCAGTGTTTGTATTCTTTACAAACTTGGCTTCACATAGGCGTCTTCTAATTGTAACAGTACTCACAGGTAACTTTAGACCTTCTTTGATCTTCCTGGAGCTGATTGTTGGCTGAGTCTGCGCCATTTTGGCTATTCTTCTATACATTCGAATGGTAGTTTTTCGCTTTCTTGCACGTCTTTCAGGTTTCGGTTGCCATTTTAAAGCATTTGCAATCATTTTAGCTGAGCAGCCTATCATTTTCTGCACTTCTATATATGTTTTCCCCTCTCCAATCAACTTTTTAATCAAGGTACGCTGTTCTTCTGAACAATGTCTGGAACGACCCATTTTCCTCAGAATTTCAGAGAGAAATGCACTGTAACCAGCATGGACAACATTTGCTGCCTTCCTTCCTTAAATAAGGGCAATAATTGCCACCTGTTTTTCAAAGAATGAATGACCTCACTAATAGAACTCCACACTGCTATTATTTTGAACATGCCCCTTTCAATTAGTGATTCAATTACACAGAATCAGCAGCATGCATGTCGTGACTGTTGGGTCTGTTGGATTTCTATTACTCTACTACACCTGCTAGTAAATTATTTGCCATGTAGAAATATAATTTCTACCAAAAACAGTGATTGATCAGGTTAGTGATGTCTGACTGCTATTATTTTGAACACAACTGTAGGTGTGTGGATATGGTAACAGCATAACAAAAACTTGGGTCTACTTTTTAATATATTTGAACAGAGGATTTATCATTTGATCTAGCTACCATTGTGATTTACTGTACATACCCATACCAGGCCACTACTAACAGCCAGAAGGGTGACACCACTTTCTCTATTAGGCTTCATGTTCACAGGTGTTTTGGCCCATGTGTATCAAATCCTGGCATTTTCGGGCACCTGGGAGGTGCATGCGCAGCCTCCAGTCCTGCTGCCACCTGCCTCAAAATCTACGACAGGCTGAATTACGTGGTGGCTGAACGCTTTACTGAATGGTACTTGCGGTTAGGGACATGTGCTTTCATTGCTGTGTAATATACTGGATAAAGTAAGACAGGATATAAGTACGTGTTTTGTGTAATCACTATCACTCTTGAATAGAGCAAATGGGCAAGCCCAAGCTACAGCACAAGAGAAGTCATTGAGGTGAGAATATTAATATCTGTTGTAAAATGTGTTTTTAATATCTACTGGTCAAACTAAAGTCCCTATAAACTATACAATTTGATTGTAAAATATACCATCAACTATGTAGTATAATAGCCTGCCTGATTTGATACTAATTGTATGGTTAGCTTAGGTTTGTCCTCATATTACATAGTTTTTATATGCATTGAAATGTCTTTTTATTAATTTGTATTTCTATAGTGCTTTTCTCCCTGGGACTCAAAGCACTTCACCTGTTGTTGGGGCTGATGATGAAGCAGCACCTTGAGAACACTCAATAGAATATCATCACAGGATCAGTTGACCTACCTGGAGTATGTTGGAGCTAATCCACACAAGCACATGGAGAACATGCAAACTCCATGCATTTAGTGTCCTGACTGGGACTCAAACCAAGGACTCCAGTACTGCAAGGCAGAGTTGAAAACCATTAAAACACTGCGGGTTGATTTACTAAAGCTGGAAAGTGCAAAATCTGGTGCAGCTCTGCATAGAAACCAGCTTCCAGGTTTTTATTTTATCAAAGCTTAAGTGAACAAGCTGACTAGAAGCTGATTGGCTACCATGCACTGCTAAATCAGATTTTGCTCTCTCCAGTTTTAGTAAATCAACCCCTGTGCTCTTTGGTTCAGCCAGTGCCATCTGCTTGTAAATATGTACATATTGTGTAGTCTCCCTTCAAAGTACTGTAGGGATGTAATACCTAATAGCCTTTCTGTGTTTCATCTATTAAATATCTTCCAAGACCTCTTTTAGAATATGGTGCTCAGCAATATTCTCTGTTACATTATGTACTAGACTCTGTTGAGAATGCGCCACAGTTCTGTGGCAGGGTGTGGTGCAGGGAGTCCTGTCTTGTTAGCTGGACAACCCCTGCCTTAAACTTGCCGGGGTGAGCTAAATGGTAAGTGTACTGGGTACAAAATTGTCCCTTTATTTCCTTTTCTGTTATCAGAGGATGCCTCCAAAAACCAGTGCCTCTTTTAAAAATGGCAGTGGCAAGTACCACTAAATTCTTTGTTATACCCAGCAATCAATGAAAAGGAAATATTCCTTTAAATGGATTCCTTTAAATAAATATGGCCAGTTCACACCTGATTCGCACAGCAACACAGTCTGGGTTCCTGTGCGATTTTCAACTGATTTATTTGAATGGGCTGAAATTGCACTTAATCCCACTAAAAGTAATGCATGCACTACTTTTTAAAAATGCATTGCACCAAATTGCATAGTATCGTGGCACCATTCGCATACAGGTTTCCCGTAGCACGTTCTGGTGTGAACAAGCGGAAACAAAAAACATTACAAGGTATATTAAAAAGCACTGCATGCCAAAATGCACACCTTAAAACACCCTTACAGTATTTATAGTCCCTAAATTAAGCTATTGGAAGTTACAACCTGCATACCTGCAATCATAGTGACACAACATACACCCCATGTAAGTACATCCCACAATAGCTAGCTAACTGAACAGCTTCCATGGGAGAAATCTGTGATTATTATTCTTTGGCCAGTTGCACATGGACATCATTTACTGCCATTTATACAGAGAGATTCTGAGTATAAATGTTCTGTAAAGACTTTGCGTAGACGCATGTAAAGGCACTTAAAAGTGTATGTATGTATATACACACGTAAAATTCTTGTTCATTGACAGTGTTTACACATACTGTATGTACATATACACTGCTCAAAAAAAATTAAAGGAACACTTTGAAAACACATCAGATCTCAATGGGGAAAAAATATCATGAAAATTATCATGAATTATCATGAAAATGATCAACCTACAGAGGACTAAATTCAAAGACACCCCAAAAATCAAAGTGAAAAAATTATGCAGCAGGCCAGTCCATTTTGCTGAAATCTCATTGCAGCAACTAAAAATGGCACTCAGTAGTTTGTATGTATGGCCCCCACATGTTGTATGCATGCCTGACAACGTCGGGGCATGTTCCTAATGAGACGACGGATGGTGTCCGGGGTATTTCCTCCCAGATCTGGACAAGGGCATAACTGAGCTCCTGGACAGTCTGAGGTGCAACCTGGCGGCGTCGGATGGACCGAAACATGATATCCCAGAGGTGTTCTATTGGATTTAAGTCAGGCAAGTGTGGGGGTCATGCAGTGGTATAAATTCTTTCATCCTCCAGGAACTGTCTGCATACTCTCGCAATATGAGGCCAGGCACTGTCGTGCAGCAGGATGAACCCAGGACCCACTGCACCAGCTGGACAATGGGTCCAGGGATTTCATCCTGATACCTAATGGCAGTCAGGGTGCCATTGTCTAGCCTGTCGAGGTCCATGGGTCCCTCCATGGATATGCCTCCCCAGACCATCACTGACCCACCACCAAAATGGTCATGCTGAACGATGTTACAGGCAGCATAATATTCTCCACAACTTCTCCGGTCTCTTTCACGTCTGTCACATGTGCTCAGGGTGAACCTGCTCTCATCTGTGAAAACCACAGGGCACCAGTGGCAGACCTGCCATTTCTGCTGTTCAGTGACAAATGTCAATCGAGCACTCTGGTGCTGGGCAGTGAGCACAGGGCCCACTATAGGACGTTGGGCACTCAGGCTACCCTCATGAAGTCTGTCTCTGATTGGTCAGAGACCTTCACACCAGTGGCCTGCTGGAGGTCATTTTGTAGGGCTCTGGGAGTGTTCATCCTGTTCCTCCTTGCACAAAGGAGCAGATAGCGGTCCTGCTGATGGGTTAAGGACCTTCTATGGCCCTGTCCAGCTCCCCTAGGGTAACTGTCTCCTGGAAACTCCTCTATGCTCTTGAGACTGTGCTGGGAGACCCAGCAAACCTTCTGGCATTGGCACGTATTGATGTGCCATCCTGGAGAAGTTGGACTGGTTCAGGTATTGCCTCATGCTACTAGTAGTGACACTGACCCTAGCTAAATGCAAGACTAGTGAAAAACAGTCAGAAAAGATGAGTAGGGAAAAAATGTCAGTGGCCTCCACCTGTAAAATCATTCCTGTTTTGGGGATCTTCTCATTGTTGCCCATCTAGTGCACCTGTTAATTTCATTACCACCAAAGCAACTGAAACTGATTAACAATCCCCTCTGCTACTTAACTGACCAGATCAATATCCTAGGAGTATAATTAACTTGATAATATACTCTAATTAAAAAGTGTTCCTTTAATTTTTTTGAGCAGTGTACATATGTAGATGCATAAACACGCCTGTGCACTTAAATTACTGCACTTGAATGTAAACATTTCTTTTTGTTTTGCATCTCTGTACTCATCGCTGTACTACTGATCTTCACACAGCTGTGTGCATTGTTCCATAGACAACAATTGATTTATATTCAGATCAGTAAATAACGTGCCTTTTTTACTCCCATATGCAAGAACAGGCGTATGGCATTTTTTTCAGCCTGCAAAAGCACCTCTATATTAGCCTATGTGTCCAGTCACACATAGATGTTTACAGGCTGAAAAAAACCCATCACCAGTGCATTTGTGCTAAATAGGAGAAAAACATGCTAGACGTGCCTGAATGTGTCTAAACATGCCTAAATGTTAGATGTGTCAAGCATTTGGGAGTTAATGCAATACACTGGCCAGAATAAATTAACCAGTTCCCTCACAGCCTGTAGTGAAATGACGGTCGAACGGGGCATTCACCATTACGGGTGGACATCATATGACATCCTCCCAGAATGCTCTCAACAGGCTGTTGTATGGCGCGATTTGTCACCAGATCATTGTACTCGCTGCTGCCAGTGCCATGTGATCACTGTGACCAATCGCAGCAGATCACATGACAATTGTACACAATGGATGGCTTTCATTCATGCCATCCATTGTGTACTATTGTGTTGATCTCTGTGATTGGCCACAGTGATCACATGCTACAAACAGGGCCAATCACATCCTGTCTGTACTATGTGATTAGCTGTGGCCAATCACAGCTAACCACAATAGTAATCACTGAATGAATCAATTTCATTCAGTAAAAATGGTTGCTTATAACAGTGAAATTCTCTGGTATAAGAAATCATAATGTGTAAAAAAAAAACCCTGATCACTTCCCCAGAGTAGTACAATGTTACTACGGTAACATTATACTGTTCTGGTCATAAAAATGTAAAAATGATAAAAAAGGAAAACTTTAAAAAAAAATGATTAAAAATATTTTTGTGTTTACACATACTCCAACCAGTCAGTGTCCCTGATCACCGTTACACCAATAATATGATGATGCTGTATGTGGTGACAGTATGTAAAATAACAAGTGGAAAAAAACCCGCAATTTTTTAAAATGTCTTCATTTTCCAAAAAAAGTGACAGAAAAATTACAACTTCAAAAAACTCGACACGTCTCTTACTAAATACTTTGGACTGTCTACTTTCCAAAAATGGGTCATTTTGGGGATAATTGTACTGTCCTGTCATTTTCAGGCTTCAAGAAATGAGGTAGGCTGTCAGTACTTCAGGACTGATCAATTTTCAGCTACCGTATTTTCTGGCGTATAAGACGACTGGGCGTATAAGACGACCCCCTACTTTTCCTGTTTAAAATGTAGTGTTTGGGCTATACTCGCCGTATAAGACTACCCCTCTTCCAGTGCACACCAGTGGGAAGAATCGTGCCCCATCATTGGTGTCAGTGGGAGGAATAGTGCCCCATCATTGGTATTAGTGGGAGGAATAGTGCCCCATCATTGATGTCAGTGGGAGGAATAGTGCCCCATCATTGGTATTAGCGGGAGGAATAGTGCCCCATCATTGGTGTCAGTGGGAGGAATAGTACACCATCATTGGTGTCAGTGGGAGGAATAGTGCCCCATCGTTGGTATTAGTGGGAGGAATAGTGCCCCATCATTGGTATCAGTGGAGGGGAATAGTGCCCCATCATTGGTATCAGTGGGAGGAATAGTGCCCCATCATTGGTATCAGTGGGAGGAATAGTACCCCATCATTGGTGTCAGTGGGAGGAATAGTGCCCCATCATTGGTGTCAGTGGGAAGAATAGTGCCCCATCATTGGTATCAGTGGCAGGAATAGTGCCCCATCATTAGTATCAGTGGCAGGAATAGTGCCCCATCATTGGTGTCAGTGGGAGGAATAGCACCCCATCATTAGTATCAGTGGCAGGAATAGTGCCCCATCATTGGTGTCAGTGGGAGGAATAGTGCCCCATCATTGGTGTCAGTTGAAGGAATAGTGTCCCATCATTGGTATCAGTGGGAGGAATAGTGCCCCATCATTGGTATCAGTGGGAGGAATAGTGTCCCATCATTGGTGTCAGTGGGAGGAATAGTGCCCCATCATTGGTATCAGTGGCAGGAATAGTGCCCCATCATTAGTATTATTGGGGGGAATAGCACCCCATCATTGGTGTCAGTGGAATAGTGCCCCATCTTTGGTGTCAGTGGGAGGAATAGTATCCCATCATTGGTGTCAGTGGGGGGGGGGAGAAATAGTGCCCCATCGTTGGTGTAAGTGGGGGGGGAGGAATAGTATCCCATCATTGGTGTCAGTGGGGGGTGGAATAGTGCCCCATCATTGGTGTCAGTGGGGGGTGGAATAGTGCCCCATTATTGGTGTCAGTGGGGGGGGAGGAATAGTGCCCAATCGTTGGTGTCAGTGGGGGGGGGGAGGAATAGTGCCCCATCATTGGTGTCAGTGGGGGGGAGGAAAAGTGCCCCATCGTTGGTGTCAGTGGGAGGAATAATGCCCCATCATTGGTATCAGTGACACCAACGATGGGGCACTATTCCTCCCACTGACACTTGCTGACCCCTGTTCCAGTACGGTGCTGCTGCAGCCAGCATATGTGGTTGCAGCAGCACCTAAGCACGGCACACTTACCTGCATCTCCACTCGATTTTCGCGGGGCCGCTCAGCTCCGCCTCCTCGCCAGTGATTGGCCGCCTGTGTGCCTTTCCTGAGCTACAGTTCTGGCGGCCAATCACCGGTGAGGAGGCGGAGCCGAGCAGCCACGCGAACATCCAGTGGACGAACCGAAGGAAGGAGCAGCCGCGCTTCCTGGACCGGATCGTCGTGGGACCGGAGCCAGGTAAGAGACAGCAGCCCCTGCCCACCCCTGTACTTAGTTTCCCTTCTGTTGGAAGGGGGGGGCGGCAGCGGCACCGCGCCCCTAAAAAGTGTCAGCATGCCGTTACCGGCGTATAAGACGACCCCCGACTTTTGAGAAGATTTTCAAGGGGTAAAAAGTCGTCTTATACGCCGGAAAATACAGTACTATATATATCAGTTTCTGTACTCTATAACTTTCCTACAGACTACATAATAAACACTGATTTGGGTTATTCTCACCAAAGAAATGTAGCAGTATACAGTTTGGTCTATATGAAGAAAGATTATTTATTTGCAAAATTTTATAATAGAATCAACGCTTTTTTGTTTTTTTTTTTTAATTTTTGGGGTTTTTTTGTTTATTAGCAAAAAAAACCCAGTGGTGATTATTATTATTATACAGGATTTATATAGCGCCAACAGTTTGCTCAGCGCTTTACAATATAACGGGAGACAATACAGCAACAATACAGTTCAATACAAGAGGGAAGGAGGGCCCTGCTCCTTGGAGCTTACAATCTAGGAGGGAGGAGCTAGTGGTACAAAAGGTAGTAACTGTGGGGGATGGACTGGTTTTCAGAGATCGCCTAAAAGTGAGCGATAGTATGATAAATTGGGGTAGAGAGTTCCAGAGGATGGGGGAAGCTCTGGAAAAGTCCCGGAGACGAGCATGGGAGGAGGAGACAAGGGAGCTAGAGAGCAGGAGGTCTTGCGAAGAGCGGAGAGTACAGTTTGGGTGATATTTAGAGACAAGATCGTTAATGTAATTTGGGGCAGAGTTATAAATGGCTTTATACGTTATTGTTAATGTTTGAATTTTATCCGTTGGGCAATGGGAAGCCAGTGGAGGGATTGGCAGAGAGGGGTGGCAGATACAGAACGGTTAGTAAGGTGGATAAGTCTGGCAGTAGCATTCATGATAGACTGGAGTGGGGATAGCCTGCGATGAAGTAGGCCAATGAGGAGGGAGTTACAATAGTCAAGGCGAGATATAACAAGGGAGTGAATAAGTTGCTTAGTAGTTTCCGAGGTTAACAACGGGCTTATCTTGGAGATGTTACTGAGGTGAAGTCTACAAGATTTGGACAGTGATTAGATTTGGGCTGAAAGGACAGATGGGAGTCTAGGATTACACCTAGCACCCTGGCATTAGGGGAGGGACTGATGATTGTGTTATTGATCTTGATGGAGAAGTCAGGGGAGGGGGCATGGTCTGGAGGGAATACTAAGAGCTCAGTTTTGGAAAGATTGAGTTTGAGGAAGTGGAGTGACATCCATGCCGATATGTCGCTTAGTAGGTTAGTAATGCGAGAGGAGACTGAAGGGGTGAGGTGAGGGGTAGAAAGATAGATCTGTGTCTCATCAGCATAGAGATGGTACTTAAAACCATTGGAGTTTATCAAGTGACCAAGGGAGGAGGTGTAGATGGAGAATAGAAGGGGTCCAAGGACAGGACCTTGAGGGACCCCTACAGACAGAGGGAGTGAAGAGTAGGAGGCAGCATTATAGGTAACACTGAAGGAGCTCTGCGATAGGTAGGAGGAGAACCAGGAGAGAGCAGAGTCTCTGAGACCAAGAGAGTGGAGTTTTTTGAGGAGGAGGGGATGGTCAACCGTATCAAAAGCCATAGAGAGGTCAAGTAGTAAGAGTACGGAGTAGTGTCCATTGGTTTTAGCAGTTAGTAGCAGTGATTAAATACCACCAAAAGAAAGCTCTATTTGTGTGAAAAATATTATAAAAATTTAATATGGGTACCGTGTTGCATGACACAACTGTCATTCAAAGTGTGACAGCACTACGAGCTGAAAATTGGTCTGAGCAGGAAGGGGATGAAAGTGCCCGGTATTGAAGTGGCTTATGGAATCCATTAACACTCAAACGCTTGATGCACCTAAATGCATGTGCAATACACGGTTTTAGGCATATTTGTTAAGCTGCTTTTTGCTGCCACGAGTAAAAGTCACCCAGAGGAGATAATCAAACATCATGTGTGCAAGAGGCTTTATTCTCACCATACACCTTACAATCTGATTGTACAATCTGCTTTAGATCTACCAACAACTGTGTAGTACAAAAGCCTGCCTGATTGGATACAAATTGATAGGTTGCATTAAGCTGGACATACCTGGTTCAGTTTTTATCCAGCTGGCTGAAAGAAAAAAATGGAACCAATTTCCCCGACCACACATTTGATGTGGATGCAGGAATCCTATTTACTCTATCACTGTATTCTGACAGCATGACTCCCATGCGTTCAAAATACACTGATCAGCGCTGCTGATCTGCCTGAATCTGGATCTGTGTTTGACCAGCTTTAGGTAGGTCCTCATACTTCACAGTTCTGATCTATCTAAAGTTGATTGTACGAAGATTGTATGGTCAGTTTGTAATATGTATGGCGACCCTATGTCATGAACACATGCACATACAGTTGTTAGATTTGTTGGTACTCTGAAAAATAACAGAACTTGCCTGATTTTTTGTTTTCTTAAAGATTACTATACTGTGCAGGTTTTATAGCCCATTTATACATCTTAGCTGTTCTTTATACAGTAGCTAGAAAGTACAGCAAGAACCATCAAAAACAAATAACAAAATGACTTTTATATTTGATTGTGCATTGCTAAATCAACTTGCATGTAATAATGTTTGCTATTTATTATATTTTTTGCTTTATAAAATCTATATGAAACACTGGATTGGACAACCGACAATCCTGCACCTGCAAAGAAAACATGTAGCCAGTGTTAAGTGTGATGAATGCCATACAATGGGGATGAAATGAGAGTACACTATGCACATACAGAGTGCTAAAGTATTCTGTTATATAGCATATATCCAAAGAAAAAACCTATAGTCGGCGTATGGGACTTTTAAGGCACTTCAAAGACACATATGTGTAATAAAAACCTTGTTTTATTATACAACTTTAAAACAAATAAAATAAATAGGCTGAGAAAAGGAGCCTCAGCCTATTTTTTTTATTTGTTCTAATATTATTATTATTATACAGGATTTATGTAGTGCCAACAGTTTGCACAGTGCTTTACAATATAAAGGCAGACATTACAGTCACAATACAGTTCAATACAGGAGGAATAAAAGGGACCTGCTCATTAGAGCTTACAATCTAAGACAGGGATGCTCAACCTTTTGAAGAGCAAGGCCATTTCAGTGATGTGGTAACCAGTCATATGTCGAAGTGAACTATGTTGTTTTACCACCCCCCAAACCGCAAATGTAAACAAGCCGTTACTGTCCTGAGCTCCCTAAAAGGCTGCTTTCACACTGACGCACTGTAGTTACTCGCACCGCGATGCACCTGTGGCTTTCCTGTGGGTTAGCAGCACTTAGCCATAGACTTCTATTATATCCTGCAGGTGTGGTGCGCATTTTCAAAGCACACCAAACCCGCATGATATAATAGAAGTCTATGGCTCAGTGCAGCTAATCTGCAGGAAAGCTGCAGGTACACTGCGCTGCACCTGTGGATCAGTGTAAAAGTAGCCTAATAAACCTTTTTTATAAGTGCTAATATGCCAGTTGTAAAGGTGCAGTGCATGTGATGTTTAACCTCCCACCTGGCCTATAGACAAATGATAGGCGGGAGCACTGTTATCCTGGGTGGACATCATATGATGTCCTCCTAGGATCGTACAATGCCTGCACCCCACAGCATGGCTCGATCTGCCACCCACTGTTTCCACCAGACACAGCAGATGACAGATCAGTGTACTGGGCTGCTGCTGGTACTAAGTGATCACTGTGACCAGTCACAGCAGATCACATGGCAATTGTACACAATGAATGGCTTCCATTCATACCATTCATTGTGTACTATTGTGTTGGTCTCAGTGATTGGTTACAGTGATCACATGGTACAGACATGGCCAATCACAGCTAATCACAATAGTAAACACTGACGAGAGGTAACCAGGGAGTGAAATAGCTTTGTGGTGTCTTTGGTTAAAAAGGGGCGTATTTTGGAGATGTTATGGAAGTTGAGTCCAGGGTTATCCCTAGCACCCTGGTATGTGGGAATGGACTGATAGTTGTGCCATCAATCTTGACAGAGAAGTCAGGGAAAGGGGCACGTGAAGGAGGAAATATTACGAGCTCGGTTTTGGATAGAGTGAGTTCAGGGAAGTGGTGTGACATCCATTTTGATATGTCTGTTAGTAAATCAGTGATGCATGTGGTCACTGATGCAGTGAGCTGAGGGGTAGAAAACTAGATTTTGGTGTTAACAGCATAGAAATGGTATTGGAAGCAATAGGAACTTATCAGCTGACCAAGAGAGGAGGTGTAGATCGAGAATAAGAGAGGTCCAAGGACAGAACCTAGGGGGATTCCAGTGGAAAAAAGGAATAGGAGAAGGTAAAGTTGTAAGTGACACTGAAGGTGCGGTGAGATAGGTAAGATGAGAACCAAGGAAGAGTATAGTCATGGAGACCAAAGGAATAGAGTATTATGATGAGGAGGAGGGGGCCAGTTTGGCAGGGACAGGCAGAGATTTGATCCATCCAAGTTTATCGATTGACTTGGGTACAACCAGCATGTTGGATTTTTAGCTTTTAATTATTGCCAGTGGCTACAGCCACTAATAATAATCACTGTATTCTCCTGGCAGGAATGGCTCCCCATGTCCCCCCCCCACCTTTCCCATGGGAGAGTACAATAGTTCAGCAGGTGGTTTTAGCTGTCAGCAAGTCGCTACATTTTAGGAGAGCAATTTCTATGGAGCGTTGTGGGCGAAATCCAGACTGAAGGGGATCAAGCTCAATGTTATGCTCATACAGTTGTAGGCAAGGAAATCCTGCAGTTTGGAGGCAGGAGGGAGAAAAGAGATAGGTTTTAGGTTGTTAGGAATGGAGGGATTCAGAGAGGGTGTGACGGGAGTGACTTTGGGGGGTGGGGAGACCTTGTCTCGTAAGTCGCCCTGTGCCTGTTAAGGGTACAGGGTGATCTGTCCTGCTATTGTGTAGGTATGTATAGGTGGGGTGTGGGGGTTGTTCATTGTTTAATGCCACCTGGTTGTCCCATTGTTCTATTATGTGTCTTGCTTGAGAGCAAACTATTATGGCATGTATGGGTTTGGGTATTGTCTACTGCCACGTGCTGTATCCCCTTCTTCACTGCCATGCGGCTGCATCCCATTGTTCTAGAAAACTATTATGGGATGTAATGTTTCCGGCAGCCCTTCCCCCTGATGGGACAACCTGCTGATGTGTTTCCTAAAATAAAGCAGTCCACTTCCTGTCTTTCATACAAGTCTGGTGTGTCTATTTCCTGTATGGTCATCCCAGGAGTCTTCAGGAGGGGGGAGGGGTTTTCCCAGCTAACCACACCCTCCTGCCTGCATGCCTGAGATAAGGGCAGAGGTATTTAGGAAGTAAATGCTGCATGAATCATCTGCCCTTACTCAAGATGGCCACAGAGAAAAATGCTAGGGGATGTTTTTCCAAGTGATTTCTCAAAAAAATAAAGCATGGAGACATGGATGGGCAAGTTAGTTTGCTTTTGAATATTAACCGCCTCCCGCCCGCTATATAAGGAAATGACGGGAGCGCGGTGATTCTCTCTCATTCTGGGAGGACGTCATATGATGTCCTCCCACTCTAACCGCATATGCGCGCCCCTGCGTGGCGATCGGAGGTGCACTGTGTCCCTGGGATACAACGGATCACCGATGAGCTGAAAGAGCCGATGACTTCGGCTCTGTCATGTGATCAGCTGTGTCCAATCATAGCTGATCGCATGTAAATAAGGAAATTCTGGTTATCGGCATTTCTCTGCTCACGAGTTGTCACGCTGACAGCTCATGAGGAAAGAAGAGCTGGTAATCAGCATTCCTCAAAGGGGACATCTACACTGATCATCAGGGCACTGATGATCAATGCCCTGATGATCAGTGTAGCCCCATCAGTGCCACCTGTCAGTGTCCATCAATGCCACCTGTCATTGCCCATCAGTGCACATCAATGCCACATATCAGTGCCTACCAGTGCACATCAATGCCACATATCAGTGCACATCTGAGCTATCTGTGCCAGTCAGTGCCACCTATCAGTGCCGCCTATGAGTGCTGCCAATCAGTGGCGCCTATCAGTGCCCGTCAGTGCCGCCTAACAGTTCCAGTCAGTGCTACCTAATAGTTCCAGTCAGTGCCACCTAACAGTGTCAGTCAGTGCCAGTGAGTGCTGCCTATCAGTGCCGCCTGTCATATATGAGTACTGTCTTTCAGTGCCCGTCAGTTATGTCTGAATTCCCACCAGTGATGCCTGTCAATGCCCATCAGTGCCTCCTCATCAGTGCCTTTCAGTGTCGCCTATCAGTGCCCATCAGTGCAGCCTATCAGTGTCAATCACTGCAGCCTCATTAGTGCACATCAGTGAAGGAGAAAAATTACTCATTTACAAAATTTTATAATAGAAACTTAAGAAAAAAACTTTTTTTTAAAAAAATTCTGTTGTTTTTGGTTTGTTTAAACAACAAATAAAAAACCCAGTGGTCATTAAATACCACCAAAAGAAAGCTCTATCTGTCTCAAAAAAATGATAACATTTCATATGGCTACAGGGGGAAGTACTGAGTGTGCATGGAATGTATGGTGCAGGAGATATCGGTACAGTGGAGATCTCGTCACAAATTGTATCAATCTTATTTTTAAGTGATTTGCAATCTCCTGGGCAGTGAGTGAACTAGACAGTAGAGGTAGTGAAGGAAAAGTAGAGAGTTAATGGCTGAAAAGAGTTGACAGGGACTACATGAGGTCTGTTTGGCAGTTTGGAGGCAGGAATTGTATTCTTGGAAGGCGAATTTATATTGGTTGAAGTCATACTGGGATTTGTTCTTACACCACATACATTCAAGAGTGCGGCTTTGTTTTTTTGAGACTTCCGGTGTTGTCTGTTTGCCAGGGTTGTAGCTGTCTTGGCCTGATTCTGTGTGTAGTGTGAGGGGTAGTGTGTTCAGAGAGGATGAGAGTAAACTGTTGTAGACAGGAGTGACTAGGTTGGGGACAAGGGTGATATTTTGTAATAGAGACTGTTTGTTATAGAAAAGAGAAGAGACAGGTTAAGATGGCAAAGGTTTCTACAGGTAACTGTTAGGTGGTTGGAGGGAAAGGAGGAGGAAGAAGGAGCGAGTGAAACTAGCAAGGTAGTGATCAAAGAGGGGAAAAGGATTGTCGGAGAGGTTACAGGGAGTGCAAAAGATAGGAGAATACAAGGTCAAGGCAGATGCCATCAAAGTAAGTAGAAGCATGTGTCCATTGTTTTAGGTCAAAAGAGGAGATTAGGCTGGGAAGTTTTGAAGTAGCTGGAGTGTTATTATTAACAGGGATCACTGACAATGATTGTGGGAATTTCAGAAGAGAGAAAGTAGGGTAGCCAGGCCGAGAAGTCAGCAAGGAAGCTTGATACCTGACCAGGAGGCTGATAGATCACAGCAATTCTCAAAGAAACTGAAGAGAATAGACGAGTACAGTGAGCTTCAAATGAGTAGAGGGACAGAAAGGGAGGTATGTTGTTATAATAAAGCACATTTTTTTATCACACATATCTGTCTGTGTTGATGCCTTAAAAGTCCTATATGTCCATTATAGATTTTTTTTCTTTGGATATACTGTATATCAAGTCATACCTATATGCTATGTTATTTGGCATAGGTTATATGAAATTGATATTTTATGTTATGAAAAAAAAGGATTAAAAAGGTAAAGTTAAAAAAAGCATATGAATATTAAAAAAGAATGATAATTAGCCAACTCAGTACCGGGCACTTTCACCCCTTCCTGGCCAGGCCAATTTTCAACTTTCAGTGCTGTCACACTTTGAATTACAATTGTGCAGTCATGCAACACTATCCATATGAAATTTTTATCTTTTTTTCATACAAATTATTTTTTTTTGGTGGTATTTTATCACCACTGAAAAAAGATGGAAAATTTTGAAAAAAAAATGTTTTGCTTAGTTTCTGTTATAAAACTTTGCAAATAAATAATTTGTCTTCTTCAATGATGTGCACTGATGGGCATTGAGGCGGCACTGATGAGGCAGCATTGATGGGCACAGCGGTCACAGAGCACGCCCAACGCGCAACCCAGGGGGCACGAGGGAGGCACACACATGAGAAGACATCCATGGACGTCCTCCCAGAACTGTCTTTCAGATATAGAGTGGTAGGCAAGTGATTAAAAAACATCTGTCATGAGAGAAACACATACACTGTTATTGCTTACCTCTTGAAAATTCTAGTTACTTGGCTTTTATGCTGATCCTTGGGCTTCAGTACTTGCTGATTCACTGACCCAGAACAGGTAAGCCCAGGGGCGGACTGACAACCCATGGGGCCCCCGGGCAATAGGGGATCATGGGGCCCCTGTGTCCTTGCCCAAACTCAAAAAAGCTTATGAAAAAGGTACCAGGGGCATCTCATGGGGCCCCCTACTGACCCCAGGCCCTCAGGCAGTGCCCAAGTTTCCAAATGGTCAGTCCGCCCCTGGGTAAGCCATCAAGCTATAGGAGCAAGGAAAAGGTATTATGTTTGGTAGCTGAAAGAGAAAAGATAATAAACCTTTTGCTTAATATTTGCAGAGAATGAGCAGTGTTCCACTCAGAGAATGGCTGGTCCAGAATGTACAGTAAATACAAGGGAAGAATGCCCCATATGAGAATATCCTAATGACCAGGTAAGATCTGTTGAACAGATTTAAATTGGCCTTAGGAAAAGCTGTTGAACTTGCTTGGTTGTGTGTGTAATTACTTTTATGATTACCCACTAATAAGCACATAGATATTAAGACAGTCAAGACTGTAAATAGTTTGCCAGATGCTTAATGCTTTTTGTTCATATTTAAATTTAAACTTTTTAAGAGCTTGCTTACACTCTAGTTTGGGGACAGTAAAAACATGCAGCGGGAGGTAGACGTCCTGTCTCGTTCCTGGGACCAAATCAAGTCGGGCTGAACACTGCTCAACCATTTAGAGGAAGTTTTGTATTTTCTGAATGAATACAAGGCTTCCTCTGATTGGCTGAGATGGAGAACATGACATCATCCACCCACGCCTCCACCTCAGTCAAACAGAGGAAGCCTTGTATTTATTTCTTGTACTGCTGCCGGAACATACTGCTGTATACTGTATCTAGCTGAGGCTGCATATAATACAGTACAGCACTGACAGTAATTTCACCTTCAGTGAAGGAAATAAGTGTTTGATCCCCTGCTGATTTTGAATGTTTGCCCACTCACAAAGAAATGATCAGTCTAAAAATCGAATGGTAGGTGTATTGTAACACTGAGAGACAGAATTGCAACAAAAAATTCAAAAGAAATGCATGTCTAACAAA
The DNA here is from genome assembly GCF_062004578.1 of Staurois parvus. Taxonomy (NCBI): domain Eukaryota; kingdom Metazoa; phylum Chordata; class Amphibia; order Anura; family Ranidae; genus Staurois; species Staurois parvus. The sequence goes on from NW_028317995.1 coordinate 746,049, forward strand.
TGATGCACTGATTTGCATGTTCATGAGGGAAATAAGTATTCGATCCCCAGTCCAGCCTTGTGTAGGTCTACAATCTTGTCCCTGACATCCTTGGACAGCTCTTTGGTCTTTGCCATGGTGGAGAATTTGGAATCTGATTGTTTGATTGCTCCTGTGGACAGATGTCTTTTATACAGGTAACAAAATGAGATTAGCAGCACTCCCTTTAAGAGACTGCTTCTAATCTCAGCTTGTTATCTGTATAAAAGGCACCTGGTAGCTATAAATCCTGCTGAATGATAGGGGATCAAATACTTATTTCCCTCATGAACATGCAAATCAGTGCATAATTTGTTAGACATGCATTTCTTTTAAATTTTTTGTTGCTATTCTGTCTCTCAGTGTTAGAATACACTTACCATTCGATTTTTAAACTGATCATTTCTTTGTGAGTGGGCAAACATTCAAAATCAGCAGGGGATCAAATACTTATTTTCTTCAGTGTATTAGTGAAAGAAATTGTTTGTTTGTACCAGCTTGGTCCAAATAAACTATATAAAGTTCAGTCGAACCTGTTGTTTAAGCTGAAATGCAGTGGCCGGGGGTGTACACATGCAGGGGTCGTGACAGGAATTAAACACTTTGTAGCATTTGGCACGCACTACTGCTCTCCAAATTGGACCCATTCAGGTAAATGGAGCATCGCTTTGCAACAGCGTGTAATCTCCATGGTAGTGCAACCTTTAGGTTTTCAAATGCCTCTGAAAAGTGATCTGAATGTGGAGCCTGCGAGAGGAGTGGTAGTCTTTAGTGCATATGTAAACAAGCCTTTAACCACCTTCCACCCGCCATATAGTACAATGACGGGCGCAAGGTGGTTCTCTCGTTCTGATAGGACGTCATATGACGTCCTTCCATTCTCACTGCGCATGCGCGGCTCAGGGAGCATGCAGCACGGCGATCGCCGGTGCGCTGTGTCCCTCGGACACAGCGAATCACGGAAAGAGCCGAAGATGTCGGCTCGGTCATGTGATCAGCTGTGTCCAATCACAGCTGATCACATGTAAACACGGAAATGCCGGTTATTGGCAATTCTCTCCTCTCGAGCTGTCACGCTGACAGCTCGAGAGGAGAGGAGAGCCGGTAATCGGCTTTTCGCGGAGGGGACATGTACACTGATTATCAGGGCACTGATGATCAGTGTGGCCCCAGAAGTGCCACCTGTCAGTGTCCATCAGTGCCAGCAGTCAGTGCTCATCAGTGCCACGTGCCAGTGCCCATCAGTGCCACATCAATGCCACATATCAGTGCATACCAGTGCACATCAATGCCACATATCAGTGCCCATCTGAGCTGCCTTTCAATGCCACCCATCAGTGCCAGTCAGTGCCACCTATCAATGCCAATCAGTGCTGCCAATCAGTGCCAGTCAGTGGCGCCTATCAGTGCGCATCAGTGCCGCTTATCAGTGCCAGTCAGTGCCGCCTATCAGTGCCAGTCAGTGCTGCCTATCAGTGCTGCCTGTCAGTTTTTTAAATTTTCAGTGGTTTTTGGTTTGTTTAAGAAAAAATAAAAATTCCAGAGGTGATTAAATACCACCAAAATAAAGCTCTATCTGTCACAAAAAAATGATAAAAATGTCATATGGGTACAGTGTTGCATGACCGTGCAATTGTCATTCAAAGTGTGACTGCGCTGAAAGCTGGAAATTGGCCTGGGCAGGAAGGGGGTATAAGTGCCCTGTAGGCAAGTGGTTAAACTGATATTTTTATGTTTTTTTTATTATCTTTATTAATATTATTACATGCTTATAACATGATAAATTGTCATAGAGAGTGCACACCTGAATCCTAGGCTTTCTATGTACAGTCTCCTTTTCTAATTCCATGTACTCCATGTGGAAGCATGCAGAGCAGGGCGTGAGGGTGAAAGAGTAACTCTGGAAGAGTGCAGTGAGCCTGTGCAAAATCATAAGTTGTTCCCCTTGCCTGTGAAAAAATGTGATGCGCTACACACCTTACAGCAAACAGTGGATGTGGTTTTCATTGTACTCAATATTGGGTGTGGCTTAAAGGAGCGTTGTTATATAGCATATGAGATGACTTGCAGAGTGTAGGAAAAAAATGTAACCTTCAAATACAGAAATGCTTCTTTACAGTAAGAGCTGTGAAAATGTGGAAAGAAACTGCCTCAAGTGCTGGCTCTGGCCAGCTTAGTAGATTGTTTTAAAAAAGGCCTGGATTCTTTCCTAATTGCACAAAATATAACTGGACACCTATATTTATAGATATTAGCAACAGAGGTAGTTGATCCAGGGAATATCTGATTGCCTCCTGGGAAATCAGGAAGGGATTTTTTCCCCTGCTGGAGTAAATTGGATTATGTTCTATTGGGATTTTTTGCCTTCCTGTAGATCAACTGTGAGTATAGGATTTTGTATATGGAGGGTTTCTATTTGTGTGTTTCTTTCTATTGGTTGAATTAGATGGACTTGTGCCTTTTTTAAACCAGACTAACTATGTAACCATGAGACAGTGTTGTATAGGGAATGTACTCCACAGTATCCATGCAGGTACGTTGGGGATGTCAAGGTCCATCATTAGACATTGGCATGCAGAGTTTGATGCAGAGTTCAAATGTTACTAGTAAATGATGCATAGTACAAGGGTCAGTAGTAAGTGACGCAAACTTCAGAGGTCATTAGTAAGTGACGTAGAATATAGGAGTCAATAGTAAATGATGCAGAGTTCAGGGGTCAGTAGTAAGTGATGTAGAATTCAGGGGTCAGTAGCAGAATTCAGAGGTCAGTAGTAAGTGATGTAGAATATAGGAGTCAATAGTAAATGATGCAGAGTTCAAGGGTCAGTAGTAAGTGATGTAGAATTCAGGGGTCAGTAGCAGAATTCAGAGGTCAGTAGTAAGTGATGTAGAATATAGGAGTCAATAGTAAATGATGCAGAGTTCAGGGGTCAGTAGTAAGTGATGTAGAATTCAGGGGTCAGTAGCAGAATTCAGAGGTCAGTAGTAAGTGACAGTAGTTAGTCAGTAGTTAGCAACGCTGAGTTCAGAGATAAGTAGTAAGCAAAGCAAGGTACAAGCATCAGTAGTAGGTGATTCAGAGTTGCTCCCTGCAAGAATATCCTGATGACCAAGTAGGGTCTGTTCAACAGATTTACATTGCCTTAGGATAAGCCAGGTAGCTTGTTTTGGCTGCGTGTGTAATTTGTTTTATAACCACTAATGAACACATAGACATAAACACAGTCAAGACTGTAAATATCACATTTTGTATTATTGGCCAGGCTGTTTGACAGATGCTTAAGCATAGGGAAACTGTAATGCTTTTTTATTCCTATTAAGTTTTTATTTATTCATATTTATTACAAGTACTTATATAGCACCATCAATTTATGCAGCACTTTACGTATTTTGTACATTCACATCAGTCCCTAACCCTGAAAAAGCTTACTGTCACATACCTCGTTAGGGAGCCTGACTGTAGAGGAAGGCCTCTCGTACAGCTCCGGCTCTGGGGCCACTGAAGGTGGGACAGCAACCGCGAGAGCATGGCGGGGTATGAGTGCCTGATCAGTCCAGTAGCCTGCAGAGGAATAGCTGACGACTTGCTGAGTGGATGCCAGGAGTGAAGTAGCGGGTTGTAGGCAGATATCACTGCAGAGCAGGCTGGTAGCAGGCAGGCTGACAGCAGGCAGATGACACAGCGGAGCAGGCTGGTAGCAGGCGAAGCTGGATGCAGGGTCAGATGGGCCGGGTCAGTAACAGGCGGGCAGGTAAGCACAAACGGAAGGCAGAAGAAGGGTCAGGTCACAGGTCAATGTCAGCAGAGAGGCAGATCAGGCAGATACCATAGGCAGAGACAGAATCCAAGAAGCAAGCCGAGGTCAGTGCAGGTAGCGTTCAAGCAAGGTTAGGATAAGCCTCGTCATTCAGGGGTATCAATACAGGAATGGCCACAGGAACACAGGGAGAGCTGCAGATCAGACAGCAATTCACTAGTGCAGCTGCTGCACCTATATACAGTTGTGACCAAAATTATTCAACCCCCACTGAAATTGAGTGTTTTGGCCAGTTTGACATTGCTTTTGATCATTCAGTCATCTTGCTTACATTTACATTAAAGAGGCACTTGTAGGTCAGACAAATATAACATAACAGTTATAATGAAATAACCACAAATGTCTTTTCTGTGCTCACAGCATTATCAGTTTTATTCAACCCCCAAGTGACATTCAATCTTAGTACTTAGTACAGCATCCTTTTACAGTTATAACAGCTTTTAAACGTGAAGCATAGCTTGACACAAGTGTCTTGCAGCGATCTACGGGTATCTTCGCCCATTCTTCATGGGCAAAGGCCTCCAGTTCAGTCACATTCTTAGGCTTGCGCACTGCAACTGCTTTCTTTAAGTCCCACCAGAGGTTCTCAATCGGATTTAAGTCTGGTGACTGCGATGGCCACTCCAAAATGTTCCAGCCTTTCCTCTGCAACCATGCTCTAGTGGACTTGGAGGTATGCTTGGGATCATTGTCCTGTTGAAAGGTCCAACGTCTCCCAAGCCTCAGGTGTGTGACGGACTGCATCACGTTTCCATCCAATATCTCCTGGTACTGAAGAGAATTCATGGTACCTTGCACACGCTGAAGCTTCCCTGTACCTGCAGAAGCAAAACAGCCCCAAAGCATGATTGACCCTCCACCATGCTTCACAGTAGGCAAGGTGTTCTTTTCATCATAGGCCTTGTTCTTCCTCCTCCAAACATAGCGTTGATCCATGGGCCCAAACAGTTCTAATTTTGTTTCATCAGTCCACAGAACACTATCCCACAACTTTTGTGGTTTGTCCACATGGCTTTTGGCATACTGCAGTTGACTCTTCTTATTCTTTGGAGACAGCAAGGGGGTACGCCTGGGAGTTCTGGCACGGAGGCCTTCATTACGCAGTGTGCGTCTTATTGTCTGGGCTGAAACTTCTGTACCCACATCTGACAAATCTTTTCTCAGTTCCTCAGCAGTCACACGGGGACTTCTCTCCACTCTACGCTTCAGGTAGCGCACAGCAGTCGAAGTCAGCATCTTCTTTCTGCCACGACCAGGTAGCGTTTCAACAGTGCCCTTTGCCTTGAATTTGCGAATGATGCTTCCTAAGGTGTCTCTTGGTATGTTTAACATCTTTGCAATCTTCTTATAGCCATTGCCCTTCCTGTGAAGAGAAATCACCTCTTCTCTTGTCTTCCTGGACCATTCTCTTGCCTTCACCATGTTTGTAACCACACCAGTAAATGTCTAGAAGGAGCTGAGTATCACAGTCATTTTAAAGCTGCCTAATTGGTGCTTATTATGCTTGATTGCTGCTCGGTGACATCCACAGGTGTTTTCAATACCTGATGGAAAGCACCTGTATGAACCTCTGTTCTTCAGAGTGGTAGTCTTTAAGGGGTTGAATAATTGTGGCAATGAAGAAACCACATAAGAACCATTTACTACTGTATTACATAAACAATTGATGTCATTTTAGTTGCATTTGGGTAGTTACAACGTCCTTGTAGGATTTGATTCTGAATACAATTCCAAATGTACACTATAGTCCCTAAACCCCTTTACAGCATTGGGGGTTGAATAATTTTGGTCACAACTGTAGGCCTGTAGGCGCCAGAATTAGCCAATGCATATTTCTGTGCACGTCTGCGCATATGTGTGCGCATATGCGTCCGCCTACACACAACAGTACTAGCACCTGCAGGCCCGCACCTACGCATTCGTGTGCGGCTACAAGTCTCGGCTATGCCACAGGCAACATTTCCCTGGAACTTACAATCTAAGGTCCCTAATTCACATTCATACATACACATATTAGGGCCAGTTAACCTACCAGCATGTCTTTGTGGGAGGAAACTGGAGTACCTGGAGGAAACCCACGCAGGCACAGGGAGAACATGCAAACTCCACACAGGTAGTGCCGTGGTTGGGATTCAAACCAACGACGCTAATGCAGTTAGGTGGAAGCACTAACCACTTAGCCATTGTGCTAGTGTTTTCATATTAAGTATTGTTATTATTATTATTATCATAATTATTATTATTACATCTGCATAACACAAACATAAATGTCATACAAGGTGCACCCTTGACAAATGTGCATTTTAGGTTTTCTGTGCACACTCTGTTTCTCTCATGTGGAAGCATGTAGTGCAGGGAGGGAGGGTGAAAGATTCTTCTGGGGGTTCAGGGATAAGCAGTAGGTGACACAGAGTACACGGGTCAGTAGTAAGTGACGCAGAGTAAATGGGTCAGTAGTAAGTGATGCAGAGTAAACGGGTCAGTAGTAAGTGACGCAGAGTAAACGGGTCAGTAGTAAGTGATGCAGAGTGTGGAGATCAGTAGTTTGTGATGCAGAATTCAAGGGTCAGTAGTCAGTGACAGAGAGTGCAGAGATCAGTAGTAAGTGATGCAGAGTGCAGAGATCAGTAGTAAGTGATGCAGAGTTCAGGGAGCAGTAGTAAGTGATGCAGAGTTCAGGGGGCAGTAGTAAGTGATGCAGAGTTCAGGGGGCAGTAGTAAGTGATGCAGAGTGCAGAGATCAGTAGTAAGTGATGCAGAGTTCAGGGAGCAGTAGTAAGTGATGCAGAGTGCAGAGATCAGTAGTAAGTGATGCAGAGTTTAGGGGGCAGTAGTAAGTGATGCAGAGTTCAGGGGGCAGTAGTAAGTGATGCAGAGTGCAGAGATCAGTAGTAAGTGATGCAGAGTGCAGAGATCAGTAGTAAGTGATGCAGAGTTCAGGGGGCAGTAGTAAGTGATGCAGAGTGCAGAGATCAGTAGTAAGTGATGCAGAGTGCAGAGATCAGTAGTAAGTGATGCAGAGTTCAGGGGGCAGTAGTAAGTGATGCAGAGTGCAGAGATCAGTAGTAAGTGATGCAGAGTGCAGAGATCAGTAGTAAGTGATGCAGAGTGCAGAGATCAGTAGTAAGTGATGCAGAGTTCAGGGGGCAGTAGTAAGTGATGCAGAGTGCAGAGATCAATAGTAAGTGATGCAGAGTTCAGGGGGCAGTAGTAAGTGATGCAGAGTGCAGAGATCAGTAGTAAGTGATGCAGAGTTCAGGGGGCAGTAGTAAGTGATGCAGAGTGCAGAGATCTGTAGTGAGTGATGCAGAGTTCAGAGGTTAGTAGCAAATGTTGCAGAGGCCAAGGTTCAGTAGTAAATGATCTCGAGTTCAGAGGTCAGTAGTAAGTGATGCTGAGTTTAGAGGTCACTAGCAAATGATGCTGACTTCAGAGATCAGTAGTAAGTGATGCAGAGTTCAGGGGGCAGTAGTAAGTGATGCAGAGTGCAGAGATCAATAGTAAGTGATGCAGAGTTCAGGGGGCAGTAGTAAGTGATGCAGAGTGCAGAGATCAGTAGTAAGTGATGCAGAGTTCAGGGGGCAGTAGTAAGTGATGCAGAGTGCAGAGATCTGTAGTGAGTGATGCAGAGTTCAGAGGTTAGTAGCAAATGTTGCAGAGGCCAAGGTTCAGTAGTAAATGATCTCGAGTTCAGAGGTCAGTAGTAAGTGATGCTGAGTTTAGAGGTCACTAGCAAATGATGCTGACTTCAGAGGTCAGTAGTAAGTGATGCCAAGTTCAGAGGTCAGTAGTAAGGGATGCAGAGTTCAAGGCACATTAGTAAATGCCGCAAAAGTTCAGAGGTCAGTAGTAAGGGATGCAGAGTTTAAGGGACATTAGTAAATGCCGCAAAAGTTCAGAGGTCATTGTAAGGGATGCAGAGTTCAGGGGAGATTAGTAAATGCCGCAAAAGTTCAGAGGTCAATAGTAAGCGATGCAGAGTTCAGGGGACATCAGTAAATGCCGCAAAAGTTCAGAGGTCAGTAGCAAGTGACAGAGTTCAGTGGCTAGTATTAAGTGACACAGAAGGGGTCTGTAGTAAGTGACGCATAGTTCAGGGGTCAGTACATTACAGAGTACAGTAGGTTTTTTTATTTAAGATAAATTTATAGGATTTTTAAGAAAAAGAAAATACAGTGTAAAGAGAAAACAAGACCAGAAACATGTGTTGTCATGCAGTCTCTCATGTCATCATGAGAGTTCAGTAGTGACGCAGAGTTCAGGGGCATTAGTAAATGGTGCAAGAATTCAGCAGTCAGTTGCAAATTATATAGTTCAGGGGCTAGTAGTAAGTGACGCAGAAATCAGGGGTCAGTAGTACGTGGCGCAGAAATCAGCGGTTAAAATTGACACAGAGTTTAGGGGGTCGGTAGTAAGTCACACAAAGTTCAGGCATCATTAGAAAATGATGCAGGGTTCAGCGGTCATTAGTAAATGAACCAGAGTTCAAGGGTCAGTAGTGACACAGAGTGCAGAGGTCAGTATTAAGTGATTTATGTCTATGCCACAGTACAGCCAATCACAGCTTATCACTGTTTTCCCTTCGCCTGGACTTATGGTGGCTCCCTCTATATGCACCGCTGGCTCTCCAAGAAAGTGTTACAAAGTAACACTGCTGCAGCTGCAAGTGACAAGTTCAGCTGTAGCTCAGACACAGAAGGAGGAACCAAGCAGGCTTTCCTTACATTTTTTGTCGTGCAGTGTGTGAGAGCACAGTGGGCCGCATCTCCCTTGGGGCCCATGTGCCAAGCACTCATTTCACCCATAAAAGAAACACTACTGCTTCTCACTCATTCAGCTGTGAGTGTAATTTCAGCTTCAGCTGTTTAGCTCTGTTATCAGCAGAGCAGTTGGGATAGATCTCATGTCAAACCCTTGCTTTCAATCACTTTCCCCTCTTACTTTCTGCTCTGTGATAAAGCTAATAAGAGCAACCCAATACATGTTTTGATCACATGTAGAGCCATTATTAAGGCCCATCTAGTCCTTCCTCTTCCTCGCTACTTTTTGCTCTCTGCTTTAACAGGATAAATTCTATAGGCAGAGGAACTGAAGTGTTGTCCTTGTAGAAGCACCCGATCAGTGCCCTTGTTTAACACAGAACATGTTCTGGGACAGAGCAGATAGCTGAAGTACCAGGAATTACTGGACCAGTTGGAAGGAGACCACCATTGCTGGTGAAAGGTTAGTATTTGCTTGTTTTTATTACTTTTTTTTTCTTTAAATCCACTTAGTTTGGTTTTATATTCTATATTTTGAACATATTGTACTGTATTTACTTTAACTAAGCTCTATACAAGCCTTGTAAAAGCTGAAGGTTTTTTACTTTTATGTATTCTTTGCATGAAGGTAAAAAAACCTTCTGTGTGCTGCTCCCTCCACAGAGTCCCGCCCCCCCCCCCAGTACTCACCTGATCCCCCTCTCAATCCTGTGATGTGCACTGGAGCCTTAGATGTCCCAGGTCTCTTTCCCAGGTGCCTTTGGCAGCCACTGCTGTCAATCACAGCCAGTGAGGAGAGAGCGGGGGGCAAGGCCAAGCTGTGGCTCTATATCTCTTATGGACACATAGAGCAGGGCTCGGGAGCGAGCACACACCAGTGCCCCCACAGCAAGCGGCTTGCTATTGGGTACACTGGTCAAGGTGGAGGAGCCAGGAGCACCAGCGGGGGACCAGAGAAGAGGAGGATCAGGGCTGCTCTGTGCAAAACCACTGCACAGAGCAGGTAAAAAAAAACAACCTTTAATATTACTTTAAAATAACTTCTGGTGCCAGGGAACCACAACTAGAAATTGCTGTAACCACAGCTAAAATGTAAAGGTCAGTGTGAAAAATGTTCTTTACATGTGTGGTCACTTAAAGCTTAAAGATCATTGGTGTCAGTGGTTACTTATTGGAGAGGTAGAAGTTGCTCACTGCTAAAGGAACCCCTAGCAACCTCTGGAGGACCCCTAGGGTACAATGGAACCCTGGTTGAGAATCCTTTAATTATCCCCATTGCTAAGGGTTTCATTACATCCATACACATATAATATATGAATGCATTCATTATGTAAGTATGAATAATATCTGAAATCTTATTTTAGATCTTCTAGCACAGTATTTTTCAATCTTTTTTTAGTCAAGACATCCTTTAAAAGTATGCAAAATCTTGAGACACCCCAGGCTAAAATGTTAAAAACTAAACTGTTAATTATCAGTGGGAAATCTGAGCCTTTGCATGAGGCACACAATCTTATTGATGAAATCAACTTAATTTCATAAGCCCTCCAATCACACAAGAGCGCTACCTTTTGGCTCCAGCAATTTAGCAGAGGGTGGGAGGTAGAGGAGGTCTAGAGGAGTACTGAGGATGGCCCTGCATGCCATCAGCCCTGGATCATGAGTCATGTGTTGCCATGGTGTAGTTGAGCCATCCACCATCACCATAGCAATGATTGATGCTGTGTACCCTGGCCCTAGGGAGTCATTTGTTGTTACGGTGCTGGCAGCTGGCCAGGCTGCACCATAGCAACTCCTGATGCTGATCCAGGGCAAACTCCCAGGGGGCCCCAGAAATACTATGGTCTATAAGGATGTGCTCTGCGCATTATAAAGGCATGTAGGTGTGTCTTTTCTACTAGTACTCCTAGGTCTGTTGCTTTAGGCTGTATTCAATGCTCACTAAACATTAAACCTCTATCTCTTGTCCTAAATGTCTTGAAGTGACAATCTTTGTCCAGTCATGAGGGTTTGTGGCTGGATCCTCTGAGACAGTCAGATTTTGCAGTCACATATTCATTTATTCACTGGATTTTTCTATAAGTCAGATTTATTCTTTCTGATCTTTATTAGATATTTGTTTTTTTAAGCTGGCCAGAGTGCAAGGGTTGTTTTGTTTTCAGAACATTCGATTTCCTACTTTTTGACTGTGGTGACAAAGAAAATCGAAGGAGAATGACATTTTTTTTCTTGAACTAATGCAGTTCTGTGAATGTGTTTTTTTTTTTGTTTGGGAAAAATCATATTTATTGTAATGTGCATCCTGAAATAGAATAAAGAATTCACATTTTTAGCATTTTCATACATATTTTGCAAGACCATAATAGTATTACCAAATGCTCCAACAAACGTTTTGTTCCGAATTTCCGTACAAATGTTCAGATGAAATCCTACTGGTGTGTTTCCAGGTTTTATTGAGCCCACACCTGCAGGTTGGGCCTTGGCGGTCAAAAATGTGTAAACTCAATTGCTAATATTCCCGGTATCAATTTCTAAAATGACGTTACTATCGGCGCATTTTTTCATGCAGCATACTATGTGATGGCTGTCCACGGCTCACATTTGTAGCAGTACGGCAAATACGGTCCATTATTTATAGCTGCTAAGTAAGTACTAAATGTGTATTTTTTTTTTGTTGTATTTGTTCAATATGTCATTGATTACAGCTTAGTGGTGTAGACAGCAATGCTGGTTCAATAACTATTTCAGTGAGGTAGATTTGGCCATTCAGTAAGGACCGTGCGCTCCTAAGGGTCTAGTTTGAACGCCATACTGTAGGGAGAGAGTGCTTTTTTTGATTGGTTGTATCATTATGGAAATATCCCCCTCTCTTCCTGTGTCTGCATCATTCTTCAATGGGTTGCTGCTGGAAGCAGCTCAGCATCCTCTTTTTTTCTGCTTCTTCTTCTTCTTCATTCATTCTCCATGACATGGAGTGCAGAAGTGTCTGAGCATGGTTTGACACCTCTGCTGTCCTTTAAACTGTCCCTCCGCCTCCTCCCCCTTCATGTCCAGAGGTAGGAAGCAGCGTCTCTCACTGACTGCTTCTGTTTGCACCTGCTCAGTCTCCCAGCACTGTGTTGTGTGAGTGTGTGTGCGTATGTGTGTGTGTGTCTGTGCGTATTGATTATTCCATTGTGCTGGAGAGAGAGAGAGGAGCTGTCTGTGAATGGATCTGGGAGAGAGAGGGGGAGAGGGAGAGGTGTCTCGGAGACTGTAAATCAATAGGAAAAGCCCTGTCCACACAGAGAAAGTACCTCACACCACAAAGACATTGATTTATTTTTTCCTAGTCTTCATCTTCCTTCTGTAAAGGGGGGAGCAAGAAAGCCCGAGAGAGAGAGCGAGAAAGAGAGAGGGAGAGAGAGAGGGAGAGACCGCCTCCTCAGCATCCCTCAGACACAGCTTTATCCTCTCGCACCAGCTAAGCTGTAAGTAGCATTGATTTTACAATCTATTCCTGTTTTTTTTTCCTCTCTCTCTTTTCGTCTCTCTCTCTCTCTCTCCATCTCTCTCCCTCTTTCTCTCATTTTGTGGCTTGTGGGTCAGAAGGCAATTGATTGAGGGGAGTAGATGGATGTATAGAAATTGACATATATATAATTCCACCCTTTTACAGTTACATGGAGCATTGCCGCTATTTCTAATTACAAATATCTCCGTCTATGTGTATGTGTTCACGTATATACAGTATTTCCAGGTATTTATTTCTCTGTACATGCCCATACATTTCATTTGTGTGCCATAATGTTTTGCATTAAAACTAAATATTTTTTGTTTGCAGATACATGTAATCAGCTTGCTATTTACATTATATATTAATGCAAATAGGAAATGTTAACAGTATAAACAAACTATTCAATATGGATCTTTTTTTTCCCATATACTGGTCAATACATATGTAATATGTTAATGCATGAGATATCATACAGAAGGTAAGGGTCGTACACACACACACAAATGTATATATATATATATGTATATATATATATATATAAATATTATTCTATGGTGGTGGGTATTCATTAGTCACACACCTATCATAAATATATAGGGTACAAGCAGTGAACCATATAGGCACACAGCAAGACAGCTAACGGCTTCAGGTTCATTTAATATTACAGATATTTGTGGGTAAACCCAGGACAGGGAATGGGGGGGGGGGGGCAGAGCGAGAGACACTCCGATAGGGACCAGCAGCGGCCTGACAGTCCTTCACACCTGTCCTGTAGCGACTGTGACATCACAGCTGTTGTATGTCTGTGATTGACTGATACCCTCATCATAGGAGGAGGATAATAAGCACCTTTTTGATGGATCCACACAGGCAGCAAGGCAGGTGGACTCAGAAATAGGAAAGGGTTCCTACAAATGGTAACATATGTAGGAAATACAGAGATAAAATGATACAAAGGGGAGAGGAGGAGCTCTCGTTTAGGATTAGAATTATGCAATGAAGAGAAAACGGCTTGATAAAAGAGACTAGTAGATTGAGTGGAAGCACACTGCACAGACAATGCACATGCAGGAGATGATCTATCTGGCATATATATATAAGGCGAAGGGGGTATAACGAATGGTCTGTACATTCAGGAAATAAAAAATGACTATCTGGTTTGAGGGATAATCACCTATATACAAAGTCAGGTTCATAGATGGAGGCTTGAATAGCGGGAAGGTTAAGATATAATTAGGGAATTGAGGGCTTCCATGTAATCAGAGAGAAAAGGTGTACATATATATGAAAAATCAGAGAACAGCAGGTTTGGATTCTGAAACAGGTTTAGCTATTAGAAAAGCAGTGTGTTATTTTAATATTCTGGGTAGCCTAGAAATTGGTTTCTGGGGGATGGGAAACGCACATAAAGGCACACGTATGGTAGACAGCTAGCTGGGAAGATTCATAGGTACGCAGAGGCACATTGTAATGGTTCATGTATACATGGAAATATAGCACAAGCTGCAGAGGCCTAAGATGTACAAGAGATACCATGTCAGTTATCAATAGGCACAGGGGATTGTGTAGCTAGGCCCATGCACTACATAGTTGTTTGCAAATTAAAATTGTCCATACATTTTGCAATCTGGTTGCACAGTCTCTTTACCAATTCCTTTGTGTATTGCTGGGGACAGACAGGAAGACAGAGGGCTGAATGAAAAAAAAAATTTACAGATCGCCATACTAACACATCTGATGTTAGCTCGGCAATCTCCCCGCTGAGCTAGTGTGTCCTCTCGCCAGGACACACTAATCAGCACTGACAGCCATTGGCTGCCAGCGCTCATGGATGCCAATCGAATGTGGGTTTTCCAGCATGTTCCTTCAACAGAAGCCGGTAGGGAGACCACCTTCTGCCAGACGAGGGGCTGTACATACAAGGAGAAAGTCTGCCGGATTTCGGCCCATATGTACCCATCTTAGTAGCCTACCAAAACACCCAGTTCAAATATTACCCAAAAAGAGAGGACTTTGCGCTACATAGGTGTTGTTAGATCCAAAGGAGATTGTAAAACCAGATTGTTATGTGTTCGATCAGCTTAAGAGTTCATTCACACCAACCAACACTAAAACACTTGCACGCTCATATAGATTGGGGTTGATTTACTAAAAGCAAATAGACTGTGTAATTTGCAGGTGCAGTTGCATTCATTTGTCTTAGTAAATATAATGTGGTAAGGCTTCACTTAATAAAGAATACCCAATCAGGTGCAAGGAAAAAAAAAAAAAGCTCTGTGGAAAATTAGTGCACCTATACTTGCAAAGTGCAGTCTATTTGCCTGTAGTAAATCCACCCCATTGTGTGTGTGTGGGGGGGGGGGGATGCAATACTTTTTAACAACACATTGCAGTGTTTTCTTTTTTATTTAACTGTATTGAAGTTTCACAAAAAGACACTTTATCCAACTTTATGCACCGAAGCGCATTGCAATGCATCATGGTGCAGTGACATGTGGTTAGGTGTGTTGAGTAAAAATGCAGGATGTCTATTTTTATGCAATGCAATCCACCTTGATGCACCATTATGATGTGAAAAAGGCACATAGAAAACAATTATTTTCTATGTGCCCTTGAGTTGAGCCTGCTTTGATCTATGCGGATCAACGCAGCTTAATGAACATGGTGTGAATGAGCCTTAAAGGAGATTGTAATGAGATTGTCCCACATTGTAACATTAACAATTATACAGGCTAGCTTTAGAGGTTTCACATGTACACAGATGTTTTGCCTTACTTCTGCAGGTTTAGTTCAGAAATACAGACTGTTTTTACTATAGAGGTTTAGATAAACACACTGGTGATTGGGTATGGATCTTCAGATATACACAAAGGGACAAGGTTAGAGTGGCTCAGATGGATGTAGACACTGGGTTAATTAAAGGATGCTTGTATGTGTTCTGGGATCGGCATATATACACAGGGCTAGTTATGGAGATGTATACAGGCACACAAATGGATATGTGTAGACATGCTTACAGAGATTTATGAGAATTCAGATATAAGCAGAGAAATGGGTTTAGTTATTGGGGGAATTCAGATATATACAAATACACAACACATGACATGGAGTTCCAGATGTACAAAAAGGGTTGGATGTTTGGTTTTGGAGGTTTAGGTGTACACGGGGACGGCAGGATAGGGGGGTTTAAATGGGAATTATATGTATGCAAGAACAAGGTTGGATGTGAAGCTTCCAGTGTACACAGGAACACAGAGAAAACTAAGATCTACACACCTAATGCTGGGTATAAACGTTCATTTGCTATTGTTTTTTGACAGGGGGACTTGTGGGGGGGGGGGGTACACTCCCCCCCCCCCTTCCCCAACCCACCACCAGAAAACACTGATCAGCTGATCGAATGCTGGTTTTCTTGCAAGACCCTTCAAAATAATCCAGTTGTTAGACTACCTTCTGTTGAACAGACAGCGGTACACATGCTGAACCGGCCGACTTTCAGTACCGGGTTTTACAGAATTCTAACTACCTAAGCTGTATAAATATGATGGCCCAGAATGATTACTGGACATTTCATACACTGTCACAAATATAGATGGAAAACCAGCAGAAGGTTCTGAATGTCTATAAGTAAGTATTGGAACGGTTTCTTTCTATAAATAGTAGTGAAAGATGATTCAATAATAATAATAATAGTTCGGAACTGAACATAAGGATAGTCAATTCAATTTTGTTTTGAGCTGAGAGGTAATTTTTGCCTCATACCTTGAGGTTATTGGCAAAATATATGGACCATTCTTCATTTACATATATTGTTTTGAGTATATTAAAACTGAAGCTTGCCCAAATGTACGCAGATGTCGGTTGCAATGTACACAGGAAAATCTGCAAAGGTCTAGAGATATACTGAAGTAGGAAATCAGAGGGGATGGGTGTGTACTGGCAATGATACTGGGAAAATATATACAGACAGATTTCTCTAGTTCAGGCTCTATGGATAGAGGGTCTTGCTTGCCGGCTTCGTATTCAGACACCTGTGACACTCATGGCTTTCTGAACATCTGAACAGTGACTCCATTTGATAGGATGCAGTCACTGTTCTGCTGATAATTTTTTACCTGGGTCAGTCAATTTTTTAAATCGGCTTTTGTTGAGTCATTAGGGCCACCAACAGCTTGGATTTCAGCAGATTGAGCAGGAATCAGATGAAAATTGAGCCACCTTTAGGTTCATAGGCGAAAAAGAACTACTAAGAAAATGCAAACACCTAGAAACAAAAGGAGTTTATGGTATACACAGTGAAAGATGGATACTGAGGGGCATTTAATATATAGAAGGCAGAGAGATATTAAAGGAGGTTTAGGCAGCAGTCATACAGATGGAGGTTCTGATGTTTACAGAAAGAAGGATGCTATGGTGTTCCATGTGTACAGAACAAGGAAATGAAAGTTCACCAGAATGATGGAGATATGGTAATTACTTCTCACATATAAAGAATAAGGGACATTGACTGACATTCAAATAACTTGTCAAAGAAGAGAAATGTCAGTTATAAGGAGCTATAGGAATAATGAAGAAGTTGACGTTATAGATGATCTCTGAAGGAAAAAAAAAAACATATACACAGGATCCCAAACTTTAACCCTGGAGATAATTTTAAAGTACACAGCATGAAAGGTCATCATGAACTTAAAACTGATATGTTTAATTGGCTTCAGTGTGTAAACCCCCCAGCAATCTTGTATACCTCTTAAAGATCCAAAGACAAGGCACAGCAGTTGTGTCTGCGCACTCTCCCACAAGGCCATAACGAAGTTGTCACTCTCAATCATTGTTTATTTTGTATCACAGAGAATCTAGGGGGGGGGGGGGCAGGACACTGTTATTTGGCTGTAGCAGCAGGTCAGAATTAGGAATTTTGTCCTTTTAGTGCTTTCTTTACAATAGTTCAATACACTGGTGCTCAAAACCAGTGTTTGGTCAAGCTGACCTTTAACAACACTTGTAGTAGATACTGATATATAAAAATGTGATATTAAATTATTTAAATGCTGATCATTATACTCTGAAATAAACAGGCTTCATGATATATCTATAATAGGGAGTAACATTTTTACAAATTCAGAGGGTTTTCCTGTTTTACACATGTTCAGGGTGAAAAAAAAAAAAATACTGTCAGAATTTGGGCAGATTAGGTGTTTATTAATCTGTGAAACAACCAAATTCTTACTGTGAAACAGGATATCACGAACGCAAACCATAATTTTTTTTGAACATTTCTTAAAAGATAGATCTTGCTCTTAGCAGCAGTGTCGTTGTGACACATGGAATAAAGTCAGTCCCCAAGTCCCCTTACTCTTATGATTAATTTCAAAAGGTCAAGCCTAGCAATAAATGCTAATAGGCTAGACTTGAAAGTGACAGTTTTACTGTTTATACCATGCACGTTTTCAGACTGACCCACAAGAGCAGGCTCAATCCCTTTTAAGCTGCCCGTACAAAAATCTAAGAGGTGAAAATAATAGTTTCTTCACATTTTCGTCTATTCAGGGAGCTAACGTTGTACATTGAATAGCGCAGGAGGAAAAACTATACACAGTGGCAGGGTACTGCCGATGACTCAGATGCAACAGGGGCTTTTACCTTATAGCATCTTATACAAAAATTTGTGAAATTACATTCAAATATCTATCTATCTATCTATCTATCTATCTATCTATCTATCTATCTATCTATCTTTATATATATATATATATATATATATATATATATACACACACACACACGCAGGGGTTAGATAAGAAAAATGGAAACACTACATGAATTGCAGATAAACACAGAGATTAAGCTCTGCGGTCCCTTTTGCAGCAGTTGTTTTCTTATTCTGGGTCACAATCCTGCGCATTTTCCTTTTGTCTCTTTCAGTCAGTTGACCATGTCAACCGCTCTTATGCTTATCAGATGACGTTCTCCCAGAAACTGTATATACCGTCATAACCTTTGATACCATACCTTGCGACACGGCAAATAAATTGGCAACTTCAGTCACAGAGGCACCAGCTAAGCGGGCAAAAACAATTTGCCCTCTTTGAAGCTCTGTAGGCTCTGACATGACGCCGTATTACTAGCAGCGCACACAGTGAATGAAGTGAGGCTTCCCACCTGTTAGCTAGGTGTCTCATCGCACAGCGGAAGGAAAAGAATGCTACATCACTTCTGCTTTCAATGCAAAACATGTTGTCAATTTCACACCTGCAAATCATGTAGTCTTTCCATTTTTTTTATCTAACCTCTATATATATATTACTCAAAGAATTATATATACAGTATATGTCATGATCGGACTAATATCTATATTTAAATTTAATTTTACATATATTTGAATCTGTATAAGCTGCTGCTATACAGTAAATATCTCTCTTACATATAACCTATCATCAGTTACTTGGGGAGTTTGGGATGTAAACAAAAGGTACAAAATACTGGAGCTGACCTGACACATCTTTGATCTATGAGGATTACTGATCACTTCTGTTGCAGCTGCAGTTTCTGCTCCCAACTCAAACACCCCTTCGGGATGAGGTTATTCTGAGAGCTCCAATATAAATGTTCCAGTGTGCTGAAAGCGCGAACCAGTAGATTAGTGAGAGATGAGTAGCAGAAGCAATCTGATTTTTGCTGGAGATGTGACTATGTGCCTCACTGACAATAATTGGGTGGGTTAGGGATACAGAGTGACCAGAAGCAAGTGCTAAATTGGTGTCCGAGTTTTTCCAAAGTGCTCTTAAAAATCTTTACAACCTTTTATTCCATCACTCACTACAATATACTGCATTATGAATCCAAAGCAAAAGCTTGCATGATATTCACCTTTTATATAAATGTTTTGTTGATGGGCAGATAATGCTTTGTCTGATACTGGCGAGCAATGCAACTGATTCAAGAAACTCAATCAGCATTAACTATTTTTAATCCTTATGGTACTAGCTTTTCTTCAGTTGCTTCCTGGTTTCTGGCCTAGGCCAAAATAATGTCATTCATCCCAGGAGTCTTCATGGACATTTTTTTTCCTTTCATTTGGAGGAGGGGGGGATGGGTTTTCTCAGCTAAGCACACCCTCATGCCTGCATGCTTGAGCTAAGGGCAGATGGATTAAAGGAAGTAAATCCTGCCCTTTCTCAAGGTGACTATGGCTAGAAATACTAGGGGGGTGTTTTTAAAGTTGATTTGTCAACAAAGTAAAGCATGGATGAATGGGTGAATTTGCTGTGAAAATTAATATTAAATTAATTAAAGGAGAAATTTGGGGTTGTTAAAAAACAATGTCCATACTCAGTATGATGCTGCAGCTGTCCCCCATCAGCTCTAAGCCCAAGAACTGAGCGGTCACATGACCACTGATCACACAAATCTCTTAGCAGAGAGCAGTGACTGCCAGTCATTGCTCTCCACTCTGCCCCTCCAGCGCTCTCTGGAGTGCCAGGCTGGGGAGGGGGTGGGAGCGGATGTCAGCCGCACACCGAGAGGCTACACCAGCTGCCGATCAGGTATCTGGGTGGATCCCAACAATATGATCAGGATCCTTCCAGATCTTTTAAGTAATGTTTGCAGTTTGTGGTGCTCAGATACAGTTGAGCTTTGCTTGGTGAAGAGTTGTTTAGTCACTCTTCCCATTTAATAATAGATAATGGTACCCAACATTTGTATAATAGTTGAAAGTCACAGTTCTCTCACTACCCTGTCTTAAAAAGAGATCCACCTTTGTACAAATATATATATATATATATATATATATATATATATGGCAAGCATAGGGACGATCTAATATGCTTAGCCAGCAACTGCAGGAGAATCCCATATACCCTTGGATTCAGTAATAATAAGCATTTGTAACCTGTAATAACACCTACCATTCTGTCCATACCATCACCTTAAAATCAAATACATTGGAAGGAAGCCCTAACATGTCTGTCTTTGATTATAAAAAAAAAAAAAAAAAAAAAAAAGAGCTGCTTTGAGATTCCGTCTTACAAGTCACATGATCAAATGCCTAGATATTTGATTGTGTTATCTCTGAGGAGGTTTGGAGTTCAGAAGAGCTGATCTTCCAGCAGAAATTACATGACCATACCTCTTGGGATCCCATATGAGTTAATTTTCCAAGATTGTCAAGTATTCAAGGATTCTTTTTGTATGTTGGATTTCTAGGCATTAGGGGTGTTATCACACTTTAAATCTGCTTAATTTGACCCTACACAAACACTAGCACTTTGCAAATGGCAGTATTTATCTTTAGCAGTTAGTTAATTTTTTTTGCTAAGAATTAGCAAAATATGTTGAGCCTTTGATGTGACTGTATCTAATGGATATGTCAGCTCACACTTAACGTGTTCATTAATTCATTAATCATTATGGCTGGCCATTGACAGGGCAATTTTTGAGAAGACTGACTAACATTATTTGAATGCTCAGCATATATTATTTGTAGAAAGGGAGCAATTGACAATGATGCTTTTTGTTATACTTTTATGTAACTGGTACAGTCTTAGGATAATAAGTCATTATCTACAATTGTTTGAGCTTTGATCAGTAGTAGAGTATAGACTGTAACTGCCTTGTGTGCTAACTTATAATTTGGACTGATAACACAGTCCACTTACTTTCTCAAAACAATCGTCTGCCAAAAATGATGTTCCATTAAGTTGGAAAACCACATGATATGTATCTCCAAATGTATTTATCATCATCAAGAGACTGCGTGTCTAGAACGTTGCACTGTCTCTTCTTTGAATAATCAAGGTGTATTCATCTAAGTTTGATCAACCTTCCCAAAATCGGCACATCTATCAATAGCCTTGCAGTGAATGTTCTTGTATTAAGTAATGACTCTATTAACAATTAGAGATTTCTCTCTGTGAATTTTCCTAAACTAGCAGATTGGAGACAAAATTCTATTGAATCCCTAGGACAACGCTGATTGAATTGCTGTTACACAGACACAGATTGATTAGGTGAGAGGGGCAGAGGGATACGGAGAAAAGGATAGTTATACAGCGGAGTAATTAAATGTTCATATTTAGTCCAAGCAAGGAAAACAGACAATGTTTAAAATTCAACTGACCAAACACCACTCATACAATGCAGCAGTTCAATAATGCAGCATGTGTATTGATAAAATGGCAGTAATGCCAATAACAATATTCTTAAAATCAATGGTACCATAATCCAGCATGGATTTGGGATCCTATGCTGACCTCATTATCGAGCCCATGATGGCTAGTCATTCTGAGAGCAGAACAGCTGGATTCCATCCAGTTTGGCCACCCATGTGTGAACAAAGATCCTATCGCTTAGTTGTGTGATGTTACTGGAGCATGAATGGTGACAGCTTAAAATGTAAAACTTGTTCAGAATTAACCAACAAAATATTTACCCTTTGATTTGATCAATGTAACGAGCATGCTATACATATGCATTCACAGTTTTTAACTTGTTTTAGGGTTAATGGCAAGATACATCCTGATGAAAGTTATCAGTATGCTTTTCATGGTTCTAAATATTGCATAAAGATGAACTCCAGGGAAACACACTTTTGCAGTACACATGTGGGAGCTGTTTTACCAAAGGATATTTATATCTTCTCCATTAGTCCAGTAATTTACACAGCCTAGGCAAACAGCACAGCGGAACTGGCCATAGATGACTTTTGATCAGCCACTGTCTGATCGAAAAAAAAACCAAAGAGATTCCTCTAGCCACACAAGTGATGTGGATGGTGGAGTCCTTGCCGTTGTGTCACTGTATTCTGACAACAGGACCCCTCCGCTGTCAGAATACACTGATCAGTGGCTGCAGCCGCCGATCCACAAAAGTTTCCCAACATTCCCATTTGACAGAAGTCAATTGGGAACAGCCATACATGGATTGAAATTCAGCCTGTCCCTGCTGAACCTGTCGAATTTCATTCCATTTATGGCAGAAACAATTGAGTACTGTCCGTGATATTTGCACTAAGAAGGGAACACACCCTGAAAGCTTGTCCTGAAAAATGTTAGTTCAAATAAAATAAGTATCACGGAAAGTACTCAACTGTTTCTGTCGCAAGTGCGCTGATATGGCTACAATCACCTCAAGCAAGGTGGAAGAATCCATTTAGGGTCAGCTTTATTTTTCTCTACTGCAATTAAGCAACGCTGCTCGGTTCACCTCCCTGCCCTTAGCCTGTGACAAGACAGTGAAGGGACAGCAGTGTACAGGTGACCTCAACCCTCTGCTCTTTTTCCCCCTGTCAGCATATTTCTTGACAGCACACATGCTTACAGGACAACTAATAGTCCTAAGTAATGCCCTCTCCCACTTTGCAAGTTGCTTGCAGTTTGTAAAAAATAGTAGATTTTCTTTCCAAATATATAACTGCATTTCTTGGTATTTCTTTCTATCTGCCTGAAGCTTAGCCCTAAAGGTGAGTTTGTTACATAGCTAACGTCAAATGACTTTAGTAAATTTAAATAAGCCTACATATAAAATATATGGTGCAGGAGGTTAACTGATTATATATATACATATGCTTCCATATCCATAGAAAAGGAGAACTGCAAAAGGAAATTTTGCTGCTAAGAAATTGAAAATAGCTTAAAGTGGTTGTAAACCTCAGATCTGAAATACGAACAAAGCATATCCTTCTATAGTGTGTGATTGTCTCATTCTAGAACACTATGTGTCATTTCTGTCTGCTGCTTCTTTCCTTTGCTATCAGCAAGACTCACTTCTGATGATTTCTCCTGACACCAAGAGAAAAATGGTGGCAGAGGAAGACCTCCAGCAGATTGACAGCTTCAGCTCTGTTCCTGTGAGCTGTGTTGAGGAGGGTGTGTCCCTCCCCTCCAATCAGCTCTCAGAGCTCTCCTCACTAAGTGTATTTTCAGGTCCCCACCCCCTGCTTTTCAAAGCTGAGACATCCTGTGTAGATTCTACACTTTAAATGGATGTAGGGGAAAGACAGCTTCAGATAGACAGGTACAGCTTATGTAAGAGGATTTATTTCATCTCTATGTATCATCTAGGGCCAGTCACTTCACTGGGTATATGTAAGGGGTTTCCACTTTAAATCACTATAAAGAGAATCTGCGTTGAAGCAAAATATTTTTGTGAAGAAGTCTCACATACTAGTCATAGGGCAGTGAAGGCAAACGTACTTACTGAATCTATAGCCTGAAACTAGTCTGTGGGCTTTTTCATAATTTCTGTGATTGAACACGCATCCCATCAGTATCACTTGTGTTTTAACACATTTTGCAGTGCATTTTCAGATGCATTGCAGTGCAGTTTTGAAAGTCTCCATTCAACAGACTTGATGAGGTAAGTGAAATGTATTGTTTTGAATGGATTTTTAAATGGTCATGAAAGTTGCCTGCATTGCAAGAAGCAGAAACTGAATGTAAATGTATCTAATGTATGTAAGTTGGCCATGCCCTATGGACTGAACGATAGAAATCACTCGTTTCTCCCATTCACACTAAAGAGAGCGGATGGACACATCGGCAATGCCAGCTATTGTATTCAGACAGCTGGCACCCAAAACTTTCAGAATATCCTAACAGTGCCTGCTTCTGATTGGATGCAGGTGATATTCAGTCAAGAATTTTTCCATCTGGCTTCTTCAACAAATGTCAGTTAAAAAGTTGGCTTTAGTCAAGCCAGGTGATGCTAACAGGGCCAGCCACTGAATTAATTTTGGCAAATTCAGTAGGAATCTAACTAAATTTGTTTCATGTATGGCCAGCTTAGGCCCGTAGACA
Organism: Staurois parvus; assembly: GCF_062004578.1. Lineage (NCBI taxonomy): Eukaryota > Metazoa > Chordata > Amphibia > Anura > Ranidae > Staurois > Staurois parvus. Next base: position 769,936 of record NW_028317995.1, read on the forward strand.
CATACATTAAAGAATGATCTCTTTCATCAGAACCTTTTTGCACAGTTGCTTTATGACAAAGGGGGCTAATAATTTGAAAAAAAGCAGGGAAAAAAAAGGGGAGTTGTTGACTACACTGACCAGATTTCTTGTTTCATTTTCCCAGTGAATGGAAGATTATTATTATTATACAAAATTTATATAGCGCCAACAGTTTGTACAGCGCTTTACAATGTAAAAGGCAAACAGTACAGTTACAATACAAGTCAATGTAGGAGGAATCAGAGGGCCCTGCTTGTTAGAGCTTAGAATCTAAAAGGGGAGAGTCAAGTGATACAAAAGGTAATAACAGAGGGGGGTGATCTGATGGATAAAATAAAAGTACAGTTGTTAAGTGGAGGCAGGATAAGCTTCTCTGAAGAGAAAATGTTCAGGGATCGTCTAAAAGTGGACAGAGTAAGATAGTTGGACAGATTGGGGTAGGGTATTCCATAGGATGGGAGAGGCTCAGGAGAAGTTCTGGAGGCGAGCATGGGAGGAGGTGACAAGGGAACTAGAGAGCAGGAAGGAAGACTTGGGGGGAACGAAGAGAGAGATTTGGTTTGTATTTTGAGACTTGGTTAGTGATGTAGCTGTGTGTCGAGTTGTGGATGGCTTTTTAAGTTGTTATTAGTATTTGAAATTTATTTTGTTAAGTGGCAGCCAATGCAGGGATTGGCAGAGAGGGGTGGCAGACACTGAACGGTTGGTAAGGTGGATGAGTATGGCAGCAGCATTCATGATGGACTGGAGGGAGGATAGCCTATGTAAAGGTAATGAGGTGGGAGTTGCAGTAGTGCAGATGGGAGATAACCTGGGAGTGAGTTAGGAGCATTGTGATGTCATTGGTTAGGAAGGGGTGTATTTTGAAGATGTTGCAGATGTTGAGACAGCAAGCTTTGAGAAGTGATTGGATAAGGGGACAAAAGGAGAGTTCAGAGTCCAGGTTTACACCTACAGTTGTGGCCAAAATTATTCAACCCCCACTGAAATTGAGTGTTTTGGCCAGTTTGACATTGCTTTTGATCATTCAGTCATCTTGCTTACATTTACATTAAAGAGGCACTTGTAGGTCAGACAAATATAACATAACAGTTATAATGAAATAACCACAAATGTCTTTTCTGTGCTCACAGCATTATCAGTTTTATTCAACCCCCAAGTGACATTCAATCTTAGTACTTAGTACAGCATCCTTTTACAGTTATAACAGCTTTTAAACGTGAAGCATAGCTTGACACAAGTGTCTTGCAGCGATCTACGGGTATCTTCGCCCATTCTTCATGGGCAAAGGCCTCCAGTTCAGTCACATTCTTAGGCTTGCGCACTGCAACTGCTTTCTTTAAGTCCCACCAGAGGTTCTCAATCGGATTTAAGTCTGGTGACTGCGATGGCCACTCCAAAATGTTCCAGCCTTTCCTCTGCAACCATGCTCTAGTGGACTTGGAGGTATGCTTGGGATCATTGTCCTGTTGAAAGGTCCAACGTCTCCCAAGCCTCAGGTGTGTGACGGACTGCATCACGTTTCCATCCAATATCTCCTGGTACTGAAGAGAATTCATGGTACCTTGCACACGCTGAAGCTTCCCTGTACCTGCAGAAGCAAAACAGCCCCAAAGCATGATTGACCCTCCACCATGCTTCACAGTAGGCAAGGTGTTCTTTTCATCATAGGCCTTGTTCTTCCTCCTCCAAACATAGCGTTGATCCATGGGCCCAAACAGTTCTAATTTTGTTTCATCAGTCCACAGAACACTATCCCACAACTTTTGTGGTTTGTCCACATGGCTTTTGGCATACTGCAGTCGACTCTTCTTATTCTTTGGAGACAGCAAGGGGGTACGCCTGGGAGTTCTGGCACGGAGGCCTTCATTACGCAGTGTGCGTCTTATTGTCTGGGCTGAAACTTCTGTACCCACATCTGACAAATCTTTTCTCAGTTCCTCAGCAGTCACACGGGGACTTCTCTCCACTCTACGCTTCAGGTAGCGCACAGCAGTCGAAGTCAGCATCTTCTTTCTGCCACGACCAGGTAGCGTTTCAACAGTGCCCTTTGCCTTGAATTTGCGAATGATGCTTCCTAAGGTGTCTCTTGGTATGTTTAACATCTTTGCAATCTTCTTATAGCCATTGCCCTTCCTGTGAAGAGAAATCACCTCTTCTCTTGTCTTCCTGGACCATTCTCTTGCCTTCACCATGTTTGTAACCACACCAGTAAATGTCTAGAAGGAGCTGAGTATCACAGTCATTTTAAAGCTGCCTAATTGGTGCTTATTATGCTTGATTGCTGCTCGGTGACATCCACAGGTGTTTTCAATACCTGATGGAAAGCACCTGTATGAACCTCTGTTCTTCAGAGTGGTAGTCTTTAAGGGGTTGAATAATTGTGGCAATGAAGAAACCACATAAGAACCATTTACTACTGTATTACATAAACAATTGATGTCATTTTAGTTGCATTTGGGTAGTTACAACGTCCTTGTAGGATTTGATTCTGAATACAATTCCAAATGTACACTATAGTCCCTAAACCCCTTTACAGCATTGGGGGTTGAATAATTTTGGCCACAACTGTAGCAGCCTTGTATGCAGGAACGGGTTGATGGTTGTACCAAGGTGAAATATAGCTAGGCATTATGAGCAACTTCACCTTTATATATATGAATAGAGACCTAATAGCATGCTTGTAAGGGAAACCCATTTCTATGTGTTATATAGTCCAGCTATCACTTGCAGCCAAATATAACAAGCACATTAGAGAATTATTATTGTTATTATGTTAAATTGTTGCTAAACCCACAACAGTAAAAGCAGTCTGTATATGCAGTAAAGCATGCTTGTTATATTCACTGTGGAACCTAAGGGGTTAATCCTCTTCATTGTTTAAAAATGCTATTTGATCCTCACTTCTCTGATCCTCCCCTTCTTCCAGTGTCTCCCTCTTATCTTCTAATAAGACATATTGTGTAGAGACACTTTGCACATGGTCAGTTTGGTGTGTATTGCTAGAGAGGTTTTTTTTTTCCTGGGAGAGGGCATGTGATCAGCACAGGGCCAATCAGCACTGTCCAGTAGAGGTCAGGGGCTTTGCATCCTCCTAGAGCAGAAAGAAAACTCCCCCTGCAAGCTTTAACCAGTGTTCTGCTGGACTTTAACTGCAAGACTTCTAACTGCTGATGAGAAAAGGTATTTAGCAGTTTATATTTACTAAAGTAATTTATTTCCATGTTGTGTGTACTGTGGGAGACCAGATAGAGTGAATGCAGGGTCCAGGGTTTAGTAACACTTTAAGAATGAATTAAATGTGTTATATTTACTGAAAGTTGTAAAAAAAGAACAGCACATTTATGGATGTGAAAGGAAATAACATAGATTCAGCAAAACAAATGTCAATATATCATCATAAAATGACCAGTAAAGGAGACCACGATTCCTTATATTGTACTGATTATCAAACATACACACTAGGTCGTACACTATGTATTTACAGTACCGTGGTATTGCTTGCTATTGGCACTTTTATGGCTAAGCGTATATGTCTATGATGTAACGCTGTTACATTTCTCCATACACTCTAAACTGCACAGATGGACAAATCCCCCTGCTGGGCTATTGTATTATGACAGCTGGTGCTGCCAGCTGTCAGAATACCTGAACAGCATCTGACTGGATGCAGCTGCTGTTTTGCAGCAGGCTTCTTTGACCAACTGAGTGAGGCTGGCAGAGCCACCCACTAAGTGACTTTCAGCCAGGTCTTTAGAAACCAAACAAAATTTTCTCAGTGTATGGCCAGCTTAAGGCTCATTTTCTTCCTTTAAGCCCTTTCCTGCTGTGATCACTGATCATGAAGAAACAGAGGGTACATTAAGGTATTTGAGCCATCAGATAAAGGCTCAATTAGGACCTATTTTGCTGCTCCAGTGTCTTCTAGTTTATTGTGAAATATAAATGAGACATGCACGGTTTGGAAATGCGCTTTTGGCACAAGGGAATGTTTAGCAGGGTATGTTTTTTCCTTTTTAGAAGGCACGCTGTTGCCAGACCATTTTAACAAAAATCTCCCCATAAGATTATACATGCAATTAATGGTGTTTATACATGTTTTATACCTGTTCAAACCTCATTTGTATAGACATCCAAAGGCCCTGAGACTGTTGCTTAGCGTCGCCATCTTAGATGACATTTGACCAAACTCAGAGCTGTCACTCATGTGGCACTCTCTAATATTCCCCTTTATTCCTCCCCCAGCAGCTAGATTAAAGATTCTGTAGGGAGGTGAGGATAGAGGAGCTTGGTTAGCACAGAGTAAAGCTGGCCATACACTATTAGTTTTTTTTTTTTTTTCATTCTGCTGAATGTAAAAAGCTAACAGCATATGGCCAGCAGACTGAACAAAAAAAAAAAAAAAACAGATTCCTCCATCCACACAAACGAGGTGGACGGAGGAATTTCCCCCTCTGGAACACTATATTTTGACAGAGGCACCCGCAGCTGTTTGAATACACTGATCAGCTGCTGCAAATGCTGACTGAGAAAAAATTTCAAACATGTCCCTTCAACAGAAGCCAATCAAACAATTGACTTCTGTCAAGTGGGGACACAAACACTGCCAAATTCGGATGGCCCCTGCTGAACCTGCCAAATTATAATCAGTGTATGGGCAGTCTAAAGAAGGAAACTACGGTGCCTTGAAAAAGTATTCATATCCCTTGAAAGTTTCCACAGTTTGTCATGTTACATTCAAAAACATAAATGTATTTTATTGGGATTTTATGCGATAGAGCAACACAAAGTGGCACATAATTGTGAAGTGAAAGAAAAATGATAAAAGGTTTTCAAAATGTATTACAAATAAATATCTGAAAAGTGTGGCGTGCATTGGTATTCACCCCTCTTTACTCTGATACCCCTAACTAAAATCCAGTGGAACCAATTGCCTTCAAAAGTCACCTAATTAGTAAATAGAGTCCACCTGTGTGCAATTTAATCTCAGTATAAATACAGCTGTTCTGTGGTTTGTTAGAGAACATGAGTGGACAAACAGCATCATGAAGGCCAAGGAACATACCAGATAAGTCAGGTATAAAGTTGTGAAGAAGTTTAAAGCAGGGTTAGGTTATAAAAAATATCCCAAGCTTTGAAACTCTCACGGAGCACTGTTCAATCCATCATCCAAAGATGGAAAGAGTATGGCACAACTGCAAACCTACCAAGAAATGGCCGTCCACCTAAACTGACAGGCCGGGCAAGGAGAGCCTTAATCAGAGAAGCAGCCAAGAGGACCATGGTAACTCTGGAGGAGCTGCAGAGATCCACAGCTCAGGTGGGAGAATCTGTCACAGGACAACTATTAATCGTGCACTCCACAAATCTGGCCTTTATGGAATTGTGGCAAGAAGAAAGCCATTGTTGAAAGAAAGTCATAAGAAGTCCCGTTTGCAGTTTGCAAGAAGCCATGTGAGGGACACAGCAAACATGTGGAAGAAGGTACTCTGATCAGATGAGACCAAAATTTAACTTTTTGGCCTAAAAGCAAAAAACTATGTGTGGCAGAAAAAATTAACTCTGCACCCTGAACACACCATCCTCACAATGAAACATAGGTGGTGGCAGCATCATGTTGTGGGGATGCTTTTCTTCAGCAGGGACAGGGAAGCTGGTCAGAGTTGATGGGAAGATGGATGGAGCCAAATACAGGGCAATCTTAGAAGAAAACCTGTTAGAGTCTGCAAAAGACTTGAGACTGGGACGGAGGCTCCCCTTCCAGCAGGACAACGACCCAAAACATACAGTCACAGCTACAATGGAATGGTTTAGATCAAAGCATATTCATGTGTTAGTATGGCCCAGTCAAAGTCCAGACCTAAATCCAATTGAGAATCTGTGGCAAGACTTGAAAACTTCTGTTCACAGATGCTCTCCATCCAATCTGACAGAGCTTGAGTTATTTTGAAAAGAAGAGGGGGCAAAAATTTAATTCTCTAGATGTGCAAAGCTGGTAGAGACATCCCAAAAAAGACTTGCAGCTGTAATTGCAGCCAAAGGTGGTTCTAAAAAGTATTGACTCGGGGATGAATACAAATGCATGCCATACGTTTCAGATATTTATTTGTAAAAGATTTTGCAAACCATTTATCATATTCCTTCCACTTCACAATTATGTGCCACTTTGTGTTGGTTTGTCACATAAAATCCCAATAAAACACATTTATATTTTTTGTTGTAACATGACAAAATGTGGAAAATTTCAAGGGGTATAAATACTTTTTCAAGGCGCCGTAGTTCCTTCCTAAACCTCTTGGCACCGGCCGAATGCAAATGTGCGGCCTCCCGGCGTCTGAGCCTAGACGCCGAGTGGCCACACATTTGCATTCTATTAAAAAAAACATGTGCTAGGAGCGTACGCCCTGTGCGCTCCCAGCACACATGTCCGGTACACACGAAAAGGTCCCGATCTCCTCTTTCAATCGGGACCTTTCCGAACATGTGATCGCCATGACGGCGTGTCACGGCAGTCACATGACCCTAAACCCCGCCCCGCCTCCTGGCTTCTGCAACCCTTAAAGGGCCAGGAGGCACCGGCGCCAAGGGGTTAAGGGTGGCCATACACTGATCATAATTTGGCAGGTTCAGCAGGGGCCATTTGAATTTAGCAGTGTTTGTGTCCCCACTTTTTCAACGCACTGTATACTAGGAAACTGAATCTTTCTGGAGTTCATAGGTACATTTCAAGTGAATAAAAATAATTTGTAAAATAAAACATTGCAAATAAGCATTTAAAATACTTGATTTTTTGTGCTTTTACGTGCAATTCTAAAGTTTACAACATGGTCTTTTTATTGCAGTGGAAGACCAAATGTAATAGAGAAGCTTCACACTATGAACATTGTTGCTAAAGTATATGTTCACAAGGTCATTCAAAAACCAACAGGACTAGTCTAGAAATCATGGGGACTGGTAAAGAACCAAGAAAAATACACAGCCACTGCCACAAGGCTTGCAAACATTAAGATGCAATGCAGTGGGTGAATTGACTGTCTGGCTATTGCAAATAGTACACATTAGCATTGTATTTTATGCCAGGAGACACAAGTATACAATAATCTTGTAGAAGACCTCTAAAAATACATTGAACATAAGAACATGATACATTTTCAGATCTGTCACCATTATTTTCTATATACTTTTTAGTAGATAGATAGATAGATAGATAGATAGATAGATAGATAGATAGATAGATAGACAGGCACATTGGTAAACAGTTGAGGAGGAAAGTGAGTAATAGCTCTGCAAATATCCAGAAATATAGAATAGTGAAAGTAAACTGGAGGTTAATTCATCAAAGGCTTTTTGGATCTTTATTTTGCTCTCATATACAATATACCACTGCTTCCCATGCTATTCTGTAGGATTTACTAATTAAACACTGAGGGATTTTTCTATAGAGTAATATAGGAAGAAGTCTCAACTCATTTAGAAGCAGGAGAATCTTTGATGGTCTTTCTGCAGAGAAAAAAGTGGAGAGAAGAAAGGACACTTGTTGGGAAGACCGAAACAGACAAACAAATGCAAAAGAGAATTCATATACCATAATGCATGGATAGGAGAGATGTGCACAGAAAGGAAAATAAATCTTGAGGTATCCATAGAGAATAGATTTGTAAGAGACTAATGCCAGGAAAGTTCATTGCTTTGTGTCATCAGTTGGTGATGTATCATTATTTGGTTATACCCACCAACTGTCATCGGTGGGTATTATTATAGTATTGTAAGTCACTACCAGTGACAACCTTCGGAACAGTTAGCCATGCACATGAAATTTGTCTGTTTGTTATACAGTATATACCCCACAATAAAACATGGCCATACAACAAACTCAAGCATTGTTCGAAATAAGTATATTCTGTATGTAGTTGTTAGTGATTGTAAACCCTCGCTTTGTAAAACCACCTATTCAGTTTAAAATAGAAATTAAAGGTAGAACATGTATATAGGTATAAAAACACATTACAAATGCTCCCCCCCCCCCTTTTTTTATAGGTGATCACATACCTTCAGTTCTCAGCTGCACAGAGAAGTGGGGGTGTAGCACAGTGGTCTTCCCAGTGTATGGGTTTGTGTGTGCGCATCTGTGTGTTGGCTAGAGAACTGACCACGATGTGCATGAGCCTACTGCGGTCAGTTTTTAATAAGAGAGCAGGGAGACTAGCAGGAACACCAGGGATTTCACACAAAGGAAACAATACAAAGAGAACAGGATACTTTTTCATACAAGTACATGGTACAGCTGGTACCTACCAGGTTTACATATTCTTTAAGTTTTAAATAATTGTAGTAAGGAAACAAATCTTTTAGCATTGGTAACAACATTTTCCCAAATTTCTGGATATTTTTCATTGTTCAAACATGTACTGTGGGATCCTGTTGGTAACTGCACACCAGTGGCCAGGATAGTGGGTTCCTTGTGTAGGCAGAGTCATTGAAGACTTCTGAGGGTCAAGCAGACAATCAGTACCTCTGCTTGCACACAGATCCCACCCACTGCTCTGTTCCAAAATCACAGGCCTGATACAATTTTGCAGAGACAGATCTCCGTTGCTTGACAGGTTTACTGGACTGAAACCCTTCAGGGACAAGCAATAGATCACCTAAAGTAAACAACAGTTCCATCTCTGCAGCATTGCATCAATTCTCACTGTAACTCACTGTCAGCAGAAGCTGATTCATTACACCACCAGTGGTGAGCACAAGAATCTCCATACACTTTGTACACAGTACAGAGGTCTTAGTCATATTATTCTTTCTTCTGGTTGAATGTTATTATCCTATAGTGTTAGGCTATTTTCTCGATTGGTCAAATGGTTTTTAACTCACCTGACTGAATGTTCTTAAAGTGATTGTAAAGGCTACTATATATTTTTTAAAAATAACAAAAAAGTTATAATTACCTGCTCTGTTCAATAGTATTGCACAAAGAGGCCCCAGTTCTCCCCTTCTGGGGTTCCCCACTAATGTTCTTAGCGCCTCTTCTTCTCCGTTCGCCACCATAGAAAGCCGCTTATTGGGGCTCATGTGTGGGCTTGCTCCCGAGGTGGACTGTGTGCATCTATAGACACACAGCCTGTTTCAGCCCCGCCCCCTGCTGTCTGCTCACAGGATTTGGTTGACAGCAGCAGCAGGAATGGCTCCTGCTACTGGCTTTCTGTCCAGTGAGTGCAGGGAGAGAGCCACTAGAGATGGGCACAGCTCTGGACTGAGTGAGGTAAGTATGGGAGGGGGGGTGAAGAGATGATACAAATACTGGTAATTTTTTTTACCTTAAGTGCAGGGAATCACTTTAAGGTTTTTGTTCTCTTATGATCAAATGTTGGGGATTAGTACAGTCACCCTGCAAGAAGCAACAAATAGAAGCTGGCATTTCTCACAAATTATAAACATTATGGATATTATTGATGCTTATTGCATGAATACTGAGATATTCACAAAGCAATTTTTTAAAATAGACCCCTAAGTAAGCCAGTAGTTTGGTCTAACTACTCAAATCATAATGCTGATACTGAGCAACCCAAATCCTATTTATTATAACTATACTAACCATATACCTAATGCTCGTATAAAGTAACTTATTCATTACAATGATCATGACCGTAAACCTATTAATTACCAAAACCCTTACCTAATACTATGTAAATAAATCTAAAGCAGATAACTATACTAGCCCTAAACCCAATGCCAGCAATACCATTACATAAAAAATATATTATAATATAATGTAATATACATATGACACTAATTCTGGTGTTAAAATAGTATGCATCAAAAATGACTAAATTGAGTTGAGCTCACTATCATAGACTAAGTACAATGTATAATGTATAGAACAACACTTAGAAAGGGGATCATCTAAGACGTTTCTTTACAGCCTACTGGCCACAGATGTTTCAGTGCCCATATGTACTGTACACATTGTGACTATATGTGAGCATATGTCATAACAAAGTAGAATTAACTGCAAAACTTTTTTTTTATATTTTGAAGAGGGTAAAAAATCCTGTCAGCTTTTCCTTTCCCATTGGGGAGATTTCCCTTCACCTCCTGTCCCATAGCCAAAACAAGAAGTGGGAGGAAATCTCTCCAAAGTGAGGGAATCCCTAGTTGTCACCAGAACTAGTTTTTCAAAGGGAAGATTTCCCCTCTATTATTGTTCTGGTGACAAACCAAAATTTGGGATTTTTTACTCATTTTCAGTGATTATTGTAAACAGGACAAATAGAGAGGGTGAATCTCCTTAACCACTTCCTGACCTCCCTATAGCAGAAATACTGCTACAGGGTGGCACAGGTGTGCAAAATCATGTATATATACATGACTTTGCATTTGCGGGCGTGGCTGTCGTTCACGGGGTCCCAGCCAATGATTAGTCGCCGGCGCACAGTGATTTCTGACGGAGAGAACTGTTTTGTTTACTAACAGTTCTCCTCCCTGTCAGCTCGGGCACACTGCTTTGGATGGCTGCACAGCACAGCCATCCAAAGCAGTGTGCTTACAGTGTAGCACACGGACACAGCCCCCTAGTAAAACACTCCCAGCACACAGTTAACCCTTTGATCGCCCCTCATGTTAACCCCTTCCCAGTGCCATTAGTACAGTGGCAGTCCTTTTTTTTTTTGCACTGATCACTGTATTGGTGTTACTGGGGATGTCAGTGACACCAAGTCAGTTCCCCCTTTGTCATAATGCCTGCCGCAGACCCACTATAAGTCGCTGATCGCCGCCATTTCTAGTAAAAATTAAAAAAAAAATTCCAGTATCTATACTGCCATTTGTAAATGCTAAAACTTTCACGTAAACCATTTAATTTACATGTATTGGGATTTTTTTTAACAAAGACATGTAGCAGAACACATTTTGGCCTAAATTTATGAGAAAATTTGATTTTTAACATTTTTTTACTGGACATGATAGCAAAAAGTCAAAAAAAATTGTTTTTTTTTTCTCTAAAAATTGTCAGCCTTTTTTTTATAGCACAAAAAATAAAAACGCACAGGTGATCAAATACCACCAAAAGAAATCACAATTGGTGGGAAAAAAAGGACGTAAATTTCATTTGGGTGCAGCATTGCATGAACGCGCAATTGGCAGTTAAAGTAATGCAGCCCCGTATTGCAAAAAAAAAATGGCCTGGTCAGGAAGGGCGGTAAATCCTCAGTAGGACAAGTAGGATGCACAAATAACAGTAAAAACTCAACAGTTCTAATCCCTTTCAACTTTATCAAAATTTAAAAAATGTTGCCTTTAGTTATACTGTAAGAGCCAATATCTTCTCCAAACAGTTGCTAAGTAATACAGATAGTCCATGTATTTCTTCCAGGTTTTTTCATTACACTATTTTCTAGGCAGAGGCTACACCCAATATTTAAGAAAAATCCTGTAGTTTTCCCAACCATAGTGAAGATCTTTTGTTATCCTTAGAATTGAATAACCGATAAATACCAGTTAAGAGTATAAATAATTATCCTGACAGGTGAGTCTTGCCCTTTCCAGTAGCACAGTAATTACTGAAAACAACTTGGATAACCCACAAACAATATAGTATTTATATTGGAACAAGGCTCCAGGGTTACAGAATAGAATTGGTGCACCAATGCTTTTTTTAATTTTTACCCATACCTGTCTTTAATGTGTTACCTTTGTGTTTTTTTTTAACAATGTATGTTTAATATTAAAGCCAATGATTTCTATTGCTGTCCCTAGACTTGAGAGATCAATTGTTTTTGTGTGCACAATCTGGCCACCCTTAGGACAAGCTGTCTGCAGAATGACACACTGGTTGTACATAGTTTATAGCAGTGAAGAGGGATGAAGTGGAGACCAGATTAGTGCCAGTTATTGGAGAGGACAAAAGCGACTGGGACAGATTTTGTCTCAACCTGCCAGTGAGGTTGAAGGCATTCTATGTGCAAAAACTGTTGCCAAATATTGCATTCTATGGGCACAAACTGTTGTCCCATTCTGGCTTAAAATGACTGTCAGAGTCATCTCATGTCTATAGTCCTAAAGTAAACTAGTCATGAAACAAATAACAGGGGTTGCCATTGCTCACCTTCTTTTGAAATGCTAGCTGCTTGGTTGATAGGCTAGCCCACTGGTTTTTATCCACTTTGATTCACTGATCATCAACAAGTACAGTATGCAGATCCTGAAATACTTGTTCCAGGTTAGTAATCTAAAATGAATTAAAGCCAGTGGACCAACACTTTGGGAAGAAAGTCAAAAATAGCAAAAACAATATCTCTCTTTGAAAATATTTACTTTAAATCTGAACTCTAGGCAGACATTTAAAAAAAAAACTGGTTAACGCAGTTATGTATTAACTTTTTGTTTTTAATCAAATGCAAGTTTTATTGAAAAGTCAATAAAGGATTACAATGTTAAAAGGTATGATTCCACATGATAATATAGAAGCTACAACCATAGCAAAATAATTCAGTGGTACATATCAGAGGATAGGAACGCACTCATATATTACAGCCAGGAGTATATAGGTATATTAAGTATATTCAGATGTATAGACATCAACACGACAACAAAATATCATCGTGTCTAAAGCCAATGCATGTCAATGACCTCAGAAAACTTGAAATATGAGGTAATCAAAAGGTCACACTACAGGTAGAAGTAAAACATCTAGGTTTATGTATCAGTCTGCTCATCTTCAATGCAAGTAGTGGACTTTTCCAACCATCTATTCCATATTTTATGATATTTGGTTGGGCATCCCCTATGAGTGTAAATTACTTTCTTCTATGGTAAGGGGAGATTTACTGCCCACTTTTGGACTGTTGGTGGTAATGCTCTAAGCCAAGCCCAGGCAATTAACAATCTGGCCATAATATGGTTTCCCGAAGCAAGATATTAAGGGATTTATCACTATCAGAACTAGGGAGGAATCCCAGTAGACACTGTTTAGGGCAGAGAATCAACAGGGAGCCCACGCAATGGTGGAGTAATTGGACCATCTGAGACCAGTAACCCTGAATGATAGGACACGACCAAAGGAGGTGGTAAAAAGTGCCAATAGTCACATCTCACCTGGGGCACAGTGGACTGTAGTGTGTTTGGTATCTAGCCAAGAGATGGAACTTAAGTAGGCTCTGTGCAAAATATACAAATAGGTAAGACAGTCAGAGAGTTTCGGGGAAACTAGTTTAACGTACTCCATGTATTAACTTTTCAATTCAGCTAGTATAAGTAGCTGTATTTGAATTTTATTAGCCTCATGAAACCCCTAACATCACTCTGACTGCGGTAGGAAGTGAAAATAGTAGGAGCCAAACAGGTATCCTGCATGTACATGTTCTGATAAGGAAGACAGGAGAAGAGAGAAAACAATGACCGAGTCAATCTGCTGCTGTTCCTTCACTGTCCAGTCACAGGCTAAGGGACGGGGAGGTGATCAGGTAGTACTGCATAACTGTAGTAGAAAGAAGTCAAGTCATAAACCTTGCTATATTGTCTTGTAGGGCTGTGTGAATCTCAGGACTGGTTTTGAAGAAATACAAACCCTTGGGCATTTAAAACAAGTTTTCATTTCAGCTCTAATATGTAGCTCAGCTTTAATTACACCCATACCCCACTAGTAAATGTTTATGAGTCTTGACAGAATTTTTTTTAAATAATAAGGTAAATAATAATAATTAAATAAATAACAATTTAAGAAAAGGGAGATACTTTTTTGCACACAGCTGACTTCCTGTCTGTTGACAAGCACTGCACATTTGTTAGACTACTTCCAAGTGCTATATGCTGATCTAAGGAGGAAGGGGGAACTTCATAAAAGTGAAGAACAGCACTGTTAACATTAGCAGTAGCACTGAAGTCTAACTTCATTTTTAGTGAAATACAAAGCAACAGGTTTTTTTATCTTCTATCTTTATTGCGCCATTTGGCTGCAATACACCTTTCAAGAACCTGGAGCTAATGAACTCTCCAAAGACTTCCAGTACGTGTGTGTGTGGGGCACGAGCATTTGGCATCCTTGTGTAAGAGCCCTTAGCCTCATTAGCCTAAGTGTCCTATAACAGGTGCATAGCAAATATATACACCAGTAAGCTTTGCTGGTACAATGACAGTGCTGGGTTTAATTAGGACTTGGACTTAGTGAACTGAGCTGTAGCTGCCTTTTTGTAATCATAACTTTGCTGTGAGATAAAGGAAAATGAACATAATTTTGTGTAACTGTAATTAGAAGGTCTTTCAATCAAAGTAAAGCTATTTACTGGGCCAAATCCTTTTTATTAGTTTTAGATAGATTGGGGAAGGGCTAGATTCTTAGTTTTTATCCCTACTTCCTATACCTATTACATCATTATCAATGAGACAAGATGGTGCAAATCAACAAGATGAGGGACACAACAATAAATAACTGAAACAGGTTCTAGTCTCCCTTTTCCACATTACTTAAAACTATATTTTTTATTGCTGTTTGAAGCTTTTGGAGCAATATCTCCTTGTTTCCTGTTCTAGTGACCATGTTGTGTATCCAACAGGTGTGTAGACAGTATTAATAACCCAAAAGAGGTTCTAACCTTTCCCCACCGTAAGCAAAACAAACCATTTTGGTTGGAGTTGCAGCTTAGCTGCTTTGGAGTAAAGTGGAATTCCAGCTTGTACCTAACCTGTGTAGGAAAAATGTATATACTTACCTATTTTCAGGCTGCTCGGTCATGTGACCTGACTCCCCTGTATCAGCCAGCATGGCTACAGGTGAGAGGAAGAAGCACCAACAGCGGCTGGGCCATTGAAGCCTATGGGTGACATCAGCTCTCCAGGCTTTGCTAGCCATTGTCAGAGCACACTTTCCTCTCCTCTACATACAGTACATGCTTAGTTAGCTTAGGTGTTAGGAGGTGGAGGGACAGTTTTAGGGCTAGTTAGGCATGAAAGCTGGAATTCTACTTTAACTGGTCTTTTAAAGTGAAAAATGTAAAGGAATATTACAGTGTGTTAACGTTTTAGAGAAATACAACATAGTTATTAAAGACAGAGTCAACAACCTTTTTCTATTTCCTTCATAATTAAAACTATGACCTGGGCTATTTTCCTTAAAGTCTTAGTAAAAAAACATGCCCCATGCAGGTTTAAATCATAATGTACTAGAATGCAACGCATACAATACATTATTAGAGACTTACCTACAGACAGAGCCATCCAGCACTCGGCTGTCATGGCTCTCTGGTCTACGGCGCTTCCATGTTAACCTGGTCTTGCTTCCGGGTTCCACATCTTCAGCATTTGAATGGCTGGGCTGTGGTGACATCACTCTCGCACATGCGAGTCACTTCACAGCGGCAGACAGAGCCGGTCGTAAATGCGGTCTGAGCTGCGCATGTGCGCCTCAGATCGCATTACCCACTGACAGGCAGGGGGATTATTTATGAAAGATGAGACCTCCAGGATCTCTTCTGTTATAAAAACCCTGCCTGTCAGCTGGTTTTTAGAGAAGAGAGTTTACTACCACTGTAAGCTGGCCATACACTATTAAGTTTCTGGACAAATGTTTGTACAAGCATTCATATGCAAATTATGATCAGTACATTAGATGAATTAATGAACAGCATTTGAAAATAATTCAAAATTGTATTTGCTTCTCACAGTTGATTTTGGAATGACTGGATTTTCCCGAAGAAAAATCACATTCACTGTCAGAAATTTGTTCAAGAAAAATTTTCCATCCTGCTCCTTTGAATTTTCTCTTCACTACGGATGAAAATTAACCTTTAATTTGTCTGAGAATTAAAATTTTCTAATCAAATTCCACTAATTAGTGGCCAGCTTTAGAACTGAAGAATGTGGGGGTTTTAAATGATTGTATCTCGTTTGTTTTGCAATTATTGAACCAGAAAGGTAAAATCACTAGCTTTGTGTGATAAAGTAAATCTTCCCCTCCATAAATCTTCTATGGATCTTCCACATTTATTTAGTGTCAGGTATTGTTTTTTTCAGTGGACTATATCTTTTGTTTTTTTTTAATTCCCAAGATAACAATACTTAAAAAAAATTAACAACCCCAGGACAACTTGAAAAACCAAAAACCTGATATTTGGAGAAAAAAAACACTCAATATTTATGCGGCAAGTTAAAGCAGAAAATGCAAAAAGAGCAAAAAACAAAATAGTTTTGTGCAGTTTTCCTCGTTACCATGTCATAGCAGTTCCGACGCAGGAACTCTGCTTTCATAAATCAGTAGGAGTTTTCCTACCGCTGCATGATATCATGGGGAGGCAATGGTGGGGCCAGCACAGATGTGGCCTGCCCTCTAGGTTCAGGAACTGAGACAAAATTGTTAGTAGGTAATATTTAGATATCTGCTAAATATAGATATCTGTATAACTGCTCTTCTATTTGAAGCTGTAGAAACATTTTCCTTTAGATCACAGTACTGAAAGTGGAACTACACTGCATCTGAGCACCGCAAACCAAAAGTGCAATTTAATTTATTTTTAATATTCAAAGAAAACTCACCCATACATCCATGTTTCCAAGCTTTATTTTGCTGAGAAATCACTTTGAAAACACAACCTAGCATTTCTGGCCATAGCCATCTTGAGTAAGACTGATGATTCATGTAATATTTAATTCCTGGAATCCATCTACCCTTAGCTAAGGCATGCAGGCAGGAGGATGTGCTTAGCTTAGCTGATAAAACCCCTCCTCCCCTCCTGCAAATTCCTGAGATGCATGATATAATTTGCCTAGGCATGGAAACTAGGAAGTAACTAAACAAAATGTAAAAAAGAACAGTTTAAAACAAGTAAATATAATATACTTTCCTATCTATTTACTAATGCTAGCAGCATAAGGATTCAAAATGATTAATGTTGTTCCACTTTAAAGGTGACCTTCGCACAGAAAAATTATTTTGCACAGTTGTAAACCCCTCTGCAATCTAAAAAACTGACCTTTTTTTGTATTCGTGGTAAACTTGCTCCCTGCCTCCATTCACACCTAGGGAGAATCTGTTTTTGGTTCCTCCTGGGATATGCATGGTCTATATCATTGGTTTACACACAGCAGCTGAAAGAAGGTAGATCTGGTTGAGCGTCATCAGGGGATCAGCTGGAAGAACCAGGAAGAAACAGCTGGCTCCTGATGATGTCAGAAAGGGAGGTGGTAGTGTAGGACCCTTCATATGGCAAAGGAGGGGCAAATTACAACAGAATGACGATAGATTCACTGTTTGGGTAAGTAAGTTTATTCAGGATAAGAGGTAAGATGAGATTTAAAAAAAAAAGTGGGATGATGTTACTCTTTAAAATATACAGTATGTAAACCCAATCACTAAAATCTCATACAAATTTGCTTTTGTAATAAAAAGGTACTATGCAGTCTACTGCCCCAATAGTTTTTAAAAACAGTGTGCAGATTTGGACACTGGTGCTTAGTTTAAATGCCATATGGTCAATGGTAGTTTCCCTCATCCTGGCAGAAAAAGTCCCATTGTAACAGATCAGCCTTGTCCTACCTAGGATCTGGGATACAATGTATGTTGCCCCAGCATCCCCTTCCAAGTCCCGTGCATATACAGTGTGCTTTCTCTCCCCATGTTACAGCAGTGGCTGAGATAATCTCAGCTTTCTTTTTTCAGTTGTAGGGAAGTCATCGATGGCCTACAGGTTTGGCATTTTGAAAACTATACAGTGGTTTTAAAACTACTGGGGCCTCTTGACTGCATGGTATATTTTATTACAAAAGGTTAGCTTTTAATATTTTTAGTCATTACAAGTCATTTTTCAAGATTTCTAAATTTGTGACTTTAAATTAAATAATACCTTTTCATCCTGCCATGCACATTTTTTTATAGGGTGACAGCGGTCTTACCCTGTCTCCCAGTTGATCTCCTGTATTGTCACCTTGTCATATGTTTCCCAAAGGTGACTACAAGTGGCCCTGTTGATGTGCATTGTACAGGCAGGTTTCACTTTTGTCACCATCAGGAAACCTGTCCTGAGAAATGACATGTAATAGTTGCTGAAATGCATGCATGTAGACAGGAAGCAGCTGCAAGTAGACTGCAGGAAATTAGCATCTCTGTGATGTCACAAACATTTAAAAAGGGAAAAAATCTGTATTTTATTTTAAAAAATAGCAATTATTTATGTTTACATACACTTAACAAATTCCATCTCCTGCACCATTGTGTAGCATCAAATTAGTAAACTATGCTTTCTACAGTTTAGTTATTCAACTCAGTGATCAACCAGATGTTGTCCTTATATATTATTATTATTATACAGGATTTATATAGCGCCAACAGTTTGCTCAGCGCTTTACAATATAACGGGAGACAATACAGCAACAGTACAGTTCAGTACAGAAGGAATAGGAGGGCCCTATATATGAACAATATAGTCCATACCTTAGATTGTACACCCTTTGAGGGTTAGGGACTGATGTGAATGTACAATATATATATGTAAAGTGATGCGTAAATTGACAGTGCTATATAAGTACCTGAAATAAATAAACAACAAATAAATAGCCATAGATGATGATCTAACTTACCTAAATTCTGCCCTATTATCTCAAAAGAGCCAATAACTACCCTATTAAACTACATCTATGTTGATAGCCCCTTTGTATAGGCTTGGCAGCCTTTGAGCCAGTTGAACGTTATTGACATATAATAATTGAACATTTAGGGTATAGGAAAAAGCTACTTTTTTTACGTAAAAGAAGCTTTCATGCTACATAATTTCACTACTGCTGCTCACAGAGCCATTTATGCAAATTTTTGTACTTTCACGCTAAAACATTTTATACGCGAAAGCTTGTTTTCCACCTCCACCGCTATAACACAGTTCAGCCATTTTGCAGATTCAAATGGCTTTCTGGTGCTTGTCTGCAGTGAATTATACACACATTTGTTGAGCTCACCTGACACTGATTTCATTTTATATACGTAGCGTGCATTTTGTACGCTCCATGTTGTCTTAAAGGGTCTCACTGTATTGCTGAATTTAGGCATTCTGCCCAGGTATACTTAATCAATCTCTCACATGTAGCAGTGTTATTTGTGCGTCATAAAACTGTTTGCAGCTCTCTTCCGTCTTTATTCCTCTCATCTTTTCTCGGCTCTCTTTGTCTCTTTGCTATCTTCTGCATTTAACTCCGCCCCCAACCATCTCCAGCTTATTCTGTCACTCTGCTTTTGTCTTCCGCTCTCCCCGGCTTTCTGCTTCTATTCTGTTTCTGCTCCCCACGTCCATGTTTATTCGTGCAAGAAATCTTGACATCTTCCTTTCTGATTAGCTCTATTTTTATTGATCGCCAGTCTTTGAACGCCTGTGTTTATCTCTAGGTTGTATTTATGACTATCATTGTTCATGCACACACCCACAGAAGGTACTCCAGCTCCCTTCTTTTTTTGCAGACGGTAAACCGAAAGGCTGACAAGGGCTCGTTTATTTTGACTGTTAATATGCCGCAGTCTCTCACCTCAGGAATGAGCTTTATATTCGCAGCAGGTTTATACGACCTAGCCTGCGCACTTCTCTCACCTCAATCTCATATCATATAGTATGATATAATTATTATAATAGTATAAGTAAATCACTGCTCTGATTGAGTCTTCCAAAAAAAAAATAGTCATTTAGAAAACAAATTTAAAAAAGAATGGTTTAACTGCATATCTGTCAGTATGCAGGATAAAGGACTGGTGTCGTAGTGTAATTGGGTAGAAAAGAGTAAATTTTGGTTTGTAATTGAAGATAATATGTACTAACTGCTGCTTTTATTGCCCCGGTAAGGAAATGGGCAGTGGTATGTCTGTTTTCAGTAGTAGGGGAACAATCAACCATTCGACCATTTGAATGCCGTGTTTAGGCACCATGTGCTCCGGTGCTCACATAAAGATGTATTAGCATGCTGCACACACCTAGCAGCATATGTCACACACTCTGATTAAAACCCTCAGTCACAATATGCATGAATCACATGATTTAATGTGATGAGGAGCATATGTTACACTTCATAAGAAATGCTCTAAGACATACTGAACTCCAGCAGTGGGAAGAAGACTCAGCTGATAGCTGCCAGACTCTGCCAGTATATATAGGGAGCTCATATTTTCGTGCACAGACAGAGTGTCGACACCTCACTCTCTTAACACACCGTTAGAAAGTAATTGTATTGATTTTTCCATCCTTCTTCACCCTCCCTCTATAGCTGTCTCTTGGAATATCCTTGTGCTGTCTCTATCCCAGCATCACCTCTTCCAGCGCATCCACTTTCCTCTCTCCTGTGCTACATATTCTACCTCCTCCTTTTTATGTTATTCACTGCTTCCTTCTATGTCTGTATTTATGTCACCATAATATATTTCATTTTCAATGCTTCATGTTATGGCCGCCTAGCCTTTGCTCTGTGTGGTCTGTTTGCCAGTTCTATGCATTTAATATCACCGTTCCTAGCATTTCTTTCTTTTACTGTGAATTTCCTCCGTTTCTTCTGTATCTTTCAGAAACTGATCATTCACTGTCATATGTCGGTCTTTATATGTACCCAATATTGTGTTCTTTCCAGGATATTCCTTCCTTATATCCTCATTCCCACTTTTCTGTAGATCCCTTATTCTTCCTCTCCTTTCTCTGTGTACTTACTTGTTCTCTTTCTCCTTTGTAATGTTCGATTACCTGCCAGTCTTCCTTTTCCTTCCTAAGGCCTTCTAGCTTTTCTGTCTGTTTCTATTAGTTTTCATTCTCTAACTTCACAGGTCTCAACTCCTGTATTTCTTTTCACTGTGGAGGACTGGAGGAAGTGATAATCCATATAGTGGCTGTTATGCATAAATTCAAAACAGTGCGGATGGGAACTCTAGTACCTCAAATATGATATGATTGCTCTTGAGCTACCTACATATGGTATTTATGGTATTTTAGGTCATTTGCTCTGAAATGATCTGATCACTAAAAGCTCCTTTAGTGTAAGCTTTTCATGCAGCAGTGCTTATAAATCTGGGCTTCTGCATTTACACTAGGGAAAAGTGTAAGGTTACCTACAGTATACACAGAGACCGAACAAGGGAAAGTCAGTAAATTCCTCCATACACGTAAACAGAGTCGATGGAGGAATCTGCACTGTGAGCTACTGTATTCAAGCACTGCATCACCCATGGCTTCCTAGATACCACATCAGATTCAGTTGTTATTTGGCCAACAATTAACCACATTGTGCCTTTGATATTTCAGTACTGTTTTCTCAAGCCAGGTGGTTCCAGCAGGGCACATTTCTGTAAGAATCGCCTGCGATTAGAGCCATGCTGTGGCCAGCTTTAGTATTATACCTGTGTAATTGTATCACAACAGTTGATAGGGGAATCTTTAAACTCCCCTGTTTTCCAATATTAAACATAATCACTGCATATACCACTTTCCACAATACAAGTTCTGAGGCAGTATGAAAGAAACACATATGAGATATAATGATAGCCATTTTAGCAGCAAAGTCATTACATCGCAATGCAAACTATATATATTTAGCATTTGCTTTATCAAAGTTCAATAGATAGAATAATGGAATACTCCTACATCATCTATCATCTGTAATGGCCATCTATATTTTCTTTCGGACCTGCTATATTTTGCTTTATAACTATTTTGGTGATGGGTATTTAAATTAGGTTGCATCAAATGTTATGATGGTAAAGTCATACGGGCTGGGACCATTTTACCCGTTTGTTAGGAGTGAATTGACTGGCTTTGTTTGGATTGTCTGCTTATAATTGGATTAATGGTTTGTGTTTCCATTGTTTTGTTAGCCGAAGGTTGGCTTGCTACAGCTGTATTTGTTCATTATCTCTGCACTTGCTTGTTATGTTTGTATTGATTGATTGTCATTATGTTTTGTCTGGTTGTGTCTCCACTACTTGACAGTGTCTTTCTTATCTTTTAAAGGTACCAGAACTCTGTATGTTGTTTGTAGTACAGTGGAATGGTGCATGCTGCATTGCTTAATAGAAGGCTTTGTAATATTTTTACAGAGTTTATAAACAGGGAACATTGTGAGTTCCTACAATTCATTGGGCTATTTTTTTTTTTTTATCTCTGTCATTAGCAAGGATGAATGAGACTGACAGGAGGGCTTGTGGAGGCCATGGTGGAGTTATGGTACTTTAACATTTAAGACACAGTTGTGAATGTTAAGCCCTCTGTACACAAGCAAATTTTTGTTCAATTTAGCCAAATATTTATTGGATGGCTTCCATCATCATAAAGGGAACGGTTTCTAATTTCAAAATGACTTGCACTTTCTGAATATAGCCATATATTGTACCATATATCCCCCATATTATTTACCTTTTACACTGTAAGCATGTGAGCTCTTCAGAAAAGGAAAAATTACTCAATAAAACAAAACAGGGCTGAAAATATTATGAGGCTATAGATCAAATATTCAAAACACTTGCTAAAAGAGCAGCAAGGATAACCAACCAATCCATTTTCAGGTTATAAGAATAAGATCAGAAAAAGTTATTTTTGAATGGTTGGTAAAGACGGCAAAAGACTCTTTACTGAGTAGTTCAGAGAATGTATAATGAGATGGTAAACCATTGGTAATACTGACCTGTGACTTCACATTTTGATTTACATGTGTTGTAGTTACATATTGCACTGATAATGCCACAAGCTTGTAAGTATTTAACACGTAAGTAAGTAACTAACTACTGTGTGTACCCCCTTGGTGTGAATGGTACAATTTCCTGCAATGATACCTTTTCTTTGTATATAGCTAGGTATTGACATATACAGCAGAAACACAGGCGATTGACTAATTGAAAATATGACAAGTAGAATTAATTTATTTCTGATCAACCTTCTTTGAATTGTACATTGGTTATATATAGCAACTGCATTTTCCAAATGGTCTGTTTGCTATTGGATCGTTACCAATCACATATTGAGTGGCACTAGGAGTCATTGCTGCCTTATAGAAAGCTGACTGGTTAAAATTTGAAACAGTTGGTTATGTTGGCATAGTAATTGTATGTACACCTTCAGATTGAATGAATTGATTAGATAGATAGATGTTCAGTTATGATACATTTTTATATAGGACCATTGTAACTATGTATTTACCATACCTGACCGATGCCCCTGGATGCTGGAATGAGGGGAGGAGCTGAAGAGCATGAGGTGCCCACCCTGCCTAGCCACCTTGTCCAATCAAAGAATGCTTTGCATTAATTATGAGGATGTAAAGCATTCTTTGAATGGCATCTCTGCTGAGCAGCTGACTTCCAATGTTTAGAATGCATCAGGCCAGCTGCTTGGCACAGGATTCAGAAGCAAGTGGAGATCGCTGGAGTAGTGGTGTTTACTTCAGTAATTTCCAGCTTCCAGGGGCATCATCCAGGTATGATATATACATAGTTACATTGGTCCTAGCTGGTCCAATGTAACTATGTATAAAATATCCATACCTGGAATTCTTCTTTAAATATTACTGACCTATGTTTGCCTTTTGGGTTGAATTAAAAATCTGGGTAGTCAGTGAAAAGAATTACAAAATCTTTAAGTATAAAAACATAAACTGTAATCCAGTTATGAGGGCCATAACTGTGAGTGATGGGGCCCCTTGATTCTAAACTTCATACCAAAGACAATGCCTTTAGTAATACAGAAAACTATTTGTTAGCATACTAAACGCATAGAACACTGATGCTCAATCTACAGCTTGAGTACTGCATAGGGTCCTTTGATACTTGCCAACCTTTTGAACCGTAGCAGTCATTAGTGATAGTGGGATTATTGATGTGTTAAGGGGCTGTAACAGCAATGATTTGTAGTGGTCTCATGTAACATGCCCACACACAATCTTTAATGCTGGACACACACTAGAAGTTTTTTTTTCATTCAACCCAGCTTGTGAGAGATCACCGTACTAACACAAATGATGTTGGTGTGGCAATTTCCCCGCTGTGCTATTGTATTCTGACTGCCCCCCCTTACCCACCCACCAACTCTCCCCCCCGTCCCCCGCCAGGGTACATTGATCAGCGCTGGCTGCCATTGACTTCAAGCTCAGGTCAGATGCTGGTTTTCTGGCATGCCCGTTCGACAGAAGCCAGTCGCGAGACCAGCTTCTGTAGAACAGACAGCTGTACACAGGGGCCAAAAGTCCTGTTGAACACACCGATGTTGGTCCATGTATACAAGGCCTAACTATCACTTATAGCTTTTCTCCAGTCTCCAAGCTTGTCTGCAATCTCTGACCATCTCCAGTAGTATGTCTGCAGTCTCTGACAGTCTTTGGTAGCATTATATATACTGTATATTGGGTATGGCCCCTTTATGACACCAAGGACCGCAGTTCAGTCCCTGTATACCTTGTAAGTTGAAAATTACACTTTATATACTTTCGTTTCATCTAAAGCTGGCCATAGATGAATCAAAATTTGGCCAGTTCAGCAGGAACCTTCTGCATTTTTGATCAGTGAGTGGCATCCCTTTTCATCAGAAGGCAATTGTTAGATCAATTTCTGTCAAAGGGACACGTTTGAAACCTTTTTTCAGTCAGTGGCTACAGCCACTGGTCACTGTAGTCTGACAATGCTGAGTCCCACTGTCAGAATACCATGTCCCGATAGAGGGGATTCCTCCATCCACCTCGCTTGCATGCATAGAGGAATATGTTAGCTTTTTTCGTTCAGCCCTCTGGCTGAATGAACAAAAAAAAAATCATCTATGGCCAGCTTAAATATATTTTAAAATGCTAGTGGAATAAACAACTGTATGGATAAACATCTCTTTTCCCCTTGCTATGGTTATGCCCTTGCCAGTTATGTATTTATCAAACAAAAACAATTAGATGCATGTCTACATCCATCTAGCACAAATTCCTAAATCTGTCCTAACTTCAGGCTCCTGTAACCCTGTTCAAAGCACTACTCACACTTGCAGAGAAAGGTTCAGCATTCTGATCCAGTCAGTGCTCCGTTGTTTGGATTGGTGCTGTGTCAAAACTGAACTTGTTCACAAAAGGGAGAACTCAGAAATGACCACATCAATGTTTTTCTGTATTGTAATTTCCAATCAGAGGCCTGGGTGGGCCTAGAACAGGGTATAATGCTTAGCAGCAGTATATTCTGCACAGTTGTTTAAGACCTGACTTTATTGTCTGGCAGGGAGAAGCAGGTAAAAAAAGATTCCATATACAGTACATATTTTGCGTATTTAGTTGTTTTCCTGGAGTTTGGCTTTTATATTCTGTGTGTCACAGGCCGGTATTACTGCAGTCACTTGTGAAAATATGTACATTGCACCCAGAGCAGTCAATCAGTGTTTACCGACCTAGGCTACACAGTATGTAAAATAAAATACATTAGTGCAATATTATAAAAATGAAGGGACATAATGTTATGATTAACTGTTGGTTAATACAGCAGAGATGGCTAGGATGAAATATAAAATTACTTAGCTGGTGCGAAAGAAGGTGTTTGCTAATTAAGAGCAAATAGGTTAGACATAAATGAGCTAGGTGGAAAATTAAATCTAAGTATCCAAGCAGTACCAGCAGTGAGAAAAAGTAGGCTTATAAACAGTCCATTCTGTTTGTTCTGGTTATAAAATGAGCTGTTCTCTGGGGCATGGCTGCATTAGTTGGTTATCCCTACATTGGAGGCTCATTACTATGCTGGCTTGTGATGGCTGCATAAATTGGCTAGTTGAGCCTGGCTTGGGTTCTGATTATGAAGAGGAGTATAAACAATTACAGTGATTATCGATAATGAGGACAGCTCCATATTGAGCTCTTACGGAGGTATTTATTGATGTTGTTGGGTACATACACGCATGTCTTGAAATGGGGTAGCTTGATCTGGTGATTACAATAGAAAAGATCCTGCTCTTTTTTTATTCCTTTCTTTAACAGTTTCACCCCCATTCCTGCACCAGTGCTTCACCCCATCCTCCCCCACCCTATATTAAACCCCCTCCTCTGCTACCCTGTAGAATGAAACTCTTTTAGTTAATAATTTCCATACTCATTAACATGCTAATGTGCTCAGGCTCACAGCTCTTTAATCACCTCAACATCAGACTCTGTGGGGAGCAGAATTATAAGGACTCCAGGGAGGGAGGAGGAGAGAGACCAGCGGAGTAGCATTTAACCCCTATCTTGCCATATTCCGCTGAGTAAATTATTTCTAGCAAGAGACCGGATTGGACAGCTTCTTTAATTCATGCAGAATACACAGGCAAGCATTTTTTTTTTGTTGATTGCATATACAGTTCTATGCCAATTACATTTGTATCTTTTTAACCAATGCATACCAAGGATGTGTAATTTTATATGTTTAACTCTTTTTTTTTATTTGAAAGATGAATAGAACAAAGCATAATCCTTTTTAGATGAAAGGCATAAAAATGCATTGATCAGATCCCTTTCACCAGGGAGAATGTGGAAACCAAAAAACAAAAGCAAGAATGATTAACTTTACAAATCAGAGACCTAGTAATTATCACATTATTAGCCACATGGATCTGTCTGTTTATATTTTCTAATAATTTTATTCTTTTTACACAGGGCTGTGTCTGAGATGAGTCTTGCATATCCATTGTGGAGCTATGGATGCTGGTGAATGCTTCCTCCCTTCTTCTGGGCAGGATGAAAGAAACCCTTGGCCTCTGGACCTCAATTTACCCCTCTGCCCAACAACCACCAAAGATACCCCTCTCCTGCCTCCTAACCCTTCACCAGAATTCTCCTCCTCTTCCACTTCTGTTGCTGGAGGGGGTTATGGGGCTGTTAGCCCAACATCCTCCATGTTGCAGATGCCCCTCTTGACTCCCAGTTCTCCACACCCAACTTATCTGCCAAAGCACTCATCTCCTTTACAGCTAGACTGCAAGGAGGAAACTGAGGATGGAGGAGAAGCACTGGTGGGGCATGTGCTGTTTTCCAGTGATGGAACTGTCTACCTCCTGAAAGGCGAGGAAGGAGAAGATGGTGCTCTTCCTTCCCCTTCTTTACCACAGGACTCCCCAAAAAGCACAGTGACGACCCATCCTCCGCTCACCTCTTTTCGTCTCACCGCCACCTACCAAGGCTTTTGCTCTAACCAAATATCCCGACATACCTCAGCCGAGGCAGCCAATCTCACTCAAACGGCGCCTGGCACCTCGCCCAGAACACAAGACCAATCCAAAGAACAGGAGGCAGGGGGGCAACAAGAGGAAGAAGATATAAAATATGAAACAGATGGAGAGTCTACCAAGCTACAAAGGGTAGATGGAACATGGATTTGTCTCCCATGCCGCCTCAACTTTCATACTGGAATCCAGTTGGGATGGCATGCTTCTCGCTTTCATGGCTTGGAGCACCCTTATCAAGATCAGCTAGCATCAGGGGAAACCTCTGGTATCATACATAGATCTGGTGGGCAGATTTTTATCAGCCTTTTAGAACCAAAAAGAAGTCAAAATGTGTTAGATGCTGGCCAGGAGCCAGAGAATGTTGTCCTTTCTAGGGTCCAAACCACCCCATCTTTAGATGTAATCCAAAGCATGCCTGAGCAGTCAGGGATATCAGAGGATTTAATGTCAAATACAAAGCCCAGTGATACCAAAAGTCAAGGGACTTTTCAAGGGAATCCAGAAGGAAACCCCAAGCTTTCTATGGGCCTGGTGCCCAACTCACCTTTAAGCTATCACAAATGTGATCCCACAGGAACTCCCCACTCAACTGAAGCCAAAGATTCAAAGGCCCTTGTAGATGAAAAGACTGGAGTAGCAAACTGGTGCTCAGCAGTAACAGAGGCAATGGGGGAAGATGCTGAAGATGAAGTAGAAGATGTGGCAGAAGGCAGCCTACCTGTCTCCCAGCCCTTGGATATCAATGAGCAGCTACTCGCAAACCAAAGCTTTTATGGCCCAATGATGACAAATTCTTTTATTCAAATGGGAGCTCTCCATGGCACTGACAAAGTCGGTAACCAAACAGATGCTGATCGTGGGCCTCTGGCCCTTGATGAATGCACACCAACCTCAGGCCCCCAACCATTCCAAAGTCTCTCTCTGCAAGGCCAGCTTTCTCTACTACACTCACGGAATTCATGTAAAACTCTAAAATGTCCTAAATGCAACTGGCATTACAAATACCAACAAACATTGGATGTTCATATGAAGGAAAAGCATCCAGAAAGTCATAGCCACTGTTCTTATTGCCACAGCGGCCAGCAGCACCCACGACTGGCCCGAGGTGAGAGTTACAACTGTGGCTATAAGCCATATCGCTGTGAAGCTTGCAACTATTCCACAACCACCAAGGGAAATCTTACTATACACATGCAGTCTGACAAACACTTGGCCAACCTCCAAGGATACCAAGGATCAGGTTCCACACCCACCGCAGCAGTAGCTCCTTTAGCAGCACAAACAGTGAATGCTGGACAGGGAGATCCTAACCAAACATCACCCACTGATCGTCAGCTAAAACAAAAAGCATCATGGCACTGTAAGGTGTGCAACTATGAAACTAACATTTCCCGCAATTTACGCATTCACATGACCAGTGAAAAGCACATGCAAAATGTCCTGCTTCTTCACCAGGGGCTAGGCATGAGCCAAGACAACTTCCCATTTTATGGAGGTCCACTTGCTCCTGAACAGACAATGGAACACCCTCTACTTTTTAATCACATGCACTTCAGCTCATCTAGTAGTCAAGGTGAGGGGTGAAACAGTGTTTTTAAAGACAATTCTTGATAATAGAAACACTGTATTTTAAGAAAAAAAAATTGTTTTTGTTTATTCAAGGAAATGTATTATTTAAAGCCTAAGTACAGCCAAAATAAAAACCACAAAAATCAGCACAGGGGATATAACTTACAGTCAGTAGGATGTGTCCCTTGTGTTGATGTCTGTTCTTTATTAAAACTGGGGGAGCTGCCACAGGCTCTCATCAAGAGTTCCCAACTATGCCTGCTCTTTCCGCCCCAGCTCCTCCATTCATACAAGTTAGTACTGCTGCTTCTATGAATGAAACAGAATGTGTGAACGGAGAATGGGCAGAAGATAGAAAGGTCCGCCCCCTCCTATCATAGATCACAGGTCATTCATAGAAGCTGTAGTATGGCTTCTGTAAAGGGAGCAGCTGGGTGGAAGGGCAAGCATAGT
Organism: Staurois parvus; assembly: GCF_062004578.1. NCBI lineage: Eukaryota > Metazoa > Chordata > Amphibia > Anura > Ranidae > Staurois > Staurois parvus. The sequence continues at coordinate 799,128 of NW_028317995.1, forward strand.
CGGGCACTCTAGATTAGAGCCTGTGACAACCTCATAGTTCTATTACCTCCCCAGCTGAAAAATTACGCCAGTGGGATCAGCATAAATGCCAGAAGATTTTGTCTAAAAACAAATCACAAGGGACGCATCCTACTGACTGTAAATTATGTCACTTGTGCTGATGTTTCTGTTCTTTTATTTTGGTTGCATGTAGGCTTTAATTTATATTTCAACCAAAGCTAGGATCTTTGTTTCTATTGAGAGTGACCAGGACGTGGTATATGCCGTATTTATTTTCTACCATCTCTGTTACTGCTGCTGTGCCTGTCAGTGTGTAAGTTGATTCCCCCATGAACAGCTGACACAACTATGACATAACCTTGACATGGCTGCATAAATAAGGGTAGAAGATCACAAAGGAAAAAAACACATAATTTGATCCTCAAAAACAGTCTGTAGGCATATAAAATGTTTATAATGTTTATTGTAGTTCTAATTTATCTCTTTAATTCCTGGAAACATTCTATCCATGTTTTACTTATTGCATCCCTGCATAAAGCTTTAAAGAAAGTGGGTTACAACTGAACTCAGTTAATTTACTAAAGGAGTAAAGGCTGTACAATTGCAAAGTGAACTCTGGTCATTAAAATTATTTACCATCAATCAATTCTCATTTTGAAAACCCACTTAGGCGTGAGAGAAATTAAATTTTTTTTTCCTAGCACGTGATTGGGTAATCCAAGTGAACACAGGCTCATCTTATTTGTTAATATTAATTTTACAAATGCAACATACCCTCCACAAAGTGAACATTCACTTTCCCAAGTAAACAGCTTCTACTCCTACTCCTCCTACTTAGTAAATTAAATCTATCTATCTATCTATCTATCTATCTATCTATCTATCTATCTATCTATCTATCTATCTATCTATCTATCTCTATCTGTAAAAGCTACACTTTTCCAAATACTCTCTTTAAATAATGTTTATGAAAAAGTTGTTGCTCAATGCCTAATATTTTATTTTTCATTTATCTTGGCAGCTTGCAGTCTCCTTCCACCAGATTCTCCTTCAGGACCCCAGGTCAATGCTTTAAATACCTCTGGTTTGGCCCTCCCTGCACCGCCTCCCCTGCCAGAGTCATCACCTTCATTCCCTGAGGAAGAGCTATCCTCTGGGGTGTTCCGCTGCTTGGTGTGTCGCTGCTATACCACAGACAGCTTGGAGGCTCTACTCTCTCATGCCAGTAGGGGCCGGTCTCTACCGGAGAGAGAGTGGAGGGAAGTGAGAGGAGACCTACACTGCTGTCGCCTCTGCTCCTATAGTACCCAGCTTAAAGCCAATTTTCAGCTGCATCTGAAGACTGATAAACATGCCCAGAAATATCAGCTGGCTGCCCATATGCGAGAAGGTGGTGCAGCGCTGGCCACTGCACAAGCATCAGCAGCAGAACTTCCTATCAGTGGGTACAGCCAGGCATCTTCATTCCCTCCTTTGCACCTACGATGTAACCTGTGTGGATATGAGAGTAACAGCAGAGAGAAGATACAGCTCCATGTTCAGGGAGGGGGACATGAAGAGAGTCTCCGTGTGTATAAGGTGACTTTATTTTATGGGATAAATCTGGTGGTAACAATTTATTGCCCGCTGTGTCATTGTTGGGGAGATTTGCCTTACTTTCTGTCTCTCTCCAACAGGGATACAGAAAACACCAAAAATACATTTTTAGTAGAACGGGGAAGGGCTAGAACTTCTTACTCCATTTCTTGTATAATGTCACAGGGAAAATTCCACCCAATAGGGTCAAAATCAGAAATGAACCCCTGAAAGACATTTTAACTCTTTCCTACTCAATCCAAAACTAAATAAATGGCTGCAATTAGACTTTAGTTAACTCAGAAATGTTTTAGATGCAGTGTGCTCTGAGTCTGTTTTAATTTTTGCTGCATTGAACAGTTGCCCATAATTTTATCAGCTCGTTCTAGCTTTACAGTGCAACTTGTTTAGGAGACTGTTGGGTTATAATGGAGGCCAAACAACCAGAATAAAGACATGGTTTGGTACAAAAACCCTAATGGATACAATAAAAAAAATTTATTGTCGAAAATATATTGTGATAGTATCAACAAATTATCTACTAGAACATGAACCAGTTGGTCTTTTCCAAATTTCAAACCTTGCAGTCTATTGAGAGTAATTGCTGCACAGACCCAAGTTCGTAACAATGTTGTTACATGACTTTGGGAATATATGTGCTCTGCAAAACTCTGTGGCATTGAATCAGAGGGTGCTGTCAATGAACCTCTATGGATAGAGAAAGAGGCGATATAGAAGTGCTAATATCACTAGAAGGTTTTGTCTCCATTACTCCTCTTTGCTGCGATGGCACCAGAAGTGGCAGAATTTCTGCCATATTTTTTTTTTGCTGTGCTCCTTCCACTATAGCTAATTGGAACTCTCACTCAGACTGAAGTTTAGTGGCACACATATATGAAGAATTTTGGGTGAAGACAAATAATTAATGAATTACCTTACATAATTTATAATTACCATAATAACCAATTTTTACCAAAGTATTTTCTAGAATATGTGCCACTTACTTATAAGAAATATTACAGGTTGATTTTTGTATTTTCCTTAGGATATGGTCAAGCTTTTTACTTTGTCATACTACTATACAATATCTGACCTATTGGATCTGCTTTTTGTCTGACACTGCCATCCTGTCATATGTTGAGATAATCAACAGAATTTTGGTAACTGGACAGTCTGCAGGATATGTGTGTCCTGAAATGTTGAAGTAAAGAAATATTAATGATCATGGGGGGGTCTATATACAGTATAAGCAATGTACTTATTATAATGAGAGTATATAATGCTTCCCTGTTATTTAGCAGAGCAAAGGGTAAAACAAAAAACGTAAAAGTTAGTTTTTATGTAATAACTGCCTTAAAATTATTTCTGTATTCCAAATCGACTTGCTAATGCTCTTGCAGCTTGTATGTACTGTATATAAAATGATCTCACTTACCTATATATATATATATATATATGTCCAGTTTCTGCAGGTCATTGAAGGCAGCGGTGGAAGTGATGTGGGTTTCCGCTGTGCCCCATGTGACAGCACTATTGGGTCTCGTTTAGGGATGATGTCCCATCTACGTACAGCAATTCATCACCAAAATATTACACAATGGAGGCTTGCACATGGAGAAGCTATACTCGAAAGAATTGTAACTGTGTGCAGGAGTCAGCAAGAACATGGTAAGATCCAGATATGTGTCTTACAGTGTTATCTATCCACTAAAGGTGGTTCCACCTTGACCAATATTTTACCAACATTTTCTATGTACACTATATTGCCAAAGTGTTCCCTTCCAAATCATTGAATTCAGATGTTCCAATCATCTCCATGACCACAGGTGTATAAAATCAAGCACCTAGGTATGCAGACTGCATTTACAAACATTTATGAAAGAATGGGTCGCTCTCAGGTTGCCACCTGCGCAATAAGTCCAGCTGTGAAATCTCCTTGCTATTAAATATTTCACAGTCAACTGATAGTGGTATTATAACAAAGTGGAAGCTAGTGGGAACAATAGCAACTCAGCCATGAAGTGGTAGGCCACGTAAAATTACAAATTGGAGTCAGCGCATGCTGCAGTGTGCACAGAAGTCACCAACTGTCTGCAAAGTCAATAGCTAAAGACCTCCAAACTTCATGTGGCCCTCAGATTGGCCTTCAGATTAGCACAGCAGTGCGTAGAGAGCTTCATGGACTGGGTTACCATAGCCGAGCAGCTGCATCCAAGCCTTACATCACCAAGTGCAATGCAAAGCATCAGTTGCAGTGGTGTAAAGCATGTTGCTACTGAACACTAGAGCAGTAGAGACGTGTTTTCTGGAGTGACGAATCACGTTTCTTTGTCTGGCAATCTGATGGACGTGTCTGGGTTTGATGGTTGCCAGAAAAACGGTACTTGCCTGACTGCATTGCTCCAAGTGTAAAGTTGGTGGAGGAGGAATTATATTGTGGGGTTGTTTTTCAGGGGTTAGGGTTGGGCTTGGCCCCTTAATTCCAGTGAAGGGAACTCTTAAGGCATCAGCATACCAAGACATTTTGGACAATTACATGCTCCCAACTTTGTGGGAACAGTTTGAAGATAGCCCCTTCCTGTTCCAATGTGACTGGGCACCAGTACACAAAGCAAGATCCATAAAGACATGGATGAGCGAGTTTGGGGTGGAGGAACTTGATTGGCCTGCACAGAGTCCTGACCTCAACCCGATAGAACACCTTTGGGATGAATTAGAGCGGAGACTGCAAGCTGGGCCTTCTCGTCCGACATCAGTGCCAGACCTCACAAATGCGCTTCTGGAAGAATGGTCAAACATTCCCATAGACACACTCCTGAACCTTGTGGACAACCTTCCCAGAAGAGTTGAAGCTGTTATAGCTGCAAAGGGTGGGCCAACTCAATATTGAACCCTATGGACTAAGACTGGGATGCCATTAAAGTTCATGTGCATGTAAAGGGAGGTGTCCCAATATTTTTGGCAATATAGTGTATCTTTGGGTTCATTTAATAACAGAAATTCATTTGTTTTGCATTTATGACTAACTTGATTTTGACATTCTTACTTGGGTAAATGGTATATACACTGTGGGAACATTTACTAAATCTGGTGAACTCAGGATCTGGTGTAGCTGTGCATGGCAGCCAATCAGCTTCTAACTTCAGCTTGTTAAGCTTTGGCAATAAAACCTGGAAGCCGATTGGTTTCCATGCAGAGCTGCACCAGATTTTGAACCATGCAGTTTTAGTAAATAAACCCCTATATGACCTAAAAAATGTGAACACTGGATCATCACACCTTTATGAGCATTCAATTCCAAAACCATTAAAAGCACTAATACTAAGTTCATATCTACCTTTGTGCCTGCAAAAGCTTCCACTCGGGAAATCAAGCTCTGCCCCATTATACCATTTAGAAAAATTAGTTTTGGGCTGCTTTTTATTTAGCACTTACCATTTCACTAATGATGGTAAATACAGTGACTTGCAAGGCACTCATGAGTTGATTCTTGGCAGACATTCAGTCCTGCCTCTATTTTGGCTTAAGCTGGGTATACACTAGTAGAATTTCAAAGGTGATTCATACAAAAATTCTTAGGAAACTTTATATGAAAATTCTCAGAACATTCAAATGTCATTCGAAAGCAGTTCAAGATTTCCTTTGCTTTTAACATTTTATTTTGGAATAAATAGATTTTACCAAACAAAAACCACTTGCACAGGTAAAAATTTGTACATTTGCAAAAAAAAAATGTCCATTCTGCGTCTTCAAATTTCCTCATCGTTGTGGTAGAAAATGAACTTCAATTTGACCCCACTAATGATTAGAAAAACAAACAAACGCTCTTACAATGTTCAACAACTAAAAATGTTGAAAAGAACTTCTGCTAGTGTATACCCAGCTTTAGTTTTCTAACAGCATGACTTATTTATGTAATTGAATTAAATATTGTCTAATTTAACCCTTTTTTCCCCCAGTATTCACCTTCTTCGTGTCTAGCACACAGCTACACTTGTCTCTGAAATGCTAAATTTTTGCTGAGATCTCAGTATCTTTGAGTTATATACTTATATATAGTACCAGTGTCACTTTTTAAATAACAGTTAAAACATTACATGGAAGTGATAGGCCAAGTTGTAGCATCTGATTTCATTGTTTCGTGGCATATACAAGCATGTGAGCAAAGTGGATTGTCACGTAAGGGGTTACTGGAAAGGGTAGAGAAGCAAGGAACATCTGTTGTTAGGGTACCACAGGAATACAGATGAGTGGGGTGTATCTTCAAATAGATTAATAATAATAAGTTATGATGAAAAAAGTAACTATATTTATGTCCATGTTCCAGTTCTTTTTATATTATCTTGTGTCTTTCACGCACTCTGTATTCCTTTCCCCCCATTCTGCCCCTCCTTTTCTCCTGGCTCTTGGCCCATCTCCGGATCAATATTTTATGATTTTGGCGGCCGTTGAATGGTGTTAAAGAACTTTAACACTTTAATTAGCTGAAACAGGAATAAATTCCCCACAACTGTCAATTTTCAGTATAATCGTTTATCTAGTGACACTGTGCCTGTCCTCTCATTTCTCTCTGCCTGCCTCTCTTTCTCGTGCTGCTTAATTTCACTGCAATCTCAATACACCCAGGTCCTGTCTTTATTATTTCCAGTCTCTTAACATTTTTGTTGATAATGAATTCAGCCTTACCGTGATGATCATGAGCTGCACAATAGTAAAGTAAAAATGTATTATGTACATCTCTACTATACAGTATATTGCATTTTTGTATGCATTTATATAGGTAAAATTGTTAATTGTCCATGCCATATAAGAACCTTTATGCCTTACAAGACCCTTCAGTGTCATGTTTATTATTTTTCCTTGACTAAGCCATATAATATAAGTCATTTATTAAAGTGAAAAAACATGGTCTGCATAGTTATAAATATGTGTCACCTCTTCTTTTGTGTCTGGAGTAGTGCATCTTACAATTTTTTAAATGTGATGGCTGCATTCGTTTCCTTTTTTAGGCTTTCTTTCTCCTATTTTCATCTAATGATCCAGCCAGTAAGTCTGTTGATTTTTAATATAAAAGTTCTCTTGCAGTTACAGGGATGAGAAAGACCATTTAACACTGACTGGGGTGCTTAAAATGATTAACTTTCATTTATTCATGTAAAACCTTAATCCCAAAAGAAACAAAATTGTTTTGCTGTAACTGATTGTACAAATTATATAGTATTAGTGGGAGTTCAGCTTCAATTTGTTAGTGTATTTAAATCTGATAGTACTTCTAATGCTCCCTCCTGACTGACAATGCTGCTATCCAAATCTGCCCCCTGTCCTCAGTCATCCAGAGTGGTGTCTGTATAGTTCATGAGGTGTGTCACCAGGGAAAAACAGAAGGAAAAAAGCCTAAAAAAAGAAAATGAATACAGCCACCACATCTAATGATTGGTAAGCTGCAATTTATATTTCATTTTTGGTTTTGGGTTCAATACTGATTTCTGCATAAGTAACATATGAACTTGCCTCTAAACCAGCAAAAGGTAGGAATGCTAGTTCATACTCATGCTGTAATATACTGAGTGCCATGTACTGGAGAAGGAAGGAAGCATTTCCTGGTCCTCTGGCTGTGATTACGAATTGTCTTGCTGATTGAACCACAATTAATGCACTCACTAATGGAAATTCTCACTTCTTACTATTTATTAAACAGATGGAAATCAGTTTACTGTCATGCAGGAGTGGATTTTCATGACTTGGCTCACCTTATTTACACAAACCATTTCCCTACTTTACTGGTCCTCACAGTATTGTGACAGTATGAAATGACTATATTTGTAGTTACCAAGGGAAGCATTATGTTGCCTATGAAATAAAGGAAAAGGCTGTCTATTTACCTCTGTCACGGGCCTACCTTGTGTATGAGCCGTGTCACATCAGCGATTCTGTTGCAGTTGAATTGTGGCTATAGAGATAATAATCATCTGCTTCCATGTGTCACTCCCTTGCTGGCCAAATGAGTGCGGCATTGTTCCCTCGCTGTTGGAAACACTGCAAAATGTAAGCTTCCAGTAAAGGAGCAACACATGGAATCAGGTGTATATTTCCCTATCCTTTCACTGTATAGCAATACTGTCACTGGTGAATTGTCAGCAGCAACAGGATCGCTAGTGTGACATGGCCCTAAAAGTAAATCCAGCCGTGCTGGCATGTGAAATTAGGATATGCACTGTATAGTCAGAACACCTGGAAATGGTTTGCTGGCTGTCACGGTATGAGTATGTAAGGTTTCATGTTCTCCCATTTTAAGGATTCTTTTTGCTGACTGGCTCCTGTTTGAGCATGAAGATAATTTCTTTACAAAATATTTTTTACACATGTCAATATGTGTTCACTTGTATATTACAAAGTATGAAAATGTTATACTTGTAATTTCAGTTAAAATCCCAAACACTCCCGAGATCACATCAGCGTCAGATACAGGAGAAGACAACACAGACATACCTCAAGGTGAGATAGGGTATAACTAAGGGTCTTGGAACCAAAATATAGATGTAAATGTTTTTAAACACTCAACCTATCAAACACACTGCCCACACTGAAGATGCCGGCCTCCTGGAATACAGGGCGGCCAGTGAAACGAGCTGCGGGGGGACACACCACGGGACCGAGGGACAGGTAAGTGGCTGTTTTTAAACGCTCAACCTATCAAAAAATAAATGTCAGCAGCTACAAAAACTATCTGCTGACTTTTAAAAAACAGCCACTTACCTGTCCCTCGGTCCCGTGGTGTGTTCCCCGCAGCTCGTTTCACCGGCCATCCTGTATTCCAGGAGGCCGGCATCTTCAGTGTGGGCACCCGGCTGTGATAGCTTGCGGCTTCACAGCCGGTTATCCACTGTGCATGTGCAAGTAGCGCTGCACTTCATGAATGGCCCTGTAGTCTTCTGGGTCCTGTCACATGTCCTAGAAGACTTCGGGGAGGGAGGACACCTTCCGCTTCCAATCGCCTAGGCGATCGGACCGGAAGTGGGAGCAGGTACCTGTCAAATTCGGGTACCCGCTCCCCAAAGGTGCCAATCCTTAATGAGGAGCGGGGGAGCAGTCCTTAAAGCGGAACTTCCCCTAAAGTGGAGCTCCATTTTAAGTGCTTCAGCGTTTAGATACACTATGGAGTTGATTTACTAAAACTGGAGAGTGCAAATCTGGTGCAGCTGTGCATGGTAGCCAATCATCTTCTAACTTCAGATTGTTCAATTAGGCTTTGACAGAAAACCTTGAAGCTGATTGGTTTCTATGCAGAGGTGCACCAGATTTTGCACTCTCAAGTTTTAGTATATCATCCCCTATGTTTGCCTTTTAATTACACTGCTATAAAATTATTATATATTTTGCCAGGAAGCAGTACCATCGTCTATTTGTATTTTGTATATGTTCTCTTTATAAGGCGGTGAAAGAAATTTTTAGAAATGCCTTTCATTGCACTAGTGAGATATGAACACTCCGCATTAGGCTTTAAAGACAACTTTTAGCGTAAGGTAGGATCATAACCCCTGTCAGTCTTATTTTGCAAGCTATGTGCCATTGGACAGATTTCCCTTTACTTCCTGTCCCATAGCCAAAACAGGTGAGAGAAAACCTCTCCAGGTCACCAGAACTAGTGTCCACCTGAAAGATGTCCCCTCTATTACTTTTCTGGGGACAACCCAAAATGTAGGATTTACTTTTACTTTCACTTTCAATAATGCTAAACATGACAAATAGGGTGAATCTCCCTAACGGGAGCTCAGACAGCAGTGATATCTGACAGGCAGGGGCGGACTGACCATTTGGAAACTCGGGCACTGCCCGAGGGCTCGGGGTCAGTAGGGGGCCCCATGAGATGCCCCTGGTACCTTTTTCATAGGCTTTTTTGAGTTTGGGCAAGGACACAGGGGCCCCATGATCCCCTATTGCCCGGGGCCCCATGAGTTGTCAGTCCGCCCCTGCTGACAGGTGTTCTAATCCATCAGTACTCTACCCAAAACTAAAAAAAGCTAAAAGGATTTGCCTTTAGTTATACTTTAAGCTCTTCAAATTAAATAAGTTTTTTATTATAGGGACAAACATACAGATTGTGATACAAATATTTGTGATTGTGATTAGTATTTCAATATAAGTCATTATAGAAAGTTTGTACCTTAAATGATACCTCTTATTACAGAAGGGATCTAAGGGGTCCCTAAAGATTTTGCATCTTTAATAACTTAAGTTAATACATAAATGGTATCACTAAAGCTGGGCATAGAGGGTTCGTTTTTTTGGTTCAGCCTTATGGCTGAAGCAAAAAAAACCGAACAGATTCTTACATCCACACAAGCACGGTGGATTGAAGAATCGCAAACCCCACCCCCTGCCAGGACATTGTATTCTGATAGAGGCTCCCGATTGGCTGCAGTCAATGATCAAAAATTTTTACTTTTGTGTCTGTTCAACAGAAGTCAATCTAACAAGCTTCTGTCGAACAAGGAGGGCCACACAGAAATCGAAATTCGTCTGGTCCCTACCGTACCGTTAACATTTCAGTTCTTCTATGTCCATCTTTAGGCTACAAACTTTCTGCATTGATTGATGACCAATACCGTACAAGATTCTACTACTGCTATTAGATCATTAGCATTTTTTATTTATAAATCTTTTAAAGGTGGTATTTGGTAAAAGTAAACCTTTCAGAGGCATTTCTGACCACTCTGTATATTAACACGAATGGCTCTGTGGCAACCCCCAGCTTTTCCTAGGACTGGTAGCTAAACTGTTATATTTAATCTGCAGGTGAATTTGATGATGTGTTATGTTCATTCAGATACTGTATAATGTAACTCTAAGACCACAGGATCTAAGATGTTGTCTCTAAGGGATAAAAATCTTTGGAACACGGGGTCTACTGATGCTATTCATTGTTACTATATTACGAACCCAGAATTGTCTTTGATGCTTTCATTTTTGAACTTGCCAACTGAGCTATTGTATGCCTCCATTGAGCACTTAACCCTGCAGTTGTTACGCTATCAGGTTTTTTTACTAAGACATTGGGAAGGGCAATGAATATGTGCAGAATGTAGATAGACTTTGAAAAAATTCAGAAAACCAAACATATTTCACTAATTTCTCAATAGTTACAGCGTAGTTACTAATTAGCTAGCTGTTTTTGCACTATGAACATCTTCATTGCTTTTTAAACCTTTTTGTTTAATATGGCTTTATGTGTACTTGTGTGCTTGTTTTTTGCGTTCCTCTTTGCTTTTTTTATTTGATTTAATCTTTCCTTACTCTGTGATAGAATATGGATCTTCCCACTCCAACTAGTCACATACACCTTTTGTTCTACTGGAGAGCCCTTCTACTTGTATTTGTAGAGAATGACCAGTTATCTTGCTTATTAGTTATTTGTCCCCTTCTGACCCCTAATCTCCTGATTTAGCCCCTGTACAGGATGAAACATCGAAGACTGAATGTGAAAAGACTGTCGAAGGCACTACGGTACGTTCTGTCTATAAGAAGGTGATAACAATGGATCGCAGCATAGGGATAAACCAGGCAGGGGGGTAACCAGGTTCATTTCACCAGCTTTGCTTTCAGTTACAAACTATAAGTTGTCCCATTCTGTTCAGATATGGGCAGTGACCTTTTGTATATTTTGGTAGCTCTCTGACACTCGTGATAATCCTAATTCTCCCTTAGCTAGTGTGCCAGCGGTTAGCAACAAATAAGCATCCAGTGAAGTCAGTACTCTCAACTTGCATATTTGTTATGGGTCAGCCACTAAGTGGAAAAACTAAGAATGAGAATGGCAGCCAGGTAACTATCAAAATTGTGTCAGCGGGGAATCCACCCTTATTTTTGACTTTGCTAATAAAATCAGCGAGGCACGAGAAACTTATGGCCTCATGCATCTATGCTCTGAGTTGTGTCTAGTCAATTAAGTAAATGTTTATTACACAAGTCTGATTTTACTATGTAAAGGCAACAGATAAATCTTTTATGAAAAAAATAAGTATACAATATGTTACTTATTTGCACCCATATGCAGAATGTCAGATGGTTTTGACCTATTACCATTTCATTATGTGTATAAACTGAACTATTTATAAAATTGTATGATTGGAAGGATTAAAGTTAGTGGCACACATAATACGATTGTACCCTCTCTGTATAATTTCCTTTAGCGTAACCCAAAACTATGTATTGCATGAGAGCTATTTGAACAATCTACCGTATTTTCCGGCGTATAAGGTGACTGGGTGTATCAGACGACCCCCTAATTTTCCAGTTAAAACATGGGTTTTTGGCTATACTCGCCGTATAAGACTACCCCCCTTCCGAGGCAACACCATTTAAAAACATCAGATTTTTTAATTAAAATCATTGTGACTTACCGGTACTTAAAATCCTTCAAAATCCGTGATTGACCCAGTGTATACTGTATGTAACCGCAGCTACCGTACATACACGCATCCAGTGGGCTGATTACAGTAGGGACGTACCGGTACGTTTTGAAACCGCTTGGCTCACCGCACATCCAGCGGGCTGACAGATTAATCTGTCATAGGGACATTTGTTTTGAGCCAGCTTGGCTCAGCACGGTATACTGTATTTACAGTATTACCACACATCCAGCCAGCTTGACCCAAACAAACTTAAAGTTCACATTTTATACCCCGCATATAAGACGACCCCCAATTTTTGGGGTATATTTTTAAGTATAAAAAGTAGTCTTATACGCCAGAAAATACTGTAATTATATTCTAACAATCTAGCTCATCATTCTACGGAAATCTAAATATTATCTACAATTAGATTGTAACATGGGTAGCCAGATTATAAGCTGTATCTCTTAGTTTTTGGAACAATAATCTTTACTCCAGACCATTAAAAAAAACAGTGCATATTAAAGCCCAACTCCAGGCTATTTTATGATTTTAGAAAAAGATCTTGCTGTGGTGTTTAAATAAAAAATGCCATTTCAGCTGCGATACCCACCTCCTCTTTGGCGTTGTCCATTACAGTACCACTCTAGCTGCCAAAGATATCTGGAAAAGGTAAGTATAAAAAATATAAAGGTTCAACTACTGCTTCAGAGAACCTGCAGGGGGAAGGGGCTAATGTTGACGGGATGGACAATGGAGCCCGGAGTTGGGCTTTAAAGTGTAACTCCAGGCAAACAGCTAAACACGCTGTTCAAATACATATATCTATATATATATTACTGATACACACACCTGTGGTAGTCTGTAAGTGCACTGTTTCCTAGCTAAGCTTTACGACTTCCAGGGTCAACATTGTTGCTTTCCAGAGGTGATGATGCTGATTTATTGTCCAATGAGGATGTGCAAAGGTGACATAAGAAGCCACAAAGCTCAACCAGGAAGATGAATTGCCAAATCAGAAAGTAGGCTGTGTGGCTATACAGAGTAGAAAGTGTGTAAATAACAAATCAAATGCTTGGGCAGGTAAAACAGTAAACCTACAACGGGGCAAAAAAGTATTTAGTCAGCCACCAATTGTGCAGGTTCTCCCACTTAAAAGGATGAGAGAGGCCTGTAATTGGCATCATAGGTAGACCTCAACTATGAGAGACAAAATGAGAAAAAAAATCCAGACAATCACATTGGCTGATTTGGAAAGAATTTATTTGCAAATTATGGTGGAAAATAAGTATTTGGTCACCTACAAACAAGCAAGATTTCTGGCTCTCACAGACCTGTACCTTCTTCTTTAAGAGGCTCCTCTCTCCTGCACTCATTACCTGTATCAATGGCACCTGTTTGAACTTGTTATCAGTATAAAAGACACCTGTCCACAACCTCAAAAAGTCACACTCCAAACTTCACTATGGTGAAGACCAAAGAGCTGTCGAAGGACACCAGAAACAAAATTGTAGACCTGCACCAGGCTGGGAAGACTGAATCTGCAATAGGCAAGCAGCTTGGTGTGAACAAATCAACTGTGGGAGCAATAATTAGAAAATGGAAGACATACAAGACCACTGATAATCTCCCTCGATCTGGGGCTCCACACAAGATCTCACCCCATGGGGTCAAAATGATCACAAGAACAGTGAGCAAAAATCCCAGGACCACACGGGGGGGCCTAGTGAATGACCTGCAGAGAGCTGGGACCAACATAACAAAGGCTACCATCAATAACACACTATGCCGCCAGGGACTCAGATCCTGCAGTGCCAGACGTGTCCCCCTGCTTAAGCCAGTACATGTCCGGGCCCATCTGAAGTTTGCTAGAGAGCATTTGGATGATCCAGAAGAGGATTGGGAGAATGTCATATGGTCAGATGAAACCAAAATAGAACTGTTTGGTAGAAACACAACTTGTCGTGTTTGGAGGAGAGAGAATGCCGAGTTGCATCCAAAGAACACCATACCTACTGTGAAGCATGGGGGTGGCAACATCATGCTTTGGGTCTGTTTCTCTGCAAAGGGACCAGGAAGACTGATCCGTGTACAGGACAGAATGAATGGGGCCATGTATCGTGAGATTCTGAGTGCAAACCTTCCATCAGCAAGGGCATTGAAGATGAAACGTGGCTGGGTCTTCCAACATGACAATGATCCCAATCATACCGCCCGGGCAACGAAGGAGTGGCTTCGTAAGAAGCATTTTAAGGTCCTGGAGTGGCCTAGCCAGTCTCCAGATCTCAACCCCATAGAAAACCTTTGGAGGGAGTTGAAAGTCCGTGTTGCCCAGCGACAGCCCCAAAACATTACTGCTCTAGAGGAGATCTGCATGGAGGAATGGGCCAACATACCAGCAACAGTGTGTGCCAACCTTGTGAAGACTTACAGGAAACGTTTGACCTCTGTCATTGCCAACAAAGTATTGAGATTAACTTTTGATATTGACCAAATACTTATTTTCCACCATAATTTGCAAACAAATTCTTTCCAAATCAGCCAATGTGATTGTCTGGATTTTTTTTTCTCATTTTGTCTCTCATAGTTGAGGTCTACCTAGGATGCCAATTACAGGCCTCTCTCATCTTTTTAAGTGGGAGAACTTGCACAATTGGTGGCTGACTAAATACTTTTTTGCCCCACTCTAAATGTATTTCTTCAGTGTATTTAGCCATTTGTCTGTAGTTTTGCTGTAAAAATCGATGTCACCATGTCAACCTCACTTATGCTTATCAGACAAAGTTTTCCCAGAAACTGTATATGCCATCATAACCTTTGATACTGTACCTTGCGACGCCTCAAATAAATTGGCAACTTCAGTCACAGAAGCACTAGCTAAGCGGCACCAACAATTTACTCTCTTTGAAGCTCAGCAAACTCTGACATGACTCCGTATTATTAGCAGCACACGCAGTGAATGACGAAATTGAGGCTTCTCCCCTGTTATCTAGGTGTCTCATCACACAGCAGAAGCAAAAGAATGTTACATCACTTCCGCTTTCAACGGGATGAACAGATTTCTAATAATGTATGTGGTTTTTGAACAGAAAATTACATCCATTCCAAAATACAAATGTTAAAAGAAACAAAATTTTGAAGTACTTTTGAACATTTGTCAAGTAATCAATGTACAGAGAATTTTTGTACGGATGTTCACATAAACATTTTTACAAATGCTCGTTTGGAAATCTACCAGTGTATGTCCAGATTAGGACAAATTAAGTAGATTTTATTGGCATCGGCATAGTTGCATTGTTTTCTGTGTAGGATAGCTTTTCACTAACTAGTTTCACCTGTTGCCATTGTTTCTGGCCTGAAAAATGACCAATGTAGAATGGAAATAAGGGTCTGCTGCTATCAAACAATGCAAACAGTTCCTATTTCAGACACTTTATAAAATGAGGAAAATTAGGCTGCTTTCACACTGATTTGTTTTTCTTTAGCTTTTGCATTAAAAAAAGCAGAGGAAAAATTTGTGACCATCTATTCCCATGGAACTGTTCACACTGATCCATTGCGGGTCCGGTACATTTTTCAGAGTCCTGAAATCAATGGAAAATGCTACAAAAATGCATAAAAAATGCACCTGCATTGCTTTTTTGGTGTGGTTTTTGAGTCGCATGTCCTTGTTTTTGCCATGGGTAGCCTTACTGTTCACAGTTTTTGCTGACTGCAACAATGAATCATGTTGACCATTGCCCTATAACTAACCTAAACTTTGATGATGACAATATTTGGCTGACCCTTCCATTGAGGAAAAGAAGTCTGAACATTGCAAATTTTGTAATTTGGTAAACTCAAGGATTGTTTACCATGCTAATGTCCAAAATAGCAAGACATTTTCCCATATGTTCATAGTATCCTATATTCTATGAAACAGAAATTTTGTGATGAAAAAAAACAGTAGGAATTTTGTTCAGTTTGACATAATGCACAAGGATCTCCTGATATGTATATATCATGTACCTCTTTTTTGTGCTGTGTGCCCAAACAAAGGCAAGAGGACCACCATTTATCTGTGTGTTTAAGGAAGGTTGTTTCAAACAGTTTTGAACATGGCCTGAACACTGGACTTTGACAGCTTGAACTTCAACCGATTCCTGCTGATTTGGTCAAAATGAATGTCGTGGGTGGCCCTGTCGGCACCGCAGGGCTTGATCAACTTCAAATGAAAATATGAAGGAGCCAGTTGGGAAAATGTTGGGTGAACAGTGACTGCATCCAGTCAGATGCGGTCACTGTTTGGTTATTCAGATAGCTGCAGGTGCTGTGGCCAGCCAGCAGTGGAGATTGCTCCATCTATGCTGTTAGTAAGGGTGGGGGAATGGAGTGAATTCTCTCATTCAGCCTGCAGGGCTGAATGAAAGAAATGTATATGGCTAGTCTTATTTTACTCTTTATTCACATGACTATGTCAGGTACTGTACATGAAAGTGTCGTCATTAGGCAGGGCAAAAATAAGGCACAGTGCATCAAGCTATGATGTAAGGACTTGCCTGGACACCCAAGTGTTAAAATCGTAGACATTTATACGATAGCCTTCTTTTGGGGCCAAGGACATATATCACAGCTCCTTAAATAAAGAAAAGAAAGGAGCAGTAATTCATAATAACCAGGGGCAGATCTTTCACTCCTGCAGACTGAGCAGCTGCATAGGGGTCCTCTGGGGCTCAGGAATCATTTGCACTAGATGTAGCTGGGGGGGGGGGGGCTAGTGCTGCGACCTATGGTACTAGATACTACTCACTTCTAGGGTAGTTAAACCCTTCAGGTGGGTCAGGCTTCTTTATCATGTCACCAATGTGATTGGCTCTTACCTGATCAGTATGCCAGCTTCCATTCCTTGCATTAATGTAAAAAATGTTTCATGATGTATATCACCCATCACCCCCCCTTATATTTTTCTGAGCTCGATCTTGATCCAGCACTGTGCCCATCTCCTCTTCTCCCCACTCTCACATGCTATGCTGAGAGCAACAGGAGCCATTGGCTTTGCTGCTGTCAGTCAAATCCTGTGGCGAAGGAGTGGGGGTCAGGGTTGAGTATTTCTGTGTGTGCCTATAGATGCAGACAGATCGAGCCTGAGCCAGGTGTGCAACAATAGGAAGCGGCGTCTTATAGTGGCACACCGAGAAGAGGCGGAGCCAAGAGCGCTGGTGGGGTATTCTAGAAGAGGAACACCAGGGCTGCTCTGTTCAATACCATTGAACAGATGAGGTAAGTATATCATGTTTGATATTAAAAAAAAGAAAAAAAATTGACTTCACAAACACCTTAAAGAATATGTAAACTGAACATTTCATATCCCTGACACGTGCCTGCTGTACCATGTACTTGTATGAAAAACTATCCTTTTCTCTTTGTATTACTTCCTTTGTGTGAAATCCCTGGTGTTCCTGTCAGTCCCTCTGCTTTCCTATCAAGAAAACTGACCACACTAGGCATGAGAGCACAGCATTCAGTTCTCTGTCTGTGCTGGGAACTCAGTGTGCTCTCCTCCAGTGGTCAGATTTGTGCTGACACCCCCCCCCCTTCCTGTGCAACCTTCAGCCAATCACTGGGAAGACCTGTCTGCTGCTTTTTCTCCTCACTCACCTCTCTATGCAGCTGAAAACAGAGGGTATGTGATCACTTATAAAAAAGAGGAAATGGTGTTTTTATATATATATATATATATATATATATATATATATATATATATATATAATTATTATACAGGATTTATATAGCGCCAACAGTTTGCTCAGTGCTTTACAATATAACGGGAGCTTATATATATATATATATATATATATATATATATATATACAAATGTTTTACCTTTCATTTCTACTGTATTGGTTGTTTTACAAGTTGAGGGTTTATACATACTTTAATTAGTTACACGTGGAAAAGGTTACATTTGGTTGTCATAGCTGACTACGATTTCCCTACAGACATTTTTAATTGTAATGCCTTATTACATAAGCCTGAAAGCGCTCTGATCCACATGACACACACTGTGTCATATTATAAAGCAGTTGCAGGCCTGATTTCTGTTTAAAAAGTATAATAAGGGGTGGAAAAGAAGAAATGGGATTGCTGCTTATAACTTTTGAGGTTTGCTTTTGTTTTTAGAATCTGGTTGCTTTTGGCCATAGCACTCCCTTTTTCTTTTGTATCAAAAAAGAACCCTTAATAAAAATGACATTATTTGAATTGTTCTTCTCAAGCCACCCACACGATAGCTACACACTTGTTCTCGCAGTTATAGATATAAAATGGCACAATGAAATATTTATACATACCATAAGCATAACATTTACTTAGTAACTACAGGGTTTGCTTCCTTCAGTTGCACTTATTGTAATTATCACAGGATGCAAGCAGATTTAGAATCGCTTCAAAGTAGTTAGTGGTCATACGCGCAGTAGTAATAATGTACAAGGCAGTCACTAGTCCCAGCATGCCCAGGCTTTACCTCTGTCACATGTTCTGCATTAGCCAGGAGCTGCAGGAAGTGATCTTTCCCAGGGAGGGGGGTGGACAGCTGAGGGTTAAACACAGACCCAAGTCTGTAACACCCAGCAGGGGAGGAGATAGAAGGGGGAGAGGATTTGTTTACCAGCTAGGCCTAAAGAAGAGAAGAACGAGAAATAGAGAGAGTAAGAATTTTATTAAAAGAGGAAAAAAAAAGACAGGCGATAGATATTGGAAGAGCGCAGAAAGTAACAGAGCTTGGTTACGGGAAGGTCATCAGCGTGCTTTATTTAGTGTTCGCTACAGTCAAGGGGGGGTGAGTGGAAGGCATGGAAAGGAGTGAGAAGTGTGAGGGATAGTTTGGGAGAGACAGCGCTGAGGAGTGAAGAAAGAGGTAGAAGAGTGAGTGTGGTAAGGGAAGGGTGCAGGGTACAACGTGTACGGGGCCACACACCACAGCTCCCCGGCCAGTTGGGCTTAGGATAACATAAGGTGACCACTGAGTAAAAGTTGGAAAGTATTAGTGTGGGGACTAGCAGAGGGGCTTGGCAGAGCTAGTGGGAAGTGGCATCTCCTTCTGGATGGATATGGAAGATGTTTTATTTATGTTCAGAACGGTAAGTGATATTAAACAGACGGCTATGGAGCAAGGAGAATGTGTGCAGTCGTGAAGGGTCACACTTATTACACTGCTACACTAAGAAGGAAGTGACTTGTCCAAATATTGTTTGTTTGCAGAATTTACAAACACAGTAGTTCCACATCCTCAACATGCTACTTCATACATCACACAAGCATGACAAGCTGTAGTTACAGCCCAGATCCGTAAGCCAATAGTACACTGAGCGCTCCATCAGGGAGTGTGGTCTGTCTGTGCTGTCACATGTTATATGTGCACTCTATGGGCCTCATTCACACTGGCACTTCTGGCTTTCATTTTTAGAAATCCAACCTTCTCTGAAGGATAAACAACTTTGCCTTTGTACTTCCCAGATCGCTTTTTCCTGCGTTAAGAAGATCCGGCTTTAAAGCAGGTTTACACGTGTTTAAATCAATATAGCTGCATTTAGAGTTTGTAATCAGATTCTGGATGCACAGGATTCTGTTTTGTCTAAACGCAGCTTCACGCTGATGCGGTGAAGAATTTGTAGCGTTTTCTGTGCAAATTCCGCACCGCATCAGAATCACACTCCGTTTATGCGAACCGATGCAGGTGTATATGTTAAGTTAAGAACACCCCGAAATCAGTCCGCAAAATGCGGTGTGATGTGCAGAATCGGATCACATAGGTGTGAATACCCATGCGATCCGATTCTAGTGCGGACCCAAAAAAGGGTCCTGTACCTTTTTGGTGCGGGTGCTGTTCGATTTGAGTCAAACATAATGTATGGCTCCAATCGCACCGCACACAAATCACATGTGATTTGCACAGGAATGCGGTGCGGTTCCTCTGCGAATCACAGGCGAATTACCGCACTGCATTAGTGTGAACCTAGCCTTACTGAACTGGCCCTAAAGGCAGCTAAATGTCCAGTCTGAATTATACCATTGAAAATGTATCTGCACTTATATGCGCTTTGTTGCTGTAGATGCATCTAAACAGAGGTTTGACCCTGCAAGTGTAAATAAGGCCTTATGGTGGCCATACACGCTTAGATTTTATTATCTGAACAATGTTTAATCGATCAAAACAATCATATCTGCAAACTTTTGAGTAGCTATAACTTCCTGCACAAGCTATCAGATTCGATCAAGCTGAGTTGATTGGCCAGGGCAGAAAATTATCGATTGTTTTGCATTGAACAACAGCATCATGAATATGATTGGTCAGATTATGAGATTACATGGTGAAACACAGATGCAATCAATAACTTATTATTAAATTTTAACTATTGATCAAGATCCACTTCCCCGTGTGGGGCATATCAGTTGAATGGGTTGTCGACTGTCGATCGATGTTTCCTACTAGAAGAGATTGATCAGAAAAGAAATCGATCATTTATCATAGCGTGTGTGGCCACCTTTAGACTAAGTTCACATCTGTGTTCTCATAAGCACAGACAATGACACTAATCACAGCTGAGCCTTTACACTGCAGTGGGGTAAAGTAATGAAGTCTGTACATTAAATATTAAAGGTGGAGATAAGGCCCCTTTCACAGGGGGCGGACTCTGTTTTGATCAGCCAGGAATCTGTCCACTAATCCTGTACTAAAAAGAGCAGAGCAGGGTGGATGACAGGTCCGTGTCCACTCATTTTATGCAGTGCAGACATGGACAGAGCCTGCTCTTCTCTGGGTGGGTGTAAACGAACTCCGCCTAGACGGGGAAGTTTGAATCCCCCCTTTTTTTTTTTTTTTTTAGAGGAGCGGAGAGTTAGACGGGTGTAAACAGGCACAAGTCCGTTTACACCCGCCGGTTCATAGGGTTGAACAGACCATCCAATCAGGTCCGCCTGAAAAACTGACAGGCGGGCCTAATCAGACCGTCCATGTGAAAGGGGAAACATTTCTCTGGTGGCTCGTTCATTGTCCAGATGTTATCAGGGCCTAGAAGTTTATATACGCAAGTGTAGCAGAGTGTTGTTACCATATGTCGATGTTCATCATGTGGCAGTTACATTGTGACATCTATGAGTACTACATTTTGTAGAATACATTAACTCTTTCATGACCAGGGATCAATGATGCCTAAATACACAGGTCAAATTCAGCAGCATCAGCATGCATCTGTTATTTTGACAATAACTCTAGTTTGCATATCGAAATCATGTTTTGTACATTTTGTAAGGACATGTAAGGCTTTTATTTGGTAAACTGTTTTAATCAACCCCCTTCTTTTTTCATGTATCTGCTGGCAGTTAAAGTCATGTCACATGTGACTACATTTGTCTAACTTACATACCTATAGTTTAAAGGGAACCTGTAAGGATTGAAATATGAGAGTTAGGCACTGTTAACATGTTTTTAAAGCACACATTTTGAAGTTTTCACTTATTGCTGTGGGCAAGCCATACTCATGATGGTCTCCAGCAATGTTCATACACAATATGAAGAGGTACTAGCTGGGGTCTTGTCAAAGGAAAGACAGCTAGATCAGGGAGGAAGGTGTTATCCTATGTGTTCTTCACTCAGAGGGTGTGGGGTTTTATTAAAGGACAACTTCACTAAAGGTGAAGTTGTTCTTTAAGGCTCTGTGTAATAATTTGGTGTTGCGGGAAGGGGAGGCCTGTTTCTCACGGGGTGGACTCTGCCAGGAGTCAGCTTGCTCAGCGTGGCATCTGTCTGCTGATCCCCACTGCTTTGGCAAATGGCTGGTCTGTGCCCACTCTGGTTATGTAGACTGAACACAGACACAGCTTACTCTCCTCTATGGGTGGTCAGATGTAAATGGACTGCCTGTCTGTTACCCCCAACTGCCATCCCATCTGATCTGCCTTGATGGAGGTCCCTATGTTTTTAACAGATCGGATCAGATTGGGTGTAGGTGGATGCAGAGGAACACATATCTGTTTATACCCAACGTTCCATAGAGGAGAATGGAGGGTCCGATTGGGTCTACCTGAAAAATGGACAGGTGGGACAAATTCTCCCATTTGCACATATATAAGGACCCCCCTTAAAAAATGTTTAAGCTAACAGTCATAAAATGTATAACATATTACACTGTATGAACACTGCTGACATCTGACATTAGAGACATGTGCAGGCCTAAAAGTCTTTATAAACCTGAGTTAAGAACAGCTTCCTTAATACCAAATGAGTAAATATTCTGAAAGTACTGCTACAATACAGGCAATTAAAAGTGACTTGAATGAGAACAGTATCTGATCTGTGGCTATTCATATAGTTTATCAGATGCTGCACATTTGCATGAATGCATTTCCTTTCAATTTCTCTGAATCAAGCAAAATTCAAGCATTCAATTTTAGCACAATGTGAAATGCACCTGTTTAATCTGTCCATCTCTGCTAAATGGTAGAATATATACTTAAAGCAATATTAAGCCCCCTCCCCACCAAAATAAATAAATATATATATATACAGTTGTGCTCAAAAGTATGCATACCCTGGGAGAATCTGGGACATTTTTATGTCCTTTTCCATCTTTATAAAGTTCCATTACCTTGTTATGCAGGACTTTTGACAGTTCTTTTCTGATCCCCATGGCTCAGTATCTAGCCTAGTCAGTGCTTCCACGTAAAAGAGCTAACAAACTCATTGACTATTTGTACACTGACACTAATTGCAATTTAAAAAGCCAGAGATGTGGGACATTAACTTCTAATTGGCATTTTACCCGTGTGTGTCACCTTGCGTGTCTGTACCAAGGCCAAACATTCCAGGGTATGTAAACTTTTGATCATGGCCATTTGGGTGATTTCTGTTATCATTATGATTTAAAAAGGAGCCAAACAACTGTGTGATAATAAATGGCTTCCTATGATCATCATCCTTCAATAAAAGTGCATTTTTTTGGCATGATCAGTCATATTTTATATATATATATATATATATTTATATATATATATATATATATATATATATTAGCTTACCAATCCTTAAATATGGCTGCTGAATTACTTATCTTTTTTTCCTTTTATTTTCACCCAGTGATCCATACAGTAATACACTTCCTGTCTAAGGTGCAGGAATCGCAGCTGTTCCCACACCCACAACCACCCACAGCCAAATTGCGATGCTCTGTAGAGATGCCCGGAGCTGCCATTCATTCTTAATGGCACCCCGCACATCTCAACTAACAGCACATTTGCAGGTATGGGAACAGCAGGGAAATTGCAAAAGCACCATTGGATTTCCCTATGGCTGTGTTTTTTTTTTTCCGCAAATGCAGGCACAGCAGCCCGTTCACATAAATGGGCTGCCATCGCGTCGCATACTTGGCCCGCAAACACGGCAAAGTGTGAACCTAGGCTTAGGGTGTCTCTGCTCTGGATAGAGAGCAATGGAGACACCTCTGGACAAAAGCATTTTCAATTTGGGGAGAAGGTAGTGTTATATGCACCAGCACATTTAGAAGGACTTGACTAACAAATTAAAGCCGAACTCCAGGTAACAGTTTTTTAGCAGTTACAGCAACCATTTTTCTTATTGTGACAAAACTTTTACATGAGATGAATAAAAGCAAACTATTGTAAGCACCCTTCTCTGTGTTAAATAGTTTGTCTCAACCCTCCAATTGTCACTATTGCTGGACAGCTTGGTCCACTAAAGGGAATTGAAAAATAGTAGACTTACTGGCTGTATCACCAGGTGAAAATAAAAAAAAATGATACTGTCACTAAATTTTAGGATTGGTAAACTGCAATATAATACAATTTTGTGTTTGAGTTTAATATTTTTTTTTAAAGAGTCCAATTAATGTGAACTACATACAGTACATCACCAACTTAATTAAAATGCAGTCTACTCTTTTCTTAATCAGGTATGTTTTTAGTGTTTAAAGTATTAAAAATGTCCTCCAGTGGAATCATGGATAACAGCAGTGAGCAGTTCTGTCTTAATAGTTGATCTAAATTTAATTTTAGCTTGATTGTTATGCTGCTTCCACAGCAGTCAGGGTAGATGTAAGGGATAGATTTAGTAAAAGCAAATAGATTGTGCATTTTGGAAGTGCACTTGCATTCTGCAAGTGCAGCTACACTAATTTACCCTAGAGCATAGTGAATGTGGTAAAGCTCTGTTTTTATTATTATAATCCTTGTACTGGATTGGGTATTGTTTACGAAGCTTTACCGCATTCACTAAGCTCTGGGGAAAATGAGTGCAACTGCGCTTGCAAAGAGCATAGTCTATTTGACTTTAGTAAATCCACCGCATAGAGCTGCACATGCACCCTATCTTCTTACATTTTCATAAGCAGTTGGCCTGTCTGCAGATCTTTTGATGACTAAAAGGTTGTATATGAGCTGGAAAAGCTGCAAATCCCTTTGTAAATAAGCCACACATAATTTTTGATGAATGGTTGCCTGATGCACATTGCACCTGTTTTGGCATTCCCCCCGACAACCTTTATTTTACTACAGTTACAGTATGTAAGAAACACTCATATGTATAGGCATTCATTGTTCATACACATTAAATCAGTTAGTAAAACACACACACAAGCATTATTCAATAACTAAAAATGCAATTTCTTTTATCTGCTTGTCTAGTACTCAGTCATAATATCTGACTTTCTCTGCATTTGCCCCACTGTGCCTACCCTATGTCTGATTTTTTTTTGTATACCTGTGCTTGTCCATGGTAGCGTTATCAACATACTGTATATCAATAACTTTAATAAATAATAATATAATGTATCCTTAACATTTGTTTAGGTATTCTGCTGTCCTTTCTGTGCTTATGTTAGCCCTTCTGAAGAAAAAGTTCACAGTCATGCTGTGTCACAGCATGCTCTGCAGCCAACTTTTCGGTGCCCATTGTGTCAAGAACAGCTGACAGGAACCAGTAATCTAAAGGCACACCTGGGACATGGACATAACGTGGTGTCAGAATGTGTGGAAAAACTGCTGCAGGTGGTGAGTTTAGAGAAAACTGTAAATCATTAAGTGTAAAATGTGCTGAAAAATTAGGATAAGGCAAAGTTTTTTTTCATTTATCGCCATACTGTTTTATTTATTGTATCTGTATGCTACAAGAAATATAGTCATATAAACCCCAACCAGCACACAAACACACACGGGTGAATTTGGTCAGACTGCAACCTTGACTAGTTTCGGTCTGTGAACAAGAAATGGGCATCCCTGTTTAATATGCTTTCTTCAGATGATGACACATATATACAGTATAGTAGTGTACTAATATAGTAAATACAGTATAGCAGCAGTTACTTCTCTTGTAGATAAAGACTTTAAGAAAATGTGACTTTCATTTACAGAGCTCCGCACATGTTCACTTACAGTACATGCAAGCAGGTCACATGATTTTCTACCATTTAGTACACAAACCTTATGCTATCTTTCTTTCCTTTTTTAGGCACAAAAGGTGCATTTAAGTTTCAGAACCAGGATTATTCCAGTGAAAATCATAGAAGAACCAGAACAAACTTCCTCAGAGATTCCACCTTCCAGTGAGTATTTATGCTGATTATCATAACTGATTCTCTCCTTTATGTTTGACAGTAACATTTGGACTGTTATATTTTGCTGCTGACTGCAAGAGTTCCTCATCCACAATTTAAATTCTTTATAGGTGAAGCCACAGATACATCCCCCCCAGGATCTCCTGGTGAAATTTCCACAAGCCCCAATGAAGCAACTGATTCTGTCACTGATACAGAGAAATTACCAGAAGAAACTGCATGTCCCTTGTGCCCTATAACCTCTGATAGTTCTCAAGAACTAAGGACCCATTTGGAGAAGGATCATCCAGAGTTTAGTCAGTCTGATATTCAGCAAGCATGTGAAGCACGTAGTCAAGAAATTGAAGGTACAGAGCAAGAGGATAAAAAGGGGTCTCAGGAAAGTACACCTGCTCATGCTCAACATTCTACATATCGAAAAACCACCAACTTTGCAATGGATAAATTTATGGATCCTTCTAGGCCTCATAAATGTGTGGTATGCAAAGAATCCTTTACCCAGAAAAACATCTTACTTGTACATTATAATTCAGTGTCACACTTGCACAAGGTGCGTAAAGCCTCTCTTGATCCTTCACTTTCTAACCGTCATGAATCGGGAGTGGGGTCTACGGGACATGGTGTACAAACAGGACAAGATAAACCCTACAAATGCACTGTATGCCATGTATCATACAACCAAAGCTCGACATTAGAAATTCACATGCGTTCTGTACTTCATCAAACCAGATCAAGGAGCTTGAAGCAGGATCCTACCAAGATTTCCTCAGAAAAACCTCAAAGAGACCCTATATGTAAGAGTGAAACTACTGTTGATTGCAGAGGAGAGACCACAGACATGCAAGGAGTGGACCTGCCCAAAAAGAGACCACAGCAGCTTGGTCCCTGTGTAGGAGTTCCTATTTTGCCCAGTACTGTTGCTCCACCTCCAGTGCAGCTATCCATGGATTTGTCTAGGCCGCCACAACTTGTCCAGCCTTCTCCGCTTTTTACATCATCACTCCTTCCCTCATTTCCACTGATACCTGAAGCTCTATTGAAACTCCAGCGTCAACAGCAGCAGCTTTTGCTTCCATTTTATCTGCAAGAACTCAAAGTTAGTGCAGATGGAGGACCAACTCCTTTACTGTCCTTTGGGGGTGCTCAACAGCCTCCATCCATCAAGGATGAGGGTGACCAACCCAGTGTGACTCCCCGACCAGCAAATGAAAAGGATGAAAAAGTACCAGATGAGCGTGAGGCAGCAACTGGAGAAGCAGATGTTTCACAGAATCCAGAGTCTTCTACAAAGGCTTCTGCAGACCCTACAGGATCTGCAGCACGAGCATTGCTAGAAAATTTTGGATTTGAGCTGGTCACACAATATAATGAGGGAAGGCAGCCATTTACTTGCCAAGCTCAGATTCAGCTACAGCCTCCTGCTCCACCACTTGATACATTGCCTATACCTGCTTCCACAGAGAGCCTTCAATGTGGTACTTGTGGTAAACATTTCTCAAACAGATTGATTCTTAAAACACACGAGGAGCACATGCACCAACGATTGCTACCATTTGAGGCTTTAAGTCGGTATGCTGCCAATTATCGCCGAACCTACGATAGTCATAACCCTGCTGGAGTCAATTCTGAAACAGGAGGACCTTCAGCTACGCCACTCGACTTCTCTGTAACATCTCAACTCTCTCAGTGTTCAAAAGAGGTTGAAGACCAGGATTCTGAACTGGCCATTACAGTTGAACAGCTTAGATTTTTACACAACCACCTGGATTTTCCTGGTCACATGTTGGAAGAGCAGCTATTATGGGCAGCTGAAAAGACTGGACTATCCCCTGCAGCTATCAGAAGGTGGCATAATCAGAGAGAGAGAAGCATCCAAGAATTTCAAGAAGAAGAAGGAGAGGATTCATTAAAGAGTGATCGTATGAGTCATCGACGATTTTCACGCACAAAATTCTCTGACTTTCAGACTCAGGCACTAAACAGCTTTTTTGAGTTCAGTGCATATCCTAGGGATAATGAAGTAGAGCAACTGTCTGCACTGCTAGGTCTTTCTGGGCGGGTGGTGGTGGTGTGGTTTCAAAATGCTCGACAAAAAGCACGAAAGCAAGCGGCTGAGTCTGGGAATTCCCCTTCACCACCCCTGTATCCTGTTCAGCCAGAACGCCCTGTTGCCAACAGCAAAGTTCCACCTTGCCGGAAATGTGGCAGTAGCTTTCCTTGTATTTTTCAACTAATCCGTCACCTGAAAATTTGCTATAGTGACATCAGTGAAGAAGCCGCTGAAACTGAAGAGAAAGAAGAGGAGTTTGTTAGGTCTACACAGAATGAAGAGTCAATAACAGATCACACGGTAGGCACTGATCTCTCATTATCAATTAGCCAAGAAAAGCAAGATAAATCACAAAGTGAAACTAAGGGTGATCAGGAAGCTATTGCTCCAGTAATAAAAGAAAAAGTTGAGTCACCTAAGGTAAATGAAGGAATTATACCATTACCTGAGCAAGGAGATCATCTTGTGGAGCCAAATGAATCTTCTGTCAATAATAGCAATGTGGACCAGAACCAAAACAAGACATTACCAAGTAACAGCCATCTTCAACCACCTTTGATGGACATCTCTGTACTTATCCCAGTGGGGGCTGGTGAGGTATCCTATCAGAGAAAAAGAAAGCATGAAGAAGAAAGCCTCTCTCCAGCTGGAAGTGATGGTGGTGATGAGCCTCCAAGGGATAAGCGTCTGAGAACCACGATTTTACCAGAACAGTTAGATATATTACATAGATGGTACTTGCAAGACTCTAATCCAACCAGAAGCACACTGGAACGCATATCTCTTGAAGTGGGCCTGAAAAAGAGAGTGGTTCAGGTTTGGTTTCAGAACACGAGGGCTCGTGAGAGGAAAGGACAGTACCGTGCGGTACCAACTGGCACTATGTCAGCTTCTCGCCAGCAAGATGACTCTGCAAATGAAGGAGCAAAAAGAGAAAGCTTGGGTTCAAATTACTTTTATAGTGCAACTCCAAGTCAAATTGTGCCACATCTTGTAGCTAAGTCAGGCACATCAGCAATACAGACCAGTTCTTCTGTATCTTCTAAACCTCAGACTTCTTCCAGTCTCACAAACACTCAAGTTGCCAAGCCCCTGGTGAATCCAACCCAGGCTCTTTCAGGCCTGCTGAGTGCTGCACAAATTATGCCTGGCTTAGTTAACCCATCTCAAACAATCTCAAACCTTGCCAGCTCTTCCCAGGCTTTGTCTGGCCTTGTTAATCCAGCACAATCATTATCAGGTTTAGTTAACCCAAATCAGGCATTCCCAGGTCTTGTTAATCCTGCCCATGTTCTGCCCAGTCTAGTGAGTACTCCCCAGTCTTCACAGGGATTGTTGTTGGCTTCCTTTCAAACTAAACCTGCTGCGCCACCCATTTTAGTGTCTTCCCCTCCTGAGGCTAAATTGCCTTCTTCTCCCAGCCAGCAAGCACCTTCCCAGTTGCCAACAGCTGAACCTGACAAAACAGTAACTCTGTTAGTTAATGAGACACTGGATTACTCTAAAGTTACATATTCAGAGCAACATACTACTGAGAATCAATCTACTGAGAACCAAGGAAGTTGCAACCAAAAACCTTCAGAGGATAAAACCGCCCATAAAATGATAGACTCTCTGATGCACAGTCCACAAGCTGGAGACATGAGTGACTCATCAAGTTCAGATCCTGGTCCTTCTAGTCCTGGCAAAGGACCCTTTAACTCTGAAGGCCTTTTAGGTTCCTCAGGAGCTAGACGCTATCGCACGCAAATGAGTAGTCTACAGTTAAGAATACTTAAGGCATG
Organism: Staurois parvus; assembly: GCF_062004578.1. NCBI lineage: Eukaryota > Metazoa > Chordata > Amphibia > Anura > Ranidae > Staurois > Staurois parvus. The sequence goes on from NW_028317995.1 coordinate 828,532, forward strand.
TTATTCAGAATATCGCACCCCAAGCATGCAGGAATGTGATTGCCTCGGCAGTGAGATTGGGTTGCAGAAGAGAGTTGTTCAGGTTTGGTTTCAAAATGCCAGAGCCAAAGAAAAGAAGGCTAGACTCCAAGGACTGGTTGGCACAACTCTTTCCAGTGAAGGACCGCAGCCTACTGAGTGTACTCACTGTAATGTTAAATATGGGCCTACCATCCCATGCCGTGCCCACATATTCTCCAGACAGCACATTGCAAGGCTTCGAGCATCAATACAACAACAGCTAAAGGAGGAAAGCCGTTACCGTGACACACATCCAAGTGCAGGAGCACCACCTATTTCAGAGAGCAAAACAACCTCGCAGATGCTTAACTTCCAGACTTCTGCTACAGTGACACCACAAATCCAGAGGATTACACCCTTGCTGATGCCAGGACAGGGCATTCCTGCACCTATAGGTGGATTGGCCACATTTAACACAGGTAAAACCAGTTTGTCATTAGGCAGCATAGAAGAGTAGAGTCACAGAACACTAACATGCCTTGAAGAGTACTAGGTGCTAAGTGCTGGGATTATTTTAGTATTAAAATTATCACCATTAGTACTAAAACAAAGCTGTTCACCTCTAAATATGAAACAGAAGGTTGCAATTAAACACATGCAGGGATTTAAAGTGGAATTAGACCCCAAAAATATATATATTGCAGTTTACCAATCCTTAAAGCGGAGTTCCAGCTGAAAAAAAAAAAAAACGCCCGCAGCTATGAAAACTGTAGCTGCTGACTTTTAAAATACAGACACTTACCTGTCCCTTGTTCCTCGGTGTCCTCACCACTGCTGGTTTCACCGGCTGTCTTCTCTTCCTGGTGCCAGCATCTTTAGTGTGGGCACCCAGCTGGGCACCCAGCTGTCATAGCTGGGTGCCTACTGTGCATGCGTGAGAAGCGCTACGCTTTGTGAATGGCCCTGTAGTCTTCTGGGACCTGTCACATGTCCCAGAAGACTACAGGGAGGGAGGGGAGGACAACTTCCGTTTCCAATCTCAGTGGGAGCGGGTACCTGTCAAATTCGGGTACTCGCTCCCCAAAGGTGCCAATTCTTAATGGGGGAGCAGGGGACAAGGCATTAAAGCGGAACTTCCCCTTTTGGGTGGAACTCCGCTTTAAATATGGTGACTGCATTCATTTTTTTTTTCATTTTTTTTCTCTTGGTAAACTGGCCAGTAACAACACGGTCTTAGTGTGTCTCCAGTCTGGATGGAAGATTAACAGAGACGCCCTTGGACAGCAGCATTTTCAGCCTTGGGAAAGGATAGTGTAAAATTCATGTAGATTTAGAGTAACAAATGAAAGCTAAATTTCAGATAACACTTTTTAAGAGGTTACAGCAACTTTTTTTTCCATTTGGGATAAAGATCTTACATGAATTAATAAAATCTGTAAGCTCCCCAGTCAGTGTTTATATGGTTTATCTCAACCCTCTAACTGACACTTTGTCTGGACAGCTTGGTCTCTTAAAAGAATGTGAAAAAAGCACACACAGATTTACTTGTCAGATCAACAAGGGAAAGTAAAGAGAAAAACAAAATGAATGCAGCCACCACATCTAAAAATTGACAATATGCAATATAACACAATTTTCGGGGGGGTTTAATACCACATTAAGCAAACTAATATTATTATTGATTAATATTAATTAATATAAAGTCATCACCCTTTCCCTTATACAACATCAATGCAATAACTTAGGTTAACTGTTTACTACATACTAAATGTTTATTAATCTATTAAGGACTACTGCCCATTGTTATATCAGTGCTGTTTACATGGTCACTTGATGACACCATCATCAATAGGCAGCTAGGTTTAGATTGCATGTTGGGTTACTTAAACAAATACATGTTTCCTGACTGTTGGGGGTTTATTTACTAAAGCTGGAGAGTCCAAAATCAGACTCCCTTCTGCATAGAAACCAATCAGCTTCCAGGTTTCATTGCCAAAGCTTCATTGAACAAGCTGAGGTTAGAAGCTGATTGGTTTCTATGCAGAAGGGAGTCTGATTTTGGACTCTCCAGCTTTAGTAAATAAACCCCTTGGTGTCAACTGGGCAGTAGCAAGCAAAATAAAATGGCACAGTGCTCTTGATCAGATCAGTAGAAAAAAATCTTTAGGGGTTGTGTTCCACATACAATAATAAAAATGTCTGTGTTACCACAGCCACCAATTGTGCAAATGTGCACTGAAATCAGGAGTTGGCAAATTAAAGTTTGAATGGGATTTGTTTAGATAGGGAAATGGAGAATGTGGGACAACTACTAGAAGGATTAAGGCAAAAGGGTCAGTATGACTGCCAAAAACCTAGCAGTTTTAAAAGATTAGGTCAGCAGTAGCATTCTACATATTTCTATCACAACAGTTTCCTTTATGTATCATAGTTAGGGACCACAACATTCCTGACATTTTTGTTTTCAGTTTTCAGCTTATGTGGTTCCACCTGTTGTGACATTAGTGACATTACAGTTTACAAGTTAAAATCTGTACTTATATTTACAATTTCCATTAGTTGTAAACTAGATTTTCAGGGCAAAAATATATTGACACGTGTCGGTTGTAGTTCTGTTGGGAATCTTTAGGTAGAGCGTAACTCTCAGATAGCCTATATTAGGTGCAAGTGAAAGCAGCAAGAACTTGTTTCAGCTTTAACCCTATTGCTGGCAAGCCCGGCCTTCCAATTTTTTTTTTACCTTAGGTGGCCACAACGTTTTTGCTGTTTTTAACTTGCAGCTTAGAGAGTTTTTAAAAGACCCTGCAAGCCATATATTTTCTGAAAGCACAGGGCCTTTTTAATTAAAAGATGCTGCAACTGATTTTGAACAGCTATGATAGCTGTGTAAATGTTTATCAAAACTATATTTTAATAGAAATACAGAAAATCAACAATACTACTATTTTTACTAAATGTAAAACTATTAATATTAGTAAATAACAAATATGTATAAAGTTTAAAATGTGCCTTTTAAAAAAAAAATGAAGCTCAAAACCGTAAATAAGCAACTAAACTAAAAACCTTGAGGTTAATTTCACACCTACTCGTTGTGATAATGCATCATCCACAGTGTGGTGAGTTGTAGTCCTGCTGCACTGTAACCCTTACATCAGTTGCTGTAAAAGGTTTAAAAACAGAATAATACTGATTACAACTAGCTATGTTTATCAATATTCTCCTGATTTACACCTTGGTCACATCAGGTGCGACTTGCATGCCAGGCGACTTGTAAATCATGTGCCAAGTCACACCCTAGTGTCCGCTATAAGAGCGGTCATATCGGTGCGGTTCCGACTTGGTCGGAGTCGCACCGATTTCTAAAGTAGTACATGCACTACTTTTGGTGCAATTTGCATAGACAGCTGTGTCAGATGTCTTGCAAATCGCACCTAAAATCGCCAAGTGAAACGACTTTGAAATCAGAATCGGCTTTGATGTGACCGGGGTGTAAGGCTTCATTCGCAGGGGCATTTAGCCATGCTGCGAATCCCAGCAGTAAGAATTTGATTGCAGCGGTTGGGATTGACAGCTGTGGATAGTTGCAGCTGCTGAGCTGTTGGCGGCTGCAGTTATTTGTGACACTGTTTACACTTCCAGCGTTTACCTGCAGTGACCGTGGCTGTATGCACACAATTGTGCTAGAAAAGCTAGTACAAAAATAGGATGACAAGTTCTTGACAGGAGCTTGTACTGCAAGGAAACAAAAATTACAACCTCTGAAAGATGCTGCCTACAGCTGGATACAATGACAAACAGCAGATTTGCATCAAATAAAGCTAAGTTTCCTTTGAACCCTCATGCACACGGGACGTTTTGATAACTGTGTAAAGTCACTTTAAAAACGTGAGTTTTTCAGCTTTTTTAGCGTTTTTGCATTAGTGTTTAGCTGCGTTTTGCCGCGATTAGTAGCGTTTTTCCGCATTTTTTTTTACCACGTATCTGATTGCATTATTTTTTTATAGTACTTTTCTCACTCGGGACTCATGCTGCTTTATCTGCCGTCTCTGGCGTCTTCAGTAGAATATCATACTAGGGCTAATGAACAAACCATCATGTCTTTGGAGTATGGGAGGAAACCCATGCAAGCACAGGGAAAATATGTAAACATACAGATAGCATAATGAGGAAACCAGTGTTGCAAAGCAAAAAGTGCTGGCCACTAAGCCACTGGGATGTCCCACACTTAACATGTATGATTATATTTTTTGTAAATCTTAACTGTATGAAATATAAATTGTTAAAATATTGTGTATCACAAACACCCACCCCTTATTTTATAAAATACTGCTTTTACCCTTTTTTATTCTTTGTTGCATATCAGCATTGCAGATCTTCCATAGCCTTTTTGCAGCCACTTCCTTCTATATGCATGCTCTCCAGCAATGGTTGCATTACATTTCTGAGGGGCAATTTCCTGATGGTGACAACAGGGCAGCATGCCCGTGCAGTGTGCCTCTGCATGGTCATTTGTAGCCATTACCAAGTACTTTTGACAGGGTGACAATGCGGGGGAACAGTTAGATAGGAAAAGTATTGTCACTCTGTATTTGGAATAATATTATATATAGTCAATTAAACTCCTGGGATATTGATCTGGTCAGTTAAGTAGCAGAGGGGGTTGTTAATCAGCTTCAGCTGCTTTGGTGTTAATGAAATTAAATTAAGGTGCACTAGATGGGCAACAATGAGATGACCCCCAAAATAGGAATGGTTTACAGGTGGAGGCCACTGACATTTTTTTCCCTACTCATCTTTTCTGACTGTTTTTCACTAGTTTAGCATTTGGTTACAGTCAGTGTCACTACTGGTAGCATGAGGCGATACCTGGACCCTACAGAGGTTGCACAGGCAATCCAGTTCCCCCAGGATGGCACATCAATACGTGCCATTGCCAGAAGGTTTGCGGTGTTTCCCAGCAACGTCTCAAGACCATGGACCATGGTATAGATATATATAGATATATATATTTTTTTTTTTGGGGGGGGGGGGGACAAGGGCCTTTACAGCAGCATCACCTAGTAATATATTTAAATGACTTTTGAAATGCATGATTTGGCTGCTCTGACCATTTTTTTCCTGTTATATCTGTTTGCCTGGTTAAATATAAAGAGAACTAATCTAATCTTGGGGATGTATACCTCACCAATAAAGAAAAAAAACAACATTTAACACACCAAAGGGCAGCTGAAAAGAAAAAAAATGTAGAGACTGTATTGTAAAAAAATATCAATGGGAATAAGTATAAAAAGACAACTCGTAAACCAAAAGAAGAATTATTTGAAACAAAATAGATTCTAATGAAAGGCCTATGTAATTAGCTAATGTGTGAACAAATGTGTCTCAGTTTCTGAAGCTGAGATGGCAGCCAATGTGCAAATTAGTTTATCCTCTAAACCAGACAGCCAAAACAAGTTGTCTGTGCCCACACTGCTTTAACACAAACCTGTAGCCAGACTGCCCAGGTTAGGGACAGTGTTGTTAGGCTTTGGGTTTGTTATTAGACAAATGCAACTTGCCATGGACAAAAATGTCACACATTTACAATATCATCTGATTGTATAATCCTTGTACAGTTACCTTTAGATTCTTCTTAAAAATATAATTTGAATACCCATATAAACTATCTAATTGATTTATATCCAGTCAGGTAGGCCCTGGCACTACATAGATATTGGAATATCTAAATTAGATTGTACAGTCAGACTGTAACATGAGAGGCGAGCCTAAGTGTTTGGACTTCCATCTGGGAGCAACATTGTGAACATGAGCAAAAATCAATGTGGAAAAAATCCTGAAGAAGCTGGACTAGATGACAGTAGTAATCAAGATGGAAAGAAAATAAAACACAGTATGAATTTACACCTATGTGTTACCTTTGAAATCAGTGAAAACACATAAAAACATATCAACATGTATTGGAACATACATTGCATTGCCTGTCAAAAAAATGTATTCACGCAATTTTTTCATGTATTTCCATTGACTTAAATTGAAAACACGTGTTTTAAATGGAGAGGGGAAATGCAGTCTTAGTAGTGATCTAGATTGTGTGCAGACAGAGGAAGTTGAAATTTACATTATTCAAATAGGCTTTTAATAGCTTGTGGCCAGATAATGTGCATTGAACATGTAGTGGTCACATTAATATACACTATATTGCCAAAAGTATAGGGACGCCTGCCTTTACACGCACATAAACTTTAATGGCATCCCAGTCTTAGTCTGTAGGGTTCAATATTGAGATGGCCCACCCTTTGCAGCTATAACAGCTTCAATTCTTCTGGGAAGACTGTCCACAAGGTTTAGGAGTGTTTCTATGGGAATGTTTGACCATTCTACCAGAAGCTCAGGCACTGATGTTGGACAAGAAGGCCTGGCTCGCAGTCTCTGCTCTAATTCATCCCAGAGGTGTTCTGTCAGTTTGAGGTCAGGACACATCCATGTCTTTATGGACCTTGCTTTGTGCACTGGTGCGCAGTCATGTTGGAACAGGAAGGGGCCATCCCCAAACTGTTGCCGCAAAGTTGGGAGAATGAAATAATCCAAAATGTCTTGGTATGCTGACGCCTTAAGAGTTCCCTTAACTGGGACTAAGTGGCCAAGCCCAACCCCTGAAAAAACAACTCCACACCACAATCCCCCCTGCATTAAACTTTAGACTTGGCACTATGCAATCAGGCAAGTACTGTTCTCCTGGTAACCACCAAACCCAGACATGTCCATCGGAATGCCAGACAGAGAAGCATGATTCGTTGCTCCGGAAAACATGTCTCCACTGCTCTGGAGTTCAGTGGCGGTGTGGTTTACACCATTGCATTCAACGCTTTGAATTGCATGTGGTAATGTAAGGCTTGGATGCAGCTGCTCAGCCATGGAATCCCATTCCATGAAGCTCCCTATGCATTGTTGTTGTACTAATCTGAAGACCACACGAAGTTTGGAGGTCTTCAGCTATTGACTCTGCAGACAAATGGTGACTTTTGCGCACTGTGCGCTTCAGCATGCACTGAGCCCATTCTGTCATTTTTTGTGAGTTGCTGTTGTTCCCAGTTGCTTCCACTTTGTTTTAATACCACTAACAGTTGATGGTGGAATATTTAATAGCAAGGAGAGTTCATGTATGGACTTATTTCACAGGTGGCAACTTATCATGATACCATGCTTGAATTCACTGAGCTCCTTAGAGCGACCCATTTTTTCACAAATGTTTGTAGAAGCAGTCTGCATGCCTAGGTGCTTGATTTTTTTACACCTGTGGCCATGGAGGTGACTGGAACACCTGAATTCAGTGATTTGGAGGGGTGTCCCAATACGTTTAGAAATATAGTGTAAATTTGATCAGTCCAGGAAACTAATTCATAGCAAGACTCACCCTGTAGCTGAAAGAGTTGCCTACAGGGCCCTGGAGGTGCCTGTAGCTGAAAGAGTTGTCTACAGGACATTGCCTGAGCATCCACCTGGTAGAACTTAGAGAAGGTATGAAGAGAAAAACAGGTAGCGACCTTTGAGAGGCCGATGTATGGTGCCTATAAGCCCAGGAAATGCTCATAAATCTGGTCTAATACACTTTAACTGGAAAGGGTGAATCCCAATCCTAAAGCTAGTGGGCTTGAACACTGATATGCCTGATCCACCAAGAGATTGTAGAATGAGAAGCAGGTTTTGCCAAGAACTTCTGAAATGACCAAGAGTGAGCCAGTTTGTCTGAAAGAAGATGTAGCTGGGAGTTAGACATGAACAGCACTGACCACATCAAAGCAATTTAGGGATATCTCCCTGGGATGAACTGGAGTAGGACAGAGAGATGGAAGAATAACGTTCTGGTTAAGGTGGGAGGTAGAAACTACCTTAGGAATAAAAAAGGCGCTAGGTCTCGAAACAACTTTGTCCTTGTAAAGAATCAGAAAGGTTCTTTACAAGATAAGGCAGCTAACTCAGACACTCATTTAGCAAGTGATGGCAATAAGAAAAGCCACTCTTTGAACTAGAGTAGAAAAGGTGATATCCCTATTAGGTTTAAATGTAGGTCTTTGAAGAACCATTACAACCAGGTTAAGATCCCACAGAGTCACTGGAGGCTGTACAGGTAAGAATAGAGGAAATACAAAACAATAAGTCTTTGAGATAAGTCACAACAGCTGAAATGTGTCCCTTGATGGTTAAAGCCATATGTTGATCCAACCCAGATTGTAGAAAGGTCAGGATCTGCCCCATGGAGTATTTCTTAGGATGAAAGTTTCTCACCTCGCACCATAGTAGGCAATATCCAGTGGTATCCCTTACATGCTGTGGACTAGCTTTCAGAAGTGTAGGAAAGTCAGAACGGCCTCATCTCATAATATCCTGGCTTCAACAGGCAAGTTGTCAAAGCCATTGGCACGGTTGGAGTACCACTGCCTCTTGGGCCAATTTGGTGCAAGGAGAATCATTAGTATGCCACCTATCCTATTCCTGAGGAGCAGATGAGAAAAGTGCTTTAGAGGGCATGGATCAGGTTGTTCTGATCTCACGTAGTTACCAGGGCATCCACTGTTTCTGCCAGAGGATCCCTGTATCTGGAGACTGCAGTTGTCCAGTTGGTTGTTGAAACTGCAAGTGAGGAGGTCCATATCCAGTGTTTTCCACCAAGACACAGGTCCTGGAACATCTCTGGGCGAAGGGAACATTCTCCCGAGTCCAGGTATTTACAGCTAGGGTAATCCTCTTGCCGCTTGTTCATGACAAGAATATGGATGGCAGATGAGGCTGGAACTTGAAGTTTTGCCCAAGACAGAATCTGTTCTGCTTCTCTTTCTGCAGCCATACTTTTGGTTTCTCCCTGATGATTGATTTACACCACTGGTGTGGTGTTGTCCAACTGAACCCTGATTTAATGACTGTGTAGTCAAGAAGTCCAGCATTGAAGGGACAGATAAATCCCTCCCTAGATTGGAACTCTAGCTTGTAGCTCCTGGGCACTACATATTTTATCCACACATCAGAAGTACTGTCAGTCCAAGTGTCTGCAAAGGCTAATAGACTTCCCCCCGCTTTAGAAAGTGGGGGCATCACCTCCTTGTGAGTAGGACTTGTCCAGAGTATGAGTAAACTGGGTTCCAGATTTCAGCCTAGATTTAAAAGCTTTTTTTCCCATTAGAATTAGTTTGGCTTAGGTCTCTTTTGTTAAAATGTATTTGTGCAGCCAGTGACTTTTTTTTAATAAAGTTTTAAGGAGAAGTCCCAAATAGACATTCTTAATCGAGGAACATATGGATCATTCACTTTTTATATTAGTGTTCGCCGACCAGTATTTTAGCCAGAGGGTCCACTGCATATTAATAGACAGGAGACTCATTCTGGAAATGGGATCATCTACAAACGCTCCATAACTGACTGTTCAGTAAGGATGGAATTGAGTTCCTTAGATTATTTCTTAGACCACAGTCATAAGGTTTGGCAAATTGCCATTACAGTGATAGCAAGGCCTGCTAGGGAAAGAAGTAAAGAGTTTTCAGACAACCAGATCTTTAAACACCATCAGGAACAGTCAGAGTTTTTTTCTTTTTTTGGATACGAAATGGATGGGTTTGCAATGGGAATGGCCTACGTCTGTGTGAACTCTTCCTTCATGGGATATTGCTTAGTAAAGTGTTACCGAGGAAAAATGGAAACTATTATCCTGCCAGAAAGGTTCGGACAGTCTTGGAACCTGTAAGGGAGCACAGACTGGTAACGGGTGGTTTTAGATGCAGGTTGCTCCAGTATTAAACATGTTTGCACCGTGTCAATAAATGGTATCTTTAAGCCTAGGAGTTATGTAAGCATAGCTGAAGAAAGCTCCTTCCTGGATTTAGCAGAGGAGGGAGGCACACCTGAGGGAGCTAAGGAAGACTCAGAGGAGTGAGTGGGCTCAAGCAAGGGATAACAGTTAAAGCTTTCTGCTCTAGCAAGACTGCTAGAGAACTGTGAGCTGGAGAGGCTCTCTTTGCACTTAGAATCTGACATGCGGTACAAATAAGGCCAGAAGCGCATGAGGTACTCACAACCAGCTGTGGAAGCAGGAGAGTTTATATGGCCAGGTCACTGTAAGGCAGCAGTAAGGACAAACCAAGGAAAACCCTTGACCCTTGCAGGGAGAGCAGTGGAGGGAAATCTCACTCTGAAAGGCCCAAAGAGGCAGTGAAAGTGCTCATGCCACAACTGTGACTAATGTAGAACTTAAAGCCTAAGTACAGCCAAAATCAAAAACTGAAAAATCATTACAAGGGACTTAACTTACAGTCAGTAAGATGTGTTCCGTGTACTAATTCTTCTTCTGTTAGTAATAATATTTTTTTCCATCCTGCCCCACCCCTGCCGCTCTAATGTTCCAGAGCAGTGGGAGTTAATACTACCAAAGGGCTGCCACAGGCTCCCTTCAAGAGAGCTTGACTATGCCTGCCCTTTCTGCCCATACTACAGCTTCTATGATTGGAAAAGGACCTAAGAATGGAGGGGACAGAGCTAGCAATCATTATTATTGCATTTACTTATATAGCACTGTCCATTTACGCAGCGCTTTACATATATATTGTACATTCACATCAGTCCCTAACCCTCAAGGGGCGTACAATCTAAGGTCCCTAACTCACATCCATCCAGGGACAATTTAGACAGGAGATAATTAACCTACCAGCATGTCTTTGGAGTGTGGGAAAAAACTGGAGTACCCGGATGAAACCCACACAGGCACAGGGATAACATGCAAACTCCAGGCAGGTAGTGTCGTGGTTGGGACTGGAACCTAGTGCAGCTAGGCGGAAGTGCTGCCCGTCCTCCATTCATAGATGGTGTCAGGGCTCTAGACCTGTAAAGCACTCTGTGGCTAAAAAGCCAGTACACAAGGTGTCTGGAGAGTGCCACAAGTAGAGCCCAGCACCTGAAGGCCCAAGTATGAGTCACATCTCAGCAGCATAATGAAGAAATCCTGATTGAAAAACAAATAGTCTTGATAAAAGTGAAAAGAAGTGAAAAGACATTCTCATAAGAAAAAACTGAAGCACCGTGGGAGGGGTTTATACCGGCCTGCCAACATTTTTGTGTGTGCCAATGTTCAAATCCTTCTAAAGGAAGCAGTTTAATCCAGTGTCCCTGAACTCTACTGCTCCTGTGTTCCCTGATTAAGAAAAACCTTTGACATGTGTAATGTTCCGAAGCAGCAGTTGCAGAATTTTATAGTGCTGAAAAATACCTACAGACATGGATATAAACTCATTTGCATAGCTGATAGCACGTATACAGACAAAACCATTAGCAAATTTGCATGGCTAACATCATAGCTTTTCATGCATCAGTTGGAAATTGTGAATGAAACATCATGCAGGAAATGAATTGGTGGAAGCCTTAGGCCTTGTTCACACCATACGTGCAGAAAAACAGATGGAAACTGATGTGCAGATTTCACTTGCAGAGACATCAGTTTAACTTAGTTTTCATGCGCACTTCAGTGAGCTTTATACACATTGCAGATTTCTGCACAGAAAATCTGAACGTGAAACTAGTGTTGTGTTGTGAACTGGTCACATAGAGAACAATTGATTTTGTTGTGCCCTTGCAGAACACGTGCAGAAAAACTCTCTGCACCATGGTGTGAACGAGTCCTTAATGCCAATTCACAAACACTGAAGACAATTGGAACTAATGAAGCTAGGGTTCTAGTTTTGCTGTGTAAATGATTTCCTTTATATTGTAATCCAAAAGATTGACTGACAGTCTGACCTTACCATGGGTCACTTTTAGGACCAAAATTAATAGTGAGGTAGAATATGGTAGCATTCAAATAATTCAAGTTAATACAGTAACACGTTTCAGGAGTAAAAATAGGGATTCACTTGTTGCACAAATGGTATATACTATGTATTAACATAAAATGAAAATATTAGTTTAGATGTGGACTTTCACACTTGATCCAGGTGTACAAAAAATGTACTCATAATGATCTCAGGAACTATCAGTGGAAAAAGGCAGTCTATTTTAATCCTACACAGGACAGAACACAGTGAGGTTGATTCACTGAGGGCTAGTTCACGTTAGATGCAGTCCAGTGTGCTTTTTTTTCTGCATCAAAAATGCATGCACGGCATTTTCCATGTATTCCAATGGCCCTAGTTCACACCAGTGCAGTCAGTTTCAGTTTCCAGTGCTGAAAAAAAAGAACATGCTGCATTTTTTCTGCACAGAACTGTACTTGAACATAGCAAACCGCATCAAAACTGCACCAGAACGGAGTGTGGTGTAAAGTGTAAGCAAAAATGTATCCGGAATGCATCCAGAGTGCGTTTTTATGGTGTGAATTGGCCCTTAGGGTAAATATACTATGCACTGCAAGTGCAGTTGCTTTAGATTCGAGGGGAAGCTCTGAAATGAGGCGAAGCTCTGCTGATTTCTTTCATCCAATCATGTGCAAGCAAAAATTATGTTTTTTTATTTTCTTTGCTTTTCCTCAGATCTAGAGAAACTGCAATTTCTCTGCACTTGCAGTGCGCAGCCTATTTGTCTTTAGTAAAGCAACCCCAGTGTAATTTCATCCCTGTATACACTATATTGCCAAAAGTATTGGGACGCCTGCCTTTACACCCACATGAACTTTAATAGCATCCCAGTCTAATCCGTAGGGTTCAATATTGAGTTGGCCCACCCTTTGCAGCTATAACAGCTTCAACTCTTCTGGGAAGGCTGTCCACAAGGTTTAGGAGTGTGTCTATGGGAATGTTTGACCATTCTTCAAGAAAGTCAGGCACTGTTGTCTGACGAGAAGTCCTGGCTCGCAGTCTCCGCTCTAATTCATCCCAAAGGTGTTCAGTCAGGTTGAGATCAGGACTGTGCAGGCCAGTAAAGTTCCTCCATCCCAAACTCGCTCATCCATGTCTTTATGGACCTTGCTTTATGCACTGGTGCGCAGTCATGTTGGAACAGGAAGGGACCATCACCAAACTCCCTTCACTGGAACTAAGAGGCCAAGCCCATCCCCTGAAAAACAACCCCACACCATAATCCCCCCTCTACCAAACATTACACTTGGCACAATGCAGTCAAACAAGTACCGTTCTCCTGGCAACTGCCAATCCTAGACATGTCCATCAGATTGCCAGACAGAGAAGCGTGATTTGTCACTCCAGAGAACATGTCTCCACTGCTCTAGAGTCCAGTGGTGGCGTGCTTTACACCACTGCATCCGATGCTTTGCATTGCACTTGGTGATGTAAGGCTTGGATGTAGCTGCTCGGCCATGAAAACCCATTCCATGAAGCTCTCTACACACTGTTGTTGTGGTAAACTGAAGGCCACATGCAGTTTGGAGGTCTTTAGCTATTGACTCTGCAGGCAGTTCGCGGCTTCTGTGCTCTTCAGCATGCACTGACCTCGCTCTGTCATTTTACGTGGCCTACCACTTCGTGGCTGAGTTGCTGTTGTTCCCAGTTGCTTCCACTTTGTTATAATACCACTAACAGTTGACCGTGGAGTATTTAGTAACAAGGAAATTTCACGGATGGACTTATTGCACAGGTGGCAACCTATTACAGTACCACGCTTGAATTCACTGAGCTCCTGAGAGCGACCCATTCTTTCACAAATGTTTGTAGAATGTTTGCCTAGGTGCTTGATTTTGTATACATGTGGCCATGGAGGGGATTGGAACACCTGAATCCTATGATTTGGAGGAGTGTCCCAATACTTTTGGCAATATAGTGTTTATTTGACTTGGCAATATCAGTCCTGTCACTTACCTGACAGTTATCTCTATGCATACATCATTCTAAAATGAAATGGAGATGCTTGCATTTAGTACCTGCAGTATTTGCATAGTAGAATTCTCTTCCTTATCATCTGGATAGGACATTTCTGCACTGCAAAACATATTTGGAAATGTTTAGACATCACTGAATGCACCAGCAAGGTACATACTATTTTACTTGTTTGCATTACTAGTTTTCCATTCTTTCATTTTACAGCCCTTTATATCTCATTTTCTGAGATAGTTGTCTGCCTCCTGGCATTGCATTCATGGCACAACTGCTTTGTATATGCCTGATAGGGCTCTAGCCAATTTTTAGTCTTTATAGTAGAGCAAGGCACCAGTATTATAGTGTCACCTGCCCTCTAGTGGATCTTTCAAAGTAATACATGGAGAATACACTCCAAAGGATTCCCGGAAATTGTCACAGTGGGAATGGGAATGGAAATATATAATTCCTTCAGTATCCCAGACAGTAGAGATCCAGCAGGAATTCAGAACATTCCTTCCTCTACCTAAAATTAGTAAAATATTTTTTTTGGAGTTCCACATTTAACAGATGCCATACTTGCATTCTTACTGTCTTATTACTCATGGACAGTGCTAACATATGCTAATAGCTTTAACTCCAGCTTGTTGCCTGACTGCTCATCTATTAGCATTTTGATTTATTTTTAAAGATTGTTCTATATTTTCTAGACCAATATTTCTTTGTTAGAAAATACATGTCATCCACCCTTACTTCAATAAGATAATCTATGTATCTTTACTTTTCTAAAATGTGTTTGGTATGTGTTAACACAAAGTAATACTACAGTATAATATCCTAAAATAGAAATTTCATCAGACAAAACATCACATAGTTGTAGAGATGTCAATGAGGTCTTCTGTGCCTTTCAGATGATGACCTAGTAGTATTGTATCTGGAGTGGGTACTAGCACAGAAACATAGAAGACTGATGGCAGAAAACAACCACTTGGTCTATAGAGTCTGACATTTTTCTTTTTAACCTTTTTATTTTTAGGATAGACCAGCGTTTTTCAACCACTGTGCCGCGGCACACTAGTGTGCCGTGAGATATTGTCTGGTGTGCCGTGGGAAAAATTCCAATTTCATCTGTAACATGTGGCTTCGGCTCACAAATAGACCAATCATTAGAATCTAATGATTCAGTGGTCGGCAAGCCGCGGCTCGCGAGCCACATGCGGCTCTTTACCCAGTCTAATGCGGCTCTTCTGTGTGCCGGGCGCCTGCTCCCCTCCCTCCTCTCGGTCGGCCGCTCCCCTGCCTCCTCTCGGTTGGCAGCCCCAAAAGTCCGCGCGGACCTTTTAATCCGGCTTGCGGATGTGGCTGTCAGGATGTGTGTAGGCGGGGCAGCGTGCCGAACGTGAGGGGAGGGGAGCTAGGCTCCTCTCACAGTCCGCCCTGAAGACCCGAACGGCGCGGGAAGACAGCGAGAGGAACGCAAAAGGTAAGTGAATTGACACGAGGGACTTGGCTTACTAGAAGGGGGGGGGGGGAATAGTACTGTGGGGGATGAAATACTATATGAGGGATGAATTACTTTATGAGGGATGAAATACTATATGGGGGGATGAAATACTATATGGGGGATGAATTACTATATCAGGGATGAATTACTATATGAGGGATGAAATACTATATGGGGGGATGAAATACTATATGGGGGGATGAAATACTATATGGGGGGATGAATTACTATATGAGGGATGAAATACTATATGGGGGGATGAAATACTATATGAGGGATGAAATACTATATGGGGGATGAATTACTATATGAGGGATGAATTACTGTATGAGGGATGAAATACTATATGGGGGGATGAAATACTATATGAGGGATGAAATACTATATGAGGGGATGAAATACTATATGGGGGGATGAAATACTATATGGGGGATGAAATACTATATGAGGGATGAAATACTATATGAGGGATGAAATACTATATGAGGGATGAATTACTATATGAGGGATGAAATACTATATGGGGGGATGAAATACTATATGGGGGGATGAAATACTATATGGGGGGATGAAATACTATATGAGGGATGAATTACTATGGGGGATGAATTACTATATGGAGGATGAATTACTATATGGGGGATTAATTACTATGCTTACTATGGGGGAATATTACTATACTTACTATGGATGACACATACACATCATTCATCTACTCTTGGTCCGGCCCCCGGGTCCAATTATAAAATACTTTATTATTTCATAATAAAGTAATTATAAAATAATTTCTTTGTGTTTGATTCCTATTCAAGAGAATTACTTTATATATAGTCAATATAGGCACAGAGGTAAATTTTTTTAACATTTTCTAATGGTGGTGTGCCTCGTGATTTTTTTCATGAAAAAAGTGTGCCTTTGCACAAAAAAGGTTGAAAAACACTGGGATAGACCAATGTTATTTCAAGCATGTTTAAATTCATGTATGGTTTATTGAATCGCCTATTCTACTGGAAGTCTCTTCTAAGTATCCACTACTCTTTTGGTAAAATAAATGTTTCTAATTATACTCTTGAACTTTCCTTTTTTTAGTTTAAGAGCATACCCCTATATAAACCAATGTCTTTAAAGGCTAAAAGTAGCATTACTATTAGATATCAGAAATGTTGAGTCTATACACTCACAGTGCCTTGCTAAAGATTCAGTCCCTTGATGAATTCCCCCAATACACTGATTATTTGCCACACTGGAATGCTATTTCCTCTAGTATTTTAAAGCAATGATACTCAAAATTACTTTTAATGGGACATTGTTTTATGTTAGAAATATTAGCTAAAGCAATCAAAACTGAAATGCAGTGTGCATAGTTAAAAAAAAAACCCACGCATTGTGAAAAAAACACATTTGTCTAGTCAGGGCATAGCTGCCTTACATTGCCCTTTTACAGCAAACCATTAGATAACTCCCACATTTTCTAATTAAAAACCACACTGGTAAGGGAGTATTATTCATGCTGTGAAACTGGATCTTTGGTGTGCCAAAAACACTTAGCAGCTTTCCAGATACGTTGTTTATGTTTTTGAATGTCCTAGTGGATACTGATATTAACTATTGAAGTGAAGTCAGCAAGATGCCATCACACTCTGAAAGATCCAAAGCATAGGTGCTCTAGTGACCCATATATAAGGAAAGTGTAATAGTCTGAGGCCAATTTTTGCTTTAATTATTCTCTCTCATGTGAAAGAAGCCTAAAACCCCACATAAAATGGCATAAAATGATAAAGTATAACATGAATGTTCAAGATTTTCTGTTTAACTGCCAAGAAAAACTTAAAAAAACAAACAAACCAGGCCACATCTAACAAAAGAAAACACCATACCTACATTTAGACATGATTATGGTAACATACGGAGTGGCTGCTTTTATTATTGGGCACTGTACATCTGGGTAAAATAGAAGGACTATTGTTTGATGTGAAGTATAAAAATGGAGTGAGCACAACAAAATCGGAGCTTTTAAATTCAGCTAGAAATTCATAAAGGAAAGGTTATATACAATGTTTCCCAGTGCAATGCATAATGGACAATAAAAAACACATAACAATAAAAGCATGGTGGGGTTTTCCTGCCTAAAGCCGTCCATAAATGGAGCGACATTCATCCCTGCAACCATGGATTTCAGGAAGGAAATACCTTAATTCTCCCATGAACACAGTCAGTGTTGATGGGAGAATCCCTCCTGCAGAGCTATTGTGTCTCTCCACCAGGAAAACACAGTGATTACTGCTAGTGGCTATAAAGCCGGCCATAGAAGGTTTGAATTGAGATTTGAACCATGTATGGGCAGGCTGAGTGTACCCAAGTTTATCGATTGATCAACTTGGGTACAACCTGCCTGTCAGATTTTACATTCGATTATTGCTAGCGGGTATTATAGCGTCTAGCAGTAATCACTCTGTTCTCCTGGCAGGAGAACACAATAGCTCCGCAGGAGGGATTCCCCCATCAACACTGAATGTGTTGATGGGGGAATCCAGCTATTTTCTTTGATGCAACTAGTGGTTACAGCAAAGAGAATCGCTCTCTTTTTGGCCCGGCCTAATAGGCACTAACACAAATTGCATGTAAAATCTGACAGGCTGGTTGTACCCGATCGATCAACTTGGGTACAACCAGCCTGCTCATACATGGTATGAATCTTGGCCGGTCCCTGCTGAACCGGCTGAGATTCAAACCATCTATGTCCGGCTTAAGACTGAAACCAACCTAGTTATAGATAATATTGATTTGGTATGATGATGGTATATCAACATAGATTGTGAATATTAACAAAAGCTGTGGAATGTATCCATGGTGTTTAATATCTTTACTTTCCCTTGTTACTAAGCTGCTTCCTTACTTTTTAAAATGAGTAGTTTACATTGCACTTATCCTTGCATACCTGGCTAACGTTCACATTTATTTTAGACATTGTTATTTCTCATTCCCTTCTTATCTCCGTATTTCTTTCCTACCTTAGGCCCTCCTCCAAGCCTCATCGGGATGACGTCTTCTGTACCTCCAGCTCTCCTACCCCGTGCAGCTCTAACTGCTCCCTCTTCTGTACACACAACCAATGATACCACTATGGAGTCCTCACAACCTACATTGACCCCTGAAACCACTGGTCCTTCAGCTTTGAAAGCTGCTTCTCTGATGGGGGCTCCTTTTATGCCTTTTTCACTTGCTCCAGCTGCCACTCCCCTCTTCAGCCCCCAAATCCAGGGCCCCTACTTTCAGCAGTTGTATGGTTTAAAGAAGCGTCTATTTCCAATTAATCCTGTCATTCCCCATACACTTCTAGGGCTGCTTCCAGCTCCCCTCAAGCTGGCACCTGAGATATCATCACCCCGCAAACCAGAACCATCACAGACAAAAGTAATGAACGAATACAGTGCAGAATCTAAAGAGGGAGAGGAGGAAAGTGTGGATCGAGATGACGACCTAGATGATGAAGATATACCAATGGTGGATGTGGCAATTAGATACCAATGCCAAAATTGCAAGACTTCTTATGACGAAGAGGGGGAAGCAGAAGCTCATCAGCGTTCAGGCTGTTACACTGGTCTTCTTCCGCACCCACCTCCATTCAGAGTGAGGGTCTGTACCTATCACTGCCTGTCCTGCCAAGTGCTACTGCAGGGTCCTGAAGCTCGAAGCCAACACTTGAGGTCACAGCAGCACCGTGCACAAAGTGCATGCAGTGATGGAGCATCCTCTGCAATACCTCAACTCAGGCCAAAGAGTGCTGCTACCTCCGTGCTCATGGCTTTATAGAGACACTCTATGTCTGTCTCACACTACAGACAAGCTTTCGGGCTGTCTTTTATCTTATTTCACTTAGTGTGTTTGTTTAATTTGCCTCCTAGAGTGTTTGTATTTGATCCCTTTCTGTGTATGTGTCTCATTCTCAGTGTCTCCCTATTCGTGTGTGTCTGTTACAGAATAAGCATTCCCTCACTCAAGAATGCTTCCTTAACCTTCATCTGCTGGAGTGACACTATCTCTGCTCACTTGACTGTCTAACTGTTTTGACTCTGTGTCTCTCCAGCAGGGAAGTAAACTCAAAGAAATACATCACAACACAGGCCAAAAAGAAAACAAAAACCCTTTAACCTCTGCATAGAATAATGAGAACCCAAAGCTTTTCTGCATTTCCTGATTCTGGTGCCAAAATAAGAGTGACCTCTCCCTGTCTGTGGACATTCTACCAAAATCCCTGATGGTCAGAGATGGAATGACTGGACCATAAACCAATGAACAGGGGGAGGTAAAAAAAACAAAAAAAAAACTGAATATATATGTATAACCAAAAGTTCCGTGACATAAGGAACCAAACACAAAGGCAATGCCCACTCTTCTGTTACACATGCATGTACACATATGTGTACATAGAGAATTGGGGGATTTTATTTCAGATGGGGGATATAGCAACTCTCCACCAATGACTTGAACTTTGTTATACTTGGGGACTGATGACAGCACTCCAAGAACTCTTGCTGTGATGCTTTAACCATTTGTGGAGGGGACAAGGGAAGGGCTTTAACTTTTTTGGGGAGGGTAATGGGGGGAGGGACATTTTTCACGCCCTTGCTCCCCTGTATCGCTCTCCCCATACCTCACTCTCAATGTTTTAAGCTTGGGGTATTTGGGGGGAGGGGGTCAGGATGATCAACCACCAAACAAGGACACATAACAAAAAAGTAACTAAAACGTTTGAATCCAAAGTTGCATAAAAACAAAAAAAACAAAAAATCACACCAAAAAAAAAAGGAAAAAATGGACGGGAAGATGGAAACCTGAAAATGGACAATTATTTGTATTATGGGTATGAGGAAAATGCTGGGTCACTGCATATAGTTCATCACTCTGAGCAGCGTGGGATCTGTACATAAACAGACGTATGTCTGACACGGACTTTTTTATTCTCACAGCCACCATGTAGGATTATTAACACTAATGTATACGACTTTAAGTCATTTGCTTTCTTCATTTTTGTCATTTCAAACTGCTCACATTTCTTTGTTTTGATTATGTCTTCCTTAATACACGGTACAATTGTTCTTTAGCCATTTTTTAAACAATTCTAGTTATCTTTTTGTAATATTATGAAAAGATTTTTTTTGAGATGTAATATTTTTTTTCAAAAACATTTAATAATTTATTCTTTGATGTTAACGGAATAAAAATATGTAACTAGGGAATGGCTCTTTTTAGCCAACCAGTTGCATATAACACATACTTATGGGAGGTAGATAAAAAAAAGTTGCTATCTTTAGTTTGTAAACAAACAATGATCACCCTTTAAACCTGTATGCTGAAATCAGTTCACACAGCAACCTAAAATTGTACCGTGTATGGCAACATGTATTAAAATATTATTTTTATAGCTCAATGAATTAGGCCTTGATTACATCAATAAGCAAAAAGTGCAGTTTCCATATGTTATAAAATATGGAAACTGTTACAACTAAATATTAATTTATCATTTTTGCAGTAGTGTTGAATGTAAGCTGCTAAAAGAAAAACAGGCCAATTTTCTAGCATGGTTTCTTAAGAAGAATTCCTTTAGCTGCCCTTGCAACATGGGTTGGAACAAGATGGTATGAACAGACCTATATTCTGCTATACACATGGCAGTTTAGGGATCTTTTCATCCACCTTCAATCAAGAAAAGGATACGATTCAATTAAATGGTCCATGGCAAACTTCCACCAATGGTTTGCATTCATTTCAAGGAAAGAAGTCAAATGCAGTCAAAAGAAACCAGCTTTCATCAAAACTGGATTGCTTTTGAGATGTGTTTATTAATTTGTTGTCGCACATTTAGTATACCTTTAAAGTGCATTAGAACTGGCTTGTGTGGAGTAGTAAAATGCAGCTCAAGTGCAGCAAAAAAGTACAAAAACAAAACATGATGTATGGCAAATGGAAAAATAAATGCTAGTTAACATTGATCCATATAACCCAAAAATCACACACTGCACTCCAGATGCTTAACATGCAGCAGAACCAAATTCCTGTGTACAAAAGACCGTAGACAACCTATGGTACTAGAGTTTTTTGGACTTCCTAGTACATCATAGACATATTTGAACATTTTTGTCCTAATAGTACCATCTATATGTGTTTTTATGATGGCCACAAGTATTAGCAGCATTCTTTTTCCCCAAAAAGAGGTACAGGTCCAATAAAATGAATATATAAATACGTAATGATGAAAATAAATTTGATTTTGATTCTCTCATATGTTACAGGGGTATATTGACTTTTCTGGTTTAACAATTATTGTGGCCTAGGCACAAGAGGCCTTCACAAATCTAGATCTTGCAGTTATATACCAAATGTGAAACCATAGGTTGTCTATTGCTGTTCTACCAGTCAGTAGTCAACTGGCTTTCCTCTAGTGTGTATCTGTATATTTTTTCAAATGTATGACAATTTATAGAATGTACTTTTGTCATTTGTTTTGATATTCATATCATTTCACTCATCAATTATTTTTAGACCAAATTTCATTCTCTCAGTTTACTGTTGGTTTCTCCCATATGTTCTCAAAATGTATCTCCGTAATCTCCAAAGATGTCAAAGACTGACTGCCCTCTCTTCTTTGTAAAGTTTAGAAGCCTTATTGGTTAATCTCTGAATTCACTCACTTGTTACTAGCTGTATAAACAGGTATAGTGGCCTGGACTAAAAGCTTTACTATATATCTTCCTAATATAAAACCAACAAAGGTTCTGATATATTTTACATGCGAGCAGAGGTCGGATATCCAATTCTGTATTACCAAGGTTAAGTATTTCATTTTAGGAGTTATTCACTTCTTACAATAGATTATCTGCATGGTAGTGTTGAACTTAGATGGCGAAAGGTATCAGAAAATAACTCCACCTTAGTTCATGTAGTAAACACATTGCTACCCAATATAAAGCACAGGTACACAGAGGAGCTCGGACAATGCACAGTGCATGCAGCCTGATTACAAAAAACATAGACAATTTTATCAACACACTGCATGTAGATTTTCAGAGCAATTCTACACCCGGTTTTCTTATGCATACTAATGCACACATAATGACAGCTATGGTATTTGTACACTTAAAATTGATTAATTAACATACAGAAGCAGTCACTGATGTAATGCTACACTAGCATTAAGTAGTATATTATAAGCTATACACTAACATGGCAATACAGAGGTTAAAAGCAGACGTACCCACCTTAATGTTTAAGAACTACTGACTCCCATGACAACACTGTTCTATACAGTGGCATAATATAATAAAATGGAGTCATGTGAGAGGGTTGAAACATACAAGGATTCCATCAAAAGAAGATGCTTGGATGGCCTTTTGTTTGCTTTCAGATTAACGTGAAAGACAACGCATATTTCTTTCTATTTCGTTCGTTACGCGCATGTATTAAGACATGTAGATGTACAGATGGTCTTACCCACTCTTGATATGTTTGATTACACACTACTAATGAATATGCTGATGCATTAATAAATCGCTGTAATACTGCATCACACAAACAGTACGTGAGTAGAATCTGTTTCACAACTGCGAAACAGACACCTGCCAGGCCTGATTTTTCTTGGTTTTATCCTCGCTATAAGATCTTTTTGTCACCCCATTGACATACCATCATCATCTTGTGTCCTCTTTGTCTTCCTGTTCTCAGTTATGTCACATGCTCTCTGTCTACTGTTTGTCCCTCATATATTTGCTGTGTTCATGAGTCGAATGTTACATGGGTACAAAGAGTAAAAAGAACAGACTGGGCCTTGAAAATGCTTATTATTTTGTCAAACTGCAATTTGTAAAAAAAAAAAAAAAAATCTGAATCTTGTACTGTTATGGTAACTGGTGCCAATACTCAAAGTTCTGCTAACACAGAGCATGTAGCTAGCTAGTGTTAGCTCTCAATCTCCCTGTATCTTCAGATTGTCTGGTGACCAGCTGCTCACCCAACTTGGATTGTCGCATGCAAAGAGTTTGAGGAATTTTTCAGAGTGATGTATAAATGGTTAAAAAAATATAAAAACTAAATTTAAAATGTTGCTGCTGTGTATGTCTTTTTTTTTTTTTGTAAATCTACCCGTGTAATTAATCTGAAGGAGGTTTACTGACTGTCACTCTAGCCACATGAGGACAGATCCAAGGGATGTCAAGGATTTTTCCTCCATGAACGTGGTCCTAATGGTAAAATGGAACATTTTGGTTTTATGATAATTTGTTTCTCACCGTCTTCCAGATGCCTCTGGTCCCCTTGCCTTGGAGTTTCAATGATGGTCGTTCTTGAATATCTCATGAAGGTCTCCTTGAACATGGGCAAGTTTTCCCATGGCATTGCCGTTGTCGTAGGCAGGCCAATATGGCAACACTTCACATGCTCACTTAACAGCACGTACGTATGGACAAATGACTCGTACATACACCGAAAGACATTTTGTGTAGCATGAGCAATTAACAATGATAAAATCAATAGACTGTACCCATGTGCCATCCTCTTCTATCCCTTATCTTTGCCACTTCTCATTACATATCCTTTATCGCTTTTTGGCACTCGATTTCGTGCATAGTCTGTACGGCACAATAATAAGTACCAGGTGCCAGCTCTGAGGGGGTCGCGTCTGTGCCAGCTTCTCCGCCAGCGTTTGTATTTCTGCCAACTCCGCTATCTGCCTCTTTCTGCCCATCTCATTCTGTCAATGCATATCTCACACAGACTTGCTCCCTGTCTGTGTATCTCTCTGCCCCACACACTCTTTCTGTGTGCCAGGCTCTCTGCCCGGATATGCGCACACAGGGCACAGACAAACAGATGCAAATACATGAACATGCACACAGATGGTCATTGCCCACAGCTGCCAGCTCACACCTCAGGGAACAGTAGTGGGTGAGTTGGTGGGGGTGAGATATATACGGTTCGATATTGGTGGGAGGGTAGAGGAGATGCTGTTTTTTCGATGGCGGATGCATCTGCTACTCTGCGCACTCTCCTTTCTTCGTCACCGCGCGCTCTTTCCCTGTTGTCTCTTGCAGTCTGTCATCTTGAAGGGGGCAGGTACAGGCTGGCTCGGTGCCACTCACATGAACCCCCCATCACCGCTCTCTGCTCCCTCCTTACACACAATTTCTAGCAACCCCCTCATCATCACCACACAGCATTAATTAGCCGGAGAATTCATTATACTCACAAATCCTAATTAACACAAACAGCCTAAGGGGAATTAGGAAAACCCGTCACGGCAAAGGAAGGGTTAACCAGGGCTGCTTAGTTTTCTGTGTGCCATAATAAAGCGATTTCTTCTTTTTGCATATTGCAGGTATGATACATATTTTAGGTGCCTTAGTACAAGAAGATGGGCTTGAAATGAAGCAGGACTGGAGAAGGCAGGGATAAAAAAAGTCAAGGTAAAACATCGCCACCTGCAGGACATTTGGAGACTGCAATATTTCAATATAATGCAAGCATTCTATTTTTTCAAGCAGTTAAAAAAAAATCCCACCTACTGGAAGCTAGGAAAACAATTCAATTTTATTACAAGTACCCAAGCCTGAACACTTTCCCAGATTATGGCTGCTCAGCATGAGATATTAAATGTACTTCTGGCTGTGTGTCACACCCAAAATAAATATATAATCAGTTATATCAAATCTGAAAAATGCAGCACACTAATTTGTTCTGTTAGCAAAACATTCTTTGACGTTGCTGTCACCTTCATCTAAGTGTCTTTTTTAAACCAAATATCCCATTGTGCTTTGAGTTACTGATATGTCCCTTCAGGAAAGTTATTGACTTCGCATACTTCCAACACTGAATTTCCATTGTGTGTAAATGACAAACGCAGGCGCATTCGGAGAGGAACCTGAAAAAAAAATAATGTAATGAGAGAGAGTACTGAGTGAGACATACTAATTTTAGAGAACAAATCACTATTCAAACTAGTCACCCAAGTTCTTTTTTAATATACAGTGTAAAAATCAGAGTTTTACCAGATTAAATACAGATTTGAACGTTTACTCAGTATTATATATTTATAAACATACAAAGATTCATATTCAGTATATATGTGATTTTATTGTTATTCATCCCCAGTCATAGTAATGTGATGACTTGTGTACCTTTTGGGGGTTCAGCACACGAATGGACTGTGTAACTGATCCTTCACCAGAAGCTGCAAGTACATTACCACTGGGAGCTTGAAGCTGTAGCTGAACACTCTGTAAGACGAAAAGAACAATTCACAATATATTATTCACAATAATTTGCAAACAATAAACGTATTAATGATCACAAAGTAGTTGCATGTTCATAAAAAATCACAGGTTCTTAGACTCAAAACTTTTTTTTGGTACTGAAAAGGGACCTCTAAGTTTCTTATATTTTACCATAATAGATGCATTATTTTTAGAGGTGAACTCCAGTCAAACAGCTAAATACATACAGTTGTGTCCAAAATTATTCAACCCCCACTGAAATTGAGTGTTTTGGCCAGTTTGACATTGCTTTTGATCATTCAGTCATCTTGCTTACATTTACATTAAAGAGGCACTTGTAGGTCAGACAAATATAACATAACAGTTATAATGAAATAACCACAAATGTCTTTTCTGTGCTCACAGCATTATCAGTTTTATTCAACCCCCAAGTGACATTCAATCTTAGTACTTAGTACAGCATCCTTTTACAGTTATAACAGCTTTTAAACGTGAAGCATAGCTTGACACAAGTGTCTTGCAGCGATCTACGGGTATCTTCGCCCATTCTTCATGGGCAAAGGCCTCCAGTTCAGTCACATTCTTAGGCTTGCGCACTGCAACTGCTTTCTTTAAGTCCCACCAGAGGTTCTCAATCGGATTTAAGTCTGGTGACTGCGATGGCCACTCCAAAATGTTCCAGCCTTTCCTCTGCAACCATGCTCTAGTGGACTTGGAGGTATGCTTGGGATCATTGTCCTGTTGAAAGGTCCAACGTCTCCCAAGCCTCAGGTGTGTGACGGACTGCATCACGTTTCCATCCAATATCTCCTGGTACTGAAGAGAATTCATGGTACCTTGCACACGCTGAAGCTTCCCTGTACCTGCAGAAGCAAAACAGCCCCAAAGCATGATTGACCCTCCACCATGCTTCACAGTAGGCAAGGTGTTCTTTTCATCATAGGCCTTGTTCTTCCTCCTCCAAACATAGCGTTGATCCATGGGCCCAAACAGTTCTAATTTTGTTTCATCAGTCCACAGAACACTATCCCACAACTTTTGTGGTTTGTCCACATGGCTTTTGGCATACTGCAGTCGACTCTTCTTATTCTTTGGAGACAGCAAGGGGGTACGCCTGGGAGTTCTGGCACGGAGGCCTTCATTACGCAGTGTGCGTCTTATTGTCTGGGCTGAAACTTCTGTACCCACATCTGACAAATCTTTTCTCAGTTCCTCAGCAGTCACACGGGGACTTCTCTCCACTCTACGCTTCAGGTAGCGCACAGCAGTCGAAGTCAGCATCTTCTTTCTGCCACGACCAGGTAGCGTTTCAACAGTGCCCTTTGCCTTGAATTTGCGAATGATGCTTCCTAAGGTGTCTCTTGGTATGTTTAACATCTTTGCAATCTTCTTATAGCCATTGCTCTTCCTGTGAAGAGAAATCACCTCTTCTCTTGTCTTCCTGGACCATTCTCTTGCCTTCACCATGTTTGTAACCACACCAGTAAATGTCTAGAAGGAGCTGAGTATCACAGTCATTTTAAAGCTGCCTAATTGGTGCTTATTATGCTTGATTGCTGCTCGGTGACATCCACAGGTGTTTTCAATACCTGATGGAAAGCACCTGTATGAACCTCTGTTCTTCAGAGTGGTAGTCTTTAAGGGGTTGAATAATTGTGGCAATGAAGAAACCACATAAGAACCATTTACTACTGTATTACATAAACAATTGATGTCATTTTAGTTGCATTTGGGTAGTTACAACGTCCTTGTAGGATTTGATTCTGAATACAATTCCAAATGTACACTATAGTCCCTAAACCCCTTTACAGCATTGGGGGTTGAATAATTTTGGACACAACTGTAGATGAAATGTATGGGAGCTATTTTACCAGCCAAAGGATTTGTTTTTCCGTACA
Organism: Staurois parvus; assembly: GCF_062004578.1. NCBI lineage: Eukaryota > Metazoa > Chordata > Amphibia > Anura > Ranidae > Staurois > Staurois parvus. The sequence continues at coordinate 855,983 of NW_028317995.1, forward strand.
TCTAGCCCTGAGATTTACACAATTATGCCACACTGCATAGTCCTCAGTGGCAGGGAAGGAGACCTTAATTTTCTCTGTTGCAGTAAATCCGGTCATGGATCGAATCTTGGCCAGTTCATCAGGGGCCAGCCAAGATTCGATCCATCTATGAGCAGGCTGATTGTACTGAAGTTGATCCATCAATAAACCTCAGTACAACCAGCCTGTCGGATTTTTTTACATGTGACTACTGCCAGAGGCTATAGCAGCCAGCAGTGATCATTGTGTTCTGCAGACAGAGAAGGCTCCTTGCTGGCAAAACACAACAACACTGCACGAGGGATTTCCTCAATAACACTGACTGTGGTGAGGCAATTGAGCAATTTTCTTTCCTATCACCCATGGTGGAAGGAAAGAAAATTGTATAATCTATGGCTTGCTTCACACTTGCAAGTCTTACCCCTCCCCAGCCCATGTCAGGACCGTTAGCACAGGCCGCTCAGCTAACTGGCTTCGTGTGCTGCTTCTCCCTCTCCCTGTCTGATCTCTACTGTGCTGATAATGCAAAAGCTGATACTGTGTCAATTTTAGGTGCCTGTTAAAATACATTTAATGGTGTACTAATGAATACAGAGCTGCTTTAATTTGGGTCTTTTGTATCTGAAGTTCAGCTATAGTATGACGTCTTAATATCAGAATTAGAATCTTTCTTGAATAAGGTTATCCTTATACCCACCATTTTTAATATCATTTGACTGTTATGCATTTAATCACATACCACTTTCATAAGTGATAAAGGCAGTACTATATTCCAAATATGAGCGATGCCAACATTGCTTTCCAAATATTATTTATCTTGCACAGATGTAATTGTATTCACCTCTAATCCAAACATTTAAGAATCCATTGTACATGGTAATTTAATTGTATTTAAATCATTTGATGATCAGGAAGGGCAGAAGAAAAATGCAAAAACACTTTACAGAGATTACTGTTTCAATATGAAGGTGCTGTGCCCCAAAAGCTTGCTTTTTTTTGAGTAGGACCTGTGAGTGAATAGACCCTTAATTATATTGATATGTTATCCACTCACAAAAGGTGAAGGAGAAAGGATAGCACACACATAGTTTGCACCTGATCTTTACTATTAGGTAAGAAAGGTACAAACCTTCATACACACATTGAAATTTGGAGCTGTTCAAATATGTCCACACAAAAACATCTCATAAAACTGATTCAGAGCATACCTTGGGCACCGCTGCCTGTAACAGGAAGTCAGTAATGTTGGTAGAAGAGTTGTTGATGGCACGCGAGTTGATGACTAGAAGGGAAGGACTAGATGGGGGACGCAGGAATGAAAATTCAACTTGGAGGTTTCCATTATTATATACCTCTATTGAAGGTGGAGTTGCTGTGAAGTACATATACGTAAAATGAGAGTGTAAGTAAAAAGCAACACACATTTGAAATGTACATATGGATATGATCTGAGGTATCAAAACATTTTGAATTTGTTTTGCCAGTCCTTTAGTCACACATGGGCAGGTGACCCATCTATCCAGATTTAGAAGTGCAGTTTTCTATATAATCACTTCTTCAGCCTGCTCACTGGACAATGAATTTACAACACTAGCCTGTCCATTAAGCAATTAGTTGACCCTGGAAATTGTAAGGCTAAACCAGGTACACAGCTGAACTTCCTGGCAGTGTATTTCAATTGTACTACTCTTTTAGACAAATTCCTAGCTAATAGTTTGCCTTTTTTTTAATTTGGGATTGAGCTGGGGTCAGAACCTCAAATGTTAATGCTATCTGTGTAACTGTGTCCCCATGTCCTGTGTATTTGATGGGCTCAGACATAGGAGATATGCCCATCTGAGCATTTCAGAATAGGAAACTGGGTTAACACTTCCCAATGGTGACATGGGCAGCAATAAAGAAAGATCCAGTAAAGTAAGGAAGCTTGTAAGGAATTTATCTGGTGGGAAATTTCTTGCCATTCCCTATCCAAGTGATGGTTGTCACACAGAACAGGGAGATTTGAGAAATGGGGATATATATAGCAAGTTCTAATCCATGCAAAATGAAAAAAAAAGTTGGGCTGAAGATGGGCTTTAACCACTAGACCCAAGGCCAGTTCTGACATTTCTTTCATACATGTAAAAATTAGCAATTTTTTTTGTTATAAAATTCCTTAGAACCCCTAAACATTATATAATTTTGAAAGCAGAGACCCTGGAGAAAAAAATGGTGGTTGTTATGTCACATTATATTTGCACAAATGTTCAGGAAAAATACAGTTTCGTAAATTTTAGTGTGCACAAACATAATATAATACCCAGTTTTTGGTAGACGATTAAAGATGAAGTTAAGCCAAGTATATCTAACATGTCATACTTTAAAATTGTGTACACCCATGGAACAGCGGAAAAACAAAAAATCTCCATAGGCAATGCTTTAACCTCCCTGGCGGTATGATTATTTCAGATTTTTGGTGCTGAAAGCGGTACCATTTTTTTGCATGGAAATATGTATTTTTTTAATTGTAGGCCTGTAATATTTAGGAATAACTCACTGAAATCTGTCCAAACAAGAGTCTAGTAAACATCCCGGGTATGATAAAATTTGAAACACAAAATCATAAATTATAATTTAATAAATAATCATAAAAATAATATAAAAATAATAAAAAATTTAATTCAATAATATAATCAAACCAAAAACACTGAAATTTGAAATATAGCGCCAAGTTCGCACATCGCTGAGCTCAGTCGCAAAATCGTTTTCAGTGTCTGATGACGAATTTCCCCCATGAATCATTATCACTCAATTCTGCAAGTGGTTCTGATTTACTATCGCTGTTCTCTAGCTGATCTAAACCGCTTTTGACCTAAAGGGACACTTTTTGGATGCATGGACGTTTCTCAGTTTCCAGGCAGAAAGAACAGACAAAATGCAGGCAGGGCACAGGACAAAGCACTAGGGACAAAATGTATGTGAAATTGGTTGAGACAGCAATGTTTTACTATGTAAAATGTTAAAAAAAAAAAAGACATTTTTTAAAATTTTTAAATTTCCCACCACCGGCAGCGGCGGCGGCGCCCGTACGTCCCGACGTCACAGGGACAGGACACAGAAGCCGGATGCCGGCATCGGCCGGAGGAGATGGCCGGGGACGCTGCAGGGGACACATCGTGGGAGCGCAGGGTAAGGTAAGTGAAGAACACATGCCGGAGCAGTGCCGCATGGTATTCCCGAGTGTAGCTCGGGGTTACCGCTTTTGGTACTGAAATGTTACCCCGAGCTACACTCGGGAATACCGCTAAGGAGGTTAAAAGCCTTTACAGGTTTCGATCTGACATTCACGGCAATACCTCACATGTTGGGTGTGATCACCATCTACATATGTGTACGAGACCTACATACTATTTTTTACATTTTATTTTATTATTTATTTTATTTAAAACTCTTTTTATACTGTCCTTTAATTTTTTTTTTTGGATCAATTTAATTGCTATCGCAAAGGGATAGGGAGCAACATCCCTTGTGATGGCATGGGCTGTGACAGGTCCACTTTTTTGAAAGATCTGGGGTTTATTAGACCTCATATCTCAACTCTACCATGAAAGCAGAGGAGAGATGTACACATCAAACCAACACAGGCAGTGACAAAATCCTCGTTGCTTCCAGTTTCTTACATCACAGAGCGGAGGTGAGGACCCTCTCAGTGCACCAGGTATCTGAGCAGTGGCAGTACTGGGCTCCCCAATCTCACAGGAAAAGCCTGGTAAAGGTGGTGCATAACAGTGGGCATCCTTCCTTCCAACCCATGTAGAAGTGATCAGGTGGATGTTTAGCCACTCCAATCACTTCTACATAAAGCCCATCAATGACTGAAAATTTTGATACTGGAATGCCACCTGCTGTTGCAGACGTCATCACAGTATAACCATGTCAACCCAAGGACATACAAGTATGACCTAAAGGGTTGAACTGGTTAAAGCAAACTTGTCATGTTCACAAAAGTGACTAAATTAACATTAATGGCAAAGATGTGACACCTTTGGGAGCCTACAGATATTTGTGCTTGTATTCAGTTTAGTTCCTATATATCTGGGAAGACTCCTGGATACTAGGCCCAGGCCCTGTACCTCTTAGAGTCAAGAATTGCTCCACCCCATGCTATCTGACACACCAAGGCTAAAGGAAAATATGTTTTACGGGTGGCATGCCTAGTAAGTAACAGTAACAATAAATGTAAACAATAGCAAATAGCAGTTGCAAAATTAACTATTCACAAACAAGATATTATCACTCTTGTTTTAATACGATACCCGAAACCTGGCAAAAAGGAACCAAATCCACACTTCTAGGCCCTGAATTATGGGGAAACCCTAAATACGCTGTATACCTGTTGCATCCCAAAACTGTGTTGGAGCACTCTTAAACTTTTGTAATTCCAGTGGAAAGAAAAGTAAAAAAGGGGTGATACTGTCTCTTTAAAAAGAACAGCAGCAAAGATGGTTGCCAGTGGCCCCTCACCATTCAGAATTAAGTTGTGGAGTCTCTTCCCTCTTGTGGTTGCCAGAAATCCTGGATGCCTGATTAGGCTGCTACCTGGGGTCCTGAGGGAGAGGAGCAGCAGCAGCAACTGTGTAAGGCTGTGTGACAGCACAAGCTGTGTGGCTGCCATTGACAGCGGAACTTCAGCAGGGCGACACTTGTATTACCTGGCCCTCAGATCCAGGAATAACCACTTGCTTGCACTTTACCAATAATGTTAATTTATATGCTTTGAGGGAGAATATTAATTTGTTTGCTCGGGTCTTTTTGATTTGTACTATAGATTCAGTTGAAATTGCTGATCCTTTTACTACAACTTCATAGATGGTGAAATTTTACTTTGTTACATTTTACTATATATAAGAATAGGTATATTTCAGTCAAATTATACAAATAGACCCACATTGCATATACAAATACAAAGACAAGTTAGGCTAAGCAGATATCTCTTGGACTAGTGTTTCTCAAACTTTTTTCAGTCAAGGCACCCTTTAAAATTATGGACAGTCCCGAGGCACCATATAAAATTATGGACAGTCTTGAGGGATCCCATTCTAAAGTGGGCAATTTTTAGACATTTTGCCAAGGCACCCCTGAAGAAACCTCAAGGCACACCAGGGTGCCCAGGCACCCTGTTGAGAAAGACTGTCTTGGACAATTGAAAAATGTTTGTAATTGACAAGTTTATAAAGTTTTTTGTGATCTAATAAGTGTCTAGGGCAGCCATTTCAACCGCGTTCCTCCAGAGGCTGCTAAGGGTTCCTTGAGCTGTGACTAATTGACCCCCCCATCTGGAAGTGTTCTCATGGTTTTGGGTCTACTGCCAATTGGCAGAGCCAGTGGCATGATACCAACAATCTTTTTAGCTGCTTGTAGGGATAGCATTTTGACCACAACTCTAAGGGAGGTATTCTGTATTCTTCCCTGACCTCCAATATAAGGGGCATTTTACTCACTGATCCCCACATTTAATTTTATCTAGGGTTGTCTGAGACCTGAAAATTATTTCAAAGTTTCCTCTGAGCTAAAAAGGTTGAGAAAGGTTGACCTAGTAAGTACAACACTCTCGGTACATACCTGGAGTTGGATTTTCATCCAGGAGATCCAACAAGCTGCCCTCACTAGAATCATTTTGGTTTACAGTTGATGTTCCCACAATCACAGGTGCTAGCATATTGTCTGTGTTGTCTTCCAACAATCCTAAGAGATCAGTAACCTGTAAAATAATATTGAATCAGCTTTTCACACACCTGATCTACTGGTATTTATTACTTTACTTCCTATTATTAAAGTTTTTTTTCAAAGATAGGAATGTTAGAAAACAATATGACTATCCAAAGATCTTTCTACTGAACAGTAACATCTGTAAGGTCCTAAAGTTTTTTTTTAATCATACTAGTCCCATTTTTGGTTGTGCAACACAAAGTGCACTGCCATCTGTGACCTGTACCCAACTTTCCTTCTCTTCTGCCTTCCCTTGTCACCTGCCCAGTGGCAGAGTTTTAGATCAAGGAAACTAATCCCCAGCTGTCAACTGTCTAAATGCTTGTAGTATACTACATGAGATCATTTTACTTTCTGAATAAGTCTCCCCTCTTTCACCAGATCAGGTTGAATGGTATTGGCACAACTTGCATAAGATAGACCAACACATAAGGGTCAGCACACAAAAGCTTGACTAGGCATGTGCTGATTGTTTCATTCTGAATCGAAATTTGGACAAACTTTTCATTATTCAGAGATTCAGATGTATCCGAATTTCCGAATTACAATAGTAATGAATTTAAACAAATCCAAAATGAGGAAACAATATTTTGTCAAAAATTCAAATTGAATTTGAAAATTAAATTGAAAACAAGAATTGCATAAAATTGAATAGAAAATAAAAGAATAGAATAAAATAAAATAGAAAAAAAAAGAATAGAAAAGAATAGAATAGCAAAGAATAGAATAGAAAAGAAATAGAATAGGACAGAATAAAATAGACTATAGCTGCCTTCCAAAATTAGAATTTTGTAAAGAACAGAATAGAATCAAACAGAAAAGAATAGAGTAAAACACAATAGAATAGAAAATAAAATAATAGAATAAAATAGAATGGAAAATAAAGGAATAGAATGGAAGAGTTTAGAATTGAATAGAAAAGTATAGAATAGAATAGAAAATAAAAAAACATAATAACAAGAAAAAGCAATAAAATGCAATAGAATATAACCGTTTTATGAAATTTTAATTTCTAATAGAATAAATTCGAATAGAATAGAATAGTAAAAAATAGAATAGAAAATAAAAGAATAGTAAAAAACACAAAGAATATAACTGTCTTCTGAAATTCGAATTTCGAATAGAATAAATTTGAATTAGAAAAGGAATAAATGAAACTAAACTAATTTCTCTAAACAAAATTATTTAAATAACGAAACAAAACTATTTTTTTTCATTCTGCTCATGTCTAGGTTTGACATTAGGATAAGAATTTTTTTTTACCCATGTAACTGTAATTTTCAAATCTCATTGGAAAGAGCTGAAATGCCTGCCACTTAATTAAAAAAAAATACAAATCCTTCACCCATTGTGTTTACTGTCTACAATGGTTTGCAAAATTGCCTGCTAAAACCTGAGATATGTATGCATTAAATATATGAGAGTCATTTCATACTGAAGAAAGAATTACTTTCACGTTGCTCAGAGCTGGACTGTCCCAGTTCTTCACACACTAAGTCTACTCACATGACTGGCTGGTACATTGGAGGCTAAGTTATTTTCTGGAGGATTCTCAACATAAACTTTGTTTTCAGCGATTATACTTTCAGCATCCAAGGTATTAGACTTTTCTGGTAACGGCATCTTTTCCAGGAGAGCACACCTGACCAGGAAGAAATCGGTAATACAATGGATCAGTCCTTACATGAATTGCATGGCATTTGTAACACTAGTGATATAACTATCATGACTTTGCCTTCCTCTGGATCAGCTGTAGGTGTAGGATTATAACCTTTTTTTTTTTATGGTTGAACTGGATGGACTTTTGTCTTTTTTCAGCCAGACTAACTATGTAACTATGTATATCATATTGCGCTGTAACTGGAGCCATGGAGTTATTAGGAGGTTCTGCTAATGAAGCAATTAGCAAATGTGTTAGGGGGGATTGTTTGAAAGGAACACACCAGACAAGCCATTTCTGTAAAGCACTAGCGACAGACTTTACAGGCAAGGTTCACCAAAAAAACGACCTATGCAGATAAGGAACACTTGCTGATAAAAACAAGCTGTGCAGCTTTGACCAATTGAGCAAGCTGAGCAATGCCCTTGCTATAGGTGTAGGCCATTTATGTACCACATGAAGCCTGAATGGAAACTTTTAGGACGTTGCTAAGAGACGCCAAGCTCTTTCTCTGATTCAAACCCCATAACGTGTTTTCTCTACCCTGATACAGTAGCTCTGAGCTCAGCATTTCAGAGCTCACTCCTGTGATGGTGAAGGTGAACAGTAACAGCTAGGCTTCTCCTAGCAACATCCTTAGAAACTTCTTAGAAGTTTTACATTCAGATTTCATGAGGTATGTAAATGGCCTACAACTATAGCAAGGGCATTCCTCAACGTTGGTCAAAGCTGCACAGCTTTTTATCTACAGAGGTCCCTTATCTGCATAGGCAGGTTTATGGTAAAGGTGAACTAACTTTAAAAATCCATTGGAACTTTACCAGAATTTACACATAAGCATTCACTAGTGTGGCTACAGCTTACGTAGACATTTCTTAGGTAGGGTTGCCACCTCATCCCTTTAAAACCAAACACATTAATTACACAGGTTCTGAGGCTAATTTATTGCAGATAAAGACCTAAGCAAGTTTAATTACCACCTTAATCAGCCCCAGAACCTGTGTAATTACTATGTGTTCGGGTTTAAAGGGATGAGGTGACAACCCTAGTCTTAGTGCCCATGCATACTTGTGCAGTGCATTAATGTGTGGTGTTAAGTTATTCAAATGAATTGGCTGCCTTAAATCAGCACACTAATGTAAATAGATCCTTACTGTTGACAGACCTTTTACTGCTCCCCAAAGTTAGATAAATCCCAGAAATAGGCAGCGGTAGAGCAGCTGATTGAATGGCTGTAGTGCTAACAAGGCAAGGGGCGTCAGGCCAGTGTGTGGGCACAGTGATCCTTACGTTCAGCTTGCTATTTATTGGCTCTTTTAGCTGCCATTGGGGAGCAGTAAAAAAAGTCTGTCAACAGTAAGACTTGCCCACATAAGCCTCACTAGTGAATGTTAATGTGTAATTAATATATAGGAGCAGCTGATTTGTATTTCTTCCCATCCACTTCTGAGATTTATGCAGGCCATAGACGATGAGAAAACCGGACGTTTTTTTTTTTCGAAAAACGAAAAATCGGTTGTTCAATCGGCCAACATTACCACCATTGGTAAAAAAAAGTCGGCTGATTTTCGTCCCGTCTACGGCCGGCAAATATAATAGCAGTGTCCCTGCAGAAAGCTCCGCTATTATATTTGACATTTAAAAGTATAGCAAAGTTGCAACATTGTATCTATTTGTATCCATTTCGGATACAGATGGTTCTATTCGGATACAAATAGATACAATGTTGCAACCACAATACTTTTAAATGTCAAGTATAATATTGGACTGAAATTCTTTTTTTTTCTTTTTCTTCTTATTCATATTCTATTTCTTCTTTTTCTTCTTCATATTCTATTTCTTCTTATTATTCAAATTCTATTTCTTCTTTTCTTATTATTCATATTCTATTTCTTATTATTATTCATATTCTATTTCTTCTTTTCTTCTTATTCATATTCTATTTCTTCTTTTCTGCTTATTCATATTCTATTTCTTCTTTTTCTTCATCTTATTCTATTTATTCTTATTATTCATATTCTATTTATTCTTTTTCATATTCTATTTATTCTTTTTCTTCTTTTCCTTCTTCCAGGTCAGAATCGGTAAAAAGATCGGCTGATTTGTCCATCATTGCTGCGAAAATCGGCCGACCGACAAAATTGGCCGATTTTTTTTCAACATGACCGACAAAAAAAAATGCGTCAAAATCATGAAAAACGGCCGACCGATTACCCCACTAACGATCTGAAAATTGGAAGATTTTTTTTCGAACAAAAAAATCGGCCAATTTTCAACCCATCTATGGCCTGCCTTACACAGCCCTGTCAGCCAGGAAAGACCTGATTTATCTACAGTTGAATAACACCAACAGGTCTTGTCCCTCCCTCACCTTTTGATCAGAGAGTGAAAAAAGAAGCAGCTGACTGTCGATCTGAACTCTCTGTCATCTTGCTTTCTCCTCCTATCACCCAAATGGCCCTTAGAGCTGCTTGCCCTTCACTCAGTCTGAGCTTTGTTGTACAAACACTGCAAGATGCTAACGCAATGTCAAAGTCATGTTTTTACACTGCTTGCAATAAAAAATAAAACATTTCAATTATGTATTAATAAATGACAAGCTGCTGTAATATTGTGTATTTATACAGTATCTGCCCTGAATTGAGATTTAAGGCCCTGTGCACATAAGGTGGTTTGAAATCGCGGGCAGAATCACTGTGATTCCAAATCGCAGCAGAAAGTGTGATGTGCATTTGGATGCCATTATTTTTAAAAGAAGTTGTTGTGTGGCAAAATGCACACTGAAAAATCGTGCTAAGCTTGTCACCCAAAAAGGAGCAGGAGTTTCTTTTGGGAAAAAAAATGCACATAAGGCAACCCATTGAAGTGAATGGGCTGCCCTATGTGTAATACGCGTATCCACGTGTAAGCTAACTTTAACAATATGTGAGGTCTGAACGGGGCCTAAAGGTTGGTTGTGAGGATTATATTACAACACAAAAAATTGTATTGTCTTTTACCAGACAATCACAGGCTAACCTAGTGTCTGCCTGATTGTTTTTTGATATTTTGCATTCACAAACACAAGTTTTGTAAAAAAAAAAAAAAAGCAGAGGGTAGTACAATTTTAATATCACCAGAAAGGGTGTTTAGAGCTAGTCAGTTACACTATATTGCAAAAGTATTAGGAAGCCTGCCTTTACACACACATGAACTTTAATGGCATCCCAGTCTTAGTCTGTAGGGTTCAATATTGAGATGGCCCACCCTTTGCAGCTATAACAGCTTCAACTCTTCTGGGAAGGCTGTCCACAAGGTTTAGGAGTGTGTCTATGGGAATGTTTGACCATTCTTCCAGAAACATATTTGTGAGGTCAGGCACTGATGTTGGACAAGAAGGCCTGGCTTGCAGTCTCCACTCTAATTCATCCCAAAGGTGTTCTATCTGGTTGAGGTCAGGACTCTGTGCAGGCCATTCAAGTTTCTCTACCTCAAACTTGCTCATCCATGTCTTTATGGAACTTGCTTTGTACACTGGTGCCCAGTCATGCTGGAACACGAAGGGGCCATCCCCAAACTGTTCCCACAAAGTTGGGAGCATGAAATTTTCCACAATGTTTTGGCATGCTGGTGCCTTAAGAGTTCCCTTCACTGGAACTAAGGGGTCAAGCCCAAATCCTGAAAAACAAGCCCACACCGTAATCTCCCCTCCACCAAACTTTACACTTGGCACAATGCAGTTAGGCAGGTACCGTTCTCCTGGCAACCGCCAAACCCAGACACATCCATTGGATTGTCAGATTCATCGCTTCAGAGAACATGTCTCTACTGCTCTAGAGTCCAGTGGCGGCGTGCTTTACACCACTGCATCCAATGCTTTGCATTGCACTTGGTGATGTAACGCTTGGATGCAGCTGCTCGGTCATGGAAACCCATTCCATGAAGCTTTCTACGCACTGTTGTGCTATTCTGAAGGCCACATGAAGTTTGGAGACCTTTAACTATTGACTGTAGACAGTTGGCGACTTCTGAGCACTGTGCACTTCAGCATGCACTGACACCGTTCTGTCATTTTACGTGAGTTGCTGTTGTTCCCAGTTGCTTCCACTTTGTTATAATACCACTAAGAGCTGCCCGTGGAATATTTAGTAGCAAGGAAATTTCACAGACGGACTTATTGCACAGGTGGCAACATATCATGGTACCACACTGAGCTCCTGAGAGCGACCCATTCTTTCACAAATGTTTGTAGAAGCAGTCTGCATGCCTAGGTGCTTGATTTTATACACCTGTAGCCATAGAGGTGATCAAACACCTGAATCCAATGATTTGGAGGTGTGTACCAATACTTTTGGCAATATAGTGAAAGTTCCAGACAGTGTGGGAGATTTAATAAAACTAGAGCATTCAGAATCTGGTACATCCGTGCATGGTAGCCAATCAGCTTCTAACTTTAGCTTGTTCAGTTAAGCTTTGGCAAAAAACCTGGAAGCTGATTGGTTTCTATGCAAAATTTCACCATATTTCGCACTGTCCAGTTTTAATAAATACCCCCCCAGTGTCTACCAAAAAAACAGTGCTCTGCTACTGGTACCTCATGTGATCATATTTCTTAAACAGCGCGTTGTATTCTACAGCTCTCTGCTGTAATTCCACATCATGGCAGCAACCATATATAGACACCACACGACGAATGCGACTGGGGGAGAGAAGACAATTGTGAATACAAGTAGCATCTCTAGATGTCTTATGTTTTATTCATACTAGATATAACATTAAGGATATCTGTGCTGTTAGAAACCTGCCTCTTCCATACCCCCGCTTTTACCTTGGTGTTGTCTCTGCTATGCTGCCTGAGCATTGAGCCCTGATTACAGAGAACAACAGCCTGTGCCTTGCAGGCCATTATTCTCTAGATTCTGGGGACGATGCATAATCATACATAGAATTGCAGAGAGGCTGACTTCCCAAGGGCTGGTTGAAGTCTGGTCTGAGGTCTGGCTATAATGATATTATTTTGAACCTTTGGATCCATAAAAGTACAATTTATCATATGAAATATGGAGGCTTCCACTATGTATCCTTTTTTTCTCAAAATGCTAATTGTTTGCTCTCATGTTGGACCCCCTTACTTCTACAGTTTAAAGTGCATTTCCACTTTTGTAACCAAATTGGGATAACACCTATTTCATATTTGTTACATGTCCCCATTTACACAGCATAACTTTAAAAAAAAGTAACAATTGTAGCTTACCTTTTTTAGATGCTTTATTCTGGACCCTCCAGAATGGAAGAAATCCTAAGTAGTTCTTTTTGTTTAGGAGGGGGCTGGGCAGCAGTGTTTGCCATACCTGTCTGTACAGTTCAGGCAGATCTTCATACTCAATTGTAACTAGTTTTGAACACTGTCTGTCCTAACAAAGCATTAAAGGTGTAGACGCTGGGCATCTTGCAGTGTATGGTAATGAGGACAGGTTGCATGAAAGAAAATTGCTTGATTCCCCCACCAGCACAGTCAGTGTTAATGGAGGAATCCCTCCCGCAGTGCTATTGTGTTCTGCCATCAGAGATCCTTATCCGCCAGTAGAGTACAATGATTACTGCTAACATCCACCGGCAGTAATTGCATTTAAAAATCAGACAGGCTGGTTGTACCCAAGTCGATTGATGGATCGATTTGGGTACAACCAGCCTGCTCATAGATGGATCAAATCTCAGCTGGTCCCTGCTGAACCAGCTAAGATGCGATCCATCTTTGGCCAGCTTAAGGCAGTCAGTGTTGATGGGGGAATCACTCCCGCAGCACTATTGTGTTCTGTCAGTGGGAAGCCTTCCCTGTCGGCAGAACACAATGATTAGTGTTGCCGTCTATAGCTGGAGGCACTAATCGTTCGGGAAAAACCTGACAGACTGGTTGTACACAAGTCAATCGATAGATTGACATGTGTACAACCAGAGTGCCCATACATGGATCAAAATTCGGATGGTCCTTGTGGAAAAAAACTTGCAGTCAGCTATGACACCTCCTCCTGAGAAAGTCAGAAAATATTTTAACCACTTGCAAACCATGCTATAGCCAAAAGACGGCTACAGCGCGGTCAGCTAGTTCTGGGAGGGCGTCCATGGACATCCTCCAAGAGCCATGCCTCCTGGGTTGCGCATCAAGCATGATCTGTGATCCTTTGGACATAGCTGATCACTAATTTTGGTAAAGCGCCAATCAGAGTGGCCCTTTACCATGTGACCACCTGTGTCCAATCATAGTTGACAACAGGGTAAACAGGCAATGCTGGTTATCGTCAGTCCTCTCCTCACACTGACAGCGCATGTAGAGAGGAAAGTCGGTAAGTGGCGATGTATAGAAGGGACATCTCCACTGATAATCAGTGTCCTGATTATCAGTGTATCCCCTTCAGTGCCACCTTTCAGTGCCCACCAGTGATGCCTGTCAGTGCTGTCTATCCGTGCCCATCAATGCTGGCTATCAGTGCCCATCAGTGATGCCTGTTAGTGCCTCCTATCAGTCCCCATCTGTGCTGTCTATCATTGCTGCCTATCAGTGCCCATCAGTGACACCTATCAGTGCTCATCAGTACTGCATATCAGTGCCTATGAGTGCTGCATATCAATGCAGTCTCATCAGTACATCGTCAGTGTCTCCTCATCAGTACCCATTAGTGTAGCCTATCAGGGCCCATCAGTGCAGCCTATCAATTCCGCCTAGCAATGCCATCTATCAGTGCCTATCAGTGTTGCTTATCAGTGCTGCATATCAGTGCCACATATCAGTGCCGCCTCATGAGTGCAGCCTATCAGTGCCCATCAGTGCAGCCTCATCAGTGCACATCAGTGAAGGAAACAAATCACTTATTTAAAAAACGTTATAACAGAAACTAAGAAAAAACAATTTCTTCAAAATTTTTTTTTTATTTGTTTAGCAAATAAATAAAAATCCCAGTGATTAAATACCACCAAATGAAAGAATGAAAGCTCTGTGTAAAAATTTTTTAAAAACTTCTATTGGGTATAGTGTTGCATGACCACACAATTGTCATTCAAAGTGCTACAACACTGAAAGGTGAAAATTGGCCTGGGCTGAAAGGGGGTGAAAGTGCCCAGTGCCTACTGTTAATGTTAAAAAACATTTTAAGGTATGCTGTGTGAATGGGAACACATATCAAACATATATTGGGGTTTTCTCAAATTCCAATGCAAAAGTGCACTAATACAGCTACAATCACCTCAAGGAATGCAAAAGTGGAAATATGTTTTAAGTAGCTGCCATGAACAAAGTATACAGAAAACATTTTACTGCTAGTGATTCAACAGCCAGGCAATTCATTTTTTTCAGCAGAAGGGTAGCAATGGCAGTTCCCATATTTCTCATGTATACTTACTTGCATTCCTGCACAAAGAAATTAATATAACCTACTTCACGCTGTTTTGAAAACGTGTGCTCAGCTTCATGATTGCAGTCAATGTATACGCCCGTGTGCTTGGTAGGGAAACGTGGGACTGTAATACTCCTTCAAGAACATCAAGAACATCATCTTCTGTTACCTGTGCACATTAATCTATATCAGTTTAGGAAAGGGTTTGATTTCTAGACAGCATCCTGTATGCCCTTATTCTATCTTATACAAATACAATGATATAGTTTTATATATTTAGATGTTGTACACATTAAGTTAAAGCATGCTATGCCTGCACTTTTTTTTGCAACTTATTAAAGTCGAACTAGTATCAGAAATATTTGTTCATGTTAAATCCATGCATGGTAAGTAATATGTACAGTATCTAACACATACTTGCAGAGATCACAGTACTTCCCATGACATGCTGTCACCTGTTTTTTTTGCTTTAGGAAGGAACCTCCTTTGTTCAGAAATAGTCCAGGGTAAGCATCTAATTCCTTGACTAACATGCTATTTAGAGATGGCAAATTTTTAAATCTTGGTGTCTGGGCTGTTCTTAGCTGTGCTCATAAATGTCTGACACAGATCAGCCCCTGATAGAGTTTCTCACCTTCTGACTTGGTACTAAGTTTCAATGGTACAGTCTAATCACAAACAGAGAGGAGACTGAAGAATTGTTTTCCTTCTGCTTGCAGCAAACTGATGCCATCATCTCAGTCTATGCTGAGTTACTTGACTGAAGCTCAATAACTGCTTTTCAAGAGATCCCTGCCCTGATTGAGTTATACTTAGGTTCACATTGATCACATTACTTCCCCACTACTACCTACTTTGTGGCAAACTGAGTGGTAGTGTCACCACTCCACTATATATATATATATATTAATGATAAACAGTACAGCATTTTAGAAGAAATATACTGTTGCTGTATATTGTGTCATTTCACTGTTTGCAGACTTTTAAAGGCCCACATTAAAGTAATGGCAAAGTCTAATTTATTTATTTAATTAAAATAATAAACAGGTTTATATTTACCCTCTGTGTGCGAAGGAATTGCACAGAGCCACCCCTTACCTTCTCTTCTGCGGTCCCCTGTTGGCCCCCAAGCTGCCACTTGCTATAGGGACAGACAGGGCTGCTGTTAGAAACTGTGGGGCCCCATACAACTAACCTGACAAGGCCTCCCCTCCAAATAAATAAACACATTTTATTATGCGTCAGTTATGAATGAACACAGTGAGTGATCAGTACTGATCACTCTCACTCGTTGTGTTCATTCAGGAATGAAAGGGCCTGGTGAATGTGACATATTTACCAGACCAGCAGGGGGGAACAATTACTGGAACTGATTCCCTGTTGGCTCTCTCTGCAGCAGCTGAAACCCAGCAGACGGTAGAGAAGTAGACGGCTTTCAGCTGCTGCAGATAGCCATACAGGGTATTGGTTCCAGTAATTGTTCCCCCACTGTGCTGATCACCCTCCCTGCCCACATCCGATTCAACCAGCTGCCTGGGCACCCCTGCTGGCCTGGGCCCCATACAGGAGGACTGGTGGTACCCCCTTATCCACGGCTCTGGGGACAGACAGACATGGGGGCTTGCTCCCAAGCTGGGCAGTATATGTCCATAGACAGCTCGGCCCCGCCCCCTACTCTCTGCTCACAGGATTTGACAGACAGCAGCAGGAGCCAATGGCTCCCTCTGTTCAGCAAAGACTGTGAGACTAGGAAGAGGAGAGAGAAGACCTGCAGCCAGGCACAGCGCTGGATCGTTACAGAAGTCAAGTCAGTTTTAGGGAGGAGGGATAACCAGTAGAAGGGTTTTTTTTTTAACTTAATGCAGAGAATTCAATAATGTAGACCCATTTCACATGACCATTCTGATCAGGTCCCCCTGTCAGTTTTTCAGGCAGACATGATCAGACAGTCCATTGAACTCTATGAAGCCTGTTTACACCTGCCTACCTCTGATCCGGTCTGCTAAAAATAAACGGGAGAGGATCTGCCCTCTTCCATGTAGGCAGATTGGATCGGAGGTAGTCAGGTGTAAAAGGCCAGCCGGTCTGTTTATACCCGTCTGCCCGTAGATTAGAGCAGGCTCAGTCTGCGTCTGAGAAGTACCAAGGCCTGTCATTCCACCCGCTCTGCTCTGCTCATCAGGGGATCAGCAGACAAACCCCCTGCTGAGCAAAATGGATCCGCCCTGTGTGAAAGGGGCCTTAGACTTTAGAACCACTTTAAAATAAGCTTTAAAGCAGTAATAAACTCAAAAACAAAAATGTATTAAATTGCAGATTACCAATACTTAGATGTGGTGGATGCATTAATTTTGTTCTTTAGGCTTTTTTTTCCTTTAATTTCACCTAGTGATCCAGCCAGTAAGTCTGCTTTTTCAATTTCATTTAACAGACCAAGCTATCCAGACAAAGTAGCAGTTAGAGGGTTGAGACAAACTATTTAACACTGACAGGGGTGCTTACAATGAGCAGCTTTTATTCATTTACGTATAAGGTTTTATCGCAAAAGGGAAAAAAACTGCTGTAATGTTTTTGCTTATAAAGTGTTGGAATTCAGCTTCAATTTGTTAGTCATTTATTGGTCAAGCCCATCTAAACCTGATAGTCTAAAGCAGGTATACTCGGACCGAAAGTTGGCTGGTTCAGCAGGAACTGGCAGACTCTCGGTCTGTGTGTACTGCTGTCTAATGGCAGGCTTCTGTTGAGGGGTCCCGCTGGAAAACTAGCATGCTATCAGCACTGCAAGAACTGATCGGTGTATTGTGTCGGGGCGGGAGGGTGGGGTGGTGAGGAAGCCCCCTCTGTCAGATTACAATAGCACTGCAGGGGTTTTTCCCTTTTCCTGCACCATGCATTATGCTGATGCAGGGATCTGTCAGTTTTTTTTCCAGTTCAACCTGTTCATTAAACAAAAAACAACTGCATACGTATACCCATCTGAACACTACCCTCTTCCCAGGCTAACAATGTTGCTGTCCAAAGGTGTCTACTTTACTACTCCCTGAAGAATGCAGACACCCAAAAAGAGGAAGTGTGTTACTGGCTGAATCACCACGTGAAATAAAGGTAAAAAAGAAAACCAATGCAGCTACCACATCTAAGGAATTGTAAGCTGCAATATATTACATTTTTGTTTTTGGGTTTAAAACCGCTTTACATTCCAATGTAAGGGTCACCTGTATTGCTGCATTCACTAGAAAATTATATGAACTTCCCTAGCTCAAAGGTTGCTTAGCATTTAATAAGTTTACTCATGTATACATGCCATACAAGACTTTGTGGGGGGATTTCGGTAAGACAAGGGCAATTTTCTATACACAGTAGCTCAACCAATTACAATGTATCTTCACTGTTCCGATGCCAGCAAACTGATATCTTATAGGATGCTGAAGATTCCAGCTCTTTGTATATCATCACTGCTGTTTAGACTGCTTGCTAAATAACCTAGCATATCATTTTAAGGTAATTGTATATTATTTTCTCAGCTTGTCTGATGTCTCACTTGTATAGGTTCCTCCTCTTCACAAACTCCATGCAGTAGGAGATCTCCATATTCCCCAATGCACCATGAGGCCACCTGAACTAATGGTTGCTGTAAACAGAATAGAGCACTGTGAGAAATTATGTTTTACCAACTCTAAAACAGTGTAAGTACTCATTACAAACATACCATTGTCAAACGTACAGACTACAGAGAACAGAGGGAACAGTGATTTGATCTAAACATACTGATACATATTAGATGTTTATAACTGAATGCATGCAGTTTTATTGGCAGGATCCTATATTTGCAGATAAAATACCCACACAGAAGAAAAATATATTTTAAATATATTTTGAAAATATTCTTCCCAAATATATTGACATATATTTGAAATACTACAATTTTGGCCGTATTCAATATTTATATATTATTTTTACTACACAATATATGAAAAATATTTTTAAAAATACATTTTCAAATATACTGTATGTCATTTAATCTACATTTTTGGAATGCATTTACAAATATATGTAAATATATATGTTTGACTTTTTTATATGTTAAAAAAATCTGAAGAACATATTTAAAAAATATATATTTAAAAAAATATTTTCATATATTCTGTAATATATAAAACACGTATTTCAACATGCAGTATATATATATATATATATATATATATATATATATATATTGAATACGGCCAAAATTGTAGTATTTCAAATTAATGTCAATATATTTGGAAAGAATTTTATTTAAATATACAGTTGTGACCAAAATTATTCAACCCCCAATGCTGTAAAGGGGTTTAGGGACTATAGTGTACATTTGGAATTGTATTCAGAATCAAATCCTACAAGGACGTTGTAACTACCCAAATGCAACTAAAATGACATCAATTGTTTATGTAATACAGTAGTAAATGGTTCTTATGTGGTTTCTTCATTGCCACAATTATTCAACCCCTTAAAGACTACCACTCTGAAGAACAGAGGTTCATACAGGTGCTTTCCATCAGGTATTGAAAACACCTGTGGATGTCACCGAGCAGCAATCAAGCATAATAAGCACCAATTAGGCAGCTTTAAAATGACTGTGATACTCAGCTCCTTCTAGACATTTACTGGTGTGGTTACAAACATGGTGAAGGCAAGAGAATGGTCCAGGAAGACAAGAGAAGAGGTGATTTCTCTTCACAGGAAGGGCAATGGCTATAAGAAGATTGCAAAGATGTTAAACATACCAAGAGACACCTTAGGAAGCATCATTCGCAAATTCAAGGCAAAGGGCACTGTTGAAACGCTACCTGGTCGTGGCAGAAAGAAGATGCTGACTTCGACTGCTGTGCGCTACCTGAAGCGTAGAGTGGAGAGAAGTCCCCGTGTGACTGCTGAGGAACTGAGAAAAGATTTGTCAGATGTGGGTACAGAAGTTTCAGCCCAGACAATAAGACGCACACTGCGTAATGAAGGCCTCCGTGCCAGAACTCCCAGGCGTACCCCCTTGCTGTCTCCAAAGAATAAGAAGAGTCGACTGCAGTATGCCAAAAGCCATGTGGACAAACCACAAAAGTTGTGGGATAGTGTTCTGTGGACTGATGAAACAAAATTAGAACTGTTTGGGCCCATGGATCAACGCTATGTTTGGAGGAGGAAGAACAAGGCCTATGATGAAAAGAACACCTTGCCTACTGTGAAGCATGGTGGAGGGTCAATCATGCTTTGGGGCTGTTTTGCTTCTGCAGGTACAGGGAAGCTTCAGCGTGTGCAAGGTACCATGAATTCTCTTCAGTACCAGGAGATATTGGATGGAAACGTGATGCAGTCCGTCACACACCTGAGGCTTGGGAGACGTTGGACCTTTCAACAGGACAATGATCCCAAGCATACCTCCAAGTCCACTAGAGCATGGTTGCAGAGGAAAGGCTGGAACATTTTGGAGTGGCCATCGCAGTCACCAGACTTAAATCCGATTGAGAACCTCTGGTGGGACTTAAAGAAAGCAGTTGCAGTGCGCAAGCCTAAGAATGTGACTGAACTGGAGGCCTTTGCCCATGAAGAATGGGCGAAGATACCCGTAGATCGCTGCAAGACACTTGTGTCAAGCTATGCTTCACGTTTAAAAGCTGTTATAACTGTAAAAGGATGCTGTACTAAGTACTAAGATTGAATGTCACTTGGGGGTTGAATAAAACTGATAATGCTGTGAGCACAGAAAAGACATTTGTGGTTATTTCATTATAACTGTTATGTTATATTTGTCTGACCTACAAGTGCCTCTTTAATGTAAATGTAAGCAAGATGACTGAATGATCAAAAGCAATGTCAAACTGGCCAAAACACTCAATTTCAGTGGGGGTTGAATAATTTTGGTCACAACTGTATTTTCCTTCCATGTAGGTAAAGACTTCCTTTCCCCTTCACTTGCCTCTGCAGTGTTTGAACCTCTCAATAATCGCTCAGCCATTAGATGCAAGAACCCTAACAAAGGTTCCCATGATTAGCTGCAAGAGGCAAACCCCTTGAAAGTAATGGGAGGCTGTCAGCTCCCACAGCTAATTACACCCTCCCACATGTAATCGCTAATGCAGCGATTACATGTCAGTGATTGGCCCTGGACACAGACTGCCTATGTCCAGGGCCAAGTGGGAATAATTACCTGAGAGAGCTGGCAGCCACTAATTGCTTTCAATGGGGCAGTCTGTCACAGCTAATCGTGGGAATCCCTGCTGGGGTTCTCGCATCTAATCTCTAAGCAAGAACATTCACAAATGTGAATGCATCCTAAACTGTGTAGCTCCATGGTGTCACTTAAAAACTATTGAATTATAATAATGATCGGGTAATCTTTGGGTAGTGTATGTGAGGAGCACAAAGCTCTGAAGGCAACATTTGATAGACTGACCAAATGGCAATATAAGTAGACAATTTCTCGTCCATGATAGCCATAAAGCAGGGCTAATAGTGTTCATCTGCTTAAAGATCTGCTGCTGATCATGTGGCAGTGATATAAGTCTCTGGCTAACCTTTCTATCTGTTCTGCTTCTACAATCTATACTACTATCTTGTTAATGATACCTGGACAATGTCATTCCTAATTGCTTTGTAAAGCCTTTGAACTATGTAGCCATGAAGCTCTGAGGATCCGATGATCAGTTGGATAAGGTGTGAGACAGCATCATCACGAACGCTCTCCCCAGCCTGGAAAACAGTCAATACATGATTCACTTAATAAAAGTACAGACATTTACAAACAGGTTACCAATATAAATGTTTGTAGCCAAGATACTGAGATGGAAATAAGCTCTTAAAAAATAAGAAAAATACCCAAAGATATGAGTAGACAATCATCTGTTCAGACTGGTGTGAACAATAATATGTTTTTGGGTGCCAAAAATCAAGCAACGTGCTACTGTGTACGGTGAATTATCGATCAGACAGAAAGCCTGCCTTTGTTTCTACCCTAATGGCTCTTGTTACAAGTTTTAGACAACTCACCCTGAAGGCAGTCAGGCTGCAGCTCCACACATAACTACCATATAAGCCACAGATAGCAGTAGTATCAAATGAAGAGGATGCCGATCCTTGGTTAATTGAATAAATTATAGGTAGCAAATTTTAAAAACAGTCCTACCATGCCTAAAGAAAGCCTGCACCTCAAAATATATTGTTAGCCGACAAAAGGCACTGCCTACATTTTTACTTATGGAAACTTGCAGTAAAAGAAAACTGAAGCTGCCATTGATGACCTCCATCTAACAAAGCTTGTTGCCTGGCTCTCTCTGATTTCATTGTTTTCTCAGTCACTCACTGCTCCAAAACAAGCATGAAGATTAGAGATGCAGAGCAAAGACAAAACGCTGCATAACAGAAATAGAGGTCAGCAATGGCAGTTTCCATATTGCCTAAGTGCAGTTTCTTTTAAGCCTATGGACATGGCCCTACTGGGGGAATTTTTCCTTACTTCCTATCAGAACAAGAAGTGATAGAAAATTAGTTTTGTATTTATGCAACAGTGCCAGAGTACAAACAGCGAATGGTAATGAATTATGTCACATGATGGTACATGTTAGGGTATTATTGTATCATTGCTCTCCACTATTTATAATCTGACAATAGTGCATAAATGTGTAGCAGGGCCTAAGTAATCAGGGAGAGGCCACACACACAGTTCTTCATGATGTCATTCATCTTGTAGATTGTATATACAGTAGGTTAGCGGTAATTAAAAAGAACGGTTTTAGTAGGCACTGATATAAGGCAGTTGGTATTTTTACAGTGTCACCAGGCTTGGGCCTTTATTACCAGAGGACAGCTTCCTCTGGAAGGGTGGTGGTTTGTGGTGTACCAATATGGCACTATAATACTGCTGAGAAGAGCCTCACATTACTGGTCCATATACCAGGATGTTTCCTCAAGACAGGCGGTGTCCCTGAGCTGACCCAGCAGGATTCTTTCTCTGCACTATGCGCTTTCCCTCCCTCAGTAGCAGGGTCTATGTCATTGTCCTACCATTAGCTTCAGGTGTGCCCAAATCATGCAAGTACTTTATTATATAAGGTCCCACACCAAGATGGCTACCAGAGATCTCTAGAGAGTACAATGGCCAATCAAACAGCTGTGCTCTCTCTGCAAACTGACAAATCCCCTACCAGACTCCACTCCATCTGTAGTAATGGCACAGTGCCACATACAGGGAAACCTGCACCTTCCTACAAATGTATATGCTCTTTTAAATACTTCATCTTTTTGTCTACACAGAAGTGCTATCTATCGCTATAATATACTGGCCTGCATGATACCATTTGTGGGTGTGCTCATTCATCATCAAGATATGAAGTGATGGTAAATCTCTCTGACAGTAACAAAGAAAAACATTTTTTAGTAAAGTGGGGAAGGTATTCAGCAATTTTGCTCAGGACAGCAACTGACAGATAAAAGAAATGTTCTACTACATTTTAGTAGCGTGGGGAAGGGTTTTAGTCTCTGACAGGGATTTACCGCTGTCCAAGCTGTACTGTCCTAGTGAGGCCCACATCCCTCATTTCTTATATTGGTGTTACAGATCAGGAAATAAGAGAAAATCTACCCTATAGGGTTATGGACAGAAGTAAAACTTAACAGAACTTTTAACACCTACGCAGAGGCGTAGGGTTGGTGTCACCCGGTGCAGTAACACGTGGCGTCACCCCTCCAGAAAGGAAGGAGCGGTGCCGGTGTAGCGGTAAAATGGGTATCCCGTGAAAATATGTATCCCCTGAAGCAACTGCGCATGTGCCGGTTTCAGGCCGAAGAAGCCGATCTCACACAGAGATTGCACAGAGTTGCCACAGTTAACCCCTTACAGGCTGCAAACCATTGAAGCTGATCCTGCGGATCACTATGGATTACAAGAGCTGTTAACCCCGTATAAATTCAACCTATACTGGGTTAACTGATCTTGCAACCCATAGTGATCCACGGTATAAGCTTCAGTGGTTTGCAGCCTGTAAGGGGCTAACTGTGGCAGCTCTGTGCTAAAGTCAGAGATCAGCTTCTTCGGCCTGAAACCGGCACATGCGCAGTTGCTTCAGGGGGTATATATCTTCATGGGATACTCATTTTACCGCTACACCGGGGGCAGCTGTCACTGTGCTGGGAATCCGGGATCACCCCAATAACTGGCCCGGATCTTCACAGAGCCCAGAAGCTCTGCTGGCATACTGCTCCTGCACCCCTTGTGATGGTGTCACCCGGTGCGGTTCGCACCCCCCTAGGGATGCCACTGCACCTACACACCCTAATAGGAAAATAAAAAACGAGTTAGGATTTAAGGCCATGCTGAAATTCAGTCAAGGCAAAATGTCAGTACACTACATAGTAACAGATTATGTCCTTTTTCTTTGCTTTGTGAGCTCCATAAATCCAGACCCCTCAGGCTCCAACTGCTACAGATACTATTAGTGACCTAGCTAAGGCCTTTAACATACAGTACATACAAACTGCTGTGTCTGGGGTCATAATTAGAAATAATTCTGTTCTTATCATACAGGAATAATGACACCTTTTCTTAAAAATTGCACATTTTTATGTGGTTATTATTGCAAAAATTACAAAGTAGCTGTGTTTAGGATACAAATAGATACTGTATCACGGCAATATGATTTCTGAATGTTACATAAACATGATCTTTTGTGTGTGCTTCCAAAACAAAAAGCAGATGCAGGTAATTGGCTTTTAAGTTTATTTATTACTTAAAGCTGAGTTCTGTCTAAAGTTCCCCTGTAAACCTAAGAATCTTAGAACAAAAATGTATTGTATTGTAGCTTACCAGTTCTAAGATGTAGTGTCTGCATTTTTTTTCCAGGAGTTTTTTTTTTTTTTTTTTTACCTGCTTAGCCTACAAGTAAGACACTTTCTGTCCTACGTTGACAACACTCACTTCATTGCATCTATGGGAGGAGTGGCATTGTCACCCAGTGCGTTAACACGTAGTGTCACCCCTCCAGAGAGGAAGGAGCGGTGCTTTTCTCCTGATCTGGACTAAAACCATCTCCTCCTTCTTTCATCTTCATTACATAGGAAGGAGGTGTTTTGTAGTTCACAGAAGGTAGCTGGGAAGGCAGATGGCATCATGGATTTCCAACAAAATAAACAGGAATTTCCTGTACTAGTGGTAAATGTACTTAGTCTGGAAAAAGAAAGTTAATGCAGCCATCACATCTAAGGACTGGTAAACTGCAATATATTATATTTTTGTTCTTAGGTTTAGGTACAATAAAATCAGAATAGGCAATTGCATCCAGCGCATTACCCACCTAACATACATAGATACCACCTTTTGTAACCTCTCTTCTTTTTTTGTTACTATACTTATAAAGTCTCTTTCACAAGGGTGGCACTCTCTACCACCCCTCTGAAAAATTATGGTGGTAGAGCAGCATTTTCCAGGCATTCAGGGGGTGATACTGCCACCTCCT
Source organism: Staurois parvus (assembly GCF_062004578.1). Taxonomy (NCBI): domain Eukaryota; kingdom Metazoa; phylum Chordata; class Amphibia; order Anura; family Ranidae; genus Staurois; species Staurois parvus. The sequence goes on from NW_028317995.1 coordinate 881,260, forward strand.
AAATGCCCCTTTTTCAGTCGAAAGGGGATTTTCTATTGAAATACTGGGCCACAACAAAAAGCCAAGAGTTTAACTCATGGTTGCAGCACAGTCCTACTTGCATGGGTCATATTTGGTGGTACTGCCTGCCAAATGAGACATGCTGTTTAGTTTTTGCAAAGCATTGTGGCTGCAGTTATATGTACTACACCTCTGCTCTCCATTGCTTAGTTTAGGTGGGTGGTTAAAGGGCAGATCAAGCACATGATTTTGAACAAGGTCTAATTATCCAGAAGTGGTCAGACAAAGTTAAAGAAGTACAGCCAAAGCTTGTTTGGCTGTACTGCTCCTGTGGATCACAGGAGTGCAGTACGTTCTGCACTCCTGTGACCCATTTTCAGCCAACAGTGGGTTAAAGCCTGCTGTCGGCTGAAGTCACAGTGCTGGTCAAAGCTGGGGAAAGATCGCAATCATATGGTCAGGATCCACCCAGCAAGCCTCTGAGAGCCTGGGCCAGCCACTTCCGCCCCTTCCACAGCCCAACCTACCAGTGAATACTGGGGGGGGGGCACATCAGAGAGCGGTGACTGACAGTCGCCGCTCTCTGCTCAGAGTGGGGAGGAGAAGTGAGAAATCAGCAGTGTCTGAATGACGGTTCTCACCCTTAGAGCCAGCGGGGGACAGATGCAGCATCAGATCGATGCTGCATCCACCTAGGTAAGTATGATTTAAAAAAAAAACATGATTCTCTTTTATAATAAGGAAAAAGTAAACAAAAATTCTAAAGAGCTGTCCTCTCTTACCCTGCTGCATTGGGTGCATTAGGCTCACACCTAGTAAACATGGAAGTACTTATGTCAAAAGCAAGGTGTTAAAGAAAGTTGGAATCCTATGTAGGACATCCGCTTTTATGCAGAAAGAAAATGCAGATTCATTTAACAGCTATAAAAATGGCTTTGCCTGCAGTACTTAAAAAAAAAAAACTTTGGCTGAAATATATAACAGTAACAGTCACACTCTATGGGTTGCTGTGATATACCATGCAAAACATATATATCACTCACTGTTATTAGTGTTTCCATTATGGTATCTATGTGCCAGCGCTTTGAAGGAGAGAACCTGAGGAGGAAAGACAAGTCAGATTTCACTACTTTAAAACTCCTGCAGTGAATATGTGTGAAATTGTAATTAAAGTGATTGTAAACCCTTACTTTCTAAAACAACCCATTCAGTTTAAAATAGAAAATGAAGAGCAAAACATTTGTGTATAGATATAAAAAACATTATAAATACCTTTTTTTCCCTTTTGTAGAAGTGATCACACTTCCTCTGTCCTCAGCTTCATAAGAGCTAGGGGAAGAGAAACAGCAGCACACTGGTCTTCCCAGTGAATGGCTGTACAGGGGGGTTGTCAGCTGTCAAGACAAGTCTGATCATTGAGCCCTGGTTCACAGTGATGCGGTGCGGAATTCACAGTGTTTTCTGTGTAAATTCCGCACCACATCAGAATGGCTCTCCGTTCATGTGAACCGCAGCGGGTGTGTAGGTTAAGTTAACAACACCCCAAAATTGGTCCGCAAAACGCGGTGTGATGTGCTGAATTGGATCACATAGGTGTGAATACCCATGCGATCCAATTCTAGTGCGGACCAAAATAAGGGTCCTGCACCTTTTTTGGTGTGGGTGCGGTGCGATTAGAGCCATACAAAATGCTTGGCTCCAATCGCACCTCACACAAATCGCATGTGATTTGCACAGGAATGCGAATTGGTTCCTGTGCGAATCACATGCGATATACCGCACCGCATATATGTGAACCCCGGCTGAAGAGGTTGAGTTCCCAGCATAGCAAGATAACTGACCATGATGTGCTCTACTGGCTAGTGTGGTCCATTTTTAATAGCAAAGCAATCTTCAAAATCAAAATAATGGATAGTAAAGCGAGCGCTAATCGAACCTAAAATTCAATGAATGCAGCTGAACACACTAAACCAAATGCCTTCAAAGTGGATATAGTATATGTATGTTGGTGCAGCGCTGAACCAAGTGAGTAAAAACAACCAATTTCAATGACATAAACGCATATAAGTAGGACATGCTCACAACTTATACTAGAATGTTAAAATGTGCATAGAGATTTGAAAAATATTAAAAATAGAGATATAAATGTCCATATAAGATGCATAACCACAAATATATGTGAAAGTTATACAAAAGTCAATACGCTCTGCCTCTTCATAGGAGATGGTACTGGGGGATTTAAAATGCTTATTGCTGAGCAAAAGTAAGGGATAGTCCCATAGTGTAGTATTTTGTGTTATTTTATTCTTGGAAATATTAGAAGAAATAAAAATGTACAGTACTGCAATAATGAATAAAATGTGACAATGGTAATCGCATATAAAACTGACCAGCTGGTGTGATCCGACGGCTTGACGTCAACGGCTTACAGGGGCTCCTCCTTAACGCGTTTCGAACTCAGCGTTCATCCACAAAAGGGGGACACAGGCATACCCCTTTTGAGGATGAACGCTGAGTTTGAAACGTGTTAAGTACCATCTCCTATGAATGTATCAGCGTCCTGAAGAGGCAGAGCGATTTAGATTGACCACCATATCCTGACACCCAAGGGAGACCATCTAACCCCAGGCTACTTCCCGGACTACCCTTAAGGGACCCATGAATGACCAGGATTATACAACGCACTTTTTATTAGCACATCTGGTGAGTGCGCATTTTATACATTTACTGGCACACCCACCTCAGAAGAAAATAGCTCACTGGGATATGAACAGAATTACTTGGAGATTATATCTGATTTAAGAGCTTATTGACTTTTGTATAACTTTCACATATATTTGTGGTTATGCATCTTATATGGACACTTATATCTCGATTTTTACGATTTTTCAGACCACTATGCACATTTTAACATTCTAGTATAAGTTGTGAGCAAAACGCATGTACTACTTATATGTGTTTATGTAATTGAAATTGGTTATTTTTACTCACTTGGTTTAGCGATGCACCAACATACATATACTATAATCTTCAAAATCAGCATTAAACATCCTGAAAATAATTTGATGTTACTTCATTATCTCACTTCTCAGCGCTGAGGAAGATTCCAGATGTACACTGCTCTTTCAGCTCTGGTGGGCAATTCCGCAGAAACTTCTGAAGCTCTCTCATCATTACTCGGATATTTGATTCATTCACAAGTGCAAAGCACAGCTCCAGAGCCCTCCTTAAAGAGGCAAGGATGATAAATTTTAACACATCTTAAAGTTGAGTTTTGTCAAAGCAGTTAAACACACAGATAAAATATATTTATGGGAACTGCTGTGCCTGCCAAAGGATGTGTAGTTTCTCGCAGCCAGTCTTGTAATGCAGGCACCCTTGGCAGAAATTATGGAAAGATCTTCAACTTCCACTGAAGTTGCAGGACAGCCTGGACAAGAACAAATCCCCAACCTGCTGATTGGACAATAGAGGGAGAGCGGTGCACTGAAAAAGTCATCCCTCTGCTCATATTGCTCTCTCCTTTTGTCAGCCTGTTAGCCTTTCAGCTCATGTGCAAGCTATACAGTCCAATTCAGTCCCAGTGCTGTCCATTTCTTACCCAGTCTGAGTGCTCCTGAGCAGGGGATAACAGGGAGCAGATAGCAAAATAAATTTAGATAAGTACACTAGTCATGTTAAAAGTACCATTAAAGGATAAGTTCAAGTTTGGGAACGTGTTACATGTTCCACCCATTTTTAGGGTGGAACATGTAACATGTTCCAACTGCTGAGGCTGCTGCCTGATCCCCCTCCTTCCTGTGACAGCAGTATGGATAGAAGTTCCCCTTACTAGCTGTAACTTTTTAAAAATAGCACGGCTGTTCAGGGATCTGCTCACATGACTGTGTCATTCATTCACAGTGTTCTGTGAATGAATGAACAAGTCCAGACAGCCTTAGCAGCTGTCGGCTTGTCGTTCTCATGGTAGTTCATTGATTCTTCCTGTCAGTATATCTGCTTCCCTGTACATCCCATACTGACAAACAGATATACTGACAGGTCTGCAGGAGACCTGCATGGCACCAGCGATCTGCTGATCACTGGCGCAATGCTTTACAGGCTCCTGCAACAAAAAAATAATAAAAAGCAAATTTTTTTACTTGCAAAAAAATGTACATTTGTTATTTTTTTTTGTAAAAAGGTGAACTTATCCATTAATGATTTTTATTGAACAGAAAACTGTGTTAGTTGGTGATAAACACATCCCCAATTTGAGTTTCATTAATCTAGCCAGCCAGTGTCAGGAAACTGGATGCCTACTCATCAGCTGACTTAATTAAAGTTAATAAAGTATATGCAGAAATATGATTGAATCCATCTTTGAATAGAAGTGGACTAATCTGGAGCCACTTCATATTTGTGCAGATCAGTAAGCTTATTTTATCAATTGTTCACATGAACCATATTTGATGGTTGCTTTGTGTTATTTAAAGCTGAACTCCAGGCACAAAAACTTTCCTTTAAATATACAAGTATTCACAAGTATTCCTTAAAGTGGTTCTAAAGGCTCAAAAACCTTCTGTGTGCATCAGCCAAGTCCCAGCCCCCCTAATATTTACTTGAGCCCTATCGCGATCCAGCGATGTGCACAAAAGCCACAGCTCTCCAGGGAACCTCCCTCCTCTTTGGCTGAGACAGCAGCAGGAGCCATTGGGTCAATTGAGCCAATGAGGAGAGAGAGGGGGCATGCAGAATGGACATGCAGAGCAGCAGCTTGGGAGCGAGCCTGCTTGGGTGCCCACACAGCAAGCTGTTTCCTCTGGGGACACTAGGCAGGAGGGAAGGGCCAAGAGCACCAGCGGGGGACCTGAGAAGATGAGCATTGGGGCTGTTCTGTGAAAAACCATTACACAGAGCAGGTAAGTATAACATGTTTGTTATTTTTAAATTGCCTTTAATATCACCATATGTGTGCCTTTGAAAAACTAAGCCCCCCCATCCCCTCCCAGATTATTTTCCCTCTAGGATGGCCCCCAATGGAAATTCTGCCTGGCTGCTGAACTTCTTCCCCCCATCCCCACACTCAGGGCCAGGATGGCAGCTTGGTTCAGGGAATTTAAGTGCAAAATTCCAGAGAGAAATGACAGTGGAAGAGTGCAGGCTGTTCTGTGCTCTCCCCTCTCCTGTTGTAACAGTGCTCCTCCAACCATTAGGTGACACAGGACTGCTGGATCGGACTGTACAGAATTTGATTATCTGCCCCCAATCACATTTTCTACTGCCAGGAGATGGGCAGCCCTTGGAGGACATAGAGAGTGGGTAATTAAAATGTGTATAGCCTGATATAAGAGCGATCCTGTGTCATCTGCTACATTGAGGAGCACTATTATGGCAAGAGGGGGAGAGCACAGCCTGCACCTCCTCCCTGCTCTGTAACTATTTCTCACCTGTAAGTTTTGGTGAGGTGGAACTTACAGGTGGGAGTAAGAATCATTTTTGCTTGCGGTAAAAGGTTTGTGGAGGAGGGGGGATGGGGCGGGGGGCTATTGGTGCCAGGAAAGGGAGTTTGGGGGGGGGGATTTGTGCTAGGAGGAGAAATGGGGGAATATATGCTAGAAGGGGAGATTAGGGGGGATATATGCTAGGAGGGGTTGGCTAAAAGGGGGAATGGGGGGGGAGGTATTTTTTCTCCATCCTGCTGGCCCCTGTACACTGCCCTACTGACCCCTTGTCATTCATCCTGCTGACCCCTGTCCTCCATCCTGCTTATCCCTTTCCTTCATCCTGCTGACCCATGTCCTCTGTACTGATGATCCCTGTCCTCTGTGCTGATGCCCTGTCCTCTGTCCTTCTGACCACTGTACACTGCCCTGCTGATCCCCTGTGCACTGCCTTACTGTCTGCTATACACAGCTCTGCGGACCTTGCATCCTCTGCCCCGCTGACATTGTTCACTGCACTCCCACATCAGGCAGGCTAGATTTGGCCCTGACAGAGAGACACAGCAGCAGTGACCAGTCTTTATTGCAGGAAGCTCTTGCACAGAGGCAAAGTTTCACACTGAATTACTGCACAGATCTGTAAGAAATACATAAAGCACAGCAAGATTCAAGGAAGAATACACAGACCTTCTGTATTTGAATAATATTTGTTTATCCTGGCATTCAGCTTTAAACATGAAAATCACATTGTATACTTCACTGTATAGCACCGTATATTGCATTCTGTGGTGTCCTTACTTGTTTACAGATGCATCTGTCTGTCTAAGGCATTCTACAATTGTACCTCGATGTCTCTGTACTGCCGCATGATCAGACTGTACTAAACGCTGTAGGGAAGTGAGGGCAACATATCTAAAAGCAAAAGCAATAGGAAAAGAAGCATTAGGGTTGATTTACCAAAGGCAAATACACTGTTCATTTTGCAAGGGAAGTTGTACTTTGCAAGGAAATTTTCCCCAGAGCTTGCCCCTGATTGGATGATGGAATTCATCCAATCATTTTTGCTTGCCCCTGATTGGATGATGGAATTCAGCAGAGTTTCACCTCATTTACTAAGATCTCAGACAAATTCCCTTGCAAGGTGAATAGTCTATTTGCCTATGTGTATTATAACATAATATGACACAGACAAAGCTGCATATAAAATGGGCAGCATTATTACAATGTAGATGTAAATTAGAGTCACGTAGATGTAAATTAGAGTCACAGGATTCTCATATTGATAATGATCACTTCATTTTCTATTTCATCAGCTGGATAAGGCAGATTTTCCTTGGCCTGGCCATAACAGAAGATCTTTGTGGGGCATTATAGGTATTGTTTATGATTGTTCTTTTAGTCCTTATGCATCACATAACCACAAATAATAACAGGGACATAAACTGACAAACTAAAAATAAGCCACTACCACTACTACTTAGTACAATGTCAGACTGATACACACAAAGCTTTACGTAGTATGCAAGCACTTACTTACCCCTAAGCAATCTAATAGTGAGCTTTTTTAAAACTTTTTTTTTAAACAGAGAAATAAAAAGATTATACCTAATGTTCTTATCGTTGCTTAGCAGAAAACGTCCAAGTATGTTAACAGCAAGAACCTGTGAGAAGAAATTACAAATAATAAAAATGGTGTAGGCTCATTTAATACTTCTTTTGTATAATAGCATTGGGCAAACCTTCAAAGTTTAATCATATTCAGCTGCAGACCACAGGAAAAGCAAGACATACCAGGGTTTTTTTTTTTACTAAAACTGGAGAGTGCAAAATCTGGAGCAGCTCTGCACAGAAACCAATCAGCTTCCGTTTTTTATGGCCAAAGCTTAATTAAACAAGTGGAAGTTAGAAGCTGATTGGCTACCATGCACAGTTACCCCGGATGCTGAGTGCACCAGTTTTAGTAAATCTCCCCCACCATTAGTATAAGGCTATAGTTTTCTAACAAAGGCAAGTAAAGCAATTATTACAGGTGTAGTAACCTCACAATTATGATTTGGCTAGTTGTATCTAGTACAGAGAATATATGCACTAGATGACATTTTAGAATACTTTGCAGTCCAATGTTTGCACACATTTAGGGATCCTGTGTTTAAAATCCACCATATATGTTAGATCTGTAGTCAATCATATCCTTGCTACATTGATGTAATTTTTACCTCCAGTAATAACAGACTGCCAGGTGAATTTTTTTTACCTAATCACATATCCTAAGAGTTTACGTGTTCTATTCTATGTGCAGTTTATAAATAGTTATATGGCCACAAAGACTTGTAGTCATAGGTGGAGATACAGTGAGGGCTTGTTCACATGCGTGACATATACACTATAGCTTCGTTTTTTAGATGTGTTTGAAAGGCGATGAGAGTGATCAAAGTGTCAACTCCTCACCATTTAATTTTGTTTTTTACAAACTTTTTTTATTTTATTAAGGAATAAACTGCAAGAACAGCATAACAACATAAAATATAGTATACAACAGGAAAAAGGCACATAAGTAATAAAGTAAAGTACAATGATGTAAGAAATAAAGGTCAAGTACGTGAACAAGGTAGGCAGGAAGATATGCTCACCATTTAATTTAACCCACAAAATGCCACAAAATGCCACACCACTCTGCACCCCTGGGCATGTGACAAAAGTCACATGCCCAGGGGTGGACTGACAATTCATGGGGCCCCCGAGCAATAGGGGATCATGGGGCCCCTGTGTCTTTGCCCAAACTCAAAAAATCCTATGAAAAAGGTACCAGGGGCATGTCATGTGGCCCCCTACTGACCCCGGGCCCTCGGGCAGTGCCCGAGTTTCCAAATGGTCAGTCCGCCCCTGCACATGCCATTTAATTTCTTGTTGCGGCATGCATACAGCCCAGAGTGGCTGCATGCCCTTGTTCAGTCGGGTGTTCAGAGGACTGTAAAACCACGACACAACTGCCTTTTTTTTACTGATTTTACTGCCCTGTGGCCACTTTTGTGAATGAGGACTAAAGGTGGCCTAATGGAAGGGATATACAGTATCTCACAGAAGTACACCCCTCACATTTTTGTAAATATTTTATTCTATCTTTTCATGTCACTACACTGAAGAAATGACACTTTGCTACAATGTAAAGTAGTGAGTGTACAGCTTGGATAACAGTGTAAATTTGCTGCCCCCTCAAAATAACTCAACACACAGCCATTAATGTCTAAACCACTGGCAACAAAAGTGAGTACATCCCTAAGTGAAAATGTCCAAATTGGTCACAATTAGCCATTTTCCCTCCCCAGTGTCATGTGACTCGTTAGTGTTACAAGGTCTCAGGTGTGAATGGGGAGCAGGTGTGTTAAATTTGGTGTTATCGCTCTCACTCTCTCATACTGGTCACTGCAAGTTCAACATGGCACCTTTGCCATAGGTTTAGCAAGTCTCCATAAGCCCAACATCTGTATCTGATTTTTGCAGTGAAAGTGCTTGTGCTAGGCCATTGCAGTGTCTGTATCTGTTTAAAATATAACTTAAAGCAAACAGCTTGCTATGGGGGCACCCAAGCAGGTGTGCTCCCAAACCGCTGCTCAGTGTGTCCATACACACACAGAGTCACGACTCGGCCCTGCCCCTGCCCCCTCTCTCTCCTCATTGGCTCGCTGGCTGTGATTGACAGCAGCAGGAGCCATTGGTTGTCTGCTGTCTCATCCAATGAGGAGGAAGAGTTCCTAGAGAGCCGAGGCTCCCGTGTATATCGCTGGATCGCAGTAGGGCTCAGGTAAGTATTAGGGAGGAATGGGGAAGCTGCTGCATGCAGAAGGTTTTTTTACCTTCATGCATAGAATGCATGAAGGTAAAAAACCTTGAGGCTTTAGCATCACTTTAGGGCAAAACTTTTTTTAGTTTTGGATAGAGTGGAGAGACCTTGAAGGGATTGCCTTTGGCCTTGGGGCAGGGAGTGAAGGGAAATCTCCCCAGTGGAGCACAGATGGCAAAAAACCTGATGGGGTTATAATCCTCTATTACTCTATCCAAAACAAGAAAAAAAAAATGTTTTCCCTTTAGTTCTATACTAAATGTATCTTTATGTTCTTTAGTTATTTCAGTACTGGTTGCTGTAAATGCATTCATAAGCTTGGGAAACTGAATTTATCAGTGCCTGAGAACTTACCCTTAGACCACTTGCGGATTTGGTTTCTACTATAGTAAGAACAGTTTCATACAGAACAGCATTGCCAGCATTAGACTGGGTTTCTGTGCATGTGGACACCTGATAGAGAGAAAAATGAGCTAGGTCATGTCAGCTGTACAAGACTTGTGTATTCTTCACAATACCATTATCAGGCAAGGCTCTGTGCTGGCCACATACTAACCTGAGCAAGCAGATCACTCATCGCATCACAGACACTCTCATTATTCTGTCCTAACACTCTCAGTAGTCGCAGGAGTCGCACCTGAAAGAGAAAAGACTTGTTGAGCTAATAGTTGTCAACATACAGTCACAATTCCTGTAACCAAGATGTTTAGTAAGCAAGAATGAACACACTTAATCAGGACAGGTATGGTGATTTATGATATTGGGAAGTCAGAAAACCAGTGCAGTTCATTAATTTAGGCTGATATAAAAAAATGGAAACAAAATGAGTGGAGAGAACCTTGTTTAGATTGAATAAATAGTTGTCCAGTATTTACTTAGGTCAGGTCTCATTCAATAGAAATCTTGGCTTTAAACAGACTCTACTGCAGATACCCACCAAGTACAGAAAAAAGGTTGAGTAACTCATTGCCACCGGCCCAAATTAAAAACCATGGGATAACATATAGATGATACTCCCTGCTCTAGTTTTACCCCTTTGAATAACCTTTTAATGTGATGTTCTCTTAACTTTTACTCTTTCACCTATTTCTTGTAAATTTTCTCTTTTTTACCACTTCTCATTTGTGTTAACGTCAGACTTTAAAGCGTTATTAAACACAAAACCAAAAATGAAATATATTGCAGCTTAGCTAATATTAGGTGTGGGTGCTGCATTAGTTCTTTTTTCTTTATTTTTTTTTCTCTCTGTTTTTACCTGGTGGTCTGGCCAGTAAAACACCTCCTGTATTAGAGTGCCCCCACTTTGGATGAGGGAGCACAAGGGGCACCTTTGGACAGCAGCATTGTCAGTCTGGGGGGAGGAGAGTGTAAGATGTAAAAGCAGATTTAGTCCTCATGCACATTTGACGTGTTTACAGCTACTGCTTTTGGCTTTTGACATTTTTTTCTATAGCTAGTAAACCCCCCAGCATGTTATCCTATGTGTCTATGCACATATAGACTGTAATCAACGTTTTTTGACTGGAAAAAAACCCAGGACTAGTGGGTTTCTATACGAGTTGTTTAGCTGTAAAATGCTCTAATGCTGAAAAATGCAGCAAAACACGGTAAAACACCACAAATCGTAGTTTTTCAACTTGTTTTGACCAAAGAAAAACTTTTTTTGGTAAAAAAAAAACTCTAAATAACACAAATGTGGAAAAGCACGTGAAAACGCTGCAAAACGCTAATGCAAAAACACTAAAAAAAAGCTGAAAAACTTTTTAACGTGACGTTACACAGCTAAAGTTACCAGCATTATCAAAACGTCAAGTGTGCTTGAGGACTAAGATACACTAAGACATTGAAGCAGAACTTCAGCTCACACTTTATAATCAGTTGCAGCAAACAGTTTTTTTCTTTTTGGGATAAATGTTTTACATGAATGAATACAAGCTGATCATTTTAAGCACTCCTGTCAGTGGTAAATGGTTTGTCTCATCCCTATAAACTGATACATCAGGAAGAGAGCTTGTTCTGTTAAAAAACAACAGACTTACTGGCAAGATCACCATAACAGCCCAAAAAAGAAAACAAATGCAGCCATCACATCTAAGAATTGTAACTCTGCAATATATTAAATGTTTGCTTTTGGGTTTATACCACTTTAATATTGGCAAGCGTCATAGTCCTTTGTTATTGCATTAAAGAGTAGTGCAATGCAAACATTTTAAGCACTTCTACCCTTTACATCTCTATGTGCCTTCCAATCCTTCTTCCCCTTTTCTCTTTCATACCATACCCATTGTCATAGACACTAAGGCTGGCCATACACTATACAATTTTCTGTACAATTTCTGCCCAATTTCCTTTAGATTTACCTTCAACTATGTAGTGCAAGAGCCCGCCTAATTAGATACAATTGGAAGTGTTGTTAGTTTTGACCTTCTATTATATGGTTTTTGGTAAATCTAAACCAAAAATCTCAAGGAAATTGTATTATGTATGGCCAGCCTTAAACACCAGACCCACCTGATTTCGGGATTGGCAGGCCCTTTCCCCTCCTTTTCCTCATTTCTGATACACAATACGTATAAAAAAAATAGAATGTAGTTGGGAAATATAAATGCTTTCGGTTCAGGTAATAAAGTCAGTATTCTATTGTAATGTAGATTTTTTAACTATGATAAAAATTTCTTATGGCTTGTATACTTTATTAGCTATCGTGTAATTTCCTGTGGTCTTTTTAAATAAATAAATTAATAAATAAATCAACTACAAAAGAAAGAGTTTTAGGCATTTATGACAAAATGCTGTAATGTGAGGATGCTTTAAAACGTATGCAATATATTGGATTTATTTGTCAATGGACAATCTACAAACTGCATAAACAGAAAAAATCTGATCAAATTGATGCAATTTTTTGCCTTTAGGCCTGGGTTCACATATGTGCTGGCTGGTTTGGCTGAATTTCAGCCCCATCTGGTACGACTTTGTTCAGCAGTTCAGGTGCGATTCCAATGCAAATTGTTAAAGTGAATGACATTAGAAATTACCTGAACCAGGCTGAAAATTGTTCCTGTACCTTTTTTAAATCATACTGTGGCCGGCCCACACCTATGTGAACTGGCTTCATAGAAAAGGCTGCAGGTTCACATGTCATGCAAACTGGATGCGGTTAAAAACTAATCCAATTTACATATACAGTACATGTGAACCGGGTCTTGCAGACAGTTTTTTAAGGAACTCACCAGGCTGGTTGTTCCAAATACAGAACTAACCACTGTTCTTCTGTAGATTTAGGCTGCTTCTGTCTCTACATGTAATCCCAGACAGACTCAATACTGTTGAGATCAGGGCTCTGCGGGTGCCCTACTATCTCTTCCAGGACTGCTTATTCTTTTCACTGAAGATATTTCATTATGACTTTGGCTATATGTTTGGGGTCATTTTCTTGCTGCATAATAAAATTGGGACAGGGCAAATCCGTTGATGGTATTGCATGATGGATGAGTATCTGCCTGTACTTTTCAGCATTGAGAAACCCATTAATTTTCTGACCAAATCTGTACATACAGTACATGTGTAAAAAAGCACCCCTAACCTGCAAGGAACCTCCACCATTCTTCACCGTGGCCTGCAGCTGCTCATCCTTGTAGCACTCTCCAGGCCTCCAATGAATATACTGCCTCTTGTTACAACCAGATATTTCAGATTTGGATTTATCCTCCCAGAGCATGCTGATTTTTCTGCACAACAGTTCTTATGTTTTGTGCGTAGGCTGCAATTCTTCAATGATGACCACTTCTGATCAGACTTTTCCAGACGTAATTGGTGTACCAGGCTTTCACTGGTTTCTGCCAAGTCTAAGCTGTGGGTGGCAGTGGACAACTTCCAAAGAAAAGTGAGCATAATATGTACTGTATATCATTTGCTTCACTAAATTTCTTTGGTCAACCACTGTGTTATTGGTCCTCAATGTGCCTTGTTTCTTTATGCCTCTGCAGAAGGGCTTGGGCAGCAAATCTGGAAACCCGTCTTCCTTTACTTTTCGGACTTTGAGAGGATTTTCTGATGTAATAATGCCACCCAGTGTCTTGTTGCTTTGCTCAGTCTTGCCATTGTGTTTTCTTTTATACTGGACTGCCTTCAGCTGGTGTTAGTAGAACATAACCTTTCCTCCACTAGTTTCTTTGCTCCTGCATAACTGAATGTGCTTGATTCAATTATAGTATTTTAACTAAAATGTTACCATGCTGATCATTAGCACCTTTGCTATTATTGTTTAAGCATGTATTGAACCATATATCTGTAATATCCTAAAAGTGGACCTTTTGTCCCAAAAAAGAGTTCTTTCTTGCTACTGCAGCTTCCTGCTTCCAAACACCCATAAGCACAAATGATGTGTGCCTGCTCCTGTACACATAACATATACCAGGAGGCTGCATGCGCAAGACCTAACAGGGGCCACTGGTTGAGCCTGGCTCACTTCATAAGGGGCTGGGTGCCGGAATAACTGGGCACCCAATGACATCAGAGGGAAATGGGGCAAGGACGTGGCACCTGAGTAGCAGATTGCAGCAGGACAATGTTGGAGCCACAGGCGGGTGAGTTATTGAAATTGAGAACAATGCTGCATAACAGGAAAGAGGGGAGAAAAAAAAGCTAGTGGCTTATAACACCTCCTCACTGCCTATTTTAATCTCCTAAATACTACCATGCCAGAACTGTGTGCATAGTGGTTGCAGGATGGCTTCAGCTTCTCCCATTCATTTGAAAGGTGTAATTCCTGCCACGGATGCGAAGCAAAGCATCAGGTCATGTGTACACCACCGGACACTGTCTTTCCCGCTAAATGAGGAGTGGTTGAGGGGCATTAAAACATGGCCCAACCACACGGTTTTACCACCCCTAACCCCTAGTGTAAACGAGCCCTAACTGTGCAAGTGTAACTAGGAGAACTGATGCTATTTTAAAGGCAAAGGGTAGACATACCAAATACTGTTTTGACTGGGGTTTTTTCTGTGTGTGACCCTATGTTGGTACTTGATCAATAAAAACTATTAATCTAATTATTTTACAAAGCAACTTCACTTTACAACATTTTTCACAAGTGTCCAAAAGATTTTCATATTAATGTACATGTGTAACCAAACATTTTTCTTTTGAAGAAAGCAGGAACCTATCTTTTATTTGAATTTTTTGTTTTGTTTTGGAGAGAGCAGGAGGTTGCCTTTTTTGTGCATGTTTCACTTTGGGGAAATTTCTCTGTACATCTTGTTCAGAAAACACAACAGGAAATGAGAGTAAATATCTGTCTTACGCCTTGTACACACGATGAGAATATCAAACGAATGATCATCCCTTATTTTTGCATGCTAGTCTCATACTGAAAACAAATAGGTTACTAGAGTTATGAAAATTCTCGTAAGGCAGAATACAACTTCCCACGATGATGCAATGTATTGTATTGTATGGTACTGTATTCTTTCATTTCCAATCATGCGCATTCTTGGTCCTTCGATTTATTACGAGAAAAAGTTTAGTGCTTGTCCATTGGATAATATTGCTTGAACTGTCATGATTGGCTCTCGAAAGCATTTTTTTCCCTATGATTTTCTCATTGTGTGTACTAGGCATCAGATAGACAACAGAATAAAGGTCTCCATTGGAAGATTTCCTCTCTATTCATGTTACAATGACAATTGTAAAAGCTTTGATTTCCCATTACTTTCCGTCATAGTGACAATGGTCATCAGGACAAACAGACAAGGTGAATATCCCCATAGGGAACACATACAGACTGCTGTATCTAAAGCGAAAAAGCTTTTTGTACAGTACAATATATAAATAATATTATATAAAAATTGAATTTGTTGAAGCAGACAGTAAATTACGGTAGCCAGAAGCACAGTAACATATAGAAATGGTTATACACACAAATGAATGTGGTTGCATGGCACAAACAGTAGTGCACTGTAGTTGGCACCTACGTTACCTGTAAAAAGGGATCAGTAATGCCTGCCACCGCGTGCTCTGGAGAATAACCGGACATGACCTGCTTTAGTTTTTGCAGGAGTAATGGGAGAACCTAGATGGCATTAAAAAATAGTTATCATCTCTTCTAGTATTTCTTGTACATAATACACATCAGTCCGGTGTTATAGAACCTATAACACCGGATGCAAAGCAATCTCTCCATTTAGAACCTATAACACTGGATGCAAAGCAATCTCTCCATTTAGAAACAATCATATCCCCTCGCCCTTCATGCACGTGAACTAATAGAAGTATGCTTTATCATCTCCTAATAACTGCATTTAAATCAATAACTGTTAAATCATGTTACTTCTGTAACACCCTCCAGGTTAGCTAGGTAGTTTTTTTGCCAGTCAGAGGCTGAGTAGCAGCCTGGGATGAGACAGCCTGTGAGTAAGGCAGGAGTTCACTCCAGGACAGGCTAGGGAGCTTCTGAAAGTTAGAGCTTCTGAAAGTTAGAGCTTCTGGAGCCCTCCAACCTCTCCAGAAACCTGAGCACTTTCTGAAGGAGGGATGGAGGAGGGGAGGAAGCCTGGATCTGCATGCTTGAGGAACCTTGGCCAATCCATTGACAGGAGGCTGGCCATGGTGACCAAGGTAACCATTAGGTATTACAGAGCCTGGGAAGAGAGTGTTGGGTGGAAGATAGAGTGAGATGCTGGATTGTGGAGCCTGGGAGAGGGCCCAAGGAAGGGGCCTACCTACCAGCAGAGTATCTCCACTGTACCACCATCTTCAAGGGAGGATATCGTGAGCAGCAGGTAAGGAGCCAGCCCAGCAAAAGGCCTGAAGGCAGCTACCAACCCATTAAGCTATCAGGAAGGACAGTGTGAATATTCTTACACCCCCTAGGCCATGTAAGGGAAAAGGGCAGTCAGGTAGAAAACCCAAATATCTTCTCATCTGGGGCTGCTGTGTTAAAGTGGTAGTAAACCGCAGGGAGAAAAAAAAAATCTCCTGCAAGGTAATGTCATAATGTGCTAGTATGCATTGCATACTAGCACATTATGTAGGACTTACCTTAAAACTAATCCCTCACCACTGCAGAGGCTTCCATCATTACCCGGTCTTCCTTCTAGGTTTGAGAGCTCTGGTTGTCTGACTGGTTGGACTACGATGGTGTCACTCCTGTGCATACGCATGGCACAGGAGTCCAGGGCCATGGCACAGTACCCTGAAGGAACAGCATGGGTATGCCATTCCTTCCGAGCACATGCATCAGCTCTAAAAAAGAGCGAATACCTACTAAACGGTGCATGTTTAGGAGACATTTGTTTTATCAAAAGGTAAGCTTTATTATAAGCTTACCTTTGGTAAAAGTTAAAAAAATAAATTTAC
Source organism: Staurois parvus (assembly GCF_062004578.1). Lineage (NCBI taxonomy): Eukaryota > Metazoa > Chordata > Amphibia > Anura > Ranidae > Staurois > Staurois parvus. Next base: position 897,880 of record NW_028317995.1, read on the forward strand.
TACCACTTTAAATTGGCAGTTATTGGGCCCCTTTGCCCTAGGAATACCCTCAGTGCAGTTGGGTGAAGAGAAGGATTCAACTGGCGATTGAGGAGGTACACCAGAGAGCTGGTATGTTCTCAGAAGAGAGACGATTTCTTTTTGTCCACATCTTTGTACATAGTTGCTAAGGAGTTTGTCCTTACGTTTTCAGTTTCCTTGAGCATTCCATACACCCCTCAACCCCATACAAGTTTTAAACCCCCTTAATAAAATCACAAAATCAAGCTCAATGACTGTTTACTGACTCTGAATGCAACATGTGGAAGAAAATGCGTGTTGGCTGTGCAGAGCTGTAGGGGAACCCTAAGGGGGTAGTGCTACACTTCTATCCATCTCTGCTTTATGAACAAAGATGAATACACTAATGTATACAAAATTCCAGCCAGTCTGATTGTTAGCAGCACTGACAGCAGCAGTGGGTATGTAGAGAGATTATTGCACATTGTACCAGATAGAATAATTCTCGACAACACCAGATTACGCTCAACAAAGTGGTTCTAAACAGTGGGATGGCCTGATGCACTAAGCTATGCCTGGATGAAAATCAGGAGCTCTGACTGGGTACATTTGCTTCCAGTATGCATTTCAAAGCTTAATTTTAACGTTTTACTGCAGTATACCATGACGAGAGACACTTTATTGCTACATATCAAACATGGTATCTCCATGTGTGCTACTCTTTTTACTGCAAAACGCACCTGTAATTTTGTAGTCTAAAGAATGTACCATAAAGGTTTTTGTTAAATTACAAAAACCAAGATGATGGAGTTGAGGTGGTGGGGGTCGAGTGGTGGCTATGTTTGGCCACGTGGCGCTCCTGTGTTGTGTTTAGGACTTCTATTTAGGTGCACATGTTTGATACTGTGGGGTTAGTAATATATAGGTGTGATGGCAGTCTCCTAGATGTTAGGATGCACTTCCGCCCAAAAACTGGTAAGGGCGGAAGTGACATAGACGCGCATACTCAAGGTGCACCAACCGTGGGATGGGCGGCTCATTCTCATGGGATGTAATAATCCGGCCTTGACTGATGAGATAATTTAAATGCCCCGTTAGATGATTGTTCTGGCACCAGCGGAGAAGGACGCACACAGTGAGCGGTTGCTGCTATACAGTATACTGGAGGTAGGACACACGCCAACTTGAGTCGACATGTTGTTTGGAATGGTTGGAGCGGAGAACAGTACTGTTTACTGAATATGGCCACATATTTCTACGATTATAGGAGCCAAATGTTGTTGTACAAGCAATTTAGTGATATTGCATTATTATTTCTGGGTGGAGTTTATCTAATTCCGCCTTGATGTTGATATTACCAGGTATGAGTCTACTGATTTAAGGTTGAGTGGGATTGATGGAATGGTGAGAATTGTGGATGTCCCCACTGACCCTGTATTATTGTGTATAGACTGCTCTGCGGAAACTATATACAGGATATATCGTATATGTTTGACATCGACACAAGGATAGATTTGCTGTCTGCCTCTTTTATCAATGAGCTACTTAGTGTGAGTCATATTTGGGAGTTTTCTTGTTCCCCTCCTTTCTGTTTTAGGATGAAATTTGATTATTTGGTCTATTTACAGGACCTCATTGTGTGGTGTATGAGGGGATCTGGCCGTATATGAGGATGTTCATCTATGACCAATTTAACTGCTACCCTTTATTACCGCTCTTGTTGACATGTGAGTTTGTGGAGAAGGTTTCTTTTGGTAAAATTTGTGTAATTATTACAATTATTTAATTATTGTTTCCTATATATATGCATATATGTATTATGTATCTTCCAGCTAGGGCATTGGACTTCATTGCCTTCAACTCTTTGGGATCCTGAGGAAGCTAATAAGCGAAACGCGTCAACCTCTGAAGGACTTTTGATGTCGTGACATGCAATGTTATATACAGTCAGGTCCATAAATATTGGGACATCGACACAATTCTAACATTTTTGGCTCTATACACCATCACAATGGATTTGAAATGAAACAAACAAAATGTGCTTTAACTGCAGACTGTCAGCTTTAATTTGAGGGTATTTACATCCAAATCAGGTGAACAGTGTAGGAAATACAACAGTTTGCATATGTGCCTCCCACTTGTTAAGGGACCAAAAGTAATAGGACAGAATAATAATCATAAATCAAACTTTCACTTTTTAATACTTGGTTGCAAATTCTTTGCAGTCAATTACAGCCTGAAGTCTGGAACGCATAGACATCACCAGATGCTGGGTTTCATCCCTGGTGATGCTCTGCCAGGCCTCTACTGCAACTGTCTTCAGTTCCTGTTTGTCCTTGGGGCATTTTCCCTTCAGTTTTGTCTTCAGCAAGTGAAATGCATGCTCAATCGGATTCAGGTCAGGTGATTGACTTGGCCATTATATAACATTCCACTTCTTTCCCTTAAAAAACTCTTTGGTTGCTTTTGCAGTATGCTTTGGGTCATCGTCCATCTGCACTGTGAAGCGGCGTCCAATGAGTTCTGAAGCATTTGGCTGAATATGAGCAGATAATATTGCCCGAAACACTTCAGAATTCATCCTGCTGCTTTTGCCAGCAGTCACATCATCAATAAATACAAGAGAACCAGTTCCATTGGCAGCCATACATGCCCACGCCATGACACTACCACCACCATGCTTCACTGATGAGGTGGTATGCTTAGGATCATGAGCAGTTCCTTTCCTTCTCCATACTCTTCTCTTCCCATCACTCTGGTACAAGTTGATCTTGGTCTTATCTGTCCATAGGATGTTCCAGAACTGTGAAGGCTTTTTTAGATGTCGTTTGGCAAACTCTAATCTGGCCTTCCTGTTTTTGAGGCTCACCAATGGTTTACATCTTGTGGTGAACCCTCTGTATTCACTCTGGTGAAGTCTTCTCTTGATTGTTGACTTTGACACACATACACCTACCTCCTGGAGAGTGTTCCTGATCTGGCCAACTGTTGTTAAGGGTGTTTTCCTCACCAGGGAAATAATTCTTCAGTCATCCACCACAGTTGTTTTCCGTGGTCTTCCGGGTCTTTTGGTGTTGCTGAGCTCACCGGTGCGTTCCTTCTTTTTAAGAATGTTCCAAACAGTTGTTTTGGCCACGCCTAATGTTTTTGCTATCTCTCTGATGGGTTTGTTTTGTTTTTTCAGCCTAATGATGGCTTGCTTCACTGATAGTGACAGCTCTTTGGATCTCATCTTGAGAGTTGACAGCAACAGATTCCAAATGCAAATAGCACACTTGAAATGAACTCTGGACCTTTTATCTGCTCATTGTAATTGGGATAATGAGGGAATAACACACACCTGGCCATGGAAAAGCTGAAAAGCCAATTGTCCCATTACTTTTGGTTCCTTAACAAGTGGGAGGCACATATGCAAACTGTTGTAATTCCTACACTGTTCACCTGATTTGGATGTAAATACCCTCAAATTAAAGCTGACAGTCTGCAGTTAAAGCGCATCTTGTTTGTTTCATTTCAAATCCATTGTGGTGGTGTATAGAGCCAATAATGTTAGAATTGTGTCGATGTCCCAATATTTATGGACCTGACTGTACTATTGGGCTGACTAGCCAAAATACTGTTTTTATGGTAAATTTTTGGAAGATATGTTTAAATAAATATGTTTTTATACAACAATATGAGGTTGTCCGTTTTCTGTACCAGTAAAGTCCCATTTGTTTTTTTTCTGTTGTTCTTTATCAAAAAAAAGGATTTTATAACCCTAACATCTACACTGCAAGAAATGGATAATTGACATATAATGGATAGTTGTCATCTAAAATCTATAGTTGAAAATATAACTAGCCCTGGACTATGAAACTAACTAATCTACCAGACTAAACTTTGTAAAGATCAGCTAAGCAGTGATCTAATCCCTCCACAAATCTCTTTTTACAGTATTACGTCAGAATTTGTACAAACTGCTGTTATTTTTATGGCTGTCGACAGAGTTGTCTGAACTTGAACAAGTACTACAAATGCTGAAGCACGCCAGCCTTCCTGACAAATGCAGTATTTCTAGACAGGCTTGGTCTGTGAATGTCTTTAGCTCATTCAAAAACATACAGCGGTATAACACAAAGACAAGATAACTTTAAAGTATATACATTTGTGCTCAAAAGTTTGCACACTCTGGTGAAATTGTAGTTATTGATATTGGAAATTTGACTGATCATTCCAAAAACTCTTTTATTTAAGGATAGTGATCATATGAAGTCATTTATTATCACATAGTTGCTTGGCTCCTTTTTAAACCATAATGATGACAGAAATCACCCAAATGGCCATGATCAAAAGTTTACATACCCTTGAATGTTTGGCCTTGGTACAGACACACAAGGTGATACACAGATTAAAATGGCTATTAAAGGTTTATTTCCCACATCTGTGGCTTTTTGAACTCCAATTCATGTCTATGTATAAATTGTCAATGAGTTTGTTATCTCTGAGCAGACTACATGCTGAGCCATGAAGAGCAGAAAAGAACTGTCAAAAGACCTGTGTAACAAGGTAATGTAACTTTATAAAGATGGAAAAGAATATAAAAATGTATCTGAAGCCTTAAATTGGGCAGTCAGTACTGTTCAATCACTTATTGAGAAATGGAAAGTTAGGGGATCTCTTGATACCAAGCCAAGGTCAGGTAGACCAAGAAAGATTGCAGCCACAACTATCAGAAGAATTGTTCAGGATACAAAGAAAAACCCACAGGTAACCTCAGGAGAAATACAGGCTGCTTTGGAAAAAGATGGTGTGGTTGTTTCAAGGAGCACAATACGATGATACTTGAACAAAAATGAGCTGCCTGTTTGAGTTGCCAGAAAAAAAGCCTTTACTGTTTCAATGCCACAAAAAAGCCTGGTGAGGCATGTCAAGGTGTTGTCGGGCATGCTGTAACCAGACTTTTTTGTGGCTTTGGCACAGTAAAGGCTTCTTTATGGCCACTCGACCATGCATCTAATTTTTGTTCAAGTATAGTCGTATTGTGCTACTTAAAACCATTACCAGCCGTCTTTGTGTATTTTTCCTGAGTCTACCTGTGATGTTTTTCTTTGTATGCCAAACAATTGTTTTGGCAGTTGTGGCTGCAATATTTCTTGATCTACCTGACCTTGGCTTGGTTAAAAGAGACCCCTGGACTTTCCACTTTTAACAAGTGATTGAAAAGTACTGAATGGCATATTCAATGCTTTGGATATCTTTTTTCATCTTTATAAAGTTCCATTACCTTGTTACGCAGGCCTTTTGACAATTCTTTTCTACTCCCCATGGCTCAGTATCTAGCCTGCTCAGTGCATCCATGTGGGAGCTAACAAACTCATTGACTATTTATACACAGACACTAATTGCAATTTAAAAAGCCACAGATGTGGGGAAGCATTAATTTCTATTTTAACCTGTGTGTGTCATTTTGTGTGTCTATACCAAGGCCAAACATTCCAGGGTATGTAAACTTTTGAGCATGGCCATTTAGGTGCTTTCTGTTACCATTACGATTAAAAAAGGAGCCAAACAATCACAATTACAATGTGATAACAAATTGCTTCATATGATCACTATCCTTAAAGAGTTTTTCTAGCATGATCAGTCATATTTTCAATATCAATGCCAAAATTTCACAATTTCTGCCAGGGTATGCAAACGTTTGAGCACAACTGTATTTATGCACTTTAAAATAGATATAACTCAAATCACTAAAATGTTTATAATCTTTAACATATTAATGTAATTTCAAAAGTCATCTTTAATATATTTAAATCTGTAACTTTCATTAAAGTAATACATGGTGATACTGCTATGAAGGTCTTTGTTCATACATTTACTGTTATAGGGGGACATTGATCTGTCAGCTGTCCTTAAAGTGGTACTAAAGTAGGTTCTTTCACTTGTACCTACAGTGAAAATATAAGGCTTACCTGTAGGTACTGTAAATATCTCCTAAACGTGCACCATTTAGGAGATATTTACTTGTAAAGGAGCACCTGTGCATGAGCGGGAGTGACGTCATCGTGGCTTGCCCATTCAAGCTGCCGGAGCCCACGAACCAGAAAGTTGCGATTGTCTCTTCTGCAACCACAGGTTGCAGAAAAGAAAATTGCTCGAGTCCTCCATCAACACAGTTAGTGTTGATAGGGGAATCCCTCCGGGGAGCCTTCTCTGCCACAGAACACAATGATTACTGCTAGCGACTAAAGCCTCCGGCAGTAACTGCATGCAATCGATGTGGATGGATCAACTTCAGCACAACCGGCTTAGGCGACTAAGGCCGCCAGCAGTAATTGCATGAAATCAATGTCAATGGATCAACTTCAGCACAACCAGCCTGCCCGTAGATGGATTGAATCTCTATTGACTGCCTCCGGCAGTGACTGCATGCAATCGATGTGGATGGATCAACTTCAGCACAACCAGCTTAGGCGACTAAGGCCGCCAGCAGTAATTGCATGAAATCGATGTCGATGGATCAACTTCAGCACAACCAGCCTGCCCGTAGATGGATTGAATCCCTATTGAGCCGGCTGAGATTTGATCCATCCATAGCCGGCTTAAGTCTATGGCAGTTGTACAGGCTCCACTACTGTACTGAAATTCATTATTTTGTCTAATGCACACTGTAAACTTCTCACAGTGTGCATTAGAAGCTGCAGCAGGTCAAATAAAGCCCACCTTAATTCCTAGCTGGAGAACGTCCAGCATCATCCAGCGCTTTCCTCCCTAGCTTTACTGTCCTTGGCTCGTCCCTTTCATTTATTGGATTTGAGTTCTTTCAATTTTAGAGGCTCAGCATTACCACAGCTTCCTGTTTTCAGAAAGCTATTAGAGCATCCTTTTGGCGCCTCCCACCAGCCATGATTTTCCTGACTTGCATAGAGAAGCACAGGGACCTAATAATTATGTCATTTGGTTAACGTTAGGGATGTTCTGAAAACAGAAAGATTTAAGGGTTTAATAATTTCATTAGCATGCTGATGAGGGGCAAAGGAGGAACCAGGGAAGGCAAACTATAAACAGAACAAACGTCAGTTTTTTTTTACCATTCCACAAACTGACACCACAACATTTACCTCTAGATTATTTACATGAAGCATTTCCCTAATGAAAACCTCTAGTAATTATACAGTGTCACATTCACATTATGGTCCGAAGTTACCTTGCGAAAGCGTTTACAGGCTTCAAGGTGCCTTTGGCAGATCTCTGTAACCAGAAGTACAGCTCCGTACAATACACCTGCAATACACCCACACCAATTGGTCAATATTTTAGCTCATAATAATTGTATATGTACACTTATACCTAAACCACTAAGTTCCTACAATTGTACTACTTTATGATTGTATACACTGTCATGATATCGACAACATCCATATTAGACCAGACTCACCATGTCTCTTTTCTGCCAGCAGTTCCTCAGCAGCTGGGATAAACATTTCCACTAAGTCAGGGACCTTCCGGATAATGTGCACAGCACAGAGGACAGCCTGTGGATGCGAACTGGTGGTGAGCAAAGGTGGGATAGAAGTAAAAGGTGAGCATGAGTAAAGAAAGAATTGGTTAGAGGAGGAAAGTGAAAAGTTTATTGATCTTTTTTGCATTAAAGAGGAAGAAAGGGAAACGGGATCATAAAGACCATACTTTGAATTTAACTTTTGCAGATTCTCTTCATTGCCCACCCCTCTCTTTAATTTCTTTAGGCACTGTGGTGTGCTTTTACGAAACAGAGGTCCTAAGGATCGTTGCTGATCTCAGATCATTAGTGGTTTAGGAAACAGAGATGATCAGCGGAGAACAGAGGCGGACTGACCATTTGGAAACTTGGGCACTGCCCGAGGGCCCGGGGTCAGTAGGGGGCCCCATGAGATGCCGCTGGTACCTTTTTCATAGGCTTTTTTGAGTTTGGGCAAGGACACAGGGGCCCCATGATTCCCTATTGCCCGGGGGCCCCATGAGTTGTCAGTCCACCCCTGGCGGAGAACATGTTCTTTGTTGATCATCTCAGCACACAGATGGCCAGTGTATGAAGGAGCGATGTCAGCCCTTTACTGGTGGTCTGTTTTCTCCCTCCAGATTCTCCAGCCCAGAGCTGGAGAATTGGGGGAACCGCAAACGAATCGCAAACGAAGCATCGGTAATTTACCGCTGCTTAGTAAACAGTGTTTGTCTGATCTCTTACTGTAATCTCACGAGATTACAGTTACAGCAGCTGTTTTCTAGCGTTCAAAGTGTTTGTAGATTGCTTCTCTTTTCATTCGGAGAAGCGATCTACACCGCTTCATAAAAAGGCATTCAGAGGAGAACTCTCTCCTCTGAGAATACCGGAGAACTGAGCAGCGGTCATTTATCGCTGCATGATAAAAGGACACCAATGTTTGATGTATTTCTTTCCCCTTCACAATATACCAAATTTGATTGCAGCACCTTTTTCTTGACATGGGAATTTGATGTTTTCAGAAGATGCTCCACTTCTCCAGCTAGATCCCGACACATCTCAGTTGATCCCATGCAGGCCAGTGTGCACAGAGCCAGGCCTTGCACCACAGAGGAGCTATGCTCTAGGTCCCTGGAGTGGAAAACACAATTAACAAAATGAGTGTACATTTAAAGTAGAACTAAAGGCATTTTTTTTTTCATTTCAAATAGAGTAAAGGAGGGTTAGTACCCTTTGTCGGTTTTTGCCATCTGTGTCCAATAGGGGATATTCCCCTTCACTTTCTGTCAAAACAGGAAATGAGAGAAAATACCTCCAAAGTGAGAGAATCCTTGGGTGTCAACAGGGTCACCAGAAGTAATGTCCCCATTGGAAAATTTTCCCTCTATTACTGTTGCGGAGTTAACACAAAATTTGGGACTTTCACTTACACTTTCGGTGATAATGGTAACAGAACAAATAGGGTAAGTCTCCCTAATGGGGGTACAGGCAGGAATAAAAACTGTGAGGTGTTCTAATCCCTCTTCACTAACCCAAATGGCTAACCTAAAGGCTATTTTTTTCATTAAAATAAAGAACACATTATATTTACCTGCTCTTTGGAATGGTTTTGCACAGAGCAGCCACAATGATCCTCTTCTCAGGTCCCCAGCGTGTGCTTCTGGCCCCTTCGCATTACTGAGTGCCCCCAGAGCAAGCTGCTTGCTCTGGTTGCACTTGTGCATGCTCACTCCCAAGCCACCCCTGTGTGGCTCAGTCCTGCCCACTTGTAATTGACAGCAGCAGGAGCCAATGGCTCCTACTGCTGTGTCTCAGTCAGTGAGGCGAGAGAGAGATCCAGGAGAGGTGCTGCGTTTGTGCACAATATCAAGATTGGGATCAGTAAGCATTAGGGGAGCTGCACACAGATAGTTTTTTACCTTCATGCATAGAATGCATGAAGGTAAAAAACCATCAGCCTTCAGAATCACTTTAAGAATGGGTCAGAACAAAATAACTGTTAGTGGTGGAGTTAGTGTGTTAGTAGCGGAGTTTTTATCTATGTATATTATTTGGTATACAAATGATCATTGCAGATATCATCAGGGTGTTAAAATCACACAAGTCTGTTAGTTGAGTTTGAAATTATGTATAGTCGGTTCTTCCCTGCCATTGGCTCTTGTGTGAAAGTGTCAAAACCAAAAAGAATCTTTGGATATAACTTTAGGGGATAGGTTTACAGTGGTAGATTGGTGGTTGTGAGGTAACAGAGACAATTCATAGCAAGGAAGGTTTGGTACATGATTCCTGAAGAATGCTGACCCATCATACTGAAAACACTTTCAGGATACACCCTGTTCAAAATGTAAATGTGTACATCATGTGTACAATGCATCATTTATTGTCAGATCTTTTTGCAAATAAATGACCATAGTTTCATGGGCTAACATACCAATCATGGAATTCGCTAAGGTGCAGTATCTTACCTCTTCATGCTATTGGTTATTAGTAGATGAGCATCTTGCCTTTCATCCAGCAACATCATTGCACCAAGGTATCCAATGCGTTTGTCAGTAAATCTGGCTGAGGCAATCAGTTTCAAACACTCCATCTGAAATCAGAGATAGAATAATCATAGAAGGTTAGATTTCTGCAATCTTGTAATCTGTTACAAGTAGGGGTTCACACTCATGGTTCTAAAATCCTCCACACATTACAAAATTTATTGTACATACAAAAATGAATGGAAAAATATAAAAATGTAGAGTAAGCTAGCTACGCTATATAATCATATGATAGTAAAAATTTCAATTGATAAAACACCAATGGTAATAAAAAACAATAAAACAATACTAAAAGCAGCAGCAATACCCAGCAATAAAATGGTAGCTATTTCTAACTTAAGTTATTCCCAAAGCTCAGCGATGTGTCCCCCCATTAGCCTCATGACCCTGGCAAACTTTGTGAGAAAAGGGAAAATTAAAAACAAATTACAAAAAATACATACATTTTTTTTCCAGATCTAGATAGTGACAAAGGGGCTCCAGTCACAAAGTAATATTGACCACTTTAGGAAATGCAGTAAAATACAACTCAGTGTTTTTTTTTGTAGAAATTGGCATTCACTAAAAAAGGCATCTAAAATACCACATGCGGTATTTTTCCGAAATATGCAGTATTTATCTAATGAAACCATGCGGTATTTTATCTCAAGCGATATACAGTGAGATTGACACAGTGGAGAAGAAGTAGAACTCCTGTCAGTTTTTATTGCTAATGAAGAGGTAAAATGGTTTAAACTGTAGAAATATGCCAACTCACTAAGTCATCGCAGTCCCTGCAGCATATATATTAATGCAAAACAAAAAAAAGTTCCTACACCAGTCAAAGGGAAGCTGCTTTCAAAAGACACATGTGGTGTATCAAAAACAACTACATTACATTAAGTAAATAGAAAGTATCTTTCTAAATGTCAAATATTGAATGAAAATAGTATCAAAAATCACACTTATATAAAAATACCCTTCTTCCACCAATAAAAAAATACAATGTTGCCATCTGTGTCCCAATTGGAAGATGTCCCCTCTGTAAGTTTTCTGGGGACAACCCAAAATTTGGGATTTTCTTTTACTTTCACTTTCAATGATAATGGTAAAAAGGACAAATAGAGAGGGTTAATCTAATGGGGGCACAGACTACAATAAAAACCTGACAGGTGTTCTAATCCCCCTATGCGCTATCCAAAACTACAAAAAGGTTTTTCCTTTAGTAAATCAACCCCAATGACTTCCATATTTAGGTTTCTAGGCATTACTGTTGAGATAACTGATCCAAAAAGGCAGAGACTACTAAAAATTGCCTATCATATTTTTACATTTCTTAAATACCACATGCATTTAATTATTTATTTCCTTCTGTGAATTGAGTTTAACACTTTTTCATGCGGTATTTGCTGAGCCTTTTGCCGTAAATACCGCAAAAACGGTATAGTGAATTGACAGTTTTAGAATCGCATGCGATTTAGGCAAAATGTGTCTGAAGACTTAAATACTGCATGCGATCTGCTTCCGAGAATGGAGCCCAATATGATAATAAATAGACCCAATAGACTTCTAATTATGTTAATTTTAAGTCTCTTAACCATTTCAATACTGGGCAATTTTACACCTTCCTGCCCAGGCCAGTTTTCAGGTTTCAGCGCTCTCACACTTTGAATGACAATTGCGCGGTCATACAACATTGTACCCAAACTAAAATTTTATCATTTTCGTCACACAACTAGAGCTTTCTTTTGGTGGTATTTAATCACTGTTGGGGTTTTTATTTTTTGCAAAAATTAACATAAGACCGAAAATTTTGAAAAAAAACACGTTTTTCTTTGTTTCTGTTATAAAAGTTTGTAAATAAATAATTGTTCTTCATAAATTTAGGCCGAGATGTATTCTGCTACATGTCTTTGGTGAAAATAACCCAAATTAGGATGTATTTTTTAGTTTGTAGGAAAGTTATAGAGTTCACAAACTATGGTATAGATCTGAAAATTGATCAATCCTGAAGTACTGACAGCCAATCTAATTTCTTGAGGTCCAAGAATGTCAGAATAGTACAGATATCCCCAAATGACCCCTTTTTGCAAAGTAGACAGTCCAACGTATTTTATAAGAGGCATAGCAAGTTTTTTGAAGTTGTATTTTGTCATAATTTTTTGGAAAATTAAAAAATTCAAAAAATTATTTTCACTATTTTTTTTTTTTTACATACTGTCACCAGTGCAGTACAGCACCATCATATAACTGGCATGGCGGTGAACAGGGACACTGACTGGTGACAGTATGAAAAAAAAATATAATTTTTTTTTTTTTAAATTTTTTATTACATTTTTAAGATTTTTTTTCATATTTTACTATGACCAAAGTAGTACAATGTTACCATAGTAACATTGTACTACTTTGGGGAATTTTTTTTTTTTTTTTTTTACACAATTTGCTTATAGCAAAGAATTACTTTGCTATAAGCAAGCATTTACCAGAATTGAAATCGATTCATTCAGGTTTTTTTTTTTGTGCTTAGCTGTGATTTGGCCACAGCTAATCACATGACATGTGCATGTGACCTGCTGTGACCATTCACAACTAGGCACTAGTATACAATGGATGGCATGAATGAAGCCATCCATTGTATACAACTGTCATGTGGTCACATGGTACCAGCAACGGGGCCGGTACTCAGATCTGTCATCGGCCTTGTCCGAGGTACACGGCCGGTGACAGATCGCGCCGCTGCACGGCTCTGCAACCGCGTGAACTGCGCATGTGCGGGAGCACGCCAAATGGCGTGCACCCGGAAAGGTGAAGCATTTTTGCCACCGCCAAACGGCTATAGGCGGCTAATGGTTAAAATGAAAAAAAAAAAATATGTATAGCTTCTACAAAGTATGTAGCATCCACGGGCGGACTGACAACTCATGGGGCCCCCGGGCAATAGGGGATCATGGGGCCCCTGTGTCCTTGCCCAAACTCGAAAAAGCCTATGAAAAAGGTACCAGGGGCATCTCATGGGGCCCCCTACTGACCCTGGGCCCTCGGGCAATGCCCGAGTTTCCAAATGGTCAGTCCGCCCCTGATAGCATCACATGGTAAGTATGATGCCAGGACAGAATGAACAAATCTCCTCTCTTCCCTTGTGAGTGATTTCTCTATAACTAAGTCAAATGTTCAAGCGCAGAAAGAACCATCTGGTGCAAAACTGAGAGAGTCAGAATCCCCATCACTGCTGCTGTGTAACCACTAGTGTAGTGAATCCATATATCCAAACAACAAAACAGCGCTGTAAAAACGGATGAAATGTGAACCTCACACAGAGGTGTACCTTTATTGGAATGCAATAAAACCAGAGTTTTAGTGGCCAACGCAAGGTGGAAGAACCGTCAGCTCCTTGGGTGTTGCAAGGGACAGAGTGCTCCGCGTACTGCTGGAGTAGCCGGAGTCCGCGGCATCCCGGAACTGATGTCATCGCCAGGGGCGGACTGACAACTCATGGAGCCCCCCGGGCAATAGGGGATTATGGGGCCCCTGTGTCCTTGCCCAAACTCAAAAAAGCCTATGAAAAAGGTACCAGGGGCATCTCATGGGGCCCACTACTGACCCCGGGCCCTCGGGCAGTGCCCGAGTTTCCAAATGGTCAGTCCTCCCCTGGTCACTGCGATTTTGGAGGAAGCGGAAAGAGGATCCTGTCTTGGAATGCAAGCCGGGCCGGTAACCTAAACTAAGGTCTAGGTTACCAGCCTGGCTTGTGTTCCAAGGCAGGATCCTCCTTCCGCTTCCTCCGAGATCGCGGTGACATCAGTTCCGGGACTCTGCTACTCCAACAGTACACGGAGCACTCTCTCCCTTGCAACACCAGAGGAGCTGACGTTTCTTCCACCTTGCCCTGGCCACTAAAACTCTGGTTTTATTGCATTCCAGTAAAGCTACACCTCCGTGTGAGGTTCACATTTCATCCGTTTTCACAGCACTGTTTTGTTCTTTGGATATTTATTTATAACTGATTATAAAATAACATATAACCAGTACAGTCCAGAGCAAGCTCAGTACAGTGACTAGATCTTCTTATTTATTATAGGTATTTATATAGTGCCAACAATTTACACAGCGCTTTACATATTGTACATCCACATCAGTCTCTGTCCTCAAGCAGCTTACAGTCTAAGGTCTTTTTCACACATTCACACATACACACACATACAGTACAAGGGCACATTTGGTCAGGAGCAAATTAACCTGCCAGCATGAGTTTGGAGTGTTGGAGGAAACTAGAGTTCTTGGAGAAAACTAGAGTTCTTGGAGAAAACCAGAGCAAGCACAGGGAGCAAATGTAAACCCTATGCAGACACATGACTGGGATATATCTGCCTAATGTCCTGTTGATGAGATATTTTGAGGTCAATATATCAAAACTGGAGCAGCCAAAACCTAGTTCAGCTGTACAGGGCAACTAATCAAATTATATCTTTGATTTTGAAAGTCTAACTGAAAAAGCTAGACGTTAGAAGCTGAATGGGTGCCATGCAAAGCTGCTCCAGATTCTAGCTATTTCATTTAGGTCAAATGTCCCCCTTTGTGTGTTATATTCCTAGATACCTGTGTGAAATGTATCCCTGTCATGCATTGGTCTCTTTATACAGTATGTATGATCTGTCTAGAGGACCAGACATTTAATCAGTTGGCTCTGAGGAAGAGGCAAGTCCTCGGAACGCGTCAGCCTGTTGGTGGGCCAGAGTTCCTATTATGGACAGACACTTAGTGCGGATTGGACCGAGCTGTTCTTTCATGATGTGCCTTTGACTGTATTGTCATTTTGTGAGTACAGTACCTACTTTTATCATTTAATAAATACATTTTTTTAACTTCCCTAGCGGTCTGATTATGTCAATATTTTTGTGCTCAAAGCGGTAAATTTTTTTGGCATGGAAATATGTTGTTTTTTTATTGTAGGACTGTAATTTTTAAGAATAACTTACTGAAATCTGTCCGAACAAGAGTCTAGTAAACATCCCGGGTATGTTAAAATTTGAAACATGAAATCATAAATTATAATATAATAAATAATAATAAAAAATAATAATATTATAATACATTTAATTCAATAATATCAAACCAAAAACACTGAAATTAGAAATAGAGCGCCTAGTTCGCACATCACTGAGCTTAGTCGCAAAATAATTTTCAGTGTCTGATGACGAATTTCCCCACGAATCATTATCACTCAATTCTGCAAGTAGTTCTAATTTACTGTCGCTGTTCTCTAGCTGGTCTAAAACCACTTTTGACCTAAAAGGGACGCTTTTTGGACACCATGGACGTTTCTCAGTTTCCAGGCAGAAAGAACAGTAAAAATGCAGGCAGGGCACAGGACAAAGCACTCTGGACAAAATGTATGTGAAATGGTTTGATACAGTAATGTAACACTATCATATTTTAGTGTATTGAGTGAATGTCACATTTTAACATTTTTGAATTTCCCGCCGGTTCCGTCCCCTGTACGTCCCGACGCTCGCAGTGAACGGAACCCGGAAGACGGATGCTGGCATCAGCCGGAGGAGATGGCCGGGGGGACATCGCAGGAGCGGGAGGGAATCCCTGAGCAATGCTGCAGGGTAATCCCGAGTGTAGCTCGGGGTTACCGCTTTTGGTACTGAAAGTTAACCCCGAGCTACACATGGGAATACCTCCAGTTGGGGTAAGGTAATGCACTAGGCTGGTGCGCCCTTTGTTTGTTTTTCTCTACTCTGTCTAGAGGACCACTTTGGCTCTGAAAAAGGAATGGGATTACATTTATTTTTGAGACAGATTATACAGATTGTTTTCCTTTAGATATACCTGTCCAAAGTGTGCTGGATACCCCAGCATGTGCATGTACAGCAGTTTAGCCACACTTCGTCCACGATACATGGAGTCCTCATCTCGAAAAGAAGAGCGGATCTCTGCACACTCTTTCTGGATGACTTCTCTCTCTTCGTTTTGTGTCTTAACACTGCGGATGGCTCGAATCAGTTCATGCAGCCTCAAAGGAGGTCCCATTCTTCGGAGAAAAACACAAAATATGAGTGCATGCCTAATTCATAGCACACAAGAAACAATACATATAGCAAAACAGTCATACTTTAAAAAAAAAAAGTTTTTATCTCTTACGTTCTGTTCTGCCAATTCTGATTACTTTCTCTGTATGAATATCGTTTACTGTGAGTCGGTGCTTCTTACCTTCCTGCTTCTCACCTGGATCACTTTCTGCCAGCCCCTTACTTCCTGAAAAATAGTGTGACACCTGAGCCTACAGCTCTGTGCTCACACTGCCCTCCAAGGCGAGACCTGTAGAGCTGGATTTCCTGCTCCACCGCCAGGACCTGACAACTGCCTGCCACAAACCACAAATGTACACTTATTTAATGCAGATTTTCTTTTCTCATTTAAAAAAAAACTGCTATTCAGTTTGTTCAAAGTGAACACTGATATTGCAATATAATAGCTATGCTCCCAAATGTATAATTTTTCACATAAGTGACACTGCTATTTTATGTTTTTTTTTTAAAAAAGCTAAACTCCAGGCAAATATATATATATATATATATATATATATATATATATATATAATACACAAAAGGGAGCTGTTTTACATTGCCAAAGTGTTTCCTTTTTTTTTGTTCAATCGACACTATATAAATACTGTATAATAATAATAATAATATTAACTATAATGGTGACACTAAAGGAGATCCTACTGGGATCTATATAAAGTCCAAAATGTGTGCAAAATGGTGCAAAAAAACCCAATGGGTCACAAATTCAGGTCCTATTGCCAAGTGACAAACAATAAATACCCAATCCCAAAAATGGGATAAATTACTCACAGCAAACGTGTGCACAAAGTGAATCAAAGTACATTTTGCACTTTATATAGATCCCAGTAGGATCTCCTTTAGTTTCACCATTATTGTTAATATATATTTATTTATTTAATATAATTATATATAATAATTATTTATTTAGCTTTGTCGTGCTGCACCATATGGTACACAATATATGACATTATTCTTTTAAGGTAAAGGGTTTGGGTGTTAGCTTTGTTTGTAGAGTTCAGTCATTTAGCGCAGGAGGAATCACTACAGCTAGGAGAATGGCAATATGTTCTCTATTAGGCCTCATTCAGACGGGTGCCGGCACCTGTACTGTGTGCAGCCTGTGTTTGTTTTGGCATCTGCATCTATCCCAAGCTGCATGCAGACAGACAGCCTAAAGAAGTGAATGCAGATGCAGCGTCCGCATGTCAAAATTTGACAGGAGTGGCTGCATAGCTCCAAATGCAAAGGGTGTGCATTAAGGGCAGTGCGGCCGCTCCTGTACAACTATCACATTTTGAGATGTGGCTGTGTCTGCATCCACTTATAGGTTGTCTGCTTGCAGCTTGGGGCAAATGCAGATGCCAGAACAAACACAGCCTGCATGTAGTACGGGTGTTAGTGCTAATCTGAATGAGGCCCTAAACCAGGGGTCTCCAAACTTTCTAAACAAAGGGCCAATATACTGGTCTTGAGACTTTGGGTGTGGGGGGGGGGGGGCAGACTGTGACCAGTAGGAGTGGAAAATGCAGCAGAGATAGTACTTTATTGTTGGAGTCAGTGGAAGGAATAGTGCCCTATTGTTGGTATCAGTGGGAGGAATAGTGCCCCAACATTGGTATCAGTGGGAGGAATAGTGCCCCAACATTGGTATCAGTGGGAGGAATAGTGCCCCAACATTGGTGTCAGTGGAAGGAATAGTGCCCCATCATTGGTATCAGTGGGAGGAATAGTGCCCCAACATTGGTGTCAGTGGAAGGAATAGTGCCCCATTGTTGGTATCAGTGGGAGGAATAGTGCCCCAACATTGGTGTCAGTGAAAGGAATAGTGCCCTATTGTTGGTATCAGTGGGACGAATTGTGCACCATTGTTGGTGTCATTGAGAGGAATTGTGCCCCATCTTTGGTGTCATTGGAAGGATTTGTGCCCCATCATTGGTGTCATTGCGAGGAACTGTGCCCGATCATTGGGAGGAATTGTGCCCCATCGTTAGTGTCATTGGGAGGAATTGTGTCCCATTGTTGGTGTCATTGAGAGGAATAGTTTCCCAACACTGGTGTCAGTGGAAGGAATAGTGCCCTATTGTTGGTATCAGTGGGAGGAATATTGCCCCAACATTGGTGTCAGTGGAAGGAAGAGTGCCCTATTGTTGGTATCAGTGGGAGGAATAGTGCCCCAACGTTGGTGTCAGTGGAAGGAATGATTTCCCAACATTGGTGTTAGTTAAAGAAAAATATTGGTATCAGTGGGAGGATTGGTGCTCCACCATTAGTGTCAGGAATAGTGCCTTATCAATAGTATCAGTGGGAGGAAAAGTGCCCCATCTTTAGTGCTATTGGAAGTAATAGTCTTCTATAGTTTATACCAGTGGGAAGAATTATACCCCAATGTTGGTGTTAGTGGAAGGAATGGTGCCTCATATTTAGTGTGAGTGGGAGGAATATGGTCTCATATCAGTTGGAGGAATAGTGCCCCAAGGGCCAGATAAAAGTAAACAAAGGTGGCAGTTTTGAACAACTTCCCTAAACTAATAGGCTACAGTGGTGCCATCTTTCTATCCCCAGACTATAACTGTATAGTGCAGGAGCAGCAGCAAACTGATGATGTCATCTATCTGCTCACTCTGCTCTCTCCACCTGTCAGCTTGTTCCTTGTTAGCATATTTGCATGCAACACACTTGACTCCCATTCCTTACCCCACCGCCCACTCAGCCTGGATGCTGCCATATAGGGCAGGGGTCTCCAAACTTTCCAAACAAGGGACCAGTATACTGTACTTCAGACTGCAGGAGCGCTGGACTGAGGCCAGTGGGAGTAGAAATTGTCTTGGTGTAAGTGGGACTAAACAATGCTCTATCATTGGTGTCAGTGCTGGAATACTGCCACATCGTTGGTGTCATTAGGAGGAATTTTGCCCCTTCATTGCTGTCAGTGAAAGAACATATACCCAGTTGTTGGTGTCAGTGGGAGGAATTGTGCCCCACCATTGGAGTCATTGAGAGGAATTGTGCCCCATCCTTGGTGTCATTGAGAGGAATTGTGTCCCATCATTGGTGTCAATGGGAGGAATTATGCCCCATCATAGGTGTCATTGAGAGGAATTTTGCCCCTTCGTTGGTGTCATTGAAAGGAATTGTGCCCCATCGTTGGTGTCATTGAAAGGAATTGTGCCCCATCGTTGGTGTAATTGAGGTGAATTGTGCCCCATTGTTGGAGTCATTAGGAGAAATTGTGCCCCATCGTTGGTGTCATTGAGAGGAAAAGTGCCCCATTGCTGGTGCCGTTGGGAAGAATTGTTCCCCATTGTTGATATCATTGGGATGAATTGTGCCCCATTGTTGGACTCATTGAGAGGAATTGTGCCCATCGTTGGTGTCATTGAGAGGAATTGTGCCCGATTGTTCAGAGGAATTGTGCACCATCATTGGTGTCATTGGGAGGAAGTGTGCCACATCGTTGGGTGTCATTGAGAGAAATTGTGCCCCATTGTTGGTGTCACTGAGAGGTATTGTGCCCCATCGTTGATGTCATTGAGAGGATTTGTGCCCCATCACTGGTGTCATTGCGAGGAACTGTGGACGATCATTAGGAGGAATTGTGCCCCATCGTTGGTGTCATTGAGAGGAATTGTGCCCCATTCTTGGTGTCATTGAGAGGAATTGTGCCCCATCGTTGGGAGGAATTGTGCCGCATCGTTGGTGTCATTGAAAGGCATTGTACCACATTGTTGATGTTTGTGGGAGGAATTGTGCTCTGTTGTTGGTGTCATGGGCAGAGACAAGTCCAATTCCAACTGTTGGTGTCAGTGGATGGAATAATGCCACAAGGGCTGCATAAAAGCAAGGGAAGGACTGCATCCAGCCCCTTGGCCGCAGTTTGGAGACCACTGGTATAGGGTATTAAAAAAAAGGCTGACATCAAACCATGTTTAGTTTCTTAAACTAGTTGCATTGAAAAAATACATTGAAATGATTTATCAATGAATAAACAACTGCATTATTGTATGTATTTTGCATCTGCATGGAGTTCATCTTTAAATTAGTACTGCACGGCCTGCAGTCTCAATATAAACTAAATTGTCAATACTTCTCTGCCTTTTGTAGAATATACACTGATAGTCCCTGAAGGCCCAAGGACCTTTCAGTCATTCAGAAGTTACCTTTAACAATATATCAGCATGTTTCCAATGTGGCAGTGGTTCTGTTGCTTGTTAATGAAACCATTAAGCCAGAATCAAAGTACGGCACAAAAAGTCAAACATCAGTGTCCTATTTTGCCTCTGGCTACTTTTAGTGAAGAAGATAAAAACCTACCAGCTGTCAAACAGCCGACAATAGAAAAGGCTGATAGAACTGAGTTCCAAAATATGGTTAGATATTTGTGGGTATATTTAAGACTTCTTAGCATTTTTTCTTTTGACATAATGGACATGATTTTATCTTTAACGTCAGAAATGGGGAAAGATAGTCTTTTCAACATCACAGTCAAGCTGAGGCTTGCTACAATGCAATCATATTGAGGCAACCTCTACCTATGCAGCACAAAGGTTGTGTGCATCGTGCAATCCAAGAACTGTAGTAAAAAGTGGAAATTCGCTTGTGCTTTTTTCCGTTGACGCTAAACATGACTCTTTATCTGAATCCTCTTGGAGAGGAAACATGGTTTATTACAGCTATGCCTTCATTTCCGTTGCTACCCAGCTCAGCTGCTGTTTGGTTTGGTAGATTGAAAAGTAAATGCATTGCTATTGAAAGGAACTTTGACTCGCGCCTAGCTGCCACCCTGTGTTTTGTATTATTACATACAGCCCCTTTCCCTTTTCAAATACTCCTATGCATAGAAAGAAAGAAATTGCTTTGAAACATTTTGGAAGGTTTGTGTTCATGGCTCGAAAAGTCCAAAAATGAGCCTATCCATTTATCTGTGTTATTTTCTTACTTCTTTACCTCACTCCAATGTTCCACTTCAAAGGTATTATTTATTTAGCTGAGTTTCTGGTTCTTGCAAAATGATTATCAAGCTTTCAAATAATTTCCATACATTTTTCCTTTTATAATTGTTCTTTTAACCCCTTTTATGTCTTTTTCCTATAGCTACTTTCCCTTTACAAACCAGTGGCATACAGTAATATAACATGTAATGCTTATTGTTCTGATTCTGTAAAATAATATGCAATGGGCACTATTAAACCAAAATACTTAAAAAAATGAACTATTAAAAGTAGATCCCCACTACCAGCTCGCCGAAATATATAGGATCCAAGTTCCAAAAGACTTGGTTTTATTGGATAAGGCAACTGTAATGGAACCAACCCCCGACTGTGTTTGGATACTTCCGTTTCCTGTCACCGACAACAGACACCACAGCAGACCATACAAGACTAGATGACACCAGTCTTGAAGTAAACCAGGAGGTAGACTACTTTATTTGAACACAGATACAAGATATATACACTCGGGGCAATCCCCCCTCCCTGCATAATGACACAGGGCGGGGGGATCTACATTTAGTAACAAGAGACACACAGGTATTCAAACTTCACACCAGCAGACAGTCCCATCAGGAGGGAGGGCTGCTGGAGACCCCCCCCCACTAAGCTATTACACATAAACACATACATCCCATAATAGTTTGCTCCCAAACCAGACACACAATAGAACAATGGGATGCAACCACATAATACCAAACAATCCACAACCCCCACCCCACCTATCTCCTAGACATGTCTACACAATGTTAGGACAGATCACCCTGTACCCCTAACAGGCACAGTGTGACTTACATATAATAGGGATATGGAGAGCTGAGACAGGGGTCTCCTAACCTCTCTAAAGTGAGCTGGGTTCCATGGGCTCCCCACCCAAAGTGACTCCTGTCACAGGCACCTTTTCACAGAAGAATTTAGGCAATTCCTCAAGGACTGAATTTGGTCTCTTGCAGATGCACATGTGCCCGTACACTCACACCTCTCATCCCGACTACATTTTCTCATGTCTTCAGTCCTACTCAACTTCAACTCTATTGTCTGTCCCCTCTCTGCTAATATTTTGTAGTGGTTGATGGTGGCCATCCTCCTGTCTGGCGTGTTCTCTTCCTCTTCCTCATACCCTCTCTTCACCTCTTCTTCCGGCTCACCTAATTATAATCCAGTAAACACCCCCTCTCAAGCCCTATTCCTGGGCTTAATAACCTCTCCTTAGTCCTGTCCTGTTTTTCATTTAGTACAACCCTTGTACTACAATTATCAGTGATAAGTAAATTGAACACAATTTTGAGTTGCTGATGTCAGCAACTTGTCTCACCTACATTTACTCCAGACATTGTCCAGAGGTTACTAATTTTTTACATTCTTCCTTTACAGTGTTTCTTTGGAGTGTAACCTTTATGTACCTAGTATTTTTCTTTACTTGGTCGCTGTACTTATGAGACATGGTGCCCTGATACTGCCTGTATTGGAAAAGTCAGCTAACTGAAAATCATAAATATTATATAAAGTACATCCCTCTCAAACCCAGACTATATTATTTTACAGCGAAAGTACTAGAAGAGATATAGCTCAGGGATTTTCAGTGGCTGTAAACAGGTAGATGGTGTTGAAAAGCAGTTGGGCACAATGTAGTTCCTTTCTGTCTCAAGTCCTTTCCCTCTTGTATTGAACTGTATTGTTCCTGTATTGTCTCCCCTTATATTGTAAAGTGCTGAGCAAACTGTTGGCGCTATATAAATCCTGTATAAAATAATAATAAGTGTTGCACCAACCCGCCACCTATCATTAGCCAGTGGGACAGGTTACAGGCAGTAATAAGAGGTAGTAGACGGCTGGCATCCTAACAGTGGCCCTGGCATGTGCAGTGAAGCTATTTGCAGTTGACACTACATGATTGCGCATACAACAGCTGCCATGGCTGTAAAAAAATATAACTAATAATCCTCTTTTTGAACTGTGAAAGATTCTAATCCTCTTACTATTCTATTACTTGTGTAGAAAAGATGGTTGGGTGGGCAAGAAAAATAATAGTGGTAAGCACAGCCAGTGAATTTGAGCCAAAGAAGGTGTTGTGGCATCAGTTTGAGCTAAAGAGGGTTCTGTGCAGTAAATTTGACCTAAAGAGGGTGCAGCCAGTGTTGTATTTAGGTTTTGTGCTGCCCTAGGCAACACAAACATTGTCTGCTCTCATGGACACTGACCAACACAACCCCCCCTTCCCCCTCCTGCGGAGAGAGCCCGACATTGACCAACAACACCCCTGCCCCCCACCCGGAAGAGCCTTCCACTACCCCCCCCCAGTGATAGAGAGACACTCATCTTCACAGCTCTGTACATCCCTGGGAACAAGAGTAAGGCTCTACATACACCATCAAGCAGTCTCTCCCGGATCCCACAGTGCACATGTCCGTCCCTTCTTTCATCCCTTCTTCTGGAGGGAGATGCTGCCCCCTTGAAAAATGCCGCCCCAGGAAAGTGTCTTGTTTGCCTTGTGGTAAATATGCCCCTGGATCCAGCAAGGCAGTGAATTTGATCTAATGGAGGTGTTTAACAGTAAGTTTGATCTTAAGAGGGTAATGTGCAGTGAATGTGATTTAACAAAGGTGCTACACAATTAACGTGTTAAAAAGGTACTTCTTGATGCCTTTGAGCCAAAGAAATTACAGCTGGCCAGTAAATTTGCATAAGCGAAAGTCTGTATTTAAACATTTTCAATTACTGTTGATACTGTTGAGTGTGGCCATGGAAGAATATGTGACCACCTTTATGGCCCATCCTTGAACCTAAGTGCGACATGCCTGATATGGAGGACTCTATAATAAGGACCAGAAAATACAATATACAGATACAAGATAAAAAAAACCACAAGCATAATAAGATCACTGATTTGCTTCTTCATCCTGAATTCTAGTTACTCTCAGTGGACATAATACTATTTGAAAGAGAGGCTATTAGGGTGCCTAGTAATTGTATATCTACAGTACGTGTAGGAGTAAAATGCATGTATTATTGCTCATTCTCAAGGGATACTATATCACCTTAGTGTACCAGAAGCCTGGTTTATGTGACTGCTTCTTAGTTTTGTTTCTGTGTTTTCAGATGTAAGGGAACTGGTAGCAATTTATGTAGAACAATTTTTATATCAGCTGTTAGGGGCTGTACAGTGTCTTCAGCCTTCATGTCATAACAAAGAGATGACTTCCCTGATTCCCTGTACCTGAGTAAGACTTTGCAGGAAAGCACTGCACGGTACAGCAGCCCATTAGGCCTTGTTCAAATCATGGTGCACAGATGCCAGTTTTTCTGCATGCATTCTGCAAGGGCACAACAAAATCAATTGTTCTCTATTTGCCCTGTTCAAACTACAACACTAGTATCACCTGCAACATATATAAAACTCATTGAAGCGCACATGAAAACTGATGTAAACTGATGTCTCTGCAAGTGAATTCTGCGTGTCAGTTTCCATCAGCTTTCTGCACATATGGTGTGAATGAGGCCTTAATGTGGGTTCAGGACCGTTTCCCTTATCGCAGCAGTCTTTATAGGACTTAGAAGGAAAACTAGGTGCGCTTACAGTGTCCATGTCTTGACTCGTGTGTTTGGAGTTGTTGTGGCCTGGTTCCTGATTGGTTGTTGAGGCTCCAAAGAAGCCCCTGCACCATTAAGGTATTCAGAGTGGTTTGCCAGAGGGTCTAGAGCAGCCTTTCTCAACCTTTTCAACACAGAGGAACCCTTGAAATAACTGTCTGGTCTCAGGGAACCCCTGCTAAAAATTACTCTATCTACAACTCATGGTACATCAGTGTGATGGTCAGTGGGAAGAATGGTCTTTACACTTGTGTCATTGGGAAGAATTATCCTCTTACAGATAGCTAAAAAGATCACTGCTGTCAGTGGAAACTTATCTGAGAAGCAAAAAATGCTCATTGCTCAAGGAACCCTTAGCAACCTCTGGAGGAACCCTAAGGTTCCATAGAAGCCTGATTGAGAAACCCTGGTCTAGAGTGTGCCTAATGTAGAGCTCAAGCCAGCAGTGGTTGCTTCTCCAACACTCTCTTTAGATGTCTTCCTTGGGATCGGTGTGGCACTGCAACCATCTTTACTACTGCACTCCACATTGCCTGCTTCTATTTTTAATTTTGTCATGGTCATAGTAGGATATAGTGTAGAACAGGTGACAGAGGCATGGGCCAGAGAGGTGAAGGAGTACCTAAACCTAATGCTGACCATCCTTCCCTTTAAAGCAAATAAAAAATAATGGATCTTCTAGCACAATCAACAGTTACTAAAATAATGACTATGACAGTGAGACACTGAAAAACAAAAAATGCGGTGGTAATGTTGTGTAGAAGGGGCAGCTCACCCATTCTTTAGCCCATTCCTGCCTGGACCCAGGAGTAGTGACCTTGACTTAGCAGCATATTATGGGCACTGGGCCCATGAAAGGAAATAGCATACTCTCTCGACAGTCCTTTACACATCCCCTTCAGGCTATATACCATGGGACCCTCTTTTACTTCTTGGATACAAGTTTTGTTGCCTGGAGACATCCCCATATAGGGGTTGGATGAAAGGATTAGTGTAAACTAATACCTTTGTTGGTTAAAAAAGCCATTTTATTTTACATATTATTTAGAACTATAACGTGAGATCCAGATTAACCAATATAAAGATATCATGCATCTTGACAGTGTTTAATGTGTAGTGCTACCCTGGTAGGGGCCACTGGTTTTAACTGGTTCTCTGACAAACAGTGTAGAGCCCAGGAGCCACCCAAGTAACAGGCCATTCATTCCGGCTTCAATAAACAGTCTAGAGATGGTTTCTTTGTGATTTATTGCTGATAACAAAAGAGGGTTGGGGGTACTCCAAAACAATTAGTACTTAGCAATTAGAGGACAGACTTCTCCCTGAGCAACTGTGAATATTGGAAAGTGTAACAACCCACAGCTGGGAACCATGAAGCAAGTCTCTTTGGCATCTGGTTACCCTGCACCACAGCATAGCTATTGGTACCCAGTGCAAACTCAGAAACACTTCACAGTACAGGGGGCACTCGTCTCTAAGCTCACAGTCCAGGACACTGCTGAGGACAGGGAATGGCCAGTATCTGAGACCCTATGAGAGCAGACTTGGTCCATGCTACCTCTGGCTGGCACTTGTATCCCAAAAGCACACAGTCACCAGGAATCCATTCAGGGTCATTACTCACAAGTCCCCAGGACAGCTGCCACCTTCCAGCTTCCTCTGGACATATACAGTTGGACAGTCCTTATCTAGACCAGTTCTGTTTGGTGAAGTCCTGTAGTCTGTTCCACATCACTTCCAGGTCCCTTCTCTACCACCGCGGAAACCTCACTGAACAGCAACACAGTCCACAGGCTGCCTCAGGGGCAATAGCCCCCTGATACTTGAAACTCTCTCCTCTGGGGAAAATACAATCTCTCCAAAGTTCCAGTTTATCTATCAGCTTCCCAGCCACCCTCTGGGCACAACTTCCCAGGTATGGGCTAGGCACTGATCAATATTCAGGCTGGTTATTTTGATTCTCCCTGCATAAGCTCTAGAAACTTCTTCTAGTGGCAGGGCAAAGCAATTAAACTCCCATCCTGTGAAACCCTGAACAGACCAGACCAACAATCACTGCTCCCTCAATTGCAGAAAGAGCCCAAAACTCAATTTATCCAGCATTCTACACTAGAAGGGTGCACCAAAAGGTTAAACAATCACCTTCAATCCCGTCAACTGATATAAATGGGCACATTAGTGGTAAAAACCTAAAGGGAAACTCTGTAGCCATAATGAAAAAGTCACAGTAACGCTCAATATGGCTTGGGAGACATAAAGTGGTTGTACAGATTCAAGTTTTTTTACCTTCATGCATTCTATGTGTAGCGATATCCTCCTGAGAGCTGCTGGTTTTGGGTCCCCCTATTTTTCTGCACAGCCAGGCAATACGCATTTTCACACTTGCATCCAAAGTCATTAATCAGTCCATGAGCTTGTTCTTGTTGTTTTGTTGAGGGTTAACAACTTGGATGGGTTCTAGGGTATATGGGATGCCCAATGGAACTGGAACAACTTGGATGACAAACTTCTTATGTACAAAAAGCAGAAAAATTCGATCAGCACACATTGTTTTCTAGGAGCACTTAGTCCCCTTTAAATGAACCTTCTTCAGACCCCAAATGAAAATCTCACATCCACCTGGCTGTCGTGAAGAGTATCCCAGGACAAGGGATTCCAAGATATATAAGTATACTGTCCCAAGAAGAACTAGTTGGGTATTGCACCTGATTGCCCTCTTCCTTGTAGGCCCAGGGGGTGTAGAAGAACTCACACTGTCCTATTTCTGTAGCTTTAAAGGGTGAAGCTGCTTTCAGGCCTTACGCTGGGCTTGTTTTTTTCTCTTGCCAGCAGGCTGTGCTTCCCCAACAGAACAGGGGAGGTCCCTCTTTCCAGCTCCCAGCCTGTACGTAAATCCCCCTCTGGGGCACCCTCCCAACCTCCATGCCAGCAACATTTCCTCACTCCATCTCCCACCCAACTCCCCTGCTGAACAGATTCTCTCATATTTAAGGGCTGACTTAGCCACCATGTCAGGTCTCCTGCCTGGAGATTGGCTGATTCCCCTAAGTATGCAGATCAGCTCCTACTCACCCCCGCCTACTGGCTTCTAGAAACGTCTTCAAGTCTCCAAAACAGGGGAAGGTACCAGAAGACTGACCTGTAGAGCCCTCCAGCCCAAACCTAAGGCAACCTTGCTGACTCACACCCAGGCTAGCCAATATCTATACACAAAAATCTATCTACACTGGGGGGCATTACAAAAACCTTCTGTATGCAGCTCCTTCCCCCCAGCCCCCACCTAATACTTACCTGTGCCCCATCGCTATCCAGGGAAGTGCACGAGAGAATTGGCTCTCCATGGATTCTCTCTCCTTGCCTTAGACAGCAGTGGGAGTCATTGGCTCCTGCTGTTTTTAATCACAGCCAGTGAGCCAATGGAAGAGAGGGCAGGGTGGGGTGGGGCCGAGCCACGGCTCTGTGTGTGAATGGACTTGCAGAGCAGCAGCTCACGAGTGAGCCTGCTTGGGTGCCACATAGCAAGCTGCATGCTTTGGGGGCACTTTTCAGGAGGGTGGGGCCAAGAATACTAGCGGTGGACCTGAAAAGAGGAGGATCGGGGCTGCTCTGTGAAAACCATTAGGCTTGGTTCGCATGTATGCATTTTGCATTTGATGCTTTCTCCGGTGCTTTTTGCAGTTTGTTTTGCATTTTTCTACATGTGTTTTTGATGCATTTTTATGTGTTTTACCACATTTTAGTTTTTTTTTTTTTTTTTGTTAAAGCAGAATTTTTGTTGTTGCTGGTTAGAATAAAAATGCAAAATGCGGAAAATTCAGCAAAAATGCACTACCATGCATTTCAGCAGCGTCCCCATTAAACTCTATTGTACCAAAAGCGCTTTTTTTTGCTTTTAAAAAAGTCCCTGACCCTTTCCAAAAATGCAGCAGCTCAAAAAAGCATAGATGTGCAGCACAGTGGCTATTTAGCACTTCTGCCTGCCAGTACTAGGGTCATTGGTTCGAATCCCAACCATGGCACCACCTGCCTGGAGTTTGTATGTTCTCTCTGTGCCTGCGTGGGTTTCATCTGGTACTCCAGTTTCCTCCCACACTCCAAAGACATGCTGGTAGGTTAATTGGCTCCTGTCTAAATTGGCCCTAGTATGTGTATGTATGAATGTGAGTTAGGGACCTTAGATTGTACGCCCCTTGAGGGTTAGGGACTGATGTGAATGTACAAGATATATACAGTGAGGAACAGAAGTATTTGAACACCCTGCGATTTTGCAAGTTCTCCCACTTAGAAATCATGGAGGGGTCTGAAATTCACATTGTAGGTGCATTCCCACTTTGAGAGACAGAATAAAAAAAAAAAAAATCAAGAAATCACATTGTATGATTTGTAAAGAATTTATTTGTCTTGCACTGCTGAACATAAGTATTTGAACACCTGAGAAAATCAGTGTTAATATTTGGTACAGAAGCCTTTGTTTGCAATTACAGAGATCAAACGTTTCCTGTAGTTCTTGACCAGGTTTGCACACACTGCAACAGGGATTTTGGCTCACTCCTCCACACAGATCTCCTCTAGATCTGTCAGGTTTCGGGGCTGTCGCTGAGCAACACGGAGTTTCAGCTCCCTCTAAAGATGTTCTATTGGATTTAGGTCTGGAGACTGGCTAGGCCACTCCAGAACCTTAATATGCTTTTTACGGAGCCACTCCTTGGTTATCCTGGCTGTGTGCTTCGGGTCGTTGTCATGTTGGAAGACCCAGCCACAACCCATCTTCAATGCTCTGACTGAGGGAAGGAGATTGTTGCTCAAAATCTCACAATAAATGGCCCCATTCATCCTATCCTTAACACAGTGCAGTCGTCCTGTCCCCTTCGCAGAAAAGCACCCCCAAAGCATGATGTTACCACCCCCATGCTTCACAGTAGGGATGGTGTTCTTGTGATGCAACTCATCCTTCTTTTTCCTCCAAACACGACGAGTGAAGTTTAGACCAAAAAGTTCTACTTTGGTCTCATCTGACCACATGACTTTCTCTCATGCCTCCTCTGGATCATCCACATGGTCATTGGCAAACTTCAGACGGGCCTGGACATGTGATGACTTGAGCAGGGGAACCTTCCGTGCAATGCATGATTTAAAACCATGACGGTGTAGTGTTCTACCGACAGTGATCTTTGAAACTGTGGTCCCAGCTCTCTTCATGTCATTGACCAGCTCCTCCCTTGTAGTTCTGGGCTGATTCCTCACCTTTCTTATCATCAATGATACCCCACGAGGTGAGATCTTGCATGGAGTCCCAGTCCGAGGGAGACTGACAGTCGTCTTTAGCCTCTTCCATTTCCTAACAATTGCTCCAACAGTTGATCTATTTTCACCAAGCCGCTTGGCAATTGCCCTGTAGCCCTTTCCAGCCTTGTGGAGGTCCACAATTTTGTCTCTGGTGTCTTTTGACAGCTCTTTGGTCTTGCCCATGGTAGTAGTTGGCGTCTGACTGACTGTGGGGTGGACAGGTGTCTTTAAAGAGCTCAGACAGGTGCTACTAAGTTAGATTGAGTGGAGTAGAGGTGGACTTTTTAAAGGCACAGTAATAGGTCTTTGAGAGCCAGAATTCTTGCTGTTTCTTAGGTGTTCAAATACTTATGTTCAGCAGTGCAAGACAAATAAATTCTTTAAAAATCATACAATGTGATTTCCTGAATTTTTTTTTAAATTCTGTCTCTCAGAGTGGGAATGCACCTAAAATGTGAATTTCAGACCCCTCCATGATTTCTAAGTGGGAGAACTTGCAAAATCACAGGGTGTTCAAATACTTCTGTTCCTCACTATGTAAAGCGCTGTGTAAATTAACAGCACTATATAAGTTAGGGACCTTAGATTGTACGCCCCTTGAGGGACTGATGTGAATGTACAATATACAGTATATGTAAAGCGCTGCATAAATTGACAGCACTATATACGTTAGGGACCTTAGATTGTACGCCCCTTGAGGGTTAGGGACTGATGTGAATGTACAATACATATGTAAAGCGCTGCGTAAATTGACAGCGCTATATACGTTAGGGACCTTAGATTGTACATCCCTTGAGGGTTAGGGACTGATGTGAATGTACAATATATATGTAAAGTGCTGCGTAAATTGACAGAGCTATATAAGTAGCTGAAATAAATAAATAGATGTGAACATGTCCCATACAAAGTTATGTGAAATGGACTGTAGTGCATTTCTGCAAAAAGCACTAAAAACATTGGTGTGAACAGAGCAGGTAAGGATAACATGATTATTATTTTTTAAAATGCCTCGGTCCCAGCAGGGTTGTTTTCTTTTCTTTTTGGTACAGTTGGAGGTGGGGTGAGTAGGGCAGGGGAAGGGGCAATAAAGAGGAGGGAACCAAAAATTGTGTATTTATATTAGTCAAGATCACACCAAAAAGAGGCACAGAACGATTTGGTTCCAAAAGAGTGACAGTCGCTTTACACGGAAAGCCCGTGGGTGGTAAAAGCAGGTGGATGAGCCTTGGTTTTACACCCCAACCTGATGGACATGCTGCTGCTTTTTGGGCTGTACACATGCCGGTTTGATATGTTGCAAAGATTAAACCGTATATCCAGGGGTGGATTGACCATTTGGAAACTCGGGCACTGCCCGAGGGCTCGGGGTCAGTAGGGGGCCCCATGAGATGCCCCTGGTACCTTTTTCATAGGCTTTTCTGAGTTTGGGCAAGGACACAGGGGCCCCATGATCCCCTATTGCCCAGGGGCCCCATGAGTTGTCAGTCTACCCCTGCGTATATCACATGCTACCAAACGTCAGCCATTTAAGTATACAGGGCAGCACGGCAAGTGTCCTCTGTGTGGTTGTAGCGCAGTAGTTCAGCCTTTTTAGGGTTTAAAATGACAGTAAAGAAACACATCCCCTCCCAGGCACCTGTCAACAACCCTCCGAAAATCAATCCGCCGCTGATTGCTTTTCACAGGTGCTGCAAGCCAGGGATATTTGGGAGCTTTGTTTGTTGCAATGGCAGGCTTCATAGTCGACCTTCCCTTTTTTCCTCGGGTGTTGGACACTGCAAATGTCGGGGCGGTAGTGCTAGAAAACAGACAGCAGAGGGCGACCTACTTGGCAGAATGTGCTGAACAGGCGTCGGCTGTCTATCCCCGCACAGGGAATAGAGCCAGAGAGGGGCAGCCTGAGGACGCAGTGCAGAGCTCTCCTGTAATACAAGGTGTGTTCTTACACTTGATGGGAGGCAGCGCGCTTCTGAAGAGTTCGGGGTATACAGGTGGCATTAAATAGCAGTGCTGGCAGGCCTGGCATGTATGGTGCTTCTACAGACCCGGAAGGAGCCTGTCTGCTAATAGCAGAGCATGTTATCCTGGCTAAAGGGTCCTTCATCCTGCACTGGGCTGACTACAGGCGGATTGCTCTCTACACCCACTTCCTGGTCACATTTATAGAAGGCTGTGTGGTATTGTCCAATGTCATTTGGTCACATATTGTTTACATTGTGAATAGATAAAGTATTGTATTTCTCTTGTATTAAAGGAAATCCCCCTGCTGTACATTAGGTACACCCCATACTTAGTACCATCCCTGCACCTTGTCATTACTCTGTTCACTGCCCTCCCACCTAAAAAAAAATCTGCAAATGTGTCCCTTCCATACCAGAAACTTTCATCGGGATACCCACAGACAAAGGAATCAGGGAGTGTTGGAAGGGTGCATACTATGTAGTGGGATGGGGGGTACTCACCCCTGACCCCAAATGGTGGGTATGACCAAATTGTGCAGGGGGAAGGTCTAAGGCCCCTTTGAGCATGATCCGCCTGCACAGCGGGAGATCTCTCTGCTGATGCCCGCTGAGCAGGCGGATGACAGGTCTCTGCTGCCGCAGAGCAGACACTGCACGCTGATTTCAATGGGACGGTTGGATGGAAATGGACTGCCTGTTTCCGCCCAATTGTCATCCGATCTGATTCGCTGGACAGATGGGGATCAGATCCCCATCCGTCTGTTTTTGGTGCATCGGATGCCAGCAGGTGTTAGCGGACTATCACCTGCCAATCCATAGAAGTCTATGGATGGACCGATCGGGTCCGCCTGAAAAATGGACAGGCAGACCCCATCGGTTCACTCGTGTTAAAGGGGCCTGGGTAAAGGAGAAGAAGGGTCACATCTCTTTTAGCCATACTTCTGTGGACCATAGGAGTGCCCTTAATTCTGCACTCCTGTGACCCAGGTCAATGAGGCATTCCAGAGTCTGGAGGGATCCTGACTTTAATGTCAGGATCCACCCAAATGCCTAGACTGGCAGCTGGCTAAGCAGCATCCACTCCCTCCTCAGCCCAGTCCTCCAGTAAGCACTGGAGGGACAGAGCTGAAACCGGCTCTCTGCTCACTGAAGACTGAGAACTAAGGCAATCAGAGGTCTTTGATCACTTCATTCTCAGCTTAGAGGTGGGGGGAGACAGATGCAGCATCAGACCAATCCTGCATCTACCTAGGTGAGTACGATTGTTTATTTTTATTAAATCCCACACTACTTGCGCCGACTCACTCAAAAAGCACACACGTTCCCTGGAACTAATAAAAACTGGTGCAGACAGATTTTGCAAAAGTGCCTCGCAAAAGTCCAAAAAGTGGTATAGCATGCGCCAAATTCACGTACCAGTCTAGAAGTTGTACTTGAATTTGGTGCATTTATAGAATGCACATGAGGCACTTGTGCTAAATCTGTCCACGCCAGTTTCTCTCC
This sequence comes from Staurois parvus, assembly GCF_062004578.1. Lineage (NCBI taxonomy): Eukaryota > Metazoa > Chordata > Amphibia > Anura > Ranidae > Staurois > Staurois parvus. Next base: position 931,267 of record NW_028317995.1, read on the forward strand.
GTGTACACCAAAAGAGAGTTGGTCTTAAGGTGATAGTAAAGTATTTTTTTACTTTTTTTTTTAGAAAAAAAGAACAAACATGTTATACTTACCAGTACAGAGCAACCCCAATCCTTCTCGGGTTCCCAACTGGCATTCCTGGCCCCTCCCTCTTGTCAGGTGCCCTCCACTGCAAGCAGCCCGCTATAGGGGCACCCGAGCACACGTGCTCCCAAGCTCTGGCTCTGCATGTCTATTCACATGCAGAGCCATGGCTTGAACCCACCTCCTTCCTCTCCTGATTTGCTCACTGGCTGTGATTGATCCATTGGCTCACGCTGCTTCTTCAGCCAATCAGGAGTCAGAGTCCCTGGAGAACTGAGGCTCTCATGGACATTGCTGGATTTGAAAGGGGGCTCAGGTAAGTGTTGGGGGGGAATTGGGGGCTGATACACACAGAAGGTTTTTTACCTTCCTGCATTGAATGCATGAAGGTAAAAAACCTTGAGCCTTTAGAATCTTTTTAATTCGTTCCGCTTTCATAAGATTGAAAGAGTCGGTATTTTATTTTGAATTTGGTGCATTCATTGCATCGCTGGGTAAAAGTAGCACATTTTGGAACTACCTGAATTTGGTGCTCACTGTCAGAACCAAAAGTATCACAGATTCTCAACGCTTTAACATGAGGGGTTCAAGTGGAAGTAAAGACATAACCTAACTAACTCTGAGCCTACTCTTTGCCACATTCTAAGCCTAATCTATCTAGCAGTGTAAAGAAAATAATCGCTATACTTCCTTTTTCTGCAGCTGGTCCGGTCCCACACTGAGCTGTCAACAGCAGCTTCAGTGTGTAGGAGAGGCAGCCGACAACGAAGGCCCCATAGTGACTCTATGGGTGACGTTATTTCCCAGGCATTTCCCAGCCACTGTCGTCTGTCTCCTGCACAAAGATTGGACCGGAGCGGTTGCAGAACAGGTAAGTATTTATTTTTAATCTTTACAGGGCTAGATTAGGCTTAGAATGTGACTGAGAGTAGGCTTACAGTTAGTTATGTTTCACTTTTTCTTCCACTTTAATGCCAGAATAGTGGTGCACCTGATTTTTTTATTTCCTCCTAATAGGTTGAAATTGCTATGCCACCAGAGAGTGTCCAACAGACATGTACATCGCTCGGCATACTCATGTTTTTAAAAAATTTAAACTATTCTATCACATATGTTTTCGGCTAATCTTAACCCCTTAATGCTGGTGTTTCCTGGCCCTTTAAGGGGTTTCTGATGCCAGGAGGCGGGGGTGGGGTTTATGATCATTTGACCCATGTGATTTGCTGTTACAGTGGTCACATGATCGGAAAGCTCCCGATCGCAAGTAGGGCGATGCCTTTCCAGTAAGTACCAGTAACTGTTCTAGGAGTGCGCAGGGTGCTCACTCTTGGCATAACTTTGTTTACATTTTGGTATGCATATATGCGACCTCTTGATATCAAGGCCCACCCGCCAAGAGGTCGCATATATAGTGGGGAAAATAATTATGTGATCCCCTGCAGATTTTGTACGTTTGCCCGCTTACAAAGAAATGAAGGGTCTATAATTTTTATCATAGGTGTATTTTAAATGATAGAGACAGAATATCAACCAAAAATCCAGAAAAAACACGATACAAATGTTATAAATTGAGTTGCAGTTCAGTGAGCAAAATAAGTATTTGATCCCCAAGCAAAACATGTCTTAATACTTGGTGGAGAAACCCTTGTTGGCAAGCACAGAGGTAAGACATTTCTTGTAGTTGGTTACCAGGTTTGCACATATCTCAGGATTTTAATCCACTCTTCTTTACAGATTTTCTCTAAATCCTTAAGGTTTCTTAGCTGTCGCTTGGCAAATCAAAGTTTTAAAATACCAATGCAGCGCTCTACTATATGCAAAACAATCGAACAAATATAAAGCAAATCAAATAAAAATAAATATAAAATAAAAATAAAAAAGTCTTTGAAGAAATATTCAAGCGTCCACACAAAGTCCGTGGTTATCTGTAGCCACTATGCTGTAAATATGCGGTGCTCCTCAATTCACCTCTTGTGATATACTTAAACCAACATATTGTGTACCTCCACAAATTTTGCCCTCACCTGGTTTATACGACTAAACCGTTAAGTGAGGTCATATAAAGCATGTGTCCCTTTATTTTGGACTGTGATGAAATGAGATTACTTTCCAATGGGGCTGGGTCTCCTTCACTGCTCTAGTTGTCCTCCTTCATCAGATTAGATGCCAAGCATCAAGGCAGGCCAGAGATCTTCCTTCGTGTCCCAGGAGAGCTCTCCAATGGGTCCCAGACCCATTGGATAGTAATCTCATCTCATCACAGTCCAAATGCCAGGTGAGGGCAAAACTGATAGATGTACACAATATGTTGGTTTGAGTATATCACAAGAAGTGGATTGAGGAGCACCGCATATTTACAGTATAGTGGCTACAGATAACCAGGGACTTTGTGTGGACACTTGAATGTTTGTTAAAAGATTTTTTTATTTTGACTTGATTTGCTTCATATTTGTTTGATTGTTTTGCATATAGTGGAGTGCGGCACTGCATTGGTATTTTAAATATATTACTATAAGGGGGGTACCGCCCCTTGATGACGTCGGTGTGACGAAACCGGTTGGGCGTAGCCTACTCGATGTGGACGTTAGAGAGCCTTGCTGTTCTGTGCTGTATGGGAGAGATCCGCGGTGAGCGTTAACTGTATCTCAACCCCCCTTTTTTTGCGATTGAAGCTGGTGTCTGTTGGACACCTTATTGCACCATTATGTTCTCTTTTTTGTCCCTGAGTGTACTGCATGCTCTCATGGAGGTATGAGAAAGAGTGGAGAAGTTCATCATAAGAGCTTGGGCTGCAAAGTTGTTTGTCTGTGATTATTATCTGGAAGTATCTGAAACATCACCATATCTATTTGGACATCGGGTTCATTGCTCCCAGAGCACAAGCGCTGTTGCTGGTTTAGAATCTGACCAGCCATTAGCTCTGGTGAGTTCATTTAATCTCCTTTGGTGTTGGATTTTTCACAAATTAATTCAAGTCACTGAAGATATATATATATATTTTTGGACACTAATTTATGTTTGGACACTATAATTATTTATTTAAAACACTAATGTTTTTTGGATGATGATATACATCTTTGTATAAGTTTGTTATTAGCGCATACCTTTTTATTTAGGATTATTGTTGCCAAAATTTATTTTGGGTGGGATATGCTGCTGACATTTTGGTGTTTTTTATAAGTGGCGGTTTTTTCATTTGGTATTTTAAATATATTGACACAATTGTATGGGTGTGTGTATGGTGTGGGCGATCCATTCATATTTTATATTATATTTGGTATAGCAGCTCGCAAGGTTTTGTTTTTCAACTCAAAGTTTTAGCTCCCTCCATAAATTTTCTATAGGATTAAAGTCTGGAGACTGGCTAAGCCACTCCATGGCCTTAATGTGCTTCTTCTTGAGCCACTCCTTTGTTGCCCTGGCAGTATGTTTTGGGTCATTGTCATGCTGGAACACCCATCTTCAGTGTTCTGGCTGAGGGAAGAAGGTTCTCATCCAAGATTTTACAAGACATGGCCCTGTCCATTGGCCCCTCAATGTGGCAAAGTCGGCCTGTACCTTTAGCAGAAAAACAGCCCCAAAACATAATATTTCCACCTCTGTGCTTGACTGTAGGGATGGTGTTCTTAGGGTCATAGTGAGCATTTTTCTTCCTCCAAACATAGTGAGTTGAGTTAATGGCAAAGAGCTCAATTTTGGTCTCCTCTGACCACAGCACAATCCTTCTCTGAATCATTTAGATGTTCATTGGCAAACTTCAGATGGGCCTGTACATGTGGCTTCTTGAAGAGAGGAACCTTGCAGGAACTGCAGGATTTCAATCCATGGTGACGTATTGTCTTACCAATGGTTTGTTTGGTGACTGTGGTCCCAACTGCCTTTGAGATCATTCACAAGCTCCTCTTGTGTAGTTCTCTTTTTATCTCTCACTTTTCACATGATCATCCTTACCTAATGAGGCAAAAACTTGCATGGAGCTCCAGGCTGAGGGCAATTGATGGTTATTTTGTATTTCTTCCATTTATGAATAATAACACCAACAGTTGTCTCCTTCTCACCAAGCTTCTTGCTGATGGTCCTGTAGCCCATTCCAGCCTTGTGCAGTGCTATAATCTTGTCCCTGACGTTCTTTGACAGCTCTTTGGTCTTACCCATGGTGGTGCCCAAGAAAGAGATTCTGTGGACATGTGTCTTTTATACACATAACGAGTTGTCATTAGGAGCACTTTCTTAAATTGACAGGACTAATCTGTGTACCACGTGAGCACACAGCCAGTCTGTAGGAGCCAGAATTAGTGTTGGTTGGTAGGGGATCAAATACTTATTTTACTCAAAGAACTGTAACTCAATTTATATCATGTGTTTTTTCTGGATTTTTGGTTTATATTTTGTCTCTATCATTTAAAATACACCTGTGATAAAAATTATAGACCCTTCTTCTCTTTGTAAGTGGGCAAACCTAGAAAATCTGCTGGGGATCATATATTGTTTTCCCCACTGTATACATACTGTCGGTGCAAACAAGTTGAAGAACATCATAAAACAGTCAGTAACTACTTAGCAATAATGATGAGCTTGGACATGTTCAGAGTAGAAATCAAGCCCACCAGGAGGAAGTTTTTACCTGTATGGGCCAATCACCTGTGGCTGAGGTATTTCCCACCCCACAGCTGCTTGTATAAATGGGGCTGCAAGGCAGAGATTCCTCAGCCACTCATCATTGGCCCATACATGTGACAGATTCCTGATGAGTTCAGACTAGGATCCAAACACACCTGAGCTTGTCCCTACTTGGCAATCAGGAACTGGTGAGACCATAAAGTCTATGATTAGAAATATTGGTGGTCAGTGTCTGGTTGTAAAAATAACCCACCTTCTTCTCAGCATTAGTGGTCAGTAGGGATGAGCTCAGGCATGTTTGGACCCTAGTCCCAACTCATAAGTGAGCCTGCCAGGAAGTGGTCACTGTACTGATCCAATCATAAGCACCCATGGCATTCCCTACCTTGCAGCCACATGTATACACCCTTGTTGCAGATCTTTGGCCCAGTACCGGTGATAGCTTCCTGACAGGTGGGTTTGGACTAGGATCTGAATACAGAGGAGCTCATCCCTAGTTGGTCAGTGGATGGCTGCAAAAATAACGCCACTCCCAGCATTGGTGGCATCACTTATATCTCCTGTGGTCTAGTAAGGCACTCTTTAAAAATCCACCACTTAGAATACTTTCACACTGATCTGTGGCAAAAAAAGCATATGTGTTTTTTACCACATTTGCGGTGCTTTTTTAAAGGACGTGACTCAAAAACCGCACCAAAATATGCAAAAAGTGTATCTTTTGGATGCGTTTTTGCATTGATTTTAATTGGGAGGTACGTTTTTTGTGCAGGTTTTCTACCGCACCAAAAATGTAGGAAGGAGGACTTGGAAAAACGCATCGGACCTGCAACAGGTGTAAAGAATTCCATAGGAATACATAGTCACATGTTTCACTCTAGAAATAGTGCTTTTGAGCACTGCATGGAGGCTGCATTCCTCTCCCTCTGATACCCAGAAGTATTTTCTGTGTATCAGCCTGCACCTGTGTCCCTCTGCCAGCATTTAATCTGATCCCGGACAGAGGCTGCAAAATAGAGTTCAAGATTCTGTAAAGTAGAGAGCACTTTGGTATCCTGCACACACCGACATTCTGCATATCTCTAGCCAGTATCATGCTGGCACAAAAACTGCCTATCTATGAATATATGTTAAAGCAATCCTGTCCTTTGCTCATGTAAGGCAGAGCACCTGGCTTTCTTTACAGTATTGCTTACCTCCCCAGCAGCACATACTCCCTTTATTCCCAACGCCTTCCTTCAGGAAGGGAAGCTCCCTGTTTATTAATAATAAAGTGTAAAAAACAAAAACTCTGTATGTTTATCTAGTATTCATGCTTGTAGTCCATGACTAGAGATCCGTATTGTTCTCTCTTTAATGAGACAGACACTTGTGTGCATATACCATTGTGCTTTGAACTTTTATCTCATTTTTCCCTCCTCTTTTTCTGTGCATGTGTCAAGTGCAGAGTCCACCTTCCTGCTCAATGCTTCGCCTGTCCTTACACCGTTTGCTGTCCGTGTCACCTCGTGGTGGAGGATCCTGCATAATGCAGAGTGTAAGGGGGGTGCAGACCCCTCCAAAACTTCAAGGCAAAGTGGCTCTGGTAACAGCATCAACAGATGGGTAATTCAGGCCTATGTATTGCTTCTTTATAGCTGATTTCCCTTTGTCATTATTGTTCTTGTGTGTATCTATTGTCATTTGCTCTGTTTGCCACTTAAATCTATGTAGCACAAGAGCTAAGGCACTACACCAAACTGTTTTTCTTCACTGAAATAAAAAGCAAGGGGAACGTTTTCCAATGGGCACTCAGTAACAAAAACACATTTATATTTGAGTATGGAAAGGATACAAATTCTGGCAACTTTTCATTAATGTCAACTGCATCCTTTTCCAGTGGCCTGTGTTCTTCTCTTGTCATTTTCTGTTGTCACAGGGATCAAACAAATCAGGCAAAATCCCCCCATTAGAGTCACATACACCAATGGAAACCAAGCAGAAGTCCTAACCCTTTCTTGCTCTGTTTAAAAACACTTGTACAGCTTGTCACACAGGTACAGGGCAAGCATGTGAACAGGACTCATAGATATGGATGAAATAGTTTCCTGTAGTAAAACAAAATAGAAGTTCACTGCTGGAAAACTCCTACATATCATGAACATACTCTGATTGGATTACCCCACCATTATTTGTAGATTTTCTTTATTCAGTGGAAAATAAAATGCTATGTTCTTCATAGAAAGCTTGAATCAAAGTTTTAATGGAAGATATTTGAATTACACATATACAGTAAGTGTTTATATGCCATGTGCAAGTAAGGGAATGTTTATAATGGTAAAATGCTGTCTTCAGGTTCATAAGGCTTTAGATTCAGAGAGCTATACTTGGTAAGACAGCATGTTGTAAATACCTGCTATTAAGCTTTTGACTGCCAAAGATGTATTGCATATGTCATAGTTGTTCCATCTCTAAAGTGATAAGTGACATATGTTTTATGGCAGGGTAATCAAAGGGTTAAAACAAGCTCAGGGCTGCAATGGATTTTATTTTTATTTTATGGCCTCTACTCTAGCTGGGAAAAATGATGGACAGCTGCAGAGCCACCCAATTACTCCTCACAACTCTAAATATTAATATTCGCCATGGCTGCCTTCCCCCAGCTTTCCACCCCATCTGTATTATTGTTCACTGATCTCCTTGCAGCTGTGGATAAACCCACAAGTGCTCTGATGATTAAACAAAAAGGACAGTAATAAGGTTATGTAATATTTCATGCAGGCTTGTCCAACTTCCACTGTGGAGGCAACGTGCTGGTCCATCCCTCAGCTACTCTGCTGATCCCTAGTTGTGTTGCACTCCCGCATCAGCTGCCATAGTGAAATAGGGCAACGCAATGCTGCCTGGCTGAATTTGCACCAGAACAGAAGAAGATGGTGTTCATGTCATAAGCACATGTGACCCGGCGCCGGTATTCTCACTAGAGACGGATATCTTGGCACCATACTCACATGTGTTCCTTCAGCTGAGAGAAAGTATCCAAAGGTAATCAGACGCAGCAACAGAGCCTTTCACTTTCCTGGATAATGGAAGTCATCCATCATCCATAATTGTTAAACATCTCCCATTCAGAAATAGAAACTGTACATATTGATATTTCCCTGTTTAAACAAAATATACATCATATTAGAAACTGTGCAAAGAATTGGTGATCTGGAGGGCAAAGTCCATTGTATGATCTCAGAATCACCAAACAGCACTTGACACGCTGTTCGGAAAAACTCTATGACTAAGAGGACCTCCTAAAGCAGGGGTACTGAATTAAAATTCACGGGGGTCCGGTCAGTAAAATTTTCTTCCTCTACCAGAGGTCTGAGTGTCATGTTAGTGCTATGACTCAGATCCTTCACATCACAACTTCCCATGCACATCTCCCTTATTACAGATCCCCCTCATTACAAATCCCTCATCACAGATACCTTCCATCACAGACTCCTCACCACAGATACCCCTCCATCACAGACTCCTCATGACAGATACCCTCCATCACAGATCCCCCTCGTCACACATCCCACCCAATCACAGCCACCCCTCATAAAAGACCCCTCCTCATCACAGATCGCCCCATCACAGTCCTTCCTGTATATTACAGATTCCTGTCCCTTCATAACATCGCAGTACTCCCCCTCCCCACAGTGTCCTACCTTAGTCACACAAGGTGGCAAGCATGCCAGGTCTGGATATAGGGTGGTGCATTTCATGTTAAAGGCGGGTGAATGATTGCTTGGACCACCCCGCTGCCTAGCAATCAATCACCCACAACCAGTCAATCGCTTCCTAACATGAAAATTCCCGCCCTATGTCCAAACCTGCCGTGCTTCCCGTTTTGTGTGAATAAGGTAGGACTGTGTGGGAAGGGGAGGAGCAAGAGGGCAGTGCTGCAATGTTATGAAAGAGACAGACTTGCTGCACCTCAAACATTGTGCCCTTCCTTGAGGACAATAGCGGCAGTGGTGGGCGGGCGAGCCGGTGGCGGGAGGAGGACAGTCAGGCAACTATTTGGAGAGGCTGCAGTCCAGAAAGGAATGTTTCTGGGTCAGGATCCGGACCACGGTCTGCAATTTGGTGATGCCTGTTCTTAAGGCATAGAAGGGAGAAATTCTGAATCCATTATTGGAAATTGATTTATGGAATCTGTGCGTGAGCAATCCTTCTCTAACCTGCTCACAATCGAAAGAGCCCATAGGAGTTCCCCTCCACCTGGAATGACACTTGGAGCCATAATTATATGTACACTGGCTATAGAAAAGAATCACCCCCTTTAAAATAACCACAATTTGTTGCTTTGCAGCCTGAAATGAATAGCCTGCTCTGTGTCCCTTGATGTATGATAAAGAAACAAATTTTTTCCACTCTTCCAGAGACTGATCAGTGCTGGATCTCAGAGGTCATAACTGAGTCACCTAATCACAAGTAATATAACGGCAGTATGTGGCACTTGTATATCAACTGTAACTTCATTTCTAAAGCATAAAATCCTGGACTTTGATGGATATTCTGTGGAATAGTATGGTACTTATAAACTCCAAATTATCTTCCCATCTAATTGATCTTTTTGAACATGTACATAAAATAGGTATCTTCCCACCTTAGCTGTGCAAAGCCCAAATCTTAATAAGCAAATCTAAAAAAGATCCTTTACACTGTGAATCTTATAGGACAGTATTGCATATTAACTCTGAACAAAAATCTTAGAATATTATCACACAGATTAAATGCAGTAAAGCCCAACTCTTATCAACTCAGACCAAACAAAAAGGTTTATACCTGGAAGAGCAACAAATAAATATATCAAAACACTCTTTACCAATGTACAAAGTTCACGACTCTTCTAGACCCAGAGTTGTCCTAACATTGGACAAGCCTAAAGCATTTGACTCTGCTCATGATACAAACCTTGTGTAAATTCAGTTCCAGTCCTATATTTATAAATTCCATATAGATATTATATAATAACCCAACTGCCCACACAATATGGTCACTGATCCATTCTCCAAACAAAAAGGTATGTGACAGGGCTGTCCCTTGTCTCCCTTCCTATTTGCCCTGGCCATTTTGCCGCCTGCAGAGCTGATCAGGAAGACCCTGCTAATCCAGAGACTCGTTATTGGCTCTTCTGAGAAGCCAGTGTCACTCTGTGCTGACAATATGCTAATATATTTGACTAGCCTTATGTGTTCTATAAAAATATGTCAAGATTTATTCAAAGCGTTTGGCACATACTCATTGACTGGTAAATAGGGGAAAATCTATATTTTGCAGTTGATCACAGCACAGAGTTGGGCCTTGACATTGGTTGCACACTTCTGTTCAACCACCATTATTCAAATACATAGAAAATACACTTGAATCCCCTTAAACACACTTAAGAGACAGAAATCCTATATGGAACATGTTGCCTTTTAACCTCCTACATAAAATAAATGTGTTCAAAATGACCTTCCTCCTTAAAGTGGTTGTAAACCTCAGGCATGAAATACAAACAAAGCATATCCCTCTATAGTGTGTACTTGTCTCAATCCAGAGCGCTAAGTGTCATTTCTGTCTGTTGCTCTGTTATCAACATGAATAATTTTTGACAAGTTTTCCTGACACTAAGAGAAAATAGGTGAGGGGGGATCTCTAGCATACAGCCTCTGATTAAACAGTTCTGTTCTTGTGTGCTGTGTGAAGTGGGGTGTGTCTCTTCCCTCTAATCAGCTATCAAAGCTCTCCTCACTGAGCTCTGCAGTGTGTCATTTCTGTTGCCCTCCCCCTGTTTTTTGAAATCTCAGACACTCTTTATAAACTTTGAACTTTGAATGGATGTAGAGAAGAGACTGCAGATAAGCATGTACAACTTATATAGGATGTTTTGTTTCTTCTGTGTATCTCCTGAGGCTATTCACTTCACTAGTTATATTTAAAGGTTCGCAACCCCTTTCAATTCTAAACTATACCTTCCAACTCCCTTGTCTACGTACCTAACAGCAAGTTTCAAGGGATTGGCACTTTAATTACCTCACTGGAGTTTAGCTTCCCCCACCTCTCTGATTCTCGCCGTTTATGTTACAACTGCGAATTTTAAAGGATGGTTTGGCATTACCCAATCTGCATATTTATTACTGTGCCTCTCAACCTGTGTATAAGAATTGGTGGATGTTTCCAGATCTAAACAATGCAACCACCGTCACTGAGGCAGGTTTAGTTACCTTACGTGAGACACGATTTACTCTTAAATACACAAGAATATTCTTTGTTACTGCTTGCTCAGTCTTTCTTGCCCAGAAACTCCCATATGTCAGAACCCCAGCTTGCACGGCAACATGAATATTCATGTATGAGCTGTAGTTGGCCTAAAACATCTACACCAATTGTATGATCAGGGCACTTGTGTACTTAAATTACCCTACCCTTTCTACTTCAAATACCTTCTGTATATGTCAGCCAGTGGACAATATGATTCATTAAATATGACATTACAAACATCTCCTACTGAAAACATGTTACTCCCTCCCAGTCATGCAAAATTGATATCTAGGTATTATTCCACCCTCATGCAATCAAACAACTCTAAAATACGATGTGTTAAGGATCAGTGGTACATAGATATCCCAGATTTTACTGATCATGATTGATAAGAATTTGATTATTCCTGTTACTTCACTGTCATATAAGCCAAAGACTAACTCATACACCCTAGATACTTCCACAGAGTATATTTCACACCAGATAGGCTATTCAGAGTGGGTAAATGGAACCACACAGTTGTGCCATAAATGCCAAAAAGAGGAAGGGGATCTTATACATACCGTATTTGCCGGCGTATAAGACGACTTTTTACCCCTTAAAAATCTTCTCAAAAGTCGGGGGTCGTCTTATACGCCGGTATACGGCATACTGACACTTTTTAGGGGGGCGGCGCGTTGCCGCCGCCGCCCCCCCCCTTCCCCCAATGGAAGGGACACTAAGTACAGGGGTGGGCAGCGGCTGTTTCTTACCTGGTTCCGGTCCCACGACGATCCGGTCCAGGAAGCGCGGCTGCGCCTTCAGTTCAGTCACTGGATGTTCGTGCGGCTGCTCGGCTCCGCCTCCTCACCAGTGATTGGACGCCAGAACTGTAGCTCAGGAAAGGCACACAGGCGGCCAATCACCGGCGAGGGGGTGGAGCCGAGCGGCCCCGCGAAAATCGAGTGCAGGACCAGCAGGTAAGTGGTCAGTGTAGAGGTGCTGCTGCAACCACATATGCTGGCTGCAGCAGCACCATACGAGAACAGGGTCAGCAAGTGTCAGTGGGAGGAATAGTGCCCCATCATTGGTGTCACTGATACCAATGATGGAGCACTATTCCTCCCACTGACACCAACGATGGGGCACTATTCCTCCCACTGACACCAATGATGGGGCACTATTCCTCCCCCCCACTGACACCAATGATGGGGCACTATTCCTCCCCCCCACTGACACCAACGATGGGGCACTATTCCTCCCCCCCACTGACATCAACGATGGGGCACTATTCCCCCCCCCCCCCCCACTGACACCAATGATGGGGCACTATTCCACCCCCCACTGACACCAATGATGGGACACCATTCCTCCCACTGACACCAATGTTGGGACACCATTCCTCCCACTGACACCAATGATGGGGCACTATTCCCCCCACTGATACCAATGATGGGGCACTATTCCTCCCACTGATACTAATGATGGGGCACTATTCCTGCCACTGATACCAATGATGGGGCACTATTCCCCCCACTGATACCAATGATGGGGCACTATTCCTCCCACTGATACTAATGATGGGGCACTATTCCTGCCACTGATACCAATGATGGGGCACTATTCCTCCCACTGATACTAATGATGGGGCACTATTCCCCCCACTGATACTAATGATGGGGCACTATTCCTGCCACTGATACCAATGATGGGGCACTATTCCTGCCACTGATACCAATGATGGGGCACTATTCCTGCCACTGATACCAATGATGGGGCACTATTCCTGCCACTGATACCAATGATGGGGCACTATTCCTGCCACTGATACCAATGATGGGGCACTATTCCTGCCACTGATACCAATGATGGGGCACTATTCCTGCCACTGGTGTGCATTGGAAGAGGGGTAGTCTTATACGGCGAGTATAGCTCAAACACTAAATTTTAGCAGGAAAAGTAGGGGGGTCGTCTTATACGCCCAGTCGTCTTATACGCCGGCAAATACGGTATGTCAAAATTGTGTCAAAATCAGACCCTTATGGTCTAAACTGGCAGAATGCCTGATATATTTTCCATCCTCAATATTTGTAACCCCTCAAGGTGCCTTGTAGGAATGATAAGAGATATGGAATTACGCTCTGCTAAGAATCTAAGTCTGTAAAGTTCAAAATGTGTAAAATGGCAAAACTGGTTTGACCATCTGACATTCACAAAAGGGGAAACCATCCCCATAATTTAAAGAGTAAATAACTGTATGACTAAAGATGCCCATACACACTGTTGGCCAATTACTAAGTGTATGCATCTAAAGTATCGACACCAGTGATCCATATCATTTATAAATAAGAGGCCATGGATCGGAAATCCTGAACATAATTGTTACTTATTATATGACCCCTATGATTTTCCCCTGCTTGAACTAATAGTCCATCTTAGGCACTGTATTTGTAAGCATCATGCAAAATCCAGTTAGTGCCTGATTTTTCTTGTACCGGTAAATTTTGAGATGTGTGCTTTTTTAAAAACCTAAGGTTAGTGCATTGGCCTAATGAATTTACAGTATTTATGTTCGTGAAAAATCTATTCTTGAAAATAAACCTCAAGATATTAGACCAAATGACATGAAGTGCCTCCTCCTCCTCAGGATTGGTTTGGCTATTGCGCAGAAGCTTGCTCAGGATGGAGCACGAGTTTTGATTAGCAGCCGGAAGCAACAAAATGTTGATAAAGCCGTGAGAGAGTTGAAAGAACAAGGACTAGATGTTGAAGGAACAGTCTGTCATGTGGGTCGGAGTGAGGACCGAGAAAGACTAGTGAACACGGTAAGAGCTTTGTATTTTTTTTAACACTCAACAGTTCTTTTGACAAAAGTAGTTAATAAGGATTGTTGTAAGGATAGTTAAAGGTGAGCAGATAATCATGAGGTAATCATATGGTGGTGATAAGTCATTTAAAATAAATCTGATAAAAAAAAGGGAGAATTAGGGCCATTTCACACAGGCGATTTGACCAGGTAGCCTGTCAGTTTTTTAGGTGGACCTGATTGGAAGGTCCAAGCATTCCTATGGACTGGTGGGTTTAAACAAACTTGTGACCATTTACACCTGCCTACCTCCAGGTCCAATCAAACCCACAGAAAAATTGAAGACGACTGTGTCTTCCATTCGGACAGACAGGATTGGAGGCAGGTGGGTATGAACCGACAGCGGAGACTGTTTACTCCCAGCCACCCATACAGCAGAGCAGGTTCTGTCCATGTCTGCTCTGCATAAACTGGACACAGACCTGTCGTCCGCCGCGCTCTGCTCCAATTAGGGGTCAGCTCATAGATCCCCTGCTGATCGGAACGGAAAACGCTCATGTGAAAGGGCCCTTACTCAAAGCAAAGGACAGAATTCCTTTTTTCTTTTATAGCTATAAAATAAACCACAAGCCAAAACAGCATGTACTACATTTTATCCACTTGTCCTCCAGAGGATTTACCCCCCTTCATGACCAGGCCATTTTTTTTGTGTTATGGCGCTGCGTTGTTTTAACTGACAATTGCGCGGTCATGCAACGCTGCACCCAAATTAAATTTACATCCTTTTTTTTCCCCCCACAAATAGAGCTTTCTTTTGGTGATATTTGATTGCCTGTGCGGTTTTATTTTTTGCGCTGTTAAAAAAAAAAAAGACAGACAATTGTGAGTAAAAAAAACGAAATTTTTAACTTTTGCTATTAAACGTGTCCAGAAAATTTTTTTAAAAAATAAAATTTCGTCATAAATTTAGGCCAAAATGTATTCTGTGACATGTCTTTGCTAAAAAAAATCATCCCAATACGTTTAAATTAATTGGTTTATGTGAAAGTTATAGCGTTTACAAATGGCGGTATATATATACTGGCATTTTTATTTTTTTATTTTATGTTTACTAGTAATGGGGGCAATCAGCGACTTATAGTGGGACTGCGGTGGGTATTCTAACACTGGGGGGAACTGACCTGGTGTCACTGACATCCCCAGTGACACCAATACAGTGATCAGTGCTAATAAAAAGCACTGACACTGTATTAATGGCACTGGGCAGGAAGGGGTTAACATGTGGGGCGATCAAAGAGTTAACTATGTGCTGTTTTACTGTGTGCTGTGTTAGCGCTTCACTGTAAGCACACTGCTTTGGATGGCTGTGCTATGCAAAGCCATGCATAGCAGTTTGCAGGAACTGACGGGAGAGAGAACTGTATTGTTTACTTACAGTTCTCTCCCTCCATCGGTAATGCTCCTCGATCACTGGGTGCTGATCACTAATTGGCCGGGGACCCGGTGATTGACAGCTGAAGCTGCGAACAGAGGAGCAGGTAGGTCACGTGCGCGGCTCATGCGCTCCCTACCCGGAAATCCGAAATCACACACAAACATATATATATATGTGTGATTTTGCACACTTGTGCTGCCATGTAGCAGTATTACTGATATAGGATGGACGGGAAGCTGTTAAAGAAAGAATAAAAAACTGCTGAACGTAAATAAGAATGTACAATTATTTTGTACATATTTTCTTTTTTTTTTAATGATCAGGACTAAAAAAAAAACCTTCACTCTACTTTTTTCTTTGCAGTTCTCAATAGCTCATGCTTACAGCACATGTGAACCTTTACCTTGTACCCATTCAGTTTAATATAGAAATGCAAAGCAAGACATTTAAGTATATATTTTTGAAAACATTATAAATACCTTTTTTTTTTAACTTTTTCATACAAGTACATTGTACAAAAGACACATATCAGGATTATGAAATGTTGGGGTAAAATACACTGTAATTGTACAGTCCAAAGTGGATGAGTCATCAGCAGTGATACATCCCTGATTGGAATGATGTTTCAATTAGACAAGCTGAGCCTCCAAGCAGGCAGATAACCCATAGTGCCATGGGAATCCTTTGCTGTTTTATATCTGCTTTACAAATGCACATTTAATACATGACAATTTGAAAACATAATAAAACAGCAAAAAAAAACATTGTTCCATTAGTTATTACAGTTCACAGACTGATTTATGCTTTCACAAGGTGGGAGACCCGGACATCTAACTCAATGATATTATTTTCTAATGGACTTTTTCACATATGTTTCTGGCAGGCTTTCTAAAGGAAACGCTGTGTTGACATAATTTATTTTCTAGGCTGTCCAGAAATTTGGAGGGGTTGATATTCTTGTTTCTAATGCTGCAGTTAACCCTTTTTTTGGAAATATCCTGGACTCTACTGATGAGGTTTGGGATAAGGTAAGTCAATATGTAAACCCACACAGATCTGCATAAAGCACCTTGCATATTCTTACATCTGCAGACCTATTCAATGAACGGTGCAAAAAGAAAAGCTGTAACTGCAAACTGCAAAAAAAAATGCCACACGTCACAATTTACTTTATTCGGGTCAAACTAGTGCAAAATTAACTCTAATGAGCTGCTGTAGGTATCAGACTTTTCAGTGAACTAATGGTTTATTGTTTCCAGAACATCAACTAGATTAACAGTCAGTAGCTGGTTTCAAACTGCATTACACATAAAGGAGAAGTAAATTAACACCCTCAACTGACTCCTCTTTATAAAATTTCAGTTTTTATTCACTGCATCTTAACCAGAGGTTGCTCCTTCTCCTTTCGACACGTGTACCATTATTTCCTGTTGAAAAGATTTCATCTGCCAGAACTGTAATCAAGAGCGGGACAATAGACTGAGAGAGACTGACACTGCACTATGTTAGTAGACAGGGACCTGAATCGTCTACACACTTTTTATGAAAATACTCAGTATCTATAATTGAATTTTATAGGACATTTCTTTATTAGCAGAACTAACAGTCCCAGGTTTGTATGACCACACTCCCTGGGAAGGTTATGGCAGCAAAAATGAGTCTCTGCTGTCCTCTGAACAGTCATTAGATGGCCATTGCCGATCTCTCCATTAGGTACACCGAGCTGACCAGGACCCAAACCATGTCTTGGACTGTGGTTTAATTTTTGCGCCCCCTTCTTTTCACTGAATATATTGAAGCAAGTAAATGTTCAAGTTTTCTTTATGACCTACATTCATGGAAGGAAGAAAGTACATTCAACAGAAATCCACCAACATAAATATAAAACACCTAATTTTCTTTTATTTCAAAATGATTTTTGCTATACTTTTTGCTATACTTGTGATGTTACAAAATTCACACTCGTTTTCTTCTCAGATTTTAGATATAAATGTTAAAGCTGCATTCCTTCTGGTGAAACTTGTGGTGCCCAAAATGCAGGAAAGAGGGTGAGACTTGGGGAAGAGGGTGTTCACTGGGCTATTGACCTCTTAGCAGCAAACACTCATGAGGGACATTACAATATTTTACAAATCTCTTTGACCAAATACCCACTTTGGAAACCTTTTAAAGGGCTACGTTCACTTTTAGAAACATGTTACATTTACACATTTACACTCGTATCCAGAGCTAAAGCAGCAACCCCACACCCCCCTCTGATCCCCTATTGTGACATTGGGGGGGGGGATCCTATCCCCGCACCAGCTGTCACAATTTAAAAACAGTGTGACTGTGCGGGGCTCTGCCCACACAGCAGCATCATTCAATCATTGAGTTCTGTGAATGAATGATCTACAAGTCCTATCCGCCAGCACAGCAAACAGCATGTAGTTCTCAATAAACTGCAAGTCTCGTAGTTCATTGATTCTTCCTGGACAGTAAATGTCTGCCCATATTAGGGGTACAGGTAGACAGCTGTACTGAGTGTTTGCAGGAGCCTGACATTGCACCTGCAATCTGCTGATCATGGGTGCAATGCTCTGCAGGCCCCTAAGAAAAAAAAAATTATAAATCCACTTTTTTTTTAACCTGTAAAAAATATGCCTTTATTATTTTTTTTACAAAAGTGAACTTATCCTTTAAAATTATATGGCTGTGCAAGGCAGTCTGTAACTGTTGTACACGGGTCAAAGTATTTCTACTCTACTGAGTGCCAAGGTGATATTTTATAATGCAATTAAAGAAAATTTATAGTACGTTTTAGTGATAACTGTTTGAGGTACTTTTTTAGGTGAATTTCTCCATTTAAATGCTCGTTCTTTCATATTTTTTGTATTGTATTACATATTTTATGACTCAAACTTGCATTTAGTAGATGGATTAAAACATGACCATTGTGTTAAATGTCAAAGCAGGAAGCAGAGCCTAAATATATAATGGGCAATTATGGCTGCCCCAAGTTAATATATAGTTACAATTCATACATAGAAATTATTTTTTTTTAGTATTAGCACACCGAGCTGATCTCTTTTACACAAAAGTTTAAATCATTGACTGCTGCTGGTATTGCATAGCAGGCAATGGCAGGTGTTTGTGCTTCAAGTTAGTGTTCCTCTTTAGTGTTCTAGATGAATCCCAGACCAATCTGGCACATATTCTGCAATATATGAGCGTGTGTGCTCACAGTTATTTACAGCAGGACTTTAATTCCTCTTTAAAACCTAATTTCACAAAATCTACAACTTTAAAGAAGTCCAAATGAGCTATTTCCTTTACCAATCAATGCAGTGTCTGTCAGCGCTGCATAAATTGCCTGTAGCATCAGCTACGTACAGTATACAGCACTGTGCTTCAGCAACGGTACAGGGACTTCTCATCCTTTTCCCCGAAAAGGACTACTTATCTTCTACTTTTCTACTTGTTATACCAAACATTGTTCACCTAAAGTTACATATCATAATAAACCGAAACTGAAAGATTCTTTGTATCTTTCTGTAGTAACTTTTCTTCCCTTTCCACAGAGGTGGCAGTATTGTGATCGTTTCTTCTGTGGCTGGATTTACACCATTTCCTGTAAGTAAATCATCTTAGCATTCTTTTTTTTGGTCTTTCAGTATTGCTGTCCTACTCTTATGTTTCTGTTAATGTCCTCCTAGGCTCTGGGCCCATACAGCGTCAGTAAGACTGCACTGCTTGGCCTTTCCAAAGCTCTTGCACCGGAGTTGTCACCGCTAAACATCCGAGTGAACTGCCTTGCACCTGGGCTCATTCGCACCAAGTTCAGTTCAGCTGTGAGTCTCCTTATTAAAGTGGTTTGTAGCAATTGTGGGCAACCTGTTTGATTGTACAGGTCTCATATACAGCATGATTATTCTAAAGGGCTCAACCGCATAATATTAATTTTTCTGCCAAAATAACTTTCTGTGATGCTTAGTTATATAATTATGAATGACAGCATCTTGTGGTAAGCATATGAAAGAGAGACAAGATGTATTCCTTTTGAAAAGTATGTTCCTGCACATGGGACCATTAAACAATTTCAATGTCATATTTCTGATCGGTAACGTTTTTCATTTGGTGGAGTCATCTGGAAAGATTTCCAGCTCAGAGTTGAGGTGTAATGTCAGATGTGTGCACCAACACTTTAAACAACTAGTTGCTTTTGTTTAACAGTCTAAAAAAGTACCAAGTCCAGATCGTATGTGATGTACAATCCTCGGAGAGTAAACAAAAAGACTTTATTTTCCTAATCATACAGTACAGGACACAAGCTCTTTTAATCATAAACCTTCAGGTAATTGGACACTGGCAAACAGAATTGCACAACCTCTTAACTGGGTGCAGATTTCTAGCGTATGATCTCTAGATTTATGTTATTGTTGTTTTGTTTCCCACCACTCTGTTATATTGTTTTCTGTCACCCCACATTCCAAGATTAAAGGAGCCTGTGTTCTGTACTATTAAGATATGAAGATTTTTGCCTTACCTGTAAAAATCCTTTTCATGGAGTACATGGGCCACCCCCACCCTCTGTTTTGGAGGTTCATCTTATGGCTTGCTACAAAACGGAGTTATATGAGCTGTCCCAAAAAGTGTCCAATCACCTGAAGGTGGCTGAATAGTAACCCAGGGTCTATGAAAAACGAAGTCTGTGTCTTGTATTGTGCTCCAAGAAATAGATGTTACAGGTAAGTCAAAAATACTTACCTTCTGTGACTGAGCCAAGTCTTTCCTCATTTGTGTCTTACATGCTCCCTTTTCCAGGCACTTTTCCAGGCAATACATCTAATTTATTTTACTGAGAGCATAGTTGATGCTTGAAATAGACTACCAGCAGAGATAGTACAAATAAATTCGTCAAATAAAATTTGTCTTAAATAAATTAAGACAAATAAATTCTTTAAAAATCATACAATGTGATTTCCTGAATTTTTTTTTAAATTCTGTCTCTCAGAGTGGGAATGCACCTACAATGTGAATTTCAGACCCCTCCATGATTTCAAAGTGGGAGAACTTGCAAAATCGCAGGGTGTTCAAATACTTCTGTTCCTCACTGTATATATATATATATATATATATATATATATATATATATATATATATATATATAAAACTGTATATTGTACACTGATCAGGCATAACATTAAGATCACTGACAGGTAAAGTGAATAACTTTTATTATCTCATTACAAAAAGTCAGTGGGATATATTAGGCAGCAAGTAAGCACGTCATCCATGAAGTTGATGTGTTGAAAGCAGAAAAAAAAAATGTGTATGGGTTGCGTAGCCACAAACCGGTCAGGGTGTCACTTTTCTTTTACATCATGTGGATGACTGGGTGTGTGTGTCACTTACCTGCGGAAGAGATGGCACTAGGATGCAGTATAGAAGGAAGGAAAGACAGCGAAGGCAGTGTGATGCTTTGGGTAAGGTTTCCCTGGGAAACGTTAATCCTGCCATTCATGTGGGTGTTATTTTGACACGTACCACATACCTAAACATTGTTGCTGACCAAGTACATCCCATCATAGAATTGGTATTCCTGTTTGAGATATAGACTTGGCCTCCAAATTCTATAAATTTCAATCCACCGAGCATCTGTGGGATGTGCTGGAAAAACAAATCTGATCCATGGAGACCCCGCCTTGCAAGTTAAGATCTGCTACTGGTGGCTTGGTGCCAGATACCAAAGAATACCTTCAGAGGTCTAGAGGAGTCCATGCCATGATGGGTCAGGACTGTTTCGGTGACAGAAAGGGAACCTACTTAATATTAGGTGGGTGGTTATAAAGTTATGGCTGATCGGTGTGCGGTGGACCACTTGGTCTTCTGCCAACACTCTATGATTCTAATCCAGAACACCGTGGACAGGATTAGGTGTGGCCACTTGTGAATAAGCAGTGACAATGCTGTTAGCCAAACCTCCGGCAACATATCATTAGTTGACTTCACTGGAAGGATCAACAGGCATTTATGGGACTTTGTAGTGGGACTAATAAAGGTGCACCTGATCACGTAGTTTTTGCGCATTCCTGCCCAGTGCATTTAGGGCAGTCAGTTAATTTTAGTGGGCTGCCCAATGTGTAGGAATGTACAAAAAGTCCTGCATATTCGATATTTTAAATTGCACTGCATGGTACTGCGTTACCATCCATTTTTTGTGGCCACAAAGGCACGCACGTTTTCCAGACGTTTGGGGGTGTCATTAAGAATTAATCACACCCGCACATCTGCAGAAGGCAGCGTGATTTTGCATGCGTTCCCGCACCACACCTGATGTGAACAAGCCTTTAGAGAAAGCTTTAAATGCAGATGTACTTATATTTAAGTGCTGCAGCACATATTTTTTATTGGGAGACCATAGTTCTACTTTAAAGTGCTTGGGGTAGGTACTGAGAAATGTTTTTCTTTCCACAGCTATGGCAGAACAAATCTAGCTTGGATCAACTAACAACTGCTCTAGGTATTAGCAGGTAAGCATTGCAGCATGTAAATGTACTATGCCATAGCCATATGTGTGTTTCAATCTGAAGGAGAGCACATCACAATAGTTTTCAGCAAAACCTCACTGAAATGTAATTAATATTGTACAAGTCATTTCTTTTTCACCTTATACTGTATCTGCATGACGCTGTCTTTTGTGTGTTATTTGTTGTGATATATGGTATTCTAATCAAATGACTGGACAGTGTGTAGGTGTATTGTGTGAAATTTACTATGCAACGTGTAAACATAAAGCTTCTACAAGTCACTCTGATGGTGATTATAAGTACACTGCAGTGGTACCATTTCTCAGTTTGGGCCTTTTAGAGTCATACTTAGTGGGTAGCTCCACTTTTGTGGGAACAAATTTGAAATAAAAAAAAAATATATATATATAGTGTTATACAATTGTGGCATAAGTCATATTGTAATTGAATGTTTTTAAAATGACCTTAAATTTTCAATCTGCAGCGATTTAATTTTCTGTAAAATGCAATGCAATATTGCAGCCTAGAGGCATTCTGTACACAGATGTGTACACAACACCCCCAGAGATATAATTTCCTGCTTGTGTGATTGGCTCATTAATTTTCCCAAAAGTGTGCACTAAGATAAAAGTCAGATTTTGGGAATCCCCTGCAGCAAAAATGTCATTTTTGGTGAGATTAGATCCCCATGTTCAGAGAGATGCAGACCCTGCAATTTTCCTCATTAGAGCTGTACAGGTGCGGCAGCTGATAGATAATTTTAAAATCAATCCTAAACAGATTCACTTTGCACATGGATATAAACAAACAGCTATCCCACCCTCACTCAGAGGGGAATGTTTTTTTTCTCAACAAAATTGGAGTTACTCTTTGATCAGATGCACAAAAACTTTTTTCCGATCCTTATTGATCTTCAAAACACCTGTGCATATCACTGTACAAGCAAAGTGAGCACAGATGTCATGGACCTCATTTATCAAAGTGTGTTTATTAGGAACTGTCAACTGGGCATTATAGACAGCTGTCAGTAAAGGTGCACTCATGAGCAAGGCCAGTTAATGCATGTGGTCCGTTCTGGATTTCTGATTGAGAAGAGTGGGGATTTCAAGTCTCTGGACCACTGGAGTGGCTGCGGAGTTTCTGACAGCTCGTCAATCCCGGAGGTAAATAAGCAGGGACCAGGGGGGTGGGGGAGGATGTCCAGTGTTAGTATACCTCTACATTTTTTTCTGTACAGGTGAACTAACTCATTAGGTGCCTCCAGTGGAAGGCCTGGATCTAGGGTAGCAAGATTTTAGGGGGAGGGGGTAAACTGCCCCTAAAGTCATTTTTATTAACCCTTACATGACAAAAGGTAAAACAAATCTTAATGCCTGAAGTTAGTTTTGCAACTTTCACGTGTGTTAGTAATACTGTTCATATCATCGCAGCTACTTAGGGTTTCCAAATGAATTATACCTTGTTTTTTCAGGACAAATTGGACTTTAATTTGATGGTAAATGTTAATAGATATACTCTAATTTTTTATTATCAAAGAAAAGCTGGCACAAAATAGTAATTTTCTAAAATGTATAATATACAGTGGGTAAAATAAGTATTAAACACATCACCATTTTTCTCAGTAAATAGGTTTCTAAAGGTGCTATTGACATGAAATGTTCACCACTTGTCAATAACAACCCATGCAATTCATATATACAAAAATACAAAACAAATAAGTTCAGAAATTAAGTTATGTTTAACAAAATGGAATAACACAGGGAACAAGTATTGAACACACTAACTGAAATGTATTTAATACTTGGTACAAAATACTTTGCTGGTAATGACAGCCTCAAGACGCCTCCTGTATGGAGAAACTAGTCCCATGCATTGCTCAGGTGTGATTTTGGCCCATTCTTCCACACAAACAGTCTTCAAATCTTGAAGGTTCCGTGGGCCTCATCTATGAACTCTGATCCTTAGTTCTTTCCATAGATTTTCTGTTGGATTCAAGTCAGGTGATTGGCTGGGCCATTTTAGCAACATTATTTTCTTTCTTTGAAACAATTGAGAGTTTCCTTGACTTTGTGTTTGGGATCATTGTCTTGCTGATATGTCCATCCTTGTTTCATCTTCATCATCCTGGTAGATGGCAGCAGGTTTTTTTTATCAAGAATGCCCTGATACATTTTTCAATTCATCCTTCCTTCAATGATATGAAGTTTGCCAGCACTGTATGCTGAAAAACAGCCCCGCGCCATGATGTTCCCACCTCCAAACTGAAATGTTGGTATGGTGTTTTTGGGGTGATGTGCAGTGCCATTTGACCTCCAAACATGGCGTGTATTATAACATCCAGAGTTCAATTTTGGTCTCATCTGACCAGACTATGTTCTCCCAGTATTTCACAGGCTTGTCTAAATGTTGTGCAGCAAACTTTGAACGAGCTTCAACATGCTTTTTCTCCAGCAATGGAGTCTCGTGTGGTGAGCGTACATACAGGCCATGGCGGTTGAGTGCATTACTTATTGTTTTGAAACAATTGTCTTCAGGTAATTCCAGGTCTTTCTGAAGCTCTCCACAAGTGGTCCTTGGCTCTTGGACAACTCTTCTGATCATTCTTTTTACTCAGAAATCTTGCAAGGAGCACCTGGTCGTGGCCGGTTTATAGAGAAATTATGTTCTTTCCACTTCTGGATTATGGCCCCAGCAGTGCTCACTGGAATATTCAGAAGTTTAGAAATCTTTACCTTCTGTAACCAGTGCCATAAATATATTTTGCAACAATAAGGTTGCAAAAGGTCTTAAGAGAGCTCTTTGTTTTTACCCATCATGAGATGTTTCTGTGTGACACCTTGGTAATGAGGCACCTTTTTTTTATAGGCCATCAGTTTAGGCAGAACCAGCTGATATTAATTTGCACTGACAAGGGGCAGGATTGCTTTCTAATTACTGATAGATTTCAGCAGTTGTCTTGGCTTTCCATGCCTTTTTGCACCTCCCTTTCTTCATGTGTTCAATACTTTTTCCCTTTGTCATTCCATTTTATTACGCATAACTTAATCTCTGAACTTATTTGTTTTGGTTTTTTTGTATGTATGGATTGCATGGGTAGTTACTCCACTTTAAAGACGACTTTATTTCTTCAACTCTATCTCCAACTCTATCTCCACCATTCTGAGAGATAACAAGAGAAAGCCATAGTGCAGTACTCTTTATTAACATATACCGTATTTTTCGCACCATAAGACATACTTTTTTCCCTTCCAGAAATGGGGGGAAATGTCTGTGCGTCTTATGGAGCGAATATGGAGCGGCCAGCCCGGTATTTTCCCCCGTTGCAGCCTCCGTGTTAGAATACAGGGCCGGCCGCTCGGCTCTACTGTGCAGAAGAACCTGCTCCTCGGTCCTACCTGTTCCTCAGTCCAGCGACATCCTGCTTTCAACAGCCGTCTTCTCTCCCTGGCGCCGGCATCTTCAGTGTGGGCATCCGGCTGTGACAGCGTGTGGCTTCACACTGCACATGCACGAGAAGTGATGCACTTTGTGAATGGCCTCGTAGTCTTCTGGGACCTGTCACGTGTCCCACAAGACTACGGGGAGCGAGGGGGGAGGACAACTCTGCGGAAGGTCTTCAGTCTCTGGTCGTCTCCTATAATATGTACGCAGTCTCTTGTCATCTCCTGTACTGTGTCCGCAGTCTCTGGTCATCTCCTGTAGTATGTCCGCAGTCTCTGGTCATCTCTTGTACTGTGTCCACAGTCTCTGGTCATCTCCTGTACTGTGTCCGCAGTCTCTGGTTATCTCCTGTAGTATGTCCACAGTCTCTGGTCAACTCCTGTACTATGTCCGCAGTCCCTAGTCATCTCCTGTACTGTGTCCGCGGTCTCTGGTCATCTCCTGTAATATGTCCGCAGTCTCTGGTCATCTCCTGTGCTATGTCCGCAGTCTCTGGTCATCTCCTGTAGTATGTCCGCAGTCTCTGGTCATCTCCTGTACTGTGTCCGCAGTCTCTGGTCATCTCCTGTACTGTGTACGCACTCTCTGTTCATCTCCTGTACTGTGTACGCGGTCTCTGTTCATCTCCTGTACTATGTCCGCAGTCTCTGGTCATCTCCTGTACTATGTCCGCAGTCTCTGGTCATCTTCTGTACTATGTCCGCAGTCTCTGGTCATCTCCTGTACTGGTTTCGCAGTCTCTGGTCATCTCCTGTACTGTGTACGCGGTCTCTGTTCATCTCCTGTAATATGTCCGCAGTCTCTGGTCATCTCCTGTACTGTGTCCGCAGTCTCTGGTCATCTCCTGTACTGTGTACGCAGTCTCTGTTCATCTCCTGTAATATGTCCGCAGTCTCTGGTCATCTCCTGTAGTATGTCCCCAGTCTCTGGTCATCTCCTGTACTATGTCCGCAGTCTCTGGTCATCTCCTGTACTATGTCCGCAGTCTCTGGTCATCTCCTGTACTATGTCCGCAGTCTCTGGTCATCTCCTGTACTATGTCCGCAGTCTCTGGTCATCTCCTGTACTGTTTTCGCAGTCTCTAGTCATCTCCTGTACTGTGTACGCGGTCTCTGTTCATCTCCTGTAATATGTCCGCAGTCTCTGGTCATCTCCTGTAGTATGTCCCCAGTCTCTGGTCATCTCCTGTAGTATGTCCGCAGTCTCTGGTCATCTCCTGTACTATGTCCGCAGTCTCTGGTCATCTCCTGTACCTTGTCCGCAGTCTCTGATCATCTCCTGTACCTTGTCTGCAGTCTCTGATCATCTCCTGTACCATGTCCGCAGTCTCTGGTCATCTCCTTTACTATGTCCGCAGTCTCTGGTCAACTCCAGTACTGTGTCCGCAGTCTCTTGTCATCTACTGTACTTTGTCCGCAGTCTCTGGTCATCTCCTGTACTATGTCCGCAGTTTCTGGTAATCTCCTGTAGTATGTCCGCAGTCTCTGGTCATCTGCTGTAGTATGTCCGCAGTCTCTGGTCATCTGCTGTACTATGTCCGCAGTCTCTGGTCATCTCCTGTACAGTGTCTGCAGTCTCTGGTCATCTCCTGTACTATGTCCGCAGTCTCTGGTCATCTCCTGTACTATGTCCGCAGTCTCTGGTCATCTCCTGTACTATGTCCGCAGTCTCTGGTCATCTCCTGTACTGTTTCCGCAGTCTCTGGTCATCTCCTGTACTGTGTACGCGGTCTCTGTTCATCTCCTGTAATATGTCCGCAGTCTCTGGTCATCTCCTGTAGTATGTCCCCAGTCTCTGGTCATCTCCTGTAGCATGTCCGCAGTCTCTGGTCATCTCCTGTACTATGTCCGCAGTCTCTGGTCATCTCCTGTACCTTGTCCGCAGTCTCTGATCATCTCCTGTACCTTGTCCGCAGTCTCTGATCATCTCCTGTACCATGTCCGCAGTCTCTGGTCATCTCCTTTACTATGTCCGCAGTCTCTGGTCAACTCCAGTACTGTGTCCGCAGTCTCTGGTCATCTACTGTACTTTGTCCGCAGTCTCTGGTCATCTCCTGTACTATGTCCGCAGTTTCTGGTAATCTCCTGTACTATGTCCGCAGTCTCTGGTCATCTGCTGTAGTATGTCCGCAGTCTCTGGTCATCTGCTGTAGTATGTCTGCAGTCTCTGGTCATCTCTTGTACTATGTCCGCAGTCTCTGGTCATCTCCTGTACTATGTCCGCAGTCTCTG
Source organism: Staurois parvus (assembly GCF_062004578.1). NCBI lineage: Eukaryota > Metazoa > Chordata > Amphibia > Anura > Ranidae > Staurois > Staurois parvus. The sequence goes on from NW_028317995.1 coordinate 958,636, forward strand.
GTCATCTCCTGTACTATGTCCACAGTCTCTGGTCATCTACTGTACTATGTCCGCAGTCTCTGGTCATTTACTGTACTATGTCCGCAGTCTCTGGTCATTTACTGTACTATGTCCGCAGTCTCTGGTCATCTCCTGTAGTATGTCCCCAGTCTCTGGTCATCTCCTGTACTATGTCCGCAGTCTCTGGTCATCTCCAGTAGCGTGTCCGCAGTCTCTGGTCATCTCTTGTACATATCCACAGTCTCAGATCATCTCCTGTACTATATCTGCAGTCTGTGGTCATTTCCTGTACTATGTCTGCAGTCCTTTGGTTCAGAATTTTTTTCTTGTTTTGTCCTCTAAAATCTAGGTGTGTCTTATGGAGCGAAAAATACGGTACTTTAACAGCCACAATACGCACTCACATTTAAAAACATATAACCATTCCAGCATCAACCATGGGTCTCGCTGCCGATTGTACTGAGAGTTTCTTCCCTCCAATCAGCTCTCACTGAGCTCGGCAGAATGTAATTTTAGCTCTCTGCCCCCTGTTTTTTGGAAGCCCAAACAAGCTGTATAAATTCTGAACTTTGAATGGATGTAGAGAAGAAAAGACTGTAAATAAACATGCTTATGTAGGAGGATTTCTTTCATCTCTGTGTTTCACCAGTCACTCCACTGGGTTTATGTAAGGGTTTACAATAATTTTAATACTTCCTAAGGCTTGGTTCACATATATGCATTTTACATTTGATGCTTTCTCCAGTGCTTTTTGCAGTTTGTTTTGCGTTTTTATACACGTGTTTTTTTCACGTTTTTACTGTGTCTTGTTCAGTTCTTTTTTTTTTTTTTCTGTTAAAGTGGAATTTTTTTGTTGCTGGGCAGAATAGAAATGCAAAACGTGGCAAAACGCACTACCATGCATTTCAGCAGCTTCTCCATTGAACTCTATTGTAGCAAAAATGCTGCTTTTTGCTTTTAAAAAAAGCAGCAGCTCAAAAAAAGTATATGCAAACATATTCCATAGGAAACCATGTTAAATGGACTTTAATGCGTTTTTCCAAAAAGCACTAAAAAACCCATTGGTGTGAGCAGAGCCTTAAATACACTGACCCTGACATTTGACTCTGACCATGACCTTTGATCCTAGCCCTAACCCTGACAGGTTGAACCCTGATGTAGGTATTTTATTGTTTACACTTTTTTCATCTTGCAAGAATACAATTTATCTTTTTCTCCCTTCAAGAGGAGAAATAACAAAGTGGTGGGTTGTACAGTGACTGATCACTGTATTAGCAGGTCAGAGGTTATCACAGCGATCAAGTGAACAGGAACTGAGCCTCCTGGTTACCGGATCCTTAGTAGGAGACCCTAAGATCTCGGTGACCTCTTGTTCTCTGTGCTGGGAATGTGCTGTGCAGTGTGCTCTCAGCACAAACACAGTAGCACATATATGTTGCCCCACAGATAAAAGTCCACCTCTCTGAGGATACATACAGTTGTGTTCAAAATAATAGCAGTCAGACATCACTAACCTGATCAATCACTGTTTTTGGTAGAAATTATATTTCTACATGGCAAATAATTTACTAGCAGGTGTAGTAGAGTAATAGAAATCCAACAGACCCAACAGTCATGACATGCATGCTGCTGATTCTATGTAATTGAATCACTAATTGAAAGGGGCATGTTCAAAATAATAGCAGTGTGGCGTTCTATTAGTGAGGTCATTCATTTTTTGAAAAACAGGTGGCAATTATTGCCCTTATTTAAGGAAGGAAGGCAGCAAATGTTGTACATGCTGGTTACAGTGCATTTCTCTCTGAAATTCTGAGGAAAATGGGTCGTTCCAGACATTGTTCAGAAGAACAGCGTACCTTGATTAAAAAGTTGATTGGAGAGGGGAAAACATATATAGAAGTGCAGAAAATGATAGGCTGCTTAGCTAAAATGATCGCAAATGCTTTAAAATGGCAACCAAAACCTGAAAGATGTGGAAGAAAGCGAAATACTACCATTCAAATGGATAGAAGAATAGCCAAAATGGCAAGGACTCAGCCAACAATCAGCTCCAGGAAGATCAAAGGTCTAAAGTTACCTGTGAGTACTGTTACAATTAGAAGACGCCTATGTAAAGCCAAGCCAAGCAAGAAGCCCCCGCAAAGTCCCACTGTTGAAAAAAAGATGAGCTGAAGAGGTTACAATTTGCCAAAGAGCACATTGACTGGCCTAAAGAGAAATGGCGCAACATTTTGTGGACTGATGAAAGTAAGATTGTGAAGCATGGTTGCGCAAGCATCATGATATGGGGATGTTTCTCATACTACGGTGTTGGGCCTATTGATCGTATACCAGGGATCATGGATCAGTTTGAATACAGTTGCAAGAAAAAGTATGTGAACCCCTTGGGATTACGTGGAGTTTTGCATGATTTGGGCATAAAATGTGCTCTGAACGTCATCTAAGTCACAACAATAGAAGAACACAGTCTGCTGAACATAATACTACACAAACATTAGATGTTGCCATGGTTTAATTGCACATAACATGCAAACATTCACAGTGCAGGGAGGAAAAAGTATGTGAACCTTTGGACTTAATAACTGGTTGACCCTCCTTTGGCAGCAATAACCTCAACCAAATGTTTCCTATAGTTGCAGATCAGACCTGCACAACGATCTGGAGTAATTTTGGACCACTCCTCTTCACAAAACTGTTTCAGTGTAGCAATATTCTTGGGATGTCTGGTGTGAATCGCTCTCTTAAGGTCATGCCACAGCATTTCAATCGGGTTGAGGTCAGGACTCTGACTGGTCCACTCCAGAAGGCGTATTCTGTGCTGTTGCAGCCATTGTTTTGTTGAATTACTTGTATGCTTTGGGTCATTGTCCTGTTGCATCACCCATCCTCTGCGGAGCTTCAGTTGGCGGACAGATGGTCATATGTTTTCCTGCAAAATGTCTTGATAAATTCTGGAATTCATTTTCCCATCAATGACAACAATCCGTCCAGGCCCTGAGGCAGCAAAGCAGCCCCAAACCATGATGCTCCCTCCACCATGTTTTACAGTGGGGATGAGGTTTTGATGTTGGTGTGCTGTGCCTTTTTTTCTCCCCACATAGTGTTGTGTGTTCTTCCCAAACAACTCAGTCTTGGTTTCATCTGTCCACAGTATATTTTGCCAGTAGTGCTGTGGAACATCAAGGTGGTCTTTTGCAAACTTCAAACGTGCTGCAATATTCTTTTTGGACAGCAGTGGCTTCCTCCGTGGTGTCCTCCCATGTACTCCATTCTTGTTTAATGTTTTCCTTATTGTAGATGTGTCAACAAAAATGTTAGCATGTGCCAGAGATTTCTGTAGGTCTTTAGCTGACACTCTGGGATTCTTCTTTACCTCATGCAGCATTCTGCGCTGTGCTCTTTTAGTCATTTTTACAGGACAACCACGCCTAGGGAGAGTAGCAACAGTGCTAAACTTTCTCCATTTGTAGACAGTCTGTCTTACCGTGGACACATGAACATCAAGGCTTTTGGAGATACTTTTGAAACCCTTTCCAACTTCATGCAAGTCAACAATTCTTGATCGTAGGTCTTCTGACAGCTCTTTTCTGCGAGGCATGGTTCACATCAGACAGTGCTTCTTGAAACCAGTAAACCCAAAACAGGTGTGTGTTTTTTAAGGGCAGGACAGCTGTCAGCAACACCTCCAATATCATCACACTGAGTGGAGTTAAGTTTGGCTCACTCCTGGCTCCAATTAGCTCTGGGAGAAGTCATTAAGCTAGGGCCTCACATACTTTTTCCTCCCTGCACTGTGAATGTTTACATGTTATGTGCAATTAAACCATGGCAACATCTAATGTTTGTGTAGTAATATGTTCAGCCAACTGTGTTCTTCTATTGTTGCGACTTAGATGACGTTCAGAGCACATTTTATGCCCAATTTATGCAAAACTCCACGTAATCCCAAGGGGTTCACATACTTTTTCTTGCAACTGTACATCAGAATACTTGAAGAGGTCATGCTGCCTTATGCTGAAGAGGAAATGCCCTTGAAATGGGTGTTCCAACAAGACAACGACCCCAAACACACCAGTAAACGTGCAACATCTTGGTTCCAGACCAACAAGATTGACATTATGGAGTGGCCAGCCCAATCCCCGGATCTTAATCCAATAGAAAACTTGTGGGGTGACATCAAAAATGCAGTTTCTGAGAAACCAAGAAATAGAGAAGAACTGTGGAATGTAGTCCAATCATCCTGGGCTGGAATACCTGTTCACAGGTGCCAGAAGTTGGTTGACTCCATGCAACACAGATGTACAGCAGTTCTCAGAAACAGTGCTTATACAACTAAATATTAATTAAGTGATTCAAAGGAAAGCAAAATCTTCAAACATTTTTCAGTTTATATAGTGAATGTTTGAGTTTGTAAAGAAGAATACAAACACTGCTATTTTTTTGAACAGTCTAATATTCGCTTTTCTTAAATTTTTTTAGAGCAACAACACAAATTTGATATATTTTTCTTCATGTTTTGATTTGGAATAGAATGTGTAGTGTTCCCAATGCATTTGTGTGTATGGAAATAAAAGCTATTAGAAGGATTTTGAGCTTTATTCACTTTTTTCAACACACTGCTATTATTTTGAACACAACTGTATATGTGTACGCTTGGTGCGGAGGAGTTAACATGCCTTTCTTATGTAAGTTATAGGGCAGATATGTGTGGAACTGGTATGGAAATGTGTCCCTAGCCAGATTTACTAATGGTCAGTAAATTGTCAATGGGTATTCACATGTGGAATTTACCTAGAGGTAGTTGTGTCCGGGAACTCCTAACCCAAAGACCATACTGAAGGCTCAAAATGGCTGCTGATGCTCATGGCTGCAGGTCCTATGTGCATTGGTATTAAGAGATTAATTGGGCATGTTTTGAAATGCTCTGTATCTTTTCTTTTTCCTTCTCCTCCTCCACCTCCTCCTCCGTTCTGTCTGCTGTCAGGAATAATGAGCACAATAAATCTCTGAATCCCAGCTCCTTGGTCAGAATGAACAAGTAAGGGTACATCATAAGAAAGTGATTAGCCAACTGTTACAAGCCACAGCTGGGGACACAGGAGGCAAGTCAAATGCCCTATTACCAGTTATAAGTGTCAGAATAAGACAGACATACACAGAGGGGTGTTTGTAGAATTTGGGATTAGTGTGTAGTTATATTCCAAATCTCAAATTCAGTTTTATGATATAGAGGTTAATGCAAAAAAAAAAACCACTAGTGAATAAAATGCTTGCTTTAGCATTCTGTTCTGACCATAAAATGGTAGCTTCTATGAGCAATACTGCCATGTGTACTTTCCTGTAGATTTTGTATAGCAGCTCTAATATTTTATATTTCTCTGTACATGAAGTGAGTTTGGCTGGATAAACGTTGTCTCACTGTGAATGGCATGGAAATGATTGGAGCAGAGAACCTGTTGAGGGCTATGTCACACCTGTTGTTGTCAGCCACTGTAGCACCAGTAGTAGGGTATAATGCTGAGATTGCTTTGCATGTTTTTAATTATTCGTAGTGTGCATCTTCAGAATGAAATCATTAAATTGTCTTGTGTACAACCAGATGTGTATGTATTGACACCCAATTTATTTTCCAAACGTTAACACAATAAAGTCAGCAGATAATGAATGATAACATTATATGACAGAATAACGAACTTCCTTTTCTTACAATGCAGGATCGGGGAGCCGGAAGAGTGTGCCGGAGTAGTATCTTTCCTCTGCTCTCCTGAGGCCTCATATATAACTGGAGAGACAGTAGTAGTTGCAGGAGGGGGGCACTCTCGTCTATGAAAAATTCATTTATCTTTATGTTGCACCATTCAGCGTGTCGTGTCCAAACAATAAATATTACAATTTTCTACACGTCCATTTTTTATCATGTAGTTGGACTCTTGGTAATTGCATTGTGAAAATAATTTCCTGAGAATATGGTGCCACTTCATACAGTAACACTGATGGAATTGAAGAAAAACATCAATAGGCCACGTTCAGCCTGTATGTGATTAAGTGACAAGCTGATTTATGTCACCAGGGTTTACTTACAGAATGTCAATTATGTCTGATTAATGTGTACTCCTGCCCACCCACATTCTACTAATGCTACCATTGTTGGCCTTTGTAAATTTATGGCAGACACACCTCAGAAATCTATCATGTATTTTCTTATTAATAAAACCTTTATGAAGAAAAATGTTTAGACTTCTTTTTTTCTATATGAAGGTTTAGTTTAAAAAGAATCTCTGAGCTTGGCTGCTACCCTATACAATGGAACATAGCTGAAGCTTGTGCTAACAGGCACCCTTGACCCAGATCATTTTGGTAAAATTGGACCAAGAGGTACAAAGCAAGTAGAGCATTGTTTCAAATACAGTAGTGCATGCTCTCCTCAAGGCCACTGGGTACAGACCGATATTATAAAATAGAGTTTGCCCTATTGTTCTCCACCCTTTCTCATTCTATGGGAACAGTTTGCCTTTATGCTGTGAGGATAGAATGTTTCTTTTTTAAAATATACTGTTACCAGTGTTTTCCACAATAGAATTGACAGGTCACTGCCACTAGTCTTTATACAATGAAAATGGTGACTGTTAGATACCATACAGATCCCTTGTGATGTCTTTATCCTAATGTGGGCTGCTTCTTAAATAGGTTGAACATTTGTCATCTTTACCTGCCATCAGCAAACACTAGTCAGAGACTAGGCTGCCTATGACTAAACCTGCCTGCTATTTGGTTTAGATTTGCAGGATTGCAGTTTGCTGCTCACTGGGTTAAGCATACATCTGTTTAGAATTCTGGTGGCTGTTTTGGTCTTTTAACCTTTCTAAACTCTAGCCAAAATTAAACAAAAAAGCCTTGGCTTTAGATATAACTTTAGGTAGAGCTTCAGCAAAAACAATGGCTCATTAAAAGAAAAGAGTAGCTTTTGCTGCAGTACTCTTTCAATTTGACCTCAGTACTTCCTTTCCTCCACTAGATGTCTGCAGCCTTCCATGTTGTATGAATGCCCAGCATCAGTAAGTTCACTTCCTCTGAGCCCAGGCTGTTATAGATCAACTCTCAGGTTGTGATTGGACAGTGAAAAGGAAGAAACAGTGATGAGCTCATCTTGCTTGCTACCTGTGCTATTTTTTGTTTCCTGTTCTAGCTGTGCTGTACAGGAATTGGAAGAGGTTTATACCAAGTTAAATTCAGGTACTCACACTGCTTACATTTATACCTTTTGCTGCCGCTAATATAACTAATATTCAGATGCATGCGTATACAAAAAGAATGATTGCATTACACAAGTTGATGAGCTGTAAAATCTTTTAAAGCATTGCATATGGACAATTTGGGGTACTGTAGTATTTTCACAATTTTGCAGTCTTGTTCAATTTTGAGACTTGACAGGTTCAGTATCTGTTTGCTCGAAAATGCTTTCAGAAAATATATAATGTTTGGGGGGTTTTAAGTAATCTTTAGGCCTGAAACATGTATTTTAGCATGTGCAAAAATTAAAAAAAATCTGTTCTGACAGCAGATTGGTTAATAAAACACATTTAATAAAACATTAATGAATGCAGAACTGCACTAATGTGTGTCATATCTGCCTCAAGTTCAGATGGAATGACAGTTTCCTAAAGCGCAGTGTATAATAATCAGTTAAATTTTTTTATGTATGTAATTGTTTTTTTCTTCCTTTGTTGCATCTCAGCGCTGCTTATCATCTTCAGCCACTTTGAGGCCCTTTTGTGGTTAGATGAACCTTTTTCTAGCGATGACTGCATGGCATTCCTCAGAGCAGGTTTCCTGATGGTGACAATAGTGAACCACACCTGTGTAATGTGTGCTGACATGGTCATTGTAGTCTCTTTTGGAAGCCCATGTGACAGGGTGACAATACACGCACCTGGGAGACAGAGACAGCCTATAACAGGAACTGCTTGAACCTTTGTGGCAAGATCCCCAGGTATTATTTTAATAAATGCTACAGATTTTAAAATGTTGAAAATTACGTTAATGTGACAAACGGCATTTGCCCCATTCTATACCTGGAAGGGCAACGCATGTCAAACAATAAAGAGAGATTCCCACCTCAACTTACTGACCAGCCTACAACCAACCAAATTGTCCTGTCTAACAGTTCATGTTAAAAACAGAGGTTTAGTTTGCACGTATTTGCAAATAGATGTGTAAGCTGCAGAACCTCTTCATGGCACCCCAGTACACTGCAGTTTCTAACTATTAATTTTGAGAGCCTCCATAATAGAAGCATGTGTATAATAATGGATAGATTGAGGGCAGGTAAACCTGGAGGGAGCCCACCACTCCTTAAAGGCACAGGAGCGCACTGGACACCCAGCATATAGCACAATAGTGCGTCCCCTTGCCAATATATCAACAGTACAAACAGCAACCGCCCCAACCTATAACTGGCCTTCAGAGCAAGGAGTAAATGGAAGGGCGATGAATGTCAAACAATAACAAAGAAAGATTTCCAGCTCAACTTATCAACCAGCTGGCTGTGGGGACTCACCTGGAAGAAACCTGAAGAAAGTTTATATATTATCAAACTTTCATTTCACTTTCAGCACTTTTTGAGTTTAAAGCTGGCCAAACAAGGAGTGATTTTTGGCCAGTTCCTGATGAAATGGATGAAATTCACTCAGTGGTGGCTCAGTGGGCCGCCGCCTGACATTCCTCAACTGAATAATCGAAGAAGTCTGGCGGGTATTTTGACAGCTGGTGGTTATAGGAATTGTAGATACAGTCAGATTATACTTATGGGAGGATTGGACATTGGGAAATTATAACTGGAAAACTGGTAAATTATAACTCAGCCCCCGGTATAATCCCTCCTCTACCCAGCATGCCTCAGTTGTTTGCTAGTGTTCTAAAAGGATAGACATCTTTTCTTCAGCTCTGCTGAGAAACTAACCAATATTTTGCAATCCTTTTTTTTTCCCAATTGCGTTATTGTTCCACCTGTTTTTGGTTGGTTCTGGTTAAACAGCTTCTTACTGGCTCAGGTTTGGTTCTTCTCTGGCCGTGACCTTCCCAGTACTGGTCTGGAGCATTAGGTTGAGCCTACATGCTATCCATTTGACCATGTTGGCAGGTTCCCCTATCTGTTGCATTGGGAGGGGGGTCTCAACCATTCAGATTCTAGTGCAGTTTGGGAGACAATAAGTTGGATTTCTTCCTCACATCCTCAACCATGAAACCTGGTGGGAGTGATAAAAAAAACATTTCCAAGCATCTAATTACAATCATAACTCAAAAACAATACATAAAAACTAAATGGAGTTGCAAAACATAAAACACTTAAAATAGCATTTCTTCATTATTCATTAAGCGACACAGGGTCAAAATTATACTAAAACGTATGGGTTGTACTGCCACCTGAATTGGACATAGCCAGTATACGCCCTCTCAGCCCCATCATACTTAATTTCCTCTATAGTGTCCTAGAATGGATGACTTTTCTCCTTGGAAAAAGTAACAATATTTTGAAAAATATTTTATGAAGACAATAGACCTCTCTTTGCAGTTTTCCAGATTGACTGATCCTTGAAGGTCATACCCAGACCCTGCCATGAGGAAGATGCGGTGCTGGCCTGTAGTGTGATCCTAAATGGCCTCTACCTGTGGTGCTTTTTAAGGTATCTAGTGACCTGTGCTAGGTAGATGCAGAGTGTAGCGCAGACCACCACTGTGGTAAATGTGGGGGCTTCCTCCATGTGTACTCTGCCTCTTGTGGTATCTTTTTACAGGTTATTGCATGTAGTGTCCATTCTATGAAACATCTGTGTCACAAGCACTCTGTGGATTTCTGCTGTGACAGTCTTTACTGTGTTGCGAGCAACTAGGAGTGTACTGTTAGACTCTGGCGATTTCCTCCACGAGGCATAAGCTTAGAGTCTTCTGCTGAGATAAAAATGTATGTGTAACAAGCACTTTGAGAAACATGGCTGTAACAATTTTTGTTGAGCTTGCACATAATGAACCTGGAAAACATTGCCGTGTGTTTCTTTTGCCTCTTCTGCTCTCAGCCTGAGTAGAAGCATTGCAGCCTCCCTGCGAGGGTTCCAGGATCAGCTCTCCTTGCTGCTATTTAAGGTGACTTGGTCACAGAAGGTCACCTACCCAACCCCTCTGGCTTCTGCAGCTAGATTTTTGTGAGTATCCATATTGATATAGCTCATGTTCTATACTAGCAGTATTAAAGATCATAAACACAAGGGAACAGGTCCTGAGCATCTTTCCTCTCTTGATACACTAACAGCCCTGGGGTGGCTTGCAGTGTTCTTCCTTTTGAACCTGATGCCAACAGTTTGGATCGTTTTCCCCTGCTTAAGTCCAAATGTTCCTTGGAGTCATCCCTAGCCCTTTCCAGCGTGGCTTCCTCCACTGAATTATTCAGATGGGAATTTTCCACAAATATCTTGAATTTTATGCAAAGAACCACTGTAATTATTGCTGACTCAGAACCCAGGGGCTGCATGCTTTCTTGTTTACCTTCTCCTCCAGAGTCTGTCTCTGATTTGAATGCAGTTGTTGGTTCTACACACACTTCTGAGAATGACAAGGAATATATCCTATCTGGTTTGAATGATCTGATGCCTGAGGAGGTTCAGTCTGCTGACATAACTTCTAGTCTTAAATATACTATCTCAATGATGTGGTGCAAACGTGTAGAACTAGAGCAACCTTGTATCTGAATTCTCTGAAATTACTAGTCTGGGCTCCCTTAAATGTCCCCCACCCTTCAAAACATTCCCAGCACATTTGCTAATACAATTGGTTTTGTAGCGTAACTTGTCTTCTGGCAAACTGTTTTCCCCTCCCAAGCGTATTTTTGAGTAATACCCTATTACTTGTTAGGAATGCCGTTTACGCTCACCTGCGCACCCTCTGTGTGTATTTGCATTTGCAAGTGTGCACAGGTTGAAGGAGTTGTTTTTAATTTTCTTTTGATTGTTTTTATTTCATTTTATTATATATATTTTTTTTTCATTTAAATGTATTGCTATCACAAGGAGGCTAACAAGCTCTCTATGTGATAACATTGGGCAGGTGACAGGAACTGTTTGTGGAGACATCAGGGGTCTATTGGACCCCTAATGTTTCCCCTGCTTTCTGCCAACCAAGCACATGAGTGTTTCGATCAGCTGTGCATTGGCTTTTTAGTAGATTTTTTGACAGCTCTGAACTGGAACTGGTCAGAGCCAGGCATTCTAGTTCACAGTGCTGTAGAGAAGATCGGGGAACAGATGTTCCCCTGATCCCCTCCTGTTCACCACCCTGATGGTACTTATTGTGATCCAGAGCTCTGGGGAGGAGTGGGAGAGCCTAAGAACAATCGTGGTTGGTGGGCGATGGTGGGAGGGGGAGCAGCACTCCCTAGTCACATAAAAGTAGGGAGTCATCTGTTAACCTTTGCAACTGCCTGGACTGAAAGAATATCTGACACCATGAGTGAGTAACATGGTGTTCAATACCTGGCGGTATTCCCGAGTGTAGCTCGGGGTTAACTTTCAGTACCAGAAGAGGTAACCCCGAGCTACACTCAGGATTACCCTGCAGAGTTGCTCAGGGATTCCCTCTTGCACTTACCTTTTCCCGCGGCCCTGCAATGTCCCCCCTGCAGCGTCCCCAGCCATCTCCTCCAGCTGATGCCAGCATCCGTCTTCCGGGTTCCGTTCCCTGCAAGCGTCGGGACGTACAGGGGACGGAACCAGCAGGTAATTAAAAAATGTTAAAAGTGACATTCACTAAATACACTAAAATCACATAGTAAAACATTACTGTATCAAACCATTTCACATACATTTTGTCCCGAGTGCTTTGTCCTGTGCCCTGCCTGCATTTTTACTGTTCTTTCTGCCTGGAAACTGAGAAACGTCCATGGCATCCAAAAAGCGTCCCTTTAGGTCAAAAGCGTTTTTAGACCAGCTAGAGAACAGCGATAGTAAATTAGAACTACTTGTAGAATTGAGTGATAATGATTCGTGGGGAAATTCGTCATCAGACACTGAAAACGATTTTGTGACTGAACTCAGCGATGTGCGAACTTGGCGCTGTATTTCAAATTTCAGTATTTTTGGTTTGATTATATTATTGAATTAAATTTATTATTATTATATTATTATTTTTTATGATTATTTATTATATTATAATTTATGATTTCGTGTTTCAAATTTTATCATACCCGGGATGTTTACTAGACTCTTGTTCGGACAGATTTCAGTGAGTTATTCCTAAAAATTACAGGTCTACAATAAAAAAACAACATATTTCCATGCAAAAAAAGTACCGCGTTGAGCACAGAAATATTGACATAATCAGACCGCTATGGAGGTTAAGTGTAAATAAATGCTGGGCAGGACGTTAATTATACAGAAGTGATACAACGTTGTAGAGACTAAACTGTGATACATTTATGTGCTGATAGGCCCCGTTCACGTGTGTGTAGCAGGAACTCGCGTTTCTGTTTGTGATTATTTGCACGTTTTTCACACTGTAACTCACATCATGCAAAGGGGAGCCCAATCGCTTGAATGGGCTGTTCTAAGTGTGACAAACACACCAAAGAAGCTTCTGAACATTTTTTGGAGCAGAGCATGGTGTGTTTGTTTACCTTGTTTTTGGTGTATGACAAAATATGCAGCAAAAATGCGCTCTTTATTCGTGCTTGGGGTGCCATTAACATTTAGTGGTGACACAAGCATGATGCACATTTCTGGCAAAACACATGTTTTCTGTGCAGTTTGCTGTGAGATTGGAAACAAGGAGATGTGAACTTGGCCTATGGGAAACAAGTGAGTTCTGTCTCTGCAACACTGTATCATGTCTGTATAGCCATTCCCTCTGCAGTTGCTGATTTATTACACTAAGTGGTGAACACAGGAATCTCCATACACTTAGCAGAGGTCTCCCTCATTCATTCCTCTTCTGGTTGAATGTTCTTAGCCGTAAAGTGGTATTAAACAAATAAAGTACGCTTTAATACAAAACAAACTTAAATGGACCCTCATCAGCAGTTAGAGCAGTCCTGTGACTTCTTTCAGTGTTCAGTAGAGCACTGGTTAAAGCTTGTAGGAGGAGTTTTATTTCTGCTCTAGGAAGATGCAGAACCCCTGACCTCTACTGGACAGTGCTGATTGGCCCTGTGCTGATCACACGCACTCTTCCAAGAAAAATAAAACCTCTCTAGCAATATACACCAAACTGAGCATGTGCAGAGTGACTCCACACAATCTGTCCTATCAGTAGATAAGAGGGGGACATTGAAAGAAGGGGAGGATCAGAGAAGTCAGGATCAGTGTTTTTACACAATGCAGAGGATTAACCCCTTAGATTTCACAGTGAGTATAACAAGCATGCTTCACTGCATATGCAGACTGATTTTACTGTTGTTGGTTTAGTAACACTTGAAGACTCAATGGCACCGCTGTGCATCTGCAAAGGGGCAGCATGTGTCTGTACACTTCAGGAACACATTCCCGTAAGGCACTGGTATGAACAAAGCCTTAGGCTGTTTCCTATATTGGTTGAATGTTCTTCAGGTTATTTTCTCTTAGGAACAAATGTTAGAGAATGTTACATTCACACTGAGATAGGCGCAGCAAGGTTTTTATAAACAGACCCTATATTTTGTCATCAACAAACGCATTTGAAGTGGAGTTCCACTCAAAAGCGAAAGCTCCGCTTATTTGCCTCCTCCCCCCATATATGGCACCTTTTGGAGGAAGGGTGGAAGTGGATACCTCTTTTGACAGGTACCCGCTCCCACTTCCGGCTCATTTCGCCGTGGAGAACTGAGTCGGAAGTTGGGCCACTTCAACCCTCCTACAGTCTCCTGGGAACTTTCACAGGTCCCAGGAGACTGTCGGACCAACTAGGAGGTTCAGCGTGACTTGCGCATGTGCAGTGGGCGCCAGGCTGCGAAGCTGAAAGCTGTCACAGCTTGGTGCCCACAGTTGAGATAACGGCGCTGTGGAAGAGAGAAGGGGAGAAGGGACGGCGTGGGTGAGAACATCACTGGACCCTGGGACAGGTGAGTATGTGTTTATTAAAAGTCAGTGGCTACAGTTTTTGTAGTTTCTGACTTTTAATAAACACAGAGATGGCTAGAACTCCGCTTTAATGCTGTAGTAAAAAAAATATAAATAAAAAAATGCTAAACTTCAGATTTAACTGCTTGCCGCCCAGCCACTGTAGATATACGGCGGCAGGGCGGCACTCGCAGGCAAAACCACTTTTTAAAAGGTGTGTTTTGTAAACAAATAGGGGGCGCGCGCGAGGCGCACCGCCGCCTTATCTGTCCCGCCGATCACCGCCGCAGATGTGAGTCGCCGGGTCACAGCCGGTCCTTAGCGGCTATGTCCCGGCGATCGACGGCAAACAGTGACAGACAGCAAATCTGCAGTAGCTGTGCTATCTGTCACTTCCCTGTCAGCTCGAGGATGAGCTGATCGAGAAAGAACAGTTTCTCTTTCTCGATCAGCCTTGTCCCGCCCAGTACACACCCCCGCCCCCTAGTAAAACACTCCCCTCACTCCTATAACCCTTCCCTGCAAAATAAAGTTAACCCCTTCCTCCCCATTGCCATTAGTACAGTTTTTTTTTTTTTTTGCACTGATCACTGTATTAGTGTTTTTGGGGATGTCAGTGACCCCAAGTCAGTACCCCCCAATGTCAGAATGTCCGCCGCAGTCCCACCATAAGTCGCTGGTCGCTGCCATAAGTCCCTGATCGCCGCCATAATTCGCTGATCGCCGCCATTATTAGTATAAAAAAAAACCTAAAAATCCCAGTATCTTTCCCGCCATTTGTAAACGCTATAACTTTCACGTAAACCAATTAATTTACACGTATTGGGGTTTTTTTTTTTTAGCAAAGACATGTTGCAGAATGCATTTTGGCAGAAATGTATGACTAACTTTGATTTTTGTATTTTTTTTTAACTGAACATGTTTTATAGCAAAAAGTCCAAAATATTGTTTTTTTTCCTCAAAATTGTCAGGCTTTTTTTTTTATAGTGCAAAAAATAAAAACCGCACAGGCGATCAAATACCACCGAAAGAAAGCTCAATTTGTGGGGAAAAAAAGGATGTAAATTTCATTTATGTACCATATTGCATGACCGCGCAATTGTCCGTTAAACTAGCACAGCACTGTATAGCAGAAAAATGGCGTAAATTGCAGTATCTATACCATAGTTTGTAGACGCTATAACTTCCACACAAAGCAATCAATATACACTTATTGGGATTTTTTTACCAAAAACATGTAGCAGAATACATTTTGGCCTAAATTTATAACTAACTTTGAGTTTACTATATATTTTTTATAGCTGAAAGTAAAAAATACTGTTTTTCTTAAAAATTTTTGGCCTTTTTTTGTTTATAGCGTGAAAAATAAAAAGCGCACAGGTGATCAAATTACACCGAAAGAAAGCTCTATTTGTGTGAAAAAAGGACGTAAATTTTGTTTGGGTGCAGCATTGCATGACCGTGCAATTATCAGTTGAATTAGTGCAGCGCCGAGTAGCAAAAAGAGGCCTGGTATTAAGGGGGTAAATCCTCAGGAGGCCAAGTGGTTAAAGTAGTTCTATAGTCCAAACATTTTTTACCTTAATGCATTCTCTGCATTCTACCCCCTATCTCTAAACAGTTACCTGACAATGTATCAGCACGGCGGCTCCAGCATTGCTCCTCTCACTTCCTGGTTTGTCTGCAGAAACTGAGGGAAGCAGAGCCATAAGCTCCTGCTGCCATCAGCCAAACACCTGTTATAAGAGAATGGCTGCATGGCTTTCTGCAGCTGTGCATGTCCAGCTCGACGTGGGACCTGACAGGGGCATGCACACATGACTGCCCCCTATGCACACCCCTTGCTACAGGGGGAACCCAAAGGAGGGAGGAGCCTACAGCGCTCCCCTCACTTCCTGGTTTCCCAAGAGAAGCTGAGGGCAGGGGAGCCATAGACCCCTGCTGCCTTCAAACTCCTGTGAGGAGGGAGCGGGGGTACAGTTTTCCAGCACTGTGTGTGTTTATAGATGCATGCAGCCTGCCATGGAACTCGATGGGAGTGCGCACACACAGGTGCCTCTGTAGCACCTGGCTTGCAACAAGAGGCACCCAAAGTAGGGGAGGAGCCTACATTCCTGAGTGGAGGAAGCAATGGGGTTAATAGTGGCTCCAAAAGGTATGTAATGTTTATTACATGTGCTGAAATAGTGCCAATGCTTGTGGTATACTGCAGTGAACTGGAGAGTTTAATATCAGTGCATGACTAACATTGGAGAAGGAAAATATGTCCCTGATTTGGAGGTGTCACTGGAAGAAAAAAAAAAAAGTCACCGGAGAGAACAAATGTCCCTGTGTTGGTTGATTCACTCGAAGGAAGAAATGTCCCTGCATTGGAGGAGTTACTGGAAGGAAAAAATGTCCCTTTGTCAGTGGTGTCAATGGAAGTAAAAAATGTCCCTGCATTGGAGTAGTCACTAGAAGTAAAACATTTACCTTTGTCGATGGTGTCACTGGAAGAATAAATTGTCCTTGCATTGGTGGAGGCACTGGAAGGAAAAAAAATGTCTCTTTGTTGGTGGTGTCACTGGAAGGTCGGAAAGTCCCTGCATTGGTTGAGTCATTGGAAGTAAAAATGTTCCAGCATTGGTGAAGTCACTGAAAGGAAAAAATGTCCCTGCATTGGAGAAGTGACTGGAAGGAAAAAAAGATTCCTTTGTTGATGATGGCATTGGAAGGAAAAAATGTCCTTGCGTTTGAGGAGTCACTGGAAGGAAAAATGTCCCTGTGCTGGTTGAGTCATTGGAAGGAAAACATGTCCCTGCACTGGAGGAGTCACTGGAAGGAAACATGTCCCTGCACTGGAGGAGTCACTGAAAGGAAACATGTCCCTGCACTGGAGGAGTCACTGAAAGGAAACATGTCCCTGCATTAGAGGAGTCACTGAAAGGAAAAATGTGCCCGCACTGGAGGAGTCACTGAAAGGAAAAATGTGCCCACACTGGAGGAGTCACTGAAAGGAAACATGTCCCTGCATTGGAGGAGTCACTGAAAGGAAACATGTCCCTGCATTGGAGGAGTCACTGAAAGGAAACATGTCCCTGCACTGGAGGAATCACTGAAAGGAAAAATGTCCCCGCGTTGGAGGAGTCACTGAAAGGAAAAATGTCCCCGCGTTGGAGGAGTCACTGAAAGGAAAAATGTCCCTGTGCTGGTTGAGTCACTGGAAGGAAAACATGTCCCTTCATTGGAGGAGTCACTGAAAGGAAACATGTCCCTGCATTAGAAGAGTCACTGAAAGGAAACATGTCCCTGCACTGGAGGAGTCACTGAAAGGAAACATGTCCCTGCACTGGAGGAGTCACTGAAAGGAAACATGTCCCTGCACTGGAGGAGTCACTGAAAGGAAACATGTCCCTGCACTGGAGGAGTCACTGAAAAGAAACATGTCCCTGCACTGGAGGAGTCACTGAAAGGAAACACGTCCCTGCACTGGAGGAGTCACTGAAAGGAAAAATGTCCCTGCATTAGAAGAGTCACTGAAAGGAAACATGTCCCTGCATTGGAGGAGTCACTGAAAGGAAAAATGTCCCTGCAGCTGTGGTATCACTGGAAAGAAAAAATGTCTCTGTGCTTGTGGTGTCACTAGAAGAAAAAAAAAATGTCCCTGAATCAGTGGTGTTGCTAAGAGGAAAAACAATGCTGCACCAGTGTCAGTGGGGGCAAAATACCCCCCCCTCCCAGATTGGTGGTATCAATCTGAACAAGACTACTTTGCCATCTGTGTCACTGGGATGTAGGAGGGGATGGTAGCTGGGTGTGGGGTAGGGGGGCTCTTCAGGGTACTTGGAACTAAAGGGATATGAGGAAGGAAGGGGGGCTGAACGGCTCTATGGAAGCAAGGAGATTAAGGAGCTTTTGAGGGGTTGTGAGGAGGAGAAAGGAGGTTTAGGGCTAAGCAGTGCCATCTTAATAGCATCATGGGCCCCAGGGCAAAGTATGCATTGGGACCCTTACCAGCCTGCATGAGGTGTCCCCATCACAGTGCCCATATACCGTACATCAGATGTCCCCATCACAGTGTCCCTTTACATCAGGCGTCCCCTTACATCAGATGTCCCCATCGCAGTGTCCCCTTACATCAGGTGTCCCCATCACAGTGTTTCCTTACATCAGGTGTCACCATCACAGTGTTCCCTTACATCAGGTGTCACCATCATAGTGTCCCCTTATATCAGGTGTCCCCATCAGTGTCCCCATGCATCAGGTGTCCCCATCAGTGTCCCCATACATTAGGTTCACACATCCAAGTTCACCCATCACAAATGCTGCTCCCACCTGCAATAAAGGCAACTTCTCCTTCCTCTCCTGTGCCGAGACTGAGGTGGGTTCTCAATCTCAGTGCTGGCTGTCTTCCGCTCCCCTGCCGGAGGGAGAAGACAGCTTAGTCTTCTCCCCAGCAGAAGCCAGATGCTGCTCCTTTGCCGTTGCAGTTAACTTTGATATTGCAGATACTCCTGTCAAAGAGGAGTTGCAGGAGTAGTCAAATCATCATTGCACCCCCCAGCACAGCACCCACCCTTTGTCCTGGCCATGATCATGCCCCCCCATGCACCTGGGACCCCTAGGCAGTGCCCAAGTGAGCCCATTCATTAAGACAGCCCTGGGGCTTAGTTGTTCCCCCACCCTCTGTGTTGTCCCTCCTGTCAGTGAGGTGCTGGAGAATGGAGCGACCAAAGTGTGCCCTATCTACACATAGCAACAGTGCACCCACGGCACGTGCCCCCTTTCCCCCTTGTCCAAACGTCATAGGCTCCTGCTGCCTTCAGTCAAACTCTTGTGAAGAGGGGCAGGGGCGTTACTCTCCGGACCTTGGTGCGGAGCCCGACAGAAGCATGCACGCTCAGTTGCCTCCTTGGCACCCAGCATGTACAAGAGGCACCCAAAGGAGGGGAGGAGCCTACAGCGCCAGTGGGGACTGTGAGAAGAGGATGAAAGCAATGTGAGAGAGAGAGAGAGATCATTCTACCCCGGTACAAATCATTAGTAATACCTCATCTGGAATATGCAGTTCAGTTTTGGGCACTAATTCACAAAAAGAACATTAGGGAACTGGAGAATATACAGAGAATGGCAACCAAACTGATAAGAGGCATGGAGGAGCTCAGCTATGAGGAAAGATTAGAGGAACTGAATTTATTCTCTCTTGGGAAGAGGAGATTAAGGGGGGATATGATCAGCATGTATAAATACATCAGTGGTTCATATAGTGAACTCGGTGTAGAGTTATTCCCCCTGAGGTCATCACAGAGGACAAGGGGGCACTCTTTATGTCTGGAGGAAAAGAGATTTAATCTCCAAACACGGAAAGGTTTCTTCACAGTAAGAGCTGTGAAAATGTGGAATAGACTCCCTCAAGAGTTGGTTCTGGCCAGCTCAGTGGATTGCTTTAAAAAAGGCCGGGATTATTTCTTAGATACACGGAATATAACTGGATACTAACATGTATAGGTAAAGTTGAATTCCGATTGCCTCTCAGGGGATCTGGAAAGAATGTTTTTCCTGCTGGAGCAAATTGGATCGTGCTTTGCTGGATTTTTTGCCTTCCTCTGGATCAACTGTGGGTATAGGATTCTAACTTTGTTTTTTTATGGTTAAACTGTATGGACTTTTGTTTTTTTTCATCCAGACTATGTAAATATGTGTCTGTGCAACATTGTAATCATTACCTCTTTTATTTAATTAAACAAATGACATTAAAGGAATTTTTTAGCAACCTTTTCCATGTTGTCATGGCCAGAAGACTTTTATCTAAATTCTTTACTATATGCATGTCATAAGAACATGCCAATCTGCCTTAGGTAAAAGGGAATGCTGACCAAATAGTAGTGACGGAGGCTGAGCCCTGCATGTGATCAATGTGGAGAGCGTGGAGCTGTCTCCGTGTTTATGTCTGCATGTAACAGGATAGCCGAGGATGCTGCAACCTTCTTCACCAAGGTAACGGTTTCCATGGAGCCGCCTCTCTCTTCCTCCTGCTGCCATGGTCACGGTAGTCATGGCCCAGCTGCTGGATGTTGCTAGGGAGAAAGAGAAGACTGTGTGCTAATGAGCAGAGAGAGAGAGAGAGAGAGAGAGATGCGTCCACAGCCCCGTGCCTGTGTGTACACCGAGTGCTCTATGATGATGATACATTGTATACATTCACGATTCTGTATTGATAGAAAGTGACAGCTGATTGTGTGTGTGTGTGTGTGTTCACCCGCTCCCCTTTATTGCATCCATCTGCCCACACCATGCGAGCCATGCCCCAGGAGCTCCCGAGCTGTGCCCAAGTTTTGCCAGCATCCATCTGTCCTCCGCCCACACCGATCCCTCCCTCCTGGGCATCCCGATAGAAGGCGATCACACCGGGAAGACACCTGGCTGCCTTTGTAGCCCCCGGCGCTGGCGTCCTCCCACCCGATCGGGGCTGCCATCCTCCCTGTACACAGCCCTCTCCCACCCCAGCGCCCTCCTTACAACCTGGCAGAAGCCTCTCCACTTTTAGCACTCCTCCTTCCTCCTCCTCTCCATCCTCCACCCCCATCAGCCGTCTCCAAGCTGCATCTATGGGCACTGCGAGGTAAGTACACAGCTGCTCTCTGGTATATGTTTCCATATGGATTTGGGAAGGGGGGAAGGGTTACCATTCATGCAGTGCTTTGTGTCACTGGGGTGAACACAGACCCATCAACACCCCCCCCCCCCCCTCCCATGAAGCCTGTGTGTCTGTACACTTTCAGTGTCTATATGGCTGTGCATAAACAAGGCTGTCATTTATGGTTGCCTATTTGTAAGTGCAAATGAAAAAAAAATGTGTTTGTGTTTATCCTGTTTATTCCATGAGCTTGGCCTATATTTATTGCAAGTAATAAATATAATCTGTTTCCTATATGCGCGTTCACAAATTTTTCGCCTATTTTTTTCATTTCCTATTTTTTTTCAAGGTGTTCATTGATTTTATTACTAAAGTGACATGGTGATTCAATTTTCCTGACTGATCTTTATCTTTTTTTTTTTTTGCTATGTGCACTGTAAGCTATTTTTGTGCATCGTATGTATTAATGCTACCATTGGCTAGTGCAGTTTACAGGAACTCAGTCAAGTCATGTAGCATGCTAATGTTCCTTCTTGTACCATGTATGTTACTGGTAAAATGTGCAAGCAAAGCACAAATGGTTGTAACATAGCAGCAAATCAGCAGACGGACACAACGCTTTTCCCTTTAGTGACTAAACGCGTCAACTGCATTGGGTAGAGTGTGTAAAGTCACTGAACCGTACATAGTATTTGTTGTAATTGTCATGTTTTTTTTTTCTCCCCAGGTGATCCTAACAGGCGTGTAGACTAACTGGGATCCAGTGGGAAAGACTTTTACAGACTAGTTCAATTATAAGTCTTCATTTTGAATCATGGATTGTCATTTCTAAGGATATATTATATGAAAATTGGATCCAGGATAAAAAACAATTTAAAGATCTTGGAAGGTTTCTTTCTGTCATTAAATTAGTTTCCCTCTTTGATACAAAAACAACAAGACACATTAACAGGACATAACTAGGGGGTATATAATGCGATTTGTCCCCTAAAATTTTTCATTTTAGCTGATATATCCTGAAGTTGTGAATTCTGGTGGACCCATAGAAGCACGTGATGCTTTCCGTGTGGAGCAAATAATTAGACAGGCAAACTGGGGCTTGGAAAAAATCGATGTGAAACCGGCTCTTGCATGTTCAGCGGAGGGACATTTGGATTTTCAGATGGCGGGTGTTATATGGGAGACTGGCAGGATGGCCGAGCACATGGATATGGTGTATGCAAGGGTCCGACGAGGCAAGGTGAATACAGTGGACTGTGGAGCCATGGGTTTGAGTCTCTGGGAGTGTACACCTGGCCCAGTGGAAACACATATCGTGGCTACTGGGACCAAGGCAAGAGGAATGGCCTGGGAGAAGAACATAAAGGACGGTGGCTGTATCGGGGAGAATGGACACATGGACTAAAGGGAAGGCTAGGTGTGAGAGAGAGTCTTTCTGGAGCACGATATGAGGGACTATGGACAGATGGCCAGCAGGATGGTTATGGCATAGAGACGTACTCAGATGGAGGTGAGAAGCTAAGCAATATAGCTATAGAATTGTACTGTACAATGTGTAAAATGATGTATACAATTAATTGACAGGTTCTCCAAAAAATAACATAACTGATTTTTTATTATAACATCAGTTTGTGTAATATACCAATTTAGTGACCAACCTCCTCTCTCTCTTCATGCTTTCATTCTATGTTTACCCACCCTGCCTACATCCCATTCCAACTCTGCAGGTACATACCAAGGCCAGTGGCAAACCGGTAAGCGTCATGGATATGGTGTACGCCAGAGTGTCCCATATCATCAAGCTGCACTTCTCCGTTCTCCTCGAACACCAACCCTCACTTCTTTGCCTAACTCCCCTGATGCCCACACCAATACAGCCCCAGGACTACTTCCAGGAAGCCCTGCCTCTGGATCCCGTGGTGGGTTTGTTTTGAAAGTTCGAGGAGTTGGATCTGAGTCCACTGGTCCTGGCAGCAGTGGCAAGCCCAAAAAAAGAGGCTTTTTCTTCCCACGTTCACTTATACTGAGTGGGTTCCGATTACATCGTGGATCAGATACCAAAGCCCCCACTAGTGGCCGGGACAGCCAGCGCAGTTCTTTGAGAAGTGAAACTCGGGGGGCTGGTGGCTCTCTAGGATCTAGTGCCAGTCAAGATGGATCCAGTGCTAGTGTAGCAGAAACTGAGTCTGAGCTACCAATTGCTGCCTGGGAAACAGAGACTTATGCTGGCGAGTGGAAGAGTGATCGCCGCAGTGGGTATGGGGTAAGCCGTAGATCAAACGGGCTTAGTTATGAAGGGGAATGGCTTAGAAATCGACGGCATGGTTATGGTAGAACCACCTATCCCGATGGTTCCAGAGAAGAAGGAAAGTACAAGATGAACATGTTGGCTAGTGGTAAAGTGAAGAGTCTGTTCCCATTGCGCAGGGGTAAAGGGAGGGAGAAGGTGGAGCGAGCAGTGGAGGCTGCAAGAAGAGCAGAAGCAACTGCCAGACAGAAACAAGAGATGGCAATAGCCAGGTAAGAGCAAGCAAAAAAAGTTACTTACCATAAAGACTTACGTCATTGTGTTATATTTTTAGGATATTTATTTTTCCTGCATGCTGGTTTAATTAATACATGCGTAGTATAAATATAAAAATTGGTACTTTGTAATTATATGTATCAGTATTCCAAGGAAGACATAAAAGTCATCATGTTTTCTGAAATATCTCTTATTGCATATAAATGTCATACGTTGATTACCTGTCTATAAATAACACTTGTTTTCCATGTACTGAACAATGGAGCCTGAGTCTGTGCAGTGTAAACTCTGTGAATATAGTAAAGTAGCATCGATTTTTTGCATACACCCATACGCTTTACCTGTGTTTATGCAAGCACTGGCGCATACTCACGTTCAGCCACGCATAGTCATACATGTCTTTGGGCAGCTGAACACCGCACCCAGGCTTTCTGGGCAGGGGAAAGAGCCCACGTGCAAGAGGTTACACAATCATGGTCAACCTCCGAGCTGCTGGTTTTAATCCCTTGTGACAGTATAGAACATCATTCAACATGTCAGAGCTTCAGAGCTGTCTTAATAGCATCATGGGCCCCTGGTCAAAATAATGCACTGGGGCTCCCTACTAACCTGCCCCAATTTCCCAATTTACACACCTACTCTCAAGAATTAATGCATATTGTAAATAGTAATAACATGAAATGGAAAGATTTATTAGTACTTTCAATAAATTGATTTTAAACAATAAGAAAACATGCAACAAATCAAAGACTAATCAACACAAAGGTCACAGTACAGAGAGGGGAAGAAAGAAGGGCACAATACAGGGGGAGTATGGAGGGGACAATACTGACATCAGGAGGGCACAGTACAGGTTCTGGGGTGCTGCACAGGCCATCCCAGGACAGCTTAGTAAAATGCGTGACTGTCCTGGCAAATCCGGGACAGCTGTCAAGTATGATGTAATGCAAGTATATCATGGGGCCCCTATGCACTTGGGGCCCCTGGCCAGTGCCCAGGAATTGACCATGCATTAAGACAGCCCTGCAAAGATTTAGTAAACAGGATCTGTAGTCATGGACTAGTTCATAATATGCTGTGTAGGTGACCACACAAAAAGGTTTGTCTAAGACCACATGCAGGTGCTTAGAAAAGTGGGGTCTCAATCTTTTCACAAGAGCTCAGGGTATTGGAGTATAGATTAAATATACAGCATCTGATATGTTAGTTGTAGGGAAGCTGGGAGATTTAAGCTACATCAAAATGCTGAGTTATATTTTCTTTGGGCCATTTGAGAGAGCTCCAATTTTATGTTGTCATAACCATCTAAACCAATAAACAAACCCCCCGGAATACTGAATCTCAGAATAAATACATGAACTGAATATTGTTCAGATGAATAGGAAATTCTTCTTATGCTTGTCTGTACTGGCAATGAATGCTGACATCAGCAATGCTGTTGTGGGACCTCTACAATAACTCATTACAGAACCAGTAGGAATGGGCTCAAACATACTCAGATCACCTCCACATTTTTACCCCGTGTGAAATGTATTTAGAGTTGTTTTTACTGGCATGCACTTCGTTATTACAGCTGACCTATACCTGAAGTAGAACTAAAGTCAAACAGTGAAAAAGATAAATAGCTTTATGTGTAGTGTATCTATGCATTCTCTACTTTCCTGTAGCCCCGTTGCAAATCAACAAATATTCTTGTTGATCCTATTAGACCAGCAACAAATGTCCTACTTACTCTGATGGGGTGAAAGCGCTATCACACCTCTTCTTAAACCTGGGTAGAGTTGTCGCCCTCACATCAACTAGTCAGCGCCACATGCCGACAACGCAGGCGGCTTGACAAGCAGCATTGTCACTACTGATATCTGGCTGGTCATACTTGGCCCCAGCCCTGTTGTAAGTTTCTTCTAGTGTTGGCTCCAGATACTGATGCTGTAGTTCTGGTGGTGTTCCAAAAATGGGAGGAGTACAATCATCTAGAAATCTTTTACACCTTAGACGCTTTTTTTTAAAAAGAGAATTGACTTGTGCAATTGCGATGCTTACAGGCTACCTTCTGGTGGCATATAGTCTGCCAGCTGCTACGACTGTTAAAAACCAGGTTTCATTTCACACATCTTACGGGCTACTGGATAAGCCCTCCCAGTGCCAGGCTTGTTCTGAAGAGGGAAAAGAGAGCAGTTTGGGGTAAAGCAATTGTTTTACACATTCTAAGGAACAAGTTGTTTTTTTTTTTAAATTATATTGGAAATCAATTAAGCCCAACATTAAACACCGGTTTGTCAAATCAGGTACTCTCCACGCTCTCTGATCACTCATCTCTGCTCCACCCACTTCCCAGCACCCTCCCATGTTTCCGCCCATACCCACCTCCCCTTTTAAAGAATAAATCCCTCAGCAGCAACAATAAATTCCAAAGCAGTAACAATAGACTGCCCCATCACCAACAATAGACCCAGGCAGCAAAAATACATTCCCAACAGCGTTTGTTTTGTTTCAATTCATTTTTCCAAGGAAAATTTTAGTTTTGGAAGTGTGGATATATACAAATCTCCGAATGCACGTAACGAATGTCCATGAATCCATTTGTTTAATTTGGATGGTGCGACATGATGCAATAGTAGTTCGGGCACCTGGGGAAATTAATTCAGTTTTCGAATTTGTTTGATAATTCAGATTCGCATAATAAATGGTTCCGAATTTTGTTCCATTAATTAGTTCGGTTGCACAACATATTGTCCAGTCAGCTCATGCCGTTTCTCTTGGTGGGTTGGACTAGCATCTGAAAATATTGAATCTATCCAATGCGAATCCGTCTGATTCAATAATAGATCAAATATATAGCAATCTTCCATAAAATCTTCAAACTTTTTCAAATCCCCACGGACCAATATATGAAATGAATGCTAAAGATATGAAATTAATTCTGAAATTGAATCGGTTCAACATAACGAATATGACGAAATGAAATTCTGCAATGAATGAATGCATCTGAAATTAAACAAACCAAAACTTTCCAGCATGCACAGGTCCAATAATAAATCCAACAATAATAAATTCCCAGCAGCATCAATAAATCATCCAGCAGCAATATTAACTTCCTCAGCAGCAATAATAAACCCCCAAGCAGCACCAATAGATCCCCCAGCAGTACTAATAACTCCTCCAGCAGCAACAATAACCCCCCAGATAACATCACTAAATCCTCCAGCATCAATAATAAATTCCCAGCAGCATCAATAAATCCCCCAGCAACAATAATAAGTCTCCCAGCAGCAATAATAAACCCCCAAGCAGCACCAATAGATTACCCAGCAGCATCAATAAATCCCCTGGCAGCACTAATAACTCTTCCAGTAGCAACAATAAAGCCCCAAGCAACATCAATAAATCCCCCAGCATCAATAATAAATTCCCAGCAGCATCAATAAATCCCCCAGCAGCAACAATAAACCCAAAGCAATATCAATATATTCCCCAGCAGCATCAATAAATCCTCAAGCAGCAATAATAACTCCCCCAACAGCAACAATAAACCCCCAAGCAGCAACAATACAAAATGAGCAGGTGTAAATAAGGTAATATATATAATATGGTATACAGAATGAGTTGGTTCAGAATAGGAATGTGCAGCATGGCGTATAAAATGAGGCGATGCAGAATAGGTAACATATAGCACAGCATATGAAATGAGGCGGTGCATAATAAGGAATGTACACCATGGCATATGGAATAAGGTAGTGCAGAATAGGAAGGTAGAACATGGCATATGGAATAAGGTAGTGCGGAATAGGAAGGTAGAACATGGCATATGGAATAAGGTAGTGCGGAATAGGAAGGTGAAACATGGCATATGGAGTGAGGTAGTGCGGAATAGGAAGGTGGAACATGGCATATGGAATAAGGTAGTACGGAATAGGAAGGTGGAACATGGCATATGGAATAAGGTAGTGCGGAATAGGAAGGTGGAACATGGCATATGGAATAAGGTAGTACGGAATAGGAAGGTGGAACATGGCATATGGAATAAGGTAGTGCGGAATAGGAAGGTAGAACATGGCATATGGAATAAGGTAGTGCGGAATAGGAAGGTAGAACATGGCATATGGAATAAGGTAGTGCGGAATAGGAAGGTAGAACATGGCATATGGAATAAGGTAGTGCGGAATAGGAAGGTAGAACATGGCATATGGAATAAGGTAGTGCGGAATAGGAAGGTAGAACATGGCATATGGAATAAGGTAGTACGGAATAGGAAGGTGGAACATGGCATATGGAATAAGGTAGTGCGGAATAGGAAGGTATAACATGGCATATGGAGTGAGGTAGTGCGGAATAGGAAGGTGGAACATGGCATATGGAATAAGGTAGTGCGGAATAGGAAAGTAGAACATGGCATATGGAATAAGGTAGTTCGGAATAGGGAATGTACAGCATGGCATATGGAATAAGGTAGTGCGGAATAGGAAGGTGGAACATGGCATATGGAATAAGGTAGTACGGAATAGGAAGGTAGAACATGGCATATGGAATAAGGTAGTGCGGAATAGGAAGGTAGAACATGGCATATGGAATAAGGTAGTGCGGAATAGGAAGGTGAAACATGGCATATGGAGTGAGGTAGTGCGGAATAGGAAGGTGGAACATGGCATATGGAATAAGGTAGTACGGAATAGGAAGGTGGAACATGGCATATGGAATAAGGTAGTGCGGAATAGGAAGGTAGAACATGGCATATGGAATAAGGTAGTACGGAATAGGAAGGTGGAACATGGCATATGGAATAAGGTAGTGCGGAATAGGAAGGTATAACATGGCATATGGAGTGAGGTAGTGCGGAATAGGAAGGTGGAACATGGCATATGGAATAAGGTAGTGCGGAATAGGAAAGTAGAACATGGCATATGGAATAAGGTAGTACGGAATAGGAAGGTAGAACATGGCATATGGAATAAGGTAGTGCGGAATAGGAAGGTGGAACATGGCATATGGAATAAGGTAGTTCGGAATAGGGAATGTACAGCATGGCATATGGAATAAGGTAGTGCGGAATAGGAAGGTGGAACATGGCATATGGAATAAGGTAGTGCGGAATAGGAAGGTAGAACATGGCATATGGAATAAGGTAGTGCGGAATAGGAAGGTAGAACATGGCATATGGAATAAGGTAGTACGGAATAGGAAGGTAGAACATGGCATATGGAATAAGGTAGTGCGGAATAGGAAGGTAGAACATGGCATATGGAATAAGGTAGTGCGGAATAGGAATGTACAGCATGGCATATGGAGTGAGGTGGTGTGGAATAGGAATGTACAGCGTGGCATATGGAATGAGGCGATGTAGAAAAGAGAACACACAGCATTGCATATGGAATAAGACATTGTAGGACAGGGAACATATAGTATCGGATATGGTTTATATTAGCAAAAATATATTTGTACCTTACTAGAATGATGCTGGCACATTTAG
Organism: Staurois parvus; assembly: GCF_062004578.1. Classification (NCBI taxonomy): domain Eukaryota; kingdom Metazoa; phylum Chordata; class Amphibia; order Anura; family Ranidae; genus Staurois; species Staurois parvus. The sequence continues at coordinate 987,321 of NW_028317995.1, forward strand.
CCTTCCATCAGTGTGGACCTGCCATTGATTGCAGTGATTGCTTAGTCTGTTGGTCCCCCCAATGAAGTTTGTGGCCCCTTTAGTTGAGCTGTGTCACTTTAACTCCTGTCAGTGTGGATCTGCAATGATTGACAGCAGCACTGCTGTCACATGTAAATGTCACATGTAAACAAGTAGTCAGGGCAGACACACTATGCAATTCCTCTGCTGGGCTGTTTATAGCCCTACTCGGCTGTAGCTGCAGATTGAGAAAGGTTTTCCAACGTTCCCATTCTAAAGAAGTTGATGGTTACATGGTTCTAATTTCGTCCAGTCCTTGCTGAACCAGTTAAAATTCAAACCATCTAGGGCCATCTTTAGAGTTTTGACACTTCTGGACAGCTGTGTTGATTCCTTCCTTCCTTCTATTGACCCAGTAGGGTGCACCACTGCTGTCTGTGAAGCCTCCAGTGCTTGTGAGTGACAGCAGGCCACAGAATGGGTTTTTTCAGCCTGTGCAGATCATTGGCACTACTTGCTCTCACTGATAATGTGAAAACACTCTCCCAGAAACAGCTTCAGTCATAAGACACTTTACAGTCAGCAGCAGACACCTTGGTGATGTCAGGGCTAGAACATGGCCTACTAAAAAAAACTACTGACACTCCTAAGGGCTCATGCATATAGACAGTTTGACTGGTACAACATAAAAATTGGGCTTTTTTGGGGGAAAGGGGACACACAGGTAACATACAGCCCACTGCCTACAGCCTGTCAAAATCAATCACAGGTTGAAATTTGCAGTGGCTGTGTTTGGCCGGATGCTGTTCCAAGCTCTACTTGCTTTATGGCTGTATTTGTTTAAGGAAGTTTGCCTCGAACATATGAATGCCAATCGTAGTACGCTAACATCATCAAGTACAATGCATCTTGAATTGTACACGAGGAGGAAGGTCGCCCAAAACCTGGAGCACTGAAGGGAAGAGGAGAGTGCCAGAACATGAAATAAGGTAAGTATTACACCTAATACCTCTATCCCCTAGAGTTAATGAACATTTAACCCTTGTAGGCTGAGGGGCTCCAGGGCAAGAGTAGATTTTTTTTAAGACTGCCATAATTCAGCTTTGCCTTTAAACTGTTCCTTCAAACTAAAAAAGACTGAAAATTTTGAAAAAAAAACAATTTTTTTCTTCAATTCTGTTATAAAATTTTGTAAATAAGTTTTTTTTCTCCTTCAATGATGTGCGCTAATGAGGCTGCAGTGATGGGCACTGATAAGCTGCACTGGTGGGCACTGATAGGCAGCACTGATGAGGAGGCACTGATAGGCGGCACTGATGGGCATTGACAGGCATCACTGGTGGGCACTGAAAGGCAGTACGCATACATGGCACTGATAGGCGGCACTGATTGGCACTGATAGGCAGCACTGAAAGATGGCACAGATGGGCACTGATAAGCGGCACTGAGGGGCACTGATAGGTGCACTGATTGGTGGCACTGATAGGCATCACTGACTGTCACTGATAGGCAGCACTGAAAGGCAGCTCTGATGGGCACTGATATGTGGCATTGATGGGCACTGACAGGTGACAATTATGGCCACTGAAAGGCAGCACTGATGGGGCTACACTGATAATCAGGGCACTGATGATCAGTGTAGATGTCCCCTCTGAGGAATGCCGCTTACTGGCTCTCCTCTCCTCGATAACCGGCATTTCCTATTTGCATGCGATCAGCTGTGATTGTACACAGCTGATCACATGATAGAGCCTACGTCATTGGCTTTTTACTGCAATCGGTAATCCCCAGGGACGCAGCGCACCACTGATCACAGTGCCGTGTGCCCCCGGAGGCGCGCATGCGCAGCTAGAGTGGAAGGACGTCATATGACATCCTCCCAGAACAAGAGAACTGCCACCCTCCCGTCATTACCTTATATGGTGGGCGGGAAGCGATTAAAAACACATATGCGTTCCAGTGTGTTTTCTGGTTGCCTGACTCCAGTCATACACCTGTGAAACATGGACATGTGACTCAAAAAGCCCACCAAAAAATGAAAACTGTGGTGTGTTTTTGATGCAGTTTCCATTCATTTCAATAGGGAGCTGCGTTTTTGGTGCGCTTTTGAAAGGCACACCAAAGATGCAGCATGCAGGAATTTTCAAAACGCACCGCACCTGCAGCGCAAACAAAATAAAAATATTTCTCTTTAAATTCTATGGGACTCTTCACAAGTTCCAAAGAATTTAAAGAGAACATTTTTATTGAATTTTTCTTGTGTTTTGCTGCTTTATACCCTGCTAAAAAAGCATCAGTTTGAAAGGGCTCTAAATGAAAACGCAAAAGCTTCAGGGAGTGACTGGGTGTGCTACAAAGTTAATGCGGAGTTTTACCCAAAAGGGGAAGTTCCGCTTTAAAGATTGGTCCCCCGCTCAGGGGTGGGGGGTACCCGAATTTGACAGGTACCCGCTCCAACTTCTGCTGCGATCGCCTAGGCAATCGGAGACGAAAGTTGTCCTCCTACCCTCCCTCCCCGAAGTCTTGTGGGACATGTGACAGGTTCCAGAAGACGACGGGGCCATTCAGGAAGTGCAGCGCTACTGTAGCCACCCGGCTGTGAAGTCGTAATGCGGGATCGTGGGACAGGTGAGTGGCTGTTTTTTAAAAGTCAGCAGCTACAGTTTTTGTAGCTGCTGACTTTTATTTTTTTACAAAGTGAGTGGAACTCCGCTTTAAAGTATGACTAAAGGTAAAACTTTATTTTTTTTAGTTTTGGCTACAGTGAAGAGGGATTAGAACTCCCGTCAGTTTTCACTACTGTGCTCCCCATTAGGGAGATGCACTCTCTCTATTTGTCCTGTTTACCATGATCATTGTAAGTGAAAGGAAAATAAAGTCCCACATTTTGGGTTGTCCACAGAAAAGTAATAGAGATTAAATCTTTTGATAGTTCTGGAGACTGTGGGGTCCCCAAAGAATTCCCTTAATTTGCAGGGATTTCCTCCCACTTCCTCTTTGGATATGGAATATGGAGTGAAGGGAAATGGGACACAGATAGCAGAAAAAAAAAATCTGACAGGGGTTAAAACCCTCCAGTACTCTATCCAAAATGAAATAAAATGTTTTGCCTATAGTTCTACTTTAACCTCCCTAGCGGTCTGATTATGTCAATATTTCTGTGCTCAAAGGGTTACATTTTTTTGCATGGAAATATGTATTTTTTTTATTGTAGGCTGTAATTTTTAGGAATAACTCACTGAAATCTGTCCGAACAAGAGTCTAGTAAACATCCCGGGTATGTTAAAATTTGAAACACGAAATCATAAATTATAATTTAATAAATAATCATAAAAAATAATAATATAATAATAATAAATTTAATTCAATAATACAATCAAACCAAAAACACTGAAATTTGAAATATAGCGCCAAGTTCGCACATCACTGAGCTTAGTCGCAAAATCGTTTTCAGTCTCTGCTGACGAATTTCCCCACGAATCATCACTCAATTCTACAAGTAGTTCTAATTTACTATCGCTGTTCTCTAGCTGGTCTAAAAACGCTTTTGACCTAAAGGGACGCTTTTTGGACGCCATGGACATTTCTCAGTTTCCAGGCAGAAAGAACAGTAAAAATGCAGGCAGGGCACAGGACAAAGCACTAGGGACAAAATGTATGTGAAATGGTTTGATAAAGTAATGTTTTACTATGTGATTTTAGTGAATTTAGTGAATGTCGCTTTTTTCATTTTCAAATTTCCCACCGTTCCGTCCCCATACGTCCTGACGTCGCAGGGGACGGAACCCAGAAGACAGAGGCCGGCATCCGCCGGAGGACATTACAGGGGACGCTGCAGGGGGGACATCGCGGGAGCGCCGGACAAGGTAAGAGAAGAACAGATCCCGGAGCAACGCCGCATGGTAAGCCCGAGTGTAGCTCGGGGTTACCGCTTGTGGTGCTGAAACTTTCCCCCGAGCTACACTCGGGAATACCGCCAGGGAGGCTACAGTGTTACTAAACCCAGGATCCTGCATTCACTATGTCTGGTCTCTCACAGCACACAGAACATGAAAGTACAATTATTTTAGTAAATATAAACTGCTAAATACCTTTTCTCATCAACAGTTAGAGCAGTGCTGTGACTTCTATCAGTGTCCAGCAGAGCACTGGTTAAAGCTTGTAGGAGGAGTTTTCTTTCTGCTCTGAGAGGATGCAGAACCACTGACCTCTGTCTGGACAGTGCTGATTGGCCCTGTGCTGATCACATGCACTCTCCCAAGAAAAAAAAACCCTCTCTAGAAATACACACCAAACTGAGCATGTGCAGAGTAACTCCACACAATATGTCTTATCAGGAGATAAGAGGGTGACACTGGAAGAAGGGGAGAATCAGAGAAGTCAGGATCAAACAGCCTTTTTACACAATGCAGAGGATTAACCCCTTAGGTTCCACGGTGAGTACAACAAGCACACTTTACTGCATATTCAGACTGATTTTACTGTTGTGGGTTTAGTAACACTTTAATTTAGTTAAGTACATTCCAGGTGTGTAAAAACAAAAAGGTATGCAAAGTCTTAATTTTTGTTTGTTTTTAAAAAAAACAGTCAAGCCTAAATAGAAAAGCCTGTGTGCTGCCAGCGTATTGTAGAACATCAGTCCCCAACCTTTTTGGCACCAGAGACCGATTTTGTGGAAGACAATTTTTAAACGCACCTAGGTGAGGGGACAGATGGTTTTGGGATGATTCAAGCGCATTACATTTATTGTGCACTTTACTGTATTTCTTTTACTATTACGTTGTAATATATAATGAAATAATTATTTAACTCACCATAATGCAGAATCAGTGGGAGCCCTGTGCCTGTTTTCCTTCAACTAGACGGTCCCATCTGGGGGTGATGGGAGACAATGACACCCGAAGTGTGTTGCTTACGTCCAGTCTACTTTTTAATCTTGTTTTGGTTGATATCACTGCAGAAAACCCTGCTTCACAATGATAGGATGTTGGAATTGGAAGTAGGATTTCGGTACTTTTGTGGCAATCTCCGGATAGTCTGCCTTGATTTTAATTCAGAACGCACAGAGATTTGAATTTGTCTCAAACATACTTTTAAGATCACCGTCATTTGCTATTGATCCTATTCTAGCACAGAAAAAGATTTACCTGGCTTATTCACAAATGATAATCTATATTTGCAGCTGCTCCCCAGCTCTAGCAGCTCCACCTCAGACAGGCATTAGATTTTCATAAGGAGCCCGAAACCTAGATCCCTTGTGTTCACAGTTTACACTAGGGTCGCTCTCCTATAAGTATCTAATGCCGCTGCTGATCTGTCAGGAGGTTGAGCTCAGGCAGTAATGTGAGCAATGGGGATCAGCTGTAAGTACAGTTCCCCTGCCGTTCACCTCCTGCTGTGCAGCCCAGTTCCTAACAGGCCACAGACAGCTACCGGTTTGGGGCCCGGAGGTTGGGGACCTCTGCTGCAGAGAAGGACCCTTTCTTTCTGTGGGGAAGCAGAGGTCTCTCTGCAGAGGTCCAACACACACAAACACAAGTCAAAACTAAAGCACTCCAGTTACTTGGAGAGTTAATTATGTCTTTGCATAAAAATTGGCCAGTGCTCTGCCAATGTCCTGCTGTGCATATCTATAAAGTAAATTGGTAATCTGACTTCAGGTGGAGCGCAGGTCCATCCCTTCCCACCTCAGCCTGCTGTGTATACACACTACCCTGGAGCCTGAATACTTCAGCAGGGCTGTACATGTGTAGTTAATAATCCATCTGTTTGCTTAGCACATTTGAAATAAATATAATAGAATTAAAAGGGAGGAGTCGATAGAAAATGTAGAAAATCAGCAGAAAACAAGCATTAAATATGTTTATAAAGATTATAAAAGTATATACGTATACCATATCACCAATGCGGCTGGTTGGTTCATCAATATACAGTATACAACATACATTTATATAATGACCAGCCTTATATGTGATATGGTTGTATAAATAGAATGACTGCCTCTGTAGAAAGTGTTAAATATTCATGTATTTTTATGGCAATGGAATTATATTCATGATCTATTTTTAATATTTTTGGTATTAATAAAAAAATTATATCCTTTGAGTTATTTTATAAAAAATACCTGCCACATGTGCTGAATACACGGTCCCATACATACAGTATTTCCTGCTCTTGGTCTACAACAGTAATTTCCCTTTAAGTTAATAATAACGTATATATTTACCTTGCATTACACCTGTTTTGTGTAATTTATGGTGATCCAGAGGACAATACACATACTTGTTTTCTTTTCCAATAGTACCCCAGTTCCCTGGAAATCAGCAGCACTTTATTATATAATGGTACATGAACATGACCGCAAGAGGGCTATACCACATAAGGGCATCATTCTCTGCTCTGGAGTCAAAAGTGCAGCATACAGCCATCCGTATGATGGGCTGTATGTTGCACCTGTGACTCCTGAACAGAAAATGATGCCCAAATGTACATGGTACAGCCCTCTTGTGGCTGTGTACATGTACCCTTATTGGAAACATGGACCACATCTCTTATGGTGACAGCTCTTTCCTGCTTTTCTGGTCTCCATGGTGGCCATCAGAAAGGCACAAAGGAGCAAACAGCAGGGCAGCCATGAAACCTGTGGTCTTTGGTGAACTATTTGAATAAAAGAAGAGTGTTTGAAGGTATCGAACATACCTACCCTAAAGTCCAGTCCTTGGATTCCAAAGTATGCTTGCAGGTTTGCCTTTAGCCAGACACATTGTCTAGTGGTCTGATCAATACTGGGACAAGTGCAGAAAGGCCAGTACACCACAGTGCTTTCCTGATCCTTGGACAAATGGATCTTTACTATGCCTTACAACAGCTGTGCACTCAATGGGGTTGATTTACTAAAGGCAAATAGACTATTAGCTTTGCAAGGGATGTTGTACTTTCCAGGGGTATTTTTCCCAGAGTTTAGTAAATGATCATCATCCCACAAAAATTCTTTAATTTTTAATTTCCTTGCTCATGGTTGAGTATTCTTTAAAAAGTAAAATTACACCACATTCATTAACCTCTGGGGAAAATTCCTTGGCAAAGTGAACATCTTATTTGCCTTTATTAAATTAATCCCTTAGCTCTTTTGCTTCCCATATGGGATTGGATGAGGCCAACTATTAATTGTTACTTTTTACACAACACTTCTTTTTTTGCTTCTGATGTTTGCAAAGTATTTGAGGGACATGGAACCCAGACCTTCTATTTTTGAACTGGGTTTTGTGAAGCAGTGTTCACTGGGGATTTTTGCTGCATTTCTATTTTATTTCTTTATATAAGATAATGTAAATGCATCTCAAATGCAAGCCACTTTTTGCTTTTGACATATTTATAAAGCTTTTGTTCCATGAGGCCTTAGGCCCGTTTCACACAAAGGGTCCAATTAGGTCTGCCTGTCAGTTTCGCAGACAGACCTAATCAGACAGTCCATTCTCTCCTACGGACCGGCAGGTGTAAATGGATACCTCTGCCTACTTCCGATCCAATTCAGTCCGCTAAAAAAACATACTGGGATCTGTCCTCCATCTCAGCAGATCGGAGGGCAGTCAGGTGTGAACGGACAGTGGAGTCCAATTACACCTGGCTGCCCATAGAGCAGAGCGGGCTCTGTCCGTGTCTGCTCTGCATAAACTGAGCAGACACAGACCTGTTATTCCCCACTCTTCTTTGAAGAGCTGGGGATCAGTGGACAGATGAAAAGGGCCTTAGTTGAACTGCTCAGAAAAGCACTTACACTACTGAAGCATCCTGAGCATATAGACTAAACACGCTCCATCTGGCAGTCTTTTTCATTGCATCCACCTCCACATTGTATCTAAATGCAGACATTTAGTTTTCCTACACTTTGGCCCAACCCTTGGTAATACTGGTATTGTATTAATGAGATTTCTTCCTGTAACACCCTTCTAGATAGCCAGGGGGGGCTAGTTAAATTTTTTTCTGTATGGAATGCCCGGTTCCTGGGCTCAGGAACAATTTTTGTTGTCCCCCAGCCAATGAGGACATGGCTGTTCTCTAGCAGGGGGTGAATGTAGCACCCCTCTAGATAATCAAGGGGAGCTAGTTAAATTTTTTTTAGTTAGACTGAGTAGCAGCCTGGGCTATAGTCAGCAGGGTCAATTTTAGGTCAGGGCTGAGAGGCTCTGCAGATCAGTTCCGTGATACCTCCCCTGCTCCAGAAACTTGGAGAAGATTCTAGAAGCAGTGGGCAGGGGTGAGGAGGGCTAATCTGCATACTTAGGGTATCCTGACCAATCACCAGCTAGGAGGCTTGGCATGAGGTCAGCAAAGCCCTTAAGTATGACAGGAGAGTTCGGGTGGAAGATGGGAGGAAGGCTGGGATGAAGGAGCCTGGGAGGGGGCCCAGTGGGAAGGGGCCTATCTACAGGCCAAAACCTGGTGGATCACCAGTCTCATCAGTCCCTAGAGGGAGGATCACCTGTGTAGCCAGGGAAGGAGCCAGCCCAGCAGAAGGCCTTAAGGCAGCCATCAACCCAACCAAATCACATGCAAGGACTGAGTGAGTAATCCTGCACCCCCTGGGTCAGACAAGGGCAGAGAGTATTCTAGTGGGAAATCTGAGTAGCTCCATACCCAGATCTGTTAACCCTTTCAAGTAGCAGTCACTCTATCCCCTTGCCCAGGGATTCCTTCAGACAACTGGGTAAACAGAGGATTTAGCTGGGTTCTAGGATGGTACACTAGGAGAGGCTGGAGAGCTCTCCTGGAAGAATGTTTTCTATCTCGGACTTGTACATAGTTGCCAGGAAGTTGTTCAGTTTTCTGTTCCTTGGGCATCACATACACCCCTTACCCCATCCAAGTTCAATACCCCTAATAAAACTTAAAAAAACAAGCTAAAGGACTGTTTACTATCCCTGAAATGCAAATCTGTGGAAATGTGTGTTGCCTGGCTCTGCAGGACTATAGAATGACCCAAAACGTCAGCAAATCCTTAGGGGGTAGTGCTACATGTGGGGGCTCATTTGGGATCCCTTATGGTAACCTGTTGCCCCTAGCAACTGACAACCAATGAGCCAAGAAAAGTGTTTGCTGCAGTGAAAGCATCACAGAATCTGGCAGGAAAAGCAGAGTGAGCTGTGCTGCTGGAATAGTGATTGTTACTGTAATTTAAAGTACTGTCGCTGTTGATGTCACCCATAGCAACCATGTTGGGCTCATCCCAAAGTCTCCTTGCTGCTCTACAGGTGGCTGGTGAAAGAGATTATACCCTTTATTCATCTGCAAATATCAGAAAAAGTGTGTTACTGTCTTGCTTGCCGTTGCCTGGAGCAACTGGAATGACCCATCAGTCTACAGAAGTCCCTTTGCTGCTCCGCAGGTGGCTCCTAAAAGAGACTATTTGCTGTGTACCTGCTCATGACAGTAAAATGTCCGTTGCTATCTTGCCTGCCGGAGTGGCTCATCAGTGTGTGAAAATCTTTTTGCTGCTCCACAGGTGGCTCCTATAAAAGACTGTTCACCATGTACCTGCTTGCTACAGTAAAATCCATGATGTTACTACTGCTATGCTTATCATTGTCTGTAGGAACCATGGAGAGCTACGGTATCCCTGTGGAATACAAATGCCCTGTCGTCCACCAGCGACTGAGGACTGTGCTCTTTTGCCACTACTCAAGCCTGCAAAAGTCAGTGTTTGCCACGTGCCCTTGTTTGTTGTTGATTGGGGCAACTGGAATGGCCTGCCATTCAGTGGATTACAAATGTCCTGCTGCCCTACAGCGGTTGGACCTACTGACTCTTTTTGCTCAATAGTGTTTGGTGGGGTAGTGCACCCTGTAACTTGCTGTTGTCCGCAACAACCACTGCGGATCATTATTACTACCATTTCTACAAACACCCAGTCATCTAACAGTGGCTGAACTCAAGCATTCTTCCTTGCCAGCGAACTGCATTTGTCTTTCTGCCCGGATACAGCGCTTCAAAAGCCTGTAAGCCAGTCAGCACCCTCCTGCTCAGAGAAGCAGGGATTTACACCACCGCTGGAAAATTCCTGCATGGCAGTCTCGCTGGCGCCAAGGTGTCTGAAGGTGTCTGAAGGAGGGGTGTGGCCATGCCCTTGAGTCTGCCCAGTACTCCCAGCATGCTGTGAGAGAACGTGAGAGGAGAAAGATGGAGGCTGTGTTACAGATGTGCCCACAAATTTTTTGGCCGGAGATTACTCTAGTGGATACCAGGGTTCAGCTGGAGCATAGTGGAGGCTTTGCTCTAGGACTCATGGAAGGAGCAGAGAGATTATGTTTACTGTGCCCTGAATGCAGGAAGCCAACCACCTTGGTTGGAGCATCCTGGAATCCCAGGACCACGATCCCTCTGCACCGCTAGCAGACCTGTGCATCAGAGGATGGCCTGCTGTTACCTACCCCAGATGCCCACAAGCGCTGCCAAGCAGGAATCAGCAGAAGTTCCTGAGACGCCGGTCTCACCCACCAGCCCTGACCGAACAGTTTGGAAGAAGTCAGTCTGGTAGGACAGCCAATCCTCATGTAAGCCAGCGGAGAGTGTCAATGATGTGGAGGTGGACTGGGAGTCACCCAGGTTACTATCCAAGTTTGGGCCCTTAGAGGTGGAATAGGAGGAAGAATGGTTCTCTGATGACACTGAGGAGGAATGGGACTGGAGGGACACCACAGAGGGCATTGATTCGCTGACAGAGCCAGCAGTAAGCTCTTGCAACCCAGATTCTGCTGGACCTTCTTGCAGGACTGAGCTTGTCCAGATACCAGCTCAGGCCCAATCTACATTTGCTGTACTTTGGCCTAGGACTCGGGCCAATCAGGCTGACTGGTTAAAGCAGGACCCCAACCCAGCAGGCCTTGTTGTTCCCAAACCCTTTTTCCTTTGCGAACTAGGCTGGACTCCTGTTCTTTACTTTCTCCAGTATGCTGATTTGAAGGGGGAAGCTGGGATACTGCCTAGCACTACTACCTTACTGGGACTTTTGTACTCAAGGGACATTACTAAACTATTGTTGAAGTGCCTTATTGTAGATACTTAGCCAGAATTAGGGCTGTGAAGCTTTTACATGCTTGTTGCATTTTTTTTTCTTTCCACTGTTCTGCAGGCATCTCAAGACGGCTGTCTCCCTGCTCAAGAACCGGAGGACCAGCTGTTTTCATGAAGTATTTGCCTTGAGGGGGAGGTACTTCATGTTATTTGTCTATGCTGTACATATGTTCTTATGGTACTTATTCATTTTCCTGTTAGCTGCAGTTAGTTAGAAGCAGGATGTATATAGTTACAACTGTAAATATGTTCATTGCTCATATTCCTTTATATTTTTCTACTGCTAACTTATTTGTATATATTCCCTTCCCAGTTGTGTTCCCTTGTCCCCTCCCTTTTTCTGTATGGGATGCCCGGTTCCTGGGCTCAGGAACAATTTTTGTTGTCCCCCAGCCAATGAGGACAGTGGGGGGTGAATGTAGCGCCCCTCTAGATAATCAAGGGGAGCTAGTTACATTTTTTTTAGTTAGGCTGAGTAGCAACCTGGGCAATAGTCCGCAGGGTCAATTTTAGGTCAGGGCTGAGAGGCTCTCTAGATCAGTTCCTTAATACCTCCCCTGCTCTAGAATCTTGGAGAAGATTCTAGAAGCAGTGGGCGGGGTGAGGAGGGGCAGATCTGCATACTTAGGGGATTCTGACAAGTCCCCTGGCAGGAGGCTTGGCATGGGGTCATTGCAGCCCTTAAGTATGACTGAGCCTGCGCAGGAGAGTTCGGGTGAAAGATGTTAGGAAGGCTGAGATGCAGGAGTCTGGGAAGGGGCCCAGTGGGAAGAGACCTACCTACAGGCCGGGACCAGGAGGGGAGGATCACTCAGCCTAATCGGTCCCCAGAGCGAGGAACACTTCTGTAGCCAGGGAAGGAGCCAGCCCAGCAGAAGGCCTGAAGGCAACCAACAACCCAATCATCTTAAAGTGTTACTAAACCCAAGACCCTGCATTCACTATACCTGTTTTCCCACAGTACATAGAACATGGAAATGCAATTAGTAAATATAAACTTCTAAACACCTTTTCTCATCAACCGTTAGAACACATGTATTGTGTCTTCTAACAGTGTTCAGCAGAGCACATGTTAAAGCTTGTAGTAAGAGTTTTCTTTCTGCTCTAGGAGGATGCAGAACCCCTGACCTCTGCCTGGACAGTGCTGATTGGCCTTGTGCTGATCACATGCACTCTCCCAAGAAAAAAAAATATCTCTAGCAATACACACTAAACTGAGCATGTGCAGAATGGCTATGGTTCAGTCTGTCTTATCAGGAGATGAGACGTGGACATTTGAACAACAGAAAGAACAGAGAAGTCAGGATCAAGCAGCCTTTTTACACAATGCAGAGGATTAATTCTTTAGGTTCCACAGTGAGTATAACAAGCATGCTTTACTGCGTATACAAATTAATTTTACTGTTGTGGGTCTAGTAACACTTTAAAGGCAAGGACTGCGTGAGTAATCCTGCACCCCCTGGGCCAGACAAGGGGAGGGCATTCTGGTGGAAAACCTGACTAGCTCCATACCCGGGACTGTTAACCCTTTCAAGCAGCAGCCACTGGATCCCCTTGCCCAGGAATTCCTCCAGCCAGCTGGGTAAAGAAGATGATTTATCTGTGTTCTGGGATGGTACACTAAGAGAGGCTCCCCTAGAAGAGAATTTCCTATTTTGGACTTGTACATAGTTGACAGGAAGTTGTCCTGAGTTTGCTGTTCCTTGGGCATCACATACACCCCTTACCCCATCCAAGTTCAATACCCCTAATAAAACTTAAAAAAAACAAGCTCAAGGACTTTTTGCTGTCGCTGGAATGCAAGTCTGTGGAAAATGCATGTTGCCTGGCTGTGCAAGACTATAGGGGGACCCAAAACATAAGGGGATAGTGCTACATTTCTTCTCACATTTTTTTTTTTTGCTTCTCACCTACAACCTTTTTAGCATGGTGACTATTGGTGTAAACAAAGTCTATGTCTGTATTTTTCATACTTAGTTTATCATCATCATCATCATTATTATTGTCACAATAATATCTGTAAACTCGGGACTGCTACAACTGTAAGTGTGCCAGGCTAAATTGCAGGAATAATTTGTTGTTGCAGTAAGTGCTTTTCTGCAAGACTAAAATGATGATCAATACAAATGCTGGCTAGGAAAGCACAATATAGTCAGATGGACTGAGGTATAATTCTTCAGCTACAGACTAAGGAGTACATTAGGATAAATTACACATCAAAAGCAAATTAGCTTAGATGGCAAATGCAGAGACACACACTTCAGATGCTTAGCCATTATTTGTCACATGATGTATGTTTTGCAGTGGTTGCTTATTAATTGTCACACATTATACTTTACAGTTTATGCATGTTGTAATAAATAGCATCTAACTCCTATTTCTTAATTCTTGCAGTGAAAAAGATCTTTTAGTCATTGGGGAAGCACCTTAAAGCGGAGTTCCAGTCAAACTGTGAAAAAATGTCAGTCAACAGCTACAAAAACTGAAGCTGTTGACTTTTAAAAAACAGCCACTCACCTGTCCCTCGATCTCGCAGTGTTCTCCCCACAGCCTGTTTCATCGGCTGTCCTGTGTTCCCAGCATCTTCAATGTGGGCACCCGGCTGTGACAGCTTGTGGCTTTACAGCTGGGTGCCCACTGTACATGCGTGAGTAGCACTGCGCTTTGTGAATGGTACAGTAGTCTTCCTTGACTTGTCATGTGTACCAGACTACAGGGAGGGAGGGGGGGAGGACAACTTCTGATCGCCTAGGCGATCGCAGCGGAAGTGGGAGAGAGTACCTGTCAATTTCGGGTACCCGCTTCCCAAAGGTGCCAATCCTTAATGGGGAGTGGGGGACCAGTCCTTAAAGCGGAACTCCGCTTTAAAGTTGAACTCCATGCAAACAGCTAAACACACAGTTGATACATATGTGGGAACTGTTTTGCTTCCAAAGGCTTGTATTCTGTCCATACAGCCCTTAGATTTTTACAGCATTAGCACATCGACCTAACCTTTTTCTACTGCAGTTAAGTAATATAGCTAGGTCATCTCCCTGCCTCCAACTTGTTACAGTAAAGGAGCAGCAATAGTCTGCTGAGGTCATTTCTTTGCTCCCCCCTTTAATCATTATGTTCTCGTCTGCACATATAAATTCAGGACACCTTATTGGCCCTAAATGCTGTCCCTCCTTTTCAGTCTGTGTGTTACAGTAAAGGGGATTACATGATGCCAAACTAAAGTAAAATATAGGTATTTCCACTAGTTGCATTTAAACTACATTATTTGATGTTTAATAAACCCACAGCAGTATCCAAAGTGTCTGTTAACCTTTACTTAAACCCTTAATTAAAGTAGAAGTACAGCCAAAGCTCTTTTAGCTGCACTTCTCCTGTGGATCACAGGAGTGTAGTTCGTTCTACACTTCTGTGATCTATTTTCAGCTGACAGCGGGCTGAAGCCAACTATCGGATGACATCACTCAGTCGGTCCAGCCTGGGGAAAGATCCCAACTTTAAAGTCGAGATCCACCCCAGAGTCTGGAGCGGCACCTGGCTCAGCCCCTTAACCTCCTTAGCGGTATTCCCGAGTGTAGCTCGGGGTAAAATTTGAGTACCAAGAGCGGTAACCCCGAGCTACACTCGGGCTTACCATGCAGCGTTGCATAGGGAGTCCCTGCAGCGCTTACCTTGTCCTTCGCTCCCGCGATGTGTCCCCTGCAGCATCCCCGGCCATCTCCTCCGGCCGATGCCGGCATCCGGCTTCTGTGTTCCGGTCCCTGTGACGTCGGGACGCACGGCGGCAAATTTGAAATTTTTAAAAAAGTCATTTTTTTAAAAATGATTATTACATAGTAACACATTGCTGTTTCAATGCATTTCACATACATTTTGTCCCTACTGCTTTGTCCTGTGCCCTGCCTGAATTTTGACTGTTCTTTCTGCCTGGAAACTTAGAAAAGTCCATGGCGTCCAAAAAGCGTCCCTTTACGTCAAAAGCGGTTTTAGACCAGCTAGAGAACAGCGATAGTAAATCAGAACCACTTGCAGAATTGAGTGATAATGATTCGTGGGGAAATTCGTCATCAGACACTGAAAATGATTTTGCGCCTTTGCTCAGTGATGTGCGAATTTCCCTCTGTATTTCAAATTTCAGTGTTTTTGGTTTGATTATATTATTGAATTAAATGTATTATTATTATATTATTATTTTTTATGATTATTTATTAAATTATAATTTATGATTTTGTGTTTCAAATTTTATCCTACCCGGGATGTTTACTAGACTCTTGTTCATACAGATTTCAGTGAGTTATTCCTAAAAATTACAGCCTACAATAAAAAACTACATATTTCCATGCAAAAAAATGGTACCGCTTTCAGCACAAAAAATCAGAAATAATCAGACCGCTGAGGAGGTTAATGAGCCGCTGAGAGCCTGGGTCAGCCGCTACCTCCTCCTCCACAGCCCAGCGCTCCAGTGAGTGTAGAAGAGGGCAGAGCAGACAGCGATGACTGACAGTCACCGCTCTCTGATCCCAGCGGCTGTGAGAACTCAGCGATCAGCGGTCATGTGATTGCTGAGTTCTCACCCATAGAGCCGGCGTGGGACAGATGCAGCATTGGACTGATGCTGCATCCACCTAGGTAAGTATAATTTGGGAAAAAATAAAAACCCCATACTTTTTTTCTAAATTGGGGACTACTTTGTTTTGTCTTTCACTAAATTAATATTAATAACTGACATGTATCTATGGTGAGTATAAAGAATAATGGTGAAAGTTGGCATCCTTGGCAGCTGATTTTTCTAAAGGAGAAATGCTCCCATATGGATTCAAGGCTGTTGGGAGTGAGTTGAAGGGTTGCTTCCATAAAGTTCTAGTTCACCCTATGAAATGTTTTGTCAGGGTTGGTGGAGGTTATTACAAGGGGAATCTTGTGAGAGTTTGCACTGAACGATGTTTGAAATTCAGGTGTTGTTGTTTTTGCTTCCTGGGAGGGGGTGAAGCCTACCTGGTAAAGGTTTATAAGGTGGGAAAAATGAGAGATCTGTCAGTACCCAGAGCATAGAGAGAGGTCTTTTCCTGCTTTTAGGGAATGGTGGGACATAGAATTCTAGGTTGATGTAGGTGTAAAAGCTGGAAGGAACAAAATGAAGGAGTGTCATTACCTGGTCCAAAGGTGTCAGACCTCATTAGTCTCTGAGTCCAGTGTCCTATTGCCAAATCAGACCCGTTTTATCAGGCACCATTGCCTCCATTGTGGTATTGGTCTTGTGCAGGGTGGAAGTTCAGCAGCTGTCCAATCCTGAAAATCGGTGAATGAATAGGCGATGGAAGAGCCTGGGGAGTTGTCCAGGATGGTACAGAGTGGAGCCAGGATACTTCAAATCTTAGAATGATTCTATTCCAGTGGCAAAGGAATCAAATTCTTGCTCCACTGAAAGGAAAGCAAGATAGGGGAGATCTCATTGATGGATAGTGTGTCTCAGCTTGGGCTCTGAGGAGGGCCCATACAGTGCATCCAGAAAGTATTCATTTAACTTTTTCCACATTTTGTTATGTTACAGCCTTATTCCAAAATGGATTAAATTAATTTTTTTCCTCAACAGTCTACCAACAATACGCCATAATAACAACATGAAAGAAGTTTGTTTTGAAATCTTTGCAATTTCTTAAAAAAAAAACCACATGTACGTAAGTATTTACAGCCTTTGCCATGACACTCAAAATTGAGCTCTGGTGCATCCTGTTCCCACTGATCATCCTTGAGATGTTTCCACAACTTGATTGCAGTCCACCTGTGGGAAATGCAATTGATTTTACATGATTAGGAAAGGTATAAACCTGTCTATATAAGGTCCCAAAGTTAACAGTGCATGTCAGAGCATAAACCAAGCCATGAAGTCCAAGGAAT
This sequence comes from Staurois parvus, assembly GCF_062004578.1. Taxonomy (NCBI): domain Eukaryota; kingdom Metazoa; phylum Chordata; class Amphibia; order Anura; family Ranidae; genus Staurois; species Staurois parvus. Next base: position 1,004,286 of record NW_028317995.1, read on the forward strand.
TGTCCGTAGACCTCCGAGACAGGATTGTATCAAGGCACAGATCTGGGGAAGGGTACAGAAAAATGTCTGCAGCATTGAAGGTCCCAATGAGCACAGTGGCCTCCATCATCTGTAAATGGAAGAAGTATGGAACCACCAGGAATCTTCCTAGAGTGGGCCGCCCAACCAAAATGAGCGATCGAGAGTGAAGGGCCTTAGCCAGGGAGGTACACAAGCACCTGATGGTCACTCTGAAAGAGCTCCAGCATTTCTCTGTGGAGAGAGGAGAACCTTCCAGAAGAACAACCATCTCTGCAGCACTCCATCAATCAGGCCTGTATGGTAGAGTGGCCAGACGGAAGCCACTCCTCAGTAAAAGGCAAATGGCAGCCCGCCTGGAGTTTGCCAAAAGGCACCTGAGGGACTCTCAGACCATGAATAAAAAACTCTCTGGTCTCATGAAACAATATTGAACTCTTTGGCCTGAATGCCAAGTGTAATGTCTGGAGGACACCAGGCACCGCTCACCACTTGGCCAATACCATCCCTACAGTGAAGCATGGTGGTGCCAGCATCATGCTGTGGGGATGTTTTTCAGTGGCAGGAACTGGGAGACTAGTCAGGATCGAAGGAAAGATGAATGCAGCAATGTGCAGAGACATTCTTGATGAAAACCTGTTCTAGAGAGCTCTGGATCTTAGACTGGGGAGATGGTTCAATTTTCAACAGGGCAACGACCCTAAGCACACAGCCCACATAACAAAGGAGTGGCTATAGACCAACTCTGTGAATGTCCTGGAGTGGCCCAGCCAGAGCCCAGACTTGAACCCGATTGAACATCTCTGGAGAGGTCTGAAAATGGCTGTGCACCGACGCTCCCCTTCCAACCTGATGGAGTTTGAGAGGTACTGCAAAGAAAAATGAGAGAAATTGCCCAAAAATAGGTGTGCCAAGCTTGTAGCATCATACTCAATACGACTTGAGGCTGCAATTGGTGCTAAAGATGCTTCAACAAAGTATTGACCAAAGGCTGTGAATACTTATTTACATGTGCTTTTTTTCATTTTTTATTTTTAATAAATTGCAAAGATTTAAAAACAAACTTCTTTCACATTGTCATTATGGGGTATTGTTTGTAGAATGTCAAGGAAAAAAATTAATTTAATCCATTTTGGAATAAGGCTGTAAAGTAACAAAATGTGGCAAAAGTTAAGCACTGTGAATACATTCTGGATGCACTGTAAGTGCTCAGTAAGTCTGTATGAGAGAGCAGGACTGAGGTTGGGAAATTCCTTGTCTCAGTGGCTGAAGCAGGTACTGATCAGGCTTGCCTTAAAGAATGAAGGAGAAGGTGAGGATTCTTTAAGAAGTGACTGCTCTATTGCAGCAGAATTTCGTGAGCTGACCATGGGAGGCATGTCCGATCCTCGGGAAGCACAAATGATGGCTGTTGAGGAACCAAAGAACCAGTGCTTTCCAGTTTTTGGCATTTTCCCCAATGCTTTTGAGTGCTCTGGGTAGATTATAGCAGGTTCTGAGATCATCTTTTCATCACTTCTATACTGCCATTGCTTGACCACACCTCTTAAAGTTATTTTTTTTTACTTCTTTTACTATTGTATCGGCTGAGGCAAATCTCTGTTTGTGCTCCCCTACCTTCACAAAATTCTTCCCCTTATTGTATGGTTTCTCCCAATTCACGATGCCTATAGCTTCTTCACATAACTTTACTATCAGTGAGAAAGCAAATTACATAGGGATGTACCTACTTTTTAGCTGCTCAAACATTAAAAATCTTCCTTTTGTGCCTACAGTCATGGTCGAAAATATTGACACCCCGGCAATTCTGTCAAATAATGCAGCACTTCACCCAGAAAATTGTTGCAATTAAAAATGTTTAGGCATCCTCATGTTTATTTCTTTTGTTTGTATTGGTATGACACAAAAGAGTGGAGAAACAAAAAGCCAAATCTGACATTCCCTAAACCCCAAAAATGGACTGTACAAAATTATTCGCACCTTCTCAAAATTGTAAGAAATAATTGCATTCCAAGATTGTGATGCTCCTGTAATTTGTAATTAAACTAATCTATATCAATTAACAGGTGCTGACAATATATCATAAATCACACCGGCAATGAGTTAAAATGATGAAAAATTTACTAATCTAATCTCCCTGGATGTGGGCGAAAGAGAAAAATTGATCAAAGATTGCAACGGTTTGTTTGAGTGGTTGCTAATAAAACCTACATCAACTTCCAGACAAATTCAAGCTGACCTTCAGGCACAGGGTACAACTGTGTCAGCTCAAACCATACATCATCATCTGAATGAAAAGGGAGGCTATGGTAGGAGACTCAGGAGGACCCCACTGCTGACACAAAAACATAAAAAAGCCAGATTGGAGTTTGCCATAAGTTACCTGAGGAAGCCAAAATCCTTTTGGGAAAATGTGCTGTGTACAGGCGAAACAGAATTACAGCTTTTTGGTAAAGCCCATCATTCTACTGTTTTCAGAAAAAGAAATGAGGCCTTTAAAGAAAAGAATACAGTCTTTATAGTCAAAGATGGTGGAGGTTCACTGATTTGGGGTTGATTTTCTGCTTCAGGTACTGGATGCGTTATGAAATCTGAAGACTACCAAAGAATTCTGGAGTGCAATGTAGGGCCCACTGTCAGAAAGTTGGGTCTCTGTCAGAGACCATGGGTCTTACAGCAGGACAATGGCCCAAAACACACATCAAAAAGCACCCAGAAAGGGCTTCAAACAAAGCACTGGAGAGTACTGAACTGGCCAGCAATGAGTCTGGATCTCAAACCCATACAGCAACTTTGGAAAGATCTCAAACCAGCAGTTGGGTAAAGAACCCTTCCAATCTGAGAGACCTGGAGCAGTTGACGAAAGAAGAGTTGTCCAAAATTCCAGCAGAGAGGTGTAAACTCATTGATGGTTACAGGAAGCAATTGATTCCAGTTATTTTTTTCCAAGGGGTAGGCTACCACCTGTTAAATTGAAGGTGCCAATAATTTTGTCCAGTCCTTTTTTAGGGGTTTTGCATGGAATGTGTCAGATTTGGCTTTTTATCTCTCCACTTTTTTGTGTCATACCAATACAAACAAAAGGAATAAACATTAGGAATGCCTAAACATTTGTAATTGCAACAATTTTCTGGGCGAAGTAGTGCATTATCTGACAGAAATGCAGGGGTACCAATATTTTTGGCCCTGACTGTAGGCTTTCAACAAACCACATTTAACATACTTCTCAACAACTGGGAACATGAGACAGACATTCACATGAAAATATGCCTCTGCTTCTAGTTTTGGGAATGTGCCATTTATTGACTGCTCTTCAGGATTTAGCTGAAATCTATGACACCATTTTACAGGTTATGCATTCATGCAGGATACAGATGTTATATGGATGTATGCATTTGTAAAATGTTTCCATTAAGCTAGTTTTAACAGGACAGCAATCATACAATAATTTGCATAACTATTCACCCTCTTTGAACCTTTCCACAGATTGTAGTGTTACAGCCTGATATTAAAATTGTTTAAATTGGGAAGTTATTCAGACTATCTACATAAAATAGTCCATAATGGTGAAATAGACATGGTTTTACGAGGTTGCATGTTCTTTAGATAACATATCACCTTTATGCAGTCAAAGAAACTATCAAAACAAGCGTGGGATAAAATTTAGGAACAGAACTAATTAGGGTGCACCAGATCTATTTCTACAAAAAGGAAAATGTATTAATCTGGTAAGGGGCATTAGTCACAGATGAAACCAATGGCAACTAGAGATTCACAGCTGGGAAAATAGCAGTGAAGCATTTATAATATGGGTAACATCAAAGTTGGGTTTTATGGAGGAGTAAGGAGAGAAAAACCATTGTTGACAAAACCCAGACAAATGGGAGACATATTGTACATGAAAAAATGTTCTCTTGTCTGGTAGGAACAAAATATGACTTTTTTGGCCTTAAAACAAAATACTATGTGTGGCAGAATGCAATCGCTGCTTGTGACCCTCAGAACACCATCCACATAGAGTAGCGTGTTCATGGCAGTATAATGTTGTAGGGAGTATTCTAATTGTCAGACACTAGGAAAATAGAAAGCTGCTGTGCACTAACTTTCCCCATCCAAACTGAAAGAATTGGCAAAAATAGCAAGATCCAGATGTGCTGGAGAGGCTTACCTTAAAAGACCCACAGCTGTGTGAGTCAGAACAGTGAATACTTATGCAACCAACATTTATCTGTTTTTTGTTTACCTAGTTTGACATTAGACCTTTTTTTTGTTTCATTTTTGCACACATGTAAAAATCTTAGTTTTTGGCCATAAAATTACTTAACCCCCCCAAAAAAAACAAAATTGTATGTTTCCTGACATGAACTGTTTATCAAATGCAAATTTTCAGAAAAAAAATATAATAAAACGAATTTAATGCAAACACCCATTTTCTGGTAAAATATAAAAGATAACACTTATCGAGTAAATAGATACCAATCATGACGAGTCTTAAAATGATGTGCATCCAAAAACCGACAGTACCCAAAAATCTCAATAGGTGATGCTTTAAATCCTTTACAGCTCATCAGTGTAGAGTTTACCAGGAGCTCTTGGGCTAGAATTATTGCTCTCTCTGGGAGTGCATTTGCAGGTGTGTGCAGGGCAACAGGGGCAACGGCAAAAAAAAATGTTTTAATACATTTTATTATGATTTTATTTTAATATATTTACATTTTTATTTATTTATTTTTGCTAATTTACTATCACAATGAGTTAATAAACCACCATGTGATATCATTGGTGGGTGAAAGGTACTTTTTATGGAGACATTATGAGTTTAATAGACCCCAATGTCTCCAGCTGCCCTTCACATCATCTAACCAAGCACAAATCTGCTTCATTAGATGCTCCCCTGGCTGTACTGGCCAGGAAATGGAGAATCTGAAACCAGAAGAAACCAGTTTCTTTCAGTACAGGGAGGATTGATGGCATGGATGTGGCTTGGTTTTCCCCCACTCTCTATCCTGAAGTTGGCAGTTGTGGTCCTGGGCTCTCAGTAAGAGCGAGAAGTCATGTCTTTATTATGTCACCTATTGCTTTCATAGTATCCACAGAAATCTACATGTAGTATAATTCCATTTCCATGTCACCAAGTAACCAGCTAGGCTTCAAAGAAGGTATGTCCCTAAGAGTTAAAGGTTACAGCCCACCTTATCAAACAGTGATAGGTGGTCATAATATAGGTGTGATACAGGAGGGAATGGTTATGAACGTACATAGTATAGGCATGCCATTATTGAACTTAGTTGTGTTCGGTGGAAAAACGTTGGTACCAAGCTTTGAAATAAAGGTTATAGAGGCAACACATTTTGTTGTGATGAAACTGCTCTGAAGAGCCCAAAAGATATGCAGTTTTAGATTCACACATCTGTGCACATCTGTGGTAAGAAGAGAGTCATTCTATTCATCTCAGACTTTGTGGAATTTAATAGGGTGCTTCCTATTTGATTTTTTTTCTCAAATGTAAATATTTGATTAATATTGGAATTATTAATCATTGGAAATACCGAATAGGCATATTTCTGTAGCAGCAGGGACACTTGTCTACAATGGGGAAAAGGGAGGAGGCATTGCTAGGTCATATGGATGAAATCAGCTTTTCTGGTATTCGCAATGTAGATATATTAAGGAATGTATTCACCCATTTTTTGCATGCATGTAGGGGCTAGGTAAATTTGGTGAATATTATAAAGTTTAATATTATTAGTTGGTGAAACTGACAGGTGAGAACCAATATTATCCCAGTCATCATCAGATAATGTGAAGACAGTAGTGTAATCCTATGCCATTTCCCAATCTCTTGGATAGTATAAAGGTGGGGAGCAATGGGTTGTCCAAAAGTGTGTATGTGAGGGGGGGGGGGGGGTCTAAAAGAACAGTAAAAAAACAAATATTTTCCTAAAGGAGTTTGTTCACCTTTCTGCACATTTTCAAAAAACTCCCACTGGTGTAGTGTCAGGGGTCACAATGGACACCCCGCTCCATGCTCCAGGGGGCCCATCGGGTTTTCCTGTCACATTCTGTTTTACACTTGGAAAGGAGGGGAGGTGGGGGCGGAATATGCAGGTGCCAATCTTCTCCATTTTCCTCTTGCAACCGGCTCCTCTTCTCCCTCCCGCCTCCAGGAGGAAAATTTTCATTATGCTATTAAAAAAAACCAACTCAAAATTCTGAACCATTTAATTTAATTGTGGTCCAAATCACTTAAGTGCCCCCCGCTCTTCAGAAGGTTGAGCACCCCTGGTCTACACAAATGGTATTTCTGCCTCTTATATTTTGGGATTCCTTGTAACACCTTCCTGCTTAGAACAGTAATGCAGTATATGTACTTGGTGCAGGAATTCATCAGTGAACATCTGCAGAATCTACAGAAAACTGAGGAGTGAGTCTTAAAACCATTTGATTATTTTTTAAACAAAGAGCATTGGCACACAGCAAATAAATAGTACAGGGTCTAGGTGCAACTCATATAAAGATGTAAATAAAGTTGTTAGGCTGTAAGCAGCAATCGCAAGTCTTGTCATGTAGAACAGAAATTTTGGTGGGGCTTAGTGTTACCTTGAGAAAAGTGGACTTCACCCCACCAAAATGTCTTTCTAAAAAAACAACCATTGCTTCTACTCACTTAGTACATCTGACATATATATTAGGAATATATTTTACAAACTGTGTTGCAAAGCAAATGTTTGTAATATGGATTTGTCAGTTGTACATTGATTTCCCATTTCCAAAGATTTGCAGTGTTGTCCTTTGCATGCCAAAAAATGTCATCAAAATGAAGCTTTAGTTCTAAGGCATTGTGCATTATTTTTGGTCATGTTATGTCTTTGTCACATATCCTTAAAGCTGTAATAAAACAGGGGTGGGGGGATTCAACAAATGTTAATATTGACATTTAATAAATAATTTAAATATTATTAATAAACATCCACTTATCACCATTCAATAGGGGTAGGTCATCAGCTCTGCTGACTTCCATCATCCAATCATCTGCAAGCAAAAATTATGTTTATTTTTATTTTACTTACATGTGATTGGGTATTCTTTACAAAGAGAAGCTTTAGCTCATTTACTAAGCTCTGGAGCAACTGTACTTGCAGAGCGGAACTGCATTTTGAAGAGTGCACAGTCTATTTGCCTTTTCATAAATTAATCCCATAATATTCAAAACCTCATAAACCAGATAGAATATTAGGAATGTGAGTTACGAACCTTAGATTGTAAGCCCCTTGAGAGTTAAGGACTGATGTGAAGGTACAATATATATATATATATATATATATAAAGCGCTGAGTAAATTGACGGCGCTATATCAGTACCTGAATACATAAATATCCAATATTACCATTCCTAGGAGATTAAACAAGAGCTGATCTCTCAGGATCCCTCTATATGCCTGACCTACTATTGTTCCCTCAAAGTGGCTCTACATCAATCTTCCCAGGCCTCCTCCAGTGTGCCTCTTCTGTCCTAGTTCCTTTCAATTCACTATCATTGAGGAATCTCAGATTGGTCCACCCTGCACAATCATATCTTTCTCTGATGAATGATAGGTAAACATGGGGGCGTGGTCACCGGGTGATCCGCCCTCGTGTTTACCTGTCATTTGGCAAGTGACAGGACTGGTTTCTTTTTTCTTTTTTTTGTGCAGGCCAGCCTTCATTGTGATTGATATTGGATCTACTTTGGGGGACATTTATTTTAATAAATGATTTGTCACAAACTGTCTCTTATTCACATCAGGGGGTGGGATCTGGGGGCCCACTTGTTAGAGGGGCCTTCCAGATTCTGATAAGCCTCCCGCCCACATACCCCCACAACCACCGCCCAGGGTTGCAGGGAAGAGGCCCTTGACTTCATCAACATGGAGATGAGGTGCTTTGGGGGGGAACCCTCCTTCCTCAAAACACTCCCCCCATGTTGAGGGTATGTGGTCTGGTAGGGTTCAGGAGGTGGAGGGCCGCTCGCTCGGCCCCTCTTTTCCTGGCTTGCCGGGCTGCATGCTCAGATTAGGGATTGGTATTGATTTGGGGGGGGACCTCAGACCATTTTTAAAAGATTTTGGCATGGGATTTCATGCAAAAATGAATACACCCCAATGAAAGTCTTAGGAGCAAAGCTACATTTTTTACAACAAAATCCTAATTAACAAGAATTAAACTACAGGTGTGTCTAATTATTCATTAAACAGGCATCCAACAGACATTTGGTTATAAAAGGGCTTTACTTAGCAAAGAAAACCCATTCCCATTTCATGCTGTCAGCAATGGCACCACGTAGAAGCGAAATGTCACAAGGCTTGAGAAAGAAAATAATTTCTTAACACAAGAAAGGTGAAGGCTACAAGAAAATCAGCAAAGCGTTACTTATCAGTCAGAATACTGTAGCAAAAGTGATACAAAATTTTAACAAAGATGGAACTGCAACCATCTCACAGAGACGTCCAGGCCGTCCACGGAAGTTAACACCTCGACAGGAGCATCTTCTAATGAAAAGGATTGAAGAAAATCGCCATGCAAGTTCACTGCAGTAAGCTAAAGAAGAAGAAAGCCAAACTGGAGTGATTGTTTCCCGTGACACAATATGGTGTACACTGCAGAGGAATGGCATGCATGGGTGTCGTCCACGAAGGAAGCCTCTCCTAAAGCCCATGCACAAAAAAAACAGCCTAGAATTTGCCAGGGCCCATTCTGAAAAAAAAGAAGACTACTGGGACTCTGTACTCTGGAGTGATGAGACCAAAATAAATGTTTTTGGAACTGATGGCTTCAAAACTGTATGGTGTCGCAAAGGTGAGAAGTACAAATAAAAATGCATGTACTGCTCTATATTGAAAGAGAAGATGCTACCATTCAACATGACAATGATCCAAAACACACATCTAAGGCCACTAATGCATTTCTGAGGAAGAATAGGGTGAAATTGATTCAGAGGCCAAGTATGTCTCCTGATCTGAACCCAATCGAACTTCTATGGGGAAATTCTGAAGAGACAAGTTGAGCATCCCTCTCCATTCAGCATCCAGGCTCTAAAAGAGGTCGTTCTTGAAGAATAGAAAAAGATAAATGTTGCAATTTGTCACCAACTTGTTCGTTCCATGCCTAGAAGACTTGGTCCTGTACTTACAAACCATGGAGGTCATACAAAATACTAGATGGAGTATTTTTTGTTGTGGGGTGTATTAATTTTTGCATCACTTAATTTAACCAATTCAAGTCCGGACACTTTTACCCCCTTCCTGTCCAGGCCAATTTTCAGCTTTCAGCACTATCACACTTTGAATGACAATTGCACGGTCATGCAACACTGTACCCATATGAATTTCTTAGCATTTTTTTGAGACACATAAAACTTTATCTTGGTGGTATTTATTCACCACTGGGATTTTTATTTTTTTGCTATATAAATGAAAAAGTCCAAACATTTTGAAAGAAAAAGTGTTTTTCTTATAATGTTTTGCAAATAAATAAGCTTTCTTTATAAATCTTGGCCAAAATGTATTCAGCTATCTTTTTATTTAAAAAAAAAACAAACAAATTAGTTTATAACCAAAAATTATATTTTTCAATTTTTTGGACATTTTTACTTTATTTTTGTATATTATTATTTATGTTTTTTTTAACACACTGTCACCCTAGCAGTACAGTGTCACCATAGTGACACTGTACTACTTGTGGGGGGTGATGAAGATTTTTTTTTTTTTTACATTGATTGCTTTTACACCCATAAAGGCTGTAAAAGAAATCATTTCTCCTCTCTGGCTGCAATTCTTGCAGACATTGAGAAATACTGTGTGAGCTGTGATTGGTCACAGCTTGTCACATGGCACAAGGCTGTTGTGAATAGCCTTGTACCATGTGACCTCTGTGATCATTCACAGATTTCACACGAAATAAGCAATGATGTCAGAAGTGACATCTTGCTTACTACTATTCATATGATCACTGATTGGCCAATCAGTGATCACATGATCAGGACCTCACACAGAGGTCCTGTACAGCGATCGGTGTTCCGCTGTGTCCAGGGAGCGTGCACAGGCAGGAAAGCGGGGAGGACATTTATAAAGGGAAGTGGTTAAGTAAAACTGAAGATTTTGTATTCTAAGGTATAATATTAACCTTACTTTCATGTAATGAGCTAAACAAATGTTCTATAAAACTCAGTTTTGTCAAAATTTTGGATATTGTTCTTGTATTCTTTGAGATATTCATTTAAATCTTACTTTTCAAAAGGGGTTTACTCATTTATGCTGAGCACTGTATATGTTGGCATGCAAATAGCTTTGACACATTAATTTCTTCCTAGTATTTAGCTAATTGCTTGGAGTTCAGCTATAATCCCAACCCTAAACATAACTTTACAATAGCTATAATCCTAAATCCCAATGTTTTCATGCTAAGTATTTGTCACGTCAGGACACATTTATGATGTAATATATGGTTGATAAAAAAAATTGATGCTGCTGTGTAGTAATGCGAGACATTGGGGTTGATTTACTAAAGGCAATTAAACTGCACATTTGCTCCAGAGCTTAGTAAATGAGATGAAGCATCACTTTGCAAAGATTACGCCATCACATGCAAGGTAAATTATTATTATACAGGATTTATATAGCGCCAACAGTTTACACAGCACTTTACACTATAAGGGGATAATACAATTACAATATACTTCACTACAGAAGGAATTGGAGGGCCTGCTTATGGAGCTAACAATAAAAAAGGGAGGGGCAGGTGGTACAAAAGGTAAAAGCTGCAGGGGATGGTCCGATGGAGGTGACTCAACTACAGTTCTTAGGTGGAGGTGGGGTAAGCTTCCCTGGATAAATTAGTTTTCAAGGATTGTCTAAAGGAGGACAGGGTAGGAGCTAACAGGACATACTGGAGCAGGGAGTTCCAGAGGATTGGAAAAGCTCTGGAGAATTCCTGGAGGTAACAAGGGAACTGGAGAGCAGGAGGTCTTGGGAGGTGCAGAGAGGACAGTTTGGATGGTATCTGCAGATGAGGTTTGTGATGTAGCTGGGGGCCATGTTGTGGATGTCTTTGTATGTTGTGGTTAATATTTTAAATTTTATACATTGGGCTAGTGGAAGTCAGTGAAGAGATTGGCAGAGAGGGGCAGCAGTCACGGATCGGTTAGTAAGGTGTATCAGTCTAGCAGCAGCATTCATAATAGACTGAAGGGGGGATAGCCTGTGTAGGGGTAGGCCAGTGAGGAGGGAATTGCAGTAGTCAAGAGGGGAAATAACCAAGGAGTGAACAAGAACAAGCTGTTTTGTGGTGTCATTAGTCAGGAAATGTTGGGGAGGTTGAGGCGACAAGATTTAGCCAGTGATTGGATGTGGGGGCTGAAGGAGAGGTCAGAATCTAGGATTGCACCTGCTGGTTTTTTATTTTCAACACTTGCAGCAGTATGCAGCGCAGCTCAGAGTTGCGTTGCAGTGTGAATGGGACACAAAGAAAAAAAGTATTTTCTGTGTGTCCTTACAGTGACAAGCATTTTACAATGCAGTAAAATGCCTGTCACCGCACTATGTGTAAATTCACCCTAAAAGTTCAGTGAATTAATATTTATTACGAATTTGTATGTGTGTACTACATCAAATGTATGAATAGATACTTAATACTGATATGTTTAAGGTATTCATATATGTGACTATCTGTACATTAAAGAGCTGACACCTAAATATCCCTTTGCATTGATAATTTTTATTTTTTTTAATCTTTGTTATCCTGGACATCTGTAGTACATTTTGGGGGTTATTTACGAAAACCAGAGAGTGCAAAATCTGTTGCAGCTGTGAATAGAAACCAATAAGCTTCCAGTTTTTATTTCCAAAGCTTAATTGAACAAGCGGAAATTAAAGGCTGATTGGCTACCATGCACAGCTGCACCAGATTCTGACTGCGCCATTTTAATAAATATCCCCCTTTGTATTTTTAAAACTATTGTCTGTATTTTTTTGTCAGTTGTTTGAAAGTTTCTTTTAGGATAAACTATTATTGTTACTTGCAAGTAGTGAAAAAGAGATCTCTCTCTTCTTAGTGCTGCTGATGCCCGTCTTCAAGCTGAAGCTGCCTCTGTAGCTGCTCAGCAGTCACTGGAGGCATCTCGAGCTGCTCGGATCCTCTCAAATGACCTGGAAGAACTGCTGGAGACACCAAGTGAGTATATTTATTAATAGCAAAATTCAACGATCTTCATGTCACACAATATTTGCAAGTCAACCCTTAATAGAGGTATTGCTTGTTTGTCTGTTTATCAGTCTGTGGCATTGCCTTCTGCTTCTAATTCTAAACCAGTCACAAGACACCAAAACAAGTTGCCAGCATCTTATACCAAAAGTGCCAACAACAATACCTTAAGGTCCTTTTAAACCAGTCTTTCTTAATTTTCTTATTATACATAATGTACATATATGTATTTTTTTATATAGTGCACAATACATCATCAGTGTGGACAGTAAGTTAACTACTTCAGCTCCGAAAAAAGGTTTTAACCCCCTTCATGATCAAGCTATTTTTTGCTTTTCAGCACTACGCTACTTTAACTGGTAACTGTCCAGTCATGCAACGCTGTGCCCAAACGAAATTTCTATCATTTTTTTCACACAAATAGAGCTTTCATTTGGTGGTATTTGATGACCACTGTTTTTTAACTATTTTATTATATATACAAAAAAAATGCTGAAAATTTTGAAAATCTCATTAGTGTATACTGATTAGACTGCGTGAACGTTATATCGTCTACAAACTATGGCTTATATACTGTAAATTTTATTTATTTAATTATTTGTATACTAGTAATGATGGTGATCAGCAACTTATAGTGGGACTGTGATTATGTGGTGGGCAATCTGACACTAACTGACACTGGGTGGGAACAGACTGATACTAACATCACCAGTTACACTAATACAGTTATCAGTTATAATACTATACACTGTCACTGTTCTAATGACACTGGCTGGAAAGAGGTTAACATCTCAGGGTAATCAAAGGGCTAAGTGTGTGCCTAACAAGTGTTTTTGCAGGGTGAAGAAACAAAGAGTTTGTTCCCTCTGTACAGAGCTCTGTGCTGATTGTCAACACAAGGCTCTGGACTGTGACTGGACATAGCCGATCAGCAGGTCCCAACCATGGATCATTGGCCGGGACCTGTTGACAAACAAGCTGTGTACAATCACAGTGGGATTTGGAGGTTGCGCCATGTACTCAGAAGAGGCCAGTGATGTACAGGTACTAAAGTGGTTAATACATATGAATAAATAAAAGAATAAGGAATGCGGCGTAATTATCAAATTTGACTGGCATATAGACATGTTCTATATGAAAAAATGACCTTCAGCAATAATGTTGCAATTAACACCTATGACATCCAGTCACAACAGCGAGTGTCCCGCCCGGCTGTCAATCTGCAATAGACCGGGCAGGACACTCGCTGTTGTGACTGGGTGTCATATGACCTCCTGTCAAAACGAGCCGCTCATACCGCCGTGGGGCCGAGCAATGGCGTGATCTGTCACCGGCTGTGTCCGCGGGACACAGCCAATGACATATCACTACACCGGCCCCTTGCCAGTGTCATGTGACCACTGTGACCAATCACAGCGGATCACATATCAATTGTATACAATGGATGGCTTCCTGTCATGCCATCCATTGTATACAATTATGTTGTTCGCTGTGACTGGGCAAGGCAGTCACATGATACAGATAGGGCCATTCACAGCCCATCTGTATCATGTGATCAGCTTTGCCCAATCACAGCTAATCACAATAAAAGACTGAATGAATCAGTTTCATTCAGTAACAATGATTGCAAATATCAATTAAATATATTAGTATTAGCAATCATAATGTGTTTAAAAAAAAATCCTGATCGCTTGCCCAGAGTAGTTCAATGTTACTATGGTAACACTGTATTGCTTTGGTCACAGTGTGCTGAAAAATAAAATAGTAAAAAAAAAAGAAAAACATTTAATAAAAAATAAAAAAAATAATAGACACGTTTGAAAAAAAAATACAAATTCAATTATTATTATTATTTTCACCAAAGAAATGTGGCAGAATACATTTTGACCTAAATTTATGAAGAAATGTTGTTTATTTACAAAATTTTATAACAGAAATGAAGAAAAAGTGCGTTTTCTTTTCAAAAGTTTCAGGTGTTTTTTGTTTTATTTAGAAAAAAACTCAGTGGTAAATACTTCCAAAAGAAAGCTCTATTTGTGTGAAACAATTATCATATGGGTACAGTGTTGCATGACCGCACAATTGTCATTCAAAGTGCGACAGCGCTGTAAGCTGAAAATTGGCCTGGGCAGGAAGGGGGTAAAAGTGCCCGGTATTGAAGTGGTTAAACAAATAATATTACTGCCCAGAAAAGAAACACAGACAGTAAAAACTGTAGTGTGCCCTCACATGGTCAGTGAAAAAGTACCCAGTTACATTGGTGGTCTGTGGGAGAAGGACCCTCTGACGTTTATGGCCAGAAGGAAAAGGACCCTCTTATGTTGGTGGAAGAAGGGCCTCCTCACAGTAGTGGTCAGTGGGAGAAGGACCTCTTTGTATTGGCAGTCAGTGAGAAGAATGTCCTCCTCACAGATAGCTGAAAAGATCATTAGTGTCAGTTACCTACAGTATCTGAGAGACAGAAATTGTTGACAGCTCCAGGGACCCCTAGCAACCTCTGGAGGAAACCTAGGTTGACAGAACCCTGGTTGACAAAGGCTGCCTTTGCTCTAAATACCAATCCAGCCTGTTTTAGCAACATCCATAATCCAATATCTATGAGAGGCCCCAGCAGCCCCTCAATAAAATTCACAGGAAGCAAAAGGATTGGGCATAGATAAAAAAAAAAGCTTGACCATTCACTAGTGCTTTCCCTGGGACCACAGTTGCCTGTACACAGTTCTTCGCTTCACAAAGCCTTAACTGGAGTGCTCGGTCATGCACAGTGAGCTGTTTACTAATGTCTATTGAAAACAATGGCTAAACTGTGGACATGCGATGATGTGAATGATGAAAGCATACATGTTTTTTGACCCCTATAGTCATAGGCCTAGTGATAAGATCTACAGACTTTATAGCTCCAGTGCTATGCTGTCTGCTATTGCAACTGCTAACATATTCTCGTTAAAGGTCCATTTCCTCAATTCCATGTTTAATGTTGGGTGGCATTAGCATCTAATACAGCCTTTCTTAATATTTTTATCACAGAGGAATCCTCAAAAGAATTCTCTAGTCTCAGGAAGCTCTGACTATGCTTATACCTACTGATCTAAACCATAAGTGTGTACATGTGAATGAACCCCTTAGGGCCCATTCACACTTTCCTGCAGCCCAAAAAGTGCATGGTAGCCAATCAACTTCTAACTTCAGCTGGTTCAATTAAGCTTTGACAATAAAACCTGGAAGCTGATTGGTTTCTGTGAAGAGTTGCACCAGATTTTACACTCTTCAGTTTTAGTAAATAACCATTGTATTGTTCTAAATCCCCCCATCCTGACTGAATACCACCTGGCCTAGCTGCCGGCCACCTAAGAAATGATGAGAACCCCACACATAACCTACTGGGACTGATGAATATTACTTCAGTCTGTACTCCTCCTAACTAACTACCCTAACTATATCCCTCCTTTCCAGGGGTGGGCTGACAACTCATGGGGCCACCGGGCAATAGGGGATCATGGGTCCCCTGTGTCCTTGCCCAAACTCAAAAAAGCCTATGAAAAAGGTACCAGGGGCATCTCATGGAGCCCCCTACTGACCCCAGGCCCTCGGGCAGTGCCCGAGTTTTCAAATGGTCAGTCCGCCCCTGCTCCTTTCTATGCATATTACTTTATACCTCTTTTGATACATGTGCTCCCTAAAGCTGTCAACGTTTACCCTATTCATTCCCTTTCTTACTTCTAGATGTAGGTTTTACCCATACTTTCAGTATATACATTTACAGTATATACTATACCACACCTGCACAAATTGTGGCCACAGTGCACATCTGGCCCTTTGGCTGTCCCTATAAGGCCTTAGATGCCTCGACTATCATCATGCCTCTCTGAGCCTGTCAGCTTCATCAGTGAGGGCACAGAGAGACACGCTGACAGATGTCTGTGTGGATAGCTGCAAGCACTGGAAGGAGAGAGCCTGTGGAGCTCATCAGTACAGCTTGGAAGCTTGGTTCTGATAGGAGAGCATTGCCGAGAAGACATCCTGATGATATGCTGCCACTCTGCTACCTGGCCAAGTTCTTCTTGTGTTAGTTCCTGCACATTGAAAACCCCCAGGAGCCATGCACCCGGTCTTCACTCCAGGTTTGCATCTGCAGAATCCCCACTGTAACAACCTCAATCTCTCTCCTTCCACTCACAGTGTTTTTCAAAGGGCATTTGAAAGGTAGTAAGGAGGTATTTTTTTATTTAACCCATAAAGTGGTTGTAAAGGCAGAAGGGTTTTTACCTTCATGCATTCTATGCATGAAGGTAAAAAATCGTCTGTGTGCTACTCCCCCCCCCCCAATACTCACCTCAGCTCCCTCTTGATCCATCAATGTTCACGGGAGCCTCGGCTGTTTTGGGACTCCCTCTACGCATTGGCTGAGACAGCAGCGGGAGTCACTGTCAATCACAGCCAGTGAGGAGAGAACAGGGGGTGGGGCCTATCCGTGCCTATGTGTGTCTTATGGACGTATAGGGGGAACTCGAGAGCGAGCACACACCAGTGTCCCCATAGCAAGTGGCTTGCTACTGGGGGCGCTGGTCAAGGGGGAGGAGCCATGAGCGCCGGCAGGGGGCCAGAGAAGGAGAGGATCAGGTCTGCTCTGTGAAAAACCACTGCACAGAACAGGTGAGTATAACCTTTACTTGATTGCAGGAATATTAACAGTGACGGAAAATCCTATATGTGTGTATATGTAATTTTATAGTATTTGCTTTTTGCAAGTGAACAGCATACTATGATGGGGATCCTTTCAAGTCCTATATAACAATCCATCCAAAGACAAAGAGCGCAAACATTGTGATGCAACTTACTTTTGTCAAACAGCAGTGATTTATAGGGTGTGTAAACACTAACAATGAACTTCATTTATTTGGTCCTTTTGGTCTGATAAGTATGTAGTGCCCCTCTAGTTAGCCCAGGGGAGCTAGCTAGGTTTTTTAGTTAGAATTTGAATAGCAGCCTGCGACGAGTCAGCCTGGGATGAGTCAGCCATGTTCACTTTAGGTCATGTCTGAGCAGGTCAGTTCCCTGATACCTCCCCCTACTGTAGAAGCTTGAGAAGTTTCTAGAAGGCAGTGGGAAGGGGTGAGGAGGGGCTGAGCTACATACTCAAGGAACTCTGACCAATCCCCAAGCAGGAGGCTTTGCATGGGATCAGGGCAGCCCTTAAGTATGAGAGAGCCTGATCAGGAAGTGGTCAATGTCAGGTGGAAGATGGAGTGAGAGGCTGAAGTGTGAGGCCTGGGAGGGGGCCCAGGGAGGGGCCTACCTATAGGCTAGAGCTGAAAGGAGATTCTCTCTACCTCAACTGTCCCCTGAGAGAGGACCACCTGTGGAGCAGGGAGGGAGCCAGCCCAGCGTAAGGCCTGAACGTAGCCGTCAACCCATTAGGCTCACAGAAGAGGACTGAGTGAGTAATCCTACACCCCCTGGGTCAAATAAAGGGAGAGGGCAGTCAGGTGGCCAACCCAACTAGCTCCTCATCTGGGACTGCTTTATTAAAGTGGCAGCTTCTGGGTCCCCTTGCCCAGGAATTTCCTTAGGTAGCTGGATGAAGAGGAGGATTCATCTGGGGTCTGAGGTGGTACACCAGAAGGGCTAAAGAGCTCTTCAGGAAGAAACCTCTTTTGTCTATGGACTTGTACATAGTTGCAAAGGAGTTGTCCTCACAGTTTCCTTGGGCATCCCATACACCCCTCAACCCCATCCAAGTTCAATACCCCTCAATAAAACCACAAAAGCAAGCTCAAGGACTGTTTATTGTTTCCAGTGTGCAAGTGTTGCCTGGCTGTGCAGGATTATGGGGGGACCCAAAAACTCAGCAACTCCTGAGGGGTTAGTGCTACAAATATACCATTGGGATACCATTGTTATAGTTGTACAATAAGTATAAGAAATACCTTTTGATCCTGCCAGAAATCTCATTGGCTGATAACTGCTTGCGTTTTCTGTGCCTGCAACATTACCATCAGTAACATTACTTCCAGCTACAGTATCTCTGAGGACCACAGACCTTCCTCCATGGTATAGAGAAGGTGAAAAGGGGAGGTACCCTGTAGTCCTGTCTTTGGGTACAACACTGCTGTTCCATAAATACAGTATGACGTTCTCATTCTAAGACAGAAGCTGTGCTACTGGCAGGATGAAAATAAAGGAAGAAGAGCCTCAAGAAAGAAACCTAGTGCAGCCAGCACATCTAAAGACTGCTAGAAGCAATATATTGCATTTTTGTTCATGAATTTAGATACACTTTAAACAGGAAGGAATATTAGTTACAAATATACGCTACAGAAGTGACACTTTAATATTAAATCCTATTACTTTTACAGTGCAGAAAGTATGAAAATATCATCCCAGTTTTCTTCATAAGCAAGCTTTTTTATTATTACTTTTTCCCTACAGGCTCGAATTGTGTGCAAGATGAAGAGGAGCAAATTGCTGACAGTGATATCCCATGGCTTAGGCAGTGCCCTAATGAAATGTGTCATGATGAGACCCCTCTAGACCAAACCCCAGAACCGAGCCTGCCCCCCAGCCACCCTGACACACCCCCAGCGCTTTCGTGCTGTCATTTGCGAGATGGAACTCCATGCCCCCCTATCCAGGAAGAGGATATTCCTTCTGTGGGGACCCCCACACATGTGCCAGACCACTCAGAGGAACAAAGGCCCATTGAATCCACACTGGAAAAAGGACTAAATAACTCTTCACCCAGCATAGAGTGCGTGGAAGAACCTGTGGATGCAGGGGGGACACAAGAGTCCCCCCTTAAATCACGTATGCAAAGGGTAAGACTTTAATGGGAAAGCAATCAGTTTCATCTTTGCTCCTTTGTGTCAATTCTTTGTCCAGATTCCTAATTCTGATATCCGTTATCTTCCTCTTTCAGGATGCTGATCCTCTTGTGGTGGCTGCCGTGCTGTTTCTCGATGTTTCGCTTGCATTCCTCATCTCGTATTTTTTGACATGAGATGAAAAAGTGTTCCTTTTTAACTCTCTCACACTGTCTCTTCTATCTGTCTCTCCTTCTCTACCTCTCTACCCCTAATGTTTACATAAAAAGGGCTTTACTCTCTCCTTCTTCCTTTTGTCTCTCATTGTCTCCCTTTGTCTTGCACAGTCACGCTCTCCCCATCTCCCTCTTTTTGCTGGCTGCACACTTTATAGTCTGTTGTTAATCTCTTGCTCCTTTAGATCCATCTTTTAATTGGCCATTGAAAAAAAGTTGCACATTGTACGGAGCTATATTATTGGGGGGGATGAGAATAAGCAGACTATGGTGTAGCTCATGCAGCGTGATCGGCCGATGAATGCACAAGACGCCAATGCTCATCATGCAATGTATTGCTCTATCCTTCTCTAGCAGAATTTCATTGTGCAGGATAAGGCCGCGCAAGTTGCAAGGGCTGTGAATGACATCGCCAAATTGGCCATTGAAATTATTACATGTGTAGCCAGATTTATTATTAGAAGATTCATCAACCCCAATATACAAATAAATGGACAATGACTGTTGAAATCCATTACCATTTTTTATTCCTATGCTGAACATTTCCATTACCATATGGTCTGAATCATATCATATTTCTCTCTTTTTCTTCTCAGTATTGGGTATGCTTTTAAAGAATGTGATGAACCAGCTCAGTATATTTGCAAGATTTATTTTCCATTGCAGTATAATTTTCAACCTAAATCCATCTATCCTCTTGCCTCAAAACTGTCCCTATCATGGATATGCTGTAACTTTTCCTGCATCACCCTCTTTCCCAA
Source organism: Staurois parvus (assembly GCF_062004578.1). Taxonomy (NCBI): domain Eukaryota; kingdom Metazoa; phylum Chordata; class Amphibia; order Anura; family Ranidae; genus Staurois; species Staurois parvus. The sequence continues at coordinate 1,024,337 of NW_028317995.1, forward strand.
CTCTTATCCAGTGCTTCCCTGCCTTATCATGTCCCCTGCCCCTTAATGACTTTGCACATTTTGCTTCCTGTCAAGATGCCTGAACCCTTGCTTTAATCTATTTGACTGATTTTATCCTTGAATTGCCTTGTGCCCTGTTGCCTCATGCTATATGCCCCCTTTTTCAAAGCATGCACTTCACTCCTATTTTGTAGCAGTATTTTGCCTTTGAATGAACCTGAAGGATGCAAAAAAGTGATTTTAAAAAAGCTAAAATAAAACCTTTCAAAAATGAACACGGTTGAAATCGGATACATATTTCATTTAATATGTGCATACTTATCTATTGTGAGGAATAATTGTTTATATTTGGCTATTGCCCATGGTGACAAAAAGTTTGTAAAGCAGAAATTAAAGTAATTATGCTAAGCACTGAACCAGCAAAGAGGTGTTAAGGGAACCTGCCATTAGAGAATTACATTATCATCCTCCTGAAAATGTTTGTTCCCTAGTTGTAAAGCTGATCTTCTATCCTCAATATTTTCTAAGTCAGGGGTCTCCAGAATTTCTAAACATAGTGCCAGTTTACTTTTCTTCAAACTGTAGGAGGGTCAGGTTGTGGGAAGCAGGAGTAGAAAATGTCCTGGCATAAGTGGGAGTAAACAATGCCCCATGTCATGGGGAAGAATAGTGCCCCATCGTTGGTGTCAAAGGAAGCAAATGTGCCCCATCGTTGGTTTCATTGGGAGGAATTGTGCCCTATCATTAGTGTCAGTGAGCAGAATAGCATCCCATTGTTGTGTCAGTGACAGGAAGTATGCCCTATTGTTGATGCCAGCGGATGGAATAGATCCCCAAGGACTGGCAAAAGGCAGACAAAGAGATGCATCTGGCCCCTGGGCTGCAGTTTGGAGCCCACTGTTCTAAGGCATTGACCCAGAACAAGTTTGAAGATAAAGGGGCAGCAAAGCCTCAACCATTTAAATTAATCGGTAAAAAAAAGAAGAGGAAGAGAGTTATTTTGTTACGGTTTTTGGGTTGTATTCGATACGTGCAAAGAGAGATCACTCAAATATATATATAAGTATAACAATTAATAAAAGTACCGTATTTGCCGGCGTATAAGACGACTGGGCTTATAAGACGACCCCCCTACTTTTCCTGCTAAAATTTAGTGTTTGAGCTATACTCGCCGTATAAGACTACCCCTCTTCCAATGCACACCAGTGGCAGGAATAGTGCCCCATCATTGGTATCAGTGGCAGGAATAGTGCCCCATCATTGGTATCAGTGGAAGGAATAGTGCCCCATCATTGGTATCAGTGGCAGGAATAGTGCCCCATCATTGGTATCAGTGGGAGGAATAGTGCCCCATCATTGGTATCAGTGGCAGGAATAGTGCCCCATCGTTGGTGTCAGTGGGAGGAATAGTGCCCCATCATTGGTATCAGTGGGAGGAATAGTGCTCCATCATTGGTATCAGTGACACCAATGATGGGGCACTATTCCTCCCACTGACACTTGCTGACCCTGTTCTCGTATGGTGCTGCTGCAGCCAGCATATGTGGTTGCAGCAGCACCTCTACACTGACCACTTACCTGCTGGTCCTGCACTCTATTTTCGCGGGGCCGCTCGGCTCCACCCCCTCGCCGGTGATTGGCCGCCTGTGTGCCTTTCCTGAGCTAGTTCTGGCGGCCAATCACTGGTGAGGGGGCGGAGCCGAGCAGCCGCACGAACATCCAGTGGCCGAACTGAAGGCGCAGCCGCGCTTCCTGGACCGGATCGTCGTGGGACCGGAACCAGGTAAGAAACAGCCGCTGCCCACCCCTGTACTTAGTGTCCCTTCCATTGGGGGAGGGGGGGCGGCGGCGGCAACGCGCCGCCCCCCTAAAAAGTGTCAGTATGCCGTATACCGGCGTATAAGACGACCACCGACTTTTGAGAAGATTTTCAAGGGGTAAAAAGTCGTCTTATACGCCGGCAAATACGGTAATAACAGATACAGATAAAGAAAATATAAGAAGGATACTTAACTAAAGATGCTGTTTTCGCCATGAGTTCCTCCAATTATATGGCATGTCACACAGGTGACCACAGACACATGCTTAACCTCCTCAGCGGTATGATTCTTTCCGATTTTTTGTGCTGAAAGCAGTACCATTTTTTTGCATGGAAATATGTAGTTTTTTATTGTAGGCTGTAATTTTTTGGAATAACTCACTGAAATCTGTCCGAACAAGAGTCTAGTAAACATTCCGGATATGATAAAACTTGAAACACGAAATCATAAATTATAATTTAATAAATAATCATAAAAAATAATAATATAATAATATTAAATTTAATTCAATAATATAATCAAACCAAAAACACTGAAATTTGAAATACAGAGGCAAATTTGCACATCGCTGAGCAAAGTCGCAAAATCGTTTTCAGTGTCTGATGACGACTTTCCCCACGAATCATTATCACCCAATTCTGCAAGTGGTTCTGATATACTATTGCTGTTCTAAAACCGCTTTTGACGTAAAGGGACGCTTTTTGGATGCCATGGACTTTTCTAAGTTTCCAGGCAGAAAGAACAGTCAAAATGCAGGCAGGGCACAGGACAAAGCAGTAGGGACAAAATATACGTGAAATGCATTGAAACAGCAATGACAGCAAAAATGCCAGTTTTAAAAAATTTCAAATTTCCCGCCGCTTCCGGCGCCCGTACGTCCCGACGTCACAGGGACCGGAACACAGAAGCCGGATGCCGGCATCGGCCGGAGGAGATGGCCACGGACGCTGCAGGGGACACATCGCGGGAGCGAAGGACAAGGTAAGTGCTGCAGGGACCCCCTAAGCAATGCCGCATAGTAAGCCCAAGTGTAGCTCGGGGTTACCGCTCTTGGTACTCAAATTTTACCCCGAGCTAAACTCGGGAATACCGCTAAGGAGGTTAACGCAACTCTGAGACAAGACGAAATATTTCAAGCTACAACTGTAGCATATAGACTTGTGTGTAGGGAATGGGCAGCCCCCAGCCAATTCCCCTCGTAAGCAATATTATGACCTTTTAAGGTCAGTTTGTAAAGGAGATTAGTGGGTTGGTTTGTCCATATGGTCAGCTTACAATGAAATTCCTATAGTCAGCTAAGGTAACTAGAATAACCAGGATATTAGAGGCTTTATTAGATATTTGTGAGGCGAACCTTAATAAGAAATATGAAATATGCAAATTCCCCATCAAGAGTCCAGTCACATGACTTATCTTCCAGCCTTCCCGCCATTCACAGAATATTCACTGCAGCGTTATGCAGAAAACTCCCTAGGACTCACTGAATAGTGGTATCTACTCTCTGTTATAAATAGACCCCTTAGAGTTCTAACTTCACTCACTGTCTATTTGTTCAGGGTCAGTGACTTATTAAAAGCCCAATGATCTGCATGGAAGCCAGGCAAGTAGCAATAACAGCTTAAAGTGTATCTAAAGGCACTTTTGTTTCTTTTCAGAGAGCATAGAGAAAGGTTAGAACTCCTGTTGGGATTTTATTGCTCTCTGTGTTCCCAGTTTGTTGTGTCCATTGCCACATAAACTAAGGGAAAGTCCAAGTTGTCACTACAATAGGGTAAAGGGGACATTTTTCAAAGAGGACACTGGGGACAATTGAGGAAAGATTGCAAGTTTGGAAAGATTTCCTATTACATGCTATTATGTCTACATTACAGGAAGAAAAATAAAATCCTGTGGGACACAGATGGCAAAAAAATAAAAAGTAAACTGACAGGAGTTTTTTCCAGTTCTTACTCCATTCAAAGCGAAAGATAGCTTTAATTATACTTTAGGCATGTTTCTGATCAAAGGTTGTCTTTAAAGTGTTACTAAACCCACAACAGTAACATTGATCTGTATATGCAGTAAAGCGTGCTTGTTATACTTACTGTGGTTAATCCTCTACATTGTGTAAAATGACTGTTTTATCCTGTCTTCTCTGATCCTATCCTTCTTTTGCTGTCTCCAATCCAACTGTCATAGTACAGAGCAGCAGTGACAAGTCTGCACATGGTCAGTTTGATGTGTATTGCTAGAGGTTGTTTTTTTTTTTCGGGAGGGTGCATGTGATCAGCACAGGGCCAATCAGCACTGTCCAGACAGAGGGTCAGGGGTTATGCAATCTCATAGGGCAGTGAGAGGAGAATGAAAACTCCTCCTACAAGCTTTAACCAGTACTCAGCTGGACACTGATAGTTTGGTGTGTATTGCTAAAGGTTGTTTTTTTTTCGGGAGGGTGCATGTGATCAGCACAGGGCCTATCAGCACTATCCAGAGAAAGGGTCAGGGGTTATGCAGCCTTATAGGACAGTCAGAGGAGAATGAAAACTCCTTCTACAAGATTAACCAGTGCTCGGCTAAGAGATAGAAGTCACAAGACTGCTATATACTGCTAATGAGAAAAGGTATTTAGCAGTTTATATTTACTAAAATAATTGCATTTCCATGTTCTGTGTTCTGTGGAAGATGGGATATAGCGAATGCGGGGTCATGGGTTTAGTAACACTTTAACTAAACGTAAAGGTAAAATTGAAAGGATTGTACCATACACATAGTATAAAGATTGTACACATGGAAATGTTTCATTAATGCTCATTCTATTGAAAAGCAACTTAAATCAATAGGTAAACATTTCATGAACAGCTACTATTACCCAGGAAGCAATACAAATTTGGCAATGATCACATGACAGTTCCTGGGCCAAGTGATTGGCTGCTATACCTGGGAACTGTCACAGGGGAGCAGGTCACATACCCCCCCCCCCCCCCCCATACTCAGAAGTACTGAGCCGTAGCTGGCTGCAGGAGAGCATGGAGTTTCAGGGGAGTGTATGAAAGATGAGTATAAGGGGTAAGAGGATGTATTTTGCAGAGATCTTGTTCCCTTTCCCTGCATTGGCAATTCTGGGAGTGTCTCTTTAAGTCTTAAACATTCATTGCTTTTTTTGACAGTGCTTCTGCTTAGGGCTGCAGCCTTTTCTACCATGCAGTTATGTGACTGAAAACTATGGAAGATGTTTTTTTGGAAGCTGATGTTAAGCCAGTTTTACATTTTTCATAGGCTTGGATTCAAGGACATTAAAAAGAGATATACTTTCAGCCATTGGGATTGGGAAACAGAGCAGCCACCTTCAAAAGGGAATAAAAATACTCCCCAGCACAAAACCATCTTCTCTGTGTCTGGACCAGGCTCTCTCAACCTTTTCAATATAGAGGAACCTTTGAAATAACTTTCTGGTGTCAAGGAACCCCATCTAAAATGTACTAAATCTACAGCTCAGGATACATTAGTGTTATGATCAGTGGGAAGATTGCTCCTTACACTTGTGGTCATTGGGAAGAAATACCGCCTTACAGATAGATAGGACCAGACTGGGACTAGGTCCGAGCGTTTTAGATTGAGCAGCCCATTTTATTAAAACAATTAACAATTAATAAGCCAAGGGATCAGGTAACCTTCTCTTGTATATAAGAAGCCAGGGGATCTACTAAACATCTTGTATATAAGACACCAGGGGATCATGTGATTATCATTTCTATATAAGAAGGGATCTACCTTACGATCTCTCATAAGTAAGAAGCTAGATTGAAGTCAAGAATCCAAGAGATCTAGTTAGCATTTTTACTATATAAGAAGAAAAGGGATCAAGTGATCATCGTTTAAATAAAAAGGTCTAAGGGGTGAGTAATCAGCCTACTCATAGGGATGATCTGTAACACGGACTCTTACTCAGAAGTCAGGGGAAGTAATGAAGTCCCATTGACTTACTTTGCAGGATGTCTTCTTCCTGATACTGTCCACAGTGAAGACGTTCCCCGGTGGACAGGAGCTCCATGCCTGCTGTTCTCAGACCGTGCTGGGGAAGGCTGCGCTCGTCAGGGAGACAATGTCCTTGTACCTGGATTCTTCCATCTCCCACTCCGCCATCACTCCTGCTCTTTCCTGCCAGAGCCTGCTCTGTAATGTTGGGGGGGGGGGGCCCTTGCAGCTGTCACCGGACAACTGCTTCCGGTGCTGATTGGGGCTCGCTCGGCAGGCCCCCCCAGAGTTGGAAGAGGATGGGGGAAGGGAGAGGAGTGATGCCATGGATGGGAGAGACTAACATTGGAGATTTTGTTAGGACATGTGTCCCAGAGGCCCTGGCAAATGACCATTGTGCCCTATAGACGGTCCAGGGCTACAGACTGCAAAAAAGATTAATAGTGTCAGTGGGAACTTATCTGAGAGGCAGAAATTGCTCATTGCTCAAGAAACCCCTAGTAACCTCTGAAGGAACCTTCTGGTTCCACAGAACCATAGTTGAAAAACACTGGTCTGAGATGTGCAGGGCTCCGGTGTTGCTCACCCATTGTCACAAGATACTGGCAGCATACCCTAGAAAGAAATGGCAGCTGGTCTGTTGTCAGACTGGCTGTCAGGAGATTAAAAACCTGACACAGACGCCAATGTTTGCCTTCTGGAATATGCTCTGCTACACTATATAGTGAAAGCCATGACACATGACGATAGGAGGATGGAGGAGGTTTCTCTACTAGGAACAGCTACATTTATACATTTATAGTTACATAATTAGTCTGGCTGAAAAAAGACATCCAGTTCAACCATTAAAAAAAAAAAATGTTATAATCCTATACCCACAGTCAGGGGTGGACTGACCATTTGGAAACTTGGTCACTGCACGAGGGCCCGGGGTCAGTAGGGGGCCCCATGAGATGCCCCTGGTACCTTTTTCATAGGCTTTTTTGAGTTTGGGCAAGGACACAGGGGCCCCATGATCCCCTATTGCCCGGGGGGCCCCATGAGTTGTCAGTCCACCCCTGCCCACAGTTGATCCAGAGGAAGGAAAAAAAAAACCAGCAAAGCATGATCCAATTTGCTCCTGAAGGGAAACAAAAACCTTCCTGATCCCCCGAGAGGCAATCGGATATTCCCTGGATCAACTTTACCTATAAATGTTAGTATCCAGTTATATTCTGTGTATCTAGGAAAGAATCCAGGCCTTTTTTAAAGCAATCCACTGAGCTGGCCAGAACCAACTCTTAAGGGAGTCTATTCCACATTTTCACAGCTCTCACTGTGAAGAAACCTTTCCGTATTTGGAGATTAAATCTCTTTTCCTCCAGACGTAAAGAGTGCCCCCTTGTCCTCTGTGATGACCTCAGGGTGAATAGCTCTACACCGAGTTCACTATATGAACCACTGATGTATTTATACATGTTTATCATATCCCCCCTAAATCTCCTCTTCTCAAGAGAGAATAAATTCTGTTCTTCTAATCTTTTCTCATAGCTGATCTCCTCCATGCCTCTTATCAGTTTGGTTATCCTTCTCTGTATTATAAAAACCTTTTTTTGTGTCAGTCAATGCGTATAACAAAATAAAGTCCAAAATAAAATTAATCCTCTGTGTCCAACTTCAACATTCCCATAAATCCAGATCAGGTGAGTACCTCGAAATAAAATAAAACTAAATAGTGGATTTCCTCAATAAAAATCGGTATATACTTTAACAACCAATAAGTATATACTTATAACAAATACGTGCAAAAACAAACCAAGATTCAAAGAAATGCATTGCAGCTTCTAGCCTCATGTCATGAAGCAGGTCACATTATGATCTTTTGACTTATCAGATGTTCATTGTTGTAAGATTCTCTCAGTTTATGGAATAAACTTCACAAGATCTACAAGATATCTGTTAGGAATGGACTGGCCAGCAATGGTGGGACTCACCTGCCTTTTGATCTGCAGTACCAGGGCTGGCCAGCGGGTGCTCCCAGCAATCAGAGACTCAACCTTTCAGCCAGCTAACACCTGGAACTGATGATACTGGTGTATTTAAGGGATGGCCAGACTTGCAGACTCTGCCTTGGTGTTGTGTTTGTCCTGGGCCCTGTATCTGTCCTGCATCCTGTTTCTGTTCCTTTGCTGACTTCTCCTGCTCTGATCCTGGCTTGTGACCCTGACCATCCCTCTGTCTGACCCTCTGTACTACGCTGCTTGCTACCTGTTCTGATCCCTGGCTTGTGACCCAGACCATCCCTCTGCCTGACCCTCTGTACTATGCTGCTTGCTACCTGCTGAACCTGGCCTGTGACCCCGACCATTCTCCGCTTGCTCCCCCTGTACCTACCTGCCCAATTGATATTGACCCGGCCTGCCTGACGACGCTTGCTTGTATATACTGTTATCTGTGGGTGGTTTGGTTTGGTTTGTTTGCACCGTATTATGTTTTAGTATTGCACTGCGTTTATGTTTGTACTGTTAGTGTTAATAAATTATATTGTTTATAACATATCTGAGGTCTGCGTTTCCCTGCTTCAGTCACACACCTCTGGTCATACCTGGGAGCCCTGACATTACACCAAGGCCAATCCTGACCAGAAGTGGCTGCACAGGGAAGCCATCTTGGCTTGTTGATGGGAAGGATGGATCTTGAGGAGGTTGAGTATTTATATCTGCTAGTGTTTGATGACAGGGAGTATGCTTATCAAACTCTGAAGGAGTATACCCGGGATGAATTGCTAGAATGTATACGGCTCGCTCATGTTCTAGTAGATCAGGGCACAGTGTTCTCTGAGGTGCAGCCATTGATTGAGGTTTGTGCAGAGTTGGTTTCATCTGGTTCCCCCGAATGCAGGGATGAATTTTTGCCACCATTTAGTGCAGACCAGGTAGAGTCCCTGGTGTGGTTATTAGAGGATGATGTGGGTTACTTTCTGGAGCGTTATTCCACATGTTCACCACAGACACTGAGAGATTGTATAAACGCAGTGCAGTCATTGACCAGACAGACTTTGTGTAAGCTCAGCTTTGTTCAACCCCTACTGCAGACATGGACAGATTTGTTGCACCCAGCCTCAGTCAGCTTACAAAGACCCAGTCCTGCTTCTAACTCTACTCCTGTATTCCCACCAGCTCCTCCAGTTACAGCCCAGTATACTTGGCTATCTACCGCATGTCAGTACCCTGTTCCCACTCGCTGCACCTATCCTGCCTTTAACCCTGTAAAAAAGCCTTCTGTAGCAACTGCTCCCTCTCCTGTTCCATCCTCCAGTTCTTCTCTGTCTCCAGCTGCTCCATTCGTTTGCAGACCTGCGTTTACTTGCAGTGCTCCAGTAGTTAAAACCAGAAAAAAGCGAAAATTCTTTCCAACCAATACCATCCTGCCAGTATCCAAACCGGTGAGCCTGCCTTCCGTGGTTCAGACTGATGCCTGTACGCAGCCTGAAGCCTCTACTCGGCCTGAAGCCTCTACGCGGCCTGAAGCCTCTCCTCAGCCTGATGCCTCTACGCGGCCTGATGCCTCTACTCGGCCTGATGCCTGTACTCGGCCTGATGCCTGTACTCGGCCTGATGCCTCTCTTCAGCCTGAAGCCTCTACTCAGCCTGATGCCTCTACTCGGCCTGATGCCTCTACTCGGCCTGAAGCCTCTACTCGGCCTAATGCCTCTACCCAGCATGATGAACTGATCCAGCCTGACGATCCTATTAGGCCAGTTGACTCGATGCCCGCTGTTGATCCAGATGATCCGGTACCTGATCCGGTGCCTGCTGTCGTGCCAATTGACTCAGAGCCCGCTGTCGTACCTGGTGACTCGGTGCCCACTGCCTTGCCAGATGACGCGGTGCCCGCTGGCAAGCCAAATGACCTGATGCCTGGTGACCTAGTGTCCGCTGTCATACCTGATGACCCGATGCCCGCTGTCGAGCCAGACAATCCGGTACCTGATGACCCGGTGCCCACTGTCGTGCCTGTTGACTCGGAGACCACTGCCTTGCCAGATGACGCGGTGCCCGCTGTCGAGCCAAATGACCTGATGCCTGGTGACCCGATGCCCGCTGTCCAGTCAGACGATCCAATGTCTGACCCAGTGCCCGCGGTCATACCAGTTGACTCGGAGCCCACTGCCTTGCCAGATGACGCGGTGCCCGCGGTCGAGCCAAATGACCTGATGCCTGGTGACCCGATGCCCGCTGTCCAGCCAGACTATTCAATGTCTGCCCCGGTGCCCGCGGTCATGCCAGTTGACTCGGAGCCCACTGCCTTGCCAGATGACGCGGTGCTCGCTGTCGAGCCAAATGACTTGATGCCTGGTGACCCGATGCCCGCTGTCCGGTCAGACGATCCAATGTCTGACCCAGTGCCCGCGGTCATACCAGTTGACTCGGAGCCCACTGCCTTGCCAGATGACGCTGTGCCCGCTGTCGAGCCAAATGACCTGATGCCTGGTGACCCGATGCCCGCTGTCCAGCCAGACCATCCAATGTCTGACCCAGTGCCTGCGGTCATACCAGTTGACTCGGAGCCCACTGTCGTGCCTGGTGTCTCGGTGCCCGCCGCTCCGCCTGGGGGCCCGAGACCTGTTGCTCCGCTTGGGGGTCCAGCGCCCGCCGCTCCGCCTGGGGATCCGGCGCCCGCCGCCCCGCCTGGGGGCCCGAGACCTGTCGCTCCGCCTGAGGGCCCGAGACCTGTCGCTCCGCCTGGGGGTCCGGCACCTGCCACTCCGCTTGAGGGCCCGAGACCTGTCGCTCCTCCTGGGGGTCCGGCGCCCGCCGCTCCGCCTGAGGGCCCGAGACCTGTCGCTCCATCTGGGGGTCCGGCACCTGCCACTCCGCTTGAGGGCCCGAGACCTGTCGCTCCTCCTGGGGGTCCGGCGCCCGCCGCTCCGCCTGAGGGCCCGAGACCTGTCGCTCCATCTGGGGGTCTGGCGCCCGCCGCTCCGCCTGAGGGCCCGAGACCTGTCGCTCCTCCTGGGGGTCCGGCGCCCGCCGCTCCGCCTGAGGGCCCGAGACCTGTCGCTCCGCCTGGGGGTCCGGCGCCTGCCGCTCCGCCTGGGGGCACGATGCCCGTCGCCCCGCCTGGGGGCCCGATGCCCGTCGCCCCGCCTGGGGGCCCGATGCCCGTCGCCCCGCCTGGGGGCCCGATGCCCGTCGCCCCGCCTGGGGGCCCGGTGCCTGTCGCCCCGCCTGGGGGTCCGGCGCCTGCCGCTCCGCCTGAGGGCCCGAGACCTGTCGCTCCACCTGGGGGTCCGGCGCCCGCCGCTCCGCCTGAGGGCCCGAGACCTGTCGCTCCATCTGGAGGTCCGCCCGCCGCTCCGCCTGGGGGCACGATGCCTGTCGCCCCGCCTGGGGGCACGATGCCCATCGCCCCGCCTGGGGGCACGATGCCCGTCGCCCCGCCTGGGGGCCCGATGCCCGTCGCCCCGCCTGGGGGCCCGATGCCCGTCGCCCCGCCTGGGGGCACGATGCCCGTCGCCCCGCCTGGGGGCACGATGCCCGTCGCCCCGCCTGGGGGCCTGGTGCCTGTCGCCCCGCCTGGGGGCCCGGTGCCTGTCGCCCCGCCTGGGGGCCCGGTGCCTGTCGCCCCACCTGGGGGCCCGGTGCCTGTCGCCCCGCCCGGGGGCCCGGTGCCTGCCGCTCCGCCCGGGGGCCCGGTGCCTGCTGCTCCGCCCGGGGGCCCGGTGCCTGCTGCTCCGCCTGGTAATCCGATGTGCCTCTGCCCGGAGTCCTGCCCGATGTGCCTCTGCCCGGAGTCCTGCCCGATGTGCCTCTGCCCGGAGTCCTGCCCGATGTGCCTCTGCCCGGAGTCCTGCCCGGTGTGCCTCTGCCCGGAGTCCTGCCCGATGTGCCTCTGCCCGATGTGCCTCTGCCCGGTGTGCCTCTGCTCGATGTGCCTCTGCCCGGAGTCCAGCCCGGTGTGCCGCTGCCCGGAGTCCTGCCCGGTGTGCCAGTCTTTGATATCCCGCCAGTTGCCAGACCCGGGCGGTGGAACATTTTGCCCAGCTAGGACTGTTTGGAGCGTCCTGAGGCCGCTCCTTGAGGGGGGGGTACTGTTAGGAATGGACTGGCCAGCAATGGTGGGACTCACCTGCCTTTTGATCTGCAGTACCAGGGCTGGCCAGCGGGTGCTCCCAGCAATCAGAGACTCAACCTTTCAGCCAGCTAACACCTGGAACTGATGATACTGGTGTATTTAAGGGATGGCCAGACTTGCAGACTCTGCCTTGGTGTTGTGTTTGTCCTGGGCCCTGTATCTGTCCTGCATCCTGTTTCTGTTCCTTTGCTGACTTCTCCTGCTCTGATCCTGGCTTGTGACCCTGACCATCCCTCTGTCTGACCCTCTGTACTACGCTGCTTGCTACCTGTTCTGATCCCTGGCTTGTGACCCAGACCATCCCTCTGCCTGACCCTCTGTACTATGCTGCTTGCTACCTGCTGAACCTGGCCTGTGACCCCAACCATTCTCCGCTTGCTCCCCCTGTACCTACCTGCCCTATTGATATTGACCCGGCCTGCCTGACGACGCTTGCTTGTATATACTGTTATCTGTGGGTGGTTTGGTTTGGTTTGTTTGCACCGTATTATGTTTTAGTATTGCACTGCGTTTATGTTTGTACTGTTAGTGTTAATAAATTATATTGTTTATAACATATCTGAGGTCTGCGTTTCCCTGCTTCAGTCACACACCTCTGGTCATACCTGGGAGCCCTGACAATATCAACCGACTGAGTCACTGACTGTAGTATTCAACTAAGATTGGAGTTATCGCTATCTCTTCACAACTAGTCACTGGGTTTCCCCCTACTGGTGTTGAGAGACGAATGACCCTGACAAGTCTAAACTTTCAAGGACTGATGGGGATCGACTGTCTATTGTTGAGATATTGAAACATGAAGCTTTCCTGTTGGGAGGATGAAGGAGTCATAAGGGCTTTCCTTAAGTATTGGAACCCGATTCGCAGCATTCTGGAGTAGGAGTCTGAGAAGTGACTACAACACCTGAGTGTTCTTTGTTAAGGCTTGAAATTACTCTTGTGAGGGTAATTGTATGCATTGTTGCCCTATAGAAGTGTTCACGGAGTGTTCACCTTTTTTGATTCATTTATTATTTTATTTATTTAATTTTATTTTGATTTTAGTTGATTTATTTATTTAATCTTTTGGTTTATGAGTGTACACTGTTTGTCACATTTATCTATATTTATTTATTTATAGTGTACACAGAGTGATCTCAGGATTCACATGTTACTCACGTTTTGAATCTTGGTTTGTTTTTGCACGTATTTGTTATAAGTATATACTTATTGGTTGTTAAAGTATATACCAATTTTTATTGAGGTAATACACTATTTAGTTTTATTTTATTTCAAGGTACTCACCTGATTTGGATTTATGGGAATATTGAAGTTGGACGCAGCGGATTAATTTTATTTTGGACTTTATTTTGTTATACGCATTGACTGACACAAAAAAGGTTTTTATAATATTATTCACTTTCAAGGGTGAAAGTGTGACTTTTTTGGACTATTTGAATTTTACACAAGTTTGGTTTACATATTTTGTGCAATATTTATAATTTGGGATGCCGAATACTGATTAATTTATTGTCCTCTGTACTTTCTCCAGTTTCCCAATGTTCTTTTTGTGAATTGATGCCCAAAACTGAACTGCATATTCCAGATGAGGTATAACTAATGATTTGTACCAGGGTAGAATGATATCTCTCTCTCCCTGGAGTCTATATCTCTTTTAATACAAGAGAGGATTTTGCTCCCTTTAGAAGCCGCAGCTTGGCATTGCATGCCGTTATTAAGCTTGTGACCTACCAGAACTCCCAGATCCTTCTCCACCATTGATTCCCCCAGTTGTACCCCCCTAGTATGTATGATGCATGCATATTCTTAGCCCCCAAGTGCATAACCTTGCATTTATCAACATTAAACCTCATTTGCCACATAGTTGCCCAATTAAACAGTGCATTGAGGTCGGCTTGTAAGTTGAAGACATCCTGTAAGGACGTTATTCCACTGCACAGCTTGGTGTCATCTGCAAAGACTGAAATGGGATTTTTAATCTCAGACTCTATATCGTTTATAAATATATTAAAAAGTAAGGGTCCCAACACTGAACCTTGGGGTACACCACTGACAACCCTAGACCATTCAGAGTATGAATCATTAACCACTACTCTCTGAATACGATCTTTTATCCAGTTTTCTATCCATTTACATACAGATTTTTCCAAGCCCATAGACTTAACTTTACACATTAGCCGTGGGTGGGGAACTGTCAAACGTTTTTGCAAAATCCAAGTACAGTTGCAAGAAAAAGTATGTGAACCCCTTGGGATTACGTGGAGTTTTGCATGAATTGGGCATAAAATGTGCTCTGAACATCATCTAAGTCACAACAATAGAAGAATACAGTCTGCTGACCATAATACTACACAAACATTAGATGTTGCCATGGTTTAATTGCACATAACATGTAAACATTCACAGTGCAGGGAGGAAAAAGTATGTGAGGCCCTAGCTTAATGACTTCTCCCAGAGCTAATTGGAGCCAGGAGTGAGCCAACCTTGACTCCAATCAGTGTGATGATATTGGATGTGTTGTTGACAGCTGTCCTGCCCTTAAAAAACACACACCTGTTTTGGGTTTACTGGTTTCAAGAAGCACTGTCTGATGTGAACCATGCCTCGCAGAAAAGAGCTCTCAGAAGACCTACGATCAAGAATTGTTGACTTGCATGAAGCTGGAAAGGGTTACAAAAGTGTCTCCAAAAGCCTTGATGTTCATGTGTCCACGGTAAGACAGACCGTCTACAAATGGAGAAAGTTTAGCACTGTTGCTACTCCCTAGGCGTGGTCGTCTTGTAAAAATGACTGCAAGAGCACAGCGCAGAATGCTGCATGAGGTAAAGAAGAATCCCAGAGTGTCAGCTAAAGACCCACAGAAATCTCTGGCACATGCTAACATTTTTGTTGACACATCTACAATAAGGAAAACATTAAACAAGAATGGAGTACATGGGAGGACACCATGGAGGAAGCCATTGTTGTCCAAAAAGAATATTGCAGCACGTTTGAAGTTTGCAAAAGAGCACCTGGATGCTCCACAGCACTACTGGCAAAATATACTGTGGACAGATGAAACCAAGATTGAGTTGTTTGGGAAGAACACACAACACTATGTGTGGAGAAAAAAAGGCACCGCACACCAACATCAAAACCTCATCCCCACTGTAAAACATGGCGGAGGGAGCATCATGGTTTGGGGCTGCTTTGCTGCCTCAGGGCCTGGACTGATTGTTGTCATTGATGGAAAAATGAATTCCAGAGTTTATCAAGACATTTTGCAGGAAAACATACGACCATCTGTCCGCCAACTGAAGCTCAGCAGAGGATGGGTGATGCAACAGGACAATGACTCAAAGCATACAAGTAATTCAACAAAACAATGGCTGCAACAGCACAGAATACGCCTTCTGGAGTGGCCCAGTCAGAGTCCTGACCTCAACCCGATTGAAATGCTGTGGCATGACCTTAAGAGAGCGATTCACACCAGACATCCCAAGAATATTGCTACACTGAAACAGTTTTGTGAAGAGGAGTGGTCCAAAATTACTCCAGATCGTTGTGCAGGTCTGATCTGCAACTACAGGAAACGTTTGGTTGAGGTTATTGCTGCCAAAGGAGGGTCAAACAGTTATTAAGTCCAAAGGTTCACATACTTTTTCCTCCCTGCACTGTGAATGTTTGCATGTTATGTGCAATTAAACCATGGCAACATCTAATGTTTGTGTAGTATTATGTTCAGCACACTGTGTTCTTCTATTGTTGTGACTTAGATGACATTCAGAGCACATTTTATGCCCAATTCATGCAAAACTCCACGTAATCCCAAGGGGTTCACATACTTTTTCTTGCAACTGTATACCACGTCCACCGCCACCTCTCTGTCCAAGGCTCTGCTCAGCTCCTCATAAAAAGAAATCAGATTTGTTTGATAACTTCTGTCTTTCATGAATCCATGCTGTCTGTTGCCTAAAATATTTATTTTTTCAGCAAGAACTCATCTATGTGGTCTTTTGTTAAACTCTCCAGTATCTTCCCAACTATAGAAGTTAAACTAACAGGTCTATAATTACTTGGTAAAGATTTTGACCCCTTTTTAACCACAAGCCTACAGGGCACTTATACCCCCTTCCTGCCCAGGCCAATTTCCAGCTTTCAGCATTCACACTTTGAATGACAATTGCGCGGTCATGCAACACTGTACCCATATGAAATTTTTATCATTTTTTTTAGACAGAGCTTTATTTTGGTGGTATTTAATCAACTCTGGGTTTTTTATTTTTTCTTAAAGAAACCAAAAACCACTGAAAATTTTGAAAAAATGTTTTTTTCTTAGATTTTGTTATAAAATTTTGTAAATAAGTGATTTTTCTCCTTCACTGATGTACGCTAATGAGGCTGCAGTGATGGGCACTGATAGGCTGCACTGATGGACACTTATAGGTGGCACTGATGGGCATTGATGAGGAGGTACTGGTAAGTGGCACTGATGGGCATTGACAGCCATCACTGAAGAGCACTGAAAGGCTGCACTGATATATGGCACTGATAGGCGGCACTGACTGGCACTGATAGGCGTCATTGACTGGCACTGATAAGTGGCACTGACGGGCACTGATAGGCGGCACTGATGGGCGGCACTGACTGGCACTGATAGGTGGCACTGATTGGCAGCACTGATAGGTGGCACTGATTGGCATTGATAGGTGGCACTGACTGGCACTGATGTGTGACACTGAAATGCAGCTCAGATGGGCACTGATATGTGGCATTGATGTGCACTGGTAGGCACTGATATGTGGCATCAATGTGGCGCTGATGGGCACTGGCACGTGGCACTGATGGGCACTGGCACATGGCACCGATGAGCACTGACAGCTGGCACTGCTGGGGTTACACTGATCATCAGGGCACACTGATCATCAGTGCTCTGATGATCAGTGTAGATGTCCCCTCCGATGTCCCCTACTTGGTTTGGCCCCTTTTACAGCAATTACTGCCTCGATGCGGCGTGGCATGGAAGCTATCAGCCTGTGGCGCTGCTGAGGTGTTATGGAAGACCAGGATGCTTCAATAGCGGCCTTCAGCTCTTCTGCGTTGTTCGGTCTCATGTCTCTCATCTTTCTCTTGGCAATGCCCCATAGATTCTCTATGAGGTTCAGGTCAGGCGAGTTTGCTGGCCAATCAAGCACAGTAATCCCACGGTTCTTGAACCAGGTTTTGGTGCTTTTGGCAGTGTGGGCAGGTGCCAAGTCCTGCTGGAAAATGTGGGCATCCCCATAAAGCTCGTCTGCGGAAGGAAGCATGAAGTGCTCCAAAATCTCCTGGTAGACGTCTGCGTTGACCCTGGCCTTAATGAAGCACAGTGGACCAACACCAGCAGATGATATGGCTCCCCAAATCAACACAGACTGTGGAAACTTCACACTGGACTTCAAGCATCTTGCAGTGTGTGCCTCTCCATTCTTCCTCCATACTCTTGGTCCTTGGTTTCCAAATCAGATGCAAAAGTTGCTCTCATCAGAAAAGAGGACTTTGGACCACTGAACAACAGACCAGGTCTGTTTTTCTTTAGCCCAGGTAAGACGCTTCTGACGTTGTTTGTTGTTCAGGAGCGGCTTGACAAGAGGTATACGACATTTGAAGCCCATGTCCAGGATCCGTCTGTGTGTGGTGGATCTTGATGCACTGACTCCAGCCTCAGTCCACTCCTTGTGAAAGTCCCCAACACTTTTGAATGGCTTTTTCCTGACAATCCTCTCCAGGCTGCAGTCATCCCTGCTGCTTGTGCACCTTTTTCTTCCACACTTTTCCCTTCCACATAACTTTCTATTAATGTGCTTTGATACAGCACTTTGGGAACATCCAAATTCTTTTGCAATTACCTTTTGAGGCTTTCCCTCCTTATGGAGGGTGTCAATGATGGTTTTCTGCACAACTGTCAGGTCAGCAGTCTTTCCCATGATTGTGATTCCTACTGAACCAGACTGAGAGACCATTTAAAGGCTCAGGAACCCTTTGCAGGTGTTATGGCTTAATTAGCTGATTAGAGTGGGACACTTTGAGCCTATAATATTGCACCTTTTCACAATATTCTAATTTTCTGAGATTGTGGATTTGGGGTTTTCATGAGCTGTAAGCCATAATCATCACAATTATGACAAATCACGGCTTGAACTATCTTGCTTCTCCTTTTAAGTTGCATTACTGAAATAAATGAACTTTTGCACGATATTCTAATTTTTCGAGTTCACCAGTAGATATGTACAGTGTTTTACACACTCCATGAAGATTTGGGTAAGTTGTATATGTGTCACTGCTTATATTTGGTAATGGGATACAAACATACTGTATATGTTGTACTGATTAGGAGTAATTTCCTAATCAAATTGAAACTAAAGTCTTTGCATATACATCCCGAAAATAACCAAATTAATTCCATAGCATCTAGTGGAAATGTCTGGAGAAAAACCCGTTCATCTGTTCTCCCTTTTAATGAGTGATGCTGAAAACACGTGTAATAAAGTCCTTCAAACTGCACCTTACAGGGGATTGATTTTGTCCTTTTCCAAACATAAACACCGTTTTCACTATAGTTTGGCCTGAATTATGAACATAGATTAAATGTATTCTAGAAATACAAAATGCAATTGGCATTCAGTTCCCAGCAAAAACCCAAAAAATATCAACAATATGGCATTGGTTGTCCTGTTTCACCTTTTACTACTACACCCAATTTCCTTTCTCCTGTGCTGATGTGTACATGTGAATCCCCCCCAACCACCCGCCCCCCCCCCACACACACATTAATGAGCACCCAGACTCAAACATGCAGAGGTGCACAGGGAAGATCCTCTTCCGCCATTGTTTCCATGTGTCAACTGGCCCTGTCTTGTGACTTAAGGTGTTACTAAACCCAGGACCCTGCATTCACTATATCTGGTCTCCCACATGGAAGTGCAATTATTTTGGTAAATATAAACTCCTAAATACCTTTTTTCATCAGCAGTTATATTAGAGCAGTCTTGTGACTTCTATTAGTGTCCAGCAGAGCACTGGTTACAGCTTGTAGGAGGAATTTTCTTTCTGCTCTAGGAGGATGCAAAACCTCTAACCTCTGTTTGGACAGTGCTGAATGTCCCTGTGCTGATCACATGCACTCTCCTAAGAAAAAAACCCAAAACCTCTCTAGCAATACACACCAAACTAAGCTTCCGCAGAATGTCTCCACACCATATGTCTTATCAGGAGATAAGAGAGGAACACTGGAAGAAGAACTCTAGTTTATCCACAAACTCCTCCAAACCGCTGACCACTCACAACAGTCCCCAAACTGATCATGACCCTTCAACCCACAGCCCCATGAATATACTTCCCAAATCCCCTCTCAAAATGCTGAGTACTGATGATTCCCCCTAAACTGATGACAGCCCCATCTGTAAACCATCCAACCTGCCCAACACCTTTGACTCCAGGCTGATGTTTATCCACAAACTCTTCCAATCTGCTGACCATTCACAACACCCCACAGACAATTCATGACCCTTCAACTCACGACCCTCTCCAAACTGCTAACAACACAGTTCATCCCAAGAATAATTACAGTCCTTCAACCTACAACCTTTGACCACCCATGATATCACTCCCAGAAAAATGACTATTCACAATATCCACCTACCAGATAAAAAAACTTAAATTACACCTCCAAATCATCTCTCAAATATTTGAGCGCTGATGATTCCCCCTAAGCTGAAGGCAGCCACCTACCTGCAAGCTGTTCGCTGTTACATATTCTGATTGTAACATATTCTGACATCATGGAAGGTGATGCGTACTAAAATAGTAAAGTGTTTGGACATAACTATTGGTAAATGTGTTTTGGCAGTGCTGCATTCTGACACTGACAGCTGATGAGTTGTATTCTACAACATAATGTGTTCTGTCTTAGTGAACATATTACACAGATTTAGTTTCTACTACATTGAATTACTCACTTTACCATCAAGTCAACAGCTCATTTTCTCTACACACATACATAAATATGTGTTTTCTGTATATACTTCTACTGTTGTTCTTTTTTTTACATTGTTTGGTTGGTGCCCACGTTAATGTTGTGTCATGTGCTGGGCATGACAGTACAACTCAAAAATAAAGCTTACAGCACCTTAGAGCAACTACAGCATAACGCTCAGGGCTTAGCTATCATACTCATCAACTTCCCAGGCAACAGCTCACTCAGTCCATCTTCTTCAATTTAGAAGTACATTTTTACCATAAATTCTTTATTTTGCAGGGTGGCTGATAAACAACCATGATCCTTTTCAGGACTGAACAAGAAACTGTTTAGATCTAGTCAACTTCCCAAGGAAGGTAGGCAGAAACACAAAACTTGGAGGAATATAACACTGCAATACTGACACAACTACCTAATTTAGGTGTGTATTACATTTTTTTTTATCTATCCAATTACAGTTTATTTATCAAATTACAGCCTTAATTTAAAATGAAACCTTGAAGGGGAGCACAGGTGTTGCTTAAAAAAATATGGATGGATAAACATGGAGCTTTGGCAGTAAGGTGATCCACTTAAAGCAAGCTCCTCATACTCTAAGGCCAGGTTCATATATATGCGGCCATGAGGGCTGTTTTTTGCGTGGGCACGGGAGCCCATTCATTTGTTCTATACGCATCCTTGTTACTCTTTAACCTGCATACTTTTAAATACAATTGCTGTTAACTCTTCATGAACTCTGTGTGTGCTGCTTCCTTACATTTATTACCGTGCTCCTGGCCCCACCCACATCTCTATTGTACTGTTCACTGCTCTCTTTGCTGAAGAGGAAGCTGTACCTGAGGACCTGCAATGCAAGTATATCCCTGCTTCTGCTGCATTCATTCTGTGAATCTGTGCTCCCTCGACCTCTCCTGCTGCTTCTTGATCATTAGCCACCAGTCATCAGTTCATTAGACATCAGGGGCAGCTGTGACATGAAGAAACAGTTCTATCAAGATTGCTACCTCCACAAAGAGACACAAGGCAGAACAAGGCATGGTAAATCAACAATTAGGAAAAAAAACAGCTGCAGGGGATCACAGGAAATGCCACTGACTAGTCTTTTGCCCTCTGCTTACATGTTTTGGACATAGCTTCAACAGTTCAGGCCCTCTTTAATAAAGAAAAAAAGCTGTTGACAGCTATAAATACAGACACCTACAGGTATACATGCAGCAGCTTTTGGTGCCTCACCTCTGCCTAAATTCTGGGCTGTTCTGATCTAAATTCAATCCAAAAGGTTCTGATGTAGAAATAGTGATGGCCCAAAGATCCACTTCAGAAAAAAAACAGAACTCCCACATAGCTAACCCAACCTATCTACTGTGTCATTAACCCTTTTGCTGCCAGATCCCTATGGCGTACAGACCTACAGCACTAGCTGGCCAGGTCCGTATGCCTGTACAGACCTGCACTCCTCCTCTACTAAAAAATTATGGTCACTTCAGTGACATGAACTTATAGCAGAATTGTTCAGCAGACGCTGCTGAACAAGTTAATAACTCTGATCAGAGCTATTTAACCCCTCCCCCCATCTCCGCTTCTTTCCTGCTATGTCTCCCGCAACTCAACCCGCCTATGCTAACAGCCAGAATGCCCCCCACGCCCCCAACTGTCCCTTGCTCTGCCTTACCCTGCCTTCTCTGATTACCCCCCCCCCCAGCATCGATTCCCCCCCCCTCACAAACCCAAATCCCTATGTGGCTGTCGGCTTTCAGTGCTGCAGGGCAGCCACAGAGGGATCCATTTCCAAGAACAGATGCCGCCCCTACTGCTCTGACCCCCCTTCAGTGCTCCCCATCTCTCTTGTGTCCGGGCTCTCCTCCCTGCAGCTGCTAGCCGACTTTCCCTCCTCCCCCACTCACTGGCTGCAGCCGCTGACAGATCGCTGTCAGCATGGTGAGTGGGGGGCTGGTAAACGTGTGTTTACCAGCCCCCTTCATTTCCAGAGAGAAGGTGGGGGGGCTGGTAAATGTGTTTTCCAGCCCCCTTCCTTTGCTAAATGAATACAGACAGCCATCAGTACAGTTCGCTTCTGTATTCATTAATTACTGACAGATAGAAAACTGTTAGTATGTGTCAGATTGTAAATGAAACATAGTAAAGACTGTGTACTATGTTTCATTTTATGAATGAAAGAAGTCTATACATACTCCTATCTCATTCACCTACAGTGCAGCTCAGGCTGCAGTCCCTTTCTTTGTTTCAAAAAAGAGACATTAAAAGTCTGTTTACACTGCTGATGTCTCTCCAAAGCACCCATCCATAAAAAAAAATTTAAAAATATTTATCATATTAAAAAACTGTATTTAGTTAACAAAAATAAATAAATTAAACTGTAAATAAAAAATATAGTAAAGCTAGGTTCACACTAGTGTAGGCATGGCAGCCCATTCAGATGAATGGGCTGTCGTGCCAGCATTTCATTAAAAAAAAGTGCATGCACCTTTTCCAAAACGCATACGCAGGGGAAATGCATGGTCTTTTTGACCATGCGGTTTCTCTGCAGTTCCCACACCCATGATCTCGCTGTGGGCAAGATGCGTAGGGGTGCCATTTAGAATGAATGGCAGCCCTGCGCGTCTTGCAAGAGCAGCTGTCTTCAGTCCCTTTCTCTGTTTCAAAAAAAACCTCTGATGTCTCTCCAAAGCCCCCCTCCCCCCAAAAAATGAATGTAAAAAAAAATTAAAATGTACCTCTACAAAAAAATTAATAATTTGTAAAAAAATTTAATTAAAATAAACATAGTAAAGTTAGATTTATACATGCATCTTAATCCTTGCTTGTGAAGCATGATGGCATCATCACCCTGTCCACTGCCCATTGCAGCTTAAGGGGGCGGAGGGTGTTTGACAGGCGGCAAAAACGCTGCTTAACCATGCAATTTTTGCCACTCCCAACTGCAAGTCTAAACAAGACCAAGGGCATACTACAGTGAGGCCATGTTTAGCTGTACAGGGATGCACAGGTGTTCTGTGCATCCCCATACAGGCAGTCCCATTGATGTCGATTGGGACACAGCGGTTGCACGGGAATGCATATAAATTGGGATGCAGTGGCTGCATCAAAACAGCCACTGCTCCCAACTTGACATCCATGTGGGTGTATGTCTCTGAACTCACACTGTTTGCGTTTGAGGCCATAGACCTATACCCGCATGGCTGTCAGATCTGTCCTTACATCTGCTGTGTCATAGTTGACATGAATAGGACTGTCTTCTCAGGGATGCACAGAACACCTGTGCATCCATGTGCACGTAAACAGCCCCCCATGGACATATGCTTTAGTACACCCCATTGAACGAGGCCTTATTAGGAATTTAGCAGGAATTTTGTAAGTTATGATTTTTAAACATTTGCGCAACTATTGTGCCTAAAAAAATTAGTAGCACCTTCTTTTTATTGTACTGGTCATGTGCTTTCAGAAAATATATGGTTCGGGGGTCTTTTACAAACTCTGAAAGCTGTTTGAAAAATTAAAGCACCCAGATTTTTAGAGAAATCTTTGTGTACGCTTCGATTTTCACTATTTTGCAAAAAGGAGCAATTTAAAATTGACAAATATTTGTTATTTATTAACTCAATACAGGTTAAGCGTTTAAATTTAGTAGAAATTTTGTAAAATGTGCTGTGCTTGTATCTACTAATAATGATTTTAGTGTACTTTTATCGAAAATGTAGTTTTGATAAACATTTGTGGAAATATCACGGGCCTTAAAAATCAATAGCACCTTCCTTTCATTCTACTGATCATGTGCTTTCAATAAATATATGGTTTAGGCGGTCCTTTAAAAACTCTGAGAGCTGTTAGTGAAAAATTAAAACCTTCAGATTTTTAGAGATTTGATTATTTACATTTTTGCATATGCTCAATTTTCATCATTTTGCAAAATGGCTGAATTTAAAATTGACAAATATCTGTTAATTATTAATGCAATACGGGTTAAGCTTTTATATTTAGCAGGAATTTAGCAGGACTTTTGTAAAATGTGCTGTGTTTCTATCTGCTAATAATGATTTTAGTGTATTTTCTCTGCGAAAAAGCATTTTTGATTAACATTTGCGCAAATATTGCGGGGCCTTAAAAATCAGTAGCATCTTTTTTTTATTCTACTGGTCATGTGCTTTCAGAAAATGTATTGCAAAAAGGTGCAATTTAAAATTGACAAATATTTGTTATTTATTAACTCAATACAGGTTAAGTTGTTATATTTAGTAGGAATTTATCAGGAATATTGTAAAATTTGTTGTGTTTGTATCTGCTAGTAATACTTTTAGTGTATTTTTAGCAAAAATATTATTTTGATAAACATTTTTGCAAATATCGCGGGGTCTTAAAAATCAGTAGCACCTGCTTTTATTGCACCAGACATGTGCTTTCAGAAAATACATGGTTTAAAGGGTCTTTTACAAACTCTGAAAGTTGTAAGTAAAAAATGAAAAGATTTAGATTGTTAGAGAGATTTAATTTACATTTTTGTGTACGTTTGATTTTCACCATTTTGAAAAAAGGCGCAATTTAAAATTGACAAATATGTGTTATTTATTAACTTAATACAGGTCAAACATTTATGTTTAGCAGGAAATTTGTAAAATTTGCTGTATTTTTATCTGCTCATAATGATTTTAGTGTATTTTGAGCAAAATTATTGATTTGATAAACATTTGCGCAAATATTGGGTCTTTTACAAACTCTGATAGCTGTAAGGTAAAAATAAAAAAGCAATGGAAAAATTACAAAAAAGGTCTGGCCAGCCGGGTTTAAAAGTGGAACACAAGGCTTGGCAGCGAAAGGGCTAAACCTTAAATGTGTGGAAAAATTCAGCATTCAGGTCAGCATTCTTTGCATGAAGACATCCCACTGCAGGTATCAACAATTCCTAGAAAACCTGGAAGAAAATAAAATATTGTGATGGGAGGGGTATCAGGCACAGCCCTGCTATCTTCCTGTGTGTATGATCTAAATGACTCTCAGAGAGTTCTAGAGAAGGTTTATAGCTTAATCCCTCTCATAAGTATTTCACGTTTTACTCACACCTCTCTAAAATCTGCAGAAGGATAGATTATAGATTAATAATCCCCTCCATTGCTGAACAGGGTCTACAACCCAACAATGCTCCATGCTGCCATGAAATTCTGCATTGGGGTGTTCCAGCACAAAAAAAAGAGGTGCTGGAGTCTTGGCAAAGCATAAATTCAAGCCCCCTCGATCTTTTGAAAACTTTTTGAAGCGGTAATTAAAAACAATTAAAGTGAATGTTCACTGGAAACTTTTTATTATAGTTATCCTAAAATGTTGTTTTTCTTCTGTGTGTGTGTTCACATATGTGTATTTTATAAATCATAGTATCTGTCAATTTCATGTACGTCTTTCATCTGTAGTACCTGTTTGATCTTGACAGTCACCTTTCTTCCTTGATCTAAACTGACCACACAAAGCACAGAAGCTGATCTGTGTTAGCGTGGTCAGTTTTCATCCTTTGGCTGGCCATTCAGAGGTACTGTACAGGACACTGTGCTGACACACAGCATGCTTGTATTGGGTAGTTTATTCAGCCACCACCTGTCATGTACATGACGTGGAGATGAGGGTGTCCTCTTACACCTCTCGCTCAGTACCTCTGATAGAGCAAACAGAAGGCGCGGGAGCTGGGAGTGGCACGAGTGCCTGGCAAGTCTGTGATGTCAGCCGACAGGTGGGTAGTCCGTACGACCAGGATGCAGGCCAGTTGCGGATGCAGGTGAGCAGAGGATGCAGATCAGCAAGAGCAGCGGTTGGCAGGTTCTAGTAGGACCTTGTTAACTGTAGACAGTAGGTAGTGAGGCACAGGCTGGAGAAGAAGCAGAGTCAGACAAGGCTGGTCGGGATCTATCAGGTGGATCAGGTACAGGGAGCAGGCAAGCGGATAGTTGAAGCTCAGGCCAGAAGTCAGCAACCATAGGCAGATAGCAGGGGAACAGGCAAGGCGTAGTCAAAGGGTAAGCTGGGTCAGTGCAGGCAGAGTTCAAGCAAAGTCAAGACAGGTCAGGTTGGCAACAGGATCAGGTAACAACAAACAGCAGATAATGGAACATGGTAGACCAGAAGGCAAGCACTCCTAGTGCAGTAGCAGTTTAAATAGCCCGCCTGGCACCAGTCTGGCGGCAGTTGTGCATGCCAGCGTGCGCACAGGCACGGCTGTTAGGTAATTGGCATTGGCGCATAAATGTGCGCCTGGGCATTCTTCGTTTTCCCTGAAACCACCCCCTCTGACTAATCACAGCCTGACTCTGGCACACACACCCTCCCAATCAGAGCCTGCCTCTGGCACACACCCCCTTCCAATCAGAGCCTGCCTCTGGCACACACCTCCTCCCAATCACAGCCCGCCTCTGGCACACACCCCTTCCCAATCACAGCCTGCCTCTGGCACACACCCCCTCCCAATCAGAGCCTGCCTCTGACACACACCCCCTCCCAATCACAGCCTGCCTCTGGCACACACCCCCTCCCAATCACAGGCTGCCTCTGGCACACACCCCCTCCTCAAGCACAGCCTGTACCTTGCCTCAGGCAGAACAGACTATGGAATACAGGCGCTGTGTGTGTCTGTACAGTGTCCTGTAATGCCACCCCCCACTATCAGGAGAATGAGATACATGGTCTCATGACAGAACTTTTAACCTTTTGAAGTGATCATTTCTGAAACTAAGAAAAAGCAGTTATGATGTAAGAATAGTTATAACTGCATTAGGAAGTGTCTATAACATTGCATGTTCACAACCAGGGGCGGACTGACCATTTGGAAACTCAGGCACTGCCCGAGGGCCCAGGGTCAGTAGGGGGCCCCATGAGATGCCCCTGGTACCTTTTTCATAGGCTTTTTTGAGTTTGGGCAAGGACACAGGGGCCCCATGATCCCCTATTGCCCGGGGGCCCCATGAGTTGTCAGTCCGCCCCTAAGGCCTAAATTGCTGAGACCTGGGTTCTGCTACGCTGACTGAGGGGCTTATGATAATTGTGCGCACAGATATGGACAATGACAACCATAATTTGGATCATACTCTGCAAATGTCATTCTCACTCCAAATCAGTCCCCCTCCCTTTTTTTTGAATGGCATGTAGTGTGTGTGTATGATGGGGTCACAAGGGCATCGGGCACAGCTGGATACGCTTCATGGTTGTAAACCCAGTTAGCTGGTTCCATGATGTCTGACAGACCCTTGCCTTGACCGGATCATATAGCTATAAACCAGTCAGTCACTGGACATGAAAGCATTCCAGAGGGGCAGTAAAACATACATCCCACTTGAAACTACTTTTTCATACAATTTCATAAATCCCGGCAGGAACAAGATACAATAAAACAAAGCATATATTCAGAAAGGTCAGTTTAATAAGAGTCACCTGATACTTCACACCCTAGATAACGTCTACCAGAGAGCAGAAAGTGATATCTCTTTAACAGTCACAGCCAGATATGTCATGTTTGATGTCTGGACATTCAGAATACCATTCTGCATATTAACCTGCCAGTGGCTAGGCTGCTGCATGCACCTATGGAAGGTTACTGACTATGATATAAACATGAGAGGGTTTTGGTCATAGCCAGGCATGACAGCCTGTTTTCTAGGAACCCAGCAGGGTGTCTCCTTAAAGCAGAGAACAAATCGCCTCATTTGGGGAGGGGTGTTTAGGTGGAAACACCCCTCCCGAAATGAGGCGATTGGTTCTCTGCTTTAAGGAGACACCCTGCTGGGTTCCTAGAAAACAGGCTGTCATGCCTGGAGAGAAAGATGAAGAAATTCTCCTTTTTAACATCAGGAACCAACTTTGGGAGAAAAAGGCACCCTTTTGTTCGGACACTTGAACGCTGCTTAAACCAGGACTTCTGCAAGTATTCTACCTTCTTAAACTTTTTTCTTTTATCTCTCTGTTGTGTTATTGCTCTCTCTATTTATATATATATATTGGTTACATCTTTTCTGTAAATATTTTTATTGCACCATTTTGACCTTTTTAGTAATAAATCCTATTTTCTGAAAAGTGTTGAACTGTTTCTAAAGCTCTTTAATGCAAACTAAGAATTCTTGTCTCTGAAGAGTGCTACTGTGTGTTTTAAAACCTCTGGATACATCTGTCTGCAGTAGCAGTGTGTATACAGACACTTATTCAAACATCATAGTGTTACTGCTAAGATTTCTGAGTTTCCTCCTTCTCTGTAAAAAGGTGATGGTGGCAGTGTGAAGGGTTAATTGCGTAATTAACCTGACCCAGTAACAATCGCTCTCAGGCTGTTGGCACCTAGAATGGGGTCCAGTGAGCTGGAAAATCTTTGTGCAGGGTGCAGCTGAGAGTGGCTTTGTTACGCAAGTGGCAGCGCGGTTTTAGATTGGCTAATCCTTCGGTCACAAGTAGGTGAGAAGGACTGGGGGTCTGACGCCGCGCCCGTCATATATTGGCTGGCAGCGTACATGGGATAGTTTGCAGTAGAGCATTCAGTGCATTGTTAGGAATTAGCTCTGCACTGAAGGATTGTAAGCTTTGTGGAAACAGTCCTTAGAGACAAGCGGTGCATATATTTTATATATATATATATATATAGAGAGAGAGAGAGAGAGAGAGAGAGAGAGAGAGAAACATATAGCAACAGCTCCTTCATTTTTCTGCTTTCTATTCTACCTTTGCTTGCAATTATTCCTGGTGTAGCAGAATACAAGAAAATAAACAAAAGTGATTTAAGTACTGAATGTGCAGCATGAGGAATTGACGTTGGTGGCAAAACTCGTGAAAATCTGATTTATTACTTACATGAGTATGATAGCCGGGCAGACCAGAACCTGGGGGAAGCTGGAACTGAAGGGGTTCCCGCCACCTCCGATCCCAATGGCTCAGATACGGCCTCGCAGGATGGGCATACAGAAACTGACACTGGAGTACCACAGCATGTCACCTCCACGCCACAGCAGAAGCAGGCCAGCACTGGAGTGCCTGTAACCAGCAGAGACTCTCTGCAGATGCAGGAAGCCATGGAATGCATCAAGGAGGTGGATCCTATGGCATACCTGCAGTTCCTTAAATGCCAGGCTGACAGAGAGGCTGCAGAACGCCAGGCTGAGAGAGAAGCTGCGGAACCCCAGGCTGAGAGTGAAGCTGCGGAACACCAAGCTGAGAGATAAGCTGCGGAACGCCAGAGGGAAGTTGATCGTCGGCACGATCTGGAGATGGCTAGGCTTCAGCAGCAGCGACAGGCTCAGAACTTTGGGTCCCTAGAGTACAGGGACGCCTCTGCGGCCGTGGGTACAGCAGCCAAGTTTCCAGTGATGGAAAAAGACGGTGACATTGACATGTATTTACTGTCATTTGAAAAAACTTGCCGTCAGTACCATCTTTCCCAAGCACAATGGGCTCGGTACCTGACACCAGGGCTACGAGGCAAGGCCCTGGATGCGTTTGTCAAATTGCCAGAGGAGCAGGACGACAATTATGAAGCTCTTAAAGAAGCCATCGTCCGGAAGTACCAGCTGACCCTGGAAGTGTACCGCAAGCGGTTTAGGTCCTTGCAAAAGGGACCTGGGGACTCTTACACGGATGTGGTAAGTCGCTTACGCACCACATTCCGGCAGTGGAACAGAGGACTGAAAGCTGACTCCTATGAGTCCTGGAGGATCTCATGATACGAGATCAACTACTGCATCTCTGCCTGGCAGACGTCAGACAGTTTGTATTGGAGAGAGAACCCACATCTGCCAAAGCTGCAGCAGACCTAGCCAACACCTATATCCACACGCGGGTGTCTGACCATCGCAAGGCTCCTCTGAACAGCTGGACCCATAGCAACCCCTCCTACGCTGGTGAATCAAGCCTCCTATCATCCAACACCTGCAGTACTTACAAACCATTCCTGCCTGACAACCGCAGCTGTTATACCTGTGGGAAACCCGGACATCTCAGGATGCAGTGTCCTGAGCAGAAGAAGATGACATCACCTTGCCAGCCGGCCAGCAACTCTTCTTCAGTGCTGTTTGTCCGCAGGAAGACTGGGATAACCCCCGCCAACTTGCAGCCAGTCACCGTTGGCAACCAGACTGTAACTGGTTTCCGTGACACCGGGGCAGAAGTCACCTTGATCCGACCAGAGGTGATTGAACGAGAGGACATCATCCCAGGAAAGTTCCTTACCCTCACTGGAGTTGGGGGGACCCGTTTTAGGCATACCCCGTACTAAGGTATTCATTGATTGGGGTGCAGGAAGAGGGATAAGGGAGGTGGGAGTCTCGGATGAAATTCCCACACCTGTTCTGTTGGGTGCCGATTTTGGATACTCTTGCTTCCTATTATGCCCCTGCCAGGAACACCCTGGAGGCCCCCCTGGAACTCTCTGGACATGCCAAGGTACTGTGTGCAGATGTTGGGTTAATATCGGGGCAACCTGTGGATGGACAGAGGGAGGAGGCTGGGGATAGAGTGGGGTTACAGGATTCTCCATCACCTGGAGAAGGAGAGGAGATCCCCTTGCATGGGGAGGTAATGGGGCAGCACAGTAGCTAAATGGTTAGCACTTCCGCCTAGTAGCAGTACTAGGGTCGTTGGTTCGAATCCCAGCCACGGCACCACCTGCCTGGAGTTTGCATGTTCTCCCTGTGCCTGTGTGGGTTTCCTCCCACACTCCAAAGACATGCTGGTAGGTTAATTGGATCCTGTCTAAATTGGCCCTAATATGTGTATGTATGTAAGTTAGGGACCTTAGATTGTACACCCCCTGAGGGTTAGGGACTGATGTGAATGTACAATATATATATGTTAAGCGCTGCGTAAATTGACAGCATTATATAAGTACCTGAAATAAATAAATAATGAACTCCTGTGTCATTGATGGTACAAATGTAAATGTCAATGATGATAATGACGATGATGATAATGATAATGATGATGATGATGATAATAATGATGATGCCTTTTCATTGTTGGGGGTCACCCACAGTGCTGTGAAGTGGGCAGAGGTACAGTCTCTGGGTGCGGAGCAGAGGGATGGTCTGGATAGGCCTTTTCCTTGCTCCGGCCTAGAGGATTCTAGCTTGATAACCTCCCAGCAGTTGTCTTTGTATGGTACTGGACAGCTGGGTGGTACTTGCAGTCCCATGTCCAAGGCAGCACTGGGGAGTGACCAAAATGTAAAATCCATCAGCTGTGAGATTCCCTGCTGAGAAAGGTAAACAACAGCTTGACTGGGACAGTGAGAAGCTGGAAATGAATAGTCTACCAGCAGTGGGCTTGGGGACTGAAAGAGTTAACCAAATGCTCATTGTATCCAGTCAGCCTAGGAGACATGTAGTGAGAGTGTCACCTGATATAGCCTGTCAAGGTCTATGGGGAAAACCTGAAGCCAGGGAGGAAGTCACTTCGAACTATTTCTGGCTTAGATTCACTCCCCAAAAACCAACCAGACCAATGTATGTCATAGGCAGTGGCAGCACACCTGGATTGGCAGTGCGAGGGGCCCTATTGGAGTTGATAGCCGGTCCTCAGAGAGGGAGCTTGGCCCACAACTCCAATCACCCTTCCTTTCCATTCAGGTACAGCAGCTGCTGGCAAGGCCTATGGTAAATGATGTCTGGGTTCAGGGAAACCCTGGGAAAGCCCACCGTGCTGTTCATGAGTTGGATGGCAGGGTGTATCCTTCCCTCATTCGTTCGGCCCATCTCATCTCACAGGAGGTGCAGACAGAATGGGCCAAAGAGACAGAGGGAATATCGCAGTCAGGGATCCAGAAGTCTTGTAGGGTCTGGGCATCACCAGTAGTCTCGGTCCCCAAACAGGATCAGATGACCAGGCTTTGTGAGGACCTTGGAAAACTGAGTGCCAGCCCTGTGGTTGTGGCCTACCCCTGCCCAGGAACCATGAGGTAATGGAGCAGCTGGCAGGTGCCCGCTGTCTAACCATCATGGACCTGAATAGAGGGTATGGGCCAACATCTCTAACCCAGGAGGCTCAGAACAAGTCAGCCTTCACCACCCCATGTGGCTTGCCTGAATTCACGGTAAATCTAGTTGAGGTTGAGAACGCACCAACCACCTCTCCAGGGGTCAGAAATTACCTACAACATGGAGTGGAACTGTGTGCAGTTGCCTACTGTAGGGGCCTTGCAATGTTTGGCCCTGTCTGGGAAGACCAACTTGGACCCGTCACCAGGCATGAACAAACTGCCAGTGCCTAGCCTGACAGTCAAAAATGGTAACTGTCAGAGGGGCATGTCAGTGGTTCAGCACTGGGAGCCACAGGTAGGAAGAGACCCCCAGAGGTCTGAAAATGGGGATACTGAGGCCAAAAAGCAGGCCAAAAAGCAGGTTACATCAGTCTTGGGTACAGCTGGCTACAGTAAGATGCCTACGTTCAGCTATCATGGCTCAGCTGAGCCTGTGACTGACCTAACAGACAGGAAACTGAGGGAAAAGGTGTCCTTGATGCTAGCATGTGTCCTGATCAGCCAAACCAGCAGCAGGTGTCGGTTGCTTCAGGAGGAAAATTTCAGTTCCCTCCCTTACAACCACCTCTCAGCTCTTTAATGCAAACTAAGAATCCCTGTCTCTGAAGAGTACTACTGTGTGTTTTAAAACCTCTGGATACATCTGTCTGCGGTGACAGTGTGTATAAAGATGCTTATTCAAACATCATAGTGTTACTGCTAAGATTTGTGAGCTTCCTCCTTCTCTGTAAAAAGGTGGTGATGGCAGTGTGAAGGGTTAATTGCGTAATTAATCTGACCCAGTAACAGTCGCTCTCAAGTGGCAGTGCGGTTTTAGATTGGCTAGTCCTTCTGTCACAAGTTGGTAAGAAGGACTGGGGTCTGACGCCGCGCCCGTCACAGGACTGTCTTCCGAAGATCTGGTCTGGTATCACGGAAGAAGGTGTGCAGTTGCCCTTGGCCTTGTAGGTGTGAGATGGGGAAACAGCTCTCATTGTTTGAACACTGTGTGCAGTAAATTATTGTGTGGAGTAAATTAATGTTTTGACTGACATTCTCCGGTTTAGCCACAAGATGTCACTGTTTTTCTAACACAGGCTCAGACTGCATGGATGCTTGTATATTCATGAAGAGGTGGGGTTTTCACACAGAGTTGGAGTTTCAGTGAACAGGAAGAGGAGACTGCAGCCATGTTTTGGACGATGTTGAATGAGGGGGCCGTGTGAGCTGAGAATCCGATGACATCCAGGTGTGAAAGCTTCCCTCACTAACCAGAGATTGCTGCCAGGAAGCTGATGAGATTGCTGCCAGGAAGGCTGATGAGAGCAGAGGAACTAAGCAACATTTGTTCTGTTCAGAGTCACCAGCAGATCCAAAAGCAGACCCGGGTTGGTAAGATCGTGCACGCACCTCATTTCACTGAGTCCAGGCCTATAGTTAGTTAGTTAGGGTCTCTGTGTCAGGCCGCAAGTGTTGTTACTGATTATTGGAAGGACTCCACCACTTAAAGTGACATTTCACATTGGAGAGCTGATAAAATCCTACAAACTCAAGCCAGACTGCCGTTTTGCTCAGAACGAATACTCAGGCACGTGCTACAGGACCAGTTATGGGAGAGGGAATACTGTAGATTTGTGTAAGATTGTAAGCTGTTGTGCTGCACCGCAGGCTAGCCCATACCATACACCCATACACTGATTCCTGCTCTTTTAGGGTAATAACAGGTAAGGTGTGGCAGCTTATTTGTGCCCGCCAATCGGTAAATTATTTCACTTTCTACCTTCATCCATCAGAAGGCGCCGTGCTGTGCAGCACAAGGGTCTCAGCCTTTGGGCTGGGTGTATGTAAATTTATTGTATGTTCTCAGTATTTGTGGTTGTGTATATTTGCTACATCTAAGTAAAATTCTGTTGTGGCAAAAGCCGGTGTTGGGGTTGCTTTCCTCGTTCGTGACTTCACTGTATCCTGGGGAGCCCACCCCGGTACACGGCTTACAACTTGGCGTAGTCGGCAGGATCCAGCGACCGTTATGGACGGGAATGTGGCAGGAGATCTTCCCCCTGCGCCAATGGCACTTCTCCAGGACCCAGCTCAGGGTGCGCCAGTGCAAGACCAAGTTGCGCCAACACCGCTGATACAGCTTGCCCCCGCCCTGCCCGTACCAGTAGGGTACATTCCCGTGGGGGCGCTGTTGAGTCACCTACCAAAATTTGACAGTAAAAATATGACGTTGCAGGACTGGACTGAAAGAGTGCGAAGTGCGATTAGAATGTGTAACCTGACGTCCGAGCTGCGGGCAGAGGTTGCATTGGGGGCTCTAGAGGGTGACGTCAGACGGACAGTAATGGTAAGGCCCGAATCTGAGAGAGACACCCTAGAGAAAATCTTCTCCCTGCTGGAGAGAGCCCAAGGGGGGCATGCTAAAGTAGTGAAGCTGCGGAGCCACTTCTTCAACCGACTACAGGCAAGAGGGCGAGACCCTGATGCAGTACTCCAATACCCTACAGGAGACGCTAAATGAAATACAGCGGCGAGATCCAGAGGCCATGGGAGCTTTCCGGGAGGTGGACCAGCTACTACGAGACCAGTTCATAGTGGGGCTCTCCAACAAGTTCTTACAGGACAAATTGCAAGAGATGACCCGGACGGGCCCAACATGACATTCTACAGCATCTACTTGAGAGAGAGGAGGAGTGCATACCTGTGGCAGCGAGAATAGTGAGTAGTACCCATGCTACAAGAGGTCAGTCTGCATCTGAAGACTCAGAATCCTTAAAGGATGTGGTCCAGGCCCTGCGGACAGAATTAAGATAACTTCAGCTGGAAGTGTCGCAGATGAAGGCAGAATCTCCCCGGTCTCCGGAAATGACCTCAGCACCTCGCGCCCCTCCACTCAGGATAACTCAGCTGCGGGGCACGTCAAAAGGGGACCCTCTGTTGAGCTTGTCGACAGTATGGCCAGAGAGTGCCCAGAACAGATGAAGTCCGAGCCGATGTTAAACTTCCGACCGCTGCACTAGCTGGACGTCCTGCGGTGGTACACCAGAAGCTAAGCCCTAAGCATGAGGAACACAACCTGTATGCCAGCAACCCCGTTATGAAAGCCGAGTTGGAAGGCCAGAAGGTACGCTGCCTAGTTGATACAGGGTCGGAGTGCACCCTTATGCCTCTGGAGTTCTTCGAAAGACACTTTGGACATATGATGGAGCCGGAAGACGGGAGCGTCATCAAGCTGACGGCTGCCAATAACAGAGAGATGGACGTCCGAGGAATAGTCTGGATGCAGGTCCGGCTGTGTGGGCAAGACGTCGGCAAGAAGGGGGTCGTGCTGGTGGATCATTCGTCCCGGAGAGGGATGGACACGACACTAGGTATGAACGTGCTGAGGGACCTAGACCACCAACTTTATGCCAAAGAAGGGCCTAGGTATTGGCAATGGGCCACCACACACCGGCCAACCCAGAAGGTTCTACATCAGATGGTGAGGAGCTGTAGTGTGCGAAAGGGCGACATGTCCAGTCGACCCATTGGACACGTGAGGGTGCCGCGGAGGACCCCGGTGAAGATCCTGCCTTGACATGAGCGAATATTGATGCTGCCGGTTGGGGCTGGACGACGACTGAATGGACTGGAGGTCCTGATCGAGCCCGCTTACCAAGAAGAAACACAGACTCATCCACTGGTAGCCCGGGCCCTCGCTATTGTGTAGGATGGATGTGTGCCTGTACGCTGCCTCAATGTTGAAGACTGTGAGTTAACCATCCCTGGGAATACCTTGCTGGCCGAAGTTTACAGTATGTGTCCGAAGGGGATATTCCTCGACGGAGGAGCTTCACTCTACGGGCAGATAGGAGATCAGCCTGGACCTATGCTGTAGAGGTCCATCAAAGGGAGACCCCAACAGCGGAGTGGAACGGTTGAGTGATCATGGCCCGGATGGGGGTGGACTGCAAGATCCTGACTCCAGGACAACAGAAGTTGCTGGAAGACACCCTTTTGGGAGTTTCAGGAGGCTTTCTCGAGACATGATGAGGACTTCGGGTGTGCCTCCGCCATCGAACACGAAATCCCCACCGGCAATGCTGCACCGATCAGGGAACATTACCCGCATATCCCGCCTAAAATATACCAGGAGGTGAAGGATATGGTGGTCAGCATGTTGGAAAACCAGGTGATCCAGGAGAGTCAAAGTCCTTGGGCTGCTCCAGTAGTCTTGGTGCGGAAGAAAGATGGGAGTCTCCGCTTCTGCGTGGATTATCAGAAGCTGAATGCCCAGACCTTCCGGGATGCCTACCTCCTTCCGCGGATTGAGGAGTAGTTGTTCGCCCTGAGTCATGCGAAGTTCTTCTCGACTCTTGACCCGGCCAGTGGGTATTGGCAGGTACCGGTGGCCAAGAAGGACAAAGCGAAGACGGCCTTCATCCTACCTATGGGTCTCTACGCGTTCAACCAGATGCCATTCGGCCTGTCCAATGCCCCGGGAACATTCCAGCGGTTGATGGAGCACTGTCTGGGAGATCTCAACTTCAAGTCGGTATCGATATACCTGGACGACGTAGTAGTGTTTGGGGCCTCTTTTGAGGATCATCTCCAGAAACTGAGACAGGTCTTAGGACAGCTGCGAGACCATGGGCTCAAAATCAAGCCCAAGAAGTGCCAACTGTTGCGACAGCAGATAGAGTATTTGGGACATTTGGTCACCCAGGAGGGGGTAAAGCCAACCCCCGACAAGGTGGAGGCCATCCAGAAGTGGCCCCAGCCAAGTACACTACGAGAGGTGCGGGCGTTCATTGGACTGGCCGACTACTACAGGAGGTTTATACCCAAGTTTGCTCATTTGGTGGGCCCGTTAAACGACTTATTAAGGGGCACTGCAGGGGGCCCGAAGAATCGTTCCATCGAGTGGGGACCCCGGCAACAAGGGGCCTTTAAAGCAGTGAAGGGGGCGCTAATTAGTGCCCCGATTCTGGCTTATGCGTGGTACGACACCCCATTCCTGCTGTACACTGACGGAAGTCTGCATGGTCTGGGGGCTGTGTTATCCCAAGTCCAGGATGGACGTGAGAGAGTCATTGCCTATGGCAGCCAGGCTCTGAGGGAGTCAGAGCGCAACCCTGAGAACTACAGCTCCTTTAAATTGGAACTACTGGCACTGGTGTGGGCCATGACCGAAAATTTGCGGAGTACATGACCGGTGCAGAGGTGTCTGTGATGACGGACAACAACCCGTTAGCACATCTGGAAAATGCCAAACGCGGTGCGCTTGAGCAGAGGTGGTTGGCTCGCCTTTCTAAGTACCAATACCGCATCAAGTTCCGGTCAGGTAGGGAGAACGGCAACGCTGATGCACTCTCCCGAGTCCCTGTAGGGTTGTCGGTTCAGAGTGCCGATAAGGAGCTAGAGGACACTGAATCGACTTTGGTTGATTACCCATGTTCCAGGACATGGCACATTCAAGTGGGGTGGCGTCCGGAATGCCAATGGTGCTGGGAAAGATGTTGGCTGATTGGGAGAGGGTCCAGGATAGCTGCCCGGACCTGTGGAAAGTGAAAGAATGGGTCCGGACCAAGATCTGGCCTCGGTCAGAAGAGAGGGCTCGTCTGACTCCCGAGGGCCAAAAGTTGTTGAGGCAGTGGGATAAGCTAACTGTTACCCAGGGCTCCTGTGTCAGACCATATACTTGCAGTCAGAGTTGCAGTACCGGCGACAGATTGTCTTCCCCATGTCATTGGGACCGGAGGCTGCCCGGGAGGCCCAAGAGAAGGGTGCCCATTTTGGGAGCGATAAAACGTTCAAGTGGCTCCATCGGCTCGTGTACTGTCTCGATTTGGCAGACATGGTGGCCGAGGCATGTCTTAAGTGTGGGCTGAGTAAGAATAGCGGGCTCCTGTCCAGGCCATCCAGACATCAGCACCCCTAGAGCTCCTTATGATCGATTATGTACAGATTGGGTACTCTACCTCGGGACACTCGTACTGTCTAGTCATGACAGATCATTTCACACAGTATGCGGTGGCTGTACCCACCAGAGAGAGTCGGCCGCTGAAGCAGTCTGCAAACACTTTATACAGGTGTTCGGTTGCCCACAGAGAATACATTC
Organism: Staurois parvus; assembly: GCF_062004578.1. NCBI lineage: Eukaryota > Metazoa > Chordata > Amphibia > Anura > Ranidae > Staurois > Staurois parvus. The sequence goes on from NW_028317995.1 coordinate 1,062,307, forward strand.
GGACCAGGGGGCATGTTTTCAGGGTACTCTAATGAATGAGTTGTACCAACTGTATGGGATCGAATGTTCCCGCACCACCCCGTATCATCCCCAGGGAAACAGGCGTGCGAGCGATTCAACAGCACCGTGCTCCAGATGCTGCGGACTCTGGAGGACCGCCAAAAAACTCGGTGGCCCGAATACCTACCTGAACTGATATGGGCCTATAATAACAGGGTACACAGTACCACTGGATACTCCCCACATATGCTCATGTTTGGGAGAGCCGGACGGAAGATTGAAGATCTCTACATGCCCGATCTGATGGAGCCACCACCAAGAAATACTACCGCATGGGCGCAAGAGCACCGCCGCCGGCTGAGAGCGCTCCACAAGGTTGTGGGGGAGCGCCTTAGACAAGTGGTATACCCCAATCCAAGACCAGTGCAGAAGGAGGGGTATGCCCCGGGTGATCGAGTGATAGTCAAAGCCAAGCGGCCGTCTGGAAAGTTGGATGGGCGGTGGGAGGCGTTCCCATACACGGTGAAGAGGAGGGTAGACCCTGCCATCCTGGTCTATGAGGTAGAGACAATAGGGACTGGGGGGCCCTCACGAAACTTGCACCGTAACATGTTGAGGCGTTGTAATTTTGATGAACCAGTGTGCGTGGAGGGGATGGCTCCTTCTGCTCAGATTACTGAGGAAATCCCCTTAGAGGAGGGGGAGGAATGGTGGGTTGTCCTTGCCCCAGTACCCACAGAGGCTCCAACCATAGCAAGTTTGTCACCAAGGGAAAGTATTGAGTGGTCGGCAGCTCCTCTTCTATTAAATGTGCCTGACATCCCCAGTGCTTCTGAGCCTTTCACTCTACGAAGGTCAACAAGGCCCAATGCTGGTGTGCCCCCACAGCGTTATGCCCAGAATGAGTTTGTATGGGGAGGGTTGCCGAGAACAACAACCTCTAGTGGGGTGGCATGTGAGATGGGGAAACAGCTCTCATTGTTTGAACACTGTTTGTGTGCAGTAAATTATTGTGTGGAATAAATTAATGTTTTGACTGACATTCTCCGGTTTAGCCACAAGATGTCACTGTTTTTCTAACACAGGCTCAGTCTGCAGGGATGTTTGTATATTCATGAAGAGGTGGGGTTTTCACACAGAGTTGGAGTTTCAGTGAACAGGAAGAGGAGACTGCAGCCATGTTTTGGATGATGTTGAATGAGGGGGCCGTGTGAGCTGAGAATCCGATGACATCCAGGTGTGAAAGCGTCCTTCACTAACCAGAGATTGCTGCCAGGAAGCAGATGAGATTGCTGCCAGGAAGGCTGATGAGAGCAGAGGAACTAAGCAACATTTGTTCTGTTCAGAGTCACCAGCGGATCCAAAGCAGACCCGGGTCGGTAAGATCGTGCACGCACCTCATTTCAGTGTTGGCGCCTATAGACTGAGTCCAGGCCTATAGTTAGTTAGTTAGGGTCTCTGTGTCAGGCCGCAAGTGTTGTTACTGATTATTGAAAGGACTCCACCACTTAAAGTGACATTTCACATTGGAGAGCTGATAAAATCCTACAAACTCAAGCCAAACTGCCGTTTTGCTCAGAACGAATACTCAGGCACGTGCTACAGGACCAGTTATGGGAGAGGGAATACTGTAGATTTGTGTAAGATTGTAAGCTGTTGTGCTGCACCGCAGGCTAACCCATACCATACACCCATACACTGATTCCTGCTCTTTTAGGGTAATAACAGGTAAGGTGTGGCAGCTTAGTTGTGCCCGCCAGTAGGTAAATTACTACACTTTCTACCTTCATCCATCAGAAGGCGCCGTGCTGTGCAGCACAAGGGTCTCAGCCTTTGGGCTGGGTGTATCTAAATTTATTGTATGTTCTCAGTATTTGTGGTTGTGTATATTTGCCACATCTAAGTAAAATTCTGGGGTGGCAAAAGCTGGTGTTGTGGTTGCTTTCCTCGTTCGTGACTTCACTGTATCCTGGGGAGCCCACCCCGGTACACGGCTTACATAGGCACAGAAATTCCTAAGGATCTTAGAGACTTGAAACCCCATCTGGTAGGAAGTCAGCTGCAGGTTTAGCAAAGGGAATACTGGCTGGTGTTCCTAGGAGCTTTGTCCATCTGCCCACAACTAATTAATGGGCCACTGTTCCGGGCTCTAAAGGAATTACTTTTGCTACTGTTTAAAACTGAAGTCCACTGATTCAAGCACTGATTCGGATATAGCTTGTTCTGAAGATTAGTCAAAGTCCTCAGTGTACATAGTTCCTAATCTGGCGTATCCCACTCATCTCCATCATCCTCATCCCCATCCCCATTCAACAAAAATAAAAACAACAAAAACTACACCCTAGACTGATTATTGGAGAAATGAGTGAATGAGCCTATGTGCCCATCTGCGGGGCAACGTATTTGAGGAGGACCTGGACAGTATTCCTGCGGCTCCTACAGGAGTATATTAAAAAAATTGCCATAAGTTGAGAGCACCTTCTGACTGTAGCACAGCTGCAGTGTGCTGGAATGTATTAGTAATTACTGACTGCTTTCACTCATTGTCTGGAATTGTTCTTTAAAAAAAGAACGGAAAGGTATCTGCGTCTGAGAATCCATTTTTTTGGTAAATGACCATACTATTTCAAGGAATCAATAATTTCACTAATGGAGACAAGATGTAAAGGACAGATCAGTAGTTTTGGCAAGATTTCAGCACAATGAAGGCTTGATGCAGATGTATTAAATTTTGGCACTCATAATTCTACTACCCAATAAGCATGGTCATTTAACCATTAGTGTATATCCCTGGTTGCATTTTTTTTGTTTTGGATACACTAAAGAAATGCTATAACATATATCATGTACATTTGGAAATTTAAAATCACTTCCTGTACCAGAGGCACAACAGGAAATGAGTGGAAATCTGTCCAAACTGAGGGGAATTTACCTTTTTTGCCTGTCATGTCCTCATTGTAAGATTTCCCCTGAATTCCTGTTCCTCTTTTTCAGCCCTTTGTAATAGCAATAAAATTAAGTACCTAAATAAACTAAACTAAACTAAAATAAACACATAAAACAAAAACTTTATTTTAACCACTTGCCAACCATCCACAGTGTGGACGGACGGGCAGCAGCTACAGGCAAAGCGACATACCGATACGTCGTTCTGAATGTACTAACACAAGGTGGGCACTGAGTCCCCCCGCAACCGCTGTTTCCAGAATGCAGATCCCAGTAATCAGGACCCGGTGATCATGTGATCGCAATACAATCACATGATCACAATGCTACCAGAGCTGTTATGAATCAATCTGATTCATAACAGCTTTGTTTCTGTTCCTGGTGAGCTGTGATTGGTTCACAGCTCCCACATCAGCCAATCACATATCACTACATTTTGAACTGTCATGTACTTAACCCATTCATGACAGTTTAAAGCAAGCATTGCATTGCAGAGCAATAATCTTTATTGTTCCTGCAATGCAAAGTGTAAAAAAAAAAAAAATCCCTCATCAACCCCCAGAGTAGTACGCTATCGCACTCACGCTATAGGTCACTGATCACCACCATTACTAGTATAGTGTTTGCACGGATCAATATATAGATCACGAACAGAACTATACTAGTGCCTCCTTAATACAGTGTCCCCAAAAACGCAGAGTTAGCAGGATCAGCCTCGTTTGCTGCCAGCACTAGCGTTTAGCCCCTCCGCTGTTTTTCACTGAAGATTTGTATGAATTGATTGTGGGTCAAAGCAATTTAAAGGAAAATAATACATTGCCTCCCACCCAAATTCAGCTCTTGCCACACAATTCGCATGGAAACCTATTACAGTTTCTGAATTAAAAAATTTGGGGGCCTAATCCTCAACATGGGCATTACCATAGAGAATGAATTTTGGTCATATTGGTCCACAGACCCTATTCATCATATGCCTGTGTACTCTGCTGTTACATACCATATATGCCCAACTTTAACTAGCAGCTACTGGTATGCCACTGGACTTTGAGTGGTTATACTGAGATGATACCTGCAGCTACAGGCAACATCCTGGTATCATTTTTTCAGCTAGTGCTTGGCTTTCATGTAAAAGCAATCCTAGCAACTAATTATCCACTGGATCGCCTTTACAAGCAGCAAGATGGGACTCCCCCCCCCCCCTTTCACACACACACACACACACACACACACACACCTTCCACGGCTTTCTCTGGCTCTCCTGTCCCACCGGGGAACCCTCTGGCTGACCATGGAGCTGATGAGAGACTGGAAGGCTTCAATCATCTCTATAGTCTAAGAAAACAGAAGCTACGAGCATTTCATAATTTTGGTTTCGATGGATATAAACCGCGCCATTTTAAAAAATCTTGGTGTGATCAGATGCTTTAAGGGAAGAGGAGAGATCTAGAGTCAAATAGACCCCAGATTTCTCAGAAAAGAGTACCTGTCAATGCCTATTGCTGTTACAGGGGATATTTACATTCCCAGTGATAACAATAAAATGGACAAAACAAAATAATTAAAGGGACAGTGTAAAAATAAAAAAAAGCTAAATAAATAATTTTAAAAAAATCACCCCCTCCCCCTTAATTACGCGCAAAGACGAACGCAAGAGTCAGTATGTAAACAGAGATTTCGTCAAGCATGTGAGGCATCACAGTGAACATCAGATCAAGGGCAGTAATTATAGCACTAGACCTCCTGTGTAAATCTAAAGTGGTAACCTGTAAAGGCTTTTAAAGCATCGCCTATGGATAATAAACGTTTACGTAGTTTGTCGCCGTTGCACAGGTGTGCACAGTTTTAAAGCATGTCATGTTTGGTATCTATTTACTCGAGGTAACATCATCTTTTATACTTTAGCAAATGATTGGGCAATATATTGTGTTTTTGTGCATTAAAATTCAAAAAAGTGTGTTTTTTAAAAAAACAAATTGTTTGAAAAATTGCTGCGCAAATACTGTGTGATATTAAAAATTGCAACAACCACTGGTTTATTCTCTAGGGCCCCTGCTTTAAAAAATATATAATGTTTGGGGATTCTAAGTAATTTCTAGCAAAGAAACAGTTTTTTATGTAAAGAAAAAGTGTTAGAAAAGACTTGGTCTTCAAGTGATTAGAAGAATGGGTGATATATGGCAGAAGATTCTAATGTCAAACTGAACCTTTCCAAAACCGAGCACCTAATCTCCCCCCCAGCCTGCGCCCCCCACCCTCTCCATCATGACCAAAAACGCCACCATCAGTCCCACCCCACAAGCCAAAGTCCTAGGTGTCACTCTAGACTCAAACCTGTCCTTCCAACCCCATGTCCAATCGTTGGCAAACTCATGCAGGCTCCACCTCCGCAACATCTCCAAAATACATACGTTCCTAACCCCAGACAGTACTAAACAACTCGTTCACTCCCTCATTTCACGTCTGGACTACTGCAACTCCCTTCTCACCGGCCTACCTCATCACAGACTATCCCCACTTCAGTCTATCCTGAACTCAGCGGCCAGACTCATCCACCTTACCAACCGCTCCTCTTCTGCCACCCCCCTCTGTCATTCCCTCCATTGGTTCCCGATTGCCCAACGCATTAAACTCAAACTACTAACACTGACATACAAAGCCATTCACAACGCCGCCCCAAACTACCTCACCGACCTGATACCCAAATACCACCCAACCCTTTCTCTTCTCTCCTCACAAGACCTCCTACTTTCTAGCTCCCTGGTCTCCTCCTCCCATGCCCGACTGCAGGACTTCTCCAGGACTTCCCCCATCCTTTGGAACTCACTACCCCAATCCATCAGACTGTCACCTACCCTCCTCACCTTCAGGCGCACCCTGAAAACCCATCTCTTCAGGGAAGCCTACCCCACCCTCACCTAACAGCCGATCTCCTCCACTCCTCCTACCACTCCATCCCCCACAGCCATTTCCTCCTGTACCACTATCCCCTCCCTCCTAGATTGTAAGCTCAAAAGAGCAGGGCTCTCGAACCCCTCGTGTATTGTTTTATTACTGTATTGTCTCATGTTCTGTCCCCCACTATAATGTACAGCGCTGAGCAAACCTTTCTGGCGCTATATACAGTCAGGTCCATAAATATTGGGACATCAACACAATTCTAACATTTTTGGCTCTATACACCACCACTATGGATTTGAAATGAAATGAACAAGATATGCGTTAACTGCAGTCTGTCAGCTTTAATTTGAGGGTATTTACATCCAAATCAGGTGAATGGTGTAGGAATTACAACAGTTTGCATATGTGCCTCCCACCTGTTAAGGGACCAAAAGTAATGGGACAGAACAATAATCATAAATCAAACTTTCACTTTTTAATACTTGGTTGCAAATCCTTTGCAGTCAATTACAGCCTGAAGTCTGGAACGCATAGACATCACCAGACGCTGGGTTTCATCCCTGGTGAAGTGCTGCCAGGCCTCTACTGCAACTGTCTTCAGTTCCTGCTTGTTCTTGGGGCATTTTCCCTTCAGTTTTGTCTTCAGCAAGTGAAATGCATGCTCAATCGGATTCAGGTCAGGTGATTGACTTGGCCATTGCATAACATTCCACTTCTTTCCCTTAAAAAACTCTTTGGTTGTGTTTGCAGTATGCTTTGGGTCATTGTCCATCTGCACTGTGAAGCGGCGTCCAATGAGTTCTGAAGCATTTTGCTGAATATGAGCAGATAATATTGCCCGAAACACTTCAGAATTCATCCTGCTGCTTTTGTCAGCAGTCACATCATCAATAAATACAAGAGAACCAGTTCCATTGGCAGCCATATATGCCCACGCCATGACACTACCACCACCATGCTTCACTGATGAGGTGGTATGCTTAGGATCATAAACAGTTCCTTTCCTTCTCCATACTTTTCTCTTCCCATCACTCTGGTACAAGTTGATCTTGGTCTCATCTGTTCAGGACGTTGTTCCAGAACTGTGAAGGCTTTTTTAGATGTCGTTTGGCAAACTCTAATCTGGCCTTCCTGTTTTTGAGGCTCACCAATGGTTTACATGTTGTGGTGAACCCTCTGTATTCACTCTGGTGAAGTCTTCTCTTGATTGTTGACTTTGACACACATACACCTACCTCCTGGAGAGTGTTCTTGATCTGGCCAACTGTTGTGAAGGGTGTTTTCTTCACCAGGGAAAGAATTCTTCGGTCATCCACCACAGTTGTTTTCGTGGTCTTCCGGGTCTTTTGGTGTTGCTGAGCTCACCGGTTTGTTCCTTCTTTTTAAGAATGTTCCAAACAGTTGTTTTGGCCACGCCTAATGTTTTTGCTATCTCTCTGATGGGTTTGTTTTGTTTTTTCAGCCTAATGATGGCTTGCTTCACTGATAGTGACAGCTCTTTGGATCTCATCTTGAGAGTTGACAGCAACAGATTCCAAATGCAAATAGCACACTTGAAATGAACTCTGGACCTTTTATCTGCTCATTGTAATTGGGATAATGAGGGAATAACACACACCTGGCCATGGAACAGCTGAGAAGCCAATTGTCCCATTACTTTTGGTCCCTTAACAAGTGGGAGGCACATATGCAAACTGTTGTAATTCCTACACCGTTCACCTAATTTGGATGTAAATACCCTCAAATTAAAGCTGACAGACTGCAGTTAAAGCACATCTTGTTCGTTTCATTTCAAATCCATTGTGGTGGTGTATAGAGCCAAAAATGTTAGAATTGTGTCGATGTTCCAATATTTATGGACCTGTCTGTAAATACTGTATAATAGTAATAATAATGTTGGGCATAAAATTCCAGGATAGTAGAAGCACCCCCCCAAATTACCCCTTTTTGGAAAGTAGACACTCCAGGTATTTGCTAAGAGGCATGGTGAGTATTTTGCCGATCTCTTTTGTTGCCACAAGTTTTTGGAAAATGAAGAAAGAAAATGAAAATATATTTTTTGTTTTCTTTTTTTTTTTCACAACCCTGTGACAAAAAATAATATCTGAAAAATATCACCATGCCTCTTATCAAATTCCCTGGGGTGTCTGCTTTTCAAAAAGGGGTAATTTGGGGGGGGGGGGCTTGTACTATCCTAGCATTTTAGGGCCTGCAAAACTGTGATAGGTAGTGAGAAAGTGACATAAGGAAATATGCCATTGAAAGCCTGAAGCTGGTCATTGGATTTTGGGGGCCTGTATGTGGCTAGGCTGCCAAAAAGTCTCTTCACATGGGGTATCCCCATACTCGGGAGAAGTAGCAGAGGTTGTTTTGGATTGTTATTCCACATATACCCATGACATTTGTGAGCAATATATCATTTAAGTGACAACTTTAAAAAAATAAATAAATTGTTTTGTCATTTTCAAAAAGTGTTTGGTAAAAAATAAAATCTTCCATGGACTCAACATGCCTCTCAGCAAATTCCTTGGGGTTATTGTACTGCCCTAGCATTTTAGCACCTCAAGAAATGTGTTAGGCAGTCAGAAGGTAAAAGCTGCTTAAATTCCAATATATATATATATATATATATATATATATATATATATATATATCATAGTTTGTAGAGGCTAACTTTCACACAAACCAAAAAACCAAAAAATATACACGTATTGGGATTTTTTACCAAAGACATGTAGCAGAATACATTTTGGCCTAAATTTATGACTAAATTTGAGTTTATTGGATATTTTTTCTATAACAGAAAGTAGAAAATGTTGTTTTTCTCTAAATTTTCGGTCTTTTTTCATTTATGTCATAAAAAATAAAAATCCCAGTGATGATCAAATACCACCCAAAGAAAGCTCTATTTGTGTGAAAAAAGGATATAAATTTAATTTGGGTACAGCGTTGCATGACTATGGAATTTCCAGTTGAAATAGAGTAGCGTAGAATAGCAAAAAATGGCCTGGTCAGGAAGGGAGGGTAAACCTTCCGGAGGGCAAGTGGTTATTAGCATAAATGTGCATGCAGGCCATGCACACATGTGTAAACAGTGATTGCACCACAACTATTATGTATTGCTCTCACTCTGATATTTGCTAATTACATACACATGCAGGCCCTATGCTTGCTTATGCGAGTTGATGAAGGGGCTTTTACATTATTTGGAAATTTTATTTTAATTTTGTTTTAATTTTTTAAACACTTTTTTATTTAACTTGCCCCTATGTGATAGTATGGGCTGGTAAGATCGGAGGTCTTTATGGAGACATGTAGCCATGAGCTTGTTTTAACCACTTTAAGTCCAGGACATTTTAAAAAAGCTAAAGGACAGCAAGCGATTAAACAAGGAGCTGCTATGGTATATGAATTATATTTGTGACGCACACTGTATTCAAATTGGGATAAGAATGAGAGGTATGAGGGTCACAATAATATCTCAGGAGCCTATATACACAAAACATCTGGTGCATTAAACCCCACCAATAAACAGGTCACACTCTGTGTGTTGCAAAGCTACACTATATTGCCAAATGTATTGGGATGCCTGCCTTTACACTCACACAAACTTTAATGGCATCCCAGTCTTAGTCCGTAGGGTATTGAATTGGCCCACCCTTTGCAGCTATAAAAGCTTCAACTCTTCTGGGAAGGCTGTATACAAGGTTTAGGAGTGTGCCTAAGGGAATGTGTGACCATTCTTTCAGAAGCGCAGCACTCTGTGCAGGCTAGTCAATTTCCTCCACCCCAAAACTCACTCTTCCATGTATTTATGGACCTTGTACAGTCACGATCTCCAAGCTGTTCCCACAAAGTTGGAAGCATAAAATTGTCCAGAGTGTCTTGGTATGCTGATGCCTTAAGAGTTACCTTCACTGGCACTAAGGGGCCAAGCCCAACCCCTGAAAAACAACCCCACACAATAAACCCCCCTCCACCAAACTTTACACTTAGCACAATGCAGTCAGGCAAGTACAGTCGCCAAACCCAGACACATCCATCGGATTGCCAGACAGAGAAACGTGATTCATTACTCCAGAGAACACGTCTCCACTGCTCTAGAGTCTGTGCTAATCTGAAGGCCACATGCAGTTTGGAGGTCTTTAACTATTGACTCTGCAGACAGTTGGCGACTTCTGCACACTGTGCGCTTCAGCATGTGCTGACCCCGCTCTGTCATTTTATGTGGCCTAACACTTCGTGCCTGAGTTGCTGTTTTTCCCAGTTGCTTCCGTTTTGTTATAATACCATGAAGAGTTGACCGTGGAATATTTAGTAGCAAGGACATTTCATGGATGGACTTATTGCACAGGTGGCAACCTATCACGGTACCATGCTTGAATTCACTGAGCTCCTGAGAGCAACCCATTCTTTCACAAATGTTTGTAGAAGCAGTCTGCGTGCTTAGGTGCTTGATTTTATACACTTGTGGCCATGGAGTTGATTGGAAGACCTGAATCCAATGATTTGCAGGGGTGTCCCAATACTTTTGGCAATATAATGTATTTACTAGTGAAATAAAGGCTACTTTTTATTTTGTACTGTATTGCTAAAATACAAATGAAAACAAAACTTGAGTATAAATAGTAAAAAAAAAGGATTAATAAAAGGTAGAAAATTTAATTGCTAAGCGAAGGAGTGGATAATAAGGGTAGATAGGTACAATTTTTATTAAAATATAGGATAGTTTTATAGCTTGCCAGATTGCTTCATCTGACATTATTTGCAGATAAGGAAACTGCACATAAAAGAACCAATTAAATAATACAGTGCAATATTATTGTAACAATGTATTTATAAGTAAATCTCGCAAACAGTGTTTGCATGTTTTATTTATACAGGAGCCGTTCTAGGGCTCCTGAACACGGATGCTTACTGGTTCCTGTTTGCTGAGGTGTAAAATCCCTAGCGATTTTGGGTGCCTGGGGAGTATCACGTGCCACGTACAGCTGCCAATGCAAGTGAATGGCTGTACACAGCCATGCTTGGGTAAATGACGGTGGCTTTGGATCAACATTTACCCGTGCATGCCTGTATATCCTATCTTCCAAACACGAAAGTGTCGCGTCTGTGGGGATGTGATCTATAAGCATGCACAGGTAAACACCAATGCAGAAACCATTGGCATCTACCTAAGCACAGCTACAGACATTCACTTGCATTGGCAGCTGCACACAGCACATGGGGTCTCTGGGCATGGAAAATGCCAGGGATTTTATGCCTCAGCACACATGAGCTAGTAAGTGTCTGTGTGCAAACAGTCAGCTAGATAGACAGGAAATGGAGAGTAGATTACAGCTCTAGATGTGGCCAGGTAAAGAGTGATTGGGTTTCTTGGCCAAGAAAAAGTGTGTGGGTTCACAAGTGACCATTTAAATTCAATTGTTGCATCTGGCTAGGAAGACACAGGTGCTTCATTAAAGGCTTGTTCACACCAGGTGCAGTTTGGGAATGTGCGCAAAATAGCATATTGTCCTGCACCGCATAAAAATGCACTACCTTCTGTGTGTGCCATTAAGGCTTTAAACTCATGTAAATGTGCCTAAACGCTAGACGCATTGAGCACTTGAGAGTTAATTTATTTCAATGGCTAGAATAAATTTATTTATTCTGGCCAATAAAATTAATTAACGCCCAAACACTTGATGCTTGTAAACGCGATACATACTTTTACAGGTGTCAAGATTAGAAGGAGTTGCCAGTGTGTATGAGGCCAAATTGTTAATAGCACACCCTGCAATCTGGCAAACCTGTGTGCATTCACGGCTACCAAAATGCATGGTACCGCAGTACTATATGGTTTGGTGCAGTGTGATTTTAAAAATTGTGCCTGCAGTACTTTTTGGGTGTTCCCATGCATATGGCAGCTCATTGAATTGCCCTAAACATGGCGAGCAGAAATGTGCAAGAAATGCACGCGTTTAAACACATCTTTATGATGTGAACAAGCCCTAAAAGCTGAGACTCTTAGTGTATAGGGGGCGATCCCTACCATTTTTTCTTGTAATTTGATAATTATATCTCACACTAGAAACAAATCCTAAGGTCCTTTTGGTGCTGACTATACATTTTTTCAGTAATGGAGAGCATTCATCATTTGATAAGTCATCAAAATATAGTGACATTATTATTATTATTATTATTATTATTATTAAGGCGTGGAAAAGTCATCTCTATATATTACCACATGGTCTTGCAACCCTGTTGGAGTGAGGGTCCCAGCCTAGGTAGCAATTCAGTGATATGAAGGATATCTAGATCAAAGTAAAGACAATATCTAATGATGTGGTAGATCATGCTAGAGATGTTAACCCCTTCCCAGCCAGTGTCTTTAGTACATTGACAGTGTATAGTATTATCACTGGTCAATGCATTAATGTCAATGATGATGTCAATGGCAGTTAGTCAGTTCCCACAAAGTGTCAGTTGGTGTCAGCTTGCCCACTCCAATATTACAGTCCCACTCTAAGTTGCTGATCACCGCCAGTACTAGTATAAAAAAATAAAGACAATTCTAGAAAATATCTCACAGTTTGTAGACACTTTAACTTTCATGCACATCAATTACTATACATTTATTAAGATTTTCTTTTACTGAAGATTTTACCGATGTAGCAGAATACATTTTGGCCTAAATTTATGAAGAAATTGGAATTTTTTTTCATTGGATATATTTTATAGCAGAAAGTATAAATATATCTGCTACACTGGCTCCCGACACCCGGCATCTTCCTCTGTCCTCTCTTTCTCCCCTTTGCTGCCCCTCCCCTCAGCTGAAGGATCATTTGTGACGTGGCGACATCCCACATTGTGCATCACCCAGGCGCCCCTAGGTGGCTGCCTAGTTTGCCTAGAGGAAGCACTGGCCCTTTATATATGGGATAGACAATAAAATGGAAACACTACATAATTTGCAGGTGTGAAAGTAACAACATGTTTCATGCTGAAAGCTGTAGTGACGTAACATTATTTTGCTTCAGCTGCGTGATGAGACACCAAGATAACAGATGGGAAGCCTCACTTTTGTCATTCACTGCGTGCGCTGCTAGTGATACGGAGTAAAGTCAGAGCTTACTGAGCTTCAAAGAGGGCAAATTGTTGGTGCCTGCTTAGCTGGTGCCTCTGTGACTGAAGTTGCCAGTTTATTTGTCATGTTCCGAGGTATAATATCAAAGGTTATGACGGCATATACAGTTGCTGGGAACATACATCGTCTGATAAGCATAAGCGCAGTTTACATGGTCAACTGACCGAAAGAGACAAAAGGACATTGCGCAGGATTGTGACCTGGGATAAGGAAACAACTGCTACAAAAGTGACTGCAGAGCTTAAGCAAAGTCCCATGAAGGCGTGAAATGTCATCACTTTCACACCTGCAATTCATGTTGTGTTTTCATTTTTTTGTCCAGCCCCTGTCTATATATATATATATATATATATATATATATATATATACATACACACACACACTGTATGTACTGTATATATACACCATGTTAATGATGTATGCAACCATTTTTATCATTTATTTTACAATGATCATTCCTGTGATAATACAACATATGTTGTTGTTGCTAGGTGATATAATTTACTGCAATGTGAAATTCTTGCTTGGTATTAGATTCAATATTAGACTCAATGCAAGGTTACTTTAGCTCCATTTGTCATTTTCTCTAATGATATTTTTCTTCTAAAATGTTCTGATGTTCTTCTCTGCAATAAGGGCCGGTTCACACTACAGAAACACAGTCCAGATGTGTTCCGAATGCATTTCTGCATGCACGTTTTTGACGCATTATTGGTGTGTTCTGGTGCATTTTTGATGCATTTTTGACACGTTCTGGTGCGTTTTCGATGAGTTCCAGTTCATGTTTTTTCCACTCTCTTTTCTACAATTTAAATAGGGACATGTGCGTTCCAGAGCATTCCAGTGCTTTTTTTTATGTGTTTTACTCCATTCCAATACAGTTCTATGCTGGAAAAATGCAGTTTGTTAAATTTTTTTTCCCTGCATCCAGAATGCACTGAAACTGCAAGCACTGATGTGAACTATGACATTGACAACCATATCACCTACTTTCTGTACGTTTTGGATGCAGAAAAAATGCAACTGAAACGCATGTAGTGTGAACCAGCCCTTAAAGTCTGTGTCAGGACACTTGTAATGAAAATTGTGGCTGTTACTCAACTCTGCCAGCACAGAGCAAGAAAAATATGCAAGTACTATGCGCAATGAGGTTCCAAAGGAATATATAGATAGACTTCCAGTTTTTCCTCAGCAGCCGACGTGCGGGCAGTTTTCTGCCAGTTGTATGACATCACATCTGGTTCCGGGACACATGACTTCCAATGAATTCGCCATGTGAATGACTCCAGTGGCCATAATCCACACACTCCTTCCACTGTCCTGGGGCTCCTGGGGGTGTAACCTACGGTTGGGTCCAGGATCATGTGTCATCCTCCAGCTTCTGGGAATATGTGTTTCTCTTCTCCACTGGAGACAACAGATCAGGTCTGGGTGTAAGAACTGGAAACAGCTTTTTCACTGAAAGGAAATAGTATTTTAAAGCCTTTTTGAGTAAAAAAATAAACCAGTCACAAAGCATAACATAAAGGAGTATAGTCAATAATAAAAGTAGGTGCAGCGCTAAAAACAAAATAAAATATTTCTCTGAAGGATAAATATAAATATCAGTGGTCAAACAGATATACCACAAAGTGAATAGTGCATTGAGTCTATAAAAGGTGCTGAGAGCACGTACAAGGTTCTCATCCCAGGGTGATGGTAGTAAGGTAGAGGGGATCCTGGAAAAAACAAATAGAGTGCGCACTCACCAGAAGTGCGTTAAAATAACGCATGTAAGGAAGTAGCTGTGCAAGATCTCTCCGGCATCAGGGTTCTGGTCAGGTCGCACTGCGTCCTATCCTCTGTCTCACCGCAAGAAGAGATGGCCAAGTAGCATCCGAACGTGTGAGCGTCAGGGAACTCCTTGGTCCAAAAAAGTGCTGTGGGAGATGGTGCTCTCATAGAGAGCCCAATGAAGGACGCCACATAGTGTAGTATTGTTTGACTTACGTTTAATAGTCAAAAACAGGGGGTAAACAAAAAAGTACTGACCATAAGTAGTTGGCCACATACAGTGGCTAGATGTCCATAGGCTGTAGCCCCCCCCTTTAGGGGGGGCTACAGCCTATGGACATCTAGCCACTGTATGTGGCCAACTACTTATGGTCAGTACTTTTTTGTTTACCCCCTGTTTTTGACTATTAAACGTAAGTCAAACAATACTACACTATGTGGCGTCCTTCATTGGGCTCTCTATGAGAGCACCATCTCCCACAGCACTTTTTTGGACCAAGGAGTTCCCTGACGCTCACACGTTCGGATGCTACTTGGCCATCTCTTCTTGCGGTGAGACAGAGGATAGGACGCAGTGCGACCTGACCAGAACCCTGATGCCGGAGAGATCTTGCACAGCTACTTCCTTACATGCGTTATTTTAACGCACTTCTGGTGAGTGCGCACTCTATTTGTTTTTTCCAGGATCCCCTCTACCTTACTACCATCACCCTGGGATGAGAACCTTGTACGTGCTCTCAGCACCTTTTATAGACTCAATGCACTATTCACTTTGTGGTATATCTGTTTGACCACTGATATTTATATTTATCCTTCAGAGAAATATTTTATTTTGTTTTTAGCGCTGCACCTACTTTTATTATTGACTATTGCAAGGAGGATTGGTTGCCTTTTTGGTGTTCTAGCTGCTTGTGCTCTTGTACCTGTAGCGCTCGCTATACTCTTTTTCACACATAAAGGAGTATAGTACTACAAAGAAATAAAAACGTGTGAGACGTCAACTGGGCTTTAATGTAATCCCACCTAGAGAGTGAGTCCACCCCCTGGGGCACCACCATAATGGCGCATGTACATAATCTGCGCATGCGCGCATCATTATCCAAGCATCCACAAAGATAGGGAAGGTTTTGGACTTACCTGGGAGCAGTCTTTGAACACGTGTTGGAAGCCATGCACATGCACATATGCCTGGAAGATGTGCTTTAGGGCTCTCTCAGGACCAGGGGTGGACTGACCATTTAGGAATTCGGGCACTGCCCGAGGGTCTGGGGTCAGTAGAGGGCCCCATGAGATGCCCCTGGTACCTCTCATAGACTTTTTTGGGTGTGGTTTGAGTGTGGTCGAGGACACAGGGGCCCCATGATCCCCTATTGCCCGGGGGCCCCATGAGTTGTCAGTCTGCCCCTGCTGAGGACCCTAGGCTTGTGTCAAATCTGCGCATGTGCAGGGGGCAGTGAGGAATTCTTGCTTAGATGCAAATAAAGCACTGTTACAAAAAAACCCTTCTATTTGTAAGAGAGGGAGGAGACACCTCAACATGCCTTTTAGGGTGAAGGTCCACTTTAACTCTAGGCATGAAAACTTTTATTTAAATACAGTGCGTTGAGAAAGTATTCATACCCCTTGAAATTTTCCACATTTTGTCATGTTACAACCTAAAAGGTAAATATATTTTATTTGCATTTTTGTGACAAACCAACACAAAGTTTATTGTTCTCTGATTAATGCTCTCCTTGCCCGACCTGTCAGTTTAGATGGACGGCCATGTCTTGGTAGGTTTGCAGTTGTGCCATATTCTTTCCCATTTCAGATGATGGATTGAACAGTGCTCCTTGAGATATTGAAAGTTTGGGATTTTTTTTATACCCTAAATCTGCTTTAAATTTCTCCACAACTTTATCCCTGACCTGTCTGGTGTGTTCTTGGCCTTCATGATGTTGTTTGCTCACTAATGTTCTCTAACAAACCTCTGAGGGCTTCACAGAACAGCTGTATTTATACTGAGATAAAATTACACACAGTTAGACTCTATTTACTATTTAGGTGATGTCTGAAGGCAATTGGTTCCACTAGATTTTAGTTAGGGGTATCAGAGTAAAGGGGGCTGAATACAAATGCATGCCACACTTTTCAGATATTTATTTGTAAAACATTTGAAAACCATTTATCATTTTCCTTCCACTTCACAATTATGTGTCACTTTGTGTTGTTCCATCACATAAAATCCCAATAAAATTTAAATAAGTTTTTGGTTGTAACATGACAAAATGTGCAGAATTTCAAGTGGTATGAATACTTTTTCAAGACACTGTATATTCCTCAATAGCCACAAAAGATATAAATTCTCAAATGTCTTTGCAAACCCAGTTATTGCCTTTTAAAATAGCAGTGACCTCATCACTGTTCTTTACATACCCTGCACAGAGAGCAGAGCTGTGGGAGGGACACAGAAGGCTCCTCTCACCACTGGCTGCCGGGAGAAAGCTACAAGAGGAGGCAGACCGGTCATCCCGAGCAAGGAGAGAGAGCAGTAGGTATCATTTACTGGGCTTGCAGAGCATTATGTCTGCAGCATGTGTACATACACATCCTTTGCAGCTTAAAGTGTTACTAAACCCAGGATCCTGCATTCACTATATCTGATCTCCCAAAGTACACAGAACATTGAAATGCAATTTTTTTAGTAAATATAAACTGCTAAATACCTTTTCTCATCAGCAGTATATAGCAGTCTTGAGCCTTCTATTAGTGTCCAGCAGAGTACTGGTTAAAGCTTGTAGATGGAGTTTTCATTATCCCCTGATTGTCCTATGAGGCTGCATAACCTCTGACCCTCTGTCTGGACAGTGCTGATTGGCCCTGTGCCAATCACATTCACCCACCCCCCAAAAAAAACCTCTCTATCAATACACACCAAACTGCTATCTGCTGATAGTACAGAGCACACACACTCTCCCAAGAAAAAAAAATCTCTAGCACTCACCAAACTGAGAATATGCAACTTGCCCCCAAGGCTCTGTTCTATCAGTAGATGGATTGGGGAAAGGAGAAGAAGGGGAGGATCAGAAAAGACAGGATCAAAAATCCTTTTTACACAATGCAGAGGATTAACCCCCTAGATTACTAATATTATTATTATACAGGATTTATATAGTGCCGACAGTTTGCTCAGCGCTTTACAATATAAGGGAGACAGTACAATTACAATACTTTCAGTACAGAAGGAATAGGAGGGCCCTGCTCGTGGAGCTTACAATCTAAAGGAAGGGGGAGGTGATACAAAAGGTGATAGCTGCGGGGAATGATCTGGCGGAGGTGATTAAAGTACAGTTCTTAGGTGGAGGTGGGGTAGGCTTCCCTAAAGAGGTGAGTTTTCAAAGATCGCCTAAAGGCAGACAGGGTGGGGGCTGACCGGACATGCTGTGGTAGGGAGTTCCAGAGGATGGGAGAGGCTCTGGAGAAGTCCTGGAGGCGAGCGTGGGAGGAGGTGATGAGAAGCTAGAGAGGAGGATATCATGGGAGGAGCGGAGTTGGCGATTTGGGCGGTATCTGTGGATGAGGTCAGCGACGTAGCTAGGGGCAGTGTTGTGGATGGCTTTGTAAGCTGTGGTTAGTGTTTTGAATTTTATACGTTGGGTTAGTGGAAGCCAGTGGAGGGATTGGCAGAGAAGGGCAGCAGTCACTGATCGGTTGGTAAGGTGTATGAGTCTAGCAGCAGAATTCATAATAGACTGAAGGGGGGATAGATTGCATAGTGAGTATAACAAGCATGCTTTACTGCATATACAGACTGAATTTACTGTTGTGAGTTTAGCAACACTTTAAGATAGAGGGTGGGTCACCTGGTGATCGCTAAAACCATGGCTCAACCGCCTGTTTTTACTGCCCCCCAATTACAAGCGTAAATGAGCCATAACTGACCTCCATGTGCATCTCCACAGGCTGCCTGTACCCCGTGTAGGTCTCTGCTCTCTGCCAACAGCCAATCACCTGTCTCCTGGCCTTGTGGCCAATCAGGTTCCTTCTTGCCATGAAGGCCAATGAAATATCCTCCTGCCTCAGGTTTGCGGGGGATGGGTCCTATTCAGTAGCAGCATTAGCCAATGAGGGCACTGTCCAGCCTTCTATCTCCTCTGACTGTCCATCAAAGAGGAGAGAAGAGGGGAAAAAAAGTCCTTGCTGCTTTCATTGTCAGCACCTCTGGGCAGAATGTAAAGAATCCAGCTGGTACTAAATTCTAATCTATTTTTTTTTTTTTCAATTTAAAGCCTAAGTTAAAAAAAGAAACAAAAGCACAAGGGATGTTACTTACTATCAGTGTGTCCTATAGGCAGAGGTAGGCAGGGGTTAATATAACTAAATAGGGGACTTGTGACAAGCACTCATCAAGAGTGCTGCATTATTCCTGCTCTTTCTGCCCCCCTCCACCATTCATAGAAGACATACTATGGCTTCTATGAAAGAAACAGGAGCTATGACTGGAAGAGGAGGACCTTTCATTCATCCACCCCTCCTCCATGTATATTACAATTAGGCTTACAAAAAATGCAGGTGTACTGATCATCATATCCTGAACTGAGCAAGGAACCTTTCTGATCACCCCTCTCACCATCCCTAAAATAAACTATTGGTTCCTTGTAATTTTGTATTGCTTTTTTCAAATGATAATTTGCCTTTCAACAGGTGTCCAACCACATTGCACTCCCACCACATGTACAAAGCAGTCAATCAAAGAGAAGAAATTGTAGAGAAAAGCATTTGTCTTTTGTGTCAGTATGGATGTTCTGTATATTGTATATCATCATCGTGCTGAGTAGGGAGACATCAATTGGATTTCACTGCAACTGCACCCTTATTAATAAAGAACAGGAAGGGTCTCTGTTAAAACAAAGATTCGCCATCCACCAATGCAGTTCCATTTAGCTTCCAGAAGAACACTTGTGAAGTCCTCCATTCTCCCTTTGATACACATATGCCTGTAAGTTCTTTCATTGTGTTTAATAAAGTCACATAGATAGCTAGATCACTTTTAAATGTATTTAATGTGATTTGTAGGTAGCTGTTTGCAAGAAATGTGTTCTTTGTATGCATTTGTAATAGACATGTGTATAAACATATTGTAATTTCAGTTTATATGATTATATTGCAGATATACAGAACTATTTCACAGAATAGGGGATCATGGGGCCCCTTTGTCCTTGCCCAAACTCAAAAAAGCCTATGAAAAAGGTACCAGGGGCATCTCATGGGGCCCCCTACTGACCCCGGGCCCTCGGAAAGTGCCCGACTTTCCAAATGGTCAGTCCGCCCCTGTGCAAAACACCTATGCATCCCCATGTGCGCAAACACAGCCCTCACCAGGGCGTATGCTATAGTATGCCTGTGTGAGTGAGGCCTTAACAATAATTCAGCAAAAATAACACTAATGTAGTACTACCCCCTTAGGAGTCGCTGAAGTTTGGGTCCCCTATAGTCCTGCACATCCAGGCAACACAAATTTCCTCATTTGAACTTGCATCCAGGAGACAGTAACAAATCATTGAGCTGTTTTGAAGTTTCATTAGGGGAATTGAACTTGGATGGGTTAAGGGGTGTATGCTATGCCCAAAGGTAATGGCAACAGAGGACAAACTCCTTAGCAACTATGTACAAGTCTTTACAGCAAAAAGTCTCTTTTGGAGATCTAGCCAGCATCTCTGGTTGTACCACACCATACCCCAGATTCTCTTAATCCAGCTGTTCTGGGTGAATCCCTGGGCAGGGGATCCAGTGCCTGCCACTGCAGTGTGAACAGTCCTGGGTAAAAAGCTAATCCAGTTTCCACCAAAGTGCCTCTTTCCCCTTACTGGCCCAGGGGGTGCAGGTTTACTCGGTCAGTCCTTCTGTGCTGCTGGTAGGTTGGTGGCTGCTACCAGGCCTGCTACCTGTGCCGCTCCTTCCCTGCTGCACAGGTGGTCCTTGCACTGGGCGCTGGTGAAGTCCCAAGCTTTCCTCCCTTCAAGGTCTCCTGCCTGAAGGTGAGCCCCTCTATTTCTGGGCCCCCTCCCAGGCTCCTGCTCTCCAGCCTCACTTCCTCATCTTCCACCTGAACTTTCCTGCTGCTCAGCAGGCTCTCTCACTTTTAAGGGCTGTCCTAGCCCCATGCCAAGCCTCCGGTTGGGGATTGATCAGGATCCCTCAAGAGTGCAGACTGGCCACTCCTCATTCCCTCCCACTGCTTCTACAACTTTCTCCAAAGTTATAGGGCAAGCTGGAAATCCCAAAGAACTGGTCTGCAGAGCCTCTCAGCTCTGACCAAAATTATACCCTGCTAGCTATCACACCCAGGCTCTTACTCAGCCCTCCTAACTAATAATAGAACTCTAGCTCCCCCTAGCTACCTAGGAGGGTGCTACATTAACATCTGACATGAGACAAAGCATATCTCTCTATAGTGTTTACCTTATTCCTCTGCTATCTGCATGAGTCGCTTTTGACAAGTTTTCCAGACACCAACAGAAAAAAGGTGACGGGGGAGTGAGCTCCAGCACACAGCCTGTGATTGACAGCCTCAGCTCTGTTCCTGTATGCTGTGTGAAGTGGGTGTGTCTCTTCCCTCCAATCAGCTCTCAATGAGCTCTGCAGAGTGTAACTTCAGCTCCCTGCCCCCTGCTTTCTGGAAGCGTAGACAGGCTGTATAAATTCAGCACTTTGAACTTCTGTAGAAAAGAGAAGGTACAACTTATGTAGGATTTTTTTCATCTCTATATATCGCCTGAGGCCAGTCACTTCACTGGGTATATGTAAGTGTTAACAACCACTCTAAGCCAAATTTAGAGGTATCGCTTTTTCATTCACTTTCTGACTAAGAGTTATGTTTTCATGGGATAAGACCAACATTGGTGCTTATTGCAAATATCTATAAAGGGTACTTTTGCACGGGCATTCCGCTTTTTTCATCAGTTCAGTTACATTCTCCAAGAAAAAACAGTTCAGTTCACATCAGTTTTTCATCAGTTTGCATCAGTTTTTATCAGTTCACATCAGTTTTTTTTATCAGTTTTTATCAGTTTACATCCATTTTTCATCAGTTTACATCAGTTTTCATCAATTCATATCCGTTTTTCATCAGTTTACATCAGTTTCTGTCTGTTAATATCCGTTTACATGTGTTTTTTCCTTTTACATCAGTTTTTCATCCATTTACAACCATTTTTTCGCTGTTTCGGTTTTTTAACGGAAGAAAAGTAGTGTTTTCTTACATTCAAAAAATGGATGTTAACGGACATTAACCACTTGCCCTCCTGAGGATTTACCCCCTTAATGACCAGGCCTCTTTTTGCTACTCGGCGCTGCACTAATTCAACTGATAATTGCGCGGTCATGCAATGCTGCACCCAAATGAAATGTATGTCCTTTTTTTCACACAAATAGAGCTTTCTTTCGGTGGTATTTTATCACCTGTGCGCTTTTTATTTTTCACGCTATAAACAAAAAAGACCAAAAATTTTGAAGAAAAACAATATTTTTTACTTTCAGCTATAAAAAATATATAGTAAACTCAAAGTTAGTTATAAATTTAGGCCAAAATGTATTCTGCTTCATGTTTTTGGTAAAAAAAATCCCAACAAGTGTATATTGATTGCTTTGTGTGAAAGTTATAGCGTCTACAAACTATGGTATAGATACTGCAATTTACGCCATTTTTTTGCTATACAGTGCTGCGCTAGTTTAACTGACAATTACGCGGTCATGCAATACGGTACATAAATGAAATTTATGTCCTTTTTTCCACACAAATAGAACTTTCTTTCGGTGGTATTTAATCGCCTGTGCGTTTTTTTATTTTTTGAGCTATAAAATAAAAAGGCTGACTTTTTGCTATAAAACATGTCCAGTAAAAAAAATGTAAAAATCTAATTTCGTCATAAATTTCGGCCAAAATGCATTCTGCGACATGTCTTTGCTAAAAAAAAAACCCAATACGTGTAAATTAATTGGTTTACGTGAAAGTTATAGTGTTTACAAATGGCGGTAAAGATACTGGGATTTTAAATTTTTTTTTTCATACTAATAATGGCGGCAATCAACGACTTTTGGCGGCGATCAGCAACTTATGGCGGGACTGCGGCGGACATTCTAACACTGGGGGGGAACTGACTTGGGGTCACTGACATCCCCAGTGACACCAATACAGTGATCAGTGCAAAAAAAAAAAACACTGACACTGTACTATTGGCACTGGGGAGGAAGGGGTTAACTTTTGTATTTACTGAAAGGGTTAACTGTGTGAGGGGAGTGTTTTACTAGGGGGCGGGGGTGTGTACTGCATGGGGGACACGCTGATCGGGAGATATAAACTTTTCTCTCCAGCTCAGCATGTCAGGAGCTGACAGGGAACTGACAGAAAGCAGAGCTACTGCAGCCCTGTTTTCTGTCAGTGATTGCCGCTAATCGGCGGGACACAGCCGGTAACGACCGGCTGTGACTTGGCGACTGACATCCGCAGCCGTGATCGGCGGGACAGGTAGGGCGGTGGCGCGCCTCACGCGCGCCCCCTACCTGTTTTACAAACACACGTTTTAAAACGTGGTTTTGCCCAGCCGTGCCGCCCTGCCAACGTATTTCTGCAGTGGCTGGGCGGCATGTGGTTAAACAGATGATTATCTGTTTACATCCGCTAGTCCATAGAAATACATGGGTGTCCGTTATTCATCCATAAAGACAGATGAGAAATGGACATATGGAACACCCGTGTGAAAGAGGTCTAACAGTTTTTAGTTGTATTTTTTTATTGCCTTTTTAGGCAGCTGCAACTTGGCCTCCATCCAGTAGGTGGCACCTTACCATTTATTCTTTTGAAGAACAATGCTCCTTTAGAGGCTCCATAGTTGTCAAAAGAGGTTGCAGGTGTCTGATTTGAGAGCGCCCAGAGCATTTGGATAGGTTAGGGATAGAGACCCAGGGAGAGTATAGAGAGCATGCAGAGATTCCCAATTGAGTAGGGACCATGCAGGGACTATTTTTGATCACAGTGGACATTCCAGCATCTGAACCAGCACAGGTTCTCTTCAGAAGGATAGAGTGGTGCTACAGTACTCTATAGTTCACCACCCCTCCAGCAGAAGTTGTCTGGTACAACAGGCCAGTCTAGTAATACTACTACTCTGTAATACTGTGCCATTACTGGCTGTCATACTGGAATCTGTGTGAAGAATTACAATATCAGTGTCTAGAGAACTGTCTGCAGTCCACGCCAAGGACTGGAGTCTCTCTCAGATTGGGTTCCTCAGTCCTAAGCCCTACCACATATACTTGCTGTTTACTGTCATGATGTTGAAATTAGGGCCCATTTACACCAGGTTGTTGAGATAACAAACGTGTTACCTTGTGCTTTACCGCCACACTTGTTAACACACATTAAATGCGTCGCTGAGCTGCAGTATCATGCAATGTGAATGGCTTGAAAAAACACATGCGCACTGCATCCTACAGCGGCGTGACGCACAGTGTAAAAGTGCATTTTACTGTGCTACAATAAGATGCAAACAGTACTTTTTTGTGTGTTGAGGTGCATTGCAGCCCATTCATTGTCAATGGGCTGCCTAGCACCGTTTGTTGCAATGCACACCAGTGCACAAAACCACATGCACTGCACATGCATGATCTCCTTGGGGAAGTCAAATGATGTAGTGCCATAATGCGTTGGGGCGGAGCCTGTGATGTGATTCTGCAAATGCGAAAGTGCCACAAGTGATCTTTCTTATAGAGGAGATGCTGATCTCTTTGATCTTAAGAAAAAAAGAACAAATCGGCGCTGGGAGTGGACCAAACTAATAAAATTCTAAATATGATGGATGGTCAATATAAAATATAAAAGAGGTAGGGATTGGGGATATATGTAAAAAATGATAATAAAAATCAATAATCATACAATAAAAGATAATGCAATAAAAAATTACAGATAAGACATAAAAGTCCACAATCCAGGGATCCGAAGTGGTGTATGGCAGGTGAAGGCAGCTTCCCATACAGCGAAGCAGTACTCTGCAGGATAAAAATGGACAGAAGGGGGCGCCAATCTAAGTGTAGAGGGTTATTATTTTATTAATAACATAGGGTGTTAAAACTACTCACAAACATGAGGAGTAAGAAAGCATTGTAAGGTAATCCGTAAATCCACCAGCGGTGTGGGTCCTGGTCGTTCAGGATGAACAAGGAAGACAGGGACTCGGCGGGCGACCAATGGCAGAGCAGGAAAAATGGTAGGGTCTGAAGAAGAAGCAACTGCTTCGAAACGCGCCACTTGACATTTTTCCTGCTTTGCCATTGGTCGCCCGCCGAGTCCCTATCTTCCTTGCAGTCCACACTGGTTTCAGCGCCATTTTCAAACACACTGCTGCTGACAGCTGATGGCTCCATCCCCATTCATCCTGAACGACCAGGACCCACACCACTAGTGGACTTATGGCTTACTATAGGATTACCTTACCATGCTTTCTTACACCTCATGTTGATGAGTTTTAACACCCTATGTTATTAATGAAATAATAACCCTCTACACTTAGATTGGCGCCCCCTTCTGTGCGTTTTTATCTCTTTGATCTTAAAGCTTGCTTCACATATATGCATTTTCCGTTTGATGCTTTCTCCAGGTTTTTCTGCAGTTTGTTTTGCATTTTTCTATAGGCATTTTTACCGCATTTGCGTTTTGCTCAGCTCTTTTCTTTTTTTGTTAAAGTGGAATTTTTTTTGTTGCTGGGCAGAATGAAAATGCAAAATGAGGCAAAAACATGGCAAAAACGCTCTACCATGCATTTCAGCAGCTTCTCCATTGAACTCTATTATATCAAAAGGCTGCTTTTTGCTTTTAAAAAAGTCCCTGACCCTTTCCAAAAATGCAGAAGCTCAAAAAAAGAATAGATGTGAACATGTTCCATAGGAAACCATGTTAAATGGACTGTAGTGCGTTTCTGCAAAAAGCACTAAAAAATGCATTGATGTGAACGGAGCCTAAAAGAGCAATATTATGTGGTTTAAAGTGGTCATACCTGAGTGCTCAGTTTTAAGTGCACATATAAATGTGGGTGTACTTAAGCTTTTAATAAAAGTAGAGAACTGTAAAGCAGAAAGCACTATAATGTCTTTTTATATTTCGAACTGCAGTATATATTCTCTGGATTCTCTGGCATACAGGTCATTTACCTTCTGCTAACTTGAGGATTTCCCAAGGGTGGATTCCTAAATCCGTAGATAACCACAAGAGATGTTTTGAAGGCGGCTAAGACCTACAGTGTATATGGATGTTGGTCCATGAATGCAGGTGAGCGCACAGAGTGAAAGGTAGTGGTGATCGCAGAGTGAATATATATGAGAAGCTAGCACATCGGGTGGCACATTTAATTCATTCTAGTTGATGCAGAGTAATTCAGAATATTGATTTATTTCTTTGCACATAAGGACTGAAGAAGGAATTTTGTTACGGTGTGGACTTTTTGTGATGGACACAATTTGTTGATGAACACATTTTTAGCAAAGTGGTTATATTTCATATAAGCTTGCACTGAGGGTGTATATATCCCCAATATGAGTGTGTACCAGGGGCGGACTGACCATTCGAGCACTCGGGCACTGCCTGAGGGCCTGGGGTCAGTAAGGGGTCCCATGAAATGCCCCTGGTAACTTTTTTATAGGCTTTTTTGAGTGTGGGCAAGGACACAGGGGCCCCATAATCCCCTTTGGCCCAGGGGCCCCTTGAGTTGTAAGTCCGCCCCTGGTGTGTACACATTTCATGGTATATTATTGCGCTGCACTAAAAAGATATACACAGTACATTCACTGCAGCACACTGCCTTGTGGTGTGAATAGGTCCTAATATGGTTGCTAAGGCTCCATGTACACTGCAGCTGATAAACTCACTTTCAGGAGCTTTTCTGCATTTTTTTCAGCAGCCCCTGAACTCTCCCAAATGTTTTCCTATGTGTTCATGTACAATATTTTGTTTACAGTCATTTACAGGCAGTTGAGTTTACAGTCATTTTTTTGAACGCAGCAAACTTGCGTTCAGGAGTAGATTTTATCAGCATTTCAAATGCCAAACATTTGCGTTTGGCAATTTTTTTTAACTCTTCCATTACCAGATGCTGTCCAGAGCATTTTTTCATCGTGAAAAATGCATGCAAAGCATTTTCCCGGTACTCAAATGGACCTGGCACACCATACTTTGAGGTTTTGCATGAAAGAAAATATGTTAGACACTGCTGCAATAAGTTCTGCACAGAAATGAGCTGGAACACATCCAAACACCACAAAAACAAACAGCTAATCTCAACAAATACCGCTCTCTCTGTTTCTGCTCTCTCTATTTCTCTCAAAATGTCTGAAATAGTTAATTCTTTACTGTTTTTTAGTGCATTCTGGGCATTTTGGAAGGTCTCCTGAGCTTATCTTTAAAAAACGCTTCTAAACGCAAACACTCATAAACGAGCATAAACGTGTTATGCAAACGCAGCTAAACAGATGTTTTTTAACCAACGTTTTCCAGCGGTCAGTTTCCATCGTTCAGAAGTGTCCCTTGTACATGGAGCCTAAGGGTCCATGCACACTGGGCTTAAAAATCACTGCTTCTACAGGAGTTTTGTGTTTTGCCTGTAGAAGCAGTTCAATGTTATCCTAGGTGTCCATGCACATTAGGACATTTAGAGGCACATTTTAAGCTCAGCGTTTAGAGGCAGAAAAAAAAAACCCTGCTAGCTTGCGTCTTTGATTGAGATTTTCTGGCAGATAAAATGCTAAACACTCTGAAACACACCTAAACATTGCACAAAAACGCTCTATATAAACGTTTTTTTTTTCTGCCAAAAGAACTGCCGTTTTATTAAGCCAGTGTGCATGCAGCCTTATAGTCAGAAGGTTGGCACGCTGGTGTTTCTTTCAGAACTAATTTGACTGCAGGTTGTCAGCAGACATGTACTTCTATGCATCTGTGCCTTATATATAGAGATATAAGTGATTCTGTATATCTATATAGATGTAAGGATGAAGTAAGTGCTTTATAATCTTTACCATTATATGCAACAATTTTTATATGTGCTGTGTACACATTTCACTTTCTTATACTGGAAAGCAATAAAACATTTTCGGATTTCACCTTCTTCAAATAGATTGCTATCATCTTCAACAGTTAAAGGAGCAATACAGATTATTTTTATGGAAATGACTGTATTTTTCTCTTCAGGGGTTAAAGGTGCCTTATCTGAGATTGATGGCAGACTGGCTTTGACAGCTCTAGGGCCCTCATGAGAGATAGGACTGAAATCAGGATAGTATTTCAGACACTTGCCAATATCCCATTTAAAATCTGTTATCTATGTGGCTGAAAACAGCTAAGAAAAGAAAAGTCTTTGGTAGGTTAAATGTAAAGATTTTCATTATTATTATTATTGTTATTATTATTATTATACCCTGTATAAATATTGTACAATACACATGATGCATGTTAATACAGCAATCTCCTAGATTGTAAGCTCGAAAGAGCATGGCCCTCGAACACCTCGTGTATTGTATTGTATTGTTATTGTTCTGTCACATGTTCTGTCCCCCTTTGTAATGTACAGCGCTGAGCGAACCATTGGCGCTTTATAAATACTGTATAATAATAATGTAGATCATATTATTATTATACAGTGCCAACAGTTTGCTCAGCGCTTTACAATATAAAGGGAGACAATACAGCAACAATACAGTTCAATACAAGAGGGATTGGAGGGTCCTGCTCCTTGGAGCTTACAATCTAGAATATATATATACATTATATGGGTAGATAACCACATTCCCATCATGTGAATATGTTTTTACGTAAGTCTATTAAATGTTAGCAGATTTCCATAGTGGAATAGTCGGTTGAGGCCAAACATCTAGTGTACCACCTATTTGTTTCTATGATCTAGTCCTAAATGAACTAGTCTTTTGGTAGAAACAATAGCCATTCTTAGTGTACGTTATTTTTGTAACATTTAATCCATATGCTTAGATTTAAAGGTATGCTACAAACATATGGCTTTATTAATAGGAATAGTCTTCTTTCTATCCCTTCTAAAACCCTGCAGCTGGACCATGGATACAGTCACCATGGCAGCTGGAAGATGAGAGAGGCGGGTCCCATGGAAACTGTTTCCATGGTCACAGGAGCTGCAGCATCCTTCCTATCAGTGAATCCTTATATAATCACTAGAGTACATACCTCTCAAACAGTCTTCTTTCCAGATGCAATGCTGGCAGTGGAAGCGGCACTTATCTTAGTGATCAAACAAATTCTATGCATGTAGAAAGGTGGGTTCATAGCACCACATGTAGTGGCATGCAATGTTCCTAGGAAATAGGATTTTGAAGACAAAAGAAAACACTGCTTAATAGGTTTCTAGAGTCAATGCAAGTATAAACCAAAGGCTAGTGTGTTTTCCCAAAATAGGAAAACTATGATCTTTTTTACAATTGTCATCAGATACAAATTGAAAGAAATTCAGGCACGATCAAGTTTATGCAAAAATGCAGATATTCAAAGGCCATTTAGATCTATCCATGCCTGTAGAGGTGCCCTTTTTGTAGCATTAGGCAGGTGCATTGTCATGCATCAACATTCGCCTTTGTACAATCACATGCATTTTAATGCACAATAGGGTTAACAATCATTGACCAAGGCTAGTTAATACATGTTGCCACTGAATCGAAAATCTGAGGAGTTTCCCTGAGTGTTGTGATGTCACAATCGCTACCTTGTCCTATCAGAGAATGCCTTCCATTCATTGAAAAAAAATAAAAGGTGTTCTTTGAATGGTGGCAGTGCCGAGTGAGCGACTTCCTGTGGTTACTATGCAGAAGGCAGCTGCTCCGCACAGCACCTGGAAGATTGCAGCCATTACTGTAGTAGCTGTGGATACTGCAGTGATTGACAACAGAGGCTGATCAGGTTTAACATATGCATACTTACTGTACATTGTGCCAAACTGGCCTAGTGTAAGAATGCAAAATACATCATCCATGGTGTTCTGCACTGGACCCAGAAGACAGTGGAGATCTCTGTAGTAGCAGCAACTCCTACAGGGATTTGCACCTTCCACAGGGAAGCTGTAAATCACTGTATGCATACTTATATTGGTCCAAGCTAGAACAATGCATATGTGCAAGAAAAGTCATACCCAAACCTCAACTTTAATATTCCAACTCTTGCATACAACTAGCTGTGACTGGTTCTCTTTGAATAACTCTAAGTTCTCTTCTAGACAAAACGTTCCAGCTTTTTGCCTGTTGCCGAACAAAATTTTTCTGATTTTAACCTGAAACTAGTAACAAAAAACTTGAGTCCAATGTAAACCAACATTCATTCGGGTCATAGGTACAGTTGTGTTCAAGATAATAGCAGTGTGTTGAAAAAAGCGAATAAAGCTCAAAATCCTTCTAATAGCTTTTATTTCCATACACACAAATGCATTGGGAACACTACACATTCTATTCCAAATCAAAACATGAAGACAAATATATCAAATTTGTGTTGTTCCTCTAAAAAAAATGAAGAAAAGTGAATATTAGACTGTTCAAAAAATAGCAGTGTTTGTATTCTTCTTTACAAACTCAAACATTCACTATATAAACTGAAAAATGTTTGAAGATTTTGCTTTCCTTCGAATCACTTAATTTATATTTAGTTGTATAAGCACTGTTTCTGAGAACTGCTGTACATCTGTGTTGCATGGAGTCAACCAACTTCTGGCACCTGTGAACAGGTATTCCAGCCCAGGATGATTGGACTACATTCCACAGTTCTTCTCTATTTCTTGGTTTTGCCTCAGAAACTGCATTTTTGATGTCACCCCACAAGTTTTCTATTGGATTAAGATCCGGGGATTGGGTTGGCCACTCCATAACATCAATTTTGTTGGTCTGGAACCAAGATATTGCACGTTTACTGGTGTGTTTGGGGTCGTTGTCTTGTTGGAACACCCATTTCAAGGGCATTTCCTCTTCAGCATAAGGCAGCATGACCTCTTCAAGTATTCTGATGTATTCAAACTGATCCATGATCCCTGGTATGCGATAAATAGGCCCAACATCGTAGTATGAGAAACATCCCCATATTATGATGCTTGCGCAACCATGCTTCACTGTCTTCAGAGTGTACTGTGGCTTGAATTCAGTGTTTGGGGGTCGTCTGACAAACTGTCTCCGGCCACTAGACCCAAAAAGAACAATCTTACTTTCATCAGTCCACAAAATGTTGCGCCATTTCTCTTTAGGCCAGTCAATGTGCTCTTTGGCAAATTGTAACCTCTTCAGCACATGTCTTTTTTTCAACAGTGGGACTTTGCGGGGGCTTCTTGCAGATAGCTTGGCTTCACATAGGCGTCTTCTAATTGTAACAGTACTCACAGGTAACTTTAGACCTTCTTTGATCTTCCTGGAGCTGATTGTTCGCTGAGTCCTTGCCATTTTGGCTATTCTTCTATCCATTCAAATGGTAGTTTTTCGCTTTCTTCCACGTCTTTCAGGTTTTGGTTGCCATTTTAAAGCATTTGTGATCATTTTAGCTGAGCAGCCTATCATTTTCTGCACTTCTTTATATGTTTTCCCCACTCCAATCAACTTTTTAATCAAGGTACGCTTTTCTTCTGAACAATGTCTGGAACGACCCATTTTCCTCAGAATTTCAGAGAGAAATGCACTGTAACCAGCATGTACAACATTTGCTGCCTTCCTTCCTTAAATAAGGGCAATAATTGCCACCTGTTTTTCAAAGAATGAATGACCTCACTAATAGAACTCCACACTGCTATTATTTTGAACATGCCCCTTTCAATTAGTGTTTCAATTACACAGAATCAGCAGCATGCATGCCATGACTGTTGGGTCTGTTGGATTTCTATTACTCTACTACACCTGCTAGTAAATTATTTGCCATGTAGAAATATCATTTCTACCAAAAACAGTGATTGATCAGGTTAGTGATGTCTGACTGCTATTATTTTGAACACAACTGTATGTCCACTGAACAGATGCACTGGTCCCTTTAACAACTGTGTTTCCATAGTAACAGTGAAGTGGCGAGCGGGTGACCAGATATGATTATTGCACCACATCCCTTAAAATTGCAAATATTCAATAGAGAAGATGGGACTTTCAGGGTGCATGAACATGAATACCAAACATAATTAATAAGTTAGATATTTTTTATTTCGTATTTTTGTAAAAAAACACAACAAAAAAGGAAACAATACAGAAACATAAAAACAATTTCAGTACTAAGAGTAAAACTGAGATTCAAACTTGGTTATGTAATTGTAGTTACTCCCTACATGTTTCGCCCTCACGGGCTTCTTCAGGGGAGATTTTTTTAAGAAATTTCAACCGCCGAGGCATTCCTGGATGTGAAAGCTCACCGAGCTAGGAGGAAATAACCTAACAAAGATCTTAATTGGCCTACACGTCCAAAACAGTTGTAGAGGATATAATGGGCATCAAATATCATCTGTTTAATGCTTTAGAAGGATATATAGGTATAACCTAACAAAGATCTAATTGACCTATACATCCACAACCATAGGAGAGGAAACATTGGACATCAAACATCCATCTGTTGAAAATTGCAGAAAGATATAAAAGTCTATTCTGTCTACAGGTCTAATTGGCCTATAATGTCCAAAAAGGTTGAAGAATAGTGGTGGAATTGGAAATTGATCTTCAATTAAAATCTTTTTTCCCCACATTGTCCTTGCTACTTGAATTGCAATATTTAACAGATGGATATCTGATGCCCATTATATTTTCCAACTTTATCCTGTTACGCTTAGATGCATATTTGATGCCCGTTATATTCTTCCTCCTCTCCTATGGTTGTGGACATATAGGTCAATTAGATCTTTGTTAGGTTATACCTATATATCCTTCTAAAGCATTTAACAGATAATATTTGATGACCATTATATCCTCTACAACTGTTTTGGACTTGTAAGCCAATTAAGATCTCTGTTAGGTTCTTTCCTCCTAGCATTGTGAGCTTTCACATCCAGGACTGCCTCGGCGGTTGAAATTTCTTAAAAAAAAAATTCCCCTGAAGAAGCCAGTGAGGGCGAAACATGTAGGGAGTAGCTACAATTACATAACCAAGTTTGAATCTCAGTTTTACTCTTAGTACTGAAATTGTTTATATGTTTCTGTATTTTTTCCATATTTGTTGTGTTCTTTACAAAAATACGAAATAAAAATGATATAACTTTGAAACTGTGTTTTCATGCCAAGCTGGCAATAATAGTGTCTGCACTGGGTAATGAATAAGCGCTGTCTTTAGCGTGAAACGCATTTACCTGCCAGTCCTCCGCTGCATTTCCACTGTCTGTATTGGTTTTATCTTGGTTCAATAAAGTGGATTGTTTGGAGTGCAGCCGGTTGGACATCCTTTGTTCTCATCTATGAAGAACACGAGCTGGGTTAGCACCTACCGGAGGAGTTGTGCTTGGAGATTGGGAGTCTCTCTACCTTGAGCAGCAGTAAACATAATAGTGTCTATGCACTGCTGCTCAATTGAGAGAGGAATCAAAAAGCCTGAATGAAGTAACACTAAGGCTAGGTTCACATTTGAGTGGGTGTGGGGCTGCGTGTAAATCACACGCTTTCTTGCATCCGCAACAAAAACGCACGGCTGTTAGCAGATGCATGGGGGTGCCAGTAATTCTTAATGGCACCCCCACGCGCTGGAAACCGCAGCGCATTTTCCCGTGCTGAACACTGCATAGCACTCTGCAATTTCCCTGCAGCTACAATTTTGTAAAAGGTGCTGGGACCTTTTCCCTGCATTTCTGTAGGTATAGCAGCCCATTCAAATGAATGACTGCTGTGCATGCGCAAATGTGGCCACTGGGAAACCTGTCTGTTTCATTGACAGTTTCAAACACCCTACACAAACTGCATTTAAAATACACATAGCTTAAAATGTTGGCTGCAGATGTCATAGTGTCATAATACTCAAGTTATACTTGTTGCAAAGTTAGGATGACACTGGATGACCCTTACTCTGCAAAATATATATTAGTCCTCATGCACACAGGACATTTTGCCAATTCTCCTAGAAACCTTTCCTCCAGGCAGAACCGTTTTGGCAGAAAAAATGCTGGACGCTTGTAAAGTGTGCAACTCGTTTTGGCACGTTTTGGCACATTTAGGTACGTTTAGGCGCATCAAGCACTTGGGTGTTAATTAATTTCATTGGTCAGAATAAAAATTTATTCTTGTCATTGAAATGAATTAACACTCAAGCTCTAAGCGTGCTTAGCGCTTAGGTGCATTTACGGGCATCAAACTTACAGGGATGTTTAGAGGCAAAACAAAGAAAACTCCAGAGACCCAGAACAAGAAAAAACATCTAGCGTGCATGAGGCCTTAAAGTGTTACTAAACCCACAACAGTAAAATCAGTCTGTATGTGCAGTAAAGCATGCTTGTTATACTCACTGTGCAACCTAAGATGTTAATCCTCTGCATTTTGTAAAAAGGCTGTCTGATCCTTTCTTCTCTGCCCCTCCTCTTGTTGAAATAACCAGCTGATACAGACTGAATCCATAGTCACATGCACATGCTCAGTTTGGTGTGTATTGCTAGAGAGATTTTCTTTTCTTCTTGGGAGATTGCATGCGATCAGCACAGGGCCAATCAGCACTGTCCAGATAGAGGGTCGGGATTTTCACATACTCCTACAGCAGAAAGAAAACTCCTCCTACAAGCTTTAACCAGTGCTTTGCTGAAGTCACAAGACTGCTCTAACTGCTGATGAGAAAAGGTATTTAGCAGTTTATATTTACTAAAATAATTGCACTTCCATGTTCTGTGTTCTGTGGGAGACCAGATATAGTAAATGCAGGGTCCTGGGTTTAGTAACACTTTAAAGTGTATGTCTGGGCAAAAGAAAACAACATATGTAGTATATCTCTGCAATACATGCACATTTCTCTGTGTTCTATAAATCTAATAGGCCTTGAAAATATTGAAAAAGACCTGATGATCTTCCAGAAATGCACTCAGATCAACAAACAACATTTTTATAGACTGAGTGGTGACAGTCCTGCCAAGATTTCTTTTCTTTCCTCTCTACAACACACACACTAATCATACTCTTGTTCCTAGATAAGAACTTGGAGGGTGTATTACATTGCTTGAGATAACACAGGAAGTGTACACAGGACATAGGAAAACTCTAAACTTCTGATGTGATCAACAGGTAGTTTTTGGCACCTATTGAGCAAATATAAGAAAACACTTTAAATGGAATATATAAAGTAGGTCTACAGTCACAGCACACACTTTCATTTTATAACCTGAGCATTGTAATAGCTAAACAAACAATATTTATATTTAACAATCTAATACAGGCTTAAAGTGGTTGTAAATGCTCAAGGTTTTTTTTCCTTCATGCATTCTATGCATGAAGGTAAAAACCTTCTGTGTGCAGCAGCCCCTCCAATACTTACTGGAGTCCATCGCAACCCAGCAATGTGCAAGAGAGCCTTGGCTCTGCAGGGACTCTCCCTTCTCATTGGCTGAGACAGCAGTGGGAGCCATTGGCTCACAGCCAGTGAGCCAGTGAAGACAGAGAGGGGGCGGGGTCAAGACGCAACACTCTGTGTGTGAATGAACATGCAGAGCAGTGGCTCAGGAGTGAGCCTACTTGGGGGCACTAGGCAAGAGGGAGGGGCCAAGGGGGACAAAGAGGGACGAAGAGGATCGGGGCTGCTCTGTGCAAAACCACAGCATTGAGCAGGAAAGTATGACGTTTGGTTGTTTTTTTTTAACTTCTTGGTGCCCACAGTATGCAAATATGTGGCCTCTTGGCGGTTGAACTTTGATATCGGAAGGCCGCATATTTGCGTACCCAATGTAAACCAATGTATATAATCAAACCAAAAACACTGAAATTTGAAATAGAGCGCCAAGTTCGCACATCGCTGAGTTCAGTCACAAAATCGTTTTCAGTGTCTGATGATGAATTTTCCCACGAATCATTATCACTATTCTGCAAGTGGTTCTGATTTACTATTGCTGTTCTCTAGCTGGTCTAAAACTGCTTTTGACCTAAAGGGACACTTTTTGGACACCATGGACGTTTCTCAGTTTCCAGGCAGAAAGAACAGTAAAAATGCAGGCAGGGCACAGGACAAAGCACTAGGGACAAAATGTATGTGAAATGGTTTGATACAGTAATGTTTTACTATGTGATTTTAGTGTATTGAGTAAATGTCACTTTTTAACATTTTTAAATTTCCCGCCGGTTCCAGCCCCCGACGCTCGCAGGGACCGGAAGACGGATGCCGGCATCGGCTGGAGGAGATGGCCAGGGACACTGGAGGGGGAACATCGCGGGAGCGCAGGACAAAGTAAGTGAAACAGGGATCCTGGAGCAACGCTGCACGATAATCCCAAGTGTAGCTGGTACTGAAGGTTAACCCCGACCTACACTCGGGAATACCGCCAGGGAGATTAATATCACTTTAACCACCTTCCGCCTACCCTATAGTACAATGATGGGCGCAAGGTGGTTCTCTCGTTCTGATAGGACGTCATATGACGTCCTACCATTCTCACTGCGCATGCGCGGCTCAGGGAGCCCGCAGCGCAGCGATCGCCGGTCCGCTGTGTCCCTCGGACACAGCAGATCACGGAAAGAGCTGAAGATGTCGGCTCGGTCATGTGATCAGCTGTGTCCAATCACAGCTGATCACATGTAAACATGGAAATGTCACTCTGTCACTCTGACAGCTCGAGAGGAAAGGAGAGCCGGTAATCGGCTTTCCACGGAGGGGACATGTACACTGATCATCAGGGCACTGATGATCAGTGTGCCCTGATGATCAGTGTGGCCCCAGAAGTGCCGCCTGTCAGTGCTCATCAGTGCCAGTGCCCATCAGTGCCACGTGCCAGTGCCCATCAGTGCCACATCAATGCCACATATCAGTGCCCATATGAGCTGCCTTTCAATGTCACCCATCAGTACCAGTCAGTGCCACCTATCAATGCCAATCAGTGCCACCTATCAGTGCTGCCAATCAGTGCTGCCTATCAGTGCCAGTCAGTGCCGCCTAACAGTGCCAGTCAGTGCCGCCTATCCGTGCCAGTCAGTGCCGCCTATCCGTGCCAGTCAGTGCCGCCTATCAGTGCCATATATCAGTGTCATGTATCAGTGCTGCCTTTCAGTGCCCATCAGTGATACCTGTCAATGCCCATCGGTGCAACCTATCAGTGCCACCTATCAGTGTCCATCAGTGCAGCCTATTAGTGCCCATCACTGCAGCCTCATTAGCGCACATCAGTGAGAAAAATCACTTAATTACAAAATTGTATAACAAAAACTAAGAAAAAATTTTCAGTGGTTTTTGGTTTGTTTAAGAAAAAATAAAAATCCCAGAGGTGATTAAATACCACCAAAAGAAAGCTCTATTTGTCTCAAAAAAATGATAAAAATTTCATATGGGTACAGTGTTGCATGACCGCGCAATTGTCATTCAAAGTGTGACAGCGCTGAAAGCTGGAAATTGACCTGGGCAGGAAGGGGGTATAAGTGCCCTGTAGGCTAGTGGTTAACCTTCCATGCTGTTATCTCTCTCCACAACTTCCTGAATTCTCTGCATGCTTTGCAGCTTCTCCTCTGCTGTTTACTTTTAATTTCTAAGCACTATATATCCCAAGATACCTTGCTGCCTGCAAGCTGTAATTCATGTACTGATTTTGCCTCCTGAAATTCCTCCTCTCAGCACCTCTGTAGTTCAGAAGGCAGGCTCTGTGAAATGTGTGACACAACAGTGCCTACTGACAGGGCACAGTCAACGTGTGTCACGGAATTTGAGGAGGTAAATGTGTGGGGTTCTTCACAAAGCAAGTTTATAAACTTCAATGTCACTCAGATTAATAGGAGCAGGCCAGAGATAATGAAATACAATGTGGATATAAATATATGATTTAACATTTTGATCGTAGATACAGTTTAACAGACCAAAAGAAAATAAGAGAACTTCGTTGTTAGAGCTTAAATACGCTTTAACCACTTTACAACTGCTTTATGCGTATATGCAGAAGCAGAGCAGCGGAGCCTTAACGCTGGTCAACTAC
This sequence comes from Staurois parvus, assembly GCF_062004578.1. Taxonomy (NCBI): domain Eukaryota; kingdom Metazoa; phylum Chordata; class Amphibia; order Anura; family Ranidae; genus Staurois; species Staurois parvus. The sequence goes on from NW_028317995.1 coordinate 1,100,176, forward strand.
TGATAATCCAGATGACGTCAGAGCCGTGCAATAGTGCAAAAGCCACAGCCTATTCCAAGCACCATCTCCATCTGGCATTAAGGGGTTAATTAGAATTTAGTTGCAGCAAGGTTTGCTGATCTACTAAAGGAGAATGTTCACCCAATAAATTATGTATGCATTCAGTGCAATTATCCAATCACATGCAGATCAAATAGAGTAACAGTGATTTTGTTTTCACGTGATTGGATAATTAAAGTGAATTTTCACACATTTTATTGTATGAACATTCTCAAATTCTTTAGTAAATCAGGCTTAGTGTGTCAGTACTAGCAAATCATTTATGACAGGCATCACTATATGGCAGACCATGGTCTGGATCCGGACCAGAAACATTCCTTTCCGGACCTCAGCCTCACCAAATAGTTGTCTGAATATCCTCTCCCCGCTGCCGACTCCCCCACCTGCCGCTGCCACTATTGTTCCCAAGGTAGGGCACAATATTTGAGGTGCAGCAGGTCTGTCCCTTCCATAACATTACAGCACTCCCCCACCCCACCCAGGAGGGTCTGTAATGAGAGGGGTCTGTAATGAGGGGGGTCTGTAATGAGAGGGGATCTGTGATGAGGGGGGTCTATAAAGAGGGGGTCTGTAATGAGAGGGGATCTGTGATGAGGGGGGTCTGTAGTGAGGGGTGTCTGTAATGAGAGGGATCTGTAATGAGGGGGATCTGTAATGAGAGGGGTCTGTAATAAGAGAGGATCTATGATGAGGGGGTCTGTAATGAGAGGGGATCTGTGATGAGGGGGGTCTCTAATGAGGGGTGTCTGTAATGAGGGGTGTCTGTAATGAGAGGTATCTGTGATGAGGGGGTCTATAATGAGGGGGTCTGTAATGAGAGGGGTCTGTAGTGAGCGGGGTCTGTAATGAGAGGGGATCTGTGATGAGGGGGGGTCTGTAGTGAGGGGTGTCTGTAATGAGAGGGGTCTGTAATAAGAGGGGATCTGTGATGAGGAGGGTCTGTAATGAGAGGGATCTGTAATGAGGGGGGTCTGTAATGATAGGGGATCTGTGATGAGGGGGGTCTATAATGAGGGGGTCTGTAATGAGAGGGGATCTGTGATGAGAGGGGTCTGTAATGAGAGGGGATCTGTGATGAAAGGGGTCTGTAGTGAGGGGTGTCTGTAATGAGAGGGGTCTGTAATAAGAGAGGATCTGTGATGAGGGGGTCTGTAATGAGGGGGATCTGTAATGAGAAGGGTCTGTAATAAGAGAGGATCTGTGATGAGGGGGTCTGTAATGAGAGGGGATCTGTGATGAGGGGGGTCTGTAATGAGAGGGGATCTGTGATGAGGGGGGTCTGTATTGAGAGGGGTCTGTAATGAGAGGGGATCTGTGATGAGAGGGGTCTGTGATGAGGGGGGTTTGTAATGAGAGAGGTCTGTGATGAGGGGGGTGTGTAATGAGAGGGGTCTGTGAAGAGGGGGGTATGTAATGAGGAGGGTCTGTGATTAGAGGGGTCTGTAATGAGTGGGGTCTGTAATGAGAGGGGTATGTGTTGGTAGGTCTGTAATGAGAGGGGATCTGTGATGAGAGGGGGTCTGTAATAAATGGGGTCTATGATGAGAGGGGTCTGTAATGAGAGGGGTCTGTGATGGTAGGTCTGTAATGAGAGGGGTCTGTAATGTGAGGGGATCTGTGATGATAGGGGGTCTGTAATGAATGGGGTCTATGATGAGAGGGGTCTGTAATGAGAGGGGTCTGTAATGGGGGGGTCTTTGATTGGAGAGTCTATGATGGAGCATTTGGTGATCGGGGGGCCTGTCATGGGGGTAGGAAGTCTGTGATGGGGTGGTCTGTGATGGGGCAATCTATGATGGGTTGGGGTGTGATGTAAAAGTGGGGGGATGGGGGTGGGGGAAGGGACTGTGATGTGCTCAGGAAACTGTGATGTGAAGGATCTGAGTCATAGCACCAACATGACACTCGGACCTCCGCTGGAAGAAAATTTTCCTGACCAGACCCCCGTGAATTTAATTCAGTACCCCTGCTCTATGATGATGGCTATCTTTTCAAACTCACCAATTATTTTTTTTGTAAGCAGTAAAAGGGACTTTATATTTGAAACATCTATTCAAATGACTTCTGGTACTCCTTACAAGGTTCTTTCCCTTACCATGGAGACTTTGTTTTTAACAGTGGCTATATTCACATCCATGTAGGACTCCTATCAAGACATGAGCCACCCAGAGCTGAGACACACTAACTTCCATTAACATTTCCGTTAGTCTCATGTTTCAGACACTGGAGGGGAAAGGGAAGGTGTATTGTTAGAACAATGTTACATTATGTATAGCTTCATTGACCAACAGTTAACATGTGGATATTGTGAGAAGAGGTGGAATCCAATTAGATGTAATGGTTTATGTGACCTTTATTAGGCCTTATTTATTAGGCCTCAGGCATACTACAGCTTCTGCCCATGCAAGGGTCATGTTTGCCCACACATGGATGAACAGGTGTTCCGTGTATCCCAGGCAGTCCCATTCATTTCAGGTGGGACGCAGCAGCTGCATGGTTACAGACGTTGCTCCCAATTTGACAGGCAAGCGCACATTGGCTGCATTCGGAGCTGCGCACATCTTGTCTGTATAGCCACTACGTCCCAATTGAAATGAATGGGACTACTTGCACCTGGATGTGCAAAACACCTGTGCATCCCCATGTGTGCAAACACAGCCCTCGCCAGGGCGTATGCTATAGTATGCCTGTGTGAGGCCTTAACAATAATTCAACAAAAATAAAACTAATGTAGCACTAAGCCCTTAGGAGTCGTTAAAGTTTTGGGTCCCCCTATAGTCCTGCACAGCCAGGCAACACGCATTTTCCATTCAGACGTGCATCCAGGAGACAGTAACCTGTCCTTGAGCTTGTTTTTTGGATTTTTGGAGGGAATTTAAACTTGGATGGGGTAAGGGGTGTATAGGATGCTCAAAGGGAATGGCAACTGAAGACAAACTCCCTGGAACTATATACAAGTCTTTACAGCAATGATTTATCTTCTGGAAAGTTATCCAACATCTGCTGTTATACCACTCCAGACCCTACAGTTGCAAGAAAAAGTATGTGAACCCCTTGGGATTATGTGGAGTTTTGCATGAATTGGGCATAAAATGTGCTCTGAACGTCATCTAAGTCACAACAATAGAAGAACACAGTCTGCTGAACATAATACTACACAAACATTAGATGTTGCCATGGTTTAATTGCACATAACATGTAAACATTCACAGTGCAGGGAGGAAAAAGTATGTGAACCTTTGGACTTAATAACTGGTTGACCCTCCTTTGGCAGCAATAAGCTCAACCAAACGTTTCCTGTAGTTGCAGATCAGACCTGCACAATGATCTGGAGTAATTTTGGACCACTCCTCTTCACAAAACTGTTTCAGTGTAGCAATATTCTTGGGATGTCTGGTGTGAATCGCTCTCTTAAGGTCATGCCACAGCATTTCAATCGGGTTGAGGTCAGGACTCTGACTGGGCAACTCCAGAAGGCGTTTTCTGTGCTGTTGCAGCCATTGTTTTGTTGAATGACTTGTATGCTTTGGGTCATTGTCCTGTTGCATCACCCATCCTCTGCGGAGCTTCAGTTGGTGGACAGATGGTCGTACGTTTTCCTGAAAAATGTCTTGATAAACTCTGGAATTCATTTTCCCATCAATGACAACAATCTGTCCAGGCCCTGAGGCAGCAAAGCAGCCCCAAACCATGATGCTCCCTCCGCCATGTTTTACAGTGGGGATGAGGTTTTGATGTTGGTGTGCTGTGCCTTTTTTTCTCCACACATAGTGTTGTGTGTTCTTCCCAAACAACTCAATCTTGGTTTCATCTGTCCACAGTATATTTTGCCAGTAGTGCTGTGGAACATCCAGGTGCTCTTTTGCAAACTTCAAACGTGCTGCAATATTCTTTTTGGACAGCAATGGCTTCCTCCGTGGTGTCCTCCCATGTACTCCATTCTTGTTTAATGTTTTCCTTATTGTAGATGTGTTAACAAAAATGTTAGCATGTGCCAGAGATTTCTGTAGGTCTTTAGCTGACACTCTGGGATTCTTCTTTACCTCATGCAGCATTCTGCGCTGTGCTCTTGCAGTCATTTTTACAGGACGACTACACCTAGGGAGAGTAGCAACAGTGCTAAACTTTCTCCATTTGTAGACAGTCTGTCTTACCGTGGACACATGAACATCAAGGCTTTTGGAGATACTTTTGTCACCCTTTCCAGCTTCATGCAAGTCAACAATTCTTTTTCGTAGGTCTTCTGAGAGCTCTTTCTGCGAGGCATGGTTCACATCAGACAGTGCTTCTTGAAACCAGTAAACCCAAAACAGGTGTGTGTTTTTTAAGGGCAGGACAGCTGTCAGCAACACATCCAATATCACCACACTGATTGGAGTCAAGGTTGGCTCACTCCTGGCTCCAATTAGCTCTGGGGGAAGTCATTAAGCTAGGGACTCACATACTTTTTCCTCCCTGCACTGTGAATGTTTACATGTTATGTGCAATTAAACCATGGCAACATCTAATGTTTGTGTAGTATTATGTTCAGCAGACTGTGTTCTTCTATTGTTGTGACTTAGATGACGTTCAGAGCACATTTTATGCCCAATTCATGCAAAACTCCACGTAATCCCAAGGGGTTCACATACTTTTTCTTGCAACTGTAGATGAATCCTCTCCTCATCCAGCTGTACTGGGTGGATCCCTAGGCAGGGGATCCAGTGCCTGCTATTGCAGTGTGAACAGTCCTGGGTAGTAGCTAATCCAGCTTCCCACTAGAGTGCTCCTTCCCCATACTGGCCCAGGGGGTGCAGGTCTACTCCTCTTCCTATGCGCTGCTTGGTCGGTGGCTGCTCTCAGGCCTTATGCTGGGCTTTTCCTTCCCTGCTGCATAGGTGGTTCTCGCTCTGGGGGTCAATGAAATCCTGAGCTTTCCTCATTTCCAGCTCCTCTGCCTGTAGGTGAGCCTCTTACTTCTCCATCTTCCACCCGAACTCTCCCTCCTACTGAGCAGGGTCTCTCACTCTTAAGGGCTGTCCTGGCCCCAAGCCAAGCCTCCTGTTGGGGATTGGCCAGGATCCCCTGAGAGTGCAGACCAGCCACTCCTCACTTCCTCCCACTGCTTCTATAATTTTCTCCAAAACTCTAGAGCAGCAGGAAGTTCCAGTGAGATGGTCTGCAGAGCCTCTCAGCTCTGACCTGAATTTTGACTATTACCACAGCCTGCTACTCAGCTTCTGACTAACAATAAAACAACTCTAGCTCCCCCTAGCTATCTAGGAGGGTTCTACACTAAATTATGAAAAATGGGGGAAAAAATTGATGCAAAAGAGCTGATTTACTGAAGCAGTGATCAGCAACCTAAGGCATGTATGCCACGGTGGGCACTCAAGGCCATTTTCAGTGGCCCTTGGAAGATCGATCATCACATGTCTACAAAATTATCTGATATTTCTTAATATAACTGTAATAAAGTTTAACCCCTTAATGCCGGCGCCTCCTGGCCCTTTAAGGGATATCTGATGGTGGGAGCCGGGGCACGGTATATGATCATGTGACCGCCATAATTGGCTGTCACAACAGTCACATAATCTGTAAGCTCCCAATCGCAAGTAGCATCAGAAAAAGGTGCAGGTACTTTTTCCTGTCCACTCTACGTTGGCATGCTTTAGCTGGTTCTGCGCCACCCTATAGCAAAAATGCTGCTACAGGGCGGCACGGGTGCACACAATCATGTATATATACCCACACCGCCATTTGCGGCCTCAGCTGTCAATCACCGGGTTCGGGACGGTGATAACTCGCCGGCACCCTGTGATCGCCGAGTATCTCCAACAGGGAAGAGACCTGTGTATAAACAACACAGATTTCTCCCCGCCAGCTCCTGTGGAAAGCACTCACACAGCATACTGTGAAACAGCACACAGTTAACCCTTTGATAGTCCACATGTTAACCCCTTCCTGCCCAGTGCCATTAGTACAGTGTCAGTGCTTTTATTCCCCCCCCAGTGTCAGAATGCCCATCGCAGTCCCACAGTCCCTCAGTCCCTCTATAAGTCGCTGATTGCCGCCATTACTAGTAAAAAAAATTCCGGTATATATACCACCATTTGTAAACACTATAACTGTCACATAAACCAATTAATTTACACGTATTGTGATTTTTTTTTAGCAAAGACAGGTAGCAGAATACATTTTGGCCTAAATTTATAATGAAATTTGACTGTTTACATTTTTTTACTGGACGTGTTTAATAGCAAAAAGTAAACAAATATAGTTTTTTTCTCAAAATTGTTGGTATTTTTTTTTTATAGCGCAAAAAATAAAAAAACGCAGTCGATAAAACATTTCTATTTGTTGGAAAAAGGACATAAATTTCATTACATTTGCATGACCACGCAATTGTCAGTTAAAGTAACGCAGCGCTGTATTGCAGAAAATGGCTTGGTCAGGAAGGGGGGTAAATCCTCTGGAGGGCAAGTGGTTAACATTCGTGTGTTATTGTAACGCACTAGTGCAGACAGATGTGAATGAGCCATAAATGAACTGTCAGATGGTGGACATTGTATTGCACACACTGGAATTTTAGATTTTCTGTTTTGCCTGGCACTTGCATGTAATCGTTTGATGGGATAGTTGTCTCCTCTTTTTTTCCCTTCTAATTTTTAAGTAAAATTTTGACAAGTGCATGCCTCAGTGCACTTTATTTACAGGGACAGAAGGCACAAAAGCAGTATTATTTGGATTTAATGTAAATTAGCCTAATGTTCAAGGCATCAAACAACATTATCATTAGCTACCCCTCTAATTTTACAGGGTTTTAGCAGTGTACAAATACTTGGCACTAGCTTTAAAAATGCCTGCATAGACAATCCTAACAGATAGAAAAACAGAAACTTAGGTCAAACTCCACTTTAACTGCGCCAAAGAAAATTGTAGTGAGAACAGCTGAGTTTTAGCAAAAAGATTACAAAATGAGTTATTATAAGAAACATCTCTTTTGCAGTGCACTAGCTTTTAAAAATACCTTCTTTATTTCTGTTGTTAAAAGATAAATTCACCTTTTGAAACAAAAATAAAAACTGCACATTTTGTTCCAGGTAAAAAATGCACGTTTATTATTTTTTTTCTAAGGACCCTAAAGAACATTTCACCCTCGATCAACAGATCTCTGGTGCAATCTCAGGCTTCTGCAGACTCTCAGCATAGCTGTCTGACCGTACCTCGTGCGTGCAGGAAGTTACTTGAGAGCAGAAACCGTGAAGGAATAATGCGGCCCTGTGGACAGAGTGTCGCATTGCTGTGATGTTTTCAAATTGTGACAGCGGGTGCATATGCTAAAACATGTTACATGTACCACCCTAAATATTATTATTTATTTATTTCAGGTACTTATATGGCACCATCAATTTACACAGCACTTTACATATATAGTGCATTCACATCAGTCCATAACCCTCAAGGGGTGTACAATCTAGGGTCCCTAACTTACATTCATACATACACATACTAGGGCCAATTCAGACAGGATCCAATTAACCTATCAGCATATCTTTGGAGTGTGGGAGGAAACCAGAGTACCCGAAGAAAATCCATCCTGGCACAGGGAGAACATGCAAATTCCAGGCAGGTGGTGCCATGGTTGGGATTCGAACCAACGATCCTAATACTGCCAGGCGGAAGTGCTAACCATTTAGCCACTGTGCTGCCCATTGCAATTTAACTTTCATAGACTATATGTTCCAAAGGTGAGCTTATCCATTATAAATGAAAGTAATCTGCCTCCTTTCCTCTAACATATTTGAAAGTTTTTTTTCCTGGGGGGGGGGGGGGGGGGCAGGTAGCTGTATCTGGCAGGTCCCTCTCCCACCTCCGCAATTCTTGCGTAGCCACTTCCTGCCCAGTGGCTGTATAAATATGTCCTCGAGAGGAAGCAATTATACCAGGATCATGGCCACTGCTGCAGCCTCAGCTATGATCCAATTTTCACAGCTGTGGTTTTCAGGTAAAAGTGATCTGAGCAGCTTCACAACCGCCCGATCATTTTTATAGGGCTCAGAAGGTGGCCCTCCCATTGTTTCCGGGCTCTCCTGTTCCAATGTAAGCAGTCGGGCCAACTGCCCACAGAGGAGAGGGAGGAACTTTGTTCATCACTTGAGATAGCAATGAAGTGGAATGAAAAAAAATGTAAAAAAAAATGTAAAGCACCCTTGTGGGCTGGGGCAGTATATCCTTGCTTACTCCTTACTTCAAGTTGTAGGCCCACAGGGGTTCTTGGGCTACAATAGGCAGTGGACGGGGTCACTCTCCCTGCACATGGGGTATCTTTCCATGAACACACCTAGTACCCAGTACCAGATGGGGGCCGTGTTCAGGTGAAGTCAACCTTAAGGTGGCACTCCAATTTAGAGATGAGTTGTGCACCATGTGCAATGAACAACTGTGCCAAGTTCCAGTAGCATATGCTGTCTGGAGTCACTACAAACCTTAACTGTGAACTATTGCATTTAGGAGGTGTTACAGACAGCCTGGCACCCTGCCTGTGTGCAGAGAACTGCCTCCTCGCTGGACCAAGGTAATATAGCTGGGCATTGTACCCAAGGACTAGACGACACTAGCCTAGGAACAACTGGAACTCTTTATTGAACAGAAATACAGGTTTTTATACACTTCAAAAATAGGTGCACATGAACAATCCCACACTGATTAGATAACGAGGTAAAGCTGACACAAGACTAAACCCATCATGTAGGAATCTCCAGGAGGACTAACCAACAGACAGAAACAATAGGTGACTCAACTAACAATGGGACAAAGACACAGTAAACACATCACACCTTAAAAAACAGATTACAGCAAGAGACCTCAGCAGCAGGTTGTTTTGAGCTGGGTATATTAACATCTGCTCTGACTCCCTGAGTCTAGGAGGTGTGTTGAAGCAGTCAGGACTGCTTTGGGAAAACAGTCCCCAAATCTGTATCCTGGTCCTCCAGTTCTCAGAATGTGTGTGTTTTGGAGAGACATGAACTTGAATCTGAAGTACAATTACTCCAAAGGTCCCCCCAAGCACAAACATCCCAAAGAATAGAGCCCCCTCAGATGCCAGGGCCCATGGTCAGTAGGCAAGAGGCTAGCCTGCAGTCCCCCCCAAAAGCCCCTGTCCCGGTTGGGTTTGTCACAGGATTGACACCGCTGAGCCTATGCCCACTCTACCTGTCCAGGGTACCTATGCCGCCTCACTCCCAGTGACAGAAGATTCGGCTATGGTTGGTATGGGAAACCGACCGCTGTGGAGGGAGTCAGAATAGAGACTCCCTCACTACCAGAGAATACCTCACCCTACCCAGGCACCATGCTTCACGACAGGCTGCTATACACTCTACACCAGTTCTTGGTTACTCTTAACAACTGCTCTTCCACTCCTCCTCCCAAGTAAACCCCTTGTAATGGACTTGCTTCATATCCTGCATGTACTTTTACTGACCCAAGTTCCTTTAATTGCCATTAACATTCATGCACCCCTTTTTAAGTAACTTCAGACCAGGCTCATGAAACAGTTACAAACTTAGTTCAAAGTGCAAATTACAGTCCTCCTAGCTAACTAATTAGTGGCTGCCCAGGCATACCTTTTAAAGGTGAATGTCCATAACTGGTGAAAGTCCATGACGTGGCGGTTCTCCGGTGTGCCCGTGTCTTCGGGCAGACTGCACAGCATCTTCAGAAGCCCAGAAGAATGGGAGTCTCTCTGCAAAGCCGCTGGCGATTACATCTTTTGGCTTGTTTCTGTCTTCTTCCCATGCAGACTGTGCTGTGCGCAGAGCCCTTCCCCCTTTTATTACAGAACAGGGGAGAGGGCAGAAAGACTGGGAAAGTGCAGAGACAGGCATAACCCCTTCCCAGCCTGGGCAACCTGACTCACTTGCTAATAGAACACATTTGTCTTGTAGGCAACATGCCTACACCCTCTTGGCTCTGTGCTCAAATGCAAATGTGCACTTAGGTCCCGCTCGCATATGTAAATAGGGATTGCACCACGAATTTGAGGTATCGATAGAGACGCCAGAGCAACAGCAATAATTCTGTGCTAGAGATCACATTTAACTCTAAATTGGCAACTTGTAAAGGCTCTTAAAATGTTGCCCATGAACAATTTTAGATACTGTAGTTTGTCATCATTTCACAGGCCTGCACAGTTGTAAATCTTGACGTTTGGTATCTTTTTACTTGATGCAACATCCTATTTTATGTTTTACCAAAAAAATGGGTATTACATTGTGTTGGATTGTTCTAAAATTCATTAAAATGTATTTCTTTCCTGAAAATTTGTGTTTTATAAATGGCTGCGCAAATATAGTGTGACATGAAAAAAATTTGTAACAACCGTCATATTATTCTCCAGTGTCTCTGCTTACTAAAAAGTTTGGGTGTTCTAAGTAATTTCTAGAAAAAAAATGTTGATTTTAACATGCATGTGAAAAATTGAAAATCTCCTCAGTAAGCAGACAGTTAGGCAAGAATTATGGAAATTTGATATGCAGTGGTATTTCATATCTCCAAATTTTGTAAGAGGCATCTCCTCATGTGAGCAGTGTGGAAATCCCTTTTATTATGATAAAAATGTCACATATTACTGTGATTCTGTTGAGAAAAAGTTTGAATAAAGAATTAAATAAATTAAGCTGCAGTCAACCCACCAGCATGCCTTGAATGTAATTGAATGGGAAACAGTTAAGCAGAACTTAACCCATCAATTTAACTGTTTTCCAAAAAATGTTACATTCAAGCCATGCCATAAATGATAATTGTCACAAGTGCTTCTGATCCCAAGTGAACTGTCAATCAATCGAATGGCTAGTGTCATAACTGATCACAAGCATTACCATGACAATTACAGATCAAACAGAGCCTAAGATGGGTGCTTCCTTGGTTGTAAAGAACAGAAGGGTTTAGTTCCACTTTAATAAAGCACTCTATGGCCCCTTTCACATGGGGCGGACCCGTGAGTGGATCCACTTGCTCAACAGGGGATCTTTTTGCTGACTCCCGCTGAGCAAGCGGATGACAGGTCTGTGTCCGCTCCGCTACTGCAGAGCGGACACAGACACAGCCCACTTTCCTCTATGGGTGGTCGGATGGAAACGGAAGGGGAATGGATCCCCATCTGACTCTTTTTGGCAGATCGGATTGGATGTTGACTGGTGTAAACGGACACAAATCCATTTACACCCGCCACTTAATAGAGGAGAATAGAGGTACCAATCGGGTCCACCTGCCCATTTTTCAGGTCAGAACGTCTGTGTGAAAGGGGTCTTTAACTACTCTGTCTCCCAGACTGCAGGACACAATACATAGCATAATTGTTTTCAGACCTCATTACGGTTTAGTCCTGGTTCACACTGATGCAGCTTATCATGCGAATTGACATTTCCAAATTGCATGACAAGTCGCACCCTATTGATGGCAATGGAACGGTCAGGTCAGTGCAATTAAGCCTTTGCGTTGCCTCAACGATTTGAAAAAAAGGTTCCTGCACTATTTTTTTGCAATTTCAAATGAAACTTGCATAGATATCTTTGCATGAAGTCGCGCAGATGTCAGCCAATTCGCACCTGAAATCACACTGAAATGCGGCTTTGAAGTCGTGCAACTTCAAGTGAAGTCACAATATTTAAAAGTCACATTCAGTGTGAACTACGGCTTAATAATGAAAAAAGCATCCCTTGAATATGCAGTTTCCCAAACAAACCAGCAGTGTCAGTTCGAATTCTGACAGGTTCCCTTTAATATTTGTGTTTTCCATTCCAACCAAATTATATCATGTTTCTGGAGCAAGAAAATGAAAGAAAAATATCATATTGGTTGCTATAGGTTGCATTTATCCCTTTCCTTCCATTCTACTAGTTCCTAAAAGCAAACAACAAGTGCATTGCTATTTAAATAGTGCACTTGCTGTATATCAGATCTAAAGGGGGAAGAATTTTAAAGGAAAATGGGACAGAGGGTCCAGGGTCCAAAACAGGGACTGTCCCTGCAGCTAGGAGCGATAATAATGCAGAAAACTAAGTATGACGGCTAGTCAGTTCTGATAACTTAAAAGATTCCCAGGGACAAGCTTGCGGTCCTGTGACTGTCCTTGCAAATCAGGCTCATTTGGCAAATATGTAGTACAACAGCCCGTGTGGTTAAAATTGAAAAGAAAACAGCTGTATTGGTTTGCATGCCTACTAATGAGCAGTGAAGGGTGACTTAAAATGCAGCTGAGATAGGTCGATCAGAAGCATAATTAACTCACACAAGATCAAAGCTGTCCTCTTCTGAGAAAGTGCAAAACATCAGAGCACATAAAATAACTTAGCTGAAGTCAAATTGAAATTTAGGGTTTCACTTTAAACGGAACACCAGACAAATATTAAAAACCACCCTTTAATCCTGTGATATATTCGTTAAATTAATCATTAAACGTCTTTATAAATACAACTAGCATAAATGCCCGAAAATGTCATAATTATAATAAAAATGAAAGAGGGGAGGTCATTACACTCAGCCAACCAAAACTAAAATTTGGGGTTTCACCTAGATTGAAGCACCAGCCAAATATTTTAAATATATTCTTTTATCCAGGTATATATTTATTAAATAAATATCTTTTTAAATAAAACTAGCATAAATGCCTGAATCTGTCTTTATTATCATGAAAGTGGAAGAGGGAAGGTCAGCACACCAAAATTGAAATTCAGGGTTTCAATTAAAATGGAACACCAGCCAAATACTTAAACAAATACCCTTTAATCCAGTTATATGTTCATTAAATAAACCATTAAATGTCTTTTTAAATACAACTAGGATAAATTAATCTGCCTTTATTATAATGAACACAGAAGAGGGAAGGTCATCACTGTACTGCTGCTCATGCTTTGTCCACCTATAGGCGGGAAGGGAGAGAAGTGTCTAAAGAAGCAGAACTTCAGCAGCCTTTTTTAATGCAATAAATCTTTATTAGTAGAAACAAATATTTTCAAGAAAACAGAAGAGAAAAGGCTTGTTGAGAGGCACTTGAAGAACGGGAGGAGTGCAAAGCAGGGAACGCCACAAGGGAGGTAAGGTACCGCCCTTTGCAATACCATTGCACAGAGGAGGTAAGCATAACATGTTTATTATTTTAATGAAAAAAAAAATTGCACCATCGAATTTGTGACTGTGTTGGAGATATGAGAAGGAAGCGGGTTCCCTGCTTTATATTTGATAGTCCTGTCCCAATATTCAATGTTCCTGGAGGGCAGTTCATGACACTGTCACATCAATCTACACCCTTCTGCTGGAATTTACTTTTGTGAGTTAACTTCTTCATCACAGGCTACATCTTATATATATATATACCACAAATCCTTGGTGATGCATTTGATCAATGCAGCCAAGCTCTGTGCACCTGTACATTGGAGGTCTAAACATACTTCGGAAAGTGGCTAGCATCACCGAGATGGAAGAATTGTAAGCTCCAAAGAGCAAGGCCCTCCTAACCCTTTTGTATTGAACTGTATCATTGCTGTGTTGTCTCCCTGTGAGTCACTTTGGGTGGGGGGGGGCCCATGGAACCCAGCTCACTTTGGAGAGGTGGGGAGACCCCTGTCTCAGCTCCCCATATCCCTCTCATGTGTAAATCACCCTGTGCCTGTTAGGGGTACAGGGTGATCTGTCCTAATATTGGGGTGGGGGGTTGTTGATTGTTTGATGTTATGTGGCTGCATCCCATTGTTCTATTGTTTGGGAGCAAATTATTATGGGATGTATGTGTTTATGTGTATTCGCTTAGTGGTGGGGTGTCTCCAGCAGGCCTCCCTCCTGATGGGACTGTCTGCTGGTGTGAAGTTTGAATACCTGTGTGTCTCTTGTTACTACATGTAGATTGCCCCGCCCTGTGTCATTATGCAGGGAGGGGGAATTGTCCCCTGAATGTATATATCTTGTATCTGTGTTCAAATAAACTAGCCTACCTCCTGGTTTACTTCAAGACTGGTGTCGTCTAGTCTTGTATGGTCGGCTGTGGTGTCTGTTGTCAGTGTTTGGACGGGGAAGCGGTATTTTAACGGAAGTACTCAAGCGCAGTCTGGGTCGGTTCCGTTACACTCCCTTTATATTATAAAGCGCTGAGCCAACTGTTGGCGCTATCTAAATCTTTTATAATAATAACAATAATAATAATTGATACATATATCCAAGTTCAAAACTACATGGGCATGCTGGATCCACTTTCAGACCAATGATATCTACCACACTCTCCTGTCTTCTAGCCTATAATTGTATTATCTACTGCCATGTATAAGTGCCGAGTACCTGTTGAACCTGGATACAAGAATGCCTTACCCTCAGGGCTGGCCATAACATGAACCTGGTTTAGGCGGGTGGAGGAGAGTATGGGGTTGCTTCTCTCCCCTTCCCCTTTCTTTCCAGGGGTTATTCTTCTTACCCCCTCCTTCCCTCTCCCACACAATTTTTTTTCCTCTTTCCCCTCTGCCCTCTTTCCTAGTACCTGGCTTCCATGGCTTGTCAACTCTCTATAGTTCAGGATTTTGTCCACTAGTGGGGACTTTGTTCTCTGGTCAGGAGCCCCATTTTGGTGCAGACTTTAGAGAGCTCAGAGATTGACTCAGCATAATTTATAGAGCTGATAACTAGCTTCACGTAATATTGACTTTTCCTCTTGGATCTGTCTTTTCTGATTAATGTGATCCTTTAGTCCTATCTATCCTGCTCGTCGACCTATTATGGTTTTATATCTCAGACACCATCTAAGCTGCAACTGATATGGTTTAGTCGTATCTTTTCCCCAAATATTTGTAGGTCTTTTATGATATGTCGAACTTCTGTTTGACATATGGTTTCATGCACACTGACAATAATTTTAACTCCCCTAGAAGACAGCAGCGTTTTGGATAAAACACGCTTGATGCTTGTAAAAGTGTGTACCAGGTTTACCCTTGTCAAGCATTTGGGTGTTAATTAATTTCATTGGCCAGAAAAAATTAATTTATTCTGGCCATTGAAATAAATTAACGCTAAAGCACTAAACATGCCTAGTGTTAACACGTATTTCTACGAAATCCTATGTGTTCATGAAGTCATAGGATAACATGCAGGGGAGTTTAGAGACATTAAAAATGAATGCCTGATGCCCTTAGGAGCAGCTGTAAAAATGTCCAGTGTTCATGAGGCCTAAATGTTGCATTCGTTGGATGTCAAAATAAAGTTTTTGTGGAATAAAATAAATACATACATAAAAATAAGCTTTACACCCACTTTAAGCTGGCCATAGATGGTTAGTTTTATTTTGTTCTGCCAAAAGAAAAAAAAACAGATTCCTCCATCCACACAAATGAGGTGCAATCCCCTCTGCTGAGACATTGGGAGAGATTTACTAAAATTGGTTCATTCAGAGTCTGGTGTAGCTGTGCATGGTAGCCAATCAGCTTGTAACCTCAGCTTGTTCAATTAAGCTTAGGCAATAAAACCTGAAAGCTGATTGGTTTTTATGCAGAGCTGCACCAGATTTTGCACTCTCCAGCTTTAGTAAATAATCCCCACTGTATTCTGACAGTGAGACCCTGCAGCTGCTGATTGACAGACGTTTTCTAGCATGTTCCTTTGACAGAATCAATCTCACGATCCCTGTTGGAACAGACATACATACTTGAATAGTTTTTTTTTAAAACCAGAGTTTAGTGTCACATTAACCGCTTGCCAACCGCTTCACTTACATGTGTGGCAGCAAGGAAGCTATCCTGCACTGGATCATGTACCTAGCATGTGATCCAGCTCTTCTGGGTAGGGGGTGCGCGCACGTACACGCCCACTGCCCCGGCTGTGCTGTGATTAGACACAGCGCAAGCTGATCAGTGGGTCCCAGCCAATGATCGATGGCAAAGAGGCTGACAGGACAAAGCTCTGTAAACAGTACAGAACTCTACTCTGTCAGCATGGATGTGCTGATTTTTGTTTCCCTGCAAAGCAGAGAATAAAAACCAGCTCATCCTCTAGTAAAAGTACACACACAAAGCACTGTTAGGCATACACCTAAAAGAGAAGTATAGGATGTGTTTTTTTTTTAAAATCATACTTACCTAGATGGATGCAGCATTGGTCCAATGCTGCATTGGTCCCCCGCTGGCTCTAAGTGTGAGGACTCAGCGAGTCTCGCAGCCACTTTGAGCAGAGAGCAGTGACTGTCAGCTCTCTGCTCTGCCCCACCTCCCCTCATGCTCACTGGAGCACTGGGCTGTAGAGGGGGAAGGAGCCACTGGCTCAGGATAAGTGCTGAGAGGCTGAGCCAGGTGCTACTCTAGACTCGGGGGGTGGATCCTGACTTTAAAGTGTGGATCTTTCAACAGCCTGGACTGGCTGCGTGAAGTCAGCCGACAGTGGGCTTTAGTCTGCTTTCAGCTGAAAACGGGTCACAGGAGTGCAGAACACATTGGACTCCTGTGATCCACAGGAGAAGTGCAGCCAAAAGAGCTTTGGCTACACTTTTCCTTTAACTCTTTGATAACTCCTAGCTGTTAACCCCTTCCCAACCAGTGTCATTAGTACAGTGTCAGTGTATATTATTAGCACTGATCACTGTATTAGTGTCACTGGTTCCCACAAAGTTTCAGTTACTGTCAGATTGACCGCCATACTATGACCGCCATACTATTACAGTTAAGTTGCTGAGCATCGCCATACTAGTATAAAATAAACAAAAACATACATAAATAAATAAAAATTTCAGTATATATCCCATAGTTTGTAGACACTATAACGTTTGCGCAAACCAATCAATATACACTTATTGGTATTTTTTTTACCAAAATATTTAGCAGAATAAAGTTTGGCCTACATTTATGAAGAATTTTTTTTTTAATTGGATATGTTTTATAGCAGAAATTAAAAAATATTGTTTTCTTTCAAAATTGTCAGTCTTTTTTAGCACAAAAGATAAAAACCCCAGTGGTGATCAAATACCACTAAAAGAATATAAATTTCATGTGGGTACAGTGTTGCATGACCACTTAATTGTCAGTTAAAGTAATGCAGTGCCGTATAGAAAAAAAATGGCCTGGTCAGGAAGGGGGTAAAATTCTTCCAGAGGGCAAGTGGTTAAATAACTTAGTTCTACAAGCAATGGTGTTATCATACCATTATATCAGCTTGAAAACATCCTTTTAAATGTTATTTTGTTATTGGATGTGTTATTTGCTACACATTATTTATTTATTTATTACAGGTACGTGTACAGCGCTGTCAATTTATGCAGCGCTTTACATACATATTGTACATTCACATCAGTCCCTAACCCTCAAGGAGCGTACAATCTAAGGTCCCTAACTTACATTCATACATACAAATACTAGGGACAATTTAGACAGGAGCCAATTAACCTACCAGAATGTCTGTGGAGTGTGGGAGGAAACCGGAGTACCTGAGGAAACCGGGTACCGGAGGAAACCCATGCAGGCACAGGGAGAGCATGCAAACTCCAGGCAGGTGGTGCCATGGCTGGAATTCGAACCAATCTCCCTAGTACTGCCAAGCAGAAGTGCTAACCATTTAACTGCTGTGCTGCCCACATTATAACTTTATGTGCCTTGTCCTTGAAAAAAGCCAATTTAATTAGCATGAAAAATCCAACAGTTTACAATGCTTTAGGGCTTGTTCACACTTGACTAATTTATAACTCTTGCCAAACGCCCCTATGGCGTTTGACAGGCGTTAGGCATTTGGGAAGCATTTTTAAAGCTCTTCAAATGCCCTATGTGCATTTTTGAGGCATTTGCCAAGCTTTAAAACCGCACCACAAATGCCTATAATGAAGTTTAATGGTATTAATGCTCCAGAAATGCCTTGTAACGCCACACAAACGCCCCGCAAACGCCTGCCAGGCGTTTAAGGAGCATCATCATAGACTTGAATGGGAGGCTTCAACTCCTCCTGACTCAACATGCCACGACGCTAATGCTTCAGTGTGAACAGCACTGTGTGCTGCCATGTGCAGAATTTTCATAGGCGTTTGGGAAGCATTAACCACGCTTCCCAAACGCCTGTCTAATGCCTGCTGACAAAGGTAATGTGAACTCAGCCTTATGCAAAATGGTCAAACAGGCCACAAAACAAAGAGATTCTAAAATGCAATACTGCAAATGAAAATGAGGTTTTTCAAACATGCTCCTTGTAGGTGGTGACTGAGCTCCTAGCTGGCATGCAATGCAAGTTGGGACAGACAACTAAAAAGGTTACAACTGTGATGTGTTGTACAGTTTAGAGAATCCAAACTAGAATAGAGATTGCCAGGATAACACTAATTAATGATAAGTAGCATGACAAAACCCTTCGCATAAATACGCATTCTAAAGGTGGGAATACACGATTAGAAAATCGACCGATCGGTCATCTGACGACCAAGAGGCATTTGTTCATTGGTTGAAATTGTGGCCCGCATTAACCAATCTAAAAAAATTGTTTGTCGGGCAATACGTAGTGTTGATGTCTTCCGTACAAGTGGAAGTGATGCAGTGTGCGTATGACCTTGTAGCCACGCCCCTCCGGCTAGAATGAGCGATATACACAACAATTAACAGCAATGAGTATAATATCGTTTATTACATTATCTATATAGCCGCTGGCTATCCCCGCTTCAGTCGATCCTGAATACGGCTGCCAAACTCATTCACCTTTCAAACCGCTCTGTCTCTGCCACCCCCCTCTGCCAATCCCTCCACTGGCTTCCAATTGCGCAACAGATCAAATTCAAAATCCTAACGCTGACGTACAAAGCTGTCCACCATACTGCCCCGAACTACATCACTGACCTAATATCCAAGTACCGCCCAGCACGCACACTCCGCTCCTCACATGACCTCCTTCTCTCTAGTTCCCTGGTCTCCTCCTCCCATGCCCGCCTCCAGGACTTCTCCAGGGTGTCACCCATCCTCTGGAACTCCCTGCCCCAACCCATCAGATTATCACCTACTCTCCTCTCCTTTAGGCGCACCCTGAAAACCCATCTCTTCAGGGAAGCCTACCCCACCCCCTGCTAACTTGCCGACCTCCTCCACTCTTCCTACCACTCCATCCCCCACAGCTATCTCCTCCTGTGCCGCCATCCCCTCCCTCCTAGATTGTAAGCTCGAAAGAGCAGGACCCTCAATCCCCTCATGTTTTGCATTGTATTGGTATTGTTCTGTCACATGTTCTGTCCCCCTTTGTAATGTACAGCGCTGAGCGAACTATTGGCGCTTTATAAATACTGTATAATAATATTAATAATAATAATCTATATACATAAATAGTGATACATAAAATAGAATCTGCAGAATTCTGGTTTCATTATCTCATTAGGCCAATCTACTTTTAACATTTGGATTTTTCGTTCATGTTTACGAAGATTCCTTGGTCATAAACATCCGAGTCATCTTCTGTTTCCGCTCATGCGTGATAGCGCTCGATAGATTTTTTTGTACGAACGTCATACCACTGCATAGAAAATCGGTCGTTCGTATGCAAAACGACAACATTTTTCACTGTTGTTCAACCAGATATTTTCGTTCACAATATCGTTAGCAGTTAAAACATCCTGCTCATCAACAAAGAGAAAATTGTTCGATCAGTGGTTCCGCAAAATTTTTCATACGATTTTCTTATCGTGTGTAAGTAGCATATGGAGGGAGATAGAAAAACAAGTTCATTTAAAAACCATGTCGGCCAGGATAGACAATCAGCTGTTCGCATATATTTGTTCTGTCTACCACAATCAGGCGGTAGCATAAAACCTTTTTGATTGCCGGTGACCAATATCATTCCTCTGCACCGCTTCTTATGACCGACCCCCCTCCGCGTCGTTGCCATGGATTGCAGTAATATTTTCCACTAGTTTTAAGAAACAATCTCCTCTGAATCTCATGCTTTCACTAAACAAGCAATCATCACAGATATATAATGCACGTTATGTGACACACGTCAAAGCAAGTTTGAAGGTTATGCGAAATTTAAGGGTTTACAGTTCTAGGTTTGTAAAATAATGTATATTGTAAAAGCGAGATCAATGTGATGTTGGATCCTTTGTGCTACTTGGTAGCGGGTGCAAAAAGTCGTTGACAGGTTTAAAGCAATGTTACATAATGGTAGATAATGGTGTGTTATACTAATGTGCCTGGGAACATACACGGAATTAGAATATCTATAACAACTTAGTAGAGTTGTTAGAGCAGCTGTAAACAGAGGTGATATTACTAATGAACTGAGCGCGTGGAGAACGCCTTACACTAAGTATTACACAGCATTTAATTGCTAGCTTTCCATAAATTATACGCTTATAGAGACTAAATGGCTTATTTAATAAAATAGTGCAAAAGGAGCACGTGTGTCGGAAGGCGAGCATCTAACTGGGTATTGGCTTTTGCTTCTCTTGCTGCACTACATATGAAGACCATCAGGCTTATCCAGTAAGGCAGTGCAAACAGCAATACCGATCTGAAGAATACCAATGAGATGTCATTTTTCACTGATCTAACTTATTGCAGTACACTGATATTTGATTGCTTGCTATGGGGTAATGTATAAGGCCTCCTTCACATGGCTGTTTAGCCGCATATGCCACATTCCTGCAGCAAGAATCATCAGATTCCTAGGCTGGAATGACAGGTGTATGCGAATAGTGGCAGCGGCTCAGCCTATATAAGCTAATGACAGGCTAATGCCCCGTACACATGATAAGAAAATTGTACGAAAATCTTTGCAGAACCACTGATCCAATGATTTTCTCTTCGTTGATGAGCAGGATGTTTTAACCGATAACAATATTGTTAAAAAATCCGGTTGAACAACAGTGAAAAATGTTGTCTTTTTACATACGATGATTAATTTTCAATGCGGTGGTATGACGATCGTACGAAAAAAATCTATCAAGCACTATCACGCATGAGCGGAAACAGAAGATGACCCGGATGTTTATGTCCAAGGAATCTTCGTAAACACTAAAGAAAAATCCAAATGTTAAAAGCAGATTGGCCTAATGAGATAATGAAACCAGAATGATGCATATTATATTTTATGTATCACTATTTATGTATATAGGTAATGTAATAAACTATATTATACTCATTGCTGGTAATTGTTGTGTATATCACTCGTTCTGGCCGGAAGGGCGTAGCTACAAGGTCACACATACACTTGTACAGAAGACAACACTATGTATAGCCCAACTGTTTTTTTAGATTGGTTAATGTGGGCCACGATTTCGACCAACGAAGTCGTCAAATGACCAATCGGTCGATTTTCTAATCGTGTATTCCCACCTTTACAGTGGCCATTGCTGTTTCCATGTAGCCGCACACCATGCAGTTACCTAGAGTAGGGTTGCCACCTCATCCCTTTAAGACCGAACACATATTAATTACACAGGTTTTGGGGCTGATTAAGGTGGTAATTAAACTCACTTGGTGCCTTATCTGCATTAAATTAGCCTCAGAAGTTGTGTAATTAATATGTGTTCAGTTTTAAAGGGATTGGTGGCAACCCTAACCTAGAGTTAGGAACAGATGTCTGAGCCTGGACACAGCTGATTGCGTCCATGCTTGGGCATCTGTCCCTAACCACAGGTAACCCCATGTAGTGTGGCTACATGCAAACACCTACTATTTGCATGCACTTATCATTACAGCTTCAAGAATCTGCTGATTTTTGCCACTGGGAACTGGTGTATGCGACTAAACAGCCATGTGAAGGAGGCCTTGTACATATTATTACTGCAGTTTGCACTTTATTGAATAAAGCTGGCCACACAGGTTACAATCTGATTGTACTAGTACCAACAACATATAGAGCAAGGACCTACCTGACTGGGTATAAATTTACAGGAGCATTGCTCACTACATAGCTGCTGAAAAATCTCACAGGGCATATGTATTTATTGGATTGGATGCAGCCACTGTTCAGCCAACAATTTTCTGTCCGCTCCTTCAATTTTCAGAACAAAGGATGTCAGGTGGGAAGAAACTAACAGGGTCACATATGGATTGAATTTTGAATGCTGAAATTTGCTCAGTGTATGGCCATCGTAAGGCCTCTTCAAGCTAGGGTTGCCACCTCATCCCTTTAAAACCGAACACAAATTAATTACACAGCTTCTGAGGATGATTTAATGCAGATAAGGCACCAAGTGAGTTTAATTACCACCTTAATCAGCCACAGAAATTGTGTAATTAATATGTGTTCGGTTTTAAAGAGATGAGGTGGCAGCCCTACTCTAGGTAACCATGTGCGACTACATGGAAACAGCAATGGCCACTGTAAAGGTGGAAATACACGATTAGAAAATCGACAAATCGGTCATCCGACCACTTCGTTGGTCGAAATCATGGCCCACATTAACCAATCTAAAAAAATCGTTTGTTGGGCAATACATTTGTTTAATTACCAAATTAATCAGCCACAGAACCTGTGTAAATAATATGTGTTCCGGTTTAAATGGATGAGGTGACAACCCTACTTCAAGCTGTGGCTGTGTTGGGATGGAGAAAAGTCTGGAAACACATACTGGGTGTATAGAATGTGTATTTCCTGCACTCAAAGTTGGAACCAGGATTTTTTTCTCAGAGAATAGGTGCAGGTATTCTCCCTTCTGAGTCACTTTTTGTCTCTGCCCCTACCCACCTCCAAGTACCATTTCTTGGTTCCTCACCCTACAGACCTCCAAGTACCATTCCTTGGTTCCTCACCCTGCCCACCTCCAAGTACCATTCCTTGGTTCCTCACCCTACCCACCTCCAAGTACCATTCCTTGGTTCCTCACCCTACCCACCTCCAAGTACCATTCCTTGGTTCCTCACCCTACCCACCTCCAAGTACCATTCCTTGGTTCCTCACCCTACCCACCTCCCAGTACCATTCTTTTTAGAGAATACACAACCAACTATAATTTTGAGGTGCTAAGAAATGTGTATAGAATATGTTAATGATAACAATCAAACAGTAAAAAGTGTCCTCCTTCAACAGTAGATCCCTACCAGCAACAATAGATCTCCCACCAGCAACAATAAACCTCCCCAACAACAACAGACCCCAGCTCCCCAGGGACAATAGATTGCCCAGCAGCCAGCATCAATAGACCCTCCAGCATGCCCCAGCACTTCTTGCCATTACATACATTCAGTGCTGGAGCTGACGCTCCCCCGCTTTCCCATTAAAAGCAAGTCCTGGTTGGAACACCTTATAAAACAGTTTGTAAAATTCAGAAATGTATAGGGGAGAAGCAAGCAGCTCAGTAAGTGCACTACACAGGACACTGCTGATCACACTGTCTGTCATCTAGCTATCCATTTAGAGAGTTTCTAATATGCAGAGATCAAAGCTGATTAGATCAGAAAAGCAGCCACCAACTATACCACAGCGGAGACAAATGTATGTGTATGTATACCAATGTCATATGATCAGAAACAATTACTGGGTCTTAATATTACACTGCGAAGACTATCGATGTGCAGTAGTTCAGATCAACCAATCAAATACTGCATTTCATCAATTTAGAGTAGTCAGACCAGCAAAAGATGATTAGTAAATAGCTGTTGTTTATTACTGCATTCGGTGCATTGATATATCGTCTTTATTTCAAGATCAATAAGAATGTACAAAGTTAGAAAAGCAGCCAACAAGGTTTCATTTTACTGTAGTGCATCTGTTTTTGGGCACTAATCCATAGTAATCAGCCCAGTTTCACCTTTCATCTTGTGGTCTGATCAGTATAATAAAATGTGATAGCTGATTCTGAAGGCCACAGGCTACAGCAACATTTCCAAAATCTACATGGATCGACTTATTTCAGAGAATCTGTGACATGGCTAAATTCATTGCCTGTGCACCAAAATTGGGAAGAAATGTTTTCCAAGCAAATATTATTATTATTATGATACAAGAATTTATATAGCACCAACAGTTTGCTCAGCCCTTTACAATATAAAGGAAGACAATACAGCAACAATACAGTTCAATATTTATTTTACTGAAGGTAGATCCATTTTTGTGCAGTAATCCATAGTAATCAACCTAATTTCATCTTTCATTATGTTGTTGGGTCAGTATAATGAAACATGATCACTGATTCTGGAAGCTACAGACTACAGCAGTGTTTCTGTACCTCCCAAAATCTATGCGGATCAGCTTATTTCAGGGATCCTGCAACTTGGGTAAATTAATGGCCTGTACACCCAACTTGAAACAGTGTTCTACAAGAGGTAGAGGGGTTTATTTAGCAAAACCGCAGAGTGCAAAATCTGGTGCAGCTATGCATGGTAGCCAATCACCTTCTAACTTCAGCTTGTTCAATTAAGCTTTGAGAATAAAACCTGGAAGCTGATTGGTTTTTGAGCAGAGCTGCACATGATTTTGCATTTTCCAGTTTTAGTAAGGCTAGGTTCACATATGTGCGGGTGGTGCCGCTGCAGATCTGCATGAAAATTTGTGCAGCCACACTACCCGCACAGAGGAATGCGGACCTGCGGGTGGGTGCCATTAATTCTAGTGGCACGCTGCCCGCACTGGAAAACGCAACAGTACTGGGAACTGAGGTTCCCGCGCGGGCTGCGTTTTCAGAAAAAGTGCAGGGACTTCCCTGCGTGTCATGGGGCACAGCCGCACATATGTGAACCAGGGGTAAATCAACCCCAAGATGTTTTTCAATAGAAAGTGCAAAGTGGGAAAATGTGGTCAGGTCAATATAATCAAAAATGACCACTGATTTTGGAGGCTGTGTTTCTGCAGTGTTTTTGAACCCCCCCAAAAAAACAAGGGAGATCAGCTTATCTCAAGGACTCTGCAACCCTGGTGTATAGATTGCCTTTACACCCAAATTGTGAAAAAAAATTTTCCAATAAGAAAGTGCAAAGTGGGAAAATGTGGTCAGGTCAATATAATCAAAAATGACCACTGATTTTGGAGGCTGCATTTCTGCTGTGTTTTTGAACCTCCCCAAAAAACATGGGAGATCAGCTTATCTCAAGGACCCTGCAACCCTGGTGTATAGATTGCCTTTACACTCAAATTGTGAAAAAATGTTTTCCAATAAGACATACTGAAAAATCAGATTTCCTTTGACTGTAATTAAATGTATTTTTGCACAAAATTCAATAGTAATCAACCCAGTTTCACCTTTCATCATGTGGTCTGATCAGTGTAATGAAATGCGATTGTTGATTCTGGAGGCTGAAGGCTACAGTAGTGTTTCTGTATCCCCGAAAAACCCACGAGGGTCAGCTAATTTCAGGAACCCTGCGAACTGGTTAAATTCATTGTCTGTACACCCAAATTGGGAAAGAAATATTCTCCAATGCTTTCATTTCTTACACGATTTATCTGCATTTTTAAAATATATTTTGTTTGCAAAATGCTTTAAACGTTTTACCTGGTGGAGGTAATTCCTGAACCATAGTCCTACTAATTAATCATCTCTGTATTACAGCACTTTGCACATCCCTCTTTGCCTTATTAAATAAAGGTCATTCTGTTAATGTAATATCCATATGTAATTGTTATTCATCATAATGAATTGGAATTGCTCCCTGCCTGTAAACCAACTATTCTTCCCTCGCTCTCTCTCTCTCTCTCTGTTTGATTCTATTGTTACTAATATATAATTATCTTGTCGTACTTCTATGCAGAGCTGCATAATGTGTTTGCTAGTTATAAATAATCTCCTGTCATAGCACACATTTTGCTGTCTTTCTGGCTTGCTTTATTTTTTAAGAACGCTGAAAATGTAGCTGTGCGAGCTCAGACCTCAAACGCATTAAACGTATAGAAAAAAAAAAGAAGAAGAAAGGTTTGTTCTTCACGCATCTGTTTAAAGATGTATGGAGGAGAGAAGACGTGATTGTGGTTGATTTCCTTGACAAAGGAGAGAAGGAGTTAAATGGCACAGTGTGCCACCCCCAACCCTCGCCACTTCCCTTATTCTCTCTCTGCCTCCTTATATCTTACACACTCTCCCTCTCCATCTATCCTTCTCTCACACTAACACACATAAGCAGTGTCTCTCTCCCTCTCTCATGCACATACGCAGTTTCCTGTGTCTCTGTACTGCTATCCAGAGTGAGAGACTGACACACACACCAGTCCACCAGCCAACAATATAGGCAGAGCAGAGATGTCAGCACACCCTTGTAGCATTGGAGACATAGGCTCCCTATACAATGTTCATACACTGAGCTAATTGCATTCATGGAAATACTGTCATTCTTCATACGCCAAGGGGATAGGTAAACGTACGCGTATATACAGGAATACAAACACACCCCGCACCTACACGCCGTATTCTGAATAACGGATTTGGCTCATAGGAACTGCATGCAGCTGATGTTATGACAGAGCAAGAAATGCAGCAGCCATGAACCAGCTGTGTATGGAGCCCTGCAGAGCACTGCAAGGTGAGTGAGCTGTATCTATCTATCTATCTATCTATCTATCTATCTATCTATCTATCTATCTATCTATCTATCTATCTTTCTTTCTTTCTTTCCTTCTAAGTCATCCTATACAAATCCATGTCCCTGCCATTATCTTTTATCTACATTGTCATATATATTGCTCACTGATCCCTGTATTAACACCGTTATCTGTGTAATTGCTCACTATACATAGCTATTGTACGTGTACGAATCGCCAATATGAAAGGTCATGGGTCACTTCATAAGTAATTACCTGTAAACCCTGACTGTGAATGGCCTAACACTTTTGTTAACATGCAGATGGCCCCAATTATCACATAACCTTGAATGAGCTGTTATTTATTATAATATAGGAATCTTTTTGGACTGATCCAGCACATACTTGACTAAGTGTGAACAGCATCTCAGATTATAGTTGTATGAAGCAATTATCTGAAGTCAGTCTCCTGTTGTCTCACTGTAGTCTATAATGTGTGGGTTGTGAGATTATTTTTTGCTCCATGTAGCAGTGACTTATTCATGGCGTGTGTCCATATACTATCTGCCATGGTTGCATTTAGCAGTAAAAGTGCCTACAAACTCACGGTACGGAGCTCAGATTTCCTGCTAGATTTTCCATTGCATGTACAAAGTATCAATATGCTCACCGCATTGTCTCACACTGTCTCCACAGACAGCATTAGACAGCTGCTGAGCCGAGCTGGAGGAGAGTTTCGTCTCCAGAGAGTGCAACTGGAGACCAGACCCAGAAAGCTGGAAGACAGGATCCTGGTGAGTAGCAAATGTGTATTACTGCCCTATCCCCTGGATGGCTGTACTTGTCATGGAAAATATCTTAATGTTCGCTGAACATTCATAACTTGCTTTTGTAGAATCCTAGCTAACAAGGCCTAACCTCCTGCCTTCAGGACTAAGCTTCTCTAGTGTAGCATCTTGGCAGTAGGGAGGAAACCACATAAAAGCAATAGTTGATATATCCCCACGCCAACCAAGGTATGTGTGAATAAGGACAGGCTTGGATCAAGGTCCACCATAAAAAGAATGGCATTAACGTTGGTATCAATCTGTAGTCCTTATCTGCAGTGTCCCTTCCAATAAGGCATCTGCACAGAATGTGAAGGGTGTGTGCCATATCAGGAGGAGTGTGGGTAATGTACTGTCTCTGTCTATACACCTGTTACGGATCCACATTCAGGATCTGTTTTTTCTTGTAGCGTTCTTAGAGGATACCTTGAACCTTGTTGACAAAGGATTCAGGATATAGTCAGTAAATTGTTTAATACTGCAGAGCATATGGTAAGCTTTTGGATTTTTTTAAGGAACTTTCTTGAGATCTGATCTTCTCATTAACGAAGGATTCAGGATATAGTCAGTAAATTGTTTAATACTACAGAGGATATGGTAAGCTTTTTTTTTTTAAGGAACTTTCTTGAGATCTGATCTTTATGGCAACATGTGTAGTGCAACCTGTATAATGACAGAAGTGGAGTTTGGAAAGCCAAAGTCAGACAACCACAAAGTGGCAAAGAAAGCGTTGATGCTGTGTAAAGACTGGCATCCTGGCACCAAGCATGTTACCTTGGCAACCCATTGGTTTCACTGCTGTAGATATATCTTTTCGCTAACATTTCAATGATGTGAACCTAAGCATTTTAACTTTAGTTAACGGAGCCTGAGCCATGTCTTTGAAATTCTGGGTGTCAGTTTTGGGTGTTGCCTAGCACTAGTTATAACACGTCCTCTGGAATGTGAATCTACAAGTTGTTAACCTTGAATCCAAATGAAATGATAAATAGGTTTTTAAATAAATTAAACAGCGTTTACAGTAATGAAGTGTTAACAAAAGAAAGGTTAATAGAAATTAAATTTTACCACTACATTAGGTCTATTGAAAATAGAATGGAAAACACTGAGAGGTTGGATGCTTCGCCTGTATGTGTAGGAGTAAAACGTCATGTGTTAACAGTATGGTGTAGCCAGACTAGTGAAAGCAGATGTATTTTTGTCTGATACTGCTTATTTTAGTCATTGCCATTTTAATACTGTATCCAGCATTATAACTGTTACTAACCAAAGATTCAGATAACACTGCAAATATAGAAAGTGTAAGGTAAGACAAGACTCAAGGTGGCCGTTCAATGGTTCAATTTTTCAAGCAACGCTCTTGCTTCAAGCATCACTTGTCGCAATCAGGATTTTTTGTGCTCTTCAGAGAGTAATGATTAGCATATCCAGCTGTTGAAGGTTCTCGTCATTTAACACTGAGATTTTCCAGCTTAAGAAAAAAAATTGTATGCCAGCAGGATCCAGTTTTCCACAAATGAAAGGGTATTGCCTTGCTTGCAGTACTTTACACGCCAACCTAACATAGAAGAGGGCCCCGTCTCTGTTAGCAGATATCTCCCCAAACATTGTTCTCCACCATCTATGATCCCCTGAAAACTAAAAATCAACCCTGACAAATAAACACACTAGCTCAGTTTTGAACAGGGAGAGTATTTGGCAAGCAGTCAAACCTTTAAGAGCAATATGGTTTACATACTGCCTTGCCTGCTGAGCCTAATATGTGGGTGGGGTGTTGGGGGATTTAGTCAAGTCTAGCAGGTGTGAAGGCAGCAATGAGTTTTAGAACTAAATGAAGCAAAGCTGAATAAAATAACCTCACAACACAGCACAAATAGCCTCCGACACACCTGTTTTTCAAGTGCCAGACTGGTTCTGTAGAGTTGAAGACATTTCACAGCTTAGCAAAGCTGTTTCTTCAGTTCTAAGGCTAGGTTCACATCTGTGCGGGTGGTAACGCTGTGGATCCGCACGAAAATCCGTGCAGCCGCACCACCCGCACAGAGAAATGCGGACCCGCGGGCGGGTGCCATTAGTTCTAATGGCACGCCGCCCGCTCTGGAAAAAGCAACCATACTGGGAACAGAGGTTCCCGTGCAGGCTGCATTATCAGAAGTGCAGGGACTTCTTCTCTGCGTGTCACGGGGCATGGGAGTCCATTCAAATGAATGGGCTCTCATGCCCATGCAAAACGTGGCCCGCACAGCCACATATATGTGAACCAGGGCTTAGTCCTCATACACTGGATGTTTTTACAGTGGCTGTTTTTGGCATATGACATTTTTTTCTACAGCTAGTAAACCCCCCAGCATGTTATCCTATGTGTCCATGCACACATAGACTGTCATCAACGAATTTGGAAGGGACGTTTTTTGGCTGGAAAAAAACCCCAGGACTAGTGGGTTTCTAGAGGAGATTTTTAGCTGTAAAAACACTCAAACGCTGAAAAACATGGCAAATTGCTGTAAAACACCGCAAACCGGTGTTTTTTGGACTTTTTTTGACCAAAGAAATAATGCTAAAAACTGCAAATGTGGAAAAATTGCAGGAAAACACAGCTAAACACTTGCAAAAATGCTAAAAAAATGCTAAATGTTTTTAACGTGACTTTACACAGCTAACGTTACCAGTGTTATGAAAATGTTCAGTGTGCATGAGGGCTAATGAGTGTCAGGAACACAGCCCGTATTTATAGTCACACAAGTAGCACAGCCACGTATATGTTAACTCTCACCTTGTAAAACAACCCATTCAGTTTAAAATAGAAATGAAAGGCAAAGTGTTTGTGTATAGATGTAAAAAATATGTATGTATAAGTGATCGGATTATCTCTGTTCCCAGCTGCACAAGGGGCTTAGAAAGCTAGAGAAGGAGAAACAGTAGCACACTAATCTTCCCAGTAAAACGCTGTGCAGGAGAGGAGCATGTCAGCACAAATCTGATCATTGGAGAATAGGCAGGCTGTTCTCTCAGCACAGCGAGAAAATTGACCAGCCTGGGATAGATGTGCTCTCATGGTCAGTTTGAAATAGGAAAGCAGGGGGACTAGTAGGATTAACAGATACAGTCATGGCCAAAAATATTGGCACCCCTGCATTTCTGTCAGATAAGGCACCACTTTGCCCAGAAAATAGTTGCCATTTCAAGTGTTTAGGCATTTTTTGTTTCTCCACTTTTTTGTGTCATAACAACAAAAGAAATAAACATAAGAATGCCTAAAAAATTTGCCTGGAAATAGGAAAGCAGGGGGACTAGTAGGATCAACAGATACGGTCATGGCCAAAAATATTGGCACTCCTGCATTTCTGTCAGATAATGCACCACTTTGCCCAGAAAATAGTTGTAATTTGAAATGTTTAGGCATTTTTTGTTTCTCCACTTTTTTGTGTCATAACAACAAAAGAAATAAACATGAGAATGCCTCAACATTTGAAATTGCAACTATTTTCTGGGTGATGTGGTGCAATATGCGACAGAAATGCAGGGGTGCCAATATATTTGGCCATGACTGTACTTCACACAAAGGAAGTAATACAGAGAGAACAGGATACTTTTTAACACGAGTGTATGCTACAACATACACGTTTTAGGAAATGTTGGGGTAGCATATCCTTCAATCCAATCACCATGAAATGTGTCCAGTCAGATGTTGGGGTATGAAATAAAAGGTTGAAAACGAGCGCTAGGTGGAACAGATATTGGTGAGTGGTAAGAAGCTGCTAGCATAAAAGGCAAAACCTCAAAGACCTCCTCATAAAATAGATGAACATAAAATATGTAGCGCAATAAATTGGATATTTAAATAAATAATAAAATGTACATGATATACATGTGCAAATGAGCAATAAAACTTAGTGCTGAAACCAATTGATGTAAAACAATATCAAATATCCTGAAAGAAAAATGTGCAAATAGTGACAATGGTGCCAAAGTCAGTCTATCCAGTGGTATTGCAAAATAATAAAAACAATCCGTGACATCTGTGGCTTAGAAAGTGAATGTTGATTGCACTAATCAGATAGCGCAAGTAGTATTTTTATTAAAGGATGTAATATAAAAACAGGTAAACAACTTGCATAAAATATCAAGATGGCCGCCGGTCGTTCATAAGGACCATGCGGGCTAAGGTCACTGTGTGGGGGCACCTCCCTAACTGTTGGGGTATGTTTCTGACAACAGATAGAATTGAAGTATGGTGGACTGTATGCCTAATAATCATTAGAGCTGAAGAAGTGGCTCAGATAGGCAGCAAAATGTCTTCAATATTGCAGAACAAGTCCAGCTGAATGTGACTTAATGCTACCAACGAATCCATGACCTGGATAAATGAGAACCTTCACAGCTTTAGGCATTTACTTGTGTGAATGGTTGGTGCAAGCAGGGGCGGACTGACGATTTGGAAACTCGGGCACTGCCCAAGGGCCCGGGTCAGTAGGGGGCCCCATAAGATGCCCCTGGTACCTTTTTCATAGGCTTTTTTGAGTTTGGGCAAGGACACAGGGGCCCCATGATCCCCTATTGCCCAGGAGCCCCATGAGTTGTCAGTCCGCCCCTGGGTGCAAGTGAATAATTTTCATCAGGTCCTTGAAATGTTTTGTTATATCCTATTCTTAGGGAACTTTTTCACTCTTTTTACGTATTACATATTGATCAATGTATTGGATTTAACTTTAATGATCACCACCAGACGTTGAGGGAAAAATCCAGCAGCAAACCATGAAGGAATGGTGAGGATGCTGTATATTGTGATGTCATCTCAAATATCCCCCAGCTAATACACAACTATTGATGTATTTGGATAAAATAAAAGGAAAATGTTTCAATTATGTATTTCACAAACATATAAGTTGATGTTATGGTGTATTGTGGAAAACGTAAGCCGACCCTTGGCCTCAGAAGCTGATATTATCCCCTTTAGCAGAAATCACTTCTAGTAGATGTTTTGCATATCTGCCCATCAGTCCCTGATTTTGACTTTTTGACCACTCCTCCATACTAAATTCCTATGCCTGCAATGTGTTTGTGGGGATCCATGGAAAACCTAATTTAAAAACCCACCTCCCCCAAAGCACTTCAGTGGGATTCACAGCAGGGCTTTGTCTGGACCAGTCCATGACCCTACATTTCTTCATTATGAGTCATTCTTTGGTGGATTTGCTAGTGTACCTGTGATCATTGTCTTGTTGAAAGATCATTTTTCTGATCAACTTCAACTTTTGGACAGAGAGTCTCACATTCTTATCAAGTAAAGTTTGATGTGATGCAGAATTCATAGCTGAAATGATAAATAAAAACTGCCTAGGGCCTGAAGCCACTACTATGCTTCACATTTGGTATGAGGATCTTCTAAAATGCTGTTGGTTTGTCAGTCCATATGTAGGCAGGTGGCCTACTGTATTGTATGTTAGTTACTTGTTTGCCTAGGACAGGGGAAAGGGTGAGGGGAAAGGGGTTAACATTTTGTCGCCTTCCCTGAGTATGTTCGCTGGCTTTTTTTTCTGCGGTCCCCTGCATTAAAGAAAAAATGGAAGAGGTTTGAGTCCCAGAGTGAGGTCAAAGGATTGATAAAGAATAGGAGCAGAAGTCTGCTGGGACCTGTTCCCACTATCGGAGCGCTGAATCACTGGGACACCTGTAGCCATGGACATCAGCGTTTGAGTTTTGCCATTTATGGACTTTTCCCGTAAGGACTACTTCTGTGCAGGTACACTGGGGAAGCCACAGATAGGTGTAGTTAGGAGGAGGATGTACATGTTGTGCCAAGTTATCAGTAAAAGTAATTTCAACTGCTTTGAGCTTGGTGTAAAGTTATTCAAGGGGTGCATGTTGGGGTATATGGAGCAATATGGGGTATGTGTAACATCACTACAAAGAGGTTAACTCACAAAGCAGAGGAGAGGAGGAAGTTGCCAAGGTTAACTAGAACAGCTACTGCAACCAGTCGTTGGCGTGGTACCTGGTTAGGTGACAGATCCTCTGGTAGTGAGGGGGTTGGTGCTCTGACTCCCTCCATAGGTCTCTGTCTCCTCTGGTCACTGGGATCAGACTAGTAATAAAGAGATCTAAGACCTGATGACTAGGTAGGGGAAGGAAAGAGCTAACCCGGGACATGCATGGGACCCATGCTATGTGTCTGGCAGGGTTTCATTCTGTTACTGGAAGTTAGGTAACGGAGGTACGCTTGACTGGTGGAGTGAGCAAGGGCCCTGTATATAAGATACAAAAAGAGGGTGCACGGGCCTAGTGCATTACCTTTAAAAATGAAATTTATTCATAAAAAGTAAATACTCACAAGAGAAATAAAATCAAATGGAAAGCATGTCACAAGGGATGCAATGTGGTTCAAAACCCCTGAAGGTGGTGTGGTGGGGGACTGTAGATTTCTAGATAGCTGGTGGCTGACACGTTGCAAGGTTGTACCTCTTCCTCAGAGCCAGTCTATGTGTCTGGCAGGGTTTCATTCTGTTACTGGGAGTGAGGTAACGGTGGTACGCTGGACTGGTGGAGTGAGCAAGGGCTCTGCATGTCCCCCGAATGCAAAACATACTGTATATCAGTTACAAGTGTGTAGTGACATGGGACAAAACATCTTACAGGTGAACTTTGTACATTATTGTTGCACACAAGTAGCTCATCTCTGAGTCAGGGACTGTCTTAATGTTTGATCCTATCTTGGTTAGCAAGCCTTTGGGCGAGGTGTTACCCCAAGTGCAGAGCTAGTGATCCCAATTATCCTCTGGCATAGCCAAGAACCCTTGAGGACATACAACTTTGAGTAATCGGCAAGGATAAGCTGCCATACCGTACTGCTTTCTCCCCACCCCCACACACACATAATGCATTTTTCCAGAAGACCTGGTCTTTTCCTGATTGTTTAATGGTAAACTGCAGTTTTGCAGTTAATGTTCATTTTGTACAGCAAAGACTCTTTTCTAGCACACCCACCATGCAAGATAAATTGGTGCAATCACTTTTTGATTGTAGATGCATGCACCTTGACACCACCTGCTTCTACGTTCAGATCCCACAATTTTATTTTGGGTTCTTGGGATTGTATTTTAGCATCAAACAATTAGCTATTAGGTTGAATTTGCTGGGTTGGCAGGTTCTGGACAAATTAGCAGATGTTTGAGTTGTACACCACTTGTAGATAATTTTTCCCCATAGTGGAATGATTGATTTCAAATAATTTGGCATTCTTTGTAAATCCTTTGCCAGAATTATAGGCATCCACAACTTTCTTTCTAAGAGCCTTAGAGAACTCTTTTGCTCTTGGCACTATGCCGCCACACACATCAATAGCAAAGAAAACACAAACCCTTGATATTGAAATATACATGAGGCAGGTTCTACATCCATACTCCCTAAGGAGGTTCTAATCTTTAAAGGATAAGTTCACCTTTTACAAAAAATAATAAATGCACGTTTTGTTGCAGGTAAATATTATAGATACTATAGAATGCATTAAGGTAAAAAAAACATTTTGCCTTTATAACCACTTTAGCTCTGTGCTCATTACATTTTATGTTCTTTCCATAGAAAACAAATCCTAGTTGTGACATCCTTAAGTGGCTAACTCTAAAAATAAAAAAACAAGCTTAAGGACCACCATCATAAAAAAAATTGCATTTTTAAACCTGTATGGGATTAATGACTGTCTTCAGTATTTAAATATCTTTTTTATACCAAATTTCATTTTTCTCTCCTCATGTACTGTACATGCAGACCGAGCTGTCTAGGAAAAGTGACAGTTACAGGGATTTGAACAAACAATAGCACTTTCTGCTGTGCTTGAGCAGTTCTAGTCATTATTAAAATTATTAGTAATATTTTTATTTTAATAAAAGATAAATTGATATCATATGTGAGTACCACTAGCAATGATAAAGCTTGTCCCAAACCCTTTTACTGCAATATTCGCTGGCGAGCTTGGTCTGCATGGAAATGTGGTGAAAAATAATAAACAGGCATATGAAATAACTACATGTGACTACACAATGCCTTTTACCGTATGGTTACAGCTGAAGTTAAAATCTATATCTACTGTTGTCTTATTATAATTATCCCCCTAAGACGTATTACAAGTATTCTATATTATGTACTTATTTGCGAACTATTGTACTGATTCCATCTGATCTTCTAGCTCTTCTATCACCAAATGAGCCATTATGCTAAATTATAAAATGTTATTCTATATCCCTGTGACCACATTGACTCGTTGGGAGGAACCCTTCTCCCTCCCCTTCCAATCCATCCCTACCCATCCTCTTCTACTTTTCCTTCCCCTTCCCTCCTCTTTTTGGTTGAACTACTACTTTGACTCTCCCTGCATGGAGATGCCCTGGCCATTCTGGCATTAACCCAAGCCATGCTAGTTGACTGGCTATGGGGACTTTGTCATGTCTTTTTTCTTACGCTGAAAAACGTCAATAAATAGAATTATTAAAAAAAGTCCAAAATGCTATTTTATTGAAGGTGCTTTCAAATAAAATGGTAGGTTTTTTTCCTGTTACTAAATACAAATCTTAATTTCTGTTTTAAAAGATTGCAAACAAAATAATTTTTTAACTGTATTGTTCCCACACATGGCAACATTTTCCTAGCCAGCTATATAAAGATACTAGGTTAATTTTGATTGGTTCAGAATCTGAAATGCTGAAATTATCGCCATCAGTCTTGATTGCATGAATGTTTATTGCTTAGTTACAGTAGGGTCTGCCAATCACATCTTTCCTTGACACTGACAGTATCCCACATCTGCTACTGCTGTAACAAGCTAGAACATTTGCAATAACCAGCACCTTGTACTGTATGAACTGATCATTATCATTACCTACCCAGTAATTGTAAATTAAACTGAATCAAAAGCAATTAAGCTGTTTATGGCCAAACTTTCCTGATCTGTATAGATTGGCCATGAATGTAAGATATATTTAATAACAACAGCCTCTGCTTGTAGAGGGCAAGGCCTTTCTTTTGTAGGCATAGGTACATTAAAGTGTATTTAAAGCCAAAATTTGGGATTTTCCATCACTTTCTGTATTAGAGATAGCAGTCACCAGAACCAGTTGTGAGGGTGAATCTCCCCAGTGGGGGCATAGACCGCAATAAAAACACACCAGATGTTATAACTCTTTCACATTCTTTCCTGAACTCTAAGTAGTTTCCTAGAATACCAGCAGCTAAAGAGGGAGATGGAGTGAAGAATGGTAATCATAGGTTTTAATTGATATCAGTCTAATAAACACATATACAGGTCACAAGCAAAACATCATATGACTTCTAATTATAACCATTGCTGATTCTCTTTTGAGAAAAATACTCTTTACGATTCAGCGAGCGGTAAACACAAGAGGCGATATTTGGGATATGAAATTTGTGTTTGGGAGAAGTGTAGAGGAGGACAAACAATGAATGGGTGGGTATAGGGAGACCATAATGAAAAACCGAGAAAGCACACTGAATAAGGGCCCTTTCACATGTGTGGAATGATCAGGTCCACCTGTCCTTTTTTCAGGCGGACCTGATTGGACCACCCATTGTTCTCCATGGGGAGGTGGACATGTGTCCATTTACACCCTCCTACATCCGATCCACTAAAAACAGACTTCTAGAGGATCGGAACGGATGACAATCTGATGTAAATGGACAGGCGGTCCATTTACATCTGTCCGCCCCATAGAGAACGGCTGGCTTTGTCCATGTCCACTCTGCACAAGTGGAGTGGACATGGACTTGTCATCCACCTTTTCAGCCGAGGTCAGTGGACAGATTGCCCGCTGTACAGGCGGATCTGCTTTGCGGAGTCCGTCTGTGTGAAAGGACCCTAAATGTAGTAATTCTTTTAATCAAAGATGAATAAAAACAAAGTATAAAACTCATAAAAGTGGCCTTGTATTGGAACATGTCAGAAATGCAAGGCTGTGTTTTGTGAGTGCCACATTTTGTTTTTATAAATCTTTGATTGAATGCATTACTACACTAAACTTTGCACTGTTGTGCTTGTGTTGCTTTTCACTATAAATTAGAGCACTCTTCTCCATTTGGCAAAACTGTGGGATACTTCCTAAATCTTTGGACTTTGATATAATATGTTTATATTGATACCATTTTGAACTTCAGGTCTGTTGTGGATTTTGAGATTTTTATGGTTTTCATGTACAGTTGGTTACTTACATTTTTGCATATACTGTGGACAGTCGGAGGTGTTCAATTAAACTTTTGAAAATGTGTCATCCTAAAAACAGTTGCAAAAGCTGGCTCTACACTGGGTAGAATTTTGTTTGAAATTTTTTCAATTTTAGGAACTTTCAATCAATTTTCTAATTGTTATTAGGGTCAATTCAATGTTCATTTTTGATCAAAGGGACCGAAAAATTAAAAGGTGCAGTATGGAAACATTTTTCTTGAAATAACACATTTCTAACAGTGCATGTGGTTTTCTCTGGGAAAGTATATTTGTTCCGAAAATCAAATTTTAAAAGTATATGAGATTTTAAGGTATTGTCAAATGACATTCTTGAAGTCATCGAATGTACTGAGAATCGTTGTATACATTTTTGCACAAACGTTCATATAAATGTTCATTCAAAAATCTTCTAGTGTATGTCCAGCTTTACTTTCCTCGTGATTAGGGCACAAAAGAGGTGGGGATTGGGATCTAACATTTGCCTTTGAGAAATGTAGACAACATAGGAGTGGATATGGATGCATCCAACATGAAATGCAGGGACTGAACTTGACATATGCATTTGGGAGGAATGTAAGGCAGGGTAGTCACCAAAGAAGTGAGTATGGGCAATAGTATGGGGCGCACATAAAAAGGCAGGGTTTGAACTTCACATTTGGGAGGAGTATAAGAAGGGAGGACAATCTAGAAGTGATTATGGACAGACTACATTGTGGGGCACACATAAGAGGTAGGATTCAAACATGACATATGCATTTGGGAGGAGCGTAGAGGACAATACACAAAGTATGGGTAGACATTATTGTAGGGAGCACACCAGAGGTAAGGACTGGAATATATATTGCTTTTGGGAGGAGTGTATAGGAGGAAAGACAATGTTAGAATGGCTATGGAAATGGTGGTATGAGTGTTTGTAAAACTTCTAAAGAAACAAAAAGGTCTACAAGAATTTATGCAAACAGGTGGGCAGACATTATATAACCTTTGCTGCACTAAAAGAAAATAATGATGGTGATGGTGTGAATACTTTTTCAGCTATCCTGGGACGGGACACCAGAATGGTCAGAAAGAGCCCCCAGTACCAGAAAAAGACAACCATTTGGCTAGTCCATAACAATTTGTCAGCTTAATCACTTTTAATTCTAGCTAACAAAAAAGAGATAAAATGACATGCGCTTTCTAAAGTAGTGGGACAATCAACCAACATGCAGTGAATGGTCGATATGCCTGTTGAGTGATGAGTGATTGCCTGGAATTCTAAGTGATAGTTCCCTGAATGATCAGACGTTTGACCACTGCATCCTCCTATGTATGAAGAACCAATAATTTTGTTCACAGCTTGCAAAAATAGTAGATTTGAAATGGAGTCCACTGAAGACAGGTTTTGTTGGCTTGCTTAGTATGTAGTAATGCATACTATTCTGCTTAGTGTATTGTTCTTTGTGTCTATTGGTGTGCTTTTCCGTTCGTTAAAAAAAAACCTTGCCAGAATCCTCCCATTCACAATGATAAACCATGCACATTTATAGGCTCAGCTTTTTTGTCTTCTTTTCTAAAACGTTAGACAATTAAAAGGCTTTCCGAAATAGAGGATGAATGTTACCATGGCAACCTATGTTTTTGGTACCTGTTTCTGTGCAGGAGATTCATGAACAATAAGTTATAGTCTGTAGCTGGTTCATTAGTAGAAGTGCATGTCTGCTTATTTATGTTCATTTACACTCAGCTGTGTTTTTCTGCAGGTAACAACATGCTGGAGATTCTATATTTTTTACATCAAATTACCAGCAAAGGTCAGTATGCTCTAAACTTGATTTCTTATATCCATTGTGGCCTTGACACATTCGATTTCTAGAAACTGTGCAATTGTGTTGCTTGTAATTGTTCTGTTTTGCATGTTGATTAAGGCTGATTCTTTAAAATCTGGTAAAGGAAAATTCCCATGTGGTTATGAGAAGTAATTGTAACCAGAACATTTATATGCAAGACGATACGAAATTGTGTATGCTGAGCTGTCCACTGCTGACTGTGCTATTCTATTGGATTTTTTAAATGTTTCTTTCTGTAATAAAAAGAAAAAATGTACTAGCCACCAAACTAATACCAGTCCAGCACACTAAGCATATAGCTTGGTATCCCAATAGCAAGGGGATTGCAAGTGTAAGGGACATCTGCTATATAATTATATTGTAAAGCGCTGAGCAAACTGTTGGCGCTATATAAATCCTGTATAATAATAATAAAAATATAATGCCGGCTTATGTATATGCCCTATAACACCAATCAGGTGCTTCAAAAGGAGCTTTGCATTATTAGAGAAAGAGCTAAAATTATGTTCACGCCTTCATCCCACATTAACAAATTGTTATAAATTAGGTGTTAAATTCTTAGATTTTCAGGTCCGATGCCCACATGTTATTAAAAGGTATCTATGCCCCAGAATTTATGTATTGTTGTACTTGTTCCTGTAGTGTTAAAAGTACAATTATCTTCATGCTTTCTGGCTTCAATTATCCATCCCTGGTGATCCTACCAACAAGGTGTATCCTAAGAGCTTGTTCACGCTATGTGCAGACAATTACCTCTGGGGCATATAGGAAACAAATGCTGGTGTGGTGTGCAGTGTAGTGTGGAGAAATTCAGCATGCCTGCATATTTCTTCAGTGTACTGGATATCACTACATGGTGCCACGCACCACGCGCCTTTGCAGAAACATGAATGAAGTGGCACTATGAGACACCTAAACAAAAGTTTAAAAAAGTAAGCAGTGCGATGCTCTGAAACATGCATTGCACAACTCCCTGCCAGAGCTGACATCATCATCATCAGCCTGCACATTAAAACACTGTGTTTTACTATGTGGGCTAATGTGAATCTAGTTTAGGACATTTTTAGCGCTCCTCTCGTGAGGGCCACTGAGTTTCCAG
Organism: Staurois parvus; assembly: GCF_062004578.1. NCBI lineage: Eukaryota > Metazoa > Chordata > Amphibia > Anura > Ranidae > Staurois > Staurois parvus. The sequence goes on from NW_028317995.1 coordinate 1,140,643, forward strand.
ATCCCCTTAAGCCCCGCACAGCCAGGAAACATGCATTTTCCACACTTGCACCCACAGTTAGTGAACAGTCCTTGAACTTGTTTTTTGTTAGGGAAAATAACTTGGATAGTGTAATAGGAAGTATAGGATGCCCAAATTTACTGAATGAATGCACGGGGACAACTTCCTTGCTATTTACAGAAACAACATCAGTCATTTCGGATCAGTAGCAACTGCCCCTTATGGGCTAAGGACTTGCAGCACCACCTTGAAAGTTAGCTTAGCTTGTTGCAAACTACATGCAGAGATGTCTCCTCTCACCTGCACAACTGCTCCCAGCTTCACAGCCTGCAGACACTACCAGCCCTCCCGGCTGCTCTGAAGATCTCCCAGAAGAAGGATAAAGAATTAAGCACACTGCTGTCCTTTGAGAGCTTGCTACATGTGACAGTATCTCCCCTTATAAATTCCTGGGTGAGCTGATGAACTCACTCTGTCCTCCTTGCTCCCACTGCTCTCATGCCTTCATCCTGCTCAGGCCACACTGCTGAATAGACCCTCCTGAGCCAGCCTGATCCCATCCTGGAGGCTGCCCCCCCCTAGACCTAGGGGAACCCTCCCAGGCCACTGACAGTCTCCTCAGCGATCCATCTTCCACCTGACTCCTCTGCCAGCCTGACTCTCCCATATTTATGGACTGGTCCACCACTCTACCAGAGCCTCCAGACCTGGAATTGATTAGACTACCATAAACATGATGATTAGATTTCCAATTCCTCCACCCACTGGCTTCCAGAAGGTTCCAATGGTCCTCCAGAACCAGGTGGAGGTGATAGAGTCCCAAACTGTTAAGCCATCCAGCTTCACCTGCAGTAACCTGACCTTAATCACAGACTCACACAGTTACCATGAGGCATAGACAAAAAAAAAATCCTACACTATTGGAGTAGGATACTAGGGGGTGCTACACATTTTAATTCATAAGATGAAAATGCTTAGTCAGTTCACCTGAGGTATGGTCACCCTTTCCCGCACACTCTGGAGCTGAACTACTAGTGATTGTTGTGATGCACAGTGCACTGGCACGTGCTGCCACTCAGTCACTGTCACTACAGTAAAACTGTGACATTCAGCTGCCTCTGAAGAGTGCATAACTCATTGCAATAGGATTAATTTACTAAAGGCAAATATGCTGTTCTCTTTGCAAATAAATTTCCCTTTCCAAGCCAAAATACTTTGTTATAGTGTCTTTGCACATAATTGGGTATTCTTTGCAAAATGAAATTTCAACACATTCACTAAGCTAAGGGAAATTTCCCCTGCAAAGAGAACAGCCTCTTTATCTTTAGTAAATCAACCCTGATTTGCTTACCAAATGTGTTCACAGGAGAAAAAACATGAACTAAGTAATGGAAAAACAGGTTTTAACACAAAAATAATTATAATCTTGTTTTACTTGCAGTTTGGGGGCAGTAAAAACACATGGCTGAGCTCCATTTTTACCACCCCTCCAACTGTTCCCCCTTAAGTTGTAAAGGCAGCAGACAGAGGTGCATACATACCTAGGCTGCAATGCTTTTCATCGCAGCATGGACAAAAATTATCCCTTCCATGATACCCATTCAACTGAAGTGTTGTGGTGCAGGTTTTTAGGGGTTGAAAGATACATTGAGGAGGTGACCACTTATCAAATGACTTTTGGAAAAAGCAGTCCACTGCAGATTGCTCCTCAGTGATCAGCAAGCTAGTTTAAACTTAGGTCACACTTACAGTGATGTAAAAAACGAAGTATTCTTCATGAGGATTTAGTTAATGTTTGGAATGTTTCACTGTCGATGAATCAGGTAGTATTGTCATTCAGTAGAGGGGGTTAAAAAATGATTAAAATCTACTAATACATAGCAATTATTCATTTACTAGAACCACAGGGAATGGTTACAAATTGCTATCGGGTTCTTTTTACCTAGTTCAAAAAAAGATCAAGTATTATTGATGTATTCTTTTAATTTTGTGAGTCTACACTTATTTCCTGTTGCGCCTTATCTGTCTTATACTACTTCCATCTGTTTTACTACCCTTGCTCATCTTTATTACCCATTGTAATCCAGTGTTCCCTTGTGATACTTACTGTGATGTATCCATGTTATTCTCTTTAGATCGAAAGTTCTTTCAGTGTGCTGGAAATCCGATCTCTTACAGCAATCAGTCTAAGCCAGGTAATGAATATTTGTCACACATGAATGATTGAGATTGATAAAATGTATCAAAGACTATTATGCCACCAAATCCAGTTATATAAAGTTAATTTGATTGCTTTGATTACCTATGCCAAATTATCTGAAACAAGGTTCCTCCAGAGGTTGCTAGAGGTTCCTTGATTTGTGGCTGATCGACCTCCAATGTACGCCATGTACTTCACTCCATGTTCATGGCCCAATACAGAACATATGGAAATTGGCAATTATTGCAGTCCTTCCAGGCTATCAGTTGATGTATACCAGTCGCCATTGCCAGAGAATGTTTGACAAAATCTGGTCCAACTGGATAGATACCAAAGGAATTACCATCTGATGACAACCAATATCGGCATGCTACCAGCGTTCTTGGTGGTTATGGCCCAACCTGTGGCATGTTTTTTCATAATGACTTGTGTGCGGACTTGACTGCTACCCCCTGTCTCCTCCTTCCTCTCCTCCTCCCTCCATTCCATCCCTTCCTAACCCCCTCTCCCCCTTCCCCTTCTTGTCCCTTCCTACTCTGTTCCTCTTGGGTGGTATTCATCTAAAATGCTGGAAGGCATGGGCTATACAAATATAAGTATTTCATTGTATATTTAGACTGTTGTTACTAAAGTACCTTCCCATATTTGTTCAATGTATTCTGCTGAGTTTTGACCTGTACTCTGCTCAGTAAATATTTTTGCTGACAATATATATATATATAATATATATATATATGGCATTGTGACTAAGTAGTTGGCCGAGCGCTGGGTTATAGTTCATTACTGATTAGAACTCTCTTTCTATATGAAATGTTATACTTTGGTTTTCCTCCACATTCCCAAAACATACTGGCTACTATTTAAGCTGGGCCTGTAGTAGGTGAGTTTGTATGGGTAAGGACATCCGATCAGTAGCACCACTGGAGTAGGTGCTTCCATGTTGGTCACATATACTCTGTAAAACTCTATATATCCTACAACATATACACTATATGGCCAAAAGTATTGGGACACCCCTCCAAATCATTGGATTCAGGTGTTCCAATCACCTCCATGGCCACAGGTGTATAAAATCAAGGACCTAGGCATGCAGACTGCTTCTACAAACATATGTGAAAGAATGGGTCGCTCTCAGGAGCTCAGTGAATTCAAGTGTGGTACTGTGATAGGTTGCCAGCTGTGCAATAAGTCCATCCGTGAAATTTCCTTGCTAATAAATATTCCACGGTCAACTGTTAGTGGTATTATAACAAAGTGGAAGCAACTGGGAACAACAGCGACTCAGCCATGAAGTGGTAGGCCACGTAAATAGACAAAGCAGGGTCAGTGCATGCTGAAGCTCACAGTGCACAGAAATCGTCAACTGTCTGCAGAGTCAATAGTGAAAGACCTCCAAACTTCATGTGGCCTTCGGATTAGCACAACAACAGTGCGTAGAAAGCTTCATGGAGTGGGAATGTAAAATGTGGTGCTGCGCCACATTTTACAATTTGTGTTAACCATTTTTTTGGTATATGGTTAGGTGTTAGCAGCTTTAGTCACAGGTTCACCGAAGCGCAGGAGGACTTTGAATATTGTCTATGGAATGGGAATGGGCAGCTGCATCCAAGCCTTACATCACTAAGTGCAATTCAAAGTGTTGCATGCAGTGGTGTAAAGCACGCCACCACTGGACTCAGTGGAGACGTGTTCTCTGGAGTGACAAATCACGCTTCTCTGTCTAGCAATCTGATGGACATGTCTGGGTTTGGCGGTTGCCAGGAGACCAGTACTTGCCTGACTGCATTGTGCCAAGTGTAAATTTGGTGGAGGGAGGATTATGGTGTGGGGTTTTCTCTCAGGGGTTGGGCTTGGCCCCTTAGTTACAGTGAAGGGAACTCTTAAGGTGCCAGCATACCAAGGTCTTTTTGGACAATTTCATTCATATCATTTTACCCCTGTACAAATCATTAGTAAGACCTTATCTGGAATATGTAGTTCAATTTTGGGCACCAATTCACAAAAAGAACATTGGGGAACTGGAGAAAGTACTGAAGAGGTATGGAGGAGCTCAGCTATGAAGAAAGAATAGAGGAACTGAATTTATTCTCTCTTGGGAAGAGGAGATTAAGGGAGGATATGATCTCCATGTATAAATACATCAGTGGTTCATATAGTGAACTCGGTGTAGAGCTATTCACCCTGAGGTCATCACAGAGGAAAGGGGGCACTCTTTACGTCTGGAGGAAAAGAAATGTAATCTCCAAATATGGAAAGGTTTATTCACAGTAAGAGCTGTGATAATATGGAATAGACTCCCTCAAGAGTTGGTTCTGGCCAGCTCAGTGGATTGTTTTAAAAAAAGTCCTGGATTCTTTCTTGGATACACAGAATATAACTAGATACTAACATTTATAGGTAAAGTTGATCCAGGGAATATCTGATTGCCTCTCGGGGGATCAGAAAGGAATGTTTTCCCATGCAGGAGCAAATTGGATCATGCTTTACTGGGGGTTTTTTGCCTTCCTCTGGATCAACCCTCAGCGTAGGATTATAACTTTTTTTTTTTTTTCATGGTTGAACTGGATGGACTTTTGTATTTTTTCAGCCAGACTAACTATGTAATTTCATGTTCCCAATTTTGTGGGAAGTTTGTTCAATGTTCCAACATGACTGCACACCAGTGCACAAAGCAAGGTTCATAAAGACATGGATGAGCAAGTTTGGGGTGGAGGAACTTGACTGGCCTGCACAGAGTCCTGACCTCAACACAACAGAACACCTTTGGGGTGAATTAGAGAGGAGATTGCAAGCCAGGCCTTCTCTTCCAACATCAGTGCCGACCTCACAAAAGCGCTTCTGGAAACATTTCCATAGACAAACTCCTAAACCTTGTGGGCAGCCTTCCCAGAAGAGTTGAAGCTGTTATAGCTGCAAAGGGTGGGCCAACTCAATATTGAACCTTACGGACTAAGACTGGGTTGCCATTAAAGTTCATAGGCGTTTGTAAAGGCAGGCATCCCAATACTTTTGGCAATATAGTGTATGTTAGAATTAAGTCATAGGATTGTTGAACTCTTTCTTTGGGTTGCATTGAAACTAATATGTCCTAACATTAAAGCATTGGAACTTAATAATATTAATATTTTCAATGGTTTAATCATGTATTTTCCCCTTTTTTCAGATACTTATTGAGACAGAAAAAGGGAGTTTCCAGTTGACTCTGAGTGCGCAGAATACCGACCAGCTCATTAATGGCATCCAGGCGACCCTGTCCAAAATATTCCCTACTCCAGATACAGTGTGAGTTCCTTAATATGAATTAAAATCCCGGTCTCTGTTTTTGACACACGGCAGCTTAATTAGTTCTCAGCTCATCTGTCACGCGTGAATGTTTTAATTGCAGACTGATGGTCTCTGTGGTATGGAATGCTTTTATTAACAGTTATCTTAGCCTAAAAGAAATAACAGATTCAGGAAATTGCAGGGTCCTCAGACAAGGCTAGTATGCTCTGGCAGGAACACATCAGCCTTACTAAAATCTTCTGAATTGCTTTTAATTTTAATGTCCTTTTGGTATACTATATTTATTTCAAATGGAACTCTTACATATATCTGCTGTTCCATTTGTAATCTTTTGTTTAGTTCCAGTTATTGGGAAGCTACTAGTGCTGATCCATTTCACAGTGATGATACACAATTAGAAAGTTTTCAGAAAGCAGATTGAAAGGAAAACAGCCCATTTTACTTTTAGTTGATCCCAGTAACCCTAGGTTCACACCTAAGCGTTATCCGCAGCGTTTTGCATTTTGCAGAAATGCACAGCAGTCTACTTAACATGATTTCCTATGCAACATGTTCATATCCTGGTATTTTCACCCGGGTCAGGGACTTTTTTGAACGCAAAAAGTTGCCTTTTTGGTTTTATAGACTTCAATAGAAACGCTGCAGAAAAGCATGTAGTGTGTTTTTGCTGCGTTTTGTGTTTTAAATCTGTCTAGCAACAAGAATAATTTAAAAAATGAAAAAGAAAAACCGCAAAACGCATCAAAAACATGCCAAAAACGCATAAAAGATGCAAATGCAAAAATGCAATGCAAAACACAATGCACAAACGTCTCAAGCACAACCTGAATAGGTGTGAACCTAGCCTTATAGAGTGTCCAAATCGCAAGATTTTTGTGTCACACACCCCTCACTTTTGATCAGGATAAAGCTTAACAAATTTCCAAAACCCCTATTCATCATAAAAAGCTCTGTTATTGTGACCTCCCTCTCTCTGTATCACCGGCCGTCCCTCAAATCACACAGGTGGCAATTTACTAAAACTGGTGCACTCAGAATTTGGTGTAGCTGTGCATGGTAGCCAATCAGGTTCCAAATTCAGCTTGTTTAATTAAGCTCTGACAATAAAACCTGGAAGTTGACTTGTTTCTATGCAGAGCTGCACCAGATTTTGCACCATGTAGGGTTGGTAAATAACTCCCCAACTGAACAGGATCAGCAGCTCACATCACATATAGGATAGAAAAAAACACAGCTCTCATAGTGAAAATCTGCCTTTAAAATCACCTATTATGTAGATGCACTTACAATTGTATGCAGAATATACAGCGATTTTAATTGCATGGATCTATGAAAATACTCCCATCATTGGTAATTTAATACCAACGAGCTAGGCTATATTCATTTGACATTTCCCATATCTTTTCATCAAAGAATATAGGTAAAGAAGGTCAAATTCTGTTTGTAGGCAGATTACTGTCAGACAAGTATTTTCTTTTGTTAATTTGTACACCAAGCAAACCATGGCATAGAATTGTGCGTGATTGCTTTGAATAGGGTAAAACAGCAAGCATGAATGAGTAGTTACATTGCATTATGTGCATACAGGCTAAATATGTGGTCAGTTTTTCCATGTATACAGTATGGTACTTCACTATGCCTTCCATTGTACATAACTCCATAGATTTACAATGTTGTAGATCAGTGTGAAGCTTATCTCAAAAATTTTTAGAAAATCAGTAAATTGTGTATCTGCGTATTCTTATTACCAAAAAACAAATATATGTAAAATTAGGGTTATATACACATCCACCCACAGAATTTCATCTAATACAAATATGCAGTGCTCCAGAAAACGTGATAATTCACGGTTAATTCAAGTGTAATTCAATAAACAATCCTATCATTCCCACTGGGTATCGGTAATGGAACCCAGTGCTGCAAAAAAATTTTATTTTTTTTGTTTTTTATTTTTTTTTATATAAAAATAGTGATATACCCTACTGGGTATATCACTTGCTCCCAAAATTCAATGCTACAAACACATAAATGAATAAATAATATGGAACAAAACTCAGTTTGATATTAGTGCTATACCCTACTGGGTATTACTCCCAAAGTTCAGTGCTGCAAAATTGTCAATAAATAATAGAACAAAAATAATACACAATAATGTCCACTTAGAATCCAAACTAGAAAACCCAAAGTCCAGTGCTATAAAGCTGGAAACACAGTTCCCACAAAATGAGTGCAATGAAATCAATTCTTCCGTTTTCAACTCTTTATGTAAATGAATTCCAGTGCTCCACCACAGTGCAGTCTTTGGACTTTCTATTTTAGTTTGGATTCTAAGTGGACATTATTGTGTACTATTTTTGGTATATTATTTATTGACGGTTTGTTTCATAATGTTTATTAATTTTTTTGTAGCTTTGAATTTTGGGAGTAATTACCGTACCCAGTAGAGTATAGCACTATTTTTATTAAAACTTTTTTTTTGGAAACACTGGGTTACATTAACAATACCCAGTGGGAATCATCAGTGGATCACTGCAAATCTGTATTAGATGAAATTCTGTTGGTGGATGTGTACATAACCCTAGTTTTTACATATATGTATTTTTTGGTAATAAGAATACACACATATGCGATATATTGATTTTTAGTTTTATTTTTATTGAGATAAGCACCACACTGATTTACAACATTACTTTATTACATGTGGGGACACATTGGGGTTGATTTACTAAAAGCAAATAGGCTGTGCACTGCAAGTGCAGCTGCTTTAGATCCAAGGGAAAGATCTGAAATGAGGCGAAGCTCTGCTGATTTATTTCATTCAATCATTTGCAATCAAAAATGCTGAGGTCTTTTTTTCCTTACATGTTCCCCTAGAGCAACTGTACTTTCAGTGCACTTGCAGTGCACAGCCTATTTGTCTTTAGTAAATCAACCCCATATAGTGTTGACAACTCTAAATTATCTGAGTGGTAGTGCATAAGTAGACTTTGCTCTTTTTATCATAGTTTTACATGTCTGCGCATTTCACTGTTTCTTTGCTGTCAGTCTAGACTCTAGAGTGTAACAACAAAGGGTGTAGATGGTGCAGTCATTCCTGGCTATCTGCTTAGCCATAGCTTCTAGTTCCCTTTTTTTACTTGAAATCTTACATACTTTACATAGGTTGCATCATTTAATTGAATTTGCTTTTCCTATTGTGTTATCTACTAACATCGTGCTCAGGGCTATGGATAAGGGGGTAATCACCAGTCTTCCTGTACAGGACCCAGGCCAGCAAGAGGGCCCAGGCAGCTGGGTGAATCGGATGTGGGCACGGAGGGTGATTGGCACGGCGAGGGGGAAAGTAATTACTGTAACCAATCCCCTGTATCCCTCTCTCTGCATCAGCTGAAAGCTGGCTTCTTCTCCTCTCCCTCCCACTGGCTTTCAGCTGCTGCAGAGAGAGGGATACAGGGGATTGGTTACAGTAATTGCCCCCCCCTCGCTGCACTCATACATTTCAACCTGCTGCCCAGGCCCCCCCTGTGTGCCCTCAGCCCTCCAGTTTCCCTCCTGTCCTTTCCACCGACAGCTGCAAGCACACAGTAGGATCCTTTGGGATGGAGAGTGGGGGAAGGGTCCAGTAAATATGTCACATTTACCAGCTCCTTTTATTCCTGAATTAACTCAATGGCTGTATGGGGCCTCATGGTTTCTAACAGTAGCCCTGATCAGTAGCTATCTACTGCATTTAGTAAAATTCGAGAAACTGAATATGATAAATATGTCTTCAGGTTTATCAGCTATTATTATATAAATGTCTGAACTAGACATTTGAATGTTCTACGTTTGGGGTGATTGAGATGATCTGATTGATGATGGGGCCCTAACTAAAATTGTATGCTATGGCTGTGGCTCATGCTTCTGCTGTGAGGTCATAGAGATCAATGACCCTAGGAAAATGGTATGAAATTGTTATTTCTATGTAATGAATAATTCAGCCTGGAATCAAATAGATTGGAATAGCTTCCATAACCTGTGCTTCTTATACAGATGTCATATAGCGCACAGGATGATCAGCTGCATCTCAAACATATGTGATACAACTCACTTTAAAATGGCTGTCATTTAATCAACTTACCAAGCAGGTGACTGCAGTTCCTGATATGAAACACAGCTATGAGTCCTAGCTAATACAAAAACTGCTACAGATCCAGGGCTGTGTCAATGGTCTCATTACAGCAAACCTGTGGTTTGACCATACATGGCAAAGAAAGGTTTGCATTAATGGCAGCCTCAGTAGCAACACATATGTACTTACCCTTAAATCCTCAGCCAGTCTGTTCAGCCACCAAAAACTAAGTGTAAAATGCCCTGGCAAGCCCCTGGTGGTAAGGCACCCAAATCCAACAAGGTTTATAGGCGATATGCTGATCAGCTTATACGTGTTCTCCTTAAGGTTTATAATGAGGCTTTCCAGCTGGGTGGATTGCCTTCATCTATGAATGAGACAATTATTGTTGTTTTATTGAAACCTGGGAAGGATACCTCACTCCTATCGCCTATTTCTCTCCTCACTTTTGATGTCAAACTTTTGGCCAGAGTGTTGGCGACTAGTTTGGTGAAGGTGTTCCATAAATTGGTTCATAGAGACCAATCAGGATTTATTCCAACTAGATCCACCGCACAGAATCTGCGCAAGTTATTTTTGAATTTACAAATACCAGTAGATAACCCTGGTAATAGCGCAATCTTTTCTTTGGATGCTGCTAAAGCCTTCGACAGTGTTCAATGGCCCTATCTATGGGAGGTCTTGACTTGTTTTGGGTCATTAAAGTGGAAATAAGTGTAATATCTCCTAAACATGCACCGTTTAGGAGGTATTTATGACAGCAGGTGCATGCAATCTTAAGGAACGGCATACCCATGCCGTTCCTTCAGAGCACTGCGCCGTGGCCTGAGACTCCTGCGCGCATGCGCGGGAGTGATGTCATCACGGCTTGGCCAGTCAGACGGGTGGCACTCGTGAACCCGGAAGGAAGACTGGGTGAAGATTGAAGCCCTGTTAGCGGCTACAGCACACCGCTGGAGGACTTTGATTTAACGAAAGTCTTTCATAATATGTTAGTATGCAATGCATACTAGCACATTATGACATTACCTTGCAGGGGATTTTTTATTGTGCTTTAAGTGGATTCAGAAGCTTTATGCGGCCTCATCCACCAGAATTTGAGTGAATGGGGAACTATTGGATGTGTTTCCACTTCCAACAGGGGTGCCCATTGTCGCCTCTTCTGTTTGCCCTAGCCCCAGAACCCTTGGCGCCTTACTTCCATGCATCTGCGACCATTACTGGATTTGTGAGAGGCCAACGGGCATATGTCATATCACTGCATGCAGATAACATATTGATTTATTTAGGGGACACACAGGGATCACTATAAAATGTAATGTCTCTTATTGATGACTTTGTAGCTTGTCTGGGTACTCCATTAATTGGAGCAAATCAGTCCTTATGCTGCTGGACACACTCACTGCTCCCCTACATAATTGTGCTACCCCAGTACAGATTGTAGCCTCCTGTCGCTATTTGAGCATACAAGTCACTTCAGATCTTACTCAATATATAAAGCTCAACTTGCTGCCTTTGCTACGCAAATTCTTTTCTGTTTGTATGGTCTGGACAAAACTTCCTTTGTCAGTTGTTGGAAGGGTTAATCTTATTAAAATAGTATGGGCCCTTCAGCTACTATACATTTTTCATAACTCTCCCATCTGGATCCCACATAAACGAATCTATAAAATCCCAGACTCCCAGTTCTGGGTATTGATTTGGGGCAATAAAACAGCCAGGACTAATCTTTCTACCCTGCAACTTGCAAAAGATCAAGAAGGCCTTGCTGTTCCTTATTCCATATTTTACTATTCTGCATCTCAACTTCAACACCTGGGAGGTTGGGGCATAAGGACCCAATGGATCCTATCCGTAGCTTATTGGTACCATGGGGATCTCACAGTCCCACCCTTTCCTTTTTTGGAGGCGGGGTAAACACATTTAGACCCATTAATCCAAACCATAAATCTATTAAGGATCCTATGTCAGAACCACCCTAGCTGTGCATGGGTTCTGCCCGTACACCCCAATATGGCATAACTCTAATTATAAGGAGCTTAGCATGCTGGAGGGCTTCCAGTCCTGTGACAGATTGGGTATCCGATATATTACCCAACTGTCATATATCAGATAAATCCTTTTCTGATTTGCAGATGGAGTTTCCCTACCCAGATAAATATCTCCAACTTAGGCATGCACCTCAAAGCTATACCTAACAGAACACCCCTTGATGTCAGGACTGCTTATAGAAAGAAAAAAACAGGCTATGATTTCTAGAGTGTATTCCATTTTACTTAATTCTACTCGTGATGCCTCTAAATTATCATGTAGAAGGGGCTGGGAGAAGGATCTGGGTCCCATTGATGGTGATGTCTGGGAACCTTGCCTAACCTCCAATCCTTTGGTATCAGTATCAGCATCCCAAAAACTTTCCCATTTATACCTACTACACAGAGCATGTAGGACACCCACACAGCTACACAGACAGGGGAATGGTCTACCCCTTTATGCCAGAAATGCGAACGGGACAATAGGATCTTTTGCATATGATTTGGAGATGCTCCCCATTATTCCGCTACTGGTTGGACATTATCACTACCATATCTGAAGTGTTTCTATTTCAACTCTCAAGCAGCCCTATTGTTTGTGTGTTGGGTGCTCTGGACAAGGAACCACTTACACCACAAACCTATGTAGCAGTTTTATATCTATTATATCTTGCCTGCAAGCTGATCGCTCAATACTGGATGTCCTCCCAAGTACCAACTAAGAAACAACGGGTGGAACAGGTGAAAACATGCTTATTCGTGAAAAACTCACATATCGAAATATACCCCAAAAATGTTATTCTTTATGGCAGCCTTGGCTGGATATACCAGGCCTACCACACCATTTGGTCCAAGATAGGCTTCTGCAGGGATAGGACCAGGTAGGGATCTCCACAGATTTTCTGATTACCTACCTCAATAATTAGAATTCTAAGCTAAATACCTGGAACTCATAGGTTACGCTTTTCTTATTCTGTCTTGTTTTATAACACAGTTTTATTCATATAATATTCTGTTGACATGATATCTGTATGATTTATGACGGACAGGCATTTTAATCAATTGGTGCAATTGGTCTTATTTCTCCTCTTGCTGAAATGTGTAATATCAGTTTATACAAACAAAATCTTAAGCATTGTATTGTACCTCATCTCCTTTATGGATATCCTATGTTATAGATGTTGTGCACACCATGTCTTAAATAAACATTTTTTTCTTGATTTAAAAAAAAAGAGTGTAAATCTCCAATCAGAACTTGGGACTTGCACTGGTCCTCCTCTCCTTACTCTTGGCAGTCAAACAGGGTGACAGGAGAAGTGTGTGCTGCTTGTAGGTTTGCCATAAAAGTGAACCTGCATGAGCAAAGCACAAGCTAACTTTATGGTATAAGAGGGCTTTGTTAGGACCCAATATTTCCAAATACCTGCACTCAAATGGTTGTTGATAAAAAGAGGTATTGAACACTATTAAATGCTTATTTTTACCATTAAATTAAAGGTGAACATTTTGCTATTGGCAACCACTTGACTCCAATTATTTTTTGCCCAAATTTCATGAATTCTAAAATCTCCTGGGTGTTATTTTTTCCACTCTGACTTTATACAAACAGTGCTCATTGGCATTCCAAAACAATAGCTGATGGCATAGCACCCTAGTTGCTAAGGATCCCTTGAAATTGGCCATAGGTTTCTGAACTATCTACACATTTGCATGCTAATATATAAAATATTGTGGAAACTTGTAGTTTCATTATGGAGACTAATTAAGACCTAAAGTTTATATTCTATTATTCTATGTTTGTTGGCCTCTGAAGGCACACCTATAGTAGTCACCTGTAGAAAGTCTGTTTTCAGTCCCAAGTAGAGGCAGAAGAGGTGTCTGACTTGGGCATCATTCTGTGGGGGGATTCAGCTGAAGATGAAGCCTCTCCTGTCTCCAGAACGCCCACCTGTCTCCTGCACTTAGCAGTAACAGACTGAGCTGTAAAAACAGATATCCTCCATGTGTAATCAGAGAAATTGCTGTCACTGTTACAGCTGCCTTCTGTATCAGGAGCCCTGAGAAATATCACAGAGTAATTGTCAAAATGACAGCAGAGTTCCAATAATGCTTGCCATAATTATGCAGGGAGGGCTGCAATATCCCTTTGTAATCTGATGGACTGAGCTGTCAATTTGACAGCTCGGTTCTACTTTTTGTTTCTTTATGAATGAAAGCTACCATTGCAGCCTTTACTAATAAATTACTGTTATGTTTGAGAAAAAAACCCAAAAAGTGGAGATCTTTCTGCATGTCATAGCTCCTCAGCAACTATTTACACTGCAAGTAACACCTATGCTCCAGGAGAATAAATGTAACAAAAAATGTAGCAAACACTGATAAACTGCTGCTATCTACAGCTGTCAAGTGAACTAATTGCAAGGGTTGTGTGTTTTTTTTTATGCAGGAGTTGCTAAAGAAACCCTAACAAATTAAAAAGATTTTTTTCAATAAAATTCCATAGAAAAGCATTATATGCTCCTAGATACGTTTAGAAATTATCCCCAAACACACCCAGGTGCATGAGGCCTTAGCTTTTGTTTTGTTGTTTTTGTTTTTTATTCATTTTTTTTGGTTTATTTTGCATATCTGTTTTTTGTAGTATAAACATTTTAAATACCACATATGAGGCATTATATAAAAATGTTATTTTGTTTAGAAATAACTTTGCCTTGCTTTGTACTATAAATAGAATTTTAATGCCAAAATAATTGTGAGTAATTGCAGAATTCTATTATTTCTGTAAGAACATCTATTTTGAAACTACCATTGGCCAAGCTGAAAAATATTATTTCTTCATCCTACTTTGGTCTGTCCGCTTATATTTACATGTAAAAGATCTGTCCATCTCATTTCAGAAGGATAGGGTAAGCACCATGTAGCATTCTAGCCTTGGGTGCCAGAGGACCTTGTCCAGTCCTACTGTATCTGTTGTAGAAAGATGAGGGTCAGTGTGTTGTCTGAAGGTCTCAAAGTTGAAGGTAATCTCTGTGAATAAATTCAGTTATCCTCAGGTTTTAATTCTCTATTCAAGGGCCTTTCATCTTCAGAAAGGGATGATGGTTACGTTGAAGATTGTCATGACAGTCATTTTATGCTGCTGACATAAAACGAACTGAAGCCTGTTTAAAAAGATGACACCAGCACTGCATAAAATGAAATAGAAAAAACATACTGTGGCCCAGTTTCATCAAAGTGCAATAACACTTGTGTTAAAAAGACATAATATTAATTGAGATGCCACTTTCAAATGACTTGAGTGCTATTTAGCACATCTTAAGTGCTATTGCAGCTTGATAAATCAGGACCATTAACAATATGTTTTTAGATCGGGTCAACTTTTTCATCATCTTTCCATAACAGTTGTGGCAGTTGCTCCCACTGCTCAGTATTTACAGTGCTTCACCAAACATTGTGTAAAAACCTTAGCAGAGTCCAATTAACAAACTCCCTAAATGCTTAACTTGTTAATTAATATAAGAACAATTATTCATATTGATATGGATTTCAAGTCAAGATTTCCATATTTCTATGAACTCTACAATTTATGAAAAGAAGATAAGACAAATAGAAATAGCTTAGTCTTTCTGGCTCGGAGCCTCCAGAGATATTTTCTTTGATCTTTTTAGTGATAACAATAGATTAAAGGAAACTAGCATGTTATTGGTTGCTATGGGGTATAGAATTGGAATTGGAACCTTTTGTAGATTGGTATTTAGGAAACAATGTTTTCCAGTCACGTTTTTTGCATCTAATCAAGCTTTCCCTTAAAGTTTTGCGAATAAAGCTTTCAAACATGTACTATAACTAGATGGCGAATCAAATCTATTGAGAAATGCATCTGCTAGTACACTATGTTCAGACCTTAATTCATCCAGAAAGGTTGCAAAGTGTGTCTGTGGATTTAATTATTCACCTAAGCATTTTGAAGTGGATTCCTGAAGTTGTCAGTTGCCATTTAACATAGAGGACTGGAATATATGCATTATACTTAAACAGCTTCTGTACCACCCTATAGCAGAACTACTGATACAGGGTGGCTGGGTATATATATATATATATTTATATATATATATACTGTATATATATATATATATATATATATATATATATATATATATATTACACGTGATGTTGCATTTCCAGATAGGGGGCGTTGCGCACACTCCGCCCTACCTGCTCCGCCATTGGTGGCTACAGCTGTCGATCACTGGGTCCCAGCTGGAGATTCTCCGCCAGCACCCAGCGATCGCCGAGGAACACTGACAGGAGAAAGGTCTGTATGCTGCTTTGTATTGTTCTGCCATACACTTTCAGAATTTATTTCAAGATTGATCGTTTTTCAAATTTAAAATTTTTTAATAGTTAATGAAAAAAAATCAAGGATCATTTTTGACCGTAGTGAGGCAAAAAAAAAATCAGTGAAAAAGAATTTCGACATATGAAATTCTAACTGTGAATGTGGTTCCCAGTCATTAAAAAATGTACTCATTGTAATACGTATGTGCTAGGAACATTTTGTTCTGGAATTAGAATACCTTAATGGAAGTGATTATAAATAGTATGGGAATGTATAGGAATTCCATTTAAATGTACAGTTTGTCTTTTATAGCAGTGTTTTGTATCATAAAAACATTTTTGAAGCCACTCTTATAGGTTAGTACCTGTGACATGACTCAATTTGTGCATCTAGCCTTCCACTCAGGACTTGAGTTAAGGTTGGACCTTATATGAACATAGCTTTACTGTGATGTTCTGTCTCCATCTAACAGATGTCTGGTCAGGCGACAGTATCCTGAATCTACAGACAGTTCAAGGAATTCATCTCCAAATTCAGACATAGCAGGGCTGCCAGCAACAACTGGAATATGTGGTGAGATGATGTATATATGTAAAAGCTACTGCCATTTTCATAAAAGCCACCAACAATTATAGGTGTTTAGTTGAGTTCTAGGAGGTGTATGGGCATGGCTGGATTTCCTATTGAGCATAGCAGGAACATACCTTTTAGTGGCAGAAGAAAGGAGGTGACATAATATTAATTTTATTTACACTTTGTCACAATTCTCTTCAACATTCTTTTAGTAATGATGGTGATCCTATCAGTGACGGGTTGGTTCAAGAGCCAATGGCTGTGTGCTCTGTTGATGGAAGTCCAGTCCTGTGTACAGGGTATTCTTAGTGTCTTTAATCGAAGATGCTGCTATTAATTGGATCAGAAGACATTTATAGAATAAGTGAAGCATTGATACACTGGAATATAAAGATCTAATCCAGGGATGGGCAAACTTTTTGACTTGAGGGCCGCAATGGGTTCATATATTGGACCCGGGGGCCGGACCAAGAGTAGATGAATTATGTGTATGTGTCATCCATAGTAAGTATAGTAATATTCCCCCATAGTAAGCATAGTAATTAATCCCCCATAGTAATTCATCCCTCATAGTAATTCATCCCCCATATAGTAATTCATCCCCCATAGTAATTCATCCCCCATATAGTAATTCATCCCCCATATAGTAATTCATCCCCCATAGTAATTCATCCCCCATAGTAATTCATCCCCCATATAGTAATTCATCCCCCCATAGTAATTCACCCCCCATAGTAATTCATCCCCCCTATAGTAATTCATCCCCCCTATAGTAATTCATTCCCCATATTAATTCATCCCCCATATTAAGTCCCCAAGTCCCCCCTGTGTCAATTCACTTACCTTTGCTCCGCGCGTTCCTTTCGCCGTGTTTCCACGCCGTTCCGGTGTAGCATGAAAATCTGTCTCCTATGAGGATCTGTCCCCCTCTTCGCATGTGCCAGTTTCAGGCATTAGCAGCCGATCAGCGATCTCCGGCACATGCGCAGATACGTCGAGGGAGACAGATCCTCATAGGAGACAGATTTTCATGCTACACCGGTCTTCAGGGCGGACTGTGAGAGGAGCCTAGCTCCGCGGGCCGGATTAAAAGGTCCGCCGGGCCGTATACAGCCCGCGGGCCGTAGTTTGCCCATTGCTGATCTAATCCCAACCATCTAGTTTTATTGCAATGTTTTTTGAACTGCGATAGGACAGTCCTATAAAATGTGAGAGAAAATCAAAACTCGATCTGTAAAATAAAATTTCAAAAACATTTAAACTTTTGGAACATTCTCACTAGGATGCAAAATTTTGTGCTTTAGCTCTTCAGCTTATTTGGCATTGAAACAGTCCTGCTCATAGTGTTACCACTGCAGCCAATCATTATTTTACACTTTTAAATGTAATCTCTGCTATTCTCTAGCTAGATACCAACCATGCTTTTCTGTGACACTTAATTCTGTTGCCCTCTGTGTTCTGCTCCTTTTTGATGGTCATGTACATTTTTCCTGGCAGGCTTTGTGAATTCAAACTGGTGGTCTTGGGTATGACATTAGGATACTCTTTTCCTTGTTAGGCAACATGATGTATCTGTATCTGTATCATGATGTAAGATCTTCGTGTCCATAGCTACAAAATATTATATGATTAAATATGACTTTAAAAATTGAGTCAGTGATTGAAGATTTACTGAAATATAACTGTCAGTGGCTGTTAGAGGGGTAGATTTTTTTTTTACTACTACACATGAGTCCAAAGTTTAGCTATACAGTATACATTAGGGGAGGTTTGTTAAAACTGGAGCCCAGAGAATCTGGTGCAGCTGTTCATAGTAACCAATCAGCTTGTCCAATGAAGCTTCGACAATAACACCTAGTAGCTGACTGGTTACTAGCCACCACTACACCAGATTCTCTGTGCTCCAGTTTCAGTAAATCTCCGCCAGTATGTCCCAGCTTTATAGAAAGTAGTTATAGGGCCCACTGACACAAACCTCCATCTTAAATGCAATCCAGCTTCAAATTCTGGGACTTAGTGACTGGTTTTACCCCCTCCTGTAGAGGTAATTGGATTAAACTTGATTGAAGTCTCTCCAAAGTAACTTCCAAATGCTACTGTTACTTAGATAAATCATTATGAAGCCTAACATTACATGACCCTACTCCAACTGGAGGGTCTACTGTGAATATATGAATATAGTCTCCTAGATTGTAAGCTCCAAGGAGCAGGGCCCTCAAACCCCTCATGTATCGTATTCTATTGTTACTGTACTGTCTCCCACTATAATGTACAGCGCTGAGCAGACTATTGGCGCTATATAAATACTGTATAATAATAATAATAATATAGTTACAAGATTGTACAGTTTGGCAGGAGTATCAAGAATACTTTAGTTGAATTAAAAATATAGCAATACTAATTCATCTATAGAGTAAGTATGTAATGGACTACAAAACTTGTTAAAGTGGAACACATGCCAAATCTTTTTGAGGGGAAGATTAGAACTTCAATGAGTTTTTTATAATTGGGTTGGGAAGATTTATCCTAATTCTCTGTACCAGTAATAGGTGGTCACTGAGTCAGGAAGTGAGAAGCATTCTCAAGCCAAGGGTAAAAAGCAATAAATAATCTGACAGGGATCCTAACCAATGACTATCCAAAACGAACATGCACAGCAGGAGTTAAAACAAGACCCAAGAATCATGTATTATTATATAGATAGATTTCACACATAAAACCGAAACATCAACAAGCTTGTAAGATTAGTCCTGAAAAATATAATTCCAACTTGCGAAAATCATGTTGGAAGAGCTCTATGTTTAGACTCTGGTGCCTGTCTAATCAGCTTTCTTTTTTTAAGAAGGTCACAAAGCAGATAAGAATAAGCTGATTATTGGGTTCCTGTTATAAGTTGTTTTTGTGTTTGGTCTGCGGATAATAATAAAAAAGCCTGTTTCCTTCAGACCAATTTCAGTCTCTAAAGCTTGTTAACTATATACACTATGTGCAGGATGGCATTAAACCATTAGCGTCTGCTGACTTTGCCTTCCTTATTATATAAAGCTGGTGACCTTGGCTCTTTGTCAGTACTCTCAGACAAAAAAGGAAAATGGTAGGGGCACATCATAACATAATTTTGCTACAGCAAACATAGAAAAAATTATGACGAGAGACACTCAGGAATAACAAAAACTGCCCCATAGTAACAAATAATAAGCCTAATTCTGGGCATTGCTGGCTATTTCTGATGGGTAGTTGGGTGATAGTAAGCACCAACTTCTTGAAAAAATTGCCCTTGAGCGGAGTCTAGTTGTTTCCTTTGCTATGGAGCATAGAGCAAATGGAAGGATCAAATTGGCAAATATGTGCTATTGTTTCTATCATGCAATAATTACCATAGGTCCTGAAGATGCAACAAGTTTGAGGACAGACAGAAATCTCCGTGCTTATAATATTAGGGAGATATCTACCCACCTAGGACAGCTTTACAGTTATAGATCACCTGCTATAACCTCTATGATGAGTAAGCAGAACTCTTTGTAAGCCTATCAACAGGGGCCTGGTGAAACAATTTGTATAGGCTTTATGTGTTCCAACAGACTTATAGAGAAGATTGAGGGGTTAATTTACTAAACAGTGGGCACGTTTTACTTTGCAGTATAAATTTCACAGTTTACATTTGAAGTTGAATGACTAAAAGAGTAGAGGCTGTACTTTCAGCAATGTGAATATTGGAAATAGGGTGTATTTTCTTTGAATGCCCAATCTTGTGCTAGCATAAATCCTGTTGTTTTTGTTTCTTAATTTTTTAGGCACATAATTGGGTATTCATTGAGAACACATTGTAACCTATTTACATTCTCTTTATAGTGTATTATATAATAGTCTTTACTACTCTAGTAAAACAACTCCCATTATACAGAATGTGCACTTAACCTGGTGAAGGGCTCATGCACACAAGCGTGTTAAAATACTGTCTTCTACACTAAATCTTTCTACAAGGAGCTGGAAGAAAAATCCAGCATAGAAAATGTTATGACATTTAGAAGTGTATGCGTACAAACTCCATTCTATTGTTTGGAATAATTTATTTTAATAGCGACTAGAATGAGTTTAAGTGCACATGCGCACCTTTACCACCAGTAAGCCCTTCTCTGCACACAAGGGGATGTTACATTTTTATTGAATGAAGACATTTTTAACACTGAAATGTGGTTTTCATTTAGTAAAGTCCACTTATTCCAAAATAAAATGTTAAAAGCAAATCAAATCTTTCTACATTTCAATGTTCTGAGAAGATTCATATGAATTTTTCTTTTCCTAAGCATTTTTGCTCAAAATTCTATTAATCTATGGCCAGCTTGGTGTGGCAAATTCCTGACTAGATTCTAGATGTAAGTGGGTAGAACTGGTGGTTTTTAGATACAGCAAACTTTATCATGGTGGTATATAACTGAGGAAAGTTTTGGAAACACTGCCTTACATTAACAGAGCCCACTGTACCAACTAGGGGTTCAAAAACAATCCCTATACTCTTAAACCTCCAAACGTTTATGAGATGGGCACATTTTTTTTTTCTGTTTGGGAAATAATTCATTGCAACTAATTTTGCTGGGAAGAACTGTCATGAAAGAGTTTATTTTTGTGAAGGGTAGGCATGCTGTTTCAGTAAGTCTATTATCATCATTCATATTCACATCTGACTGACATTTCATTGATTACCACGAGGGCTCAAATTATCTCTTTATTAGCCTCAATTATTGTCTAGATTTTCATTTCACGTTCAACAAAGGCAGCACAACCCGAATCAATGAATTCAATAAAAAAAAAAAAAATCATTTTTTTAATCATTTTTCTAATCAGATTCTCATTACGTATTGATGGGGTTTCAATGAATAAGAGGTGGCTCTGTAAGTCAATATTGTGGTAAAATGGTATAAATCTGGCTTACCTGATTTCTGTCAGCCATATAGGTGATGATTTACTAAAGACAATTAGACTGTTCACTTTGCAAGGAATTTGCACTTTGAAAGGGAATTTTCCCCAGGGCTTAGTGAATGAGACAAAGCTCTGCTGACTTCATCATCCAATCATGTGCAAAAAAAAAATACTGTTAGTTTTTATTTGATTTTATTTTCTTTGTATGTGATTGCATATTCTTTCCCAAAGTGAAATTTCAACTCATTTACTAAGCTTTAGGGAAAATCCCCTTGCAAAGTGCAACTTACAAGTAAACAGTTTTTTAATTAATTAAATAAATAAATACATTAACCTCATAGTTTATTATCAGGTATATAAAACAGTAAAAATAGATAAAAACTTAGGGATGTACCTTGCAACATTACAAAAGCAGCTTTATAGTAGGTGTGAAAATAATAGCTTTTTATATATATTGGCGCTGCTGATTAAAGCAAAACTGAAATAATTAATATGTTTCCCCCAGTGACCCCCCCTTTTCCAGCTAACTTACTGATCTATGGAGTTCTGATTATAGCTTATGGTACAGAGCTGGGTGCATAAACACAATTATTATTTCAGTTACACCTAAAACGAAGAAAGTAAATCTCGATTTTGCTTCATGAAAAAGCCTTGTAAATGTCTTTTGAAAATATCAGTCATAAATATACAACCTGTGTAGTTACTTTTAATGAATTCACAATTGTTCAGTACTAGTCTTTTGTTATAACTACTGTCATTTTTGTAGGTGGCTTTTCAGAGACATACGCTGCTCTTTGTGACTACAATGGTGTGTGTTGCAGGGAAGAGGTGCAGTGGGTAAGCAACTCCCAATTAAACTGGAATATCAAGCCAGTGGCTATATAAAAGTGGAGGCACAGTGATATTGACTATTGTTACTTGCCAAAATATTAATAATTCTGTTCATCTAGTCTTGTGATTCACACTGCACACCTAGGAAGTTGATTCATAGTCTGGTAAGCAGGCAGGAGGCAGAGGGATGATCTAGGAGCCTGCCCAACTGCACTGGAAATGCAGAGTGTTAGCTGCCTGGCTGTATAGTGTGGCAGGTCATATGGATTATATGTTTGGACAAACATTTCCAAAGCATTTAGAGGGTTAATAGTAAACATATACAACTTTTTTAAAATTCTTTATTATTCATTTTTTAAAGAGCAATGCAGAATTGTATACAAAGAGTACCAGGGTACATTAAAGGATTAGTTCACCTTTTAGAACATGTTACGTGTTACACCTGTATTTAGGGTGTAACATGTGACATGTTCACACTGCTGCAGATCCTGCCCCCCCCTAACAGTTTCCCCTGTAACAGCGAGTGGAGGTTCCTCTGCCCTGCAGCCACTGTGCTCCACTCACACAGCAGCACAATTCATTCACAGTAAACTGTAAATGAGGACACTACAACTCCTGTTTGCCAATGGAGCAGATGGCTTGTAGTTTTCAATGGACTGTTTGTAGTCCATTGACACTTCCTACAGATCTCAGACTGACAGCCCGTTCAGAGGAATTGGCACAGAGATGTAGGCTGAGCTGTACATGTCCGCTGGACCCTGCCATTGCACCCAGCAATCCATTGATGATGGGTGCAGTGCTCTGCAGGCTTCTTTGAAAAAAAATAATTAATGCACATTTTTCCTGCCAAAATATGTGCATTTATTATTTGTTTCATAAGGTGAACTTACGATTTAACAGTTTGATCTAGAGGTCAAGCAAAACATCATAATCAACATCCCTTTGATTTATCCAGTCTCACATTATGACCCAAGACTGGGTTCCATTAAAGAGAAGAGGTAAATTCTCTAGATCCCCAATATCAACTGAACCTTGTACAAACTATCCTTTTATGAGTTAACCTAGATACCACTTACAAAGAATTACATAGAGCACTAGCGTTGAGTGGATTTCCTCAAAACACAAGGAAGGAAAGAAAGTAAGCCTCTGAGACAGAGGACAAGGAAGGATAGAAAGAAAAGAAAAGGTGTGTGTGTGTGTGTGGGGGGGGGGGGGGTATTGGAGAGGAAAAGGAAATGAGTTAGGGGATTTTAGAAGGGAGAATAAACCTTCAAAGACGTGCAATCAGTGCTCCATATTCAGGAAAGCCAGTAAAGTCCACCCAATAAAACCATGTCTTGCAAAATTGGTCCTCTCTGTGGTTTGAAGATACCTTCCATGGTTTTGATCTCATCAACTTTGGCGTTTCAGACTATGATTGGAAGAGGGGTCATCTGTTTTAAATAAAGGGGAATGCAGGATTTAGCTGCATCCAAAAGATATATCAAGAGTGAACCTTTATACAATGCTGACAAAGGTGAAGAAGGAAGGCCGTGCAGTTATCTCTGAGACAAACATTGGTTAATTGGAAAATAATGTCCCTCACCTGGTTCCAGAAGTTGTGCAAGAGGATGGGCATATTTCAGCTTTTAAGGGATTCAATCACAATGGCAAACAACTGTTTTATGAGCTTCTGAGGAAAGCTGCCATTGTTTGTGCTCTTCTCACAGGACAGTGTAGCTTATTGCACTTGGCTTCGCTCAAGTCACTGCTCTAAATCTAGGATATGGCCTGTGATTCAGACATTGCCAGCTTCTGTCAGAGGCTTCTGAAACAGGGATTCAGTACAATAAGTTAGTGGTTAGCACTTATGATTTGCAGTGCTCTGGGCCTCAGTTTGAATCCCAGCCAGTACACTACATGAAATGTGCCTGTGCTTGCGTGGGTTTCCTCGGGGTACTCCAGTTTCCTCCCACACTCCAAAGACATGCAGGTAGGTTAATTAGCCCCTGTTTAAATTGGTCCTAATATGTGTATGTATATATGTAGGAATAGGTACCTCCTATTAAGCTCCTTGAGGGCAGGGACTGATGTGAATGTACAATATACACATGTAAATGCTGCATACATTTGTGGCGCTATATAAATATCTGTAATTAATAAATAACAGATTCTCTTTAAACTAATCAGATGTCAGCCATAAACAGGTAATAATTGGCCAAACACATAAAAGGCTGTGTTTTATTTTAGGATGTGGATATGATTTATCACTCTCAGGACAGCCGGGAGTTTAACCTGCAAGACTTCAGCCATCTGGAAAGCAGGTCAGAGGGTCAAGGTAAAAATGCAGTGTAAATATTCACTGCCTGAATTTTTTCCTAGTTACACCATACATTTTGTGTTTCACAGGGACCTGGCTCTGGTTGTTGCCGCTCTCGCGTACAATCAGTATTTTCTCAGGCTCCAGGCCGCAAATCTCAAACTGGTAAACACTGTACATATTTTTTTGAGAAATAATTAGCCTATGGTCATATATGGCTATATTTTTAATTTTTTTTTTTTTAATTGTAGGGATCGGAGGTGACAGAGCAGATCCTGCACTGCGTCGGCCGATCGCAGCACCTAGAGGAGCTAATCCTTGAGGACTGCGGACTGAGAGCGTGAGAGTGGGAGACAGAGAAGGAGGGTTATTCAGATGGGATACCGAGATAAGGGTAGAGAGGGAGATAGGAACACAAGGGACAAGGTGGATGGTTGAAAGTCAAAGGGAAAGGGACAAGCCTATGGGTAAAAAAACATATGATCTCTTAAGAATGGCACAATCAAGAGTCTGTTGCCCAGTATAGTGTGTGATTGATTGCCTAGTTATTAAGGGTACCTGTCCGGAAGGCACGGTCAGAGTCAAATCATTTTATTTAGTGTTGAGCGAAGGGGAACCTTTGTGCTACACAGTCAAAGAGCATGACAGAATGACTGGATGAAATAAATTGGGAATAATAAATATGGTGTCAGGCTAGTTTTGTTATGTCCAATAGCAAAGTACTCCCTCTCTCTCTCACCCCTTATCCCTCTCTCTCTCCATTCCTCCTCTCTCTGTCCCTCTCTCTCCTGCAGTGATTTTGCTCTCCGCTTGGCCTCTGTGTTGGCAGATAACTCAGCCTCCTCATTGCATTCACTGAACCTATCACACAACCCGCTGGAAGATCGAGGTAATCCAACTTCTGCACTGTACCTACATGTCCATGTCACATGTTATGGAAAAATGAAATCGTGTCAAGCATTTAGGCCTTGTTTACACTTGCTTCATAAAGTGGCATTTGGCACCCTTTTTTAAAGCACTTTGAATTCCAATCAAAGCACCTCTCGCTAAATCAAATAGTTACCTTACAGTTCTGTTCACACTGTTGTTTTTGCTGTGCTTTGCTTTGTTTCTTGGCCTTGAAAGCATCTCCAAAGCATCCATAGAAGTCTATCACAATGCTCGCTAACAGCACTATTGCATCTTTGAGGCATTTATTTAGAGTTAGTTTTGCTTTGTTTTGGAGGTATTGCAGGTATGAGATATCCCAGGATGTCCAGGAGATATCCCAGGATGCACTGGGAAATCAACAAGTGAACCAGACAGACGTCATCAGCAGTCACTGCTGGTTCATGTGTATATATTTTAGGAGTGTCTGGTGCAGATGGCACATCTGGGGTGCAGTGTGGAGCAGCAGGAAGGTGAGCAGGGTCCGGACCAGAGCAGCACAACTAGAAGATGGCACATTTGGTGAACAGAATGGGAGCAATATAGTGGGAGGTGAGCAGGGACTAGAGAGAGAGAAGACTGAGTGGCAGAGAATCAGCGGAGCTTGGGGGCCAGAGTGGGAGAAACTAGCAGACATCACACGTGGTACACAGCATGGGAGCAATATAGTGGGAGGTGAGAAGGGATCAGAAAGAGAGGAGGATCAGCAAAACAGAGGATCAGCAGAGCTGTGGGTTACTACTGAGTGAGGGATCAGTACAGCTGGGGGTTACTACTGAGCAGTGGATCAGCAGAGCTGGAGATACTACTGAGCGGGGCATTAGCAGAGCTGGGGGAGCTACTGAGCAGGGGGGACTGCTGAACGAGGCACTAAAAATATGGGTATCTGCTGAATGGGGGTACTATTGAGCCAGGTTACTGAGCCCCTTTAAAACAAATAGAACATCAACACACACACAGAGTATTTGCCAAGCTTCATTAAAGCTTCAGGAAGCATCAAAAACACATAAAAAATGCACAATGAAGCAGTAGACACTTTAATGTGTGTTACAATGAAAGTAAGTGTAAACCAGCCCTTACTCTCTGCTGGTCATAAAATGTTATTAACTCATTAGACAGATTTAATAATTCTGTGTTTTATTTTACACTATCCTCTAGGAATCGCAGCACTCTCTCAGCAGTTTCTGTATTTTCATGCCGGACTTCGGAGCCTCAACCTGAGCAAAACAAATATTACATCTAGAGGTACAAGGGTGATTGATATTGTGTGACTTTTTGATATTTGATCATGGTAATTAATGATATTTGCAATTTTTTACTATGTATAAAAGAAAGCAATGTCAGGAATGGGTGACTGATGCACTGCAAATGACACCTCTGTGCCTGTATAATGTAGTGTATGAGTGTATATTACTGTGGAACTTTCTTTCTGTAGGAGCACTCTCTCTGTGTCAGTCTCTCTGCCAGAATGCTCTCTTCTCCTCCTCGCTGCACTCTCTGACCCTCAGTAAGAACCCTGGACTTCTCGGGAGTGAGGAGACCAATGTGAGACTGATCCCTAACAACAAAAAGCAGATATAATGCATGCTTTCATCCTTCATATATCTATCAATGCCTAATTTATTGCACACTCCTTCCATTTACTATCTTCTTTCTTGCATGCCAACTGGTCGTTTTCACACAGTATCCAATAAGTGTTATGCATGCATGCTTGCAAATTACAGAAGATCTTCCTTAAATGGTTTTCATTCATTCATTCATTCATTTTATTTATCCTGTAATGAGCCCTCTACATGTTTAGAGTGCAGCAATGTTCTTTCTTTCTGTAACGCTACTCCCATAGGAGCCATAAGAATACTAACCAGTTCCTCCCCAGTTGCTTTACCCTGCAGCCAGTCACATAGCCTCATGCACACATTTTTCCAATATTCAGTGTAGGGGTGTTGTTTTTGTTGTTTCTATTTTTGAGGAATTGGGATAGGGATGAGGGAGATCAGTGGGATACTCCAAGAATATGAATCAAAGGGGGGCTAAACAGCACAAAGTCTCTAAGATCCTTTAGGAATGTCTGTATTCACAAGGCCCAAGAGCAGCTGGATGCCTTCCTCCATGATACCAGACCAGGAAAAAGCCCCTCAGTCAGTATAGCAGAACCCAGCATTCAGACCACCACCTGAGGCCACATGACAGTAGATTCCTGGGAGGGCAATGTGCCCTCTCCCAGTCTTGGTCAATCTTATGCAGGAAAGACCCAGAGCCGTGTGTGCTCACTGAATATATACAGTTACCCAGCATGCCAACAGAGCCAGTCTCTCTGGGATAGGCTTCATGCTGCCATATGTATAACTCCACACCTATCATCCAGAAACTTCTAAAGTTTCCTGGATACAGAGGAAGCTAGGTAGACTGGCAGCATCTGAGCACACAGAGCAGACCTAACTAAATGATCACTGCTCACCAAATACAGTAAGCTAACTATGCTTTTTCCTAACAAATATTTACAGGCACACTGAATACAGTGTGGCACTAAATGTATCTATCAAACACAAGCTAAAGCTAACTATCTAAACCTAGCACCTACCTAGGAGGGTGCTACATTTCAATTACTATAGCTCAGCTTTCTGAACCTTTCCAACACAGAAGAAGCCTTGAGATAACTGATCTCAGGCAGCCCCTGCTAAAAATTAGTGCATCTACAACTCATGATGTGTGATGGTCAGTGGGAAGAATGCTCCTCACGCTTGTGGTCATTGGGAACAATTACCCTCTTACAGATAGCTAAAAAGGTCACTGCTGTCAGTGGAAACTTATCTGAGACAGAAATTACTCATTACTCAAGGAACCCCTATCAACCTCTGGAGGAACCATATAGTTCCATAGAAACCTGATTGCGAAACCCTGCGCTAGCTGTTTACAAACCAATACAAAATTGAGACTAAATATGTGTAAAATTTAAATTTACTAAAGTGGGCACAAAGTATTTATATTGAGGGTTATGCTGCAGATGAGGCCTGCAGCAGATATTGCAGTTTGCTAATATTAATGACAGTTCTGAAGGTATTTTTGCCAGTGCTTCAAAGAAAAAAACAACAGAAATCTCACCATCCAAGTCCTTGTAGTACATAGGGGGTGGTTCAGATTAGAACTTGAGCAGGTCACATCTGTCTATATGAAAAAATGTTTATATTAGTACCGTGACAGTGGTACGACAGAAGGAATCATCAACCAGTTTTGTATTTTAAATGTCTAAGTGTCCTTACCTATAGCACTACTACTAATGAACAAAAGCTTTCTCCTAGTGTGCCATAGATAAAGTATATCTCTTATTCTCTCTCCATATTGCTCATATTGTACAGATAATCCCATTGTCAGATATCTACAGCCTAATAAAACCACTGTAAAATGCTTATCTATTGCTAATATTTCCATGATATGGCTCCATAGAAATCTTTGCTGCTTGGTTTGCTATATAGAAACCCTTTTTAAAGTCATCCTTTGTCTCCATGTCGTAACACATACCCTTACTGCTACTTTATAATCCACTTACATTTTAACCTCTCTTCTGCACGCTCGTAATAACTAATACATCTCTGTTTTCCCAGGCACTTTACACTTTTCTGTCTCATCCAAATTCGTTGGTTTATTTGGATCTCTCAGGAACAGACTGTGCTGTAGACACTGTAAGAGAATGGGAGCAGTGATATGGGTGCCGTTGTTATGGATGACAGCTGTATGCCTATAGTTAATGGCCCTTGCCTGTTTTGAAAATGGCGGAAAAGAGTTGTACAAGTGTTTGAATGTTTTCAGAAAATGTGATGGTGACAGAAGTGTGAGGTTTTCTTTGCATAAGGAGTGTTTATTTGAAGAATAAATTATTGTAATTAGGATATCAGTTAACTGGCATAGAGCTATCAAAGCAGTATGATCTTTCCCTTCAGATATTCGGGGCATTGGCTCTTGGTTGCTGCTCCTGTCTCTCACATCTTGATCTCTCTAAGAATTCTCTGTCGCACCGGTAAGTTTCCTTAAATTATATTTTATATTTAAGAGTGATGTTTGGAGTTTACATCCAATGCTGTCCATCATTGTTGATGGTGATGATAGATTTGCAAGTTTTAAAGGGAAGCTATAGTGCAATAACAGATACTATATATATTTAAGTTATTACTGTAATATTTACCATAAATAAGTTTTTATGTGACTTTGTAGTTTTACATGTTTATTGTTCCATAATATTTTTATCTATGGATATAATAATTCTTCATCCATTCATTCACCTGCTTATTAGAGAAATTAAACATTATCCTTTATTTTCTATCTATTATATTTCTGGTTGCATTCTGGTGTGCAGGGGTGGACTGACCATTTGGAAACTCGGGCACTGCCCAAGGGCCCGGGGTCAGTAGGGGGCCCCATGAGATGCCCCTGGTACATTTTTCATAGGCTTTTTTTAGTTTGGACACAGGGGCCCCATTATCCCGTATTGCCCGGGGGCCCCATGAGTTGTCAGTCCGCCCCTGCTGGTGTGTGACTGTACAGTGTTAGCAGGACTGTGCAGGACAGTAGGAAGAGTGCAAGGATTGCAAGTTATGCTAGAAATTGCACATTTAAAGTCTTTGCTTAAACTATTTAATATACAGTAGATGTGCTTGGCTAAGGTCCAGAAACTGCATATGTAACAAATATGACTTTCACTGTGTATTTACTATATATACTGTGTATATATATATATATATACATAAAACAATAATTTTTTTAATATTGTTACATGATTTGCATCCAGCCGAAGTCTTGTACATGTATTTCTAAAAAAAAAACAAGATAATTGGAAAGGCTTTACATTCCCATTCTGTTACTGACAGGCGTACACCGGAGACACTGCCATCTGTGGAGAAGTTTTTCGGCAGCTCTTTGTCACTGTCCCACATATCACTGAGTGGAACCAAAGTGCCCCCAGAACTCTTGCGGTAAGAAATGTTCTTTTCTGTTTGTTTTTTCTGTATAAATCATGGAACTATGTAGAAGTGTAGTGGAATGCCCATTTGCTAACCTTGCTCAGATGCCAGTGCAGACCCCTTTAACTTCATTTCCCACAGCTTTCTGGCAGGGTCGGGACAAGGGGAGGACAGGAGGGGCACCTGCTCCAGCTGTGGGTTTTTTCCTTGGGGGGGGAGGGCGCTGCATAGTGAGGCAGTCTGCCATATTTGCTGTTTCTACCAGCCCTGCTCTGGTTTATTTCATATTCA
Organism: Staurois parvus; assembly: GCF_062004578.1. Lineage (NCBI taxonomy): Eukaryota > Metazoa > Chordata > Amphibia > Anura > Ranidae > Staurois > Staurois parvus. The sequence goes on from NW_028317995.1 coordinate 1,171,404, forward strand.
GAGATCAAAACAGAATCCCATACACTTCAGGATGATTCCACTGTACTTCTTTTAAACCCCGCTGCACGTTGCTGCAATCGGGCAGTGGGACTGGGTTCCTCAAACTCAACTGTGAAATGAACAGTACTTCCTCCTGTAAAGTACACTGGAGACTTGCAGACATTACTATTAAAACTGAACTCTGCAATTAAAAAAATGCATCTGCAGTGGGCCCCTCACGCACTGCACAGGTTAAAGCTAAAACAGCGGTCTTCAAACTGTGGCCCTGGGGCTGGATGCGGGCCTTTGCTTGCTTTTATCCACTCCTTGGGCCTCTCACTGATAAGAGGCACTACTCTGGCAACTGACAACAATAATGGGGTGCGATTTCTCACACTGACACCAATTATTGGGCACTATTCCTCCCATTAATACCCAATGATGGAGCACTATTCCTCCCAATCATACCCAATGATGGAGCACTATTCCTCTCTTTAATACCAAATGTGGTGATGATTATGCCCATTGATGCCAGGAAACTTTCCACTGCCACTGGCCACGCCCCCCCCCCCCCAAAAAAAGTCTGAAGGACAATAAACTGACTCTTTGTTTAGAAAGTTTGGAGATACCTGATCTAGAAGACAGAAAAATAGTCTGAAATACTTACCTTGTTCCTTGCAATAGCAGGTTTCTCCACTCTTTTCTCACCATCCTCTTGTACAATGCAGGACTGATAGAATGTAAAATCCACCAGTTGACCCAGCTATTGTAGGAGACTTTTCCTAATTGCTACCAGAGTACTGCAGATCCAGTGAGGTGACCCTTTGTCCCTGGATCCCACCAGTTGTTCACCTGTCACCAGAGCTACCCTGGACATCACTCAGAAGGATGTTTTTTTATAAGGCTAATCACTAGTAGCTTGTGTTCTGAAATGTTTTAGTGATTCTCAGATAGACTCCGTTTTGCTATAGAGTCTTATAGAGACTATGCTATGTAGCTATATGTTACTCTGATCAAGTCATAGAGATATTGCTATGGAGAGTGCATGTGTGTGCAGCTTTCATAATCAGACCCTATGGTATTTTTTGCCATCCTGAACCTGTTTTGCATTATTGCTTCTATATTGCATTTACTTGTATACAAGAAACAGGTACACTATGACCTACATACAGTAACTATGCTTCCTGCTGTAAAAGAAGAACAACGGGAACTGAGCAATTGTTCCCAAACTGTCAACATAACATTTCTTACAATGCAAGTATCCTAAAATATTTTTTGGTGATTGTTTCTATTGCAAGCCCTGTTGAATTATCATAAGAATTCAGCTTCTTAACTATAGTGTTTCAAAGGCATAGCAATGAGGCATTAACTTACATTATGGTACAACACATTCAGGCAATGGCAGCACTAATTGGATAGTGCATGGCATGCATAACTGAATCAGCTTTGCAACTGATAAGATAGTTGTTCCCTTGAGAGAAAAAAAAAGAAACGTACATTCAGTGCTCAATGCCATCAAGGTGATTGGTGATCTGCCACAGGGAATATAATATATTTACTCATATTTACTCATCTATAGTTGCTATAGTAGTTTTTTTATTGGCATCTAGAGACAGTGTGGATTTTTGCTGCATCAAAACTACCTATTCAACATCTAACATGAATAACTAAAAGTGGCTTTAGGCACACCTTTGCCAAAAAGCATAAACATAAGGGCTCAGGCAGCGGTAAGGGCACATTTATAAAGCCCTGTACTCCACAAAACTGGCTTAGATCTTTATCTGCTTTAGGACTCTGATGCAGGCAAAGCTCCATTTATTTTCATGAGTGGAAAAAATGTTAAAGGGAGAGAAGAGCTCAGACACACCCTGACCCACATTTTATGAATTATTTGTAAATTTAAGGCATAGTGTGGTGTAATGCCTGTATTGTCTTGCAGATTGCAATATCCATTCTGCTTTTTAATAGGTCCCTAAGATTGTAAACATAGCCTGTTATGGTGCTGTCTAGTGTGCTATAGGATGATTGTTCAGAAAAAAATAAATCCAGAACTGAAACTGAACTGCAAGAATGCTATATTTGTTAATGTACCACAGCTTACCTTATGCACACCACATATCTTGTTTATCCACTATGATCCTTGAAAGATCTGACATAATTTATTCTGCCATCTGGCAATTACGTTGCATTGAATTTTAATCAGCATAGCTAGCGCAATGTCCACTTCTCATGTTAGGCAGATTCTCTATACCCCTCCTCCATATCCACAGAGACAATCACAGGTGGGAGTACAGCTCTTATTCACGCCACTCTGCTTGTTGAAAGCATCAGAATGAATGTACCTTCACCTTATGTACACACTGTGATGTGTTCTGATGCATCTTTTATATGCCTAGATTAACAATGAAGTTTAGGATGAATGTTCCATGTGCCCAGGGATGCAAAAACACAATAATGTGGTTAGGCCTTGAAGGGAGACATAGAATTCAAATACTGCTTGTACATGATACTGCACTTGCAGAGATTCAAAATGTTTTCATATTTGCAAGTGAGTAGAACACTTTAGAAGTCTTTAGTGGCTTGATTGAAGGCTACATTAACCAGTATGCTGATATAATTAGCTCAGTGTATCTCTTCCAGGGCCATGTTGCAGGGTTTATGTTCTAACACTCACCTCCAGGATGTTCACCTTGACTTAAGCAGCTGCGAGGTAAGATGTAACTAGGTGATTGTAAAGAGCGTTTTGCATTTTTATGTAAATTTAAATGGCCAATGTTAACATGTTAAGAATTGTAAGATGTAAGATTATTTTCAAACATATATTTCTTCACCTGGAATACTGTGCAGGAATGTCCAGGTACAGAAATGTGGTAATCTTTAGACATTTGAGTTTTACTGCTGCCTTCGGGAGGTTTGGGCACTGGCAAACAAAAAACATTGTCAGCCCCTGTATAACCCAGTCTTCAACTGTTGTGCCTTGGGGTGGTTTTTTTGTTAGCTTCCTAGGAAATTGGAAGCCTTTTATTTGGCTATGGTAAAATAAAATCTAACCATATTTTTTGCAAGCTTCTTATATTTTTTTTTCTTCAGTCAAGTTACTTTTTACACAGCCATTTTTTTTCTTTGTTGAACTCAGTCAAGACTTCAAAAACCATGCTTGGGTTTGCATAACAACTCTCCGATTGTTGTACTGTCAATAGTTTTGGAGGCTGAATGAGGACCCCACTGGACTGGAATTTTGCAAGACAATCCTGGAATGTGACCTTTGAGCACTTGACCCTGAACTGTACACTGTAGTCAAAAGCGGAGCACTCTCCAGGGCCAGAGCCATGGCACAACCTCTGTTGTGACCCAGTCCCTGAAGATTTGTGTACCGAATATGCCTCTGGATGTGTTGAGGTTAGCCTGGAATGTGACCTTCAGGCACTGTGCTCTGCATTTTGATGCTTTTAAGATGTTTATATATTGGGTTAGTTAGCTGCAGTGCACCCTCTAAATCAGTGTTTCTCAACCTTTTTTCAGTCAAGGCCCCCTTTAAAATTATGGATACTCTCAAGGCACCCTTTAAAATTCTGTACAATCTCAAGGCACCCCATTCTAAAATGTAAAAAACTATTCTATACCCATCCAGTGCACCCAACGTTAGAGGTGATTTACTCTTCCAAAGCAAATATACCTTTGCACACTGGAACCGACTAGTATTCCAGTATGTCTCTCTGTTTCTCTCCCTAAATCTGCTAATGTGACCCCAGTGCTGACGGAGAGGGGCAAACAAGGAAGAAGTGCATGCACCCCACGTCCTTATCAACTGATGATGGCATTGTTTGTTAGAATGTAGGCAGCTATAAGGTCATAAAAGTGCACAATGAAAACCTGTGGCTTTGTGTACTAAAAGGCAGGATTGATCCACTTGCTGGCTTGTATACAATTTTTGGGCATTTTGCCAAGGCACCCCTGAAGAAGCCTGAAGGCACACCAGGGTGCCTGGGGACTCTGGTTGAGAAAGGCTGCTCTAGATCCAGATCTGTGGCACTGTCTCTAGTGTGACCCAGAATCTGTGGGAACTACCTGACAGTCGGCCATTTTAAAACTCCCGCCACTACCATCTTACAGTCATAATGGTGTGCTCACTTTGCAGTCTTTCTCCTGCCCTTCAGCCCAGAGAAAGCTTTGTCCTGTTGCTGTTCCTCTTTCTTCAATGCTTCATAGATCAGCTAATCTCCAGTCTTGTTCTGTTGCCTGCCTTCAGTGACTTACTCATCTCTAGCTTCCCGTGGCCCTTTTTAGCCTGAGCTGCTTGGGTTTGGAGTACACAAGACCTTGCTTCACTTTGGGCGTAACTGTTTTCTGCTATACAATGCAACATGTCATTTTAAACATACACAGAGGGCAATCGCAGTGACCTTATCCCATACTCCCCCTTTGCTTTTAGGAGTGTTTTCTCTGTGCTCCAGAAAGACCGGACACCTGTAACCTAGGTTTGTCCTCATTTAAGTATTTTATATCTCTACAGTGGGAGGCTGAGGCCTCTCATGTGTTCACAAGACCCCTATTATCTGCTACAAATTTTTACAAGAGTCTGTACACAATTAATGGAACCATCCTAGTGCAGAGGCTCTAAGCACGTTCAAGCACCATCCATGACTGAATCAAATTCTGACCCTATTGGGCCTCCAACTAACTCTAAGCATGCCTCAGGCTCTTATTATTATCCCTTGTTCATATTTAGAGCCCATACACTCTACTCCCAAAGACTCTGCATTTCAGCAAGTTCTGTTTATTCCATATGGTTCACAAAATGACTTATGCAGTGCATTTTACCTTGCAGTTGGAGGATTATCCTGTTATTCCAGGCATATGTTGGAGATGTTTCAGCTTTTAGAGCAGGTTCAGCTGGACAGACCTTCCCAATCCACACAGTATTTAAAATATACCTCTGTGGGAACTGGAAACAACCTACAGAATCAAGGCTCCTCCTTTCTACCCACTGTATTTCACTGTATTACTGTATTTCACTGTACATCTTTCCAGGTTGTTTGAAAAGAAAAAATAAAACACAGTTATGAATGATTACAGTGAGTGATCAGTACTGATCAGTCATTGAGTTCATTTAGGAAAGGAAGGGACTGGTAAATGTGACATATTTATCAGACCTTTCCCCACTCTACATCCTGATTGATCCTATTGTGTGCTTGCAGTTGCCAGTGGGAAGGAGAGGAGGAAAGGTGGCAGTACTGTGGGGGTGGGAGCACACAGGGGGGCCTAGGCAGTAGGGGAAGTGTATGGTGTACAGGGAGGGTAATGAATGCAGTAGGAGGGGAAATTACTAGGACTGGTCCCCCATTTGGCTCTCTCTGTTTGAGCTGAAAGTCAGTGTGAGGAAGAGGAGATGAAGCTAGCTTTCAGCTGCTGCAGAGAGAGCCATTGAGGGGACCTGTTCCAGTAATTGCTCCCCTAGCCCCGCCGATCACCATCTCTGCCCACATCCAATTCACCTATCTGCCTAGGCCCCCTACAGGAGGACTGGTGCTACTCCCTTATCCACGGCCCTGTCCCTACACCTTAGAATCTCGATTTCCTACACTGGTAGGAATCTATTCTTGGAAATGGTATTCTATTTGATCATGTGTTACTCCCTGCTTGAAAATCAATTTCCATCATGAGAGGCTGCACTGCTTGTGGTGCTGGACACTCATCAGATCTCATGAGGGTCTAGTGACTTGCAAGATCAACAGAATCAGTTTTTACTACTCCCTTACCTTTTAAGAGCCTGACTGTTCCATATACTACAATAGTTTGGACCCTGGTGTACTTTCCTGGCATTCTCATTGTTGTGTGCTCAGGAAGCATTCACTACAAAAGACAGTGTCCTATATACTCTCAGTTTTTGCTAAGCCAAAGGTCCTTTCATATACACTGTTTGAGTATAGCAGATTCTTTCCCATTCACTTCTTAGGGGTTTGTGGGATTGTTTGGGAACTCCATTTCATGTAGCCCCTTCTTATGCTGTCCCTTTTGAGTCTCCTTCTGAATTGGAGAATCTGATATTTGGGCAAAGCACTAAGCTGGTCCTTTTGAATCTAACCATTGGCCAAATTCTTGTCAGAGTAGGAATTATCCCTTTCCCTCATCCTGGGAGGATTTTCCTAAATGATATATCATCTTGTCTACTCCCTGAAATTGATTATATGGAGCAGACAGCCTTGCAAGTTGTCAGGGAGTCCCTCAGTTGGTCAGTCTTTATTTTAACCTCCACTGGACCTCATCTGGAGGCCTGATTTCTGCCTCTAAACAATGTTACAACTCCCCCTGTAACTGACAGGACAGGTAGTTTTTTGTACCACCTGTTTTCAATATGGTGAATGATCGGTTGTCCTGCACATTGGTAATTGAGGCTAATCATTTGCTGTTTCCCTTCAGTGGTATCTACCTGTCCTGAACTGGAGCACCAGCTTGAGCCGCCTTCTTCATATTTGATTGTCCCTTCGTCATCCTACCTTCATTCAGGTGCTGATCTGTTGAGATTACCTGGTAGTATGCTCTCCATACCTATTGGATCTCTCAGCAACTATTGCCCACCCAACTGCTTTGGACATCCCAAGTGTCGAACAATTACTACATTCCTATGTCCTTTAATGGATGATAAAGAAAATAAAATGTCTCTACTTACTGTACAATCTTTTTCTTGAAGTCTATTGAGGGAGGCAGGACCCTTCTGTGTTGTTGGCCTTTTGTACTTCTTTTTCACAAAACTGGAACATGACAGTTGGAGGTGGTGTTGTACAGGGGCTGGCTTAATGTTTTTGGTTTGCCAGTGCCCCAATCTCCTGAAGATGGCATTATAACCCAAATGTGTACGAATTACTAAATTGCTGTAGGAATTCATACACATTTGTGTATTTACAGTAAAATCTGTTTTCTTCAAGTCAATAGACTTGAAGGAAAAAGATTTTATGGTAGGTAGAAAAATCTTATCCTATAAAATACCCCGGTTTGTTATTTCACATTACCACTTACCTGTACATATACTTCTTAATGCATTGTCAATTAATGCTATACACAAAGGCAGCTTCAGCTTTCATGAATCTTTAGATTTGGTCATTAAATTGTAAAATGTGCTGCCATTTTCATTTTTAGCTTTACTATTTCTAAATTAATATTTGGACCTTCATTATCATCTTTCATGTTCTGTATGTTTTAAATTTACTTTATGACTACTTTGAAAACCAACTAATGCTTCCATATGGTTTCAGTTGCGTGCTGCAGGTGCTCAGATATTGCAGGACCATTTTCCTCCTATCAGCAGTGTTGGAAGCTTGAATATATCTGATAATGGTGAGGAGTGTTCTGTTTTAATTACGTATTTTTTTCTGCTGTCCTTGCTACATATACTGTACTCTGCATTTCTCTTCTATTCCTCCCTAGCCACTGATCACTCTGATCCCTTCAGTTTTTCTCAGACTCTCTTTTTCTTTGGAATCCTTTCCTCGTGCTGTTTTGCATATCTTGCATCTCCATACCTTCAGACCTTAAAACTCTCCTATAGCTAAACTTGTGAAGCATGCATAAAATCTGGGTTAATATATTATCTTTACTGACCCACCATTTTGTCCTTCCCAGTCATAACACTCAAAAGATTTATGAACAAATGTACAAATAATCTACTGAATTGTCCCATGAACAGTAAACGATTGCAAAAAAAAAAATACTTAAAAATTTACTAAAAATGCTCATGTGGAAGCGTTACAATGTAGGGAATTTATCTATAATAGTATATGACAGTTTGATTATCTAAAAGATGTAATAGATATGTGAAAATATAATTTGTTCTTGAAATCAACTGTATCTCTCTGATTTCTGCCTTATGTCAATGGGTGGTCTTATTAATTTTATAATTTGTATTTTTGAATTATAAGATAATGCAGGGTCATAATTTCTACTTTACCTTGTTTATGCTGCACCTGTTTTTTGTGTGCATTTGTTGCTCTAGATTTTTTATGCATCGTTGTTATGTGCTCTTGGTTATAACATTTCTCATTGCAGCTCCAAAGGTGCTACAGTATGTAAATAATCATGCTACTAATACTATTGATATTCATTTTTTTTTTTTTGCTACGTTGCTATACATTTATTTCCATATACATTATTTTTTGGTGCAATACTTCACTTTAAAAATAAATCCTATGATTCCTTTTTCATTTCTGTCAGGCTTGGATTCCCATTTGCTTTCACTTGTACCAGCTCTGGGCAGAAGTAGACACCTTAAGCATCTCTCCCTGGGCAAAAATTTCTCAGTTAAGTCACGGTAAGGATATTTTCTGTTTTGAATAAATCAAATTCTATTCCTGCTATCTTACATTATATTTTATTAGTATACTAATATACTGTAGTGCTGCCCCCTTTGTATAAAACCTTGGTGTAAATTATATCTGTATAAGCATGACATGTGATGATGGGGTTGATTTACTATACAGTATGTGCAGGGTTTGTTCCCTTAGTAAATGGAATGTTCACTAAAAAAAAAAGATTTTGCCTTGTACCCTGACTGATCAAATTGAAAAGCATCGCTTTTTTAGTAAACTAAGAAAGCATTCCATACTACACTTAGCAAGTGAGGCAGTAGCAATTTGAGAAAGTTAAAGTCCACACTATGATTGACTTGTCTTGTCTTGGCTTGTCTCTGACAATAGGCACTTCTTCAAGACAAGTGGCCCCACTAGCTATTCCTCCTCCTTTGTCTCTTCATTGGAAGCAGATGACCAGGCCACATAGCACGATTGGTTGCTATGATGAAGATGACCAGATCACATAGCATCATTTGTTGCTGGGACTCAAGCCTCTGGGCTGCACAGCATTGTTGGTTGCTAGGATGCGGGCAGCCCAGTTGCCATCACTATAACAACCAATGGCCCAGCTGCCTGCATGCTAGCAACCAGTGATGCTGTGCAGCCTAGCCATAAACATCTTAGCAATCAATGACATTGTGCGGCACAGTCAACTGCACCCTCACGTAGCAGTGGTCTAACTGTAATTAGAATGGAAAGGTGGCATCTAATGACACTGTACAGCTCAAAAGCCGATCACAATAGGAGAAATAAACATGAACTACAGTCTGTCTAAAAAAAAGAAATTCCTTCTATCTACACATCTAAACTTGGCCTCTCTTAGCGGAAGAGCAGAAAAGCTGGAAAATAAGGAATGAAGAATGCATGTTCTTTACATTTCAATACCATTTTGTTGGAGAGGTTATTACAGGTATTTAAACATGAATGTATAGCGCTACCCCCTTAAGAGCCGTTGAATATTTTTGAGTTCCTTGTCTGTTCTGGCCTGATTTGAAAGCACAGCCCCTGCTGACACCACCGTAAGACGTTGACCAGGAGAATCCCCTGGCCCTGAGGCCAGTTCACATATATGTGGATTGCAAAACCAGTGTATAGTGTTGGGCTGCTCAAACTACATCCACTCTAATGAGAACTAAACTGTTGACATAAACATATATATGTGCAAAAACATGAAATAATCACTTGACAGTATAGGTTAGAAATAATAGTCCCATAACGTCTCTGTAGAATTATTGGTGAAAAATGTTTTCCTACTGGTGAATGAGCCCACTATCCTGGTGCTGTAAATCTTTCAAACAGTGTGCACCACCGTAGTATCCATAATTTATAGATGGACTGTCACCTTCATGTATTGACCGGTATATAAAGACAGGTCAAACAGGCATCTCCCCTCTTAGTGGGGGGAAGGTATATCCTCTCCTCTGATGATAATCCACCTCTCTTTGTGGCCACTGTATCCTCAGTGCTATCCCTTTATCAGCATAGCTGGCTCTGTAGGTAGAACTCACAACCATATAAAGCGACCATAGTGCAGCACGTTTCATAAAATCCACAAATAATTTATTTAAAATTACACTCACATTTGACAGTAGTAAATCTCACAGAAAAGAATAGCTGCAAACTACAGCTAAGAATGTGCAGCGTCTCTGACCGTACTAGCTTTTTTCCGGCTCTGACGTCACCTGGCTCCTCCCTATGCGTATCGTCACTAATCACATGACTTCCTCAGGGACTGCACTCCTTGGGGCAGCGGCAGCCATCTTAACCACAAGCGCTGCATGTACCTGGTGTCGGTCATTAGGCACATATACATGTGAGTGTGGTGTTATTTCTGTTACTATAGGCACCAGCACCTTTTCACTTATCTTTTGGTTTTCAAGAAATCGGAAATTTTTTGTATTTTCTGGTGTTCATTTATTTTATTTATTTCTTGCATTTTCACATGTGGCAAATTGTTTAGTAATTTTGATTCACATTTTTTAGCAGCGCGATCTATATACACTTTTATAGTGCTGTGTCAATTAGCTGTGAAACCTGAGCTTCAATCCGCACCGCACATGTGTGAATCAGCTCTGAAATACAAAGTAACCACACAGTTTAAGGTGAACCAATATTTTGATTGTATTCAGATCAAAGTAAAAGAAATAGGACAAAGACAAAAGAGATAATAGCAAGCATGTACAACAGTTAGACACTCTACAAGGCTCACCCAAAATGTCCTGCAGGACCAGAGTTTAAACTACAATCTCCGCACTGAGATATCGTTCCCAAAAATGAGCTGAAATAGGCTATCAAGAGTTTAGGCTAAATCACTTTTGGATTCTCAATGTCTGGGCACAGGGTTTAAATCAGAAGATGCATATACAGATGCTAATGTCTCCTTTAATATCACCCTAGAGTATAAAAAAAAAACAACTCTTCTGCGTGCTCGTTGGGGCCCTAGTTGGTGCACATTAAGTTTGGGGTCATTTTTGTTTGAGATTTCTTGAAGAAGGAAAAACACAGTAGAAAGAAAATTTTCCCCTAACTGATGGTAGTGGAACTAGAAAAAGGTCTCTTAATGGAAGTAGGTGAAGGCAAGGATCAGTATAGATTAGGAAGGGGCAGGAGTAGACTCCAATAGAATTTGTATTCCAATAGGTAGGGAATTGATTTGATGCAGCCAGTTGCTTTATAGCTATAAAATATTGGAGGTATTACCAGTGTCACTGTCCACAAAAACACATGTGCAGCAGGAGTCCTGCATTCAGAGCAATGGGGGGGAGGGGGGGACAACAGTATTGAATTGGGCTAAAAAGTCTGTGTTTCAAGTGGTAGACTGTGATGCAAAGTGTACTGTACTGAAATAACTGAGAAAAACAGCAGGATATCTGGTAAATGAAGGCAACTTGGGTTGTGGAACTCTCTCACCAGGCCTGGTCCTCTTGGTCTCTCTAAGAATGGAATGATACTGGTCACCATTCAACTATCTGTCTGCCTGCAGTGTCAGCTTCTCCTGCTTGTCAACAACACCAGTGATCTGTAGTCCTTCCTTCTGGCTCTCCGATTTAACTTGACCCTCAAAATCCCATGCCAGTGTCCAGCACACATCCTCCCTGTCACACAGTTTCTCTCCTCCCTCCGGAAAATTCTAGAGATCTTGGTTATATAGGCCCTCGCCCCTTCATCAGCTCTTTTGGGAAATATAGTCTGCTTTCAGTCTATCCATGCACAATAGTCCTGCCTTCAACATACAAGTTCAATAATGCCTTGCGATACTCAAGTCTGTTATAGCTAAACTGCAGAACACGGCCATCTTGTGGTTAATCAACATCCTGCAAACAGTAACAGTGCAGTGTGTTACAAATTGTGTATGAAATTGTATTTGTTTTTTATTGCTTATGAGTGTTCTTCTTTCAAATTCTCACTTAGTGTCCTTGAAGAGATTTTGCAGAGGATTGTAAATGTTCTTCAGGATGAAGACTGTGTAAGTGTTTCTAAGATATGCACACCTACAAAACATAAAATTGTTTGCAAGGCAAATGTTTCACTCCACTGTAGACTAAAACTGTTTTCATGATATAGATATTGTCATAAAAGTAGCACTATGGCCTCCCATTAAATAAGTGTTGCAGCACTTAAAACAGTATTATACCAAAACCAAAAATGTAGCATATTTCAGCATACTAATCATTAGATGTGGCAACTGCATTCGTTTTCTTTATTAGGCTTTCTTCCCCTCTGTTTTTACCCTGTGATCTGGCCAGTAACACACCTCCTGTATTAGAGTGCCCCCACTCTGGATGAAGAGTACAGGGGCACCTTTGGATAGCAGCATTGTCAGTCTGGAGGAGGGGAGTGTTAGATTGACTAACAAGTATAGATACCAGAGGCGGACTGACCATTTGGAAACTCAGGCACTTACCGAGGGCCCGTGGTTAGTGGGGGGACCCATGAGATGCCCCTGGTACCTTTTTCATAGGCTTTTTTGAGTTTGGGCAAGGACACAGGGGCCCCATGATCCCCTATTGCCCGGGGGCCTCATGACTTGTCAGTCCGCCCCTGATAGATACACTAAACACATTGAAGCCAAGCTCCAGCTAACACTTTATAGGCAGTTACAGCAACAGTTACAAAACAACAGTTTTTTTCCATTTTGGGATAAAGGTTTTACTTAATAAATAAATCTAACCATTGTAAGCACCCCTGTCAGTGTTAAATTGTTTGTCTCATCCCTCTAACTGCTACATTTGCAGGATAGATTGTTCTTTTGAAAAAATTAAAGACTTACTGGCCAAATCACTAGATGAAAATATAGGAAACAGAGCCTAAACAGGAAAGCTACTGCAACCATCACATCTAAGAATTGGTCATTTTTATTACTGCTTTAACCACTTCCCACCCAGCCAGATATATAAGGTTGGGCATGAGAAGCATCATTCTGAGAGGATGTACCTGTGTGCTCACACATCCTTAGGGCATGCGGCAGCACGATCTTTGATAAAGTGTCCCTTGGACACAGCAGTTCACAGATTGAGGAACATGGCCAATATCACAGAGTTCACAGTAACAGTAGTAAACAACAGCTTTCATTCATCATGCCCTTGTTTACTTTTGTGATCTTTTTGATTGGTCGCAGTGATCATATGGTACAGGGCCAATGAATTTCATAGTACTAAACACAGGCTAAACACAGGCTGCATGAACGCAGCAGATTGCTGTTAGAAGTGATTGCGTATAAATTTGTCCTACCCTTTCATCTGCAAACCCCACCCCTTTATCTTTAGGCTCCACCTCTTCCTATTAGAGCTCCGCCCACTGACAACGATGGGCGCTATTCCTCCTACTGACACCAATGATGGGGCACGATTCCTCCCACTGACACTAATGATGGGGCACAATTCCTCCTCCCACTGATACCAATGTTTAGGGCATAATTCCTCCCACTGATACCAATGATGAGGCACTATTCCTCCCACTAATACCAATGATGGGGCACTATTCCTCCCACTAATACCAATGATGGGGCACTATTCCTCCCACTGATACCAATGATGGTGCCCCATCATTAATGTCAGTGTGAGGAATAGTACTCCATCATTAGTGTCAGTGGGAAGAATCGTGCCCCATCATTGGTGTCAGTGGGAGGCATAGTGTCCCATCATTAGTGTCAGTGGGAGGAATAGTGCCCCATCATTGGTGTCAGTGGGAGGAATAGTGCCTCATCTTTGGTGTCAGTGGGAGGAATAGTGCCCCATCATTGGTGTCAGTGGGAGGCATAGTGTCCCATCATTGGTGTCAGTGGGAGGAATAGTGCCCCATCATTGGTATCAGTGGGAGGAATAGTGTCCCATCATTGGTGTCAGTGGGAGGAATAGTGCCCCCTCATTGGTGTTAGTGGGAGGAAAAGTGCCCCCTCATTGGTGTCACTGACACCAATGAGGGGGCATTATTCCTCCCACACTGACACTATTGATGGGGCACTGTTACTCCCACTGACACCAATTATACTTACATCGCTGTGCTGACCCCTGCTCCAGCCCGGGCTCCCTCCTTCAGGCACAGACACTTACCCATCAGCTGTCTTCCTTCTCCAGCTGCTCCTTCACTCGATCTACAATCTTCGCGCTGCCGCTCAGCTCCTCCTTTGCAAGCTCCGCCTCCTCGCCTGTGATCACCGGCGAGGAGGCGAAGTTTGCAGAGGGAGGGACAGGCTGCCATAGGCTGCCCAGTGATCCCAGGGGTGTGGCCAGATTCGAGGGGCAGCTTGTCATCCCGCCCGCATCACAATCAAGATCCAGGAAGATGAAGACACCGGATAGACACCCTCTGCACCCTTCCTCCAGCAGCGCCTTGTGGACCAGATTGACGTGGGACACGGAGTCGCGGACACAGGTAAGACACAGCAGCCCCTGTCCCGCCGTGCCGCCCCCCTGAAAAGTGCTGCCCTAGGCAAATGCCTTCTTTACCTCGTGACAAATACGCCCCTGGTGAGGAGGCATTGCAGCCACTTAGACCCTGCACAAGTGACCCCATTCACTTGAATGGGTCAAGATCAATGGGCATACAGAGGGTATAATTCCTGCCACAACTGCAAAGAAAACCATCACAGCCATTGCATGTATACTCTCCCAGCCACTGCCTCTGCAGCTAAAGGGGATAATGGCTGAAGGGCAGTAAAACTGCAGTCTATCCATTAGGTTTTTTAGTGCAGTCAGCCAGTGTCTCCAATCACCAGCACAGCAGTCACAGTGTCGCCAGACCAGCTAGAATCAGTGTTCCTGATTGCCACCACACCAGAGCAGTGTATGTCAGCAACAGTGTTCCGTATCACCTCCACACCAGTTGTAGTGTCAATACACCACTGTAAGTGAGCAACAGTGTCCCTGATTGTCACCACACCAGTCCTTTTGTTACCATACCAGTGTAAGTCAGCGTTAGTGTTCCTGATTGCTGCCACGCAAGTCCCCATTGTCACCAGACCAGTGCAAGTCAGCAATAGTGTTCCTGAGCACCACTACACAACTCCTACTGTCACCAAACCAGTGCAGCCAGCAACAGTGTTCCTGATCACTGCCACACCAGTTTAGTGCCTCTGCCTGCTACCTGTACTGACTCTGGCCTATTTATTGACCATGTTTCTGCCTGCTGCCTGGACCGATCCTTTGCCTGTTTGCTGGCCATGTCTTTGCCTTCCCTCTAAACTGACCCATCTGCACATCCGACTGACTGCGTTTCTGCAAGACAACAGTCCCAGCCATACCCTGCAGACAACTATACTACTAGAAATACAGAAACTCTTTTGTTCTTCCTTCTTCAGCCTCCTGTACTTCCTGGCCAGTGAACATGGTGTTCCTGAAGGCAACCAAGTACCAGTAGGCTAGGCTTGATTGGCTTATAGGAATGGGGACTGCTCTAGGTGATGCTACACTAAGCTATATTCCCTGACCACTTGTACAGAAGCAGTCATTACAGCACATTGGTTTTCACACAATTGGTTTATTTGTGTGCTACACAAGATACAATGTCCAGTACATAATCAGTCCAAATAATGAAAATGTCTCACACATATGGTATTGTAGAATGTGTTTTGGGTTGAAATTCTAAGTACACCCATTTTGTGTGTAAAAAATATATATATTTTTATAACTTGGCAACTTTGTGTAAAAAAATTAATTAAAATTGTCTTTCTACATTTTCCAAAAACTTATGGAAAAATACTCAACATGCCACTTAAAATATACCTTGAGGTGTTTACTCTCCAAAATATGGTCATTTTGTGGGTGTGTCTACTGTCCTGGTGCTCCAGGGCCTCCAAAAATGTTATAGGTAGTAAGGAAATTAAATGCATTATTTATGCCCCTATATAGTAGCCTGAAGATGCTCCTTGGATTTTGGGCCTCTCTATGTGGTTAGGCTGTGAAAAAGTCTCAAATATGTGGTATCACCAAATTTGGAAGGAGTAGCAGAATGTATTTTAGGGTTAAACTTCTATGCCTATGATGTATGTTAAAAACATCGTATTAATTGACAACTTTGTGTAAAAAACACATTTTAATTATCTTTCCTGCATTTTCCAATAACTTGTGTCAAAAAAATAACAAATTTCAAAAGACTCACTATGCCTTTCAGAAAATACCTTGGGGTGTTTGCTTACCAAAATGTGGCCGTTTTGTGGAGATTTCTCCTGTTCTGACACTTCAGGTACTCAAAAAAATGATAAGTAGTCAAGAAATTAGATGTATAATTTATGCTCCTAGAAAGTCTAAAGGTGCTCCCTGGATTTTGGGCCCATCTGTGCATCTTGGCTGTGAAAAAGTCTCACACATGTATCATCACTACACTCGGGAGGAGTAGCAGATTGTGTTTTGGGGTGTACTTGTAACTATGTCTATGCTGTATGTGAGAAATAACTTGTTAATATGATAACTTTGTGAATTAATAAGAATTGTGACAAAACATTACAACTTCAAATAACTCACCAAATCAATATTAATAATTTTTACTTTCCTAAATAGGGTCAGTTTGGGGGTATTTGTACTGTCCTGGCATTATAGGGCCTCAAGAAATGAAATAGGCAGTACATCAGGATTGATTGTTTTTCAAATATATAAACCATAGTTTGTAGACTCTATAACTTTCACACAGACTAAATAATACACACTGATTTCAATAATTTTTACCAAAGTAATTTAGCCAAATACATTTGGCCTAAATGAAGAAAATGTATTTATTTGCAAAATTTTATGACAAACTAAGATAAAAAATATTTTTTTCAAAATTGTCAATCTTTTTAGAGTGTTGCAGGAGTAACTATCATTCAAAGTTTGACAGCAATGAAATCTGAAAAATGGCCTGGACAGGAAGGTGGAGGGGGCAGTGTGTCCTTGAAGTGGTTATTTATCAGTGTATCTGCACTTACAGTTTTCATCACTGCAAAGTCCCACAAACACATGTTGGTCCTGTCAGCAAAATTAACCTAACGTAGTTTAGAGCTACCCCGAAGGAGCTGCTGAATAAGATGGGTCCCCTGTTCTTTGCCTTGGCCTCCATAAGAACTTCATCCCCTGTGACACTCTAGGTTGAATGTAAAACGCTTGCAATATCACAGAAAATCACTGCAAGTAATACCTGTAACCAGTAATAGTATAATGTCAAAGAAAACAGGCACTGGGCTCGTTAGCAAAGGAAAGCTCAATATATTGTCACCAACATGGTTGGTAACAAGGCAAACATGAAAATGGATTAACGATGTCAATAACACAATTTAGCTTACAGCATGATTAGTACTAGGGACTAGGCATAAGATTACACTTGGCATTTAGATCAGCAAAACAGGAGCAAGTTCACCTAAAGTACATCAGTGGACAGCAGTAAAGCTTGATTTACTGAATAGAGCAGATTATACAGGCTGAAGGGCAATAAAGGTGGCTATGCTAGGCCTAGATTGACTGGATGTGAAATGAAAAAAAAGAAAGAAAGAAAGAAAGGGGAGAAGGGAACAAAGGGAAGTTGCAGAATGGTTTTACTGGAAAGGCAGTCCTTTATGTTGTTCTTTGTTGGGGCCCTTTAAAAGTGTTGGTGCACTTAACAGTCTTAGTAACCCAGCATGCAGTATAGTTGCAGCAGAGATGCACTAAAGGTGCGGTATAGGTGTGGTACAGGTGCAGTATAGGTGCAATATACTCAGTGTCCTGCCTTCAGTAACTCAGAACCTGCTAGCAGTGTGAACAATGGGCAGTGCCCTCTCACCAGTCCCTGTAGTGAGGCTGTGATCTCTCATTGTAGAAAGGGTGCCCTCTCAGACTCTCCACAAAATGCCTCAGGAGATTCAGCAATGGAAAGCAGAGAGTGAGAGGGTGCTCTGATGTCCACTTCCAGATCTCAGGCTGGTCCAGGGGTGGACTGACAACTCATGGGGCCCCTGGGCAATAGGGGATCATGGGGCCCATGTGTCCTTGCCCAAACTCAAAAAAGCCAATGAAAAAGGTACCAGGGGCATCTCATGGGGCCCCCTACTGACCCCGGGCCCTCGGGAAGTGACCGAGTTTCCAAATGGTCAGTCCGCCCCTGGGCTGGTCTAGCCTCTAAGCAGTGTGGTCAGCATGCAGCTGGTGTGCTCTCGTTGGGTCCCTTGCTGCCAAGAGGAAGAAGCTTCCCAGGCAGTTTGTTTAAAGCCATCTTCTCACTCCTCTTACTCTTCAGCATCTCTTGGGAATTGCAGTCATTATATGGCTGCTGTCTCAAACTACAACTCCCATGATTCTCAACACTCTGCATAGAAATCTATGGCTTGGCTATGGCTCTCAGCCTGTTGGTTGGAGGGAATAGTACAGCATAAAATCAGCATCGTAGCAGAGGCTGGAAAGAACAAAAAAGCAATGTCTTGTTCTCCATGTTATTGTAGCTCAGCACCTGGCTACAGCAGCTTCATATCATGATGTGGCAACAATGCTGCAGTGCTCCTGAATTCAGAGCAGTGTCATCACTCATTTGTAGGCTGTGACTGCTTGCACTGCAATGGGGTGAGAAATTGCCTGCTTGCACTGCAATAGGGTGAGACATTGCCTGCTTGCACTGCAACGGGGTGAGAAATTGCGTGCTTGCACTGCAACGGGGTGAGAAATTACCTGTTTGCACTGCAAAGGGTTGAGAAATTGCCTGCGTGCACTGCAATGGGGTGAGAAATTGCCTGCGTGCACTGCAACGGGGTGAGAAATTGCCTGCTTGCACTGCAACGGGGTGAGAAATTGCCTGCGTTTTTCTGGAAGGGGGTGAGAAATTGCCTGCGTGCACTACAACGGGGTGAGAAATTGTCTGCGTGCACTGCAACGGGGTGAGAAATTGCCTGCTTGCACTGCAATGGGGTGAGAAATTGCCTGCTTGCACTGCAACGGGGTGAGAAATTGCCTGCTTGCACTGCAATGGGGTGACAAATTTTTCAGGGCACATGACTATTAGCCTTATCACTGCTAATTCACTGGCCTGCAGCATGTTAATCAGCACCTGGCCAGACCCAGTTCTGCTCACAACGTCCTGAATTGACAACTGCCTCTGTTGCTAGATTTATAGAATTCATTATTATTTTGTTAAATATGAAGAGTCATGTTTACTCAGCAATAATTATTGTGCACATGAAGGGGTTAAATCACTGTCACTTGGCTGAACAGCTTGATCAGCATTTAAATTAGATAAATAAAAGCATGAAGAATAAAAAATAATGTATATATTAAATACTATCATTACATATAGTAACAATCGTCAGAATGCAACATTTTTACTATACTGGTTCACTGCGAAAAAAAATATTATATTGAAGATTATGCCAAAATGATTACAATCTGGGGAACACACTGCAGTATTCCACACTGTAAAAGCAATAAAATATGCTGTGTATTGCAGGCTAAGGCAATGAATGTGTGATCCTTGTATTGCCAGAGGCTTGCGTAAAGAGTCTCTTGCAGAGCTTCTCAAATAAAATGACTGTGTGATTCATCACTCTTTGATTGGAAGTGAAGTGACACATGTAATTCTGAAGGAGGAGGTGCTGATGTTTTCCCTTCCACTGTGTTATGTAGTTTCCTGGGGTGAGCTATACCACTGAGTGAGATACTATGTTGTGCCTCTCTATTACTATTTATGCATCCCCTAGGGAGAAAAGCATTCATGCTGTTTATGTATTTCTTCCCGCAGAGCAATGTTATGGAGGATAGCTAGATTTACAGAGCTGTATAATTACCATATCTGGCTAGCAAATAAGCTATTTGTGATTTTTTTTCCTGTAATATTAAAGGTCGTTCAGTGCATATCATTGTACACTATCAGTTTAGATTTATTCCCCAACTCTTGCCAATCCTTTAATACATTTTGGACAAAGTAACAACCAGTTAAATATGTTACTATGATTTTAATACAGAACTTCTGATTTTTTTGCAGATTTCAGTTAATCTCTCATGGTGATATCATGTCTCACTCTGACAGTGGCTGGCCATACATTATACAATTTTCTTGAGATTTTTGCTTTAGGTTTACCAAAAACCGTATGATACAAGGTCAAACCCAAACAACACTTTCAGTTTATTTATTTCAGGCACTTATATAGCACCGTCAATTTACACAGCGCTTTACACATATATATTGTACATTCACATCAGTCCCTAATCATCAACGGGTGTACAATCTAAGGTCCCTAACTTACATTCATACACATAGTAGGGCCAATTTAGACAGGAGCCAATTAACCTACCAGCATGTCTTTGGAGGGTGGGAGGAAACCAGAGTACCCAGAGGAAACCCACGCAGGGACAGGGAGAGCATGCAAACTCCAGGCAGGTGGTGCCGTGGTTGGGATTCAAACCAACGACCCTAGTACTGCCAGGTGGAAGTGCTAACCATTTAGCCACTGTGCTGCCCAGTTGTATCCAGTTACGAAGGCCCTTGCACTACACAGTTAAAGGTAAATTTAAAGGAAATTGGGCAGAAATTGGACAGAAAATTGTAAGAAAATTGTATAGTGTATGGCCAGCCTTAGAAGCTGATTGGTTTTTATGCAGAAGTGACCCTGAGTTTGCACTTTTCAGCTTTAGGCTGGCCATACACTATACAATTTTCTGTCCAATTTCTGCCTTGTCCTTTAGATTTACCTTCAACTATGTAGTGCAAGGGCTTGACTAATTGGATACAACTGAAAGTATTGTTAAGGTTTGACCTCCTATTATATGGTTTTTGGTAAATCTAACACAAAATTCTCAAAAAAAAATGTGTAATGTATGGCCAGCCTTAGTATATGAACCCTGCTGGGTTTTTGAAGACATTTTGGCAGATGTGACTCAACTGCATATATGAGTATTTGACCATATTGCTATAAAGATCTGCACTGATACACCATGGCTTTTTATATCTTACTAAAATGACGGACAGGCTTTTCATTTGCTTTCCTAGAACATTACACGCACCATGTGGGAGGTAGGAGAGGGAGGGGAAATGGCCCCAATGAGGACACAGACAACTAGGGTTCCTCCAGAGGTTTCTTGAGGTTCCTTGCGTTATGGCTGATTGGCCTCCCATTCAATGGTGCCTGTATAGTTTAAGGATCAACATTACTTTGCAGAGCCAACTGCATGATACCAATTTATTTCTTCACCCGTCTGACCATCACTGTAAGGGCTCATGTACATTGCAGCTGATAAACACACGTTTAGGAGCTGTGCAGCATTTTTTTCAGCAGCCCCTGAACTCTCCCTAATGTTTTCCTATGTGTCCATGTACACATCATCGTTTACAGCCGTTTACAGGCAGTTGAGTTTACAGTCATTTTTTTGAACGCAGAAAACTTACGTTCAGCAGTCGATTTTATCAGCGTTTCAAACGCAAAATGCTTGTAAACGCGGCTAAATGTGGCTTAGCTCTTCCATTTCCAGATGCTGTCCAGAGCCTTTTTTTATCATGAAAAATGCATGCAAAGCGTTTTCCCGGTACTCAAATTGACTCGGTACACCATACTTAGAGGTTTTGCATGAAAGAAAATATGTTAGACATTGCTGCAATAATTTCTGCACAGAAATGAGCTGGAACACATCCAAACACCACAAAAAAAAAAAACCCAGCTAATCAACAAATACTGCTCTCTCTGCTTCTGCTCTCTCTATTTCCCTCAAATTGTCTGAAATAGTTAATTTTTTACTGTATTTCAGTGCTTTCTGGGCATTTTGGAAGGTCTCCTGAGGTTATCTTAAAAAAACGCTTCTAAATGCAAACGCTCATAAACGCTCATAAACGCGGTATGCAAACACGGCTACACAGACGTTTTTTAATCTACGTTTTCCAGCAGTCAGTTTCTATCGTTCAGAAGTGTCCCGTGTACATGGGGCCTAAGGGGAGCACTCTTCCCACTGACCACCAATGTAAGGGGCATTTTTCCTACTGATACCAATGAATTGCTTTTAGTAGGGGTTCCCTAAGACATAATAATTATTTCAAGGGTTTCTCTGGGGTAAATAAGTTGAGGCTGCTCTAGAGGAATTCTAATTTCATTAACAGCAATCAAAGTGATGATTCCAAACAATGCATACATTAATTTTACCAAGATGTATTCACTAATTGCTATTGCTGTCTGCATAAATCACTATGTAGCTGTACTGATCTGGGCACCTGCGCTTTTTGGCCCCAGAGCAGTCAGGAAAAAAGCATATCAGCAAAACAGACAGCTACAAAGCATTCCTCAGTAAATTTATTATATAACATTTTCATTATTATATAATTATATTTATCATTATTAGGCTAGGTTTACACTTACTGTGTGTTGCAGGGTATATGAAACCGTGATTAGATAAGGCTGAGTTCAGACACCATGATAAAAGCAGGCAATGCTCCCAATATCAAGCACTGCTTGCAATTTCTTTCAGTTTTTGGGCCATTTTTGCTCCCAATATCAAGCACTGCTTGCAATTTCTTTTAATTTTTGAGCCATTTTTGCTCCCAAAATAAAGCACTGCTTGCAATTTCTTTAAATTTTTTGCCCATTTTTGCTCCCAATATCAAGCACTGTTTGCAATTTCTTTCAATTTTTTGCCCATTTTTGCTCCCAATATCAAGCACTGTTTGCAATTTCTTTCAATTTTTGGGCCATTTTTGCAACCAATATCAAGCACTGCTTGCAATTTCTTTCAAATTTCGGGCCATATTGCTCCCAATATCAAGCACTGCTTGCAATTTCTTTCAATTTTTGGGCCATTTTTGCTCCCAATATCAAGCACTGCTTGCAATTTCTTTCAATTTTTGGGCCATTTTTGCTCCCAATATCAAGCACTGTTTGCAATTTCTTTCAATTTTTTGGCCATTTTTGTAACCAATATCAAGCGCTGCTTGCAATTTATTTCAAATTTTGGGCCATATTTGCTCCCAATATTAAGCGCTGCTTGCAATTTCTTTCAAATTTTGGGCCATATTTGCTCCCAATATCAAGCGCTGCTTGCAATTTCTTAAAATTTTTGGGCCATTTTTGCTCCCAATATCAAGCGCTGTTTGCAATTTCTTTCAATTTTTTGGCCATTTTTGCTCCCAATATCAGCACTGTTTGCAATTTCTTTAGATTTATGGGCCATTTTTGCTCCCAATATCAAGCACTGTTTGCAATTTCTTTAGATTTATGGGCCATTTTTGCTCCCAATATCAAGCACTGTTTGCATTTTCTAATAATAATAATTAATAATAATAAACCTGTCAGGAAAATGGTGTGTGTTAAAGTTGATACTCGGAAGAATGAAGAAGCTGAACTACCATATGTGCCCATGTCAAAATCTGCCAAATTGTCATTCATGGGAACATAAATGTTAAGTATTTAATAATACATCTACACTAAACTGAACAAAATATAGAATACACAAATTACATAAAAAGTGATGCGTTTGCCATCACCCAAAAAAACGTGTCTAAAATTTGTCTAACTGGTACATGATAAAATAGTTGAGTTTTCGGAATGAATGGTTTAAACTGGTACAATAATAGTTTACAAAGAGAAAGTAGTGGAGTTTATTTACTAAAGCTGGAGATGTCTACATATAAACCAATCAGCTTTCAGGTTTTATTGCCAAAGCTTGATTTGAGCAAGCTGAGGTTAGAAGCTACTTGGTTTATATGCAGAAGTGAACCTGATTTTGCACTCTCAAGCTTTAGTAAATAAACCCCAGTATGTTTGGGGTCTGATTTACTAGTGTCAGCTGGAAATGCTGAGCATCGTTGACTCTTCTTTGAGGGCAAAACAATATTTGATTGCACACACATCCATGCCCATGCTCTTGTTTGTCTAAGCACATCCATATAGTGAACAGTGAGTGAACAATTGTTGAAATTAACAAGTAATTAAGTGAAGAATATCACCCTCTAAGCAATCTCTGTTATAAGATTTACATAGAACTATGTCAAAAGCATTTTGTGGAATATCAAAAATATATTCTGTCATCATTTTGGAGATAAAAATCAACTAATCCCTTCCATTTACCATATTGTGCCTGCATGGGTTTCCTCTGGGTACTCCAGTTTCCTCCCACACTCCAAAGACATGATGGTAGGTTAATTTGCTCCTGTCTAAATTGTCCCTAGTATGTGTATATATGAATGTAAGTTAGGGACCTTAGATTGTACTCCCCTTGAGGGTTAGGGACTGATGTGCATGCACAATATGTAAAGCGCTGTGTAAATTGATGGTGCTATATAAGTACCTGTAATAAATAATATTTAATGCTAAAAAAACTGACCTCTCCTGCAGAGCAGTGCCAGTTAGACTCTGCATTAGGCACCTGGGCTGACAAGAATTGATGGATGGAGAGTAGAGTGAGCATAACTGATGACTTATCCATGTGTTGCTGCTCCTTAGTTGTCCAATCAGCAAACTGTAGGCAGGGAAGTGACACCACTCTATTCTTTAGCTCTGATAGCAAAAGCAGAATCACCCTCCTGGCTATACTGCCTGTTGGAGGTGTATAAAATGTCAAATGTCCTTTGTCAGAGAAAACTGTTTACATACAGTATGTTTATTTTTCAATGCCGGACCAGGGACATTGCTCACTTGTAACAAAGTGTGTCCCATGTCTTGCTAGTTTCTGCATAGTGTAAAAATCTTTTCCCCACTTTTTCTAGGTCCTCTTCACAATTATTTTCTGGTGCTTCTGGAGTTAACATCAGCTGCTGAAAGTTTGAACTAGTTGTGCACCTTGCCTCTCCCATTGTGCATGCCTCTTCCATTCATAGGCATGCAGAACAGGAGAAGCAAGGAGAAAGCAGATCTTGTCATTCTTCTGCCCATTTTCCAGTCACAAAACTTGGAAAGAACAGTACAAGCTCTATGAATGGAGGAGGCAGATGAGCAATACAACACTTTCACACATGGCTGATGTTAACTTAGCAGTGCCAGAATATCAGCTATGTGGGGAGGACCCAACCACAGTGGGGAGAAGATTTCTATGCTATCCAGCAGCCAACCAGACATGGAACACACTTCATTAGAAGTAAGGTACATACCTGTTGCTGTCTAGCAAAATAATGATTTAAATAAGCTTCAGATATAATATCACAGTCATGGAGCAATTTATTAGAAACACCTGTTACCTCCTTATTTATGCAATTATCTAATAAGCCAATCCTGTGGCAGCAGCATGGCGCATTAAACCATGCAGATACAGGCCAGGAGCTTCAGGTGATGTTCACATCAAATGCTACAATGGGGAAAAATGTGATTTCAGGGATTTTGACTGTTATCCTCAGAATGTACAACATATTTATCCTTGAGGCCATTGGACTACAACAGCAGAAGACAATGTCAATGTCTTCATCTGTCAAACAAAAACAGAAGGTTGAAGTGACATTGGCAAAGTCTCACCAACACTTGGGCAGCCAACCAAAGCAAATTGAGGAGTGGAAAAACTTAGTGTAAAACCTAGTCTGATGAATCCAAATTTTGCCGAGGCACATATATGGTAGGTTAGTTGCCAAGGCAACCGGGAAGCATCCCGCACCAGCTTAAGAGGCTGGTGCCGGGCGCTCCGGGCGCATTCCGTTGTGAAGTCATCAAAGGATCCCCAGCTACGGCGGGACCTTTGTGACTAGACTCTGCCAGCCCACCCCCAGCCTCACAGAGACCCCACAGGAGGGGAGAGACAGCCAGAGACAGCCTGCCTGCCATTGCCAGAGACCCCACAGAAGGGGAGAGACTATCACAGCCTGCCTGCTATTGCCAGAGACCCCACAGAAGGGGAGAGTTTTTCACAGCCTGCCTGCCATTGCCAGAGACCCCACAGAAGGAGAGAGACTATCACAGCCTGCCTGCCATTGCCAGAGACCCCACAGAAAGGGAGAGACTGTCACAGCCTGCCTGCCATTGCCAGAGACCCCACAGAAGGGGAGAGACTATCACAGCCTGCCTGTCATTGCCAGAGACCCCAAAGAAGGGGGAGAGACGATCACAGCCTGCCTGCCATTGCCAGAGACCCCACAGAAGGGGAGAGACTATCACAGCCTGCCTGCCATTGCCAGAGACCCCACAGAAGGGGAGAGACTATCACAGACTGCCTGCCATTCCCAGAGACCACCCATCTGATCTGGACTCCACAGGTACCTGTGTTCCGCTTCTACCCCTGGGAGACCAGGCACCCTGTTGGATCCATGAGTACCTGCTTCCCCACTGTGTTACCTGAACTGTTGCCCCTTTTAGTGGCAAATTCACCCTCTCTGCCAACCCCCTTATTGAAGGACTGCCGCCTGTTTGTATAAATAAAGCTTTGTGCGTTTGCCATCTACTCTGTGTGTCCTGTCCTGCCTTTCCTCCGTCACAGTGATCCTGGAGAGGGTTCAGACGTAATAAAAGTTTAGCAAACAGTGGGGGTGTAAATAGTAGTGATGAGTCATTTCAGAAAAATGAATTTCAGCATTGAAAAAAATTTGCCAAAGTGGAAAATCTAAAGTTAGCTCATTGAAACCATTATACTTTTTTGGATGCTGCTTTGTGGGTGGTTTAATTTCTCTCATTTAGTTTATTTTAATAAGCTTTACTTTTTTCATTGCCCATTTTTTATGGTTTTGAAAAAAACAGAAGATGATAAATAGCTTTTTTGGTACAAGAAATGGTCCAGGATAGTTGAAAGGCACGTTCATAAATCTCAGGAGCTATTTAAAGTCCATTACACCATTAAAAGCCAGGAAAAACATTTTCATTTTGCCTTCCCCATTGATGTCAATGCTTTTCACCAACATTGCAACATTTATTCTTACAAAATCCTGTAAAATATGCTCACTTTTTAGGGGAATTAAACTCTCAGCTTCACTCATTACTAGTAAATATGTGAACTGTAATGGTTTAGTTCACCTCTAAATGCATTGCATTTTATATGTAGATCTGTTTAGTTACAGAGCAGAGGAGCAATTGCGATTACCTGTGATCTGATCAGCTAAAATCAGCTTCAATTAATACATACACTAAACTGTCACAAGCAAACATTTCATTGGCTGTTTTAGATTATTGCAATTTAGTTCTCTTTCTTATAAGAAAAATATATACACTAAAACTTCTTAAATATTTAGAAATCTAATAATGTGTGAATTCGTAAGGTCACGTTTATTTTTTTGCTATGTTTCCTCTTAGTGCCTGCAGTCTCTGTCTCTCGCAGACTCTCGCCTAAAATCTCGTACTTGTATCGTGCTTAATGCTCTTGGGAGCAACACATCTCTTCAAGAGTTGGATATCAGCGGCAATGGAATGTCTGATATTGGAGCGAAGATGCTAGGAAAAACCTTACAGATAAACAGCACTCTACGGTGAGGTCTACTCTAGAATTTAGAAACCTGGGTTTCTAAATAGCCAACATAGGCCATGCTAGGGCAGCAGAGAGGATGATGATTATTCCTATATATAATGGATAATAAACACAACATATAATATATTCTAGACTGGTCTGCAGTGTATTGGTGGAAAAGCATGCTGGGTACTTACAGTTCACCAAGCCTAGGTCCGCATACCTAGGACAAAATTGCTAGAAGAGTAGAGCAACAATTTGCCCTACTCTTCTGTCTTTGGATCTAGGCATACTAACACAGAGTGGACCAACAGTCTCTCACAGCCTTAGTATGATGCTAAGGATAAGCAGTAGACTGCTGCACAAGACTTTTGGCCCCAGGAATACAGTCAGGTCCATAAATATTGGGACATTGACACAATTCTAACATTTTTGGCTCTATACACCACCACATTTTAAATGAAACGATCAAGATGTGCTTTAACTGCAGACTGTCAGCTTTAATTTGAGGGTATTTACATCCAAATCAGGTGAACGGTGTAGGAATTACAACAGTTTGCATATGTGCCTCCCACTTGTTAAGGGACCAAAAGTAATAGGACAGAATAATAATCATAAATCAAACTTTCACTTTTTAATACTTGGTTGCAAATCCTTTGCAGTCAATTACAGCCTGAAGTCTGGAACGCATAGACATCACCAGACGCTGGGTTTCATCCCTAGTGATGCTCTGCCAGGCCTCTACTGCAACTGTCTTCAGTTCCTGCTTGTTCTTGGGGCATTTTCCCTTCAGTTTTGTCTTCAGCAAGTGAAATGCATGCTCAATCGGATTCAGGTCAGGTGATTGACTTGGCCATTGCATAACATTCCACTTCTTTCCCTTAAAAAACTCTTTGGTTGCTTTTGCAGCATGCTTTGGGTCATTGTCCATCTGCACTGTGAAGCGGCATCCAATGAGTTCTGAAGCATTTGGCTGAATATGAGCAGATAATATTGCTCGAAACACTTCAGAATTCATCCTGCTTCTTTTGTCAGCAGTAACATCATCAATAAATACAAGAGAACCAGTTCCATTGGCAGCCATACATGCCCACGCCATGACACTACCACTACCATGCTTCACTGATGAGGTGGTATGCTTAGGATCATGAGCAGTTCCTTTCCTTCTCCATACTCTTCTCTTCCCATCACTCTGGTACAAGTTGATCTTGGCCTCATCTGTCCATAGGATGTTGTTCCAGAACTGTGAAGGCTTTTTTAGATGTCGTTTGACAAACTCTAATCTGGCCTTCCTGTTTTTGAGGCTCACCAATGGTTTACATTTTGTGGTGAACCCTCTGTATTCACTCTGGTGAAGTCTTCTCTTGATTGTTGACTTTAACACACATACACCTACCTCCTGGAGAGTGTTCTTGATCTGACCAACTGTTCTAAAGGGTGTTTTCTTCACCAGGGAAAGAATTCTTCGGTCATCCACCACAGTTGTTTTCCGTGGTCTTCCGGGTCTTTTGGTGTTGCTGAGCTCACCGGTGCGTTCCTTCTTTTTAAGAATGTTCCAAACAGTTGTTTTGGCCACGCCTAATGTTTTTGCTATCTCTCTGATGGGTTTGTTTTGTTTTTTCAGCCTAATGATGGCTTGCTTCACTGATAGTGACAGCTCTTTGGATCTCATCTTGAGAGTTGACAGCAACAGATTCCAAATGCAAATAGCACACTTGAAATGAACTCTGGACCTTTTATCTGCTCATTGTAATTGGGATAATGAGGGAATAACACACACCTGGCCATGGAACAGCTGAGAAGCCAAATGTCCCATTACTTTTGGTCCCTTAACAAGTGGGAGGCACATATGCAAACTGTTGTAATTCCTACACCGTTCACCTGATTTGGATGTAAATACCCTCAAATTAAAGCTGAGAGTCTGCAGTTAAAGCACATCTTGTTTGTTTCATTTAAAATCCATTGTGGTGGTGTATAGAGCCAAAAATGTTAGAATTGTGTCGATGTCCCAATATTTATGGACCTGACTGTAAGTAGTATTAAAATTCAGTTCTGAAAAAATAAAATTTGTACATTTAATGTTACCCCTATCCAGGCCACCTGGAAATTTACTTCAGGTAGATACCTCCTGTTGAACCTGGTTTATAATTAACCAGCTGTTGATTAACTAGAGAATGTTAGAAAGGGAGGGATTAGTATTACGACTGAATAAATTCCACTGGTCATCTTTTTTTTTTTTAACTTCTTTTTACTGGTATTTTAGCATAATATATAAGATATAAAACAGAGCCTATGGGGCATACCCCGGCTCGAGATAGCACAATGAGGCACTGCACAACCAAGAAACAAAACAAAAGAGCAACTACTGTGATAGGACCCACTTGTCATCATTATTTTTCTTTCTAATATGTTTGCTAGCAATCTAGAGATTTTTATATGACATGACTGATGTTCTTAAAAGTCTGAATACTGTAGGATATTGTGCTTACAATGTGATAAAAGAAAAGAGACTGACTTTCATACATTGCATCTCCTGTCTGATATATGCCTTCTCCTTCTCCAGATCTGTGCTTTGGGACAGGAATGCAGTGTCAGCTTCTGGGTTTATGGATGTGGCAAGAGCACTTGAAAAGTAAGTTGGCAAAATGGGGCTTTTCATGTATGGGCTTAAATAAATCATAATGATATTATTACTTCTTTTTATGCAAACTAGAAATAAAACACTTCGCTTCATGTCCTTTCCTGTGGGAGACATCTGCCAGGCTTACCAGAGACACCCTGAGAAAGCAGAAAGTGCCTGGAGGAAGGTAACTGACTTGTTCATAGAAGCCTGTTTTATGACATTTTTGGAGACCTACAAAAAGATAATGTTCATAGTTTACAATTTTTGCCTATTTCATAAAACAGAACTGGCAGAACAAATTAAACAAGGGGTTGGACTTTAGTCCCACCAACTTAGAAGACCTATATAAAGATCTGTTACTATCAAGATCGGATTACTAATGTTCCCTTTGACCTGTGGGCAGCACAGTGACTAAATTCTTAGCACTTTCACCTGGCAGTACTAGGGTCATTGGTTCAAATCTCAACCACGGCACCACCTGTCTGGAGTTTGCATGTTCTCCCTGTGCTTGCATGGGCTTCCTCCCACACTCCAAAAAAGACACGGTAGTAGGTTAATTGGTTCCTTTCTAAAAACTGGCCCTAGTATGTATGAATGTGAGTTAGGGACATTAGATTGTACATTCCTTGAGGGTTAGGGACTGATGTGAATGTACAATATATATACATGTAAAGCACTGCATAAATTGACAGCGTTATATAACTACCTATAATAAATAAATAAAAATGACCATGAAAGATTAAAAAAACTCAAATATATTTTTTTTAAATGTTTCCCCTGTGAAATACTAAATAGAAAAAATGGTTTGATATAATAATACACATGCTACAACCATGTCCACACACAACACTCATATTCTACAGATACAATCTGAAATGTGTGGACAACTTTAATATAATATAATTTCTCATAAATAG
The DNA here is from genome assembly GCF_062004578.1 of Staurois parvus. Taxonomy (NCBI): domain Eukaryota; kingdom Metazoa; phylum Chordata; class Amphibia; order Anura; family Ranidae; genus Staurois; species Staurois parvus. The sequence goes on from NW_028317995.1 coordinate 1,202,032, forward strand.
TGTTTTATTTTCATAGGGTATGTATAGTTATTTTAGGGCAAGGAAGAAAAAGCTAATGGTGGTGCTGGGGAGCTGATGATGATGGGGATAGGGGATAAACATTTATGGTGAAGTGAGGAGGATTAAAGTCAATGATGTGGTGGGGAATGGAAGCAGATGGTGTGTGCAGGACAAACCCTTATGGTAGAGAAGGTGGTAGATATTGTGGGGATGGGAGCTGACAGTGGAGAGCAGAATGGGTGGTGATGATGTGCCAGAGAAAGAAAACTTATTAGGATAACTTTTTGGGGACACAGAACAGTGGGGATGTGCATTATGTATTAGATATGACAGGGTTAATGAAAGTTGGATAAACCTGGGATCATAATGGGATTTTGGGGAGGGCTGATGGAATTTATGCAGGACAGGGACCTGAAGATGGGTGGAGGAGAGCAGGATTGGGATGGAAGACTAAGCACATTCATGTCTGAGATTAAAGTGGAAATCGGTAGTAGAGATAATGGAAGAAAGGTGCTGTTGGGGAGTAGCAGTTCAAGAACAGAAGGGGAACTCAAGGTAAAAAATGAGTTGTGTGGACAGAGAATTGAAATACTCCAATGACATTGGGGAGAAGGAAGAGAATTGACTCAGAGGAGAAGAGCAGAGAATCTGACACTGACTGACCCAGAGAATGGGTGCTAGGGGATGGATTTGAGAACAGGAACAGATCAATCCAATAATGTAATATTTTTCTTAGATACATAGCTGTCTCCTTCGAAACTCTCAGACTTTGGCTGCCTCTGATCAAAGAGCCCTGCGACTTCAACAGGGAGTAGCAAGCAGTGCAGAACAGGTAATAAAAGTCCCATTTCACTATTCCATCCCTTACTTGCATGATCTAACAGTCTTTCTCTCTCTCTCTCTCTCTGCCTTTATCCACCTCCCACTATTAGATGCTGCAGACACTATCGATGTTGATACATGATCACATTAATGCTCTACGGTCATGTGACCTGGAAACTGTTCAAGAAGATATCATATGTGCAAGACAGCTTCTCCGAGATGCCAAGAACTGTCGGGCAGTAAGCCTCTCCTAAGCTAAGCCATACAAGTCATGCTGATCACTTGGCCACAGACCAGCAATTATTTTATACTGTTAAAAAGAAACCATAATATAATAAATAATAATAAAATATATACAATATTATAAGAAAATATTAAATACATATTAAACACATAGGAATATATAATCTAATAATGATTGTAATTATAGCTACATCTGCCTCTATGCAGTCCATACAATGCAAAATTATTCTGGTGTTTAGCAAAGCATTTTTACTGCAATATTAATGGAAACAACCTTATAAAGAATGATGTAATATACTGTCATAATACATAATAATGTCACAATAAAGCTTTTGATCTGCAAATAATACGCAATTATGCATGCTGATCTGAAAGACCCTTAATTAATAGCATCAGTAACACTTTTTTCTTTAGTCAACCACACACTGGAAGTTATCTTTCTCCCTAGAGGGACACATATTATTCCATAGTCTCATACATCCTTTTCAGTAGGGTTGATTTACTAAAACTGGAGAGTGCAAATTCTGGTGCTTGTGTGCATGATAGCCAATCAGCTTCTAACTTCTGCTTGTTCAATCAAGCTTTGACAAAAAAACCTGGAAGCTGATTGGTTTCTATGCAGAGCGCAAAAGATTTAGCACTCTCCAGTTTTAGTAAAGCAACCTCAATATGTCTGTTTCTCTAACACTGACACTTTTCTTACTACTAGTTATTACCACGTCTTCTGGAAGCGGGCAGCTGGCTGTCTCCTTCTGGCCCTGCTCAGCGCCTCCTTGAAACAGTCTCGTATGAACTGTCTCGAGCAGTAGATAGAGAACTGCAGGTAAGGGGAAAAGCATTGTTTTCTTCAAATGTGACATTTCCATCTTTCTATCCCTTTGTGTCCAATTTGCTGTCATATTCATTGTCTATTCTCTTTAGTGTAGATTGTCATGTTTACCTGATCTACTAAATATAACTTAACACTTGAAGCTCAGAGAAAATGATCATTTCTCACTTTGAACCTGTTTGATTTACTAAAGGAGTAAAACATGTTCACTTTACATAGCTAATTTTCCCTTATCTTAGTGAATCACAATTGACTATGCAAATAATACCATAAAATGTGCAAGGAAAATTTTAAAAAGGAAACAGGACTATTGCTCACCCATGATTAGATCATTGTAGTTAGCACAGGTTTTCCTGATGTGCAGAAAATGCACTTATTGTAGCAAATGAGGTGAAGCTATGCTGACTTCAGACATCCAGTCATATGCAAGTAAAAATTCTGGTTTGTTAAATTTTACTTGTACATTTCTTTACAAAGTGAATTTTCCCTTCGCTTCACCTCATGCATTAAGCTAAGTGAAAAAGAACTTTCGTTAGAGTATATATGAAACAAGTCTAGTCAAAGTTCAATGTTTTCTGTACTGTCTGAGTCTACATTATCTACACACAAAGCTCCACTCACGAAGCTAACCAAAAACATTTGAAAATTACAATAAAGATGCTTACAGTGTGTAAAAGCTTTGTAAATTGAGCATAATTATGGCAACATACCAGTTTGGTGATTGAGCTGTGTTCTTAAAGGGGAACTAATGTCCACAAATACTTCCACTCTAGCTATGCTACATCTGCAAGCTCTCTAGCTGGAGCCACATCTTCTCCTGGCTTCTTCCAGGTTAAGACTCATCAATCATCTTGATCGGCTGGCCAGGGATGATGTAACACCTGCACATGTGCATGGGAATTATTTCATACCATTCCCGGGTGCTGGAGTTGTAGCACATTCGTAATTCAATATACAATTGTGATGTTGAAAGTAAGAACCCTTTATTGCAGGAGAGACATAGCATGTCTTTTCTGTGATAAAATACCTTCTTGCTCACAATGTTTTAAGGCTACAGTTCAGCTTTAAGATATTATTATTATTATTATTATACAGGATTTATATAGCGCCAACAGTTTGCTCAGCACTTTACAATATAACGGGAGACAATAAAGCAACAATACAGTTCAATACAAGAGGGATAGGAGGGCCCTGCTCCTTGGAGCTTACAATCTAGGAGATACATTTAGAAGCAGGATCTCATGTGCTCTTGGGATCTTGCTTTAATTAGGAACTTGGACTGTTTTTTGTTCAGCACTGGATTATCTACACAGGACGTTTGATAATAAAGCCTAACTCTAACCAAAACTTTGTTTTATTTTGCATAGAGTAGAGAAGCATTTTTTTATGTTTTTATTGCTGCCTGCATCCCTATTGGGGAGATTTCCCCTTACTTCTTGTTGAGACTAGACATTTTGAGAAATCTTCTGAATGGGGATACAGACATCAATAGAAACTCAATCTTAATAGACTGGGGAAGAGTTAGAACATCTGGCAATGTTTTGTTTGCTCTCCGTGTCATCCTGTTTAAGTAATGACCACATCCCACATTTCTTGTAATAGGGTGTAATAGGGACAGTAAGTGAGGGGAAAATCTCCCCAGAGACACCGCAGACAGGAATAAAAAGCTGACAAAAAATAAATCTCTTCCCACTCAAAAAAAAAATAGATGGACTTAGGCTTTTTCATACAAGAGAATTGAGTTATCTTTGTTTCCACACATACATACTGCTTTTAGTGCTTTTAGAGCCCTGCTATTTTGTGTATTATTTTCTATGTATTTTAGTATCCCATTCTAAAAATATTATTACAAAATTACAAAAATATTATAATATTATTATAATATAATAATATTGTAAAATTATTATTATTTATAATAATAATATTATTATAATAATAATAATAATAATAATAAAAATCATTACATAAATGTTATAACTGATTTTTTTTTGTGTGTGTGTGGCAAAATGAGCAGTTATATACTCCAAGCTTGGCTACAAATTACATTTGTTTTTTTATGGCAACCTGTGAGACATTTCCTCTCTCCTTCAAATCTGCACTAGGAAAAATAATATTTAAAGATGATTGGCTAGTAAGATCAAGTTTGGAACAACAGCAGGTCCAATTTATCAAAGCCTCTAAAGAAGGAATGTTTTAACTTTGTAGCATCTGATTGAATTATCATGTCCATTCTGCAATACTGCAGTGAAGGGGATAATCATAATTGTTAATATGCCTAAAAAAAAAACCAGTTTCTTCCGTTGATATACAAGGCACATTTTCAAGCATAAGACTGACTAGTGGGGTTTATTTACTAAATCTGGAGAGTGTAAAATCAGACTCACATCTGCATAGAAACCAATCAGCTTCCAGATTGTATTGCCAAAGCTTAATTGAACAAGCTGAGGTTAGAAGCGGATTGGTTTCTATGTAGAAGTGAGCCTGATTATGCACTCTGCAGCTTTAGTAAATAAACCCTGCTGTGTTTTTGAATACATTTTGGCAGTTGTGACTCATCTGCAGATATGAGTATTGGACCATGTTTCTATAAAGATCTGCACTCATACACCATTGCTTTTTATATCCTACTAAAATGACAGATTGGCTTTTAATTTGCTTTCCTAGAACATTGCAGACACCATGTGGGAGGCTACTCAGGATCTTTTCCCTGGAGCAGCACGGGATGCTCAGCGAGGAGGAGCAATGCTTTGCAGACTTAGAGAACAACATGGACTCAGCCCACCTCACATTCGGGATATGCTTCGCCAAGTGGGGAGCGACATACACAACAAGCTGAGGTAAGCACTGTAGTATCAACCAGGATAATACAAATACAATGCATTGGAAAGCATTATAGATAAGTTAATTGCCACAAAATATACTGAAAAAAAGATATACAGTAATGGAAACATGTACCGACAGCAAAGGACACCTCCGGCTTCAATACATCTGGGTCATTTGCCCAGTAGAAGCATAGAGACCAAGAAAGTCATAGTGAATTCAGTACTCCAGATCTGCATACTTGTGCTGGGGTATTGACCTAACAGTATTAAAACCTTAAAGTGGAATTCCAGTCAATAGCTAACTAAGTCTTAACCTACTCCCACCCACATTCTAAAGCTATTCTATCTAACCCTGTAGAGAAAAGATGTGCATATTTAGCTATTCTGAAGCTGCTCTGGTCCAATCTCCAGCAGCGGCTTCTGTGTGCAGGAGAGATCACCGACAATGGCTGGAAAATGCCTGAGAGATGACGTCACCCATAGACTTACTATGGGGCATCCATTGTTGGCTGCCTCTCCTGCACGTAGAAGTCTCCGCTGACAGCTCAGCCTGGGGCCGGATGGGAACGGATTCAGAGTAGGTAAGTATAGGGATCTTTTCTTTACAGGGTTAGAAAAAATAGCTTTAGAATGAAATAGCTGTTGACTGGAATTCCACTTTAAAGCCCAACTCTGGGCAGATATTTTCAATAGAATGAGTTCCAGACAGGGTACAGATTTTAAAAAGCAGCTCAGGCTGCAATAATCACCTTCAATTCTGTAACACTGGTGTATCCTTGTCCTTATGGATACTATGGTCCTGATGTGTGAAGATTCAGTATTACATACCACATAATAACACATAATAACAAAGTGTCATTATAGGGTTTATATCCAAGCTTTATTCAACTAGAAAAGTATTATTTCAGTTATTTTCATTGCCTGCAATTTTTCAAGGGGAGTTTTATAGATTATATTTTTTCTTGCAAATTTGAAACCTGATTTCCAAAGACTTTTCACTAAATTAAAAAGTTAGCTTTGGATATAAAAAAAGGAAAGCTACTTACTGCATTGTCCAGCCTCACTACTCTTATATTACAGAGGCACTTGACATTTTCTTTTCAAGTAAAGGCACAGAAAAAAATTAATTAAAAATGAATCTGCATGTGTGATATTCTATATCAGGTATGTGACTCCACTCCTCCCCCTGGGGGAGTTCATGTGCATCTCCCATTCTTTTTGATGAGACCTCTTGGGTGAACCAGAGGTTGTTGTTGATGTGTTTTTTTTTTTTATTGTTTGAAGACATGTTTTGGGCTTTGTTCCTTTCCCCCATTTCTGTTTACATCTGGTCGAGAAGGAATAAGATGTAAAAAAGAAAAAGCAAGATATTGTCAAGAAAGTTTTGGATCCTTGTGGTCTCTGTTTTGTTTGATTACCATTTCTGTTATTCTGTTTATTACGGGATCTGCGTATCCACGTTGTTCTATTTATGTGTAATCCTGCTGTTGCAGTAATGTCATTGTGGATTCTGTAAGTACTGTTCCATTTTCTCCGTTATCTTGACAATAAAAGTTGTTTGGATTAAAAAAAATGAATCTAATTCTAGTCGGGCTACTGATCACAAGCTTTTCATTTATGCAGGAATTTGATGGGGAATTTATATTATTTAAGTCCCCTCCCATGGTGTTTTATTTTTATATTTTTAAAATAAACTTTATTCTATAACAGGATAGTATTGCTAATTTCCACATAAATTTACAAACAGAAAAAAACTACAATATTGAATAACCTAGACAGGATACAGAATTCAAGGATAAACCTTACAAGAGCAAAAAATCAGGCCTGGCCTGCCAATGTGGCATTTGCTGGTTGGTCAATCTGAAAGTACTGTATTTATGTACTGTATGTGGGTTGGTGTGAACTCCTATTGGCTGTTCAGCCACATTCAAATTTGTTTTAACTAAATAGGAAAATTCTTTGTACATTTTGCTGAGATGTAATTTAGGCCTTGCTCACAAGGGTGTAAAGAACAGGCATTTGCTTTGTGTTACTGAAGCTTTCCAAACACTTTGCAAAACCAGGTTTTGTTCTATAATATAAAACTGAATGGTCAAGTACAAACGTGAAAGATCAAAATGCATTATTATCGCTTTACATTGCATTATTTTAGATTTCAACAAAAGTTTAACCACGTGCCCACCAGAGGATTTACCCCCCTTCCTGACCAGGCTGTTTTTTGCGTTACTGCGCTGCGTTACTTTAACTGACAATTGCGTGGTCATGCAACGCTGCACCCAAATTAAATTTACGTCCTTTTTTCCATGAATTGAGCTTTCTTTCTGTGGTATTTGATCGCCTGTGCAGTTTTTTTTTCTGTGAGCTATAAAAAAAGGGATTAACATGAGGGGCGATCAAAGGGTTAACTGTGTGCTGGGAATGTTTAATTAGGGGGTGGTGCATGTGTGATTCACTGTAATCACACTGCTGTGGATGTCTGTGCTGTGAAAAGCCATCCACAGCAGTGTGCCTGAGCTGACAGAGAAGAGAACTGTTTGTAAACAAAACAGTTCTCCTCCTCGTTGGAGATCCTTGGAAATCACCGGGCAACGGCGAGTAATTACTGGCTGGGGCCCGGTGAGTGACAGCCACAGCCGTGAATGGTGGTGTGGGTAGGGCGTGCGTGCGGCTCACACGCGCCCCCTACCCAGAGGTGCAAAATCACGCATATACAGGTAATTGTGCGCACCGTTGCCACCCTGTAGCAGTATATCTGCTATAGGGTGGTCAGCAAGCAGTTAAAAAGCTTTACACAGCAATTTACAAACGTCTCCTAAGCAAACCAAACTGCACCATAAACAATGTAGCAATGCTATGTAAACTCATAAGTGTTTACCTTGCATTTTCTTGTTAATGCCTGTGTGATCTTAACCAGTTGCTAATCGATATTGCTCTAGCAGGAGCAGGCTTCACAAATTTTGCTCATGAACACACATATGGATTAGAGTATTTTGTGTACCAGAGTTTCTTATTCAGAGTCTATACCTGTAAAATAAAATTTTGGCACATAATAATGTATTGCTATTAATAACAGAGGTTAATATTACCTAATGTATCTCTACCCACTTGCCTTCCTGAGGATTTACCCCCCTTCCTGACCAGGCCATTTTTTATGATACGGCGCTGCATTACTTTAACTAACGATTGCGCGGTCATGCAACGCAGCACTTAAATTAAATTTACGTCCTTTTTTACCCATGAATAGAGATTTGTTTCGAGGGTATTTGATTGCCTGTGTGTTTTTTATTTTTTACGCTATAAACAAAAAAATACTGACGAATTTGAGAAAAAAAACTATATTTTTGACTTTTTGCTATTAAACATGTCCAGTAAAAAAAATTAAAAAAATCAAATTTTGTCATAAATTTAGGTCAAAATGTATTCTGCTACATATCTTTGCTAAAAAAAATCCCAATACATGTAAATTCATTGGTTTACGTGAAAGTTATAGTATTTACAAATGGCAATATAGTAACTGGAATTTTTGGGGTTTTTTTTAACTAGCAATGGTGGCGATAAGTGACTTATAGCAGGACTGTGTGACTGCAGCGGGCATTCTGACACTGGAGGGAACTAATTTGGTGTCACTGACATCCCCATTGACACCAATACAGTGATCAGTGCTAAAAAAAAAAGCACTGACACTGTACTACTGGTACTGGTACTGGGCAGGAAGGGGTTAACATGTGGGGCAATCAAAGGGTTAACTGTGTGCTGTTTTACTATGTGGGCTGTGTCTGTGTTTCACTGTAAGCACACTGTTTTGTATGGCTCTGCCAGTGTGCAGGAGCTGACAGGGGAGAGATCTATGTTGTTTAACTCCCGTCGGAGATACTCGGCAATCACCAGGTGCCAGCGAGTAATCACCATCCGGGACCCAGTGATTAACAGCCGAGGCCAAGAATGGTGGCGCAGGTAGGGCGGGCACGCAGCTCGTGCATGCCCCCACATGGAAATGTAAAATCATGTATATACATGTGATTTTGCGCACCCCTGCTGCTTTGTAGCAGTATTTCTACTATAGGGCAGAGGGGAAGCCCCTACTAACAACCACATGTGTAGATCCAAAACAACCTATCAGGTTCAAACCTGGACTGAAAAATGGCACAGGGAGAGTGAAAGTCTGAATATGAGTTGGTTGCTTTTGAACAGTTCACACTCTTCTTATTTAAGTTTTTAATAATCGAGTCTGCTATGATGTTTTATAATTCCAGAGCTTCCCAGCTTTCCCTCATGACTCGCCTCAGTAACTCAGTTTTGGAGCAAGTTCTACAGGAAATGCAAAGAACACACAGAAAATTGGTAAGTATAAAATAACAAAAAACTATGCTAGTGTAGTGTGAGCCAAAATATTAAAAAACAAAGTTAACCCCTTCCCACATCTGTACATACAATTATGTGCACTTCCTTTGAAATACATCTACTTCCCATTAGAAGAAGCTGCAGTGCAAGAAGTGCAAAGGCCCAGAAAACCCATTCACACAATGCTAAAGAGGAAAGGGTCACACTTCCATGACATCATAAAATCCAGAAGCTTAATTGTTAGACAGCACACACAGCATCTTCCACCCTAGATCCACACCTCAAATGCATTTCACTAACTAACGCATTTCACCCATCCAGGCTAAGTTATAAATGTCTCTACAACTAAGCCCGGATGGGTGAAATGCATTACAGGTGTGGACCCAGGGTGGAGGGAGGCAGTGTGTGCTGTCTATCAGATAAGTGGAAGCTTGCGGATTTTGTGACGTCATCAGAGTGCAGCCCTTTCCTTCTTAAGCTGGCCATACATTATACAATTTTCTTGAGAATGTTACTTTAGATTTACCAAAAACCATATAATATGAGGTCAAACCTAAACAATACTTTCAATTGTATTCAATTAGGCAGGCCCTTGCACTACATAATTGAAGGTAAATCTAAAGGAAATTGGGCAGAAATTGTAAAAAAATTGTATAGTGTATGGCGAGCCTTAGCGGCATCTATTTCCTGCATTGAGGTGGACCTCATTGATTCTGCATGCCCTGGGTGCAATAAACAGACTACAGGGTACTCGCTCTAGCCTTGACATAGATGTTGAGTGAATACATATATCGGTGTAGCGCTATTGCATAATGTAAAATCAAAAATATAAACTATAATAATATAGTAATTACATAAATATATTGCGATCTGATCCTCTAGGGATCAAAATGTGACACACCTATACGTGACACAGAAATGGGTATAGGATTGGGTGTCAGCAGCTTATAATAGTATTATATTAGTATTATTATTATATTAATTTATTTGTTATTATTTTTCACTTAGAAGCGCAGGAGGTTCACATTATTATTATAGATGTTGAGTGCCAAATACTAGATCTAAAATTTTGTACACCAGAAAACATCGATGCACTGTCATAAGTGGAGAAAATCTAACTTTGTTCATTGTAAAGATTTGCCTCACTGTTTATTCCTATAATAAATCTTAGATCGGCACATTAACCTCAAACATGTTTCAACTGACTTCTGTAGAAACCCATCTCGACTAAAATTTATACAGCCCTCCAAAATCCCTGCTCATTAATTAATTCAATTAATAGAAAATGTGCTTTTTAAAATTTTGATTGTCTTGATGTTTTTTTGTTATTTTATTAGTGTCACTAAGGAGCAGCAGCATTTATTTGGGAATTATTTCACAATATATTTTTTGGCGCTGGTGATTTTTTGTATAAATGTTTAGGTCCACACTGATATATCTGCAAATCATTTTAAAGGGATTAATAAGCGTTTTCACCAAACACTACATATCACTTGTTGCAGTATTAGTATGGTATGTAAAGAACTATATGCTGACCTCTATAGCATGGCATATAGTAAGGGAGAGAACTCACATTCTGATTTATGAAATCAGAATCTTCTAAAAAAAAAAATCATTGGATCAGAAAAAAAAATGTGTCTCATTCTTTCTTTTTTCCATAAACCTTCACAGGCTCGTCACAGATCTCAGCTGCAGAGTATTATGGAAGAAGAGCAGAGGCTGATGGGATACCTCCCACAGACACCACCAAGGAATAAGCAGGAAACCCATGAAGGAGAGATGTATTCTAGTATAGTAAGTGGTTATGTCCATTTTCATTCCAATATGCAATACAGTTATGCTAATCTTCGTGATTTTTACTATCCGTAGCTTCACTTTTTTTAAGTCAACCGCTAACCAGCATATGTTTCTTTTATGATATCTATGAGCTGCACCTGGACAGATTGAGGTAACGGAGGAGTGCCGAGGATGGCAAAATTGGGCCTGGTATCAAGTTTTATCAAGCCCCAAGCCTTCATAAACTTTGGCATTCTCTGTCCTACTAATAACATTATGGTTCACTTTTCACCTCTCAGGCTGATATTCTATCAGTTGCATGTACTTCTCAGGACCTTATGTACTGGCCTTTAACACTTTACATTAAAAAAACATTAAAGTGGTATTAAAGCCCAAAAGCAAACATTTATTACTGTATATTGCAGCCTACCAATTCTTATATGTGATGGCTGTATTCGTTTTCCTTTTTAGACTTTATGTCTATTGTCTGTAATTCTATTGTTTTTCAACAGAACAAGCTATCCTGCAAATATAGCAGTTACAGGAGGCAAACCATTTAACACTTACAGGGGTGTTTTCAATGGTCAGATTTTATTTATCTTTGTAAAATCTTTATTCCAAAAGGAAAAAGTGTTTTCTGTAACATCTTAAAAATTGTTAGCTAGAGTTCAGCTTCAATTTGTTAGTTTATATAAATCTGCTAGTACACCTAACATTACCCTGCCCTCAGATTAAAAATGTTGCTGTCTGCTGTGCCCCATGTGCTCATTCATCCAGAGTAGGGGCGCTATAATGGAGGGGGTGAGTTACTGACCAGATCATCAGGTAAACACGAATGCAGCCACCACCATCTAATGATTAGTAAGCTGCAATATGTTACATTTTTGGTTCTGGGTTTAATCCTGCTTTAATTGCCCTCTCTCCTTATGTCCTTATTTGTATCTCTGCAGGATACCATGGTAATAAAGAAGCGTCTCCAAGGCAGGAAAATTCGCCCTGTGTCTGCATTTATCAGTGAGATCTCTGATATATATATTATTTCCAAGTTTTCACGCACAACGCTAACATAAACATTTCCATGCAACATGTTTTGTGGGAAACATCCCTTTATTGTTCAACTATAAAATCTTTCTGTTGTAGAATATTAACTAAATCTGTATGCCCCTCATTTGGTAGGTGTGAGTGAGCAGGAATTAAGCCCCAAGACACTAGATTTGGGGTCCCCTGGCTCCCGTGAACTCAATTCTCCACCTGCGCTCTCCTCATCCGCTAGCAGTCAGCTCTCTCGCTCTCTAAGCGTGTCACTAGAAGGTCTTTCTGAACTACCCACAGAAGGGAGTAAGCTGCAGCATCAAACCCGGGACAGGCCGAAGCAACAGTCACGTAGAGCGCCAGGAGGAGGAAAGGTGAGAGAAAGCTGGGGTTGAGGGCATAAAATCACTCTGAATAAAATATGTTCATATAAACCCACTCAAGTCATTCTTGAATATCATTATGGCTAAATAAGAGATTCAGCTTTTTAGTACTTGGACTGCAGAAATTATCCCTTACAAACTCTATAGGGTTCAGAGCATCAATGCATTTACTACCCTGGTTGTTTAATATCTCTGTTCATCAGAAAACATTCTAATCTAAAGCAATAACTGACCCGTGTATAGGCACCCTAAAGAAAAACGATACTTTGCTTATACATGGTCAGGTATGGAGGCTAAGTGACTGAACTGAGTCAATCGGTGCTGTCACAAAGGGAATCCATAGCCCTGTGTCTGCTATGACTCTGGCGACTCGTAGCTGTCATTTCAATACTGGTGACTGAACAGAACAGCATGGGAGAGAAAAGAATATAGGTGTTTATTGCTAGGGAAGTTTGCATTAAAGAGAACCTGTTGTTTAACACAGCATGGCAAAGTGGGCTTTTCCAGATTTTTTTTTTTTTTTATTCCACCTATGTGCATTGTAGCAGTAAAACCAAATTACCACTAAACCAAGCAGGTATTTTCTTGTTTACTCTTTTTATGAACTTGAAGCGCAACAGTTTTTTTTGGTTAGCTTTTTTTTGCTGTTACCATTCAGAAAATATTTTATCACTTAAGCCAGCCATACATGGATTGAAATTTGGTTCAGCAGGGACCATCTGAGATTTGATCCATGTATGAGCAGGCTGATTGTACCCAAATCAATCCATCAATCAACTAGGGAACAACCAGCCTGTTGGATTTTTTTACTTTGGATTACTGCCAGTGGCTATAGCCGCTAGCAGTAACCATTGTGTTCTGCCTGTCAGGAAGGCACCCTGCAACACCCCCCTTCCCCGTCGGCAGAACACAATAGCACTGCGGGAAGCATTCCCCCCATCAACATTGATTGTGTCGATGGGGGATTCAAACAATATTTTTTCCTTCCATCCAGGGTGGAAGGAAAGAAAATCGAGTAATCTATGGGCTGCTTAAGGCGATGCTGCTGGTCTTCTTCCATAAGTGACAGACATCTTACACATGAGAGTCACTGAGTTGAGTTTTGTTTGTATTAGACTCAGGTGTCCGTTTATGAACCAGCAGTAATAGATCGCTGCTCAGTTCTCCGGCATTCTCGGAGAACACAGTTCTCCTGTGAATGCAGTTTATGAAGCAGTTCTCCGAACGAAGGGAGAATGGTCTCCAAACGCTGGAGAACGGTCTACAAACTCTGGAAAAAGGCTGATTTTACTATAATCTCGTGAGATTACAGTAAAAGATCAGTTTACTAAACAGAGGTAAATTATCTCTGCTTAGTTTGCGGTCCCTCCGATTCTCCAGCTCTGGGCTGGAGAATCTGGAGGGAGAACACAGATCTCCAGTGAAGGGCTGACATGATCTCCTGAGTGTCATAAACTGTGAATGACCAGAGAATAGCTGAGATCCGTTGAATCGCAGCTATTCTCTGTGTCATAAACGGACACCATAATGTTTTAATCATACTATAGAACAACAATTACTTACTGTAATACTTACATAATACTGTTTTTATTTTTTGCATATAAAATGTCTACTTTAATAGACCTTGAGTAGTATGGTTATATAGGCAGGCTGATCATGTCTTTTAATTTAGGTGCGGGGCCCAGCTTCTGATTCTGAACGTCCTGATCCTGCCTTAGACGAGGGCCTTGATGAATTTTTCCATCGCACAGTGTTGACGCAGTCAAACAGGTGTTGTACAATATCCCTAATTCTGAAAATTCTGCATGTGTTGAAGTAGGGCTACAGCTATAGCTATGCCTTGCACTATGAAAATCATAGAACAGTGTTGTATCACCTGTCATTTTATGTCCCTTCAGTGTCTCTTCAGGTCAAGGTGATACAGATGCACCACCAAAAAGAAGGCGTCGCAGCCTGTTCCATTTCCGTAGAAGTCGGACCCCAAAGAGGGAACAAGACAGAGGGAGAATTGCTCCTCCCCCTTCCCCAGGTCCAGAAACATCAGATCATGTGAAAATTGAAGGATACCCAATAACAAATGGAACTTCTATCAGCAATGGAGCTGAAACACATAGTATTGGTGGAGTCAGGGGCTTACCTGGCCGAGGAACACCGGTAAGCAGCAGTTGACAAATGTACAAATATACACATAATAGGTCACAAGGAGGTTTCTACAAACCAATGTTAGATTATATTAGAATTCTGTATCTAACATAGCCAGTTTTATTTCTGGGAAAATGCTACTTTCACATTCCACAGAGGTGTTGTGAGTGTAGCTATCCTTTATTATAATACAGCAGCCTATGCCTTAAGTTTAATGCAACAACACAGTGGACCCAGACTTTGAGGATGGAAAAGCAGACAACAGTCACAGAAGACAACTGTAATATTGTACAAAAAATTCTGCAACACACTTACCAGCTTGCCTGCAAAAAAATGAGCCCTCTCTAACAGGTCATGCCATGCAAATTTATGTGAAAGCCACAGTGCCTCGACAAGACTCCTCCATACACTGCGGTCCTAACACTGGAGCTTTGACAGTCTCCAAGTTGAAACACATATAGCAGTGAATAAATTAAGAGCAGGTTTCCCTGTAATTGTGCCATTGGCATTCCATCATTCCTGGTCGACTGTACAAAACAGTCCCTGTTGAATACTGTGTTCAATGGAGGAATTGTTACACCAGACACAATGCATTAGTGCTAATATAACTGTACATAGTACAAAGTCTGGGACATTACACAAGGGGACCTGAATGCTACCACTGCCAAAACTGCCAATCCCTTTTGATACATATTATATTCATGTTACTAAGCAGTAATTAACTGACTTTGCAGGTGAAGAGCAGGCATTGATAGATAGTGTTAGTTTGTAAAAATCTTGCTACATTGCATATGCAACATGTAAACGTTAACTTTTGGAGAAGGTACCTGAGAGACTCATTGGAAGGCTTCTGCATTGCTCCTTGGGTGCAGTGGAGGGTTCTTCACCCCTAACCTTCCCAAAAGTTGACATTTGCATAGTGCAAGTGTATAATTTAGACAAACTAGCATTGCTGGTCTATCATCCTTTAACCTCTTGGCGCCGGTGCCTCCCGGCCCATTAAGAGTTTTCAGAAGCCGGGAGGCAGGGCGGGGTTTTAGGGTCATGTGATTCACCGTCACGGCGGTCACATGAATCGGAAAAGGTCCCGATCGAAAGGAGAGATCGGGACCTTTCCGGGAGTAGCGGACATATGTGCTGGGAGCGGGCAGGGCATACGCTCTCAGCACATACAGGTGAAACTCAAAAAATTAGAATATCGTGCAAAAGTTCATTTATTTCAGTAATGCAACTTAAAAGGTGAAACTAATATATGAGATAGACTCATTACATGCAAAGCAAGATAGCTCAAGCCGTGATTTGTCATAATTGTGATGATTATGGCTTACAGCTCATGAAAACCCCAAATCCACAATCTCAGAAAATTAGAATATTGTGAAAAGGTGCAATATTCTAGGCTCAAAGTGTCCCACTCTAATCAGCTAATTAAGCCATAACACCTGCAAAGGGTTCCTGAGCCTTTAAATGGTCTCTCAGTCTGGTTCAGTAGGAATCACAATCATGGGAAAGACTGCTGACCTGACAGTTGTGCAGAAAACCATCATTGACACCCTCCATAAGGAGGGAAAGCCTCAAAAGGTAATTGTAAAAGAAGTTGGATGTTCCCAAAGTGCTGTATCAAAGCACAATAATAGAAAGTTATGTGGAAGGGAAAAGTGTAGAAGAAAAAGGTGCACAAGCAGCAGAGATGACCGCAGCCTGGAGAGGATTGTCAGGAAAAGGCCATTTAAAAGTGTTGGGGACTTTCACAAGGAGTGGACTGAGGCTGGAGTCAGTGCACCAAGAGCCAACACACACAGACGGATCCTGGACATGGGCTTCAAATGTCGTATTCCTCTTGTCAAGCCGCTCCTGAACAACAAACAACGTCAGAAGCGTCTTACCTGGGCTAAAGAAAAACAGACCTGGTCTGTTGCTCAGTGGTCCAAAGTCCTCTTTTCTGATGAGAGCAACTTTTGCATCTCATTTGGAAACCAAGGACCCAGAGTATGGAGGAAGAATGGAGAGGCACACACTGCAAGATGATTGAAGTCCAGTGTGAAGTTTCCACAGTCTGTGTTGATTTGGGGAGCCATGTCATCTGCTGGTGTTGGTCCACTGTGCTTCATTAAGTCCAGGGTCAATGCAGCCGTCTACCAGGAGATTTTGGAGCACTTCATGCTTCCTTCCACAGACGAGCTTTATGGGGATGCTGACTTCATTTTCCAGCAGGACTTGGCACCTGCCCACACTGCCAAAAGCACCAAAACCTGGTTCAATGACCGTGGGATTACTGTGCTTGATTGGCCAGCAAAGTCGCCTGACCTGAACCCCATAGAGAACCTATGGGGCATTGCCAAGAGAAAGATGAGGGACATGAGACCGAACAATGCAGAAGAGCTGAAGGCCGCTATTGAAGCATCCTGGTCTTCCATAACACCCCAGCAGTGCCACAGGCTGTTAGCTTCCATGCCATGTCGCATTGAGGCAGTAATTGCTGCAAAAGGGGCCCAAACCAAGTACTGAGTACATATGCATGCTTATACTTTTCAGAGGTCCGATATTGTTCTATGTACAATTCTTGTTTTATTGATTGCATGTAATATTCTAATTTTCTGAGATTGTGGATTTGGGGTTTTCATGAGCTGTAAGCCATAATCATCACAATTATGATAAATCATGGCTTGAACTATCTTGCTTTGCATGTAATAAGTCTATCTCATATATTAGTTTCACCTTTTAAGTTGCATTACTGAAATAAATTAACTTTTGCACAATATTCTAATTTTCCGAGTTTCACCTGTATGTATTTTTTAACTGCACGCAAATATACGGCCGCTCGGCGTCAAGGCCCAGAAGCCGAGAGGCCGCATATTTGTGTGCGCTCGGCATCAAGGGGTTAAGAAGTGACAGGTTTATTTTATATCACTTCGCTGCCTGAAGTCTAAATTATATATTCCATCTTGTAGATTTCCTAGCACATATTAATATAAAAGTATTTTCACATACAGTATAGTAAACATTGAATGAACACATGAAAACTTTGAGAAACAATGATCAGTTGATCATGCTGTAATGAACAAATATTGGTTTAAATATCTGTTTTCAGTCCTGTGAGCAAAGGTTAGAGGAAGTACAACCAGCAAGAGTACGAGGCGTTCCACTTCCAGGGATGGATGGTGTCCGGCAATGGAAGGAGGTATGTCCAGGAGGGGCATTGTTAACTTTTCTTATGTTATGACATTTGTCCCCAGGAGTGCTTTATTGAGTTATAAAATTATACCTATAATTTTCAGATTGATGCACCAGGAAGTACTAACTGCGCTCCAGAGGACAGAAGACGCTCTTCTGGGGATGGGGGTAAATATTTATTACACCCTATGTTCTCTATCAGTACTTTTCCATAATTCTAAAATCTCATTATCTCTTCCCCATGAGCAATTCAATCCATGCTTGCTCTGTCTTTTTTCTGGTGTTTCTCCCCACCTATTTTCCACTGTCTATGTGCTTCCTCTCTGTATGTGCAATGTTTCCCTCTCTGCCTTTCCCTACACTTCCCCTTCCTTTTTCTTCTCTCTCTGTCTCTCGCTCTCTCTCTCTGTCTCTCAGAGGAGGGTGCTACGTTTGAGGACAGACAGCCTTGTTTTTCCAACGGAGACAGGAACAATCAGAAGAATTTATCAAGAGAAGAGGTAATCCTAACATTGAAAGCTTTCCAGAGTCTGGGAAATAAAAGGGAAGAGGTAGTGACCCAAAATAATAGAAAGCAAGGAAGCCATCAGATATACAGAATATTTTTTGTGTGCATTGGCTAATCCAGATAATTGTTCATTTGTTATTCACTATTAGTGGAAGAAACTGCAGCAATTTATTATGATATCAAATCTGTAAAACTGAAATGAAATATGTTGCATGTAATTATACAATTAAAGACTTTGGTAGTTCTAAAAAAATCAAACCTTAAAATAAACTATATACAGGCAGTAACACTGAATTTCCTAATAAAAATGCTTGATATATAAGAAAAATACAAAAAAGTAATGAAATGAATGTTTTTTTTCTATTTTAGATCTGTTTTGGCCACTCCATGCTAGTGGGAGGGGTGACTGTAAAGAACAAGTGTAGACTGAAAAGGCAAAGAAAATTATGGTGTTAGTTAGAATTTGCATTTGATTGTCATGCAAAAGCTTCAATGCTTAATTTAGACATACTGCATGATTTAAAAAACAAAACAAAAATAACCCATGAATGTAGCATTATAATGAGACCCTGAACACTTCTTTATTCTGGAGATGTGTATTTGTTCACTCCACAAAAATCATAACAACTCTTTTATTGCTTTGGCAGGAGATTGGTGCTTTGTTAAGTTAACAGACATTAGTCTGTGAAAGTAATTTTAGAGGTACCAACAGTATATGACTGGCATCTGAATCAGTCTCTCTAAGGAAAAAACTGATTGGCTGGGCTGGATTTGGCCAGATATTAGATATGAGATAACACTAGTGTGTGCTTATACTCAATGCACCGAACATGCATAAATATGCAAGATGAGCATACATGTCTATTCTTTAATCAGTAAAAAAAAATATTGCTCAGGGGTCCACAGCTGACTACCATCTGGTTTGATTAATCACACTGCTATACCATTTTTGTATGTTAAATGTGACATGTTAAAAGACAGCACATGTGTTAATATTGTTTGATTTATTAGTGGAAAAAGTTGTGGGTGTAATTAATTTCTGTGCAAATTTAACACCTGATTCATAGTGCATTTTAACTAGGTAAAAAGGATTAATGTGTGCTTTAAGATCACTTTAGCTTTCCATCTACTTCAAACATGCCATGTTACAGTAGGAAGGCTATGCCTAAATTGTTCCTATGGGTAACTAATATGTGTAGCAGATACTGCTTCCTTTTATTAGGAATTCAAGCCTTGTTGTCTGTAGCCCTCCTGAAGTGCCTGTGCAAACAGAAACTTTCTCAAAGTCGCTGTTTGCATAAGCATGTGCATGTCCATCTGCACCACACTTGGAAATTCCAGTGCCTGCAAATAGTTCACCCGGGCACCACTGTGGAATGAAGTCAAGGGCATACTTACTCTCCAGTAAAGGACGTGGAGACAATGAGGGAATGGGGAAACAAAGGGTGGGGAAAGACTCATCTCATTAAAAAAATCTAAAAATGTAATTAAAGGAAAGAGATGTCTTCATAACTTTTACTTTCAGCTATCATTTATTTTAACACTTTTATGGATGGAAAATGCCAGTCTGGTACACTAGGCATGTGAGTTGGTATCCTATGGCAAGGAGGTAATAAATGTATGCCCCTTCCCCACCATGCATATCCAAGCCCGCTTGTCCTTGAAAATCGAAGGATTGCTTGAAAAGTAGTCCCTAAAAAGTGGCACTTCTTCCAAAACATACATGCTTTTTGCCAATGGACTCCAATTCTGGCACCAGAAAAGTGATTCAGACATGAATAGAAGCACTAATGTGCAACCTGCTTACTCAGTGATCTAGTAAAGAGTTCTTACCTGTTAAACGTTGTTGCCAAAAACACAAAGAAACTCTCAATCCTTCTTTTAAAAAAATATTTTAAAAATTATATATTTAGTTTAATCTATGCAACATCATCTGGCACATCACTTGGGCTCCTCTTTTATCAGAACCCAGGCTAAGGTACGTATCTAGAAACACCATTCTGGAGGTGAGGTGATCCTGGCCAGTGATTGCTGCTCAGGTTTCCTGTGGACATCACTATACCAGACCATATCTGTGTGCAGGACATTTGGTTGTGTCTTTGGCACTACAGGTGTTTGCATAGCAAAGGTTGCAACCTACTTAACACATACGGGAGAGGTAGGTGGTTTACCCTATGCAGGGTACCTCTTCTTGGGCACAAGAAGTACAGAAGAATCTGAGCCTGTCAGTATCAGGCAACATTACTTATTTATGAACCATTCTCATATCATCTCCAACTGATGAATGCATGCTGCACAATATCAGCATGGCAGCTTTGGGGATTGACATTGCTTACTGTCCAGCCACAGAGATACCTTTTTTCCTTCCTTGAGTGCCAGACTGGTAACTTAAGTATTTAGAGCTACAATCTTAACAAAAAATATGATGATAGAATAATAATTATATTACTTTATAGAATAATAGCACTTAGTGCTGATTCTACAAAAACAGTATTTATATAGCATGCCACTGGTCTTTAGTGGTCACCCCCCCTTGTGTTTATGGCTACCTTTACAATTATTCTGATGAATTCTTCTGAATTTTTATGGTTCAAAAATCTGTTTCTGTGCAATGCAGTGCAGTGTTAACTCATTTTACACATTAGCGCCTAATCATACAGCCTATGAATTATGTAATCAATGCTATGATTAAGCATTAATGTGTGAGGGGCTTTGTGTATCCTTATACTGCACCACTGTTGTTTCAGTCAACTTACCAAACAAGCAGATATTGGAATGCAGATGCAGTTTATTTTATCTGATTTTTGCTGTGGGCTAAAAAAACGGCTTTGAACTGCACCCATTCTAGCTCTGTAGCAGAACTAAGTTGAGCAGTAATTGATTCTGTGTTCTTTCAAGTTAAAGTTGTTTATGTAAACTTCTTTGTTGAAGCATTGAAAAAGTAGGGACCATTTGGCAGTAAAAAGTGTGATGTTGGGGTAATTTACCATAAAGAATCTAATTTGGATTTTCATGTTGTCAATGTATCTTTTGCGTCTTGCATGTTACTATAAAAAACAGAAAATTTCACTAGTGTGTTATTAACAGAACTTGAGTGATGGGGTAGTTTAATCGAAATTACTTTAATATGAAGCAATCTGTCCCCTAAATAACAGGGTAACAGAGAATGTTTACTTCCCATTCACTGCACATTCCCGTCCCTTGTTTTTCCAGGGGGGTCTTACTGTTTCCTGCCCCCCTTCTGCAGAACTGCGGCCAATTGCTGCCCCACGGGGTAGGAAAGTGTCTTGTGGGGGGGGGCAAGGTGATACCGAATGTCCGGAAGAGGCGAGGAAGGAAATACCAGTGCCCAGACCAAGAATCAGAGAACCTGTGAAAGAGGCGACCCCCCCAGCGGGAGGTGGGAACAGCCCATTGCAAAGACTACACAGCATGCAGTGCACACTCTCTCACCCACGTTTACCCAAGTCTGCATTTTTGCTGCCTATATTTGTTACCGCTTTCTCAATTTTGGTTTGTAAATGCATTCAGCCTCGCTGTTTATCTCTACATTTTGCATTTGTTTTCATTTCTGACATTTGCTATCCATTATATTTTGCTATTCGTGTGCCCTCTCTCTTTCCATTCTACTGTGACTTACAGCAACCCTTGCTCTGTAATGTAATCCCTTACTTTTTTAAAAATGCTTTCATTTAGATGGTGCGCCACCAGTGCGTAGGCCTCCTCTTAAGCCTCAGCGATCCCGAAGGATGCAGTCATGTGATTCAGCTGAAGCACCAACTTCTGGTGAGATCTTTTTATAACATAAGAATAAACATAATAATGTACACTCAGAAATCACATGATTCCAGCTCACTGTATAATAACAAAATTGTTTTAAAATAATTATGTTTGGGTCAAGCCAAACATCACTGATACAGACATATGAAAACAAGAAGAAAAAGGAAAATTGTCCTTCATAGTTCAGTAACTGGACCTATAAAATGAATTTGGTTTTTCTTGGCAACGCCGTAATCAAACGTGTTTGATTAGGGCACACCAATGAATTTGCTATAACCCCCATATATCCTTCAACGTATATTTACTTTTCCTCCACTCCCCCAATGCTCCTTTCACAACCTAAAACCAAAGAAATACCTTGTACTTCTGGGTATAGAGAAACATGTGATTAACTCCATATGACAGCACTGGGCCAATCAGCGCTATGATATGAAAAATTTACTCCAGTGACTTTTCTGAGAGAGGACTTTCCTTTATCTCCCAGCATTGGTCAAGCACAGCACAGGTTCACTGTAATTAGCTATGACTTTTAGCTTACAGAGGACTTTCCTTTATCTCCCAGGATTGGCCAAGTGCTGGTTTACTGTAATAAGCTACCTCGGCCATTGTATCTTCATAGCACTAAGCTAGTCTGGGTGGGCAATTAGGAAAAGAATAATTAGGAATTAGGAAGAATTAGGAAAAGTAACATAACTAGACTGAGATATAAGAGACACTGTTACCTTGCCCATTTAGAGCAAAGTGGCAATGTCTCTGTAAAGGGCTGACCTCCAAAGGCCTAATGTTTGCCAGCACTCCGTCTCTGCTCCTGCCTCTGTCACCACCTGCAGTAAAATGTCTAGTGTCGGCAGGTTTCAGATGTTAAGGGGAGCAGACACGTCATATGACAGTGCTCAGTCCTGGTGGTTGGCTGCTAGATCTGAACACTGTCACATACTCCTCTGTACTGGGAAAAGTATTGGATATTCTCACAGAAGCAGGAGAGGTGAGGGAGCTCTGGCAATGTATCAGAGGTAAATTACGGTAACAGTGTCTCTTTAAGTATGAGGGCATTTATTCCCTGTATTTTATTATATAGAGAGATTAGCTATGATATTTTGTTCTAGTGGCTGGAACAGGTATTACACTGCAAACAAATGAACAGAAAATGCCTCAGACAGGTGATGCCTTGCAACGTGGACTACGCCACATGGCTGGTAAGTTCTAAGCCTACTTAAACGTAAACAGACTCGCCGATAAAAACACTTAAGCCAGGTAAGGTTTAAAGCTATTATTAAAAAAGACCTGCATGCTGCAAGTAGTGTACAGTTCCAGCTCACTCTTTGTCCACAGAGCCTTCAACCTCAGCACACAATCTACCTTGTGTGCTGGGGATGGTGGTAGAAGGAACAACAGTCCACCCCCCATGCAGCAAACATTAGTTCCATTTAAACAGAACATAGCAAATTTGTTCAATATGTGCCTTGCTAATCAAACATTGAATACATTCAAAGCAACATTATCAAAGTAGTAATAAAAATCATTATGACAGAGTTTAATTTATAGTGACCCTGTTGTAAAAAAGAAAAAAGAAGATTCTTCTGAGGAGAAGATATATTTACCTGTCCCTGTTATCTGTCTTCAGTAGTTGTAGTTTTTGGGGCATCCACTTCATCGTTATGCACTCCTGCGACCTATTTTTAGCTGACAGCGGGCTAAAGCCCGCTGTTGGCTGACATCACTCAGCTGATCCAGGCTCTGGAAAGATCCTGACTTTAAAGTCGGGATTCACCAAGATGCCTGAACCGACAGCTGGCTCCGCTGCTCAGCGAGCTGCTGAGAGTCTGAGCCAGCCGCGCCACCCAATCCAGTGAGAACTGGAAGGGCAGAGCAGAGAGCTGGTGACTGACAATGGTCTTTGAGCACTCAGTCCTCAGTCTTAGAAGCAGTAGGGGACAGATGAAGCATTGGCAACCTATAGTTTTTTAAAGAACCCCATACTTCTCTTTTAAGGGACACAAGATGTATTCAGTTACATACAGTTATGCAGCTGTCTGAAGTGGAGACAAGGCAAAGCCTTGGACACTAAACATGGATTCCACTGTCAAGCAGAAGCTGGTCCATCCTGTAAGATGTTCTCTGAGCACAGGTCTCTGCATTAGAAGCTCTCGTAGATACCCTCAGTGTAACGTGAGTTAGCCACAGAGTGCTTTACAGGTCTTCCCACTGGGAGGATTAAAGGTGCCTGGACGGGGCATGTCCCCTGGATACTACCTAGTTTTGCCATTTACTTGGCAGGGACCAGAAGTTGACTCAAGACCACTGCTACAGTAAGTGTGGACTTTGCCCTTATCAAAACCTGGTAGTATCTTAATTGCTCCTAGAGTCCTCTAAGCGGCTAACTTGGGAGCGTGGGCTGTGACACTTTTGGTTGCATGCCAGCAATTGTAGAAGGCATTTTGAACATGTGCCTCCACTAAGTCTGCACAGTCTGTTTTTAATTTGGAACACTATGAATACGCGTGCCATTTTCTTAGATTGTGAAGGACTCTCAGCTAGTCTCTGGATATTGCTCCCTGTTTTCTCCTCTGTGGCATCCTACAATCCTCAGGACATGTATTGTTCTCCCTGCTGTCTACAGTGACAAGGTCACAGATGGCATGGGCCCTACAGGTGCTTGTGAGTGTCCGCTTGAGGGAATCCCTCATTTACATCAGTATGATCATAAGTAGCAAAAGGGCAGCAATCCTGCAGGCCTTGCCTGTTTATAATCCACTGACAGTTCTGGGGTGGATTGTAATATTGCATTGGAGGGACCTGACACCAATAGCCTGGACTACTGTCCCATGCCTGCGTTGCAGCACTCCTCAGTCTTTTTTTAACCTCTTCAAGGGTAACTTCCCATTCCTTTTTATCCAGGGAGGAGTTCTCATCTACTGTGTCTGGGTTTATGGTGAGAATTTCAGCCATGTTTGCTGACTCAGAATGCAGGGGCCGCAAGTGTCCATTCACAGACATCACTCTAACACTTAAGGATACCATTTTGGTCCTTAGTGATGCAGTACATGTGTCTGGGCTTGGCACGGCCTGTGTCAGCCATACCTAAGGTTACCAGCCTAGGTTGTTTTAAAGGTCCCCAGCCTGTTGAAATCTTTTATGTACACTCACTATTTCAATCTGTTTTATGCTGTAATTATCCTACTCCAGAGAAAGTCTTCTCCCAATTGTTTTGCTCAGCAATATCCCATTGAGGGATTCCTTAAAAAATGGGCCATACCTATAGTGGATCTGGCTATTTACTGTCTTAACAAGACTTTGATTGTCCCTGTTGAGGACATGCTAGTTCTTAAAGATCTGGTGGCCGAAACTCTTAAAAACCTATTCCAAGGCCTTTCTCCCTCACAGGCCCTGCCCTGCAACTGTCCATTGCTACAATGTCCCTCTGTCAGACCTTGGTTAGTTCGTCCAAGGATATATCTCAGGGCCCTGGATCTATCTTAATTGATCCCTCTGTCCTTCAACAGTTGGAGCTCGTGCTGGTTGTTCTGTTCTACTGTGCTGATGGATAGATGGATATTATGCGCCTATTATCCAAAATGAGTCTTCTTTTGGTACACATGTGGACGACCCTTTGGCTCAAATGCTGGTCTGTGGAACAGCAGTGCAGGAAAACAAATATTGAGCAGGCTTTTTATGGGGAATGCCACTTTGGTGAATCTCTAGACTCCAGAGAGAAGAGCACCGTCTTACCCCAACAAAAGAACTCTAACATCTATCTGGGAACTTCTCTAAATCAGAGGCTAAGGGGGCCTCAAAATTCAAGGCAAGTCCTGGACTTCCAAGTCCTCCAAACGAATGAACAAGTCCTCCCCGCAATAAAGGGATGCCCCCACTTATCAGAGTGGAGGGACGTCTGTCGGCCTTTGCAGCCACCTGGTCCCAGGATATTTCGGACATCTTGGTGCAGAACATGGTATGCTACATGCTAGAATTTTGGTCTTTACCTCTGCCCTGTTTCATGTTGTTAACATCCCTACAAAGGCTAGCAAAACTCCATCCTGCTCAGGCATAGTTCCTTTCTCAAGGGGTCATAGCCAGTGTGCCCAAAAAGGAAACGTTCAAGGGTTTCTACTCAGATATATTGATTGTTCCCTAAGTTGACAGTTCCCTTTCACCCCAATCTAGATCTAAGGGTTCTCAACATTTTCCTTAAAGTTCAAAGTTCTGAATAAAATCTACAATGTCAGTCTTTGGCTCCCTTTACCCAGGTGACATTTTAGCCTCTGTGAACATCAAAGATGCCCACTTGCATGTTCCCATCTTTCCAGGGAATCAATGCTCATTTTGCTGTGAGCTCTCAACATTATCAATACATTGACCTTCCCTGAAGTGTATCCACAACACCACAGGTTTTTACCAAGGTGCTAGCCCCTGTATTTGCCCTGCTTTTTGCTTGATGTATTCCCATAGTGCAGTGTTTCTCAACTCCAGTCCTCATGGAGCCCCAACAGGTCATGTTTTCAGGATTTCCCTCAGATGAAACAGCTGTGGTAATTACTAAGGCAGTGAAACTGATCAAATCACCTGTGCAAAATAATGGAAATCCTGAAAACATGACCTGTTGGGGGTCCATGAGGACTGGAGTTGAGAAACACTGCCATAGTGGGATATCTTCAACTGAGGGAACAGTCTGTAGAGGCTCTGTCATTCTATGTCTATGAGGCTGTTCAAACCCTGAAAAGGTTTGGGTGGATCATGGAAACAGAGCTGGAAATGACTAACTACTGCTTGGAGTATCTAGGCATTCTCATGGATACTTCCCTATTCAAGGACTTCCTTTAACAGGAAAAGCTCCATAGAAAAGGTCCATATACCCAATTTTACTACAGACCATTTCAGCTCAATGTCCTAGCTGCATGGGACAAGAAAGCTCAGTCTCTGGACCATCGCTCTCACCTGAACCTCAAGACCAGGCTTTCCCTGGACTAGCCCTGGAGTCATGAAAATACTTTCTCTGACCAGTTCCTATAACGAATGCCAGCCTTTTGGACTAGGGAGGATTCCTGAACACCCTTACGGTGCAAAGAACTTGGTCGCTGGAGGAATCCTGGTTGCCAATGAACATTCTGGATCTGAAATTCAGTTTTCCCTTTAGCTCTGAACCTCTCAACTGAAAGGCATCAAACTGGAATTCAGTCAGACACTTCCAGAGCAGTGGCTTATATCAAGCAAAAGGAAGGAACCAGAAGCTTCACAGCTCAAAGAGTTGTTGATCAGATTTTGGCATGAGCAGAACTGTATGTTCTAGTTCTGTCCCCTCTACACATTTCAGGCCTGGAAAATTGAAAGACAGACTTCCTCAGCCATCAATGTCTGTGACCAAAATTGTCTCCAGGTCCAGAGATCCTCTAGCCTTCGCTAGAGTGAATGCTATGGTGACTTTATGGATCAGTTTAACCTGAT
Organism: Staurois parvus; assembly: GCF_062004578.1. Classification (NCBI taxonomy): domain Eukaryota; kingdom Metazoa; phylum Chordata; class Amphibia; order Anura; family Ranidae; genus Staurois; species Staurois parvus. The sequence goes on from NW_028317995.1 coordinate 1,229,323, forward strand.
CTACACTTTTCTCTCTGAAACTCCTTATTCGCCTGCTCCATATGGTCTAGATGAAGGGCATTTCATTGATTCTCATTGTATCAAACTGACCTCTTGGCACTTGGTACTTGGACTTCGTCACATGTCTGGCAGAGTCTCCTTGGGTCTTCTAAGATCACTTAGATCTTCTGTCCCAAAGACCAGTTTACCATACTGCTCCTCAGTTGCTGGCTTTAATGGCCCAGCTGTTTAAACATAGGTTCTGAAATACATGGGCCTAATCTGGTTCAGATTTACCTATGCTCTTAAAAGCTAGGAAGTAAACTTCTCGCTAAGTCTATTATTGCATATGGAAAGCATTTTTCCCGTGTATAAGGTGAGGAATTTCCAATTCAGGAATTTCTTAGTGTGATGATTATTCTGTCTTTTCTCCAGTCTCGTCTGAATCAACATCTGGCCTTGAGTACCATCAAGTTTCAAATCTTGGCCCTAGTGATTCTATTTCAAAGACTGCTTGTCTCTAACTCTTTAGTAGAAGTCTTTGTGCAGGATGTCATATGTATTGTTCCCCTGTATGTTCCCCAGTGATTTTGTGGGATCTCAGCCTGGTTCTGTTGGTTCCCCCAGAAGCAATCCTTTGAACCTGTCAGGGTTATTCCCCTGTCTACTATCACTCACAAGGCTGCCTTTCTCCTTGCCATCACCTCTGCAAAGAAACTTTCTAAGCTGATGTACTTAACCTGCAAGGAACCCTTTCTTCTGCTATATAAAGATAAGTTTGTTTGGAGACCGAAGGCCTTTTTTCTTTCCAAGATGGTTTCCTCTTTCCACCTTAAAAAATACATTGCACTCCTCTCTCTATGATCCACAACATTCCAAGATTTTCCTTCACTATCTGAATATGGTATATGTATTAGAGTGTATCTTTCAGCTTCAGCCTCTTTCAGACAGACTGACCTTTTTTTTTCATCATTCCTGAGGGTCTTCTTAGAGGACAGCCTACTACTTATTCCACTATCCCCAGGCTGATTCCCCAGCTCCTCATTTGAGTCTATAGATGTAAGACCAAGGTTCCACCTTTCCCTTTTAGCACTCTACTAGAGCAGTTAGTGCTTCATAGTATTTCAGCATTAGACATCTGTTTCATCGCTTTTTTAGGTTTTACCAAGTGGGTGTTCAGGCCTTATCTGATGTCAGCTTTGGTCGTAAGGTTCTTCAGGTGACTCTGTAAGTTCTACTGAGTCCCTTTTGTTAACCTGTTTCTCACGTGGGCCTGTTAGCACTTTGTTGCGTTGCCAACCCATCAGGTGGAATGCTTTTGGATGTCCCTAGGTTGCTTAATGCATACCTGAAAAACAATATCTTAAAATACGATTTTAACCATAAAACAATTTGCATTTTGTCTTACAAAAAATTTACTATTCAACCCTTCTCCAAACAATCCTAGAGCAACATATAGTAGACAAAGTAGTATTTCCCTTTCAAATCCTATAATCTCCCCCCCAGTATACACTTTGACTGTGAATTTCAGAAGCAAAAGAGTGTTCATATTCAGAGTGGCAACAAGAATGCAAAAACAATAAATGCAAAATATACGGTATTTTGTGTATGTGAAATGAATGTTATTGCACTGATGTATATATTTTCATTGCAGAAGCCAAAGAGAGAGATGCAAAGAGTCTGCCTTTATAAGCTTGACTCCACCATCTGGAAAACTTGAAGTGTGACTTATTGGAAATCTGCCTGTGAACACACCATACAGAGTGCCCAACCTTAGTCAAGGTTGCACTGAGAGGCCTATAACATATGACTGTGCATTTTCAGCACCTAATAAAACTTTAAACCTTGATAAATGGTTGTTTTCTTGTATACCTAATATGTACAAAAGATGGTTTAGCGACAGGAAATATTACTGCTTTTAGATTGATAGAAGGTGTTTTCCAAGAGTTGGAGATTGTTTAAGTCAAACAGAGTCCTAGGTAAGCTTCCTTGCACACTGGTGTGTTACTGCATTGGCTACAACTGCTCCTGGGCCTAAGTCATGGGGTGCAACCACAATTGCTATATCTCTTTATTTATCTTTATTATATGTGTTGAAATAATGTGTACAGAATAAAGCAGCCTTTTCTTTCCTTCTGATCCTTTTATCTCTTATCTGCTAATTAGGCTTCTAAGGATTGAGATAGGTGGATTTGTTTTTGTTAAAAATTAGCATCTAAGTTCTGAACAAGGCAGATAAAGAAATCTGGATTCAAGACAAAGAGACTGACTCATTTAAACCCCAACCCTCTGTTTGCAGATATAATGAAACATTTTTTAGTATTTATGCTTATGGGGGAACTTATGCGTTGTACTCTTTTTCCTAGGTTGTAGAACATTCACAATTTTTAAGACACTTCAAAGAAATATTAAACTGAAGCAGCAGTTTATAGGGTCATTTGGAAGTGGAGTGCCATGGTAAAACATGGATGTGGCTAAATAGAGGTTTTATGGGGTGTGGCGAAACAATGATAGTCATTGATAAGATTAGTCATAAACTTAAAATAGGAATATCAAGAAAAGAGAAAACCTGCACTGCCCCAAAATACACTGTATTATGTACACGGTATGTAAAGGCAAAAACTTTTTAAATCTGAGATAGAATTGTGAAATGTTAAGATACTCTGTCAAGTTTTTATTACTGTCTGTGTCCCTACCGGTGAAATTTACTTCTTTTTGTCTTGCTGATTATTGTCACTGAGACAGAAAATGAGTGGAAATCCATCCAATTTAGAGTTGTCAACACAGGAAGAAGGGCCAGTAAATTTTCCAATGCGGACAAATGTTCTGATGTCTAAGAGGCAAATTCCCTTCATATCGGGGAGGTTTCCTCACATTTCCAGTTGCAGCTTCAGGATGGGAAGTGAGGGAAACCATCTCACTGGGAAGCATACAGCAAACATGGGTTTCTGTATTCTATCCAAAACTACAAAAACGCTTTACCTTGACATACACTACAAGAACAAAAATTCAGGACTGGTAATGTGCGAGAATTTGAACATCTTGTACTGTTCAAGTGTATGTATAATGAAAACATTTTGCTGCCTTCACTGCCTCTCTGGAGATGCAACAGAAAACTGAAAAAAATCTCCCCAAAGTGAAGGGAATTCTTATCTTAGATAGTTGTCACCAGGATAGGTGTTCCCCTTGGATAATTTTACCTTTAACTTGTCCTCTCTTGACAACTTTAAAATTTTGGATCTCCCCTTATTTTCAGTCTCACTGACAGCAGTCACCAGAAGAAAAAGAGGGAGAATCACCTTATCAGGTATAAAAACAACAATTTGATCTTAATAGAGATCTAACCCGTTCCTACTTGGTACAAAACAAAAACAAATTTGCCTGTGCATACACTTTATAATATTAAAATACAGCAAAGTTATCTGTGGAATATCTATATTTCCACTCTTATTTAGTTTTACTTAGTATGGAGATGTAAGTTAAAGTGTGAGTTTGAAAGAGGACCTAGTTGATGGAGAGTGTGATAAGGCTGAAGCATTATGGGTGGAACTGCATATGGGGGAGCGCACTACAAAGGTAATCATTGGAGTTTGTTATAGGCCACCCAGTGTTAATGAGGAGGTTGAGACTCCGCTCCTTGCACAGATCGAAAGGGCTGCAAGGACCGGGACAGTAATAACGGGGGATTTTAACTACCCGGAAATTGACTGGAGTAATAGCACTGCAGGAACAGATAAAGGGCAAAAATGTATAAATCTACTACAGTTCATAGAGGCCCCAACTAGGAATGATGCTCTGCTGGGCCTGGTAATCTGAAACCATGCAGAGCTTATTATTAATAATGTCCATATAAAAGAACATTTGGGTAGCAGTTGTTAGCTGTAAACAACAAGCACATATGGGAAAAATAAAAATGCTCAACTTTAAAAGAGCTAATTTTCCAAAGCTGAGAGCTGCTCTCCAAGACATAGACTGGGAGGGAATATTGGCATCGATAAACACAATACAGAAATGGAAGTTCTTCAAAAAGACTGTATGTAAACACACTGCAAAACAACAGTTAAGTTCGTACACAAGGTGGGGCACACGACAAGGATCATTGAGTTCTGGTAGGCAACAAGGTGGTTGGTCCGTAGCACCGTCTGGGCCCACAACAGGGAGCTGGGCAAGAATTAAGTCCAGCTTGGCACACAGTAGGGAGGCAGAGCTCTGGCGGGCAAGGATTAAGTCCGGGTTGGCACACAGCAGAAGGCAAGCTCTGACAGGCAATGGGTTAAGTCCGGGAGGCACACAGCAGAAGGCAGGCTCTGGCAGGCAATGGGTTAATGAAATAGAATAAAAACTGAGATACTCTTGGCTGAAAAATAAATAGGAATCAAAAGGGGTTCTAAATTAAGTTACCCCCAATAATAAATATAGCCGACTCACATATAAATGACTATGTGGTGTCCTCAGAACCTAAAGCAGCATATGAAAAGGAGACCTTCAGGAGAGGAGACCAAGGGGAAAGGAGCCCTCAGGTCAAAGGGGTCCAAATGAGGACAAACAGTGGCTTAATGAAAAAACAATAGCAACCATTTATTGCAGCATGATGGGCAGACATACAAATACAACAAATAAGGGAAAAAGAAGACCTCACCACCACCAATAGAGACAGATAAAGGATGGAAATGTTGTGGTAATCCGGGATGACCGGGATGACACCATGCACAAGAGAGTCCCGACACTGCGGTGTAGACACAAGGCCTATGAGGAAAATGAAGTTCATGCACTATGGGATGTAATATGGGAAAAGAAAGAAAAAGCCATGAGAAATTGTTACATATGGTAATAAAGGACACAAATAAAGCTGATTCAACCGTATCCTGTATATCTAGCTTTTTAGGAAAAAGTGATTAATAAACAATCATGATTTAGGCAACAGGAAGGAGAAAAATTGGATGCATGTGTTCATGATGGGACCACAAATAGAGTAATTCTCAGTGAAGCCACATATAAATTGAATATAGTGAAGAACTGGATGATGACACTCGACCAAAAATATAGCTGTACATGAGCTCATGTAAATATAGTTGAATGGAGGCAGGTCAGAACATTCCCCCCATAGCAAAACCCAACCAAGGAATGCAGGATATAGTAAGTGTTCCAATTGCAGTAAAAATTGCGGTATCAATTATAGAATTCACACCAGTTGGTTTTCACACACAGCCATTTCTGGAATCCAGGCGGTGTTAGATACACGATATATAGCTGGAATCAACAGTCATTTGATTGTAAGATGAAAACACTGGTCTCACCATCTTCAGCCCTCATGCATGATAAACACTGCCATCCTACAATCATGCCACACATGTAATGAATTAACTATGACCTGCAGATAGTCCAAAGACATACATATACAGTGGGGCAAAAAAGTATTTAGTCAGCCACCAATTGTGCAAGTTCTCCCACTTAAAAAGATGAGAGAGGCCTGTAATTGGCATCATAGGTAGACCTCAACTATGAGAGACAAAATGAGAAAAAAAAATCCAGACAATCACATTGGCTGATTTGGAAAGAATTTATTTGCAAATTATGGTGGAAAATAAGTATTTGGTCAATATCAAAAGTTCATCTCAATACTTTGTTATATATCCTTTGTTGGCAATGACAGAGGTCAAACGTTTCCTTTAAGTCTTCACAAGGTTGGCACACACTGTTGCTGGTATGTTGGCCCATTCCTCCATGCAGATCTCCTCTAGAGCAGTGATGTTTTGGGGCTGTCGCTGGGCAACACAGAGTTTCAACTCCCTCCAAAGGTTTTCTATGGGGTTGAGATCTGGCGACTGGCTAGGCCACTCCAGGACCTTGAAATGCTTCTTACGAAGCCACTCCTTCGTAGCCTGGGCGGTATGTTTGGGATCATTGTCATGTTGTAAGATCCAGCCACGTTTCATCTTCAATGCCCTTGCTGATGGAAGGAGGTTTGCACTCAAAATCGCATGATACATGGCCCCATTCATTCTGTCCTGTACATGGATCAGTCGTCCTGGTCCCTTTGCGGAGAAACAGCCCCAAAGCATGATGGTGCCACCCCCATGCTTCACAGTAGGTATGGTGTTCTTTGGATGCAACTCAGCATTCGCTCTCCTCCAAACACGACGAGTTGTGTTTCTACCAAACAGTTCTATTTTGGTTTCATCTGACCATATGACATTCTCCCAATCCTCTTCTGGATCATCCAAATGCTCTCTAGCAAACTTCAGACGGGCCTGGACATGTACTGGCTTAAGCAGGGGGACACGTCTGGCACTGCAGGATCTGAGTGCCTGGCGGCGAAGTGTGTTACTGATGTTAGCCTTTGTTATGTTGGTCCCAGCTCTCTACAGGTCATTCACTAGGTCCCCCCGTGTGGTCCTGGGATTTTTGCTCACCGTTCTTGTGATCATTTTGACCCCACGGGGTGGGATCTTGCGTGGAACCCCAGATTGAGGGAGATTATCAGTGGTCTTGTATGTCTTCCATTTTCCAATTATTGCTCCCACAGTTGATTTGTTCACACCAAGCTGCTTGCCTATTGCAGATTCAGTCTTCCCAGCCTGGTGCAGGTCTACAATTTTGTTTCTGGTGTCCTTCGACAGCTCTTTGGTCTTCATCATAGTGGAGTTTGGAGTGTGACTGTTTGAGGTTGTGGACAGGTGTCTTTTATACTGATAACAAGTTCAAACAGGTGCCATTGATACAGGTAATGAGTGCAGGACAGAGGAGCCTCTTAAAGAAGAAGGTACAGGTCTGTGAGAGCCAGAAATCTTGCTTGTTTGTAGGTGACCAAATACTTATTTCCCACCATAATTTGCAAATAAATTCTTTCCAAATCAGCCAATGTGATTGTCTGGATTTTTTTTTCTCATTTTGTCTCTCATAGTTGAGGTCTACCTATGATGCCAATTACAGGCCTCTCTCATCTTTTTAAATGGGAGAACTTGCACAATTGGTGGCTGACTAAATACTTTTTTGCCCCACTGTATATATATGTGATTTGTGGGAAAGTAATTCCAAACCTGCCACTTGCCAAACGCTGGTGCAGAGTGTAGAGCGGTACAAGCCGACCTTTCGGTACCATGTAGGGGCTTGCAGGGTGTTCAGCAATGTAGCCCAGGTTAGTATCCCCAAACTGATTGACGTAGGTGCAGAGTATGCAGCGGTGCAAGCCAGGTCATGGAAGGTGTGGAGGAATTTGCAGAGTATGCGGCAGAGCGGCTGGGTAATTAATTTGTGGTGGATAGCGTGGGAGACAGGTGTAATGCAGAGAATATGCGCAGGGAAGTTGGTCCAGCGTGGCGTGTGCCGGTCAGTCGGGACTGTGCAGGCGCCAGCGTCACCCAGAAGTGACGTAACGCGTTTCACCCACCGAGTCACGTGGGCTTCTTCAGATTAAGGGCAGCCATATTTTTGGAGTCCTTTATATTGAGGGAGAGCCTCACTTTCAAATATTTTAATGAGTGTGCTCGAAGATCAATCACAGGCTGGAAAGAGGGAGGACCATTGTCATTTCAAGAAGGAAAATTCCAAAAATGGATTATAATAAATTAAAAAGTGGGACATAAACACAGTCCTAAATACCTAAAGCCCTGGCAGGCAGGATACAAGGGTATATACGTAAATGCCTATATAAATGTATATATTAAAGAAAATGCACACAGTGGGGACATCACAAATCAATCAAAAAATTAAAAAATAAATAAAAAAATAAACCAAAAAATAAATCAAAAAAATTGAAAAGATTGATTTTTTTTATTGATTTGTGATATCCCCACTGTGTGTATTTTCTTTTCGCTGTACATGGGAGCTAATCAGCTTCTAACTTCAGCTTGTTCAATTAAGCTTTGACAACAAAACCTGGAAGCTGATTGGTTTCTATGCATAGCTGCACCAGATGTTGCACTCTCCAGTTTTAGTAAATCAACCTTAATATGTTCACACCTCTTCTTCTGAATATGTTTCGATTTGTATACATTTCTGATTCTGTAAACTTGGTGATGTAGCACCTTTGCTTTTTATATACAAATAATAAGTAAAAAAAAGACTGGTCACTGCTAATGACTGTAATAGAATCCTATTACAAGCAATACAGTGATCATTTGCTGTGCTGTGCAAATGCCTAAGACATCTGTGAGATTCATTTTTTATAAATAGACCCCAAAATGATGGATGATGAAAATTCTGTTCAAAGCTTTACCTCTGGAAGACTTGCTGCCAATCGAGAAATGTAAAAACTCTTAAAATAATATTTTTGGATTGTTTTTATGTAAAAGAGTTTATTTTAAAGTGGGGGTCAGCAACCACTAGATTGTGATCTACCAGTAGATCTCAGCCAGTTGACTGGTAGATCACGGTCAGAGCTTGCTGACCCGCCATCCCAGAGCATCAGAGTGCATTGCAGAGGGGGTACTTGTAAAGTTGGAGCTGTAGTAGGGAGCAAGAGCTCTGCAGCGCCAGCTCCTACACCCTGTCGTGGTTGGTGAATGAGGTCTGTGCAAGTGCCTTGCAATCTTGTGCAGTACAGCAAACAAGGGGTTAAACAGGCAGCAGTGTTTTGCTTTCTCACCACCTGCAAGTCGCATGCCAAGTCGCATCCAGTGTGAACCCGGACTTAAAGTATAATGTTAAATTTTTTTAAACTTTTTGGATAGAATGAAGGGGGATTAGAACACCTGTCATGTTCTTCCTGCTGTCTTTGCCCGTTAGGGATACTGACCCTCTATTTGTCCTGTTTGCCATTTTCATCTAAAGTGAAAGAAGTCCCAAATTTTGTGTTATCACCAAAACAGGAATAAAGGGGAAATCTTCCAGTGGGGACACAAGTTTCGGTGACAACCAATGATTCCCTAAATTTGGAGAGATATCCTCTCACTGCGTATCAGTAACCGTCAGTGCTGCCTATCAGTGCCGCCTAACAGTGCCAGTCAGTGCCACCTAACAGTGCCAGTCAGTGCCACCTATCAGTGCCGTATATGAGTGCTGCCTTTCCGTGCCCATCAGTGATGCCTGTCAATGCCCATCAGTGCCACCTATCAGTGCCATATATGAGTGCTGCCTTTCTGTGCCCATCAGTGCCGCCTATCAGTGCCATATATGAGTGCTGCCTTTCCATGCCCATCAGTGCCACCTATTAGTGCTGCCTATCAGTGCCATATATGAGTGCTGCCTTTCTGTGCCCATCAGTGATGCCTGTCAATGCCCATCAGTGCCGCCTATCAGTGCCATATATGAGTGCTGCCTTTCCATGCCCATCAGTGATGCCTGTCAATGCCCATCAGTGCCACCTATCAGTGCTGCCTATCAGTGCCATATATGAGTGCTGCCTTTCCATGCCCATCAGTGATGCCTGTCAATGCCCATCAGTGCCACCTATCAGTGCTGCCTATCAGTGCCATATATGAGTGCTGCCTTTCCATGCCCATCAGTGATGCCTGTCAATGCCCATCAGTGCCACCTATCAGTGCTGCCTATCAGTGCCATATATGAGTGCTGCCTTTCCATGCCCATCAGTGATGCCTGTCAATGCCCATCAGTGCCACCTATCAGTGCCGCCTATCAGTGCCATATATGAGTGCTGCCTTTCCGTGCCCATTAGTGATGCCTGTCAATGCCCATCAGTGCCACCTACCAGTGCCTCCTCATCAGTGCCCATCACTGCTGCCTATCAGTTCCCATCATTGCAGCCTATCAGTGCCCATCACTGCAGCCTGATTAGTGAACATCAGTGAAGGAGAAAAATCACTTATTTACAAAATGTTATAACAAAAACTAAGAAAATTTTTTTTTTAAAAATTTTCAGTTGTTTTTGGTATGTTTAGCAAGAAATAAAAAAAAAAACCCAGAGGTGATTAAATACCACCAAAAGAAAGCTCTCTCTCTAAAACAAAATGATCAAAATGTTATATGAGTACAATGTTGCATAACCGCGCAATTGTCATTCAAAGTGTGAGAGCGTTGAAAGCTGAAGATTGGCCTGGGCAGGAAGGGGGTATAAGTGCCCAGTAGACAAGTGGTCAATACATTTTATTTTTGCCAATTGGAAAGTATTGACAAGTTGCATCAAAGAAGTTCAGGAACATTTTCAAAGTCTCTGTGACCTTATGTGGCATAGATTTGAAGGGGTGCCATTGCCATCAATGGGCTGCGACTTGTCATGCGACTTTCTGTGCCCGAAGTCGCATGTTAGGGTTAATTGCTAGGGTTAAAGGTTAGGGTGTGGCATGTTGGGTATCTATTGACTTAGAACGACATAGTCTGTCATATTTTACAAACAAAAGTGGTATTATATTGTTTTTGTGGACTAAAATTCATTAAAGTGTATTATTTTCCTAAAAATTTAAATATTGTAACAACCAGCATTCCCCCCTTCCCCCCCAAGAGCCTTTTCTTTTAGAAAACATATATGGATTGGGGGTTCTAAGTAATTTTTTAGCAAAAAAACGCACATTTTTACATGTATTACAGAAATGCCAGAGATGAACTAAACTAGACTGGAGCTAGTTTACAGGGAAACCGCTTGCTATTTCCCGGAAGTGTCTGCTCTGCAGTCAGGGGACTCCAGACTCCCCTCCCTCTTTTTACTACAGTCACCTGACACACGTCCATGTGACTTACGGGGCGGAGCTGAGCCGGGAAAATGGCGGCGCCCTTGCTGGGTGAGGAGGGTGACTGAGTTGTGTGTTCTATGTTATTTCCGATAGGCGCCATGATTGTATGAGCTGTGTGGTGTCTACAATGTACCACCGACTGTTATTCCTCAGTTAGGAGTGTCGGGGGGTGCAGTGTGTGTGAGTCCATCCCTGAGTTTTTGTATGCAGTGCAGTGTACCATAGAGAATACACACAGTGAGGCTCGGGGTGACCTGCAGGTTGTAGTGTCATTCTAAAGGTGGACGTCCACTATACAATCAGATTGTACAAACTTCTTTACATTTACTAAAACTGTAATATGAGGGGAAGCCAATCAATTCAATCAGTTTCCATATAGTCAGATCTTACACTACATTGCTGAAATCTGAAGCAGATTGTACAATCACATTGTATAGTGTGTGGCCAGTGCTGGATGTGTGTTTATAGTAGAGCTAAAGGGAAAACCTTTTGTTCTTTCTGGATAGAGTAAGGGAGGGCTATAATGCCTTTAACCTTTTTGCTGCCAGAACCGTTTTTTTTTTGTTTTTGTTTTTTTTTTTTTTTTGCACAATCACATTTAACCACTGACCAGGCCATTTTTTTGTGTTACAGCACTGCGTTACCTTAACTGACAATTGCGCGGTCATGCAACGCTGCACCCAAATGAAATTTACATCCTTTTTCCCCCACAAATAGATCTTTCTTTCGGGGGTATTTTATCACCTTTGTTTTTATTTTTTGCACTATAAACAAAAAAAACTATTTTGAGAAAAAAAACCAATATTTTTTACTTTTTGCTATAAAACATATCCAGTAAAAAAACAATCAAATTTCGTCATAAATTTAGGGCAAAATGTATTCTGCTACGTCTTTGCTTAAAAAAAATCCCAATACGTGTATATTTATTGGTTTGTATGAAAGTTATAGCATCTGCAAATGGCGGTATAGATACTGGAATTTAAAAACAAAAAAATGTATACTAGTAATGGCAGCGATCAGCGATTTATACCGGGACTGTGGCAGGCATTCTGACACTGGGGGGAACTGACTAACTACCAACATCCCAATGACACTAATACAGTGATCAGTGCTAATAAAAAGCCCTGACGCTGTACTAACGGCTCTGGGCAGGAAAGGGTTAACATCCCAGCCAATCAAAGGGCTGTGTGCTGTTTTACATCATGTGCTGTGTGTGTTTTACTAGGGAGACATGCTGCTGTGTATGTCTGCTATGCAGAGATATACACAGCAGCATGTTATTGCTGGCAGAAGAGAGATGTGTTTTTCACACACAGGTCTCTCACCTGTCACTTCCTTGGTGATTGCTGGGTGCCAGTGAGGAATCTCCGGCCAGGACCCAGTGATCGACAGCTGTAGTCACCAATGGCGGCGCGGGTAGGGTAGTGCGCATGTGCTCCCTATCCTGAAATGCAAACTAATGTGTGGTTGTTTTTATATATATACACATACATACATGATTTTGTGCAGTAGTTCTGCTATAGGATGGCGGGGAACCGGTTAAAAAAAATAATTTTGGACCTGCAGATTGCATAATCCCCCAAAACATTGTCTTTTTTTGAAAGCAAACACTCTAGGAAATTAAATAGTGGTAGTTGCAATTTTTTATGTCACACAATAATACTGCAAAGGCCTAGGAAACACAAAATTTCAGTGAAAAACACACTAAAGGTAATTTTAGGGCACACAAATGCAATAAATTACCCTTTTTTGTGAGGTATGAAAGATGAGGTTGTACTAAAAAAATAGATACCCAACATGTCAAACCTTAAATTTGCGTGCGCTAATGAAATGGCATCAAACTTCAGTACCCTATGTTTTCCATAGGCAGTGCTTTTCAGAGTCCCCTACAGGTCACCAGTGGTGTCCCGGAGGAGGTTTGTAGCTAGAATTATTGCTCTCTCTATGGCGTGCGTGGTGATATGTAACATGTGTTTCACAATAAATGTTTACATGTTTATGCGCCCCTGATGTGTTCGTGCTTATGTGGGGGGGGGGAGCATTTTATATTCTTAGGTGTAACTTAAATTTCTTTTACAATTTGAAAAAAAATTTTTACTTGACCTTTTTTTTTCTTTTCATCACATAAAGTACAGTGCCCTATTTGATTTTTTTGGTGACCAGTACTCATTAATGAGACCTCCAGGATCTAAAAGACCTTGTGTGTTTCCTCTGGACTCCACTGAATGTAATGCAGTACAGATTGCACTGCATTACATCTTTCCTGGCCACACTGGGACACTGACAGCAACAAGATAGGGAGGAGAACAAACGTATCCATTCTGGTCTCTCCCCTCTACCCAGTGGCACCTGCTATGCTGTTTCCAGGCCCCCAGATGGGCAAGCAGAGCCAGGGATACATGGCAAGGGGGGGGGGGGGGGGGTAAGCATTTGGGTGGCAGTGCAGCCACCAGAATGCTTCCATATCACAGGCAGGAGTTGGCTTTTCAGATGTACACACAATCGCAGTGACTGCAGCCACTGGGAATGTGTGTAACCCCCACCCCTTCCCCCGTCAGGTCCGTACATTGTATGGACCTGGCAGCGAAAGGGTTAAGACTTGTTTGTGCCATCTGGGAGATTTCCCTTTACTTCCTGACCCATAGGCAAAACAGGAAGTGAGAGGAAATCCCTCTAAAGAGATGGAATCGATGAGTCACCAGATCTAGTGTCCCCAATGGAAGATTTTCCCTCTATTACTGTCCAGGGAGCAGCCCAAAATTTGGAATTTTCTTTTACTTTCACTCTGTGTCATAACAGTAAACAGGACAAATAGGATGCATATTGATTGCTGTCTGTGTCCCTAATGGGGACACAGACAGCAATCACAACCTGACAGGAGTTCTACTCTATCCAAAACTTAAAAAAAAAAAAAGATTAGTCTTTACTTATACTTTAATTCTTCCCTAAGCTAAACCTGTCATGAGATCTATGTAGTCACTGATGACTTCCCACTAATGTGTACAGTGTTTGTAGTGAGGGTGGTTCACTCAATGGACACATTGGAGATTCGGTTCCAGGAGCACACCTCAGCCCAGTACCTTTGAGCAGTAGCTGTGTTTGTTACTTTTAGTTCAAAGGAGATCGACTTATGCTGGCAGTGGAGAGTGCAGTGCCACTGTACAAATGTAAGGGGGCAGTATAACCACAGCTCATGAGCCTATTTTTACTGACCCCGCCATAAGTGTGAGCAAACAAGGGTATTTATAAAATGAAGTAAGGGCTCGTTCACACTAGCATTGGTCTCTAAAGAGCAATCTGCATTTGGATCACTCTTTAGAGAGCATTTGACAGGTGGGGAGGAGGAGGTGTATCACCTCTTCTCTGCTTGCTTTGCAGTTGCATGTAATGAACACGATTGTGGGGCACTTGCACAGCAGCCCAGTCGCTCTAGTGGGGGCTTTGCTCATCTAAAATATTATTATTACAGGTACTTATATAGCGTCATCAATTTACATGAATATATATATTTCACATTCACATCAGTCCCTAACCCTGAAGGAGCTTTCAATCTAACTCACATTCATACATACTAGGGCCAGTTTAGACAGGAACCAATTAACCTTCCAGCATGTCTTTGGAATGTGGGCGAAAACTGGAGTACCCAGAGGAAACCCACGCAGGCACAGGTAGAACATGCAAACTCCAGGCAGGTGGTGCCATGGTTGGGATTTGAACTAACGACCCTAGTACTGTCTGGCTGAAGTGCTAACTATTTAGCCACTGTGCTGCCCATATAGCGGGGAGTATAATTCCTGCCATGGCTGTGAAGCAAAGAAGTATTATAGCCATGGCATGTGTACACCCCAGGCCGCTAAAAGGGGTAGCAGTTGGGGGGGGGGGGAGTAAAAGCACAGCTCAACTGCAGGGTGTTACCGCCCCTCAGCTGCTATTGTGAATGAGCCCTGAGAATATGTAGTCTTGAGAGAAGAGGGGCATGGGTGTTTACTGGGCACAACTCAGTGGCTGTTGCTGATCACAAAAGTAGTTAAATGTGATCAGCCCTTCTGACTGAGCCTGGACACAGAGTGTTTGCATCCACAGGTGCCGGCTCTGGCTGCTGCATGTGACAAAGGTTGCAGCTCTGGATTGGAGCGATGGTGGGTGGCAAGGGCCACAGAGATGAATATAAGGACCTGTTCCCACCATGTGTTGGACTGCACTGGGCAGCCTTGCACAATGCACGACAAGGCAGTTTGCCTTATATCCCAATAAGTTCAGTTCACATCATTGTACTGCAGTGGTGTGCACTGAAAAAAGTAGAACATGCTGTTCTTTTTTCCAATGAAGACACAGTACAGAGCATCACAACCCACAATAAAGCATAAAAAAGTAAACAAAGCAATATGACATTTATGTATCGCATTCACAGTGCATAGCAGCAGCCATGGTATGACACTGAATGAGTCCTGATGGTTCTTCTATGGCTTGGAAAATGGCTTTTCAACTTTTATTAGGTGGCTGACAGGATCACTTTAAAGAAATTTGCGCTAAGAGCAATATGTAGGCTGAATGAAGTCAGAACTCCTGATCTGCATACTTGTGCTGATATAGTGAAGGAGAGATCTACAATTGCAGCTTCCATCCTTTCTAATATAAGTTTGCATTAAAACCCAACTCTGGGCAGTTAAAAATGATCCCTTGCAGTGGGGCTGTGCCCACAATGTCATGGTTAATATCTGGTTTTGTCTAGGGGAGCAGAGAAACTGTTTTATTTACCCAATGCTTCACTCCCCTACAGGCAGTGACTGTCCCTCAGCATCCTCAGGTATAGAGCAGGACTGTGAACCCTGCTCTGGTCTTGATGACATCAGGACCCTAGACCAGTGGAGCATGGGGGTGCAGAAGCTGCAGGGACCGATCTAATTGTGGGGAAGAGCGGAGGATCGGGTAAATATGTCTCCTTTTATGGTTCATCTGGAAATAAGCAATTAACCCTTATCGTGCGGGCACAGCCCCACTGCAAGGGATTATTGTCTATTTTCCCGGAGCTGGGTTTTCAGGCTACTGTAACAGTGCATTAGGGAGCCATTCAAAATGAATGGTGTCACTGTTTGTGTGTCACTGTGCTTTGTGCTACATTTACTTTACTACTAGAAATAACGGTGAATCCAGAGTGGGTCAGTGAGTGCAGGGCAGTTGGGATTGTATGAAAACTGCCAAATGAAGTTAAAGTATAAGTTCACCCTTTGGACAAAAATAATAAATGCACATTTTTTTGCAGGTAAAAAAATTTGCATTTATTATTTTTGAACAAAAGAGCTTGGAAAGCATTGCATCAGCAATCAGTAGATCACTGATGCTGTGCAGGTCTCCTGCAGACCTGTTAGAATATATGCTAGCTATACGATGTACGGCCAAGCAGATATTTTGACGGGAAGCTTTAATGAGCTGTGGAGCGCTGTGGTAGTTCATTGAAAGCTACAAGCCGACCCCTGCTAAGGCTGTTGGGACTTGCAGGCACTCATTCACAGAACACTGAATGAGTGAAGCGGCCGTGTGGGTTGAGCCCCACATGGCTGCGCTGTTTTCTAATCTGACAGATAGTATGGGGAGAAGTTTCCCCATACTACCTGTTAGAGGGAGAGTGGGCAGCGGGCACTGCTACGGTTATGGGAACATGTTACACCCTAAAAACAGGTGGAACATGTAACATGTTCCAACGGTGAACTTATCCTTTAAGTCATCTTTCAGTTTTCTTTTTGAAAATTATCAGCATCACACTTCTATCAGCTGCATACACAGTTAGTAACAAACTAGATTCAAATCGGCTGTAACTGGAACCCCATATGTGGACAGTTTTCACTCAGAGAACTTGTATATTTATATTTACAGTGGCATGCATACAACGGGGTGTGCATAGGACATCTGTATTATGCACATTTAAAAGAAACTTACAGAACAGTGCTGTGCGGTTTGCAGGACAAGACTGGAGAAAACAGTAAGTATCTTTATGTAATCATTAATGTTCAGCCAGACATTGAAATATAGGAGGAAGGTATCACTGTAACTGCATTTTCCCTACATTCTTTCAGTTGACAGTACAGTGAACACAGTTCAAAATATTCTATATAAACTAACCCACAAACCCCAAGATAAGGGGAGATACAGAAGAGGCTGATCCTTTCGAAATATGATGAAACCCTATCCTAGTGCAAATTGATTATAGATTCCTCTGCACCTCTCTTGTTAGAACTCCTCCACTTTGAGTTTATTTTTAAAGCTAAATGTAAAGCAGTATTAAACCCAATAAAACAGGCATTACATTGCACTGTACCAACTCTTTGATGTGACGGCTGCACTAGTTTGTTTTTTTTTTTTTTCTTCATCAGCGGGAGGGTTGAGAAAAACCATTTAACACTGACAGGGGTACTTACAATGGTCAGCCTTTGTTTATTATGCAAAAACTGTATCCAAAAAGGAAACAAATTGTGGCTGCAACTGCCTAAAAAGTGTTAGCTGGAGTTTGACTTCAGTGTGTTTATGTATCTAAATATGGTAGTGCATCTAACAGTACCCTTCACCCAGACTGACATTGTAGGTGTCCAAAGTCTTTCTGTTGCTCTTCCATCCAGTGTGTAAGAGAGTGTAGGCACCCTACGCATTCAGAGTGTAGGCACCCTATTACAGGAAGTGTGTTAATGGCCAGAAAACTAGGTGAAAACAGAGGGGGAAAAAAGCCTAAAACAAAATAAAGCTAATGATTGGTAAGCTGCAATATATAATATTTTTGGTTCTGGGTTTAATACTGCTTTAAAGTAAGTGCATTTTATTATTTAGATTAACACATTGAACACAATAAAATAAGCATTTCACATGAAAAATGGTGTTTAAAATTGTTACTCCAGCACTTGCCGTTTACAACTCAATGCTGCTGATTTATGCTCTCAGTACTGCTTCCCTGAACTTCAGTCTCTGTAGGAAAGAGTTATCTGGATAGTGCAGTTTTCAGCCAGTCTGTTATCTTAAAGAACCAAGGGGGAAAGAGGATGGAAGAAGCAAAAGGGGAGGAGCAGGGGAGTGCCTTGCCAGCCTAGCCTGTGAGGCTGTGTTTCTATTAATGCACAGGGAGACAAAGCTCTAGTCCCTGCTTATAAATATAGCTTCATAGGATACAGCAAGAGAAAGAAGGCCACCCTAAAACAGGAAACCTGGGGCAGCGGTCATGGCACTAACTTAAACAGAAACATAGACAAGGATTAAAAGATAAAGAAGCTGCATACTCAGTATGTAACTGAATCAGCTGCTGAATCTGAGGGTTTAATATCCCTTTAACCATTTTTTCTTTTGAGACATTCCTTGGTGGATTTGCTAGTGTGCTTTGGTTCATTATGGTATAGTACTTTCAGACAAATGTCCTCACATTTGCATACAGCACACTTGATATCATGCAACATTTATTGTTGGCACGATGATTAGGGTGTCCACCACATCCCTTTAAAACCTGAAAACAATAATTACAGGCTAATTTAATGCAGATAAGGCACTAAGTGAGTTTAATTACCACCCTAATCACCTGTGTAATTACTCACTTCCCGTCTGGCCAATGTATATAAACAGCCGGACAGGAGCTGTGCAGGAGCGAGTTTGCCATTCATAAACGGCGCCCGCCATTTTAGCCTATGCGTGCTCCCTGTGAGGTCGCGGCACCGCGATCCGGAACACCGATCGCTGTACGGGACCTCTGTGTGAGGTCTCGATCATGTGAACACTGCTTGGGCAATCATTGATCACATGAACAGTAGTAAGCAAGATGTCACTTGCTGACATCATTGCTTACTAGTTGTGAAATCTGTGAATGATCACAGAGATCACATGGTACAAGGCTATTCACAACAGCCTTGTACCATGTGACAAGCTGTGACCAATCACAGCTCTCACAGTATTTTTCAATGGCAGCAAGAATGCAGCCAGAGAGAATGAGAAATGACTGCTTTTACAGCCTTTATGGGTGTAAAAGCAATCAGTGTAAAAAAAAAAAAAAAAATCACCCCCCACAAATAGTACAGTGTCACTAAGGTGACAGAATGTTAAAAAAACAAATAGTAATATTAAAAATGTAAAAAAAAATTTTTTTTAAATTATAATTTTTGGTTATAAACTAATTTGGGTTATTCTTTTTTTCACTAAAAAGAAAGCTGAATAAATTTTGGACAAGGGTTATGGAGAAAGATAATTTTATAAGAAAAACGTTTGGACATTTTCATTTATATAGCAAAAAAATAAAAATCCCAGCGGTGAATAAATATCACCAAAATAAAGTTTTATCTGTCTCAAAAAATGCTAAAAAATTCATATGGGTACAGTGTTGGACTGGACAGGAAGGGGGTAAAAGTGTCCTAACTTGAAGTGGTAAATATGTGTTCAGTTTTAAAGGGATGAGGTGGCAACTCTAACGATGACTGCAGCAGCAAAGCAACTCCAAAGCATGCTATTTGCACCACCGTGTTTTAGAGTTGCATGAGATTCTTCTTGAGTAATACTGATTTAGTTTTCACCAAACATGTCTGTTACAGTGGTTAAACAACTCTATCACAGTCCACAGCACATTGTTCCAAAAGGCCTGGTCCTTGGCCTGTATGTTCAATGGCATACTATGCTTTCTCTAATGTACATTTTGATAGCAAAGGTTTTTCCTGGCACACTTCCCACATAGGATAAATTGGTGCAATCGCTTTCTGACGGTAGAGGTATGCACTTCTAGGACAAACTTTTCGAGAGTTATCTGCAGCTCTTGGGCTGAATTTTCTGGGCCAGCCGGTCCAAATTAGCTGTCTGGCAACCTTTGCCAGACTCATAAGTACAAGACTCATAAGTATCTACAACCTTCTAATTAAGGGTCTTTGAGTACTCTGTTGATCTTGGCATGATGACCCATACACATCAATAGCAAAGAGAGTACTAGAACAGGGGCGGACTGACCATTCGAGCACTCGGGCACTGCCTGAGGGCCCGGGGTCAGTAGGGGGCCCCATGAAATGCCCCTGGTACCTTTTTTATAGGCATTTTTGGGTGTGCTTTGAGTGTGGGCAAGGACACAGGGGCCCCATGATTCCCTATTGCCTGGGGGCCCCATGAGTTGTCAGTCCACTCCTGTACTAGAACCTAGATGTCTGAGTTTTAAATCATACAGGTTCTACCTGCATACTTCCTAAGGAGGTTGCTGTCACTGGCACCAAACTGGAACATTTGATTCTAATTTTTTGAATTTTAAGTGGTGGTAATTGTAGGGTATACATAATTTTTCCAAACGACAAATCTATATTTTTGCTAATGTTTAGATTGAGACTGAATATGCCTTGCCAATTTTATGTGTGCTTTTTCAGGAATAGCACCTTTATATATAGGCACTGTTAGAATGAAGAATGTATATTTCCCTGTCCAAATATGTAAAAAAATAAATTTCCATGTGGTACTATTACTTTTTTCATATGATTGTACTATAGAATAGAATAACGTCTCTGTTTTAATAGTTACACAGCAAGTATCCAATATTGCATCTATCATGAGTTCACCATCTATTCGGCCAGTGAGTGCTAGGCTTTTCTAATAGCTGTATGGATGGGTTTGATCAATAAACACAAAATTGCTTCCTGTAGGTATCTTTGTTTTCAAAATGTATTATTATTATTAGGAAGTAATATTTACATTTCCTATGTCCTACCCACAGGCATGGATTTTCTCGCAGTAACTCAGAGTATGGACCATTGACAGATCTTCCAGACTGGAGCTTTGCAGGTAAATTAGGATGGGTGTGTGGATTTTGTTGGATTTATTGAGATATTTACACATCAACATTGTGCATGAGAAAGTTGCATCACTTAAACATGAATTATGCCAAGCACATTGATTTATTCCTGGTGTAGGTGTATTTAAAATGTGTATAAATATGTTTGGTTAATTTCAAAAGCCCCAGAACTTTATTATACAGTTTTAAAAATTTGTGATGGATGGTCTGTTTTTTTGCATAAGAGAGAGCCTTCAGGTGTAATACCTAGTGCTGGGCAGGAAGGGGTTAAAATAAAATCATAGCTTCTGTCAGGTTCTGGGTTGAATTACTTAAATTAGCCAGGCTAACTGAAGGTCCCAAACCCAGGGATGAAGCTAGTGAAAAGATGTTAGTACTGGCAAGGGAGCTCGCAGATGTTGCATCACTGTAGTAAGGGTGAGTATAGTTCTGTATCAACTCTATA
Organism: Staurois parvus; assembly: GCF_062004578.1. Classification (NCBI taxonomy): domain Eukaryota; kingdom Metazoa; phylum Chordata; class Amphibia; order Anura; family Ranidae; genus Staurois; species Staurois parvus. The sequence goes on from NW_028317995.1 coordinate 1,250,162, forward strand.
TGTCAAATTTTGTTAATCTGTTGACATCAATGTCATACATACAGTATCTCAGAGAAGTGAGTACACCCCTCACATTTCTGTAAATATTTTATTCTTTCTTTTCATGTGACAACACTGAAGAAATGACACTTTGCTACAATGTAAAGTAGTGAGTGTACAGCTTGTATAACAGTGTAAATTTGCTGTCCCCTCAAAATAACTCAACACACAGCCATTAATGTCTAAACCGCTGGCAACACAAGTGAGTACACCCCTAAGTGAAAATGTCTAAATTAGGCCCAAAGTGTCAATATTTTGTGTGGCCACCATTATTTTCCAGCACTGCCTTAACTCTCTTGGGCATGGAGTTCACCAGAGCTTCACAGGTTGCCACTGGAGTCCTCTTCCGCTCCTTCATGACGACATCATGGAGCTGGTGGATGTTAGAGACCTTGCGCTTCTCCACCTTCAGTTTGAGGATGCCCCATAGATGCTCAATAGGGTTTATGTCTGGAGACATGCTTGGCCAGTCCATCACCTTTACCCTCAGCTTATTTAGCAAGGCAGTGGTTGTCTTAGAGGTGAGTTTGGGTTCGTTATCATGTTGGAATACTGCCCTGCAGCCCAGTCTCCGAAGGGAGGGGATCATGCTCTGCTTCAGTATGTCACAGTACAGGTTGGCATTCATGGTTCCCTCAATGAACTGTAGCTCCCCTGTGCCGGCAGCACTCATGCAGCCCCAGACCATGACACTCCCACCACCGTGCTTGACTGTAGGCAAGACACACTTGTCTTTGTACTCCTCCCCTGGTTGCCGCCACACACGCTTGACACCATCTGAACCGAATAAGTTTATCTTGGTCTCATCAGACCACAGGACATGGTTCCAGTAATCCATGTCCTTAGTCTGCTTGTCTTCAGCAAACAGTTTGCGGACTTTCTTGTACATCATCTTTAGAAGAGGCTTCCTTCTGGGATGACAGCCATGCAGACCAATTTGATGCAGTGTGCGGCATATGGTCTGAGCACTGACAGGCTGACCCCTCACCCCTTAAATCGCTGCAGCAATGCTGGCAGCACTCATAAATCTATTTCCCAAAAACAACCTCTGGATATGACGCTGAGCACGTGCACTCAACTCCTTTGGTCGACCATGGCAAGGCCTGTTCTGAGTGGAACCTGACCTGTTTAACCATTGTATGGTCTTGGCCACTGTGCTGCAGCTCAGTTTCAGGGTCTTGGCAATCTTCTTATAGCCTAGGCCATCTTTATTTAGAGCAACAATTCTTTTTTTCAGATCCTCAGAGAGTTCTTTGCCGTGAGGTGCCATGTTGAACTTCCAGTGACCAGTATGAGAGAGTGAGAGCGATAACACCAAATTTAACACACCTGCTCCCCATTCACACCTGAGACCTTGTAACACTAACGAGTCACATGACACCGGGGAGGGAAAATGGCTAATTGTGCCCAGTTTGGACATTGTCATTTAGGGGTGTTCTCTCTTTTGTTGCCAGCTGTTTAGACATTAATGGCTGTGTGTTGAGTTATTTTGAGAGGACAGCAAATTTACACTGTTATACAAGCTGTACACTCACTACTTTACATTGTAGCAAAGTGTCATTTCTTCAGTGTTGTCACATGAAAAGATAGAATAAAATATTTACAGAAATGTGAGGGGTGTACTCACTTCTCTGAGATACTGTATATGTGGCATCACAGATGTGAGCTTTCTTATGAGGTACCACACATACCCTATACGTACTGGCATTTGTCTGGGAAGCATACTCCCCGTACGGAGACTGAGCTTTCACTGACCGCTCCGGGTCTTGTATTCCAGATCACTGTGCTGTCACTATGATCAGTCTGTTAAACCCTTTACTTCTTTCTCCTTCAGAGAAGACAGAAATTGGAGCAAAAATAAAATAGCTAGATCAGGGCTTGACCTAGGTTAGTACTATTGTGTTTTGGACCTACTACACGTACAAATGACACACACACAGTACCGGTGTATAAGTCGGGAGTAAGAGAATTTATCTTATATTTTATTGGTGGTGGGTAATGGCCCACAGAGATAAATATACAGATAAATTGGGGGATATATATATTGCCAAAAGTATTGGGACACCCCTCCAAATCATTGGGTTCAGGTGTTTCAATCACCTCCATGGTCACAGGTGTATAAAATCAAGCACCTAGGCATGCAGACTGCTTCTACAAACATATGTGAAAGAATGGGTCGCTGTCAGGAGCTCAGTGAATTCAAGCATGGTACCGTGATAGGTTGCTACCTGTACAATAAGTCCATCCGTGAAATTTCCTTGCTACTAAATATTCCATGGTCAACTGTTAGTGGTAATAAAACAAAGTGGAAGCAACTGGGAACAACAACAGCAACTCAGCCACGATGTGGTAGGCCACATAAAATGACAGAACGGGGTCAGCACATGCTGAAGTGCACAGTGCCCAGAAGTCACCAATTGTCTGCAGAGTCAATAGCTAAAGACCTCTAAACTTCATGTGGCCCTCAGATTAGCACAACAACAATGTGTAGAGAGCTTCATGGAATGGGTTTCCATGGCCGAGCAGCTGCATCCAAGCCATACATCAGCAAGTGCAATACAAAGCGTCGGATGCAATGGTGTAAAGCACGCTGCCACTGGACTCTAGAGCAGTGGAGACATGTTCTCTGGAGTGACAAATCACGTTTCTTTGGCAATCTGATGGATGTGTCTGGGTTGGCGGTTGGCATTAGAACAAGTACTTGCCTGACTGCATTGTGCCAAGTGTAATGTTTGGTGGAGGAGAATTATGGTGTGGGGTTGTTTTTCAGGGGTTGGGCTTGGCCCCTTAGTTCCAGTGAAGGGAACACATAAGGCATCAGCATACTAAGACATTTTGGACTATTTCATGCTCCCAACTTTGTGGGAACAGTTTGGGGATGGCCCCTTCCTTTTCCAACATGACTGGGCACCAGTGTACAAAGCAAGGTCCATAAAGACATGGATGAGCGAGTTTGGGGTGGAGGAACTTGACTGGCCTGCACAGAGTCCTGACCTCAACCTGATAGAACACCTTGAGCTGGTACAAATAATTAATATTTTCACTTAAACCACTAGGTGGCTCACCCGCCTGTTGCTGAAAGAATATTCACAGCTCAGTACATGTGCTTTCTTGTGCTGTTCAATACCAGTGCTTGCACATTGATCCACTTGCTTGGTTAAAGAATTGCTTCAATATTCTGATGCAATCTGGTAAATTCTTTCAGTCCCCCGTGATCAATTTAGATCATATCAAAAATCAATTGTATGCTGTTTGGAACATATGGCTGTATAACATTAGGTTATATTTGTACTAGACACTGGTGGTTCTGCATGTGCATCTGGCGGATGGGGCATAAAGCAGTGATCTGCCTGGTTCCAACACTATCCTGAAATGAATAATAATCCCCTTATTATTTGTGGATGTGTGATGGAATAAGAAATACGAATGCCTTCACTTCTAGAAAGGCGTTACTGTGAGACACACTGGTTCAATTGGAGGATGTTTTTTTTTTTTTAAAGTTTTTTTTTTGTTTAGAAAGTCAGAGCTAGGAGTTACAATAGTATCAGAAAACAGCATATTAAGGCTCCATTCACACTTGTGCGACTTCAAAACCGTGTAATTTTCATTGCAACTTTACAGTGCGACATTGACATGGCTTAGGATGAGTGTGACTTTGGCTTTGAGTAAGGATGGTTGATTGTGCTCAACAATGTCGCTCAGAAATTGCATGTATATCAGGTGTGACTTTCATGTGATTTTGGAGGATATACATTGAAGTCTATGGCCCTGGTGTGGCTAGGCTGTAACAGTTGGTATCACCAAGACATACAGCTCAAAAAGAACAACCATAAAACAACTAGCAGTGAAAATGACCATTCTAGAATAGCCAAAGATATCCAAGTTCTAAGTATAAATCAACTGTTATGTTATGAGTTATGTCAAAATATAATTTTCACAGCCCTGTACGGTTTTACATTTTGCTTCTTTAGCAATGGCCTGTCTACTTTTAAGCTATACCATAAGAATATGCTATAATCGGTGCAATGATCAACTATGTCAGTTATCTAATTCTGCCAGAACACACCAGAGTCTTAGCACCCTCCCATTGTATAAATTCCTTTCCCTAAATCCAAAGAGATATATTCAGTAAAGTTGAGTGGTTTAGTTTGTGGGAGCAGTAGTTTACCTTTTGATGGATGGTGCTGGTAAAGTGCACCTGTACCTTGGTCTAGGCAGAACAACAGATTCACTTTATGGTGGAGATTATCAAATTATCTCTTCCTGGAAGAGATGGATTAGGGCAGCATGGGGCAGTTGGTTCAACCCCCCAACCCTTCGGGTGACATTACTAAGGATTGCAATAAACACTGAGTAGTCCCCTTCCCCCCCCCCCCTCCCCATTTGTCTTGTGTGTACAGGCATGACCCATCAGAAACCGCCTGCCTTCAAATGCATCCTCCCTTATAAAGTTAAAGAGTTACAGGCAGGCACAGAGATAGTTTAAATCATCTCCTGGTATACAGCACACACATGAATATTTTAGCTGGGTCCTCTGGCCAGCACCTAGACTGCTGTCTGTTGCTTTGTGGATGATCCAATTTTGTTTCTTAGTGGGGATACCCTAGGGCCCCTTTCGCACCAACCCTCCCTGTGACCTCAGTCTTAACACCAACCTACCCTAGGTAAATGTAACTCCTTGATTTCATACTCCTCTTCCCTGCATTGTAATTCTCCGTGCCCAAGTCCAACCCTTTCTTTACCATAAGATATGGTACATCTTTTCAATAGGATGTGTGTAACTCTCTACTAACCACCTTGGACTCAATTCTAAAAACATATTTAGCTCAGGTCTGTACATACTGTGTACAGTAGTATGCCTCTTAGCCCTGATCTGAACCTACATTTTGCCACCAGACCTAACTGTGTGCCCACTTGAAAAAGTATTTTCTGGGCATTCCAGAATGTACTTTTTATACACCCTTTATAGGTCCGGCAAACCTTGGTTTCAGATTTGTTAGTTCTATGGACTTCACTATATCAAAAGCTACAGAATCTCCTTCTACTCCTAACCATCTCATGACCTTTTTTATTTCCAGAATGTTTTGATGCTGTTTAAAGCAAAATCCTTTCCATCACTTTGTCCTCTCTGTTAGACAATGAGGAAAACGGTGCAGCTCCACTGCATTAAAGAAGCCAGAGTTTCTACATATTATTCATAGAACTTCCCATAAAGGGGTTCCTTTCATCTGTCTGATTTGAAAGCCCTCATTGTTTCTCTACCCCAGGAGTTCTTCAGTTGACAGCATAGACCGCATATACAAATCTGACAGAGGTTCTAACCCCTTCTAAATCTAATGCTATCTAAAACAAGGGACACACTTTTAGCATACTTTTACTGGGCTTCTTCAACAGTGTATTCTGCAATGTGACCAGATTCTATGCTGCATTTATATTGCTGTAAACAAGCTGTTCCTGGCCATCATTGGAAAGTGGCTTTTGGAGACATGGGGACCGTTATTTGCACAGAATGAGTAGCCTGTACTGGGAGGAAAATGGGAGCAGATTTTCCAAAGCAAAGCAGGAAGTGCTTAGAGCCAGGAGGCTGCAGTCATTATTGCTGGAAACAGGAATATTTTCAGGGGCTTTTTGTACAAGATCATAATGTATTATTTGTAGTAATGATACAGTTATGCTTAATAGACCTTACGCAGTCTGTTTAGAAATATAAGATGCTTACTTACATCCTCCCATCTGAAGAAAATTCTAACAGTATCACAGTGTTTGCCTTCCAGGGTAAGCACTACCAGTTTTACACTCTACAGTTTGGCCTGTTTTCAGTGCTTTGAGAATTTGCCAGTTACAGTCTGCAGGGTGTGACAACGGTTACATGGCATTGCAGTAATTCTATACCTGGATCACCTCCTTCTTAAAGATTTTTACTACCCTTGGCAGAGGCTCATCTTCATTTGGCTCTGTTTGTCAAAAGCATAGTTGCTTGCTTTATCTAGACAAATCCTTACCCACTACAAGCACACCCTTAGGTTTGTTTCATTTTTTACCCATCAAATAGTGTCTTGCTATAGAAGAGGTGTATAACCCTTTGCATTTCTTGACTTCCTTTCAGTTACATTTTGTATTTCCAATACAGAATTGTATGTGCAACATTGGCACAGTGGTCTTGGAAGAAAACTCATATATTCTCTCTCATCTTTGTCCCTTACAGTGGAACCTTGTTTCTCTTTATTGTAGACATCTCTGGCTCTTGAGGGATGGTCTTTTGCCATCCTTTACTGGGAAATTAGTGTAGATGCCAGTCTCCTGAAAAGAAGTATAGCCTGGTACCTATACCAGAAAAAAGTCTGGTACCAATAATGAGAAACTGAATAAGTATAGTATAGTTTTTTTTGGCTAATATAGGTAATAGCGTGCATTTTATGTTTGTACATAGGCATGACTTTTTCTTTACTTTGAAACTTGCTGTATGGTTTTACTAACTACAAAACAAGTCATTACAATTCTTCTGAACCAAATATTTCTTTCATAGATGGACGTCTAGCCCCACTGTGGAAAGGCCAGATCAGGAGACTAGAGGAAAACAAGGCTTTGGCTGTAAGTGTGTTACAGACTGATATGAGATGCTCACAGTTTTGGCATTGCTAAAGCTTCAAACTCTCTACAGCAGTGCTAAAGAAACTTCCAATTGCATAAATGCTAGATCCACTTGAAGTTTTGGATGCACTGATGTCATTCTTTCTGCAGAACGTTGTGCTAATAAAATATTATTTCTTTAGTGATGTTGCCCCGCAAGTAGACACACAAATGGTTTTATGTCTACTCTATAGATTGTAACAGCTTGTCCGAAGGCCGGTAAAATATTTCCCCCATATGTTAATTGGTACAAGCTACATAATTCTATGCATGTTTTTTTTTCTAATTGCTGACATTTATGATAGTATGTCATGCAATACTGTATTCATTTATGTGTCAATGCGCTCTTCCATTGGTTTTGGTGAAATCATTCTTTCTGTTTCAGTAGATTTTTTATTAGAGGTTTAAAAGTCATCTTGTATAACACAAAAATATAAGAATACAATGCCAGGGGTGAGTTTAACATCCGTATATGTGTGTTACAGTGCGCAACAATTGCAAATGCGGTAAGTGATTGGTGTTGTGTGGACTGAGAGGTTAGAACTTGACCAGGCAATAAGTATGTCTGGAGATTTTTTTCATAGCCATCAAATCTAAGGCATGAAGGGGATCTATCAAAATCCTAAGGGTTTCCAAGAGAACTAACTAAATAAGAAAAGGCTGTGCTTGGTGCTTAACATAAAATATCAAGTTTTCACAGCTGCACTCAGAAGCACAAAAATACAAAATGCTCAATATATGGATCCCAATACAGTTGCGCTGTGTAAAAGGATAGAATGAAGTGATTCAAGTGAGTTAGACAATGTTCAAAGATATTCACAATAAAATAACATCCATCAAAAGTGCTATGTGAATACAGCGCTGAGCAAACCCTTTGGCGCTATATAAACTCGTAGTAATAATAATAATAATAATAATACCTATAAGTGGGGGGGGGGGGAAACTCACATCAAGTGTCAGAGCGAATAAATAAATACTATAGTGTTCATCAAATCCTTCATAAAGCCTAGCAATGTTTAACCAGTTAGCTCATCACCTCAAATACACACAGCCTCTTGCCAAAGTTTCAGACCTCAAATTATAGGAGGTCTAACATAGCGTGAAGCTGCTTGGGTCATGAATCCTCCAACACAGGAACACAAGTGGCACCTCTGGAACTTTATTGTGATCTCCCTCCCCTCCTCTGCAGTTAAGCTTGGCAAGAAAAGATAAGCCTCCAATGGTGTAGTACTGTTAAATGTTTATTAAATATCGGCCAGAATAACTACTTGCAAACATCTTCGAATAAACACATGAAACAATACAAACTCCACTGGTGCCAGCTCCAGGCAAGCGTAGGTGACAGCACAAGCTCTGCCCCACCCCGGCATACCTTTCGTCCAAACAGAGGTTGTACAGGGGATCAGCGTGGGATCAGGAGATGAAATGAGGACCATGGTGACTATACTCTTATCACAACAGAGTTTTATGAATGAATTTGTTTACATACACAAATCTAATAATAAAAAAAAGTTAGAATTATTTATTTTAAATATTATTTTATATCTTCCATTTTGTACATATTTTTGATGCATTTTATTATTCGATATTTTACACAAAACAAAAGAAAACCTCTTTTTTTGGCAATGCTCTACTTAGCCCTGTTGCTGTTCCATACAGATACTGCTCCAGCATCCTTCATGACTTATCTTCCAGGGTGAATGATGGCCAGCATAATATAAACCCATTTCCTGTGGGCCCACACTGTCATGGACACACCCCTTGGGGGTTTGGCTGAAAATTTACAACAAAGCTTCAGACGTGACAGAGGCACACTCGGGGCCCTTGATATTTATCTAAGTTGACCACCTCTGGTTTAGAGATATCCGCTGTGTATGGCAACTGCAACACCCTTATCTCTGAATTTACAATGGAGGAAAACATAATCCCATTTTACTTTTTCTTCAAACTTCAATGTCCCAAACGGATTCTTTGCAATAAAACAAAAAAAGAAAGCGCCAATCAACAATATCAATCCTTCTCCAGCAGCAAACCTTTAACCCAAAATATTGGTAAAATATAGAAAATCAGCAATTGGAATGCGCTAAATATATCAAAATTAATATCACAAATATGTGTATAAAAGTCCCAACATTATAAATACAAAAAACTTTTCAGTGAAAATAATCCATAAATTTCGTGTATATAAGTGTATAGAAGAAATGTCCAACATGCCAAAACAGAAAATTTTCTTCTTTAAACATGTAATTCCACCGTGCTTTATCCACCACCAAATGAATGGAATAAACTCACCAGAGCTCAATGCTGATTAGATTATAAATCAGCACAAGCGCGTTTGCTCTGGGAGCGATGAATAAGTAGATCATGAAGCAGCACTCTATAGTATAGACACTTCCAGATAGCAGGAGCAATACTCTGCAGTGATTTTGAGGTATAGCCAAGACTCCTTATAAAACGATCATCCTCCAAATGTATAGTAACATCACTCAAAAATAAAGAAAAGGCATGATGGTGCAGCAAGTAAGAACCATTAAAACTTTTATTTCAATTGCATCCTACTCACAAAATAAAGTGTCCACCTGACACTGGTATAGCAAGCGATCAGATATACGGAATGGACGAGCCCCGTTCACCGCGGACACCTCGCCGACAGCTCCAGGGAACGTCCTGACGTCATCCAATAAGCTCCGCCCTACGCGTTTCGTCACTCTGACGTCCTCACGGAGCGGCATTGATGACGAAACGCGTAGGGCGGAGCTTATTGGATGACGTCAGGACGTACCCTGGAGCTGTCGGCGAGGTGTCCGCGGTGAACGGGGCTCGTCCATTCCGTATATCTGATCGCTTGCTATACCAGTGTCAGGTGGACACTTTATTTTGTGAGTAGGATGCAATTGAAATAAAAGTTTTAATGGTTCTTACTTGCTGCACCATCATGCCTTTTCTTTATTTTTGAGTGATGTTACTATACATTTGGAGGATGATCGTTTTATAAGGAGTCTTGGCTATACCTCAAAATCACTGCAGAGTATTGCTCCTGCTATCTGGAAGTGTCTATACTATAGAGTGCTGCTTCATGATCTACTTATTCATCGCTCCCAGAGCAAACGCGCTTGTGCTGATTTATAATCTAATCAGCATTGAGCTCTGGTGAGTTTATTCCATTCATTTGGTGGTGGATAAAGCACGGTGGAATTACATGTTTAAAGAAGAAAATTTTCTGTTTTGGGGTGTTGGACATTTCTTCTATACACTTATATACACGAAATTTATGGATTATTTTCACTGAAAAGTTTTTTGTATTTATAATGTTGGGACTTTTATACACATTTGTGATATTAATTTTGATATATTTAGCGCATTCCAATTGCTGATTTTCTGGATTCTTTGCAATGTTTCACTTTTTTCTTTTTTTTTTTTACATAAGCTAAAAATGCACTTGAAGGATGCAACACTAAACCCTGGTGTACATGCTGATTGTACAATGTCAACAAGGATCTTTACTGAAATCCTAAATCACTAATGGCTGACAGGACAGGCAAGATAAGAGGCTGCAGACATTTGCTATGTTCCTTGGTTAGAAAAAAAAAGCAGAAGTTAGAAAATAAATTTAGCTGCTTTATGGTGTTTTCCACTATGTGCCAATCTAATTTTTTTTTTTTCTGTTGTAAAATGTTTCAATACAAACAAATCATTGTAGATATCGATATGGCATTGGTAACTACACTGTGTGCACAATTATTAGGCACGTTGTATTTTTGAGGATTAATTTCATTATTGAGCTACAGTGCTCTCGATCAATCCAAAAAATTAATAAATCTCAAACCTGAATATTTAAGAATATAAAAGTGAGGTTTTGGCTTTCTTAGGAGAATTATTAATAAACAGAAAATGCTATATAAAAACTGAACCCCCAGCAATGACTTTATAAGTGAAGTCCAGACCCTATGGGGTTTATTTACTAAAGCTGGAGAGTCCAAAATCAGACTCCCTTCTGCATAGAAACCAATCAGCTTCCAGGTTTCATTGCCAAAGCTTCATTGAACAAGCTGAGCTTAGAAGCTGATTGGTTTCTATGCAGAAGGGAGTCTGATTTTGGACTCTCCAGCTTTAGTAAATAAACCCCTATAAGTCCACAAAATAAATCAAATTCTTCTCATGTGATAGCAGTGACAAAATAAGTGTCCAAAAAGTATATAATCCTTCCAATGCTTTCCACGATAATATTCCCTCAAAAAAAAAAAAAAAAGAAATATCACATAGTGTATTATCTTTTAAATAACATAAAATATAGTGACATCACTCAAGTGAATAACCAATCAAACTGATAATCAGTGTAAAAAGTGAAAAACTGTAAATCCAAACAGTGAAGCAACACTGTGTATGTGAATCACTCTTCAGTGCTCCTACTTAAACCAACACTGTGACACTTCCAAATTGCAGTAAGGAATGCATACCCTTACCAATATTCCAAAAAACAGACGCTTTTAATATCATACAATAACTGGTGGAAGACGGCCCTCCTGTAGATCTCCACCAGGTTTACTCTGTCTTCACGGCACTATCAGGGTCCATTAGCCATGATAATCCATATATCCCCATATACCATGCTCCATATAAATGTAAACATATGAGGGACAGAATAGTGTGATACCGCCAAGATATACCAATATAAATGAACTTTAATCAGAATGCTCACATTTTATAAACTTCAAAACCGCTTATAATACCATGCAGTAGCCTTCTGCATGGTTTATATACCAATACCATGTCTCTGAACACTTTGTACGTCTGGGCATTCCAGGTAGGCTGCAGTTCTGGAAAATGACAGCACTGGAGGATAATGGGTTCCTGGTAGCTTCACGTTTGATTCTTCTCCAATCTTTGGCAGTTAATATGCGTCTTTTTTTTTTTTTTCTCCGTACATTCTTGCGAACCTGACTATTGGTAACAAAACGTTTGATGGCTCTGTGATTATGCCCCAATATCTTAGCAGTCTCAAGAGTGCTGCATCTCTCTGAAAGACGTTTTACAATGACTGACTTTTATAGTCAGTTAAATTACTCTTTTGGCTCATTCTGCCTGAGGAAAATAATCTGCCTAATAAGTATGCACACCTTGATATAGGGTGTTGATCTCCTTAGGCCGCACCCTCCCTCATTACACAAATACACATCACCTGATATGCTTAAATCCAATAAGCATTCACGTTTATACTACTTGGAGTTGGACAACATGCATAAAAATGATGACTTGATCAAAATACTCGCTTGCCTAATTACATTACATTACATTACATTACATTGAGTTTATATAGCGCCAAAGGGTTTGCTCAGCGCTGTACAATAGAGGGGGGGACAATACATGAAACATTACAGCAACTACAAACGGCACACGAGGGGTTATAGGGCCCTACTCTTTCGAGCTTACAATCTAGGAGGGAGGGGGTAGTGGTACAGGAGGAAGTGGCTGTGGGGGATGGAGTGGTAGGAGGAATGAAGGAGAGCAGCAGTTAGGTGAGGGTGGGGTAGGCTTCCCTGAAGAGGTGGGTTTTCAGGGAGCGCCTGAAGGTGAGGAGGGAAGGTGACAGTCTGATGGATTGGGGTAGTGAGTTCCAGAGGATGGGGGAGGACCTGGAGAAGTCTTGCAGACGTGCGTGTGAGGAGGAGACCAGGGAGCAAGATAGAAGGAGGTCCTGTGAAGAGCGAAGGGTACGGGTAGGGTGGTACTTGGGAATCAGGTCGGTGAGGTAGTTAGGGGCAGTGTTGTGAATGGCTTTGTAGGTCAGAGTGAGTAGTTTGAATTTGATGCGTTGGGCGATAGGGAGCCAGTGGAGGGAGAGGCAGAGGGGGGTGGCAGACGTGGAGCGGGTGGTGAGGTGGATGAGTCTAGCCGCTGAGTTGAGGATGGTCTGAAGCGGGGAGAGCCTGCACTGGGGTAGGCCGGTGAGGAGGGAATTGCAGTAGTCAAGGCGTGAGATAATCAGGAAGTGTACAAGTAGTTTAGCGGTGTCTGGGGTAAGGAAGGTGCGTATTTTGGCGATATTGCGGAGGTGGAGTCTGCATGTGTTTGTAAGTGATTTGACATGAGGTTGGAAGGAGAGGTTAGAGTCCAGAATGACTCCAAGGACTTTGGCTTGCGGGGCGGGATTGATGGTGTTGATGTTAGTAGTGATGGATAGGATGGGGGGGGGGGGCGCGGGCTGGAGGGAAGACAAGAAGCTCGGTTTTGGAGAGGTTAAGCTAATAATTGTGCACACAGTGTATTTATGTAGCTAGTGCCCAACCTCCCACACTTCGGCACTTACTGTGCAGCCCTCAGGGCCCCTGCAGACAGTGGTCTGTGTTCCTCTTACTCAGTTTATTAATTTTTTTAAATAATGGTTCTAGCGTTTGAAAGGCTTAGTGGGGTTTTTTTTCACACTTTTTTTTTTTGTGCTGTCCATTCCTGTCCTTCACTAAATTCAAATTTCAGCCCTTTGCTGATCAATCGTTAATATGAAGTCTTTAGGTGTAGAGCTGTAAGCCAAACAACCAATCAGAATTAATGTTACTATGATTTCCCTGAAAACCTAATGTTGTGCTGACCTTTTATACATCCCCATTTTCTCTTTGTGTGGCTGTATAAGATATGTTAATATCTGTGAGTAGTTGGTATATTTTTATTATTTATTTTGTTTTCTGGTTTGGTTATACAATATAACTTATCTCCCTCCCCTCATTACAGAGCCGAATTATCTCTCTCAGCAATGAAATAGATGAAGGGATGCAGAACTGGTATCAGAAGCAGGAGGACCTCAAACAACAAAAACTTTTGAAACAGAGGAGCAAACTGAAATCTAAGCAATTATTTAATAAATCACCAAGCTGTAAATAAATAACCTTTAATTTGAATGATTTTGTTTATTCCTCACAACTGTAAGTTAGTCACTTGGTAGTGCTGAAGTTTTGTGTACACAGGTTCTTCTCTATGTTCCTTTGACACCTTCCTGTTGGGTCTTCTGATTCTCTGAATTAGGCCCCTTGAGCCCAGGGATGTCTATCAGCAGTGAACCCAGGATGTACAGGTGCAACATCCAACCCTGCTACGTGCTGCCTGTCAAAGTCTATGGCATGCTATGGCTGGAATGGGCTGAATGCTGTACCATGTGGTAGCAGCGTTTCGGTCCCTGTGCAGTCAAAGATGAATGCACAGAATGCATTCTGTGCATTTGTTCCTGAACACTTTTCAGGAACATTTGTTACCCCCCCCACAGTTTGACAGAAGTACGGGGAGAAGTTCCCTGTACTGTCACTTTTTGAAACTGGCGCAGCCATGTAGGATGTCAGGACTTGAATAAACTACAAGTCCTGACATCCTTTGTGGATGTCGGCTTGTGGTTCTCAATGAACTACCACGGCACTGGTGAGCGCCGTGGTAGTTCATTGAGTCTTCCAGTTAGTGTAAAACTGCCCGTACAAGGTATGAGCACACAAATGACAGTATGCAGGAGACCTGCATGGCACCAGTGATCTGCTAATCACTGGTGCACTGCTTTACAGGCTCCCAAAAAAAATAGTAAATACATGTTACCTGCAAAAACAAATGGGCATTTTATTTTTTTGTTTTGTTTTTGTTTTAAAGTTAATATCCTTTAGCTTCACCTTGTTCAATTAAGCTGTGGCAATGCAGAGCTTCACCAGATTTTGCACTCTCCAGTTTTAGTAAATAATCCCCATAGGGACGTAAACGTGGGTACCACATGTTACAGCGTTCAGCCCCATCCAGCTGTAGCCTTCCATATACTTTAAAAGGCTGCAGGCAGAAGGGCTGGATGCTGCATTAAAGCTCCATAAGGTATGAACTGCTGCTAGACAACCACGCACCTGTCTTATCAAGCTGTGTTGTACTGCTTTCAAGAGCTGCCTTGAACACAACAAGCTGGTTCCTATAGGCTGAACTGAACCCCTGGTGAGTGTAGGAAGAACCTGTGCTGAACAGATATGCTTGTCAGGAACTTTAAGGAGTGCCCCTGTGAACTTCACCCCTTAGTCTTTAAACAGGGTCTCCGCAATTTGATGACTGTACATTCAAGAATAAAATACCTTTACCTTAAAGATCTTTAGATGCATTTGCATTATAATACAGTCTTACACTGGAGAAAATCCTTCTGAGGCAGCTGAAGTACAGATGACACACTTGATGGATACATACTGCACACAACTTTTAGGGGAAGTTTGACTGAGTCAGATTTCCCTCCTGTGATTTGCAGCTGACGCTACAGCAATTCCCTGTTTCCGTGGTGTTGCATATGGATGTGTGTTCAGTGGAATGTGCATATGGACTACATCTGTTTGTGGATTTAAAAGTTAAACATTTTGCTGCACAATTTACATACTATTGGCTCTGTATGCCACCAGAGTAAATTAAAATAAAACAATACAAATTAATTTGAAGTGCAGACTTTCAGCTTTAATTCAGTGGGTTGAACATAAATATCAAGTACCAATTTTAGGAACTGCAACCATTTTTATACACAGTCCCTCCATATATTTGCATTCACTGAAGCGCTGTCCAATCAACTTTGCTGCATTTGGCTGATCTGGGCTGACAGTATATCTCTAAACACTGCAGAATTCATCTGGCTGCTTCTGTCATATCATCAATAAACACCAATGACCCAGTGCCACTGGAAGGCATGCATGCCCATGCCACCACACTGCCTCCACCATGTTTTACAGATGACGTTGTGTGCTTTGGATCATGAGCTGTTCCAAGCTTTTTCCAGACTTTTTTCTTTCCGCCATTCGGGTACAGATTAATCTTAGTTTAATCCGTCCAAAGAATGCTTTTCCAGAACTGATCTGGCTTTTTTATTTTTTTGGCAAAGTCTAATCTGGCTTTTCTATTCTTCAGACTTATGAATGGATTGCACCTTGTGGTGAACCCTCTCTATTTGCTCTCGTGAAGTCTTCTCTTGTTTGTAGACTTTGACAATGATACA
Organism: Staurois parvus; assembly: GCF_062004578.1. Lineage (NCBI taxonomy): Eukaryota > Metazoa > Chordata > Amphibia > Anura > Ranidae > Staurois > Staurois parvus. The sequence goes on from NW_028317995.1 coordinate 1,265,814, forward strand.
CCCACCTCCTGGAGAGTGTCCTTCACTTGTCTGGATGTTGTGAATGGGTTTTTCTTTACCATAGAGAGGATCCTGCGATCATCCACCACTGTTGTCTTCGGTAGATGTCTATGCCTTTTTATGTTGCTGAGCTCACCAGTGCATCCTTCTTTCCTCAGAGTGTACCAAACCCTCAAATTAAACCTGACAGTGTACACTTTCAGCCCATATCCATTATATAACTATAGCTTGAGTATGTTTTGGTAAATACCTGAAAAAATCTAAAATTGTGCCTGTGTCCAAATGTATATGGACCTAACTGTATATGCACTGCTCAAAAAAATTAAAGGAACACTTTTAAAACACATCAGATCTCAATAGGGAAAAATATCATGCTGATATCTATACTGATATGGTCTGGGTAATGTGTTAGGAAAGTAAGGGTGACCCATCGTTTGATGGAAATGAATCTTGTCAACCTACAGAGGACTGAATTTAAAGACACCCCAAAATCAAAGTGAAAAAAGTATGCAGCAGGCTAGTCCATTTTGCTGAAATTTCATTGCAGCAACTCAAAATGGTACTCAGTAGTTTGTATGGCCCCCATGTGCTTGTATGCATGTCTGACAACGTCGGGGCATGCTCCTAATGAGACGACGGATGGTGTCCTGGGGTATCTCCTCCCAGATTTGGACCATGCAGTGAGCTTCTGGAAAGTCTGAGGTCCAACTTGGCAGCGTCGGATGGACCAATACATGATATCCCAGAGGTGTTCTATTGGATTTAGGTCAGGCGAGCTTTGTGGCCATTCAATGGTATCAATTCCTTCATCCTCCAGCAACTGCCTGTATACTCTCACCACATGAGGCCGTGCATTGTCGTGCACCAGGAGGAACCCAGGACCCACTGCACCAGCGTAGGGTCTGACAATGGGTCCAAGGATTTCATCTCAATACCTAATGGCAGTCAGGGTGCCATTGTCTAGCCTGTAGAGGTCTGTGCATCCCTCCATGGATATGCCTCCCCAGACCATCAATGACCCACCACCAAATTGGTCATGCTGAACAATGTTACAGGCCGCATACCATCCTCCAATGGGTTTTCCAGACCATTTCACATCTGTCACATGTGCTCAGGGTGAGCCTGCTCTCATCTGTGAAAAGCACAGGGTGCCAGTGGTGGACCTGCCAGTTCTGGTGTTCAATGGCAAATGCCAATTGAGCTCTTTGGGGCCGGGCAGTGAGCACAGGGTGCACTAGAGGAGGTGGGGCCCTCAGGCCACCATCATGAAGTCTGTTTCTGATTGTTTGTCTCTGGCAGTGCTCATCTGTTCCTCCTTACACAAAAGAGCAAATACCGATCCTGCTGATGGGTTAAAGACCTTCTATGGCCCTGTCCAGCTCTCCTAGAGTAACTGCCTGCCTTTTGGAATCTCCTCGATGCTCTTGAGACTGGGCTGAGAGACACCGCAAGCCTTCTGGCAATGGCACGTATTGATGTGTCATCCTGGACGAGTTGGACTGCTTGCGCAACCTCTGTAGGGTCCAGGTATCACCTCATGCTACCAGTAGTGACACTGAGCATAGCAAATGCAAAATGAAAGCAAAACAGAAAAGCTGAGTAGGGAAAAAAATGTCAGTGCTCTCCACCTGTAAAGCCATTCCTGTTTTGGGGGTCACCTCATTGTTGCCCATCTAGTGCACCTGTTGTTATTTTCATCAACACCAAAGCAGCTGAAACTGAGTACAGAAAACAGTGAATGTGCCAGAAATATAGTATGCGCCTACCTTGCTTTTTGACATGACAATGCAGCATATTTTTTTAGGAATTCCAAATCAAAGATTCCAGAGATTTACTTTTTTTTTTTAATTTTGGCTTGACATACAATTTAAATTCTATCAGTTTGTATGTACATGGTGTTTTTTTTTTCTGAATGTGAGCTGCAGCAGTAATTGTTTGGCTTATCGCAATCTGGTGGCCAAATGCAATATTTTCTGCTAAATCAAACATTTGACCAGTTCAGGAAATAGTCTAATACATTCATTTGTTTGCCCCATTTGGAAACAACAAAGGTACAGGCACTTTTACAGGGTGAACCACTATGCAATTTTTTTTTTTGCAGATTAAGGCTTCATTCACATAGGAGCTGAGGACCGTACAGCAGGAACATGCCTTTTGTTAATGTGGCTGGAGCTGCATGCATGCAGCCTAATGCCCCGTACACACGATAAGATTGTTGGACAAATGATCATCCCTTTTTTTTGTGCATGCTAGTCTCCATATTGAAAATGAAAAGGGTAGTAAACTTCTTAAAATTCACGTACGAAAGAAAACATTTTTGAAAGTGAAGTAATGTATTGTGTTTGTATTGTATTTTTGGACGACTACTGCACTGATTAAACAAAAATTGTACGATCTGGTATCGTACAAGAAACAATTTTGCGCTTGTCCCTTTGGATATTGTCGCATGACTTGTTGTGATCAGTTCTCGAAAGCTGTGTACTAACGATCAGATTATCATATAATTTCTTATCGTGTGTACGGGCCATAAGTTACTGAAGAGGACACGGTGGCTGTTTGGACATAGTCACATGTCCTAATTTGACAGGAGTGCAGCAGAGGGTGCACAGCCCTAAATGCAGACAGTGTACATTCTGGACTGAGCACCAGTCCCTGCACACCTGTCAAATTAGGACATGCAGCTGTGTCTATACAACTGCTGCATCCCCATTCAGTAACATAGGCTGCCTACATGCAACTTCAGCCGCATTAAAAAAAAAAAAAAAGGGTAATTCATGTTGTACAGGCCTCAATGCGCTAATGAATGAAGCCTAAGGAGAACGCTGCGCTGTATACCACCCATATAATCCCAACCAATGATTTGGGACTCACGTGGCTTTTGGCTACTCTGCAGTTTTGGCTATATGGGCAATTATAACTTCTTGTTACAGAAAGATTTGCCGATTGGCAGCCATACTTAAATCAGTAATTAGATGATTGTTAAAGGATAAGTTCACCGTCAGTAACATGTTATATGTTACATCAGTATTTAGGATGTAATATGTTACCAATGCAGCAGCCCTGTTCACCCCAAATCCCCCATTGTGACAGTGGGCAGGGGATCCTCTCCCCTCACCGACTGTCACAATTTAAAAATGCAAGGCTGTGTGGGGCTCTGCAAAAAAATCCCTTTTTTATTTTTAAGTGAACTTAGCCTTTAAAAGAGAAGTATAGCTTTTTTTTACCCCATTAATACTTACCTAGGTGAATGCAGCATAGGCGGGATTCCCCACTGGCTCTAAGTGTGAAAACTCAGCGATCACATGCTGAGTTCTCACAGTTGCTCTAAGCAGAGAGCGGTGATTGACAGTCTGTCTGCTGCCCCCACTGGAGAGCTGGGCTGTGGAAGGGGAGGGATCAGCTGACTCAGCCTCTCAGTGGCTCACTGAGACTGATTCAGGTGCCACTCCAGACTCGGGTGTATCCCTACTTTGAAGTCAGGATTTTTCACCAGCCTGGACTGGCTAAGTGATGTAAGCCAACAGCGGGCTTCAGCCTGCTGTTGGCTGAAAATGGGTCACATGAGTGCAGAACGAACCACACTCCTATGATCCACAGGAGACGTGCAGCCAAAAGAGCTTAGGTTGTATTTCTCCTTTAACTTCTTCCCTAATGCGCTATAGCCGAAAGACTGCTACAGCGCGGTTGTCTAGTTCCTACAGACTCAGCTGATCACGTAATAAAGTAAACGGCCAATCACAGCGGCCTTTTACCACGTGATCAGCTGTGTCCAATGACACAGCAGATCACCAGGTGTATACAGTTGCCAGTTGTCAGCTGCACTTTCCTCAAGCTGTCACAGAGATGATCAGTGCCCATCAGTGCCGCCCACCTGTAGCCAGCAGTGCCTCCTATCAGTGCCCATCAGTGCTGCCTATCCATGCCACCTCATCAGTTCAGCCTATCCGTGCAGCCTCATCAATGCACATCAGTGAAGGAGAAAAATTACCTGCAAAATTTTATAATAGATATTATGCCTTATCATCTTTTTTAAAAAATGTATTAAATAAATGTAGTGCACTCACATAGTATATAGATTAAAATTGCTTTTTATACAATTTTGCATCATCTTTAATATGTTTGCCAGACTCCCATATATTTTGAACAAATTGGCAGCGCAGGAGTCCAACCCCATTTAATTGACAAACGCCCATATACTTGCTGTGTGGTTGCCTTTAAGCATCCTGATGTCAGAGCCCCTCCCCTATGCGTTATGCCACCGGGTCACGTGGCTTCATCAGGGGGAATTCATGTGACCCGGTGGCGTAACACGTACGGGTGGGGCTTTGATGTCACAATGCTTAAAGGCAACCACACAGCAAGTATATGGGAGTGCGGCAAACATATTAAGGATCATGCAAAATTGTATAAAAAGCAATTTTAATCTATATACTATGTGAGTGCACTAATTTATTTAATACATTTTTTTTAAAGAAGATAAGGCACTATATTCTCTTTTTAATTACATGGTATATATACACATGGAGGAAAAAGTTTGAAAGGAGTCAGGAGACCCCCTAGTGCGAAGAGGGATAACTTCATCCATCCATCTGCCTCCAGGAAAAAGGTCTCTAGGAAATGGCAAGACCCTCTGCTGGGAAAAAGGAAAAACTCCATTCATTCATCCACCCATCTGGGATACAAGGATTTATCCATTTGTTCACCTCTGAGCCCAATTAAAGGGTCACAAGCTTGTATGACCTCACTTAACGGTTTGGTCATATACGTCAGGTGAGAGCACAACTGGTGAAGGAGCACATTATATATAAATTGGTGGACTATATTTGTTTTGTAATTTACCATTAGAAGACACCACAATATCACGGATTTTTCAAAGATATGCATGCAGCACTAGCGTGATTGCTATATCACGCCGTGGAAATATGTCAGGACTCAGTCACTTGTTATAATTTTGTTTTAATTTAATTAATTTAATATAATTTTATATATTTATATTTTCATTTAAATGTACTGATAGTGGAGCGCGACACCAGTGGCTTTGATTTGTTTAGATACACTGATATGAGTATGTGTATAGTGTAGGCGACCCAATTTATTTCATTATTTACTTATTTACGTAATAATTTGTATACTAGTTTAATTGATATAATTTATTGCACATATATCAAACACATGGTGATATATAAATAACCTGTTGGATGTTTTATACATACATTCACCTAAAGTATACACCATAGTAGCTCACAAGAATCACATTTATTATAGAAACACTTTTTTTTCCAAATTATTTGCTCTTTTTTTGTTTATAGAGCAAAAAATAAAACTCCCAGGGGCAATTAAATACCACCAAGAAAGCTCTATTTGTGTGAAAAAAATGATAAAATGTCATATTGGTGCAGTGTTGCATGACCACGCAATTGTCATTCAAAGTGCAACAGCACTGAAAGCTGAAAATTGGCCTGGGCAGGAAGGGGGTATAAGTGCCCAGTAGGCAAGTGATTAAGTTATAAAGTAGCTGCTAAGCCTTAGCCTGAATGTGCTCAGAAACACCCCAGTAGGTGTTCAGTATGCTACATGTTACATTTTTTTATGTGTTTATTGCTTGTGCTATATACATTTCTGGACTTATCAACAACAATGTGGTTCATGGCCTGCACAGCTGAGAGCCCCCGCTATGAAGTCACTGGCTTCTCTTATTCAGGAAGCACATAACAGTATATTATGTACTGGCTTTTTATTGAAATGCACTCAGATTTATTCCTGCGTCATTGTTCAGAGTATGAGATGGCAGTATTGAATCACCTCTGCCACTGTTATAAAGATATATGCATCTTTAGTAGACAATATGTACAGAAATAGTGAAAGTATTCTAAGAATATTAAAGTGTATTATGCAGGCTCCTCAACTCCCAACAGATCTGATATTTGGGAACAGTATTGTCCTGGAAATAATGTTCTGAATGAGCAGAGCTGCAACAAAGAGGATCTGTGTGATCATTTTAAACAGGAACAGTAGCATCATTCATTAGCATGCAAGTTTCTGCTATGAGTAGTCTATTACATTTATGGTCATCTAAGGATTGGCGTAGGCCGATGACAAAAAAAATCTTGTACTTCCTTCAGTGGACTAGCCATCTTTTCTGACTAATGTTCGTTTACAGTATTTGGTTTGTCTTCTGCATGATGTCATTTAATGTCCTGTTGACACCTCTGTGCTTTGATGTAGTTTATATGGTCCATGTAGAACAGATAAACCATAATAAAGCCTATATGCCAGAAAGACATGCTTTTAAATCCAAGGCAGAGTGCAAACTTCTAGTGTTTCTCAATTAAAGCTTCACAGTGTGTACTTGGCAGATGTCAAGAAAGAATTTGTGAATGGAGCCTTAAATTCAATCACTAATGTCTCCAATCTGGTATTTTTATTGACAAATCCTATTTACCTGACCCCACAAGATTGATGTCTAGCAGTTGCATTCAGTTTTAAAACCTTTAAAGTATACACATATGTGTACACAAAAAATAAGGTATACAGTGAAGGAAATAAGCAGGGGTGGACTGACAACTCATGGGGCCCCCGGGCAATAGGGGATCATGGGGCCCCTGTGTCCTTGCCCAAACTCAAAAATGCCTATGAAAAAGGTACCAGGGGCATCTCATGGGGCCCCCTACTGACCCCAGGCCCTCGGGCAGTGCCCGAGTTTCCAAATGGTCAGTCCGCCCCTGGAAATAAGTATTTGATCCCCTGCTGATTTTGAATGTTTGCCCACTCACAAAGAAATGATCAGTCTAAAAATCGAATGGCAGGTGTATTGTAACACTGAGAGACAGAATAGCAACAAAAAATTCAAACAAAATGCATGTCTAACAAATTATGCACTGATTTGCATGTTCATGAGAGAAATAAGTATTTGATCCCCTTCACAAAACATGACTTAGTACTTGGTGGCAAATCGCTTGTTGGCAATCACAGAGGTCAGATGTTTCCTGTAGTTGGCCACTAGGTTTGCACACATCTCAGGAGGGATTTTGGCCCACTCCTCTTGGCAGATCCTCTCCAAGTCATTAAGGTTTGGTGGCTGACGTTTGGCAACTCGAACTTTCAGCTCCCTCCACAGATTTTCAATTGGATTAAAGTCTGGAGACTGGCTAGGCCACTCCAGGACCTTAATGTGCTTCTTCTTGAGCCACTCCTTTGTTGCCTTGGCTGTGTGTTTTGGGTCATTGTCATGCTGGAACACCCATCCACGACCCATTTTCAATGCCCTGGCTGAGGGAAGAAGGTTCTCACCCAAGATTTGATGGTACATTGCCCTGTCCATCGTCCCTTTGATGCGGTGCAGTTGTCCTGTCCCTTTAGCAGAAAAACACCACCAAAGCAGAATGTTTCCACCACCACTTTTGACAGTTGGGATGGTGTTCTTGGGGTCATAGGCAGCATTTCTCCTCCTCCAAACACGGCAAGCTGGGTTGATGCCAAAGAGCTCGATTTTGGTCTCATCTGACCACAACACTTTCAGCCAGTCCTCTCTCTCATTCAGATGTTCAGTGGCAAACTTCAGACGGGCCTGGGCATGTGCTTTCTTGAGCAGAGGGACCTTGCGGGCACTGCAGGATTTCAATCCTTGTCGGAGTAGTGTGTTCCCAATTGTTTTCTTGGTGACTGTGGTCCCAGCTGCCTGGAGATCATGGACAAGATCCTCACGTGTAGTTCTTGGATGATTCCTCACTGTTCTCATGATCATTAACACTCCACGAGGTGAGATCTTGCATGGTGCACCAGACCTAGGGAGACTGACTGTTGTTTTGTGTTTCTTCCATTTGCGAATGATTGCACCAACTGTTGTCACCTTCTCACCAAGCTGCTTGGCGATAGTTTTGTAGCCTAGTCCAGCCTTGTGTAGGTCTACAATCTTGTACCTGACATCCTTGGACAGCTCTTTGGTCTTTGCTATGGTGGAGAGTTTGAAATCTGATTGTTTGATTGCTCCCGTGGACAGGTGTCTTTTATACAGGTAACAAAATGAGATTAGCAGCACTCCCTTTAAGAGACTGCTTCTAATCTCAGCTTGCTACCTGTATAAAAGATTCAGAAATCCTGCTGAATAATAGGGGAACAAATACTTATTTCCCACATGAACATGCAAATCAGTGCATAATTTGTTAGACATGCATTTCTTTTGAATTTTTTGTTGCAATTCTGTCTGAACCCCTGCCAACTGTTACTGTACTGCCCTCTGAAAAGCAATCCACCATGGACAACTTTCCAGAGGATGGTAAGCGCTATCGCTTTATTCTTCTCTCAGCCATGTTAAAAGTTTAAAGGGAGCATGTGAGGATAGAAATGGTAGCTTCCTTTGTAGGTATGTTTTAATAGGTGCAGGCAGTAGAGCTGTCATCCCACTAGCCTAGATGGAGTATGCAGGACAGTAAAGGCTTAACTGTTTGCATAATTTTTTTAGGTCACTGACTTGCCACGTTGAGACCAGGATGTTAGTTTAATGGCCCTGGAGCTTGGAGCAGCTCTTTATTGACCTCTCAGGTTCATTCACCTGTCTAAGATCAGATACCAGGAGCCTGTTGTCACTTTTATTAGTCAGAAATGCTTCCTCTGTGCACCCATATTCAGCTAGCTTTACTGTATTACTAAAGACCTGGTTTGCTTTATTTCAGGTATAAGCCCTGCTAACTGCTTCCGTCTCCCAGTCCAATGAGAGTCCTTCTGGATATGGTAGTTGCAGGTAGAAGGACTTAGGAATGTCAGGCCACATGTAACAATGTGAAACTGAGATTTCGAGGGGTGTGCAGAGAAGGATTTATAGCTGGCAGAGGTAAAATTTGGCATCTGTCTGCAGATCACATTTTTAATCCTAAAAGTTTCAAAAGTCTTACAGTTTCAGTTAAAGCCCAAATTCAGCCCTGGATGCAATATTCACCTTCTATCTGGTGCTAATTCATTTATTAGCCCTTTTCTCTTACCTCTGGTGGACGGACAGGGTAGTGAGTGCTATTCTGAACATATTACTTCACCCTGTTAGAGATGTGTGCTGTCAGATTGCATACCAAAAATACATTCAGTCTCTTAGAACTTCCATACCTGTTCTAAGATACCTGTACCTGTTTATCATCAACCTTACATTTAAGGCACCTATAATTCCAAACATATACAGCCATTATTCATGTAATGATTATTTTGCAATTAAGGTACAAAAATTGTATATTTGGACCACAGAAGATTGCTGAGGCCCTAAAAGCATTCGCTCTTTAACTGTGTCATGACAACTTACTGTAAGTAGAAGCATCTTCTTAGTTATTTTCACACCTTTGAAAAGTTTACATGACTACGTTTCCCCAAAATCTGCAGATGTAGTTTGATATCAGTCAAGCATCGTGGAATTTTTCTTCTTAAAAAGGCAATTTCTATTTGGCCGTGAGTAAAAATAACTTCAGAAGTGCAAATTATTATAGTAAGGTTGATCAGTTTGGGGACAGGGATGCTTACGAGACAACAAAAAACACATGAGACTCCTTTTGGATGTTATGAATAAGTGGCAACTGGTCACCAAACTTTTTTTTTTTTATATGTTTTATTGCTTTTCAAAGAACAGTAGAGTACAAACACCTCTTCTTTGCAGGGAGAGTCCCTGGGAACAAACATACATAAACTCACATAGTCATAGAGATTGGCTCATGTGCAATGCGCTGGCATAATGAGTAGGAATAAAGTGCAAAAACCTCTCCAATCCCTATTCCAAAAAGGGGAGAAGATTTGCACACATAAGGTGTGCATACAGGTAGCAGAAGTATAGCGGTTCATAGTTTCATCCACAGTGGGTTAGGCAAGAGTGAGGTCATAATTTGTAATGTACAGCGCTGAGCGAACTATTGGCGCTTTATAAATACTGTATAATAATAATAAGCTGTGGAAGTGTTGTCCAGCCACACCACCAACACATTAGTGAACCTACAGTTAGGTCTATATATATTTGGACACGGGCACAATTTGCATACTTTTGGCTCTGTATGCCACCAGAATAAATTTAAAATGAAACAATCCAAATGAATTTGAAGTGCAGACTTTCATCTTTAATTAAAGGGGTTGAACACAAATATCAAGTACAAATTTTAGGAACTGCAGCCATTTTTACTCTACAATCAGAGGCTCAAATGTAATTGGACAACTGAATATAATCATAAATAAAATGTACATTTTTAATATTTTGTTGAGAATACTTTTCTGGGAATGACTGACATTACCAAAGACTGGGTTTCCTCCTCTCAGATGCTTTGCCAGGCTCTAACTGCAGCTGTCTTCAGTTGTTCTTTGTGGGTCTTTCTGCCTTTAGTTTTGCCTTCAGCAAGTGAAATGCATGCTCAACTGGGTTGAGATCAGATGATTGACTCGGCCATTGCAGAATACTCCACTTCTTTTCCTTCAAAAGCTCCTGGGTTGCTTTTGCAGTGTGTTTTGGATCATTGTCCCTCTGTACTGTGAAGTGCCATCCAATCAACTTTGCTGCATTTGGCTGAATCTGGGCTGACAGGATTTAGAAGTTAAATATGTTGCTGCACTCTTGTACATGACATCAAGATCATGATATATATATATATATATATATATACAGTGGGGATCGAAAGTTTGGGCACCCCAGCTAAAAATTTGTATTAATGTGCATAAAGAAGCCAAGGAAAGATGGAAAAATCTCCAAAAGGCATCAAATTACAGATTAGACATTCTTATAATATGTCAACAAAAGTTAGATTTTATTTCCATCATTTACACTTTCAAAATAACAGAAAACAAAAAAATGGCGTCTGCAAAAGTTTGGGCACCCTGCAGAGTTAATAACTTGTACTGCCCCCTTTGGCAAGTATCACAGCTTGTAAATGCTTTTTGTAGCCAGCCAAGAGTCTTTCAATTCTTGTTTGAGGTATCTTTGCCCATTCTTCCTTACAAAAGTCTTCCAGTTCTTTGAGATTTCTGGGCTGTCTGTCACGCACTGCTCTTTTAAGGTCTATCCATAGATTTTCAATTATGTTGAGGTCAGGAGATTGTGAAGGCCATGGCAAAACCTTCAGTTTACGCCTCTTGATGTAATCCCCCGTGGATTTCGAGGTGTGTTTAGGATCATTATCCATTTGTAGAAGCCATCCTCTCTTTAACTTCAGCTTTTTCACAGATGGCATCAAGTTACCATCCAAAATTTGCTGAAATTTTATTGAATCCATTTTTCCTTCTACTCCTGAGATGTTCCCTGTGCCACTGGCTGCAACACAGCCCCAAAGCATGATTGATCCAACCCCATGCTTAACAGTTGGACAGAGGTTCTTTTCATTAAATTCTGTGCCCCTTCTTCTCCAAACGTACCTTTGCTCATTCCGGCCAGAAAGTTCAATTTTAACCTCATCGGTCCACCAAAATGCATCAGGCTTGTCTATATGTTCATTTGCAAAGTTCAAACGATGATTTTTGTGGTGAGGATGTAGAAGAGGTTTTCTTCTGATGACTCTTCCATGAAGACCATATTTGTACAAGTATCTCTTTATAGTGGAATAGTGTACCACAACTCCAGTGTCTGCCAGATCTTTCTGGAGGGATCGTGCAGTCAAACGTGGGTTTTGAATTGTTTTTCTCACAATCCTGCGAGCTGTTCTGTCTGATATTTTTCTTGGTCTTCCAGATGTTGCTTTAACTTCCACTGTTCCTGATGACTGCCATTTTTTAATTACATTCCGAACAGAGGATATTGACATCTGAAAACGCTTGGCTATCTTCTTATAGCCTTCTCCAGCTTTGTGAGCGTCAACAATTTTCAGTTTCAGTTTTCTAGACAACTGCTTAGAAGAACCCATGGTGCTGATTGTTGGGGCAAGGTCAGATGAGTTTGGGCATTTAAAACCTTTGAGATTGACATAACCTGGTCTTCCCAGACAATGATTGAGAACAATCCATGACACTGGCAGGTCTCAGCTTTGCAAAGGGGGCAGTGCATGCTATAAATTCTGCAGGGTGCCCAAACTTTTGCAGACACCATTTTTTTTGTTTTCTGTTATTTTGAAAGTGTAAATAATGGAAATAAAATCTAACTTTTGTTGACATATTATAAGAATGTCTAATCTGTAATTTGATGCCTTTTGGAGATTTTTCAATCTTTCCTTGGCTTCTTTATGCACATTAATACAAATTTTTAGCTGGGGTGCCCAAACTTTCGATCCCCACTGTATATATATATATATATATATATATATATATATATATATATATATACTGTATATACACACACACATACAGTTAGGTCCATATATATTTGGACTCAGGCTCTGTTTTCATACTTTTGCCTCTGTATGCCACCAGAGCAAATTAAAATTAAATATTCTAAATGAATTTGAAGTGCAGATTTTCATCTTTAATTCAAGGGATTGAACGTAAATCTCAAATAAAAATTTTAGGAACTGCCATCATTTTTATACACGGTCCTTCCATTTTTTACATTTACTGTGATGCGCCGTCCAATCAACTTTGCTTCATTTGGCTGAAACTGGGCTGACAGTATATCTCTAAACACTGCAGAATTCATCCGGCTGCTTCTGTCTTCTGTCACATCATCAATAAACACCAATGACCCAGTGCCACTGGAAGCCATGCATGCCCATGCCATCACACTGCCTCCACCATGTTTTACAGATGACATTGTGTGCTTTGGATCATGAGCTGTTCCAAGCCTTCTCCACACTTTTTTCTTCCCGTCATTCTGGTATAGATTCATCTTAGTTTCATCCGTCCAAAGAATGCTTTTCCAGAACTGATCTGACTTTTTTAGATGTTTTTTGGCAAAGTCTAATCTGGCTTTTCTATTCTTCAGGCTTATGAATGGTTTGCTACTTGTGGTGAGTCCTCTGTATTTGCTCTCATGAAGTCTCCTCTTGATTGTAGACTTTAACAATGATACACCCTCCTCCTGGAGAGTGTCCTTCACTTGTTTGGATGTTGTGAATGGGTTTTTCCATACCATAGAGAGGATCCTGCGATCATCCACCACTGTTGTCCATGCCTTTTTATGTTGCTGAGCTCTCCAGTGCATTCTTCTTTCCTCAGAATGTACCAAATTGTTGATTTGGCCACTCTCTCTAATGGATTTGTTTCATTTTGGAAGCCTTACAATGACATGTTTCACTTGCATGGACAGCTCCTTTGAACACATGATGTAGGTTCACAGCAATAGATTCCAAATGCAAATACCACACTTAGAATCAACTCCAGACCTTTTACCTGATTAATTGATGAAATAACGAAGGAGTAGCCCACACCTGGCCATGAAACAGCTTTTGATTCAATTGTCCAATTACTTTTGGTCCCTTGAAAAAGGGGGGGGGGTGGCTACTCTTAAGAGCTGTAATTCCTAAACCCTTCCTCCAATTTGGATGTACATACCCTCAAATTTAAACCTGACAGTGTGCACTTTCAGCCCATATCTATTATAGAACTATAGCTTGAATGTGTTTTGGTAAATACCTGCAAAAAACTAAAATTGTGCCTGTGTCCAAATATATATGGACCTAACTGTATGAGCATAGACGACCATTAGTGTGCGTGTCTTGGTAAAGTTACAACTTAGAGTTCACTACCTTTTCCAAAGCAGCAGAGATGGGGGGTGGGTTTGTTTTTAGCCATGACATTGCAATGGCTTTACAAATGTAGAAATGCAGTAGGCCAAGTAATGTCCATTCAATCGTGGTTGAGGCTAGACCAAGCATGCAGGTCTTAGGAGGTGTTGAGAGAGTATTATCAGTGATAGTCATAATACAATCAATCACCTCCTGCTTAAAGGATAGGTTCACCCTTTGGACAAAAATAATAAATGCACCTTTTTTGCAGGTAAAAAAAATGTGCATTCATTATTTCTGCCCAAAAGAGCCTGGAAAGCATTGCACCAGCGGTCAGTAGATTGCTGATGCCATGCAGATCTCATGCAGACCCGTCAGTATATCTGCTTGCCGTAAGGGACAGAGCCGCTGATAAGGAGGTACCACCGGTCCTCCAGTACCGGGCCTGGGCCCTATCAGTTCAGCAAGGGGCCCAGGCAGCTGCCAAGTGGCTCTCTCACTCTGCCTTTCTGCTACATTTGCACCCGATCCACAGCCTCCTGTCATTCTCTTGCAGCTTGGCTCAGTGCTCTTATGTTAGCTCTGCTTCCCCCATTCCCTTCTATTTATCTCGGTAAGTTTGTGTGAACCTAGCCTTAGGCTGGCCATACACTATACAATTTTCTGACCAATTTCTGCCCAATTTCCTTTAGATGTACCTTCAATTATGTAGTGCTAGAGCCTGCATAATTGGATACAATTTAAAGTGTTGTTAGACGGAAGAAAACCGGACGTATTTTTTTTTTTTAAAACAAAAAAATCGGTCGTTCAATCAGCCGACATTACCACTATTGGTAAAAAAAAGGTTGGCTGATTTTCGTCCCGTCTACGGCCGGCAATTATATAGAATATATGCAGAAGAAGAAGAAATAGAATATGCAGAAGAAGAAGAAATAGAATATGCAGAAGAAGATAAAGTTGCAACATTGTATCTATTTGTATCCATTTCGGATACAGATGTTTCTATTCGGATACAATTAGATACAATGTTGCTATACTTTTAAATGTCAAATATAATATCAGACTGAATTCTTTTTTTTTCCTCTTCTTCATATTCTATTTCTTCTTTTTCTCTTCTTCTTCATATTCTATTTCTTCTTTTCATTCATATTCAATTTTTTTCCTTTTCTTCTTTTCCTTCTTCTTTCATGTCACTGCTCATGCGCATTTTTAAATATCGGAAAAAGATCGTCAAATTTGTCCATCATTGCCGCGAAAATTGGCAGAACGACTAAATTTGGCTGATTATTTTCCAGCAGGACCGATAATCTAAAAGGTCAAAAATCACAAAAAACAGTCGACCGATTACCGCACTAACGATCCAAAAATCGTCTGATTTTTTTTTTTCGGACGATTTTCGGTTGTTTTTCATTTCATTAGTCCTTCTCTCGTGTACTCCTCCCATCTGATCTATCCTGTCTCACTGTCGATCCTGTTCCTCCAACTGCCCAGCCTGTGTATTAGCCTGTATATTCTTTTCTGCTCTCCCCCCTCCCTGACACAGTCAAAGCCATAGATGTCTTTTATCTTATATAGCAATGTTTATGTAGCTGGGCTTCCCACTCCTTTCTCCTGGATCCCCCTCAGCTCACTGCTACAAATCTCTCATTCCCCTATCCAGTGCAACTATTTTTTTAAGATTTTTTCATTAGTTTTTATTTTTTTTTAATGGATATTTATTAACCACTTGCCCTCCAGAGGATTTACCCCTCTTTCCTGACCAGGCCATTTTTTGCGATACGGCGCTGCGTTACTTTAACTGACAATTGCGTGGTCCTGCAATGCTGCACCCAAATGAAATGTACGTTCTTTTTTTCCCACAAATGGAACTTTCTTTATGTGGTATTTGATCACCCCTGTGTTTTCTATTTTTTGCACTATAAACAAAAAAAGACTGACAATTTTGAAAAAAACAAAATTTTTTACTTTTTGCTATGAAAAATATCCAGTAAAATTTTTTTAAAAAAAATCAAATTTTGTTATAAATTTTGGCCAAAATGTATTCTACTACATGTCTTTTCAAAAAAAAAATCACAATACGTGTAAATTGATTGGTTTGCCTGAAAGTTATAGCGTCTACAAGTGGCGGTATATATACTGGGTTTTTTTTATACTAGTAATGGCGGCGATCAGCGACTTATAGAGAGACTGTGGTGGGCATTCTGACACTGGGGGGTAACTAACTGTCACTGACATCCCCAGTGACACTAATACACTGATCAGTGTTAATAAAAAGCACTGACACTGGGCAGGAAGGGGTTAACTCTGGGGCAATCAAAGGGTTTACTGTGTGTTTTTACTGTGTGCTGTGTTTTACTGTGTAAGCATGCTGCTTTGTACTGCTCTGCTATGCAGAGCAATACAAAGCAGCACGCTGGTGCTGACGGCAGAGATCTGTATTGTTTACATACAGACCTCTCCCCCGTTAGCGTTCGTTGGCTATCGTTGGACACCAGTGGAGAATCTCTAGCCGGGACCCGGTAATCGACAGCTGTAGCTGCCAATGGCGGCGCAGGTAGGGCATGCACCCCCTACACGTAAATACAAAATCACGTATATATACGGTATTTTGCACGGTAGTTCTGCTACAGGGAGGTTGGGAAACGCTTAATTATTAATTGGTGGTGGGGGGAGGGGTCCCTGAAACCAATCACCAAACAGTTTCCCCTGCAGCACAGCTGCCTTCTCCTTTCTCTTCTGCCAGCTTTCAGCTGCGGCAGGGGGATGAGTTCTGATCATTCTCCCTGTGCAGAATTCAGCTCCTCCCTCCCACAGCCCAGATTCCCCCCCCCCCCACACACACACATCAGCGGCTTCTTCTCCTCTCCCTCCTGCTGGCTGTCAGCTGCTGCAAGCACACCGGGATCATTTCAGGATGGGGGGGTGGTAAATATGTCATATTTGCCAACCCCTTCCTTTTCTCTTTCCTCCATGAACATAGTGAGTGATCGGTACCGATCACAAGCCATGTTCATTCATAACTGAAGCATAGTAAACTGTGTTTACTATTCTTCAGTTTGTGAATGAACAGACAACCTCGGTACAGAGCACTTGCAGTTCATTCATATGCCCAACAGGGTTGTTAAAAACATGTTTAAAAGTAGTAGTTAATAAAAATAATTGTAAAAATAAATTAAATAAATAAAAAGTGACTTTTTCATGTGGATGGAGCCACATGTTACTCTATAGGGACACAGCAGTTGTTATGAACACAGCTGCAGGTTTTAATCTGACAGGTGTGCAGGTGTGGGTGAGTTGCCCCAAATGCCCACTGTTCATGTTTGGGACCATACACCTGCACCCACACACCTTTAAATTTAGGACCTGCAGATGTGTTCATACAGCCACTGTGTTCCATAGTGTAACATAGGCTTCCTGCACACAGTTACAGGTGACCCCATCCTCATGTGATATCCACTGATTCATACTGTACAAGCCACATGGCCCATGTGAATGAGCCTCAACACCTCATTTACACACAGGACTTATTACTTTAATGCAGTTTTATATTTTGGATTTAGCAGAAATTTTTTATGGTATGTTGTGTTTGTGTCAGCTAATGATTTTAGTGTAGTTTTAGCAAAATATTACATTGATATTTTCTATGGGGGGGCGGCCTGTCAGGTAGGCTTTGCGGGGTCCTGCGATTTCTATCAGCAGCCCTGGTAAGGGATGTACGGTTAAGCAGATATAATGATAGGAAGCGTCAATGAACTACCACGGTTCTTCACAGCGCCATGGTACTTCATTGAAAACGTTAAGGCTGTCGGGACTTGTAGGCACTCATTCACAGAACACTGTGAATGAGTGACACAGCCATGTGGGTGGAGCCCCGCATGGCCACGCGGTTTTAAAATCTGACACCACACGGGAACTTCTCCTCGTACTATTTGTTAGAGGAAGGGGGGGCGGTGGGCACGGCTGCAGCTATGGGAACATTTTACATGTTCCACCCTAAAAACAGGTGGAACATGTAACATGTTTCAAAGGTGAACCTATCCTTTAAAGTTTGCAATCTTAGGGTAAGTCAAAAGGATGTGGATCAAATCTTGATCCACTTGACGGCAGTGCCAGCAAGTAGATCGAACTATAGGGTTCAGCTTGTTGAGTCTATGAGGCATGCAGTATGCTCTATGAAGGAGCTTGCATTGCTCTCCTAAAACTCACAAACGACTTATTAACCGCTAAACCAATGGTCACTATTCCGTACTCTTGCTCTTGGACCTCTCCTCTGCCTTTGACACAGTTGACCACCCCCTCCTCCTCAAAAAACTCTATTTACTGGGTCTCCGTGACTATACTCTCCGTTGGTTTGAATCTTACCTATCTCACCGCACCTTCAGTGTCACTTATAATTCTACTTCCTCCTCTCCTCTTTCTCTTACTGTCGGGGTCCCCCAAGGTTCTGTCCTTGGACCTCTCCTATTCTCGATCTACACTTCTTGCTTGGGTCAGTCTATCCTGCTTCTACCTAGTAAACCACCATTTATTTCCTCCATCAGCTCGTCCCCCCACAGCTATCACCTTTTGTATCACTCAACCCTCCTGGATTGTCAGCTCACAGGATCAGGGCCCTCTGTTTCCTCTTGTACCAAATTGTATTGTAACTGTAATATCTACCTTCATTTTGTAAAGCACTGCACAAACTGTTGGCGCTATATAAATCCTGTATAATAATAAATATAATAATAAGAATATAATATTTTTTCACTAAGAGTTGACACCGAACTTACTGTTCAGTCTGATTACATTCTTTGGCATTCGAAGCCCTGCCAAAAAGGTTTGGGTTAGGATAAAAATAACCATTGACCATTTGGCCTCCAGAAGGTTTTATCCCCTTCATGACCAGGGCATTTTTTTTTTTACATTCAGCACTGTGCTACTTTACTGGCAATTGCTCGGTCATGCAACACTGTACCCATGTTTATCTTTTTCTGTTTTGCACACAAATAGAGCTTTCTTTTGGTGGTATTTAATCACCACTGGGTTTTTTTAAATTTTTTTGCTATGCAAAGAACAAAAAAATGAACATTTTGCAAAAAAAAACATTTTCTTCGTTTCTGTTAGACAACTTTGCAAACTATCTTTCTTCATAAATTTACACCAAAATTTATTCTGCTACATCTCTTTGGTAAAAAAATAACCTAAATCAGTATATATTATTTAGTCTGTGTGAAAGTCATAGAGTATACAAATTTTGGTATATATATTTGAAAATCGGTCAATCCTGATGTAGTGCCTATTTCATTTTTGAGGTCCTAAAATGCGAGAACAAATATCCCCTAAATGACCCCTTTTTGGACAGTCCAAGGTATTTAGTAAGAGGCATGGTGAGTTTTTTTTAAGTTGTAATTTTTGAGTGAATTTAATAAAATGTGTTTTTATTTTCATACTGTAACCAGTGCAAACATTGTCATCATATAAATGGTGTGGGGATACTGACTTGTGACGTATGTAAAAAAAAACAAAACATAAAAAAATATATTTTCTATTCAATTTTTACAACATTTTTTTCCTTTCTCTTTTTTACGTTTTTTTTCTTATTTTTTACATAATTTCATCAGAGTATTTCAGTGTCACCATAGTGAAAATGTACTATTTTGGGGGGTGATCAGGGATTTTTTTTATCTACACTGATTGATTGCTTGAGGCAGTGATGATCACTGCTATAAACAATCCTTTTAACTGTAAGGAACACTGTGAGCTGCTGTGTCCGGTGGACACAGTGGTCATGGGATCATGCCCTTGTGCTCCCCAGGGGCTGCGCTAGTGCGCATACCCCATATGAAGTGCAGGTACGTTGCTGTGCCTGTACACGATGCCTACCAGCAGTAAAAGTACTGTGGGCAAGACAGCAAGTGATTAATTAAGTCAGCTCCCTCAACGGAGCCACATCCCTAATATTAATAGATCTATATGAGCAAAACTTTAAGGAGGCAGGACTTTTGTGGCATCACAAAATTATAATTCTACTTCCATATTAACAGTTTGGTTTTATTTGCACAAAATGTAAAAGAACAATGACATAAAAAAGGTCTGAGATAAAATAACAAGAGCAATGTTATAAAGACCCCAAACTTATTGTAACTCTATCACCCACATAACTGGAGCATATATAAGTAACCTGATAAGTAAGATGATTCAGCTCAACCTGGTTCCCGGATTTGAGACAGTCCATTTCTGGAGCTAGAGGGTCAATTTGCTCTAAAATATCCAAACTCAACATGTTAGAAAACATACACTTATCAATTTTGGCATCTGTTAGCTGTGTGTTGTCAGGATCAATCCCTCACCTTAAATACTTTTAAATACCAGGTGTCAGTCCCCCATAGAGGCACAGGTGGAGGGGGAGAAGACGCATTACCCCAACATCAAATCTAGCACACAGGGCATCCCAGGTGTAAGCTTTATCATTGCTTCCCATTGAAGGATACTCATATATGTCTGAATAAGAACATTTAACCATTTAGTGCAAAAGAGTTCTAACCAAAGGCACCCATTATAATGTGGATTTATATGATGTTATAAATATATAAAAAAATAGATGTAAATAATTACGTTACTGTATTAGCTGAGGCCATTTTCATTCCGAAAGAAATCACTTTTATGTGAATAATATTAAAGGCATATAGGCCAAATGCCTCATGATTAACAATTCAAAGCTGAAAGAAGAAAATGTAAGCAAAGTACATACTGTATCTAACGCCGGTATAAATCGCATTGGTATAATTCAAATCAAGCAGCTGGCAAATTAATTAGATAAATTGTGTACAAATTAGTGCAAAAAAAGGTTGCCGTAAGCACATACTGTATACCTTTTCAGGGGGAATGTCTTCTTAATACAATCAGCTGGTTTCATGCCCAGGATACAACCGACAATCCATGGAGGGGGGAGGAGATCTCAATGCTCGTATATATCTACCCCCCCACCTCCAAGAATTGGCCGCACCTGGCCATCATTGGCCAGGACAGTTTGGCAGCGGAATACACAAACATGGCGGCCAAGGACATGCCGTTTATGCAGCAATAACACATGGCACAGGTACATAGATAAGTCCCTGCTGATGTGGTCGTCTCCCCCCCCCCCCAGATAAAAATTGGCGTATGATGGGGCACATCATCACATCGCCCTGCACTTGGAGGAAGTGGGAGTCCAAGTAGAGGTGGACATTAAAATGTAGAACATGCCTGAGAAGACTCAAGATACACTTGTTCAACTGCCAAGTGGATGTATCCTGCTCGCAAAGGAAAGATGCTACCACCTGGAGGTAGCATTCATGCGGCGGAATGCTGGCGTAAAAAGCCTCCACATTAATTGCCACCAAAAGCGATCCCCCAGTGATGGTCAATCTCTCCATTATGTGAAGCAAGTCAGGAGTATCTTTCATATAGGACAGAAGTCATGTAACATGAGGTATTAAGTGAAAGCCAATAAACCGTCTGGCTGGTTCTGGACATCAAAATGATTGGATGCCCAGGGAAAAATTTAACTGTAAGGTAATCAAATGTTCTAATGCTTCATTGTAAGCTGTCGTCGTTTAAAGTCTGAACCCTACTTGCCTCAATGGGGATGTACCAGACCTGCATTTATATTTCGTTTTTTCTTATGATCTCAACTGTTTATCATCTTCCACACCTAAAACAGTTGGTTGAGTTTCATTTAATAACGAGATCGGGTCTTTTAGAGCTTGTAAATCTGCTATAATGTAACTCTTGAACTCATCCATATCTATTATCTTCTGTTGATGTGTTTTTTCTTTATCAAAAATATATTTAAAAGTAAGGGTGAAAAGATACAAATGTTTGATTACTTCAAATGTATCTACAAATTGATCCGGGCAAAAGTTTAAGCCTAAGCTCAATACCTCAATTTCTGAATATCTGAGTATGTGGGATGAAGGATTAACTACATCTAATTGTTTTGACTCAATGGCGTCCGGATAAGAAAGGGGTCCAATGTGCCCTGTGCTCTTGTCGGATGCATCGTGCTTTGGCCTAAAGAACTGGGGTCCTCCTTTGTTCCCCAAGGTTTTTGGCACTGCTCTACTGTCTTTGGCTTCTTGCTGCACTTGTGCGTAAGATGTACCTGATGCTCCACTGACTTCTCCCTGTCCTGAAGATTATGTAGTCTGTGAATCATACCTTGAACTATCTTTTGCACGTTATATGGTTTTTGTGTCTAGTGACCACATCTGTGGTGTGTGCCAGTTTCACTGGAAGTTGACGTTTCCTGGAATAACCCACCACCATGATTATTACGTCCATGCACATTTGTATACTCTTCACCAATATTGCGTGTCGAGTTCTTCACATGCTGCAAAACAGAAGAGGAAGAAGCAGATGAATCAGATTCTATTTCTGTTTCCATTGCTGAATTTTCGTTGTGTGTATGTTTCTTCCTACATTGTCTTCTAGGTAACCTATCTATATCCCAATCATATGCAAAGCCTTCACTGAAGGCCATTAGATCGTGTGATAGTTTACACCACTTACATTCAATCATTTGACTCTTAAAGTGTTACTAACGTCAAATATGTTTTTTAATTAAAATAACAAACATGTTATACTCACCTGCTCTGTGCAGTGCTATTGCACGGAGCGGTCCCATGCTCCTGTTCTCGGGTCCCCCGCTGGTGATCCTGGATCCCCTTCTTCTTTGTGTGTCCCCATAACAAGCCGTTTGCTATGGAGGCACACAGTGTCTGCACGTTCCCGAGCTACGTGTCTATAGAGCCACGCTCCATGGACTTACACAGTGGGACTTAGCCCCCCTTCCTTCTGCTCCTCGAGTGCTGTGTGAAAGGAACAGAGGGGAGAATAGATGCAGCCATGCACAGCGCTGAATTTCTTCTCCCCTCCTTCCCCTTCACACAGGGGTAAAATAAGTATAAAACCTTTTTTTACCTCAACGCAAGCACTGCATTAAGGTAAATAAGTTTTTAGCTTTAGTATCACTTTAAGTTTTGTAGGAATATGCCTGACCTATCAGAACATTATTATATTGTGTATATTCTTGTTTGTGTATATTGTGTTTATTCTAGTTTCCAATTCACGTTCATAGTGTGAAATAAAAAATTTCAATATTGCTTGGGAGTTTTTTTTTAGGATCTCTTCCCACTGTAACTTAAGTTAGGACGAAATTGCTGGTATATTTGGAAAGATTTGTATCCTGAGTCCTCTAGGGCAAATTTGCTCTTTCAAATATTTGTGAAAAAATTGAATGTTCCAGTATAGTTCAGATTTCTTAAAGAGTAATTTCCATAACTTAGATATAAATTTACCCAGGTGTATTTCAGGTTTCACCTTATCTTGATATGCATCCCTCACCTTAAAGTGGAGTTCCAGCTGAAAAAAAAAAAGTTAGCAGCTACAAAAAATGTAGCTGCTGACTTTTAAAATACAGCCACTTACCTGTCCCTCGGTCCAGCGGTGTCCTCACCACCGCTGTTTTCACCAGCCGTCTTCTCTCCCCGGCATCTTTAGTGTGGGCATCCGGCTATGACAGCTTGCAGCTTCACAGCCAGGTTCCCACTGCGCATGCGCGAGAAGCGCTGCGCTTTGTGAATGGTCTGTCGTTATCTGGGACCTGTCACGTGTCCCAGACGACTACAGGGAGGGAGGACAACTTCGGCTTCTGATTACCTAGGTGATCACAGCGGAAGTGGAGCGGGTACCTGTCAAATTCAGGGACAGAGCATTAAAGCAGAACTTCCCCTTTTGGGTGGAACTCCCCTTTAAATTCGTATTGATCCCCTCTGTATTGATCCCCCTCTGTGCCTCAGTGGGGGACTAACACCCTTTGTTATTTACTAGTGTAAGGTGAGGGATTGATTCTGACAACACACAGCTAACGTATGCAAAAAAAATTAAATGTGTATGATTTCTAACATGTTGATTTTGGTTATTTTAGAGCAAACTGACCCTTTTTCGCTCAAATCTGGAAAATGTGTTGAGCTTTAATCATCTATTACAACCACTATAGGACTAAATTGTAATTGTTACAGTAGACGAGTTTCCCCCTAGGTTACTTATGTACAGTATGCTCCAGTTCTGTGGGTAATAGAGTTACAATATGTTTGGGGTCTTAATAACATTGCTCTTGTTGTTTTAGCTCAGAACTTTTTTTATATAATTCTTTTACATTTTGTACTAATTAAGGTATACTTTTTTATGGAAATAAGATGTGGTGTTTCAAAAGTCCTGTCTATTACAATTTTTGTTCATGTAGATCTAAGATAACAATACTGTAAGACCTCCATCACATTTAGCTGCAGACATTGGATTCCAGCGGCAAGAATCCAGTGAATTCTTACAGTTGGAAAGACAGGTGTATGTGAATAGTAGCGGCCACTCGTGTTCACATCAAACAGTTACCTGTGGTGAGGGATGAATGTCCAAGCCTGGACACATCTGACTGCATCCAGGCTTAGACATCTATCCCTAACCGCAAGTAGCCACTTGGTGTGCAGCTACATGTGAACAGTGATGGCTGCTGTCAGCCTGTCTATATGTTGCACATGCTGAGCGGCAGTCGTTATTCGCATACACCTGTAGGTAGGTTGCCTACACTCTGTTAGCTAGACAGTTGGCTGGGAAAGGGGTTAATGGTTTATGCCTCTGTTCCCGAGCTTTATGGGCCCAGCCAACTCGCCCTGTGATAAATACTATATATATAGGGGGGAGGGCTGTGTCCAGGGGCTCTTCCCCAACTCAAGAACAAGATGCTGTGAAGCTGTGGAGCTACATAGGGGGACTGCTGCACCCTGCAGTCTGCTGTAAGATACCGGAGAACTGCCAAGTCATCCGAGTGATGGAAAATGGCAGAGATAGAGTAACACCTTCTTAAGGTATGCCTGGGCCACCTAGTTGAATTAATTAGGGAACATTATGTTGTATTAATCATGTTGGACTCTGTTGCAAAGTCGTTAGTAAAAGTTGCATCAACTGTTCTAAGCCTGGTCTGAAGTTACTGTAAAGGGGTACATGATGGTTCCTGGCGTATAAAAGAGCTTGGATTGGTGAAGCACATATGGGAGATGAAGCAAATCTGTTATAAATGGTTAACTCGGCAGAAGGTGTAGAGGAAGGAGCAGCTGCATTGGGTAAATAAGGACTTGTGTAAACTGAATAAGCAGCCTGTCGTGAAGCGTGATACCTGGATTGGCTGAGGTGTCTGGTAGCGAGGGGGTCGGTGAGCTGACTCCCTCCCCCAGCGATTGATTTCCCAGAGCTTCTGGAACCGAACCTGTGTTATGGAGACAATGGCCTCCCCGCATAGTATGGAAGTAAAGTAGTTAATACGAGCATGTGTGACAGAGGCACACTGGACTGATGGAGCATGCATGGGCTCAGGGGTGTCCCCCCTAATGCAACAACTCACAGACTAGGTCTCCAGTGACATGGGACAGTGCATACACAGGGAAACTCTGTGGATCCTACAGCTACACACAGTGCATGGCTCATCTCTAAGTTGGAGTGTCACCATAAGGTTGATTTCACTTGAACGTGGCCACATCAGGTTCCTGGGCATTGATGAGCACACTCACAGAAACCAAAGGTAACCCATGTGCATGGGTGAGTGACCCCACCCATAACCTGGCTTAGTCAGTGCACACACCCGTCATTCCAGCTGCAAGAATCTTCTTATTGTTGTCACTGAAATCCAGTGTCTGCTGGTAATCACTGTGACGATCGCGACGTCAGATCCCCGCCCTTCTCACCAAACTTGTGACCGAAGGACTAGCCAATCTAAAACCGCAATGTCATGTGCGTAACAATGCCACGCCCAGCTGCACTCTGCACAAAGATTTTCCAGCTCACTGGACCACAATCGATGTGCCGGCAGCCTGGGAGCGATTGTTACTGGGTCAGGTTAATTACGCAATTAACCCTTCACACTGCCAACACCTCCTTTTTGTACAGAGAAAGAGGAAACTTGGCAATATCAGCAATAACACTAGGATGGTTGGATAATCGTCTGTATACCACTGTCACTGCAGGCAGGTTATACAGAGGGTTAAACACACATAGTAGCGCTTTTCAGCGGCAGGAATTCGTAAATTGCATTAAAGAGCTTTAGAAACAGTTCAACACTTTCAGAAAGTATGATTTATAAATTTACAGAGAGCAATATTACAGCAAAGAGATAACAGAAAGGAATTTAGAGGGTTAAAGTACTTGCCAGTCCGCCTTGGTTTAAGCAGCTTCAAGTGTCATAAGGCAAAAGGATCTCTTGTCTCTACTGCTAGTTTCGATGTTAAAAGCAGGAGACTCTGCTTTCTCTCTCACGCCACACAAAGCATAACAGCCTTTTTCTAGAATCTCAGCAGGGTGTTTCCTTACAACAAATACCTAATTGCCTTATTTGGGGAGGGAAGTGTAAGGTGGAGACTTAAGTTATGACCAGATACTCTCGTAGCTGCTATTAAGATTCATAACTTTTCCTAGGCACATGTAACATTCCACCCGCGGGTAGATTAATATGCAGACGCATCTGCGGAACAGTTAGATATGAAATATGGAAATATACACTTGAATGGTTCAAGAGATATACTTTTCTGCTTTTCTATGTATGCCAGCTAAGGAGTGTAACATACCAGGAGAATGGCCTCAAACTGAGTCTTCCGAATATAGGCTCCATGTTTAGGTAATTATGTCCTACGTGAAGATATCAACTTATATGAAAAGTGAGTTTTTAAAAGTAAGTCTGTTTTTACGACTCCTTGGAAGGTCTTTTGAAGTTCAGTGAGGGACTTGGTTTATACTTTTACAATATGCCAGATTGCACAGTTTCTTAGACAGTTAGGCCCCAGCTCCCTTGGGGGTTTTATAGCTCAGAGCTCCCTGCTGTGCTTTGGCTGCCTGTGACCTCTGCCAACACACACCAGCCACGTCACCCCACAGCAAGGGAGGGGGATGAGGAAAGATATAGTTGTATAAGATGGACGATCCTTTGCCAAGATGGAGGTTCGTATCCATCTCTGTGTGCACACTTGCTACAATCACCCCTGTGAAGGAGGCCTATTACTTGTACTAAGATGTTGTGAAGTAAGGTATTTCCTATAGATTTCCTTACATTAGCTATATATCCAAGATATTTTAGAAGCTATGTGCCATAGTTCAGGACGTGTCTTTACTGGCATAAAATAAGTATGGTGTATTTCATGCTCCATCCATAAATCCACAGCTACACCCATGCAAACAAGTTTACACTGATTACTAGTAAGAACATGCTTTCTGGCATTGGATGCCAAAAATAATTGTAACATTTAATGAGCTATTTCAGGCAACAAATGAAATAAGTAAATGGCTAATGCTTTCTGTATGGTAGAGACAACAGGTATGTTTTGGCAAAGTAGAAAATCTTAAAAGCGCTTAGGTAAGTATAATGGTCTATTCACACTAGATGCGGTGACATGCACTGATCAGTACATGCCAGTCCATAAACATTGAAAAATCAATGTATTTTAATAAGAGCAATACACAGCAATGTGTTGTGCTGATGTACGCTGCCCTGCATTGAAAAAATAGAACATGCAATACTTTCAGAGCAATTTATGTAAGCACGTATAAGTGTATCACACATGAATGCAAAGGTCAAAACAGTCAGTTAAAGTTTCCTATAAAGCTTAGTGCACTTGAAAAACTTTGAAAAAAGTAATGTAGCACATTTTAAAATGTAACTCAGCATGCAAATGCATATCAACACGTGCATTGATGTGCCCTTAACCCACAGTTGTCAGTGTTAATAGACTCTTAACCTTCTTTTTGTAGATATTCTCTTGATTACCATGTTATTTTACGTGACACTGTCATTGTAAAGTAAATAAATACTTCAGGTAGGAATATTGGAATAGGACTTTGTGTTTGTAGCCAGGTGCTGGGCTACAGCAATATGGACATGGAGACATCACCCTTTATTCTTCTCTCTTTCTACTGAGATACTGATGTTATGCTGCACCATCCTCCTTCAGCCAGTAGGTAGAGAGCTAAAGCCATGCAAGCCCATAGACAGTGGTGAGAATCCTGGGAGTTGTAGTTTGAGATGGTAGCCATATCATGGCTACACTATAATGGTTACACTAAAGATCCCAATATGCACTGTGCAGTAGGAGGAGTAAAGAGATGAACTTTATTAAGCTCCTTGGGAAAGTTCTCCCTCTTGGCACCAATGGAGTTAGATAGAGAACACATCTGTCTAAATATTTGCCTTCCAGCTGGAGGCCATACCAGTGGAGATCTGAGACTGGGAGGGAGGACACCCAGGGGCAGTGCAGCACTTCCCACACCACACTACTAGGACTGTTGTTAAGTGCACCAACACTCTTAAAGGGCCCCAACAATAGCTGTCAGAAGAACATCTCAAAGGACTGCCCCTCCCATAATAATTATTTTGCAAGCCCCTTTGTACCCCTGCCCCCTTCACTACCCTCCTCTTTGCATGCTAAATTGTGTTATTACCATTGTAATTCTATTTTTATGCTTGCCTAGTTGACAGCCATATTGGGTGACAATACCCCCATGCATCTCCTAAGCAACAGTGCTCTCTGTTGGGTGTCGGAAGGCGTGCAATTATATGCTTTCCCCCACCCGTTTAGATGTGAACCTAGCCTAAAGCTTTGTTACAGCAGTGAGAAGTTAGAAATTATGTATTGTTATTACTGGTGATTCCTTTTCCCCTAATTTCTTGTTCTCTTGCCACAGCGATCACAACTGAATAAAACTCAGTAGAGTCACAGACGGCAAAAAATACCCAACAGACATTTTGAACCTTTTTATGGAACACATATGCTAGTTTTTCACCACCCTAACCATAGCCTGGGGACTTATTAATATTTAAGATGGCTAAATACTACTAGAATTTTTATGTAGTGCTACTCCCATTGGAACTGCAGAAATACTGTCCAGGTCTTCCCACAAGCATTGCCCCACAGCCACACAGGCTCATTCACACATTTCTTCAATGATCAGTCTAGGGGTGGTGTTTTTGTTGTTTTTATTTTTGGAGAACTTGGATAGGGATGAGGAAATAAGTTGGGGTGCTCCAAAAACAAGAACTATGTACAACTTGAGGACTTGGGTATCCTTCAGGACAAGCTATAATAAAGTCTGTACTTTTAACAAACAGTAGACTTCAACTTTAAGGTAGAAGTAGTAGTAGTTAAAGTGTTACTAAACCCTGCATTCACTCTATCTGGTTTCCCACAGTACGCAGAATATGGAAGTTCAATTATTTTAGATATATTAATTATTATATTTTTAAATATAAACTGCTAAATACCTTTTCTCATCAGCAGTTAGAGCAGTCTTGTGACTTCTATCAGTGTCCAGCTGAGCACTGGTTAAAGCTTGTAAGAGGAGTTTTCATTTTGCTATAGGAAGATGCAGAACCCCTGACCCTCTGTTTGGACAGTGCTGATTGGTCCTGTGCTGATCACATGCACTCTCCCAAGAAGAAAAAACTTTTTAGCAATACACACAAAACTGAGCATGTGCACAGTGTCTCCACACGATATGTCTTATCAGGAGAAAAGAGGGGGACACTGGGAGAAGAGGAGGATTAGAGAAGTCAGGATTAAACAGCATTTTTACACAATGCAGAGGATTAGCCCCTTAGGTTTCACAGTGAGTATATTAGCATGCTTTACTGTATATATAGATTGATTTTACTGTTGTGGGTTAACCACTAGGGGACCGCCCACAGTACATATACTGTTACAAGGTGGCCCCTGTGCGCAGGATCACGTATATAAGCGTGATCCTGCATTCCATGGTAGGGGGCACGCGCCCACCCTACCCGCGGCACCGATCACGGCTGAGGGTGTCAATCACTTGATCTTGGCCAGTGATTACCTGCCGGAGCCCGGCGGTTGCTGGCAAACACAGATAGGGAGGAAGGCTGCATTGTTTTCAGTGGAGCTTTCCTCTCTCTCAGCTTTCAGCACACTGTTCCGAGATCACTGGACACAGCCTTCCGGAACAGTGTGTAACAGAGCAGTAAGTCAGTTCCCCCCTGTGTCAGAATGTCCGCCACAGTCCCGCAGTCCTGCCATAAGTCACTGATTGCCGCCATAAGTCGCTGATCGCCACTATTATTAGTATAAAAAAAAATCCAGTATCTATACCGCCATTTGTAAATGCTATAACATGTAAACTAATTAATTTACACGTATTGGGATTTTTTTTTAGCAAAGACATGTCGCAGAATATATTTTGGCTGAAATTTATGACGAAATTTGATTTTTAAATTTTTTTACTGGACATGTTTTATAGCAAAAGGTTTCACATAGGCGTCTTCTAATTGTAACAGTACTCACAGGTAACTTTAGACCTTCTTTGATCTTCCTGGAGCTGATTGTTGGCTGAGTCCTTGCTACTTTGGCTATTCTTCTATCCATTCGAATGGTAGTTTCTTCCACGTCTTTCAAGTTTTGGTTGCCTTTTTAAAGCATTTGCGATCATTTTAACTGAGCAGGCTATCATTTTCTGCACTTCTTTATGTTTTCCCCTCTCCAATCAACTTTTTAATCAAGGTACGCTGTTCTTCTGAACAATGTCTGGAACGACCCATTTTCCTCAGAATTTCAGAGAGAAATGCACTGTAACCAGCATGTACAACATTTGCTGCCTTCCTTCCTTAAATAAGGGCAATAATTGCCACCTGTTTTTCAAAGAATGAATGACCTCACTAATAGAACTCCACACTGCTATTATTTTGAACATGCCCCTTTCAATTAGTGATTCAATTACACAGAATCAGCAGCATGCATGTCATGACTGTTGGGTCTGTTGGATTTCTATTACTCTACTACACCTGTTAATAAATTATTTGCCATGTAGAAATATCATTTCTACCAAAAACAGTGATTGATCAGGTTAGTGATGTCTGACTGCTATTATTTTGAACACAACTGTATATATACGTGATTCGCGCTCCAGTGGTTTTCACACCCCTCCCAGATGGCGTCAGATTGCCAGTCAGTACACCAGTAATCACATTTAACCCCTTGATTGCCAGGAACACGCTCATACACAATAAACCATTGCTAGTATAGTGTCTTAATGGATCAATATGTGCATTTATGAGTCCAGGATGCCTACAGCTGCAGGCATCATCCTGGTATCAATTTTTTCAGCTGGCGATCGGCTTTCATGTAAAAGCAATCCTAGTGGCTAATTAGCTGCAGGATTGCTTTTACAAGCAGCAGGAGACAATACCCCTCCCTTCCCCCTCTGCCTTCCACAGCCTTCTCGGGCAGTCCCGTGCCATCGGGGGAACCTGAGAATGCAGCCGGTGTTTCTGCCAGCTGACCATAGAGCTGATTGGAGACCAGAATGGTGCCAATCATCTCTGTAGCATAAGAAATCAGAAGCTACGGACATTTCATCACTTCAGTTTCGCAGGATATAAACAGCGCCATTTGTAAATTGGGAAAGCATCTGATCACACCGATCTTGATTTGATTAGATAATGTAAGAGCAGAGGAGATATCCAGAGTCTGATAGACCCCAGATTTCTCAAAAAACAATATATGACAATGCCCATTGAAGTTATAGGGGATATTTGCATTCCCTGTGATAGCATTAAAAGTGATAAAAAAAAAAAATTAAAGGGACAGTGTAAAAATAATTAAAAAAATCAAAATAACTTTAAAAAAAGTACCCTCGCCTCCCCGCGCACGCGGTCACCTGCGTTCGTGAGCGTTGAACCTGTGCCAGTATGGAAACAGCAGTTGCACCATGCATGTGAGGTATCGCCACGAACGTCAGATCAAGGGCAATCATTCTAAAACTAGACCTCCTCTGTACATCTAAAATGGTAGCTTGTAAAGGCTTTTAAAACGTTGCTTTTAAATTAAAAACGTATGCAGTTTGTCGCCATTGCACGGGGCATGCGCAGTTTTAAAGCATGTCATGTTTGGTATCTATTTACTCAGCATACCATCATCTTTTATATTTTACCAAATAATTGGCCAATATATTATGTTTTTGTGCATTAAAAGTAAAAAAGTGTATTTTGTTTTAAAAATTGCGTTTGAAAAATTGCTGCGTGAGTACTATGTGACATGAAAAAATTGCAGCACCCACCATTTTATTCACTAGGGTGTTTGCTTTAAGAAAATATATAATGTTTGGGGTTTAAATTATTTCCTAGCAAAAACTACAGATTTATTTCATGTGAACAAAAAGTGTCAGAAAAGGCTTGTTCATGTGGTTAGAAGAGTGAATGATGTGTGGGATAAACTTTTAATGCTGGACGTAAAATGCCCCCACCCCCCAAAACAACCCCTTGTTGGAAAGTAGACACCCCAAACTATTTGCTGAGAGGCATGTTGAATTAATAGAAGAATTTATTTTTTTACCACAAGTTTTTGTAAAATGACAAACTTTTTTTTTTTTTTTACATAAAATTGTCACTTAAATGATTTACTGCTCACACATGCCATGGGTATATGTGGAATTACTCCCCAAAATACATTCTGCTACTTCTCTTGAGTATGGGGGTACCACATGTGAGAGGCGTTTTGGCAGTCTACCCAAGTACAGGACCCCAAAATCCAATAAGCACCATCAGGCATCTAAAGGGCTTTATTTCCTCATTACACTTCCTGACTACCTATCACAGTTTCGGAGGCCCTAAAATGCCAGGATAGCATCACCCCCTCCCCCCCCATGACCACTTTTTGGAAAGTAGACACCCCAAGGAATTTGATAAGAAGCATGGTGAGTATTTTACAGATCTCATTTGTTGTCACAAGATTTTGAACAATGAAGAAAAAAAACAAAAACTTATTTTTTCTCTTTTTATATTTCAAAACCTTGTGAGAAAAAATGAGATCTGAAAAATACTCACCATACCTCTTTTTAAATTCCTTGGGGTGTCTAATTTCCAAAAATGGGTCATTTGGGGAGGTTTGGTGCTATCCTGGCATTTCAGGGCCTTCAAAACTGTGATAGGCAGTGAGGAAGTGAAATGAGGAAGTTACGCACCTTCAGGCTTTCAAAGTAGTCATTGGATTTCAGGCTCCTGTATGTGGCTAGGCTCCCAAAAAGTCTCACACATGTGGTATCCCCATACTCAGTAGAAGTAGCAGAATGTATTATATCATTTAAATGACAACTTTGTGTAAAAAAAAAAAATGTTTTTGTCATTTTCCAGAAACTTGTGGAAAAAAAATAAATCTTCCATGGACTCAATATGCCTCTCAGCAGATCGATTAGGGTGTCTACTTTCTGAAAAGGGGTCATTTGGGGGTGTTTGTACTATCCTGGTATTTTAGCACCTCAAGAAATGTGATGGGCAGTCAGAAAGTAAAAGCTGTGTAAATTCCATTATCTATACCATAGTTTGTAGACGCTATAACTTTTACACAAAGCAATCAATATACACTTATTGGGATTTTTTTAACCAAAAACATGTAGCAGAATACATTTTGGCCTAAAGTTATGATGAAATTTTAGTTTTTTTGGATATTTTTTATGACAGAAATGAGAAAATATTGTTTTTTTCAAAAAAACATTTTTTTTTCTCAAAACCTTTTTTGTTTATAGCGCCAAAAATAAAAAGCGTACAGGTGATAAAATACCACCAAAATAAAGCTCCATTTCATTTATGTACTGTGTTGCATGACCGCGCAATTGTCAGTCAAACTAGTGCAGCGCTGTATAGCAAAAAAATGGTGTAAATTGCAGTACCTATACCATAGTTTGTACACGCTATAACTTTCACACAAAGCAATCAATATACACTTATTGGGATTTTTTACCAAAAACATGTAGCAGAATACATTTTGGTGTAAATTTATAACTAACTTTGAGTTTACTATATATTTTTTATAGCCAAAAATGAAAAATATAATTTTTTTCAAAATTTTTGGTATTTTTTTGTTTATAGCGCAAAAAATAAAAAGCACACAGGTGATCAAATACCACCGAAAGAAAGCTCTATTTGTGTGAAAAAAATGACGTAAATTTAGTTTTTTGTGCAGCATTGCATGACCTTGCAATATCAATTGAATTAGTGGAGCGCCGAGTAGCAAAAAGAGGCCTGGTCATTAAGGGGGGTAAATCCTCTAGAGGGCAAGTGGTTAAGTAACACTTTAACCTTAAATCTCTTTCTTAGAGCCACAAGAGCAGAGACCTTTTAGGTAAAAGATTAGATGGACAAAGCTCTTCAGGATACCAGCCGGCATCCCCCTTAACTAAACCCACAGCTGACTCTCTAGCACCAGGGGGTAATAGTAGCCCAAAGGTCTCTAAGATCCTTCAGAAGTGTCTCTATTTACAAGGGCCAAGGACAGCAGAGCATAACTTCAGCAGATGGGCCCTCAGGCTGCCCACCCGAGGCCTAAAAACAGCAGGCATAGCAGCATTGCCTAGAAGGCTAGACTAATCCTCTCCAGGAAAAGACCCCAAGCTTAGTGTACTCACCGAATATATTCACTTGCCCTCTGGAAAATTTACACCTCCTTTATGACCAGGCCATTTTTTGCTATATGGCGCTGGGGTACTTTAACTAACAATTGTGCCCTCACATTCCTTCTGTACTGATATGTATTGTAATTGTACTGTTTCTCTTATATTGTAAAGCGCTGCGCAAACTGTTGGCGCTATATAAATCCTGTATAATAATAATAATTGTGTGGTCATGCATCACTCTACACAAATGAAATTTATATAATTTTTATCACAGAAATAGCGCTTTTTTTTGGTGGTATATGATCACCACTGGGGTTTTTATTTTTTGCCCTATAAATGAAAAAGCCCAAACATTTTGAGAAAAAAACTATATTTTCTACTTTTTGCTATAAAACATATCCAATAAAAATTTAAAATGTCTTTATAAATTTTGGCCAAAATGTATTCTGCTACATGTCTTTAGTAAAAAAAAAATCCCAATAAGTGTATGTTAATTAATTTGCGTAAAAGTTATAGCATCTACAAATTACAGTAGTATATGCTGGAATTTGTTTTCATACTAATAATAGCAGCGATCAGTGGGACTGTGATAGTATGGTGGGCATTCTGACACTGGCTAACTGACACTGGCATCACCAGTGACACTAATGCAATGACTGGTGCTAATAAAATGCACTGACACTGTACTAATGACACTGGGCAGGAAGGGGTTAACATCTGGGCCAATCAAAGGGTTAACTGTGTGCACAACCTTTGTGTAATGTGTGCAATATGTGCTATCTTACTAAGGGATGTGCCCGTTTTTGTCTCCCTGCTTTGCACAAAGACAAAACGCGGCACATCCCCACCGTTAGTAGGGAGATCTGTGTTGTTTACCAACACTGTATATACAACCAATTTTTTCAATATGAGATCTGCGGTAATTTGCGGTGAAATGTTATTTAACAGATGTTAAAGAATGAGTGTACAAGGACAAAAGAAATCATAATCAGCTCAGTATGACCCTATTTCCTCCCATCATTCACAGACATTGGAAAGCTATATGCCAACACGCAGGGCCCTGGTCTGATTACAAAGACTTACAGTTTATGTACCATTCAAGAAAGGTATAAAAGACAGGCCTTGGCAGAAAAAAGTAAACACAGTTAAAACGCATGTAGGAACATGCAGACCAGTATCACGAGTCCTGCACTTTACCTCAAATGGTTATTAGGGTAGTGAAGCCATGTGACGGCTTTCTGGATAATCTGGTTTAACGATATTAGTAATGTAACAATAATCTTACCTGTTAAAATATGTAACAATAATAGTGTATGGTAACAAAGAATGTTACAGTGAATACATTTTTAACTGCTTTGCTAAGCTTTCTATAAATTGCTAAAATGTTATAGGAGCCTGTTCGCACTGGAACGCATTCCATGCTCATTTTCCATTCTGCATGTGAAGACGCTGCCCTTGCGAGACGCGTGTGGGTGCCAATTTTTTGGTAATGGCACCCCAAATGCAGCGGGCTTGTGGCCACCAAAGCACATGGTACCACAGTAACATGGTTTGATGCGGTGCAGTTTGCAAAATTAATGCTTACACTACTGTTTGCATGTTTCATTCAAATAAATGGGCTGTCAAAACCAGAATGCTAGGGACCACACCAGAACGGGCATATGAGAACCGGCCCTTAACACTTGTGTACGTGGGTGTTTGGGATGTACCTACTATGTATATACATGTGCATATTATGCCAAAAGCTGCAGACTAACCCTGAAGAGTATCTAAACCCCTCAAAAAAATGTAATGTACCCCTCTTTAGGGCGAAGGGGGTAATGGAAAATAGCCCCCCTCCAAACAGGTTCTGGTGCTAAAGCTGTACATAATTAGGATAACTAGAACCTTCGCTAATGTAGACCTCTGTTGGGGGGAAGGGGGTAATGGAAAATGACACTCTCAAAACAGGTTGTGTTGCTCAACCTGTATGTAATTAGGATTACTGGAAGCATCGCTAACTGGAAGAGTGGAATTGATAATAACTTTAGCAGGTCCTCTGTGAATAGAGGGGTTCTGTTCCTGGGAAATCAGTGATCTATAAAAATTATATACATACACACACGCATGCCAGCTGTCAGAATACAGTAGTAGCAGTAAGAGATTTGTCTATCTGTGCTGATGGAGGTATCTCCATCCACCTCATCTAAGCACTGCAAAGCTGCTGATGGGTATATTGTGTTGGCACCTAAAAGTACCTGCATGTACTATCCTTTAGCCTCGGCTCCGACTGAATGCCAGGCCATTCCAATCAAACAAATCTAAGACTCTTTCTAGTAGTGTTGGAGCTTGCCCTCCCTCTTATCCCTGCTCATAGAATCTTGTTGGGCTATCACTATTACTATGGGCTGTCTAACAGGCCAAAAGGAATGTGTGGAAGGCAGGAGGCTTTCAGAGCAAGTTCAATGAATGCACTAAAGCTGGACAAAAATGGCTTGAATTTTGGTTGATGCTTGTGAACTGGACACAATTCAATCCATGTGTGGCCTGGCCAACACTACCCAGCTCAACGAAACTTTGGCTGAGAAATCAAAGGAGTCAGGTGGTAAAAACTCAGCCAAATAGTGACTGCAGCCCCTCAGCTGCAGTCACTCTTCTGGTATTCTGACAGCTACAGATGCAAAAGCAGAAAATTCCTCCATCCACGCTGAACCAATAAAATCTTTAATTGCGTGGACAGATTTCCATTTTCCTGAATACTATTCTTGCTATCAATTTTTCCCTGGCTGTAACAATTAGGAGAAACAGAGTTATCAATGTGGCACACAAAGCAGCCAGGATTGCAAAGTGCAGTAACTAACAGCGACTAGTTTTCAGTTACGCAATCAAGCTGCTAATCTTGAGGCTGTATTCACAAGTTAATGCATTTTCTAGCATTGATGCGCACTGTGCTAAAGCAGTCCATTCACTTTGAATTGGCCCCAATGCATGAAAAAACATACCTGCACTCTTTTTGGCCAACACAACTGTAGTTATACTGTATAAATACAATATACAGATTCCTTCATCCACACAAACAAGGTGGAGGCAGAAAACTCCCAACACCAGGACCAGGATCAACAGCTGCAATTGCTGACTGACAAAATGTTCCAACCTGTTCCTATGACAGAAGTCTATCAAATGGTTGACTTTTGTTGAGCAGGGATGACCATACACTGATCAAAATTTGTTTGATCCCTGCTGAACTGGGTGAATTTTGTTCAGTGTATGGCCAAATTTATAATTACAAATAAAAGAAAATTATGATTATATCTCTATCCCATCACAGGTAATTGTCTGCGAGCAATATCCATCTGTAATATCGCCCATGCCATGTATGAATGCTAATTCACCCCGCACTGCTATATGGTAATTGTCTGCCAGCAATATCCATCTGTACTATCTCCCATGGCATTTATGAATGCTAATTCACCCCGCACTGCTATATGGTAATCTATACTGCTTTTAAAATCCACTTCTAACTGAACTATCAATGTTCTTATTGGGCATTCTTACTGTATCCAAAATTTCTAACTCTGGCCCATATTATTGTGGTGTTTATTTTGCTCTTATTGTCTAACCCAAATTTATGAGCTGATCCTAATCTTACAACTCTACCCTCCTGCTCTCTTGTTTCTTGTAGTCCTCTTTTGGTGTGAGAAGTTTGCCCTGCTAGCCATGTGTCTCTGCTAGGCATTCCTAATTGATTCATTGGCAATACCCCCAACCAACTCAGTATAAATTTAGGCCTTCCTTAGGGGAGGCACAGCCAGGGGTAGCATTGGCAACTATCATCATGGATAAAGTATTGATCTTGGATTAAGTATTACACTTCGGCGAATGCACAAAGCGAGAAACAACAGCAGACAACTTCAAATACTAATCAGACTACAGGTGACCTGTTTCTCCATGCAGCTCTTTCAGCTCTTATCAGTCTGCTTCATCTCCACTCTGTAACATGCACTCCCTACTCCTTCTCACAGTTGTATCCTCTCTCTTCAAACTCTCTCTCCTTCACCCCTCTTCTCCACCCCATAGCTTATATATATCACCCTCAATCCTTTCTTCACCTTATTACTGTACTCATCAACTCCTGCTAATTCTGAACCCACACACTAATAAAACCTCCAGGACACTGGAACCTGTCCCTCCATATAAGTCATACTCCCATATTACCTCCCTCACCCTTCTGCTCCTCCTAACATCTGGAGACATTTCCCCAAATCTTGGGTTGCCATCTTTTTCCTTTGATCAACACACCTGCACCCCCTATCCTCCAACAGCAGCCGCAATCCACACAATCTAGTGACTATTCCTCTTCTTCCTAGAACCAGCCTCCCCTTTTCCTGTGCCCCCTGGAATGCCCGCTCTGTCTGTAACAAACTCACCTCTGTCCATGACCTTTTTATCACAAACTCCTTTAACTTGCTTGCATTTACAGAAACCTGGCTTCATGAATCTGACTCTCCCTCTCCTTCTGCCCTCTCCCATGATGGTCTCCTCTGGACTCACTCTCCCAGGCCTAGTGGACAGAAAGGAGGTAGAGTAGGAATCCTCCTGTCTCCATAAAGCACTTTCAGGTCCTTCATTCACCTCCCACTCTGTCCCTCTCCTCATTTGAAGTTCACTGTATTCGTCTGTTCTCTCCAGTTTCTTTAAGAATTGCTGTGATTTATCATCCTCCTGGACCGGTATCAAGCTTCTTTGATGACTTCTCTGCCTGGCTGCCTTACTTTCTCTCTTCTGAAATTCCCACTATCATTCTTGATGACTTCAACATTCCTGTTAATCTTAACACTCCTGCTCCCTCTAAACTGAGCCTAACCACTTCTTTTGACCTAAAACAATGGACGCATGCTTCTACTCACTTGAATGGTAACTGCCTCAACCTCGTATTCTCCTACCTATGTACTCCTTGCAACCTCACCAACTTTCCTCTTCCTCTCTCTGATCACTCCCTTATTAGCTTCACTCTCTCCTTGGCTTCATCCTCCTTGTCTTCCAACTACCAAACAGTTATCCGTAGAAACATTTGTTATCTTAACCCTTTTCTTCATTTTTCGGCAACTGATTGTCTCTATGACAAAATCTCAGCCCTGTCCTGCCCAAACCTAGCCAATTCTGTCTACAATAGTTCACTGTCATCCACCCTGGACACATTGGCCCCCCTCACTATACACAGACAATACCAGATGCCTCAAAAAACGTAGCCGTGCTCTTGAGCATTTATGGCATAAGTCTAAGACCCAGCAAGACTTCGACCAATATAAATCTGCCCTTCAAAAATACAATTCTTGTCTCCACACTACCAAACAGACCTATTTTATCACTCTCATGAACACCCTCTCACGCAATCCCTGTCAACTCTTTTCTACCTTTAACTCTCTACTTGTCCTTCTACTACTATCCTTCTCTACCTCCACGCACTAACTCACTCACTGCCCAGGAGATCGATAATCACTTCAAAAATAAGATTGATACAACTCGTGATGAGATCTCCACTGTACAGATATCTCCCTCACCCTACACTCCTTGTCCACTTGCACAATCTATACTTCCCTTGTTTAACCCAGCTACTATAGAGGAGGTTGGTAAACTGTTTTCTAAAGCCCACCTAACCACCTGCCCCCTGGACCCTGTTCACTTGTAAATACTACGGTCACCCTCTGGCTTTATCCTTCATTCTTTAACTAATTTCTTCAATCTCTCCCTTTCTACTTGCATCTTCCCCAACTTTCTAAAACATGCGCTAGTCACCCCCATACTTTAAAAAGCCTCACTGGACCCCACCAATCTTGGCAACCTAAGA
This sequence comes from Staurois parvus, assembly GCF_062004578.1. Lineage (NCBI taxonomy): Eukaryota > Metazoa > Chordata > Amphibia > Anura > Ranidae > Staurois > Staurois parvus. Next base: position 1,305,702 of record NW_028317995.1, read on the forward strand.
CCCATCTCCTTACTCCCTTTTGCCTCCAAACTCCTTGAACGTCTAGTCTACAACTGGCTGAGCTGCCACCTTATTGAAAATAATCTTCTTGATCCCCTTCAGTCTGGATTTCGCCCACAACATTCCACAGAAACTGCTCTCCTAAAGCTCACAATGACTTACTAAATGCGAAAACCAATGGTCACTATTCCGTACTCTTGCTCTTGGACCTTTCTGTTGCCTTTGACACAGTTGACCACCCCCTCCTCCTCAAAAAACTCTATTTACTTGGTCTCCATGACTATACTCTCCATTGGTTTGAATCTTACCTATCTCACCGCACCTTCAGTGTCACTTACAACTCTACTTCTTCCTCTCCTACTCCTCTTCCTGTCTGGGTCCCCCAAGGTTCTGTCCTTGGACCTCTCCTATTCTCAATCTACACTTTCTCCTTGGGTCAGCTGATGGCTTCCCATGGTTTAAAATACCATTTCTATGCTGATGACACACAAATCTATCTCTCTACTCCTCAGCTCACCCCATCAGTTTCCACACGTATCACCGATTTACTAACAGACAAATCAGACTGGATGTCACACCACTTCCTATAACTCAATCTATCCAAAACTGAGCTCATAATATTTCCTCCCCCACATGCCTCTTCCCCTGATTTCTCAGTCAGGATTAATAGCACCACTATCAACCCATCCGTGCATGCCAGGGTGCTAGGTGTAACCCTGGATACCGAACTATCCTTTCAGGCCCACATCCAATCTCTGTCCAAATCATGCTGCCTCAACTTCCACAACATCTCCAGAATACGCCCCTTTTTAATCATTCATACCACAAAGCTCCTAATTCACACCCTGATTATCTCTCACCTCGACTACTGCAACTCCCTCTTCATTGGCTTACCTTTACATAGGCTATCCCCTCTCCAGTCCATCATGAATACTGCTGCCAGGCTCATCCACCTTACCAATCATTCAGTGTCTGCTACCCCTCTCTGCCAATCCCTCCACTGGCTTCCACTCGCTTAACGAATAAAATTCAAAATACTAACAACAACTTACAAAGCCATCCACAACTCTGCCCCCAGCTACATCACTAACCTGGTCTCAAAATATCAACGAAACCGCTCTCTTCGATCCTCTCAAGACCTTCTGCTCTCTAGTTCCCGTGTCACCTCCTTCCATGCTCGCCTCCAGGACTTCTCCCGAGCTTCTCCCATCTTATGGAACTCCCTACCCCAATCTGTTCGGCTGTCTCCTAATCTATCCACCTTTAGACAATCCCTGAAAACCTTTCTCTTTAAAGAAGTATATCCTGCTTCTACCTAGTAAACCACCATTTATTTCCTCCATCAGCTCATCCCCCCAGAGCTATTACCTTCCTCCTAGATTGTAAGCTCTAATGAGCAGGGCCCTCTGTTTCCTCTTGTACCAAATTGTATTGTAACTGTAATGTCTGCCTTCATTTTGTAAAGCACTGTGCAAACTGTTGGCGCTATATAAGTCCTGTATAATAATAATAATAATTATACAGGATTTATATAGCACCAACAGTTTACGCAGTGCTTTACAATATAAGGGGGACAGTACAATTACAATACAGTTCTATACATAAGGAATTGGAGGGCTCTGCTCATTGAGCTTATAATCTAAAAGGAGGGGGAAGTGGTACAAAAGTTAATAACTGCAGGGGACGATCTGATTGAGGCGACTCAAGTACAGTTCTTAGGTGGAGGTGGGGTAGGCTTCCCTGAATAAATGAGTTGTCAAGGATTGTCTAGAGGCGGACAGGGTAGGAGCTAACCGGATATACTGGGGCAGGGAGCTCCAGAGGATTGAGGAGGCTCTAGAGAAGTCCTGGAGGCAAGCCTGTGAAGAGGTAACAAGGGAACTGGAGAGCAGGAAGTCTTGGGAGGAGCGGAGAGGACACTTTGGGTGATATCTGCAGATGAGGTTGGTGATGTTGTGGATGGCTTTGTATATTGCGGTTAGTATTTTTAGTTTATACGTTGGGCTAGTGGAGGTCAGTGAAGAGATTGGCAGAGAGGGGCAGCAGGCATAGATCAGTTAGTAAGATGTGTTAGTCTAGCAGCAGCATTCATAATAGATTGAAGGGGACATAGCTTGTGTAGGGGTAGGCCAGTGAGGAGGGAGTTGCAGTAGTCAAAGCAGGAAATAACCAAGGAGTGAATAAGCTGTTTTGTGGTGTCGTTAGTCAGAAACGGGCAAATTCTGGAAATGTTGCGGAGGTTGAGATGGCAAGATTTAGCCAGTGATTGGATGTGGGAGCTGAAGGAGAGGTCAGAGTCTAGGATTACACCTAGCACCCTGGCATGTGGGGAGAGACCAATGGTTGTGCCATTGATCTCAATGGTAAAGTCATGGGGAGCGGATCGGAGAGGATAAAATATTACAAGCTCAGTTTTTGAAAGATTGAGTTTGAGGAAGTGGTATGGCATGCATACAGATATGTCACTCAGTGGGGGTGAGTTGAGGAGTTGAGAGATAGATCTGGGTGTCATCAGCATAAAGGTGGTATTGGAAGCCATGGGAGGTTATCAACTGCCCAGGGAAGAGGTATAAAGAGAGAAGAAGAGGGGCCCAAGGATAGAGCCTTGGGGTACCCCAAAAGAAAGAGGGAGAGGAGGAGATTGTATTGTATGTGACACTAAAAGTGCGCTGAGATAGATAAGAAGAAAACCAGGAAAGAGTACTGGAAACCAGTACTGGGCACTAGGGGAAAAGGATTAACCCCTTAATGCCAGCACCTACCAGCCCTTTAAGATGTTTCACAATGCATTGCAGTAGTTAGTTAAAAAACATGTTTTAGCACATATTAATGCAAGCGCATAGGTGTGTATCCACTCTTACTTTTTTTTTTTCCTTATCCACATCCTCATTGCTCTTTATATTCGTTTTTGGAAAATATCCTCATGTTATACTAAAGGAAGAGCAACTGAGGACACTTCAGAGTGTACAGTATTTCAAAGAGGATACAACACAGCTTTTTAAAGAAAAGTTTGGGAAAAAAAAAACCATACATATATGCGCACTTATACGGCTGCAGCATAGGGTAGATGCTGCAATTGTTCACTGCTGGCTCTAAACCCTTTGGCCATACTTCTCTTTTAAAACCAAATAAAAAAGCTGCATAAATGACATGCATAGCATATGCTAAAAAAACATGGAAAAAATGGAAAACCTTCCTTTCATCAAACATTTTATTCCTTGTTCATCCAGGTGTTGCTATTTCGGTTACATCCTGAACTCATGCAGTGGCACAGGAGTCATAGACGAATTGATGAATGGTGCACAGATCACAGATGAAAAGCCACCATCAAAAGCAAAGTAAGACCAGCATATTCTGTAGGAAATGAAAGCTTATTTCTAATTACCAAGGGGCACTCCTGTGACTCAGCTGAGGTTCAGCAACCACTTAACCATGAGAAAGGAAGTGATTAGACAGGACATGGTTATGCTACACTTCCTCATTGGGTTAAATGGAAATAGGAAATTCCTTTGGAAACTGGACTTACGCACTAGAGGAAAAAACTCAAAAAAGGTGTGAAATCTATTTGTCAACATGTCTGGTCAGTAAGAGGCTTAGGAAAGGAAATATTAAAATAAGCCAACTTAGTGAAATTCAACAACTAATTTCAATCATCATGGCACAGTTTTAACAGCCAAATTGTAAAAAAATGCAGGTTAGAGGTTCTTAAGGAACGCAGCCAAAGTACACAGGACATTTATAAATGTAGACAAAATTCATCTCAAATGGTAAAGATATGTTGATGATAGAGAAAGAATAGAAAGGGTCAAACAAATGGAAAATAGCTCAGCACTGTTGTGAATGACATCAGTGTTTTGTCTGCTCCTACCTTCCCCTAGTACAGCTGGGTATCACACAGCCATTTTTCATTATCCTTTTTAATGAGGTTGGGGCCAACCTTTTCTAGGGCAGACGTCCTGTTTCCACCCTCTAAATAATTTACAATGCCTTTTCATAATTTTAAGATGAATTCCAGGCAAACAGCTGAACAAAAACATTTATATGTGAACTGTCTCACCTGCCAAAGGACTTATATTTCTATTGGACGTGTGATCTGGACAACCCTTGATATACAGCACAGCCAATGGTTTGGCATCTCTTCAAACTTTATTGTATTTGAGCAAAATAGTCTGGCCAAGATCTATCAGAGCTTGTAATTAGACAAGAAGCACAATAATGAGGTCTGCACTTTCCTCCTGTAAGAAAGCTTCCAATGTTAGAAGGGTAATGGAGTGCAATGCAGCATAATGATAGGAAGAAAAAAAGCAACCGAATGCTGGAACTCCTATGCTGTACAGTGGACTCCACAATGTCTGTATCCCCACATGGAGTATAGAAGGAATGCAAGCTTTGCTGCTCTCAATGGACCAGGGAAATCCAAAAGGAACTGTATATGAAGAAACAAAAAGAGGGCTCACGGGCCTAGTGCATTACCTTTAAAAACAAGATTTATTGTTAAAAAGTAAAATACTCACAAAGGAATAAATCAAATGAAGGGCATGTCACAAGAAATGCAGCGTGGTCCAATCACCCTGATGGATGTCTGGTGGGGGACTGTAAACCTCTAGGTGGCTGTTGGCTGATGAGTTTTGAGGCTGTGCCTCTTCCTCAGGGTGATTGGACCACACTGCATTTCTCCTGACATGCCCTTCATTTGATTTTATTCCTTTGTGAGTATTTTACTTTTTATCAATAAATCTTGTTTTTGTTTTTTCATATACTGCAATCCAGTCTGAGTCTTGTTGTGCAAGGGTTACAGAAGGCTTCCTCTGATGAAGCCATGTACGTGAGTGGGGAATACACATGGGGGCGGAGCAAAGTGATGTCACTTTCAGTCTGGAGATGATTGCAGAAAGTCTATGCATTCAATGTGAGCAGTGAGTCTGTGGCTCATGTACTGTATGTAGCGCTATCCCTGCAGGGGCCGCGTCATAATGCTTGTCCCCAGTGGTTGCCCTGACCTTGCAAGCCTCCCGACACCTCTGACACTCTGGGTTCAGTCATATTTCAACAGTATAGGATAATAATGCAAGATACACAATTCTTTAGTAACACCTCTACATTAGACTTGTTCAAAAGAGTAGACCACAAGAATAATAGGTTTACGATATACAACCCAAGATAACATATAAAAATAGAACACTGGTAAAACAGAAATATTCAATTAGCAATGTTTAACAAATTATACAGTCATGAGTAGTAGGGTTCAACTATTAAACTGCAACACCAGCAGTAAGAGGGGGAGAAAAGGCTTGTTGACTTATCAGCTCCCTCTAGGCCACCAGCACTGCAATGGGGGATGCAGAAGATTATGCAACTATATATCCATAGAGTATCCTAATTTGAATAACAATTGCCTTAAAAGAGAGGGAGTCCCTTTAACTAGAGATTGCAATTTGAGTTCTGTGATGTTTAAAAGCTCCTGTGGTGTCTGTTGTCTTCTGCTAGCAATGGTGGGGCCCATAAATATTAGTGAATACTGATAATTCAATGATGTTAACCAGTTAGTCAAGTAGGCAAGTGGAAAAGCTCAAAGCAAAGAACTGCTGATGTATAAAGGTGTCTGCATGTAGTGTCTCTAGAATGATAACAGAAAGAGGCTGGGCATCTTCCCGCTCACCAATCCTGCTGATAGCACAGCCTCCTTAAGAACAGAGTACTTGCACAGACTTTTGGTTTGCAGGGATGTGTAGAGTTGCCGCCAGCTGGCCTGTCAGCACAGTGAGCAGAGATCTACTGTATGTGTGAAGACTGGACAGTGATGGTCCCGATGCAGGGAAGCTGATGTGATCCTGGTGTGGCAATCAGTGTCATCGCTGTGCTGAACTGATGTGCATAGTCCTACAGCAGTAAGCCAACAATCTGTCTTTGGAGGAGAACGGCAGTCCCCCTGTGTTTCGCTCTGAATCCCGTGTCAAGAGAGGCAGTCTCTTGCTGTAGAATATATCTGCTTTCCTAGCATCCTTCTCATTCCCCAACTCTTTTATAGTTGTAGTTCAATCAGCACTCAGGATGTATTGGCTACAGGACTACAGGTCCCAAGATCCTCTACTGTCAGAAAAATGTAATCCACTCTGCTAACAGGAAGTGATGTAGCAGTTCCAGTACTGGGCACTAGGGGGAAAAGGATTAACCCCTTAATGCCAGCACCTACCAGCCCTTTAAGATGTTTCTGGAAGCGGGGTGGGGTTTATGATCATGTGACCGCTAATTTTGGCTGTCACAGTGGTTACATGATCAGAAAGCTCCTGATTGGCACAGGTTTTGTTTACATTTTGGTAAGCAAATACAGTATATGTCCTCTCAGCAGCAAGACCCACCTACCAGTAGGCTGCATATTTGCGTACTCTGGGAGCGAAGAGGTCAATCATATTCTAATCTGTAAATGTCCCCGACAGGCATATTGATATACCGGCACCTGGCTATATATACCTAATGTGAGTACATTTTAAAAGCTGTTTTGGCATGTTTTAAGTGCAATACAAATTCTTACACTATCTTCCTCTCTTCCTTTATTCGTGAGATATAAGGATAGTAAAGCGGTGATGCCTGCCATTTAAAGGGGACCTGGTGGTGTGAAGAGTACCTGTCTCACCTTCATCCTTGGAGAGCTGTGGATGGATCCATCTGCTGATGTGGTTTAAAGATCCTTTGTGACCTGCACATGTATATAGATCCACGGGTCAGGTGAGCAAGCATTTCTATTTATGGTTGAGCACATCCAATTTATAGTGGATCACCTTCAGTTTATGGGTGGAGCATGGAATTTGTCATCTTCACAAGGACCATATATAAATATTTGTTTTCTTTACCTTGGACTTGGAATAGTTTTGTTATTTTTGGTGGACCATTTCAGTTTTAGGTGGAGCACATATATATTTTTTTCCATTTCAGGAAGATTTTTTTACACTATTTTTATAGTGGATCGTTACCTTTATCACTAAATTGTGTTGATATATGTGTGCGCTGCAGTACTTCAATTTGGGGTGGAGCACTATGTAATATTTCAGTTTGGAGTGGAGCACTGATTTTAATTTGACTGATTGTAATGTATACATGTTATCCCATATGTGTGATGCAATATTTCAGTTTGAGGTGGAGCAATATGCAACATTTCAGTTTGAGGTGGAGTATTGATCCTGATTTGATTTACAACACTGATTACGTGTTCTCACATGTTATGATATATGTTTGGTAGTATTTTTATATCTGGTTATTGTTATTTCTTGATTTGAGCAGTGCAACACTTTTATAAGATTTCTGATGTCAAGACAGCTCTGGGTATGTGTAATAATTGTGCATAAGATACCTGTGTGTTTAATGATTTTTTTTTTCTTTAATGCATAACTGGATTCCGTGGTATTTTAAATCTGTCTCTAGTTAAAGAGCAGCACAGTGGCTAGATGGTTAGCACTTCCTCCTGGCAGTACTAGGTTAGTTGGTTCGAATCCCAACCACAGCATCACGTGCCTGGAGTTTGCATGTTCTCCCTGTGCCTGCATGGGTTTCTGGTTTCCTCCCACACTCCAAAGACATGCTGGTAGGTTAATTGGCTCCTGTCTAAATTGGCCCTAGTATGTGTATGTATGAATGTGAGTTAGGGACCTTAGATTGTACGCCCCTTGAGGGTTAGGGACTGATGTGAATGTACAATATATATGTAAAGTGCTGTGTAAATTGATGGCGCTATATAAGTACCTGAAATACAATAATAATAAAGAGAAACTTTAGTCGCTCCTCTGATTTTTTTTTTTTAAGCTCCATTTACCTGTCATGCAGCATTGTCATGGATTCAGATACTCACCTGCCCAGCGGATCCAGTGTTGTCCTGCTGTGATCCCCTAATCAGGTGCAGCAGACCAGGTCCTGCACTGCCATCTTGATCTTCACCAGCCAGCTGCCTCTCCTGGATTCAAGGCAGCTGGGGTCAATGAAGACCAAAGCTCCACCTACATGCTGCTGTTTTTTTCCTTATTCCTGCAGTCTCCTGGGATATGTGGCATGAAATCCCAGGAGGCCAAGGCATATCAAGGTCATTCTTGCCTAGAACAAAAATGGTGGCAGGTGGGCAGAGCCAGGCCTAAAATGTAAAATAGTAATAATAATAATGAGCCTATAAAGGTCTGATTCATATTGGGCAGTGGCCATGTACAGGACTTTAGATGATCTGGGGGGTACAGGTTTATTTTAAATTTTACATCTCCCTCAAGAACTAGTTCTGGAAAGCTCCGTAGATTTAAAAAAAGTGCTGGATACATTCCTTAATGCACAAAACATAACTGGATACTAATCTTTAGAAATAATAACAGGGGTAGTTGATCCAGGGAATATCTGATTGCCTCTTGGGGGTTCAGGAAGCCAGGAAGGCATTTTTCCCCCCTGGAGCAAATTGTATCATGCTTTTATTGTTTTGTTTTTTTTTGCTTTCCTCTGGATCAACTGTGGGTAAAGGATAGTGTATATGGAGGTTCTCTATTTTGTCGTTTTTTTTGTTTTTTTTTATTGGTTGAACTAGATAGACTAGTGTCTTTTGTGAACCTATGTAATTTTGTATCCTCTGGTGCCCCCAAAATATAGAAAACCTATAGTCTTGTGCATGTATGTACAGTTGTGTTCAAAATAATAGCAGTGTATTGAAAAAAGTGAATAAAGCTCAAAATCCTTCTAATAGCTTTTATTTCCATACACACAAATGCATTGGGAACACTACACATTCTATTCCAAATCAAAACATGAAGACAAATATATCAAATTTGTGTTGTTGCTCTAAACAAAATTGAAGAAAAGTGAATATTAGACTGTTCAAAAAATAGCAGTGTTTGTATTCTTCTTTACAAACTCAAACATTCACTATATAAACTGAAAAATGTTTGAAGATTTTGCTTTCCTTTGAATGACTTAATTAATATTTAGTTGTATAACCACTGTTTTTGAGAACTGCTGTACATCTGTGTTGCATGGAGTCAACCAACTTCTGGCACCTGTGAACAGGTATTCCAGCCCAGGATGATTGGACTACATTCCACAGTTCTTCTCTATTTCTTGGTTTTGCCTCAGAAACTGCATTTTGGATGTCACCCCACAAGTATCTTATTGGTAAGATCCGGGGATTAGGCTGGCCACTCCATAACGTCAATCTTGTTGGCCTGGAACCAAGATGTTGTACATTTACTGGTGTTTTTGGGGTCGTTGTCTTGTTGGAACACCCATTTCAAGGGCATTTCCTCTTCAGCATAAGGCAGCATGACCTCTTCAAGTATTCTGATGTATTCAAACTGATCCATGATCCCTGGTATGCGATAAATAGGCCCAACACTGTAGTATGAGAAACATCCCCATATCATGAAGCTTGCACAACCATGCTTCACTGTCTTCACAGTGTACTGTGGCTTGAATTCAGTGTTTGGGGGTCGTCTGACGAACTGTCTCCGGCCACTAGACCCAAAAAGAACAATCTTACTTTCATCAGTCCACAAAATGTTGCACCATTTCTCTTTAGGCCAGTCAATGTGCTCTTTGGCAAATTGTAACCTCTTCAGCACATGTCTTTTTTTCAACAGTGGGACTTTGCGGGGGCTTCTTGCAGATAGCTTGGCTTCACATAGGCGTCTTCTAATTGTAACAGTACTCACAGGTAACTTTACACCTTCTTTGATCTTCCTGGAGCTGATTGTTGGCTGAGTCCTTGCCATTTTGGCTATTCTTCTATCCATTCTAATGGTAGTTTTTCGCTTTCTTCCACACCTTTCAGGTTTTGGTTGCCATTTTAAAGCATTTGCGATCATTTTAGCTGAGCAGCCTATCATTTTCTGCACTTCTTTATATGTTTTCCCCTCTCCAATCAACTTTTTAGTCAAGGTACGCTGTTCTTCTGAACAATGTCTGGAACGACCCATTTTCTTCAGAATTGCACTGTAACCAGCATGTACAACATTTTCTGCCTTCCTTCCTTAAATAAGGGCAATAATTGCCACCTGTTTTTCAAAGAATGAATGACCTCACTAATAGAACTCCACACTGCTATTATTTTGAACATGCCCCTTTCAATTAGTGATTCAATTACACAGAATCAGCAGCATGCATGTCATGACTGTTGGGTCTGTTGGATTTCTATTACTCTACTACACCTGCTAATAAATTATTTGCCATGTAGAAATATCATTTCTACCAAAAACAGTGATTCATCAGGTTAGTGATGTCTGACTGCTTTTATTTTGAACACAACTGTATATGGGAGCACCATAATTTACATGTGTTTTAAGGTGAATGTACTCAATTTTAAAGCTGACCTACAGGGGAGAAAAGGATTTACCCTCTCTGTGGGTCCTCCTCCCCAAATCAAGGGTCAAATGCTTGTTTTGCCTGGGTTAGGATCAGTAAGGTCATATACTCATGTTGTTTCTTGCACCCACAGGCTTCTTCTGCTTCTTGTGACTAGCAGTCCGGCACTGAATGAGGGGATGGCAAGTGCCCACCCACATTCCAAAGAGTCAGACAGTAGTAAGGAAGAGCACCGGAATACCAAAGTAGGGAGCGAGTGAGGAATATGGTAGCTAAATCAACCTTTCTCATCATCCCCCAGGCAAAACGTGCAGTTAGGAGGTTTAGTTTTATCATTTTAAAGCTGAACTCTGGAGAAAAACAATCTTTTTATTCTCCAGGGCTTAACTTTAAAATGATACAACCAAACCTTGTGATATGGGTCAGACCCAACACAATGCCAACTGTTACCTTTGTAATCCAGAAAAGCCTCTTCTTTGTCCCTCTCTGGTTTAAACCACCCATAGAGAATTCTATTTTCGTTCCCTTCACAAAAGAAAGAAAGAGAGAAAATAAATTGCTCTATTCCTCTAACAACACAGTCATTGTTGATTGGAGAATACCTCTCTCAGCACTATTGTGTTCTGCCAGCAGGGGGAGGGAGCCTTCCTGGCAGGGAGAACACAATGATTACCGTTAGCGGCTATAGCCGCAGGCAGTAATCACATGTAGAAAAACCTGACAGGCTGGTTGTACGCAAGTTGAATGATCGATGGATTGACTTGAGTACAATCAGCCTGCCTGCACATGGATCGAATCTCAGCCGGTCCCTGCTGAACCGGCCAAATTTAAATCCATGTATGACCGGCTTTAGTTTCACTTTGTGAATGGAGCCTTACTTTCCTTGATTTTATGATTCAGCCCTACCAAATGTCTTTCTACATTCCAATGAAAGTGCCTCAGTTTCCAGCCATGAAACCAGGGAAAGCCAGGATGCACTAATGAAGTGAAACTAAAGTAAAAATGGAAAACAAGGATTTTCCAGGAGATGAAGGTAACAGCAGGCTTCTTGTGCTGTCTGCACTGAAAGCATATCTAAAAACCAAAAATGAGATTTTAGGGTAGGCAAGGGTTAGAACCTCTGTCAGATGTTTATTGCTATCTGTGTCACTGATGGGGAAATTCATCCGCTCTGTTTGTCCTGCTGCACTTGTGTTCAGAACCAAAAAAAAGCCCCCTAAAAAAACACACTGGCTTGCCCAAATCAATGAGTTTCAAGAGATGGAAAACCTGACTATGATGCTCAAGGAGCAAGAAAAAAGTATCTGGACCTCCTATTTCTTTTACAAAGACCAAACCGTGCTGGCCTCCCAACCATGAATTGAAGAGAGCAATCGCAGTACTCCTCATGATTCCTGCTGGGACAGTGGGATTGATCGGGGCACAGGACCAGGATGGTAGGTGGGTTTTTCTTACTCCCCCACCCTATCTGTTTGTCTGCTACTACTCCCATCCCTTCTTCTGCTAATCCCTCTCCTTCCCCAACCACCCCCTTCTCTCTCCAGCCCTCTTGTTGTCTATTCCCTCCCCACATTTAACTTTCCCTACTGGGGCTAAATGTTGATTTCCACTCTAATGCAGGCCATAGATGGGGAGAAAACCGGCCGATTTTTCTTAAAAAAAAGAAAAATCAGTTGTTCAATCGGCCGACGTTACCAGGAGCGGTAAAAAAAATCGGCCGATTTTTTCATCCCATCTACAGTCGGCAAAAAGTGTCTCTGCAGAGAGCTCCGCTATTTCTTTGATTTCGCTTTTTTATTTCTTTGTCATTTATAGCGGCTGCAACATTGTATCTATTTGTATCCATTTCGGATACAGATGGTTTTATTTGGAAACAAATAGATACATTGTTGCAGCCGCTATAAATGTCAAAGAACTGTCAAAGAAATAGCGGAGCTCTCTGCAGGGACACTTTTTGCCAGACTGGAATTCTTTCTTCTTCTTCTTTCTTCTTCCTTCTTCCTTCTTCCTTCTTCTTCTTCCTTCTTCTTCCTCCTTCTTTCCTCTTCCTTCTTCCTCCTTCTTCTTCCTTCTTCCTTCCTTCCTTCCTTCTTCTTTCTTTCTCCTTTCTTCCTTCCTTCCTTCCTTCCTTCCTTCTTCTTTCTTCCTTCTTTCTTCCTTCTTCCTTCCTTCCTTCCTTCCTTCCTTCCTTCCTTCTTCTTTCTTCCTTCTTTCTTTCTTCTTTCTTCCTTCCTTCTTTCTTTCTTTCTCCTTTCTTCCTTCCTTCCTTCTTCTTTCTTCCTTCCTTCTTTCTTTCTTTCTTCTTTCTTCCTTCCTTCTTCTTTCTTTCTCCTTTCTTCCTTCCTTCTTCTTTCTTTCTCCTTTCTTCCTTCCTTTCTTCTTCCTTCCTTCCTTCCTTCTTCTTTCTTCCTTCCTTCCTTCCTTCCTTCCTTCCTTCTTCCTTCCTTCTTCCTTCTTCCTTCCTTCCTTCCTTCTTCTTCCTTCCTTCCTTCCTTCCTTCTTCTTTCTTTCTCCTTCCTTCCTTCTTCTTTCTTCCTCCTTCCTTCCTTCCTCCTTCCTTCCTCCTTCTTCCTTCCTCCTTCCTCCTTCTTCCTTCCTCCTTCCATTTTTTTTTTTTAATCAGTAAAAAGATCGACCCATTTGCCCATTATTGCCGTGAAAATCGGCCAATTTTCGCCCCATCTATGGCCTGCATAAGGGCCAGTTCCCACTACATGCGTTTCACTTGCTTTTTATCTGCATCCACAGAAAGTATGGTTGTCAATGTCATATTTTATATCAGTGCTTGCAGTTCCAGTGCGTTCAAGTTTTGGAAAAAAAAAAGTAGAACATGTTGCATTTTTTTTTTTTTGCACAGAGCTGTACTGGAGCGCAATAAAATGCATCAAAAACGCACTGGAATGCACCAAAACACACCAACAACGCACTTGAAATGCACATGCCCCTGTTTAAATTGAAGAAAGAGAGGGAAAAAATGAACTGGAATGCATAAAAAACACACTGGAACATGTTAAACACACACAGGAACGCACTAAAAATGTGTAAAAAATGCGCATGCAGAAACACATCCGCAACGCATCTGGACTGCATTTCTATAGTGTGAACCAGCCCACAGAGTAAAAATAATAGAAGAAATGGTATGTTTTAGGGATGTAGATAAGTAGTTCTGCTGCCTATATAAATACTGTACTGTTTACACCAGAGCCCAGCACTTTTCATGTACAGAAATTTGTTTGTGTATTTTTCGGTTTACCTACATTCCATCCAGTTGTATATTTGCTGGAAAGTTTTGTCAAGCTATTTTTTCAAAATAAAGAATTATAAAAAAAATAAAGACATGAGAAAAAAAATTCAGCATGGCTACGAACGTGCCTTTTTTTTTACCTGTGGGCAAGAGCCCTTAGTATTCATTCACATCATGCTGAGTGACCTGCAGTTTTTTTGCACTTGATAAATGCAGTTCATTGCATGGACACATAGAAAACTAAGGCCTCATTCATACTGCAACACACATTAACCACTTGCCCTCCTGAGAATTTACCCCCCTTCCTGACCGGGCCATTTTTTGCATTATAGCGCTGTGTTATTTTAACTGACATTTGCGCGGTCATGCAACGCTGCACACAAATTTAAATTTACATGCTTTTTTTCCCACAAATTGAATTTTCTTTTGGTGGTATTTGATCGCCTGTGCGGTTTTTATTTTTTGTGCTATAAGCAAAAAAAGACCAACAATTGTTAAAAACAAAACTATATTTTGGACTTTTTGCTATTAAACATGTCCAGTAAAAAAATTAAAAAAATCAAATTTAGGCAAAAATGTCTTTGCTAAAAAAATCCCAATACGTGTAAATTGATTGGTTTATGGGAAAGCTATTTACAAATGGTGGTATAGATACTAGGATTTTTCTCTTTCCCCTGCTATTAATGGCAGCAATCAGCGACTTTTTGTGGAACTGCAGGACTGCAGAGGGCATTCTGATACTGGAGGGGAGACTAACTTGGTGTCACTGACATCCCCAGTGAAACCAATACAGTGATCAGTGCTAAAAAACAGCACTGACACTGTATTAATGACACTGGGCAGGAAGGGGTTAATGTGAGGGACAATCAAAGGGTTAACTGTATGTAGGGAGTGTTTTACTAGGGGGCTACTTCACTGTAAGCCCACTGATCGGGATGGCTGTCCTGTGCACAGCCATCCTAAACAGTGTGCCCAAACTGGCAGGGAGGAAGACTGTTTGTAAACAAAACAGTCTTCCTCCCCTTTGGTGATTGTCGGTAATCACCAGGCGCCAGCGGGTAATCACCAGCTGGGACTCAGTGACTGACATCCGCAGCCATGAATGGATCTGTAAATTAATTGGTTTATGTGAAAGTTACAGTGTTTACAAATGGCGGTATAGATACTGGAATGTTTTTTCTTTTTTACTAATAATGGTGATCAGCAACTTATAGCGGGTCTGCGGTGGGCATTCTGACACTGGGGGAAACTGACTTGGTGTCACTGACATCCCCAGTGACACCAATACAGTGATTGTTTACAAACAGTTCTCCTCCCCGACGGAGATCTTCAGCAATCACCGGCCGGGACCCCTACCCAGAAATGCAAAATCACGTGAATATACGTGATTTTGAGCACCCGTGCTGCCGTGTAGCGATATATTTGCCATACGGCGGTGGGTAAGTGGTTAATACATATAAATGAAAAGCAATGTTACTGAACATGCATTTCAGTGCATTTTTATGTGCAGTGAAAGGACCCTAACACCCCCGGTCACATAGGGTGTGACTAGGCATTCGATTTGAATGCCATGCGACTTGCAAAGCGTATGCCAAGTCGCATGGCATTGTCCGCAATTAGTTTGGTCAAAATCGGTTTGGTTCTGACTTGGTCGGATCCACACATTTCTAAAGTAGTACATGTACTACTTTTGGTGTGATTTGCATAGACATCTGTGTCAGATATCTTGCAAATCGCACCTGAAATCGGCATCTCACCCGACTTTGAAATCGTGCGACTTACAGTGAAGTCGCACGATTTCAAAGTCGGGTGAGATGTGACCGGGGGCTTAGACTTGGTTTACATTAGCCTTTACAGTAAAATGCAGTGTCTTACTGTGCAGGTCAGGGCACCGTTTACTTTAGCACGGAGCAGTGCAAGGTACGTTTCAGTGCATCACGGTTTTTTTTTTTTTTTCTTTCCAACTTTATTTGAAGTGTCCCATAGTGATACTTCATTCATATTACTGCATAGTGGGGCAGTGTGTTGCGCAGATGTGCGTTGACATGTGATACCATCTAGTGTGGTGTGGAAAAGACATGCTGCATTTTTTCACACTGCAATGCACCACACATCACACCAGAGTTGTTGAGTGAATGGGGCACATGAAGAACTATTTTCTTCTAAGTGCCCTAGTGGTTACCTGCATTTATCTAGTGTGGAAAAACACAGGTCACTACAGATAGCATAGACCAGGCCTTTACTTCTTTTCCTTGTTATGAATTTCCTCATGGAATGCTTTCAAAGTGCATCACATGACTTAGCTGAACTCGCAATTCGCCAAATATGGCAAACGATGGCTCTGTAATTACAATAGGCATCAGCTAAGCTGGGCCCTTTCACGTCTCGCCATCTGAGTCCATCAGCTGCATTTCCTTGCGATTTGCTTCGAAGGAAAAGTCTGGCATCAGGCCTTCCTCATCTTGAAATGTACAATATGCGGTCAGCATAGATGTGCATAGAAGACGGGAGAGAGAGGCTATAGAAAGGGCAAAGAAGGAGACACAAAGAAAATGAAAAGGGGGATGAAAGTGAGGAGGGGTGTGGGAGGAAAAGTAGGCCGGAGTTTCAGGAAATGGGGATCATAAGGAAGAAAGGTGGGGGGAGCAGAAATCAAGGCTCAGCAAGAAACACACCCAGAGTTTGTGCTGAGACAGGATTTCTGGGGTTGAGCGGTGTGGGGAAGGCACCTTGCCAAGTGCTCAGTGGGGGCTAACATATCATGGGATGCTGTGGAGAAGAAACAGGGGGGGGACGACGACTTTGTTGTGTAACCTCTTCTCTACCGAAAGGTGAAATGCACATTTTATTCCCCCTCTCATTCCCTGAAGGTCTGTTGGTCAGAGCTGCTGAGAGGAGGGATTTTTAAATGACCACTGCTGTCTACAAAGCACTTTTCCAACTTTAGTTTGCCACACAGGCATGCTTAGCGCAGAGATTTTATATTTTGGACTGCCTCCTGTCTGTGCCCTTGTGTGACCCTGTAAAATATTTCTTTATGTGTCATATGTTATTGTATTACTATTAACTCCATAGGTGTATTTGGCGTGTTGCTGAGTACAGGAAAATAGGAATCTCTCAGTTCAGCATTACTGGCAGCTGACCCTCATTTCCTATGTGCTGTTTGTCCCATAAAAATATTTCGCCGTGACAGGGTCATGATCCATTACCGATTACAATATGTTCTGTGTGTTGAATAATAATCAACAGATCTTTTTTTGTCCTGTATCGTAAACCAGGCACTCTAAAACAAAAAAAACAACCCCAGCCAAAACTCTTTAGTTTTGAATAGATCAGGGAGCCTCTGTCAGGTTTTTATTGCTGTCTGTGTCCCTGTTGGAGAAATTAACCATCACTCCCTGTCAGGATCGGAAATCTCTCCAACAAGGGTACCGACAAAAATTAAACTTTTGGTAGCACAAGGAACAGCTAGGGCTTTGCAGGAGTTTAGGCTTTTTTTTAACTAAACCCCTATTCAATCAGCACAACACACCCCAAAATAATATGATAGTGCTCTAAATAGCTGCTGCTAAAACACTGTTAGCGACCTTACAACACCTGTACCAAAATGAGTACCAATAAAGTGTAGCGCAACAGACTGATATCTCATATAAAAAGAAATATTAAACAATAATTGAAGTCCCATGAAAAGTCTCTTATAACACCACTGTGTAACGTGTATAAGATACATCTTCTGTCTTCTTCAGTGCCAAACGTGCCACCACCATTAGATGAAAAACTGCTCACCTCACTTTATGACCTCACCAATAGGTCATTATGTGCTCAACATGTGGACAGACTTGTGTACACCCTATGTGGTCTTCCTCCAGCTTGTCTCCTAGCATCGCCACAGTATGCCACCGTGCCACCACCATTAGATGAAAAACCTGCTCACCTCACTTTATGACCTCATCAATAGGTCATTATGCGCTCAACATGTGGACAGACTTGTGTACACCCTCTGTGGTCTTCCTCCAGCTCCTCTCCTGGCACCGCCACAGTATACCACCGTGCCACCACCATTAGGTGAAAAACCTGCTCTCCTCACTTTATGACCTCATCAATAGGTCATTATGTGCTCAACAAGTGGACAGACTTGTGTACACCCTATGTGGTCTTCCTCCAGCTTGTCTCCTAGCATCGCCACAGTATACCACCATGCCACCACCATTAGATGAAAAACCTGCTCACCTCACTTTATGACCTCATCAATAGGTCATTATGTGCTCAACATGTGGACAGACTTGTGTACACCCTCTGTGGTCTTCCTCCAGCTCCTCTCCTGGCACCGCCACAGTATACCACCGTGCCACCACCATTAGATGAAAAACCGCCTCACCTCACTTAATGACCTCACCAATAGGTCATTATGTGCTCAACATGTGGACAGACTTGTGTACATCCTATGTGGTCTTCCTCCAGCTCCTCTCCTGGCACCACCACAGTATACCACCGTGCCACCACCATTAGGTGAAAAACCTGCTCACCTCACTTTATGACCTCATCAATAGGTCATTATGCGCTCAACATGTGGACAGACTTGTGTACACTCTCTGTGGTCTTCCTCCAGCTTCTCTCCCAGCACCGCCATAGTATACCACCGTGCCACCACCATTACGTTAAAAACCTGCTCACCTCACTTTATGACCTCATTAATAGGTCATTATGCGCTCAACATGTGGACAGACTTGTGTACACTCTCTGTGGTCTTCCTCCAGCTTCTCTCCCAGCACCGCCATAGTATACCACCGTGCCACCACCATTACGTTAAAAACCTGCTCACCTCACTTTATAACCTCACCAATAGGTCATTATGCGCTCAACATGTGGACAGACTTGTTTACACCCTATGTGGTCTTCCTCCAGCTTGTCTCCTAGCACCACCACAGTATACCACTGTGCCACCACCATTATGTTAAAAACCTGCTCACCTCACTTTATGACCTCATCAATAGGTCATTATGCGCTCAACATGTGGACAGACTTGTGTACACTCTCTTTGGTCTTCCTCCAGCTTCTCTCCCGGCACCGCCACAGTATACACTCCTTCAGCTGACACGCTCATATAATATGTATTATGGAAAACAGAATAGTGGAACCATAGTATTCTCTATTTATAAAACTATTTATTAGCGCCCAGATTAACCACATGCCTACAGGGCACTTATACCCCCTTCCTGCCCAGGCCAATTTCCAGCTTTCAGTGCTGTCACACTTTGAATGACCATTGCGCGATCATGCAACACTGTACCCACATGAAATTTTTATCATTTTTTTTGTGACAGAGCTTTATTTTGGTGGTATTTAATCACCTCTGGGGGGTTTTTTTCTTAAACAAACCAAAAGCCACTAAAAATTTTGTAAATAAGTGATTTTTCTCCTTCACTGATGTGCGCTAATGAGGCTGTAGTGATGGGCACTGATAGGCTGCACTGATGGACACTGATAGGTGGCACTGATGGGCACTAATGAGGAAGCACTGGTAGGTGGCACTGATGGGCATTGACAGGCATCACTGATGGGCACTGAAAGGTAGCACTCATATACGGCACTGATAGGCAGGACTGACTGACACTGTTAGGTGGCACTGACTGGCACTGTTAGGCAGCACTGATAGGCAGCACTGATGGGCGCTGATAGGCGCCACTGACTGGCACTGATAGGGAGCACTGACTGGCACTGATAGGCGGCACTGATTGGCAGCACTGATAGGTGGCACTGACTGGCATTGATAGGTGGCACTGACTGGCACTGATGGGTGACACTGAAAGGCAGCTCAGATGGGCACTGATGTGTGGCATTGATGTGCACTGGTAGGCACTGAAATGTGGCACTGATGTGGCACTGATGGGCACTGGCAGGTGGCATGGATGAGCACTGACACATGGCACTGATGGACACTAACAGGTGGCACTGCTGGGGCTACACAGATCATCAGGGCACACTGATCATCAGTGCTCTGATGATCTGTGTACATGTCCCCTCCGAGGAATGCCGATTACCAGCTCTCCTCTGGAGCTGTCAGCGTGACAGCTCGTGAGGAGAATAATGCTGATAACCGGCATTTCCCTGTTTATGTGTGATCAGCTGTGATTGGACACAGCTGATCACATGACCGAGCTGACATCTTCGGCTCTTTCCGTTGATCAGTGATCCGAGGGACACAACGCACCGCCGATCACCACGCTGCATGCTCCCGGAGCCGCGCATGCGGGGTTAGAATGGGAGGACATCATATGACGTCCTCCCAGAACGAGAGAACCGCCTTGCGCCCATCATTGGATTACAGTCTGCACCCTCTGGCAGTGGTGTATTTAGGTTTTGTGCTGCCCTAGGCAACACAAAAATGGGTGCCCCCCCACAGAACTGACATTGACCAAAAACACCCCTGCCCTCCAGCCAAGCCTTCCACTACCACTGCCCCCCCCCACACCAGCCACCATCCCCAATGATGAGCGAGAGACACTCACCTTCACAGCTCCGGAAATCCCTAGGAACGAGAGTCTGGCTGTGCATACACCGACATGAAACCTGCAGCATCTCTCGGAACCCACCAGGTCCCCATGCCGTGTGTGTCCCTTCTTCCATCCCTTCTTCCAAGGGGCAGTGCTGCCCCCCCTGAAAAATGCCGCCCTAGGCAAATGCCTTCTTTGCCTTGTAGTAAATACACCCCTACCCTCTGGTTGTCCCTCACATGGCTGTGGGTTCTGCTGACCAGGCTCTTACCCTCTAAGGTGGAGTTTATTTGACACAATCCTGTCACACTCCTGTCATATCACTCTCCTGTCACATTCTGACAAGATTCCTTTTTGTAGAAACATCTTGTTCTCTCCTCCTTACTGCTGATACCTCTCCCTTGTTACAGTACAGCTGGCTGTTTACACAGTAAATTTGCAAAGTGGGCAGGCAGATAAGATGCCCTGATACATTGGTCTTCAGTAAGCAGAGCACCGGCTCTTTGCTCTTCCTCTCTAAAGCTCACTGGAGCTTTTTAGCTGTGCAGGGGGCAAGAGCGGCTGGTAAAGACATTTTGGTGGATCCTAACATTAAAGTCGGGATCTCTCTAGAGCCTGGACAGGCCCAGTGACATCAGCTGACAGTGGACTTTAGCCTGCTGTCGACTGAAAACAGGGCACAGGAGTGCAGAACGAAGTATACTTCTATGATCCATAGGAGAAGTAGGGCCAAAAAAACCTAATCCTCTTAGTCTTGTTCCCCCCTAACCTGGTGAAGGAAAGATAAGATAAGATACTCACCTAGGTCCCCGATCCAGGTCCCCCACTGCTGTTGGTTTCAAGTGCAGGGAACCAATGATTCAGGGCTCTGATGGTCCCCCATAACCAGTCCCCTGCCATTTCCCTTCTTCTGAGAGGACCCTGCTGGCAGCCATTTTATTTCTCCACACTCAATGAAGGACCCTTCCAGGCTGTAAACAGAAAAGCAGAAGACTCAGGCTGGCTGTGTCATGTGATCATGACTTCAGGTAAGTTAAAAGGGGCATTTAGCTATTATTTTTTTTTTTAATATAGCAATCAGTTAGAGGGATGGAGTTTTATCCCAGAAAGGGACTTTAACCAATTCAATACCGGGCAATTTTACACCTTCCTGCCCAGGCCATTTTTCAGGTTTCAGCGCTCTCACACTTTGAATGACAATTGCGCGATCATACAACATTGTACCCAAACTAAAATTTTATCATTTTCTTCTCATAACTAGAACTTTCTTTTGGTGGTATTTAATCACTGCTGGGGTTTTTATTTTTTGCTAAATTAACAAAAAAAGACAGAAAATTCTGAAAAAAACCCACGTTTTTCTTTGTTTCTGTTATAAAAGTTTGCAAATAAATAATTGTTCTTCATAAATTTAGGCCGAGATGTATTCTGCTACATGTCTTTGGTGAAAATAACCCAAATTAGGATGTATTATTTAGTTTGTAGGAAAGTTATAGAGTTCACAAACTATGGTATAGATCTGCATATTGATCAATCCTGAAGTACTGACAGCCAATCTAATTTCTTGAGGTCCAAGAATGTCAGAACAGTACAGATATCCCCCAAATTACCCCTTTTTGCAGAGTAGACAGTCCGACGTACTTCATAAGAGGCATGGCAAGTTTTTTGAAGTTGTATTATTTTTGTCATAATTTTTTGGAAAATGAAAAAATTAAAAAAATTATTTTCACTATTTTTTTTTACATACTGTCACCGGTGCCATACAGCGTCATCATATAACTGGCATGGCGGTGATCAGTGACACTGACTGGTGACAGTGTGAAAAAAAAAAAAAATATTTTTTTTATTATTTTAAATTTTTTATTACATTTTTTTTCTTTTTTTTTAAGATTTTTTTTTTCATATTTCACTATGACCAAAGTAGTACAATGTTACTTTAGGGAAGTGATCAGTATTTTTTTTTTTTTACACAATTTGCTTATAGCAAAGAATGACTTTGCTATAAGCAAGCATTTACCTGAATGACATCGATTCATTCAGGGTTTTTTTTTCTGTGCTTAGCTGTGATTTGGCCACAGCTAATCACATGACATGTGCATGTGATTAGCTGTGACCATTCACAGCTAGACACTAGTATACAATGGATGGCATGAATGAAGCCATCCATTGTATACAACTGTCATGTGACCTGCTGTGATTGGTCACAGAAGGTCACATGGTACCGGCAACGGGGCCAATACTCAGATCTGTCATCGGCTGTGTCTGAGGTACACGGCCGGTGACAGATCGCGCTGCTACGCGGCTCTGCAAGCGTGTGAACTGCACATGTGCGGGAGTATGCCAAATCGAGGCGTCCCGGAAAGCTAGTGCATTTTTCCGGACGCCATACGGCTATTGGCCGGGTGTCAAATGGTTAAAGCCCAACTCTGGGAAAATGAATAAAAATCAACCATGCAATGAGCCCTACCTCTCTCCTTACTGCAAGGGGGTAAATGCTTGCTAT
Organism: Staurois parvus; assembly: GCF_062004578.1. NCBI lineage: Eukaryota > Metazoa > Chordata > Amphibia > Anura > Ranidae > Staurois > Staurois parvus. Next base: position 1,328,260 of record NW_028317995.1, read on the forward strand.
TTCTAGGGAGAGATGAAGAGAGCTCTAGAGCTGGGTTTTAAAAGTCCTATCAAATAAACTTTTTATGAGATGCATATTATATGAGCCAGTGTAATTTATTAAATTGGAACTCCAGTCAAAACATTTTGGATGGACTGGAAATGGTATAAAATTGTTTCTCTTTTCTTTTTTTATGTACTAAATGATTTCTGAAAGTACAGAGGAAGTAAAGCAGATCTCTTCAATAGAGATACAGACAGCAATTAATGCATATTTTTTTTATAATAGTGTGTGGATGGTTTTACACTTGTGTCAGGATTATAGTTGTACCTGTGCCCTTGTTGAGGAAGTGTGCAGAAAATTTCACAACAGGAAAACAGATTTCCATAAAAACCTGACCTAATGCTAAAAGTGTTTGGTTCCTCTATAAGCGAACCTATGCACTCCAGAAGCTTGCATGTTAAGGGTTTCTAACATCTGTTATTACATGGGCTTCCTGCTTATGTGATGAATGATCACATGATCACTATGACTGTCTGTGACAGTGATCATGTGATCGTGACTCCCCATTCTATAGGTTCCCAATCATAATCAGTGATCGGGAGCTGTCAGTGACAGCGCTGTCATAGTACTGGAGGCGCCAAGCAAGTGAGCTCTCTGCAGAATACAACGATACTGGTTGTACACATGTTTGTGGCAGCACAGTGATTCCACCGTCCTGCTACTACATGTATGCATGAGTCCGCCAACACTACAAATTTTTTATGAAGAACTAAATGTTGGAACCTGTACCAAAAAATGATAGCTAAAGAGCAAACAAGCCACCAACATAGCCTGTGGACTACCTGCAGCAGACCTCTCCATTACTGACTTACCATACCTTGTTCTGCACTGTGTCTGTGTGTGAAGGTGGCCATCTTGGTAGAGGAAAGGTTTTTCTTCGACATGTAGAGCCTCTATAGCAAGCACAAAGTACTGTAAGCAGCACAGCAGTAATATCCTCAAATCTTACTCCAGATCTCATGAGACTAGCAGTCAGAGGCAGCAGTGCCCTAGATCTCACACCTCTGTTATACATCTATAAGGCTAGGTTCACATCTGTGCAGGTGGTACCACTGCGGATCCGCACAAAAATCTGTGCAGCCGCACCACCTGCACAGAGGAATGCGGACCCGCATACGGAACCGAGGTTCCCGTGCGGGCTGCGTTTTTTAAGAAGTGCAGGGACTTCTTTTCTGCATGTCACGGGGCACGGGAGTCCAGTCAAATTAATGGGTTCTCGTGCCCATGCAAAACGCGGCCCGCATGGCCACATATATGTGAACCAGGGTTAAAGCTGTAGGCACTCTCATATGCCAAGAAGGGCAATGCTATATTTTGTAAGCAAGCAAACAAAAGGTACAGTTTTCAGGGTACTGCTAAGGCACAATTAATATTTCTAGATTTTCCCTATAACATAGCAAATCTTTACTGTTTGAGTTCAGTTCCACTTTAAGGCAATGCACATAAAACAGTGACAGAGGCCATCAGAATACAGTGGGCAGCAGCAAACAGTGATTGCCCAAGAATTATCCACTGACAATTTTTGTATCGAAGAATGTTGATTGCAGTGCACCAACTTACTGTTCTGTGTATGGGCAGCATAACAGCCATGAGATAAACCTGTTTGATGATGAAATTAAAAGCAGAGACAGGAAGGAGAGTATAAAGCAAAAGCTTCAGGAAGTATACTTCAAGTGACTTTGTAAGATGTTCACTAAATTCTGTCTATGGTGGTTTATAGCAAACTGAGATTAAAGGAAATGTCTCTTCCTGGTTTTTTTTGGTTGACACCTAATGACACTTGTAGCTGGTGCACGCACATTAGCAGTGCAGGGCGGCTACAAAAGCACAAAAGAGACAGTGGCCCCCTGATGACATAGGTAAAGAAGATGGAGACATGAGACAGCAGATCAGCAGATTGCAGCAGGACAATGCTGGGTTCATAGGATGGTAGAGTACTGTATGTATTCTGAGGATAACCCAGTGAACAAGGTGAGAGAGCATTTTAAAAAAAGAAACACAGGAGGGATGGGGGAAGTCCTTTATTTAGATTCTTACCAATGAGACCATTTACTTCTAAGTATGTTAAGCCCAGCCATACATCGATCTAAATTCTTCCGGTTCAGCAGGGACTTGGTGAATTTCGATCCATGTAAGGGCTGGTTTGTTGTACACAAGTCAATCTATCAGTCAACATGTGTACAGAACAACCAGCCTGTTGGACTTTTCTTGAACAATCAGTGTCGCCAACTATAGCCAGAAGGCTCCCCACCAGCATAATACAATAGCTCAGCTGGAGTGATTCCCCATCCATTGAATGTGTGGATAGGAAAATCGTTTCTTTTTTATCGTTCAACCCACTGGTTGAACAAAATAAAGATAAATAATGTTAGTTGAGCATATTGACAAAGTAGGGACATCACTTTGTACTGAACTTCATTCCCTCCTCCCTCCCTTTTTTTATCTCCCCTTTAAACTGTTATCAAGGGCTGTCTTCAATTCATATGCCCAACAAATTCAGCATTGTCCTGCTGTTATCCGCAGCCTGGGTCCTGTGCCACCATCTTTCAATCTGACATCATCGGGAGCGCAGCTGCCCCTTCCGTGTTCAGGAGGCCAACCCCTGATTAAATGCGCCATACCTGCTTACTTGTTACTTCTGGTGCAGCCTCCTGGAATATACAGTATAATGATATGAAACCTAGGACAATGGTGGCAGGGCGCCAGTACAAAAAAAAACTAAAACATGTAAATAAGCCTGATAATATTGCAGAAGATTAGACTGCAGGGAGAAAATACCTTTTGGGACTGAAAGTCTGCTTTACAGATGCTTATTAGTCAGTGGGTCCATTTTGCCCACTAATCGCAGTAACACTTCTTGGAGGTAGGACATGCTACAATGTGCAGTTTGAGGAGAGTTCCCCCTTAACTTGACCATTAGTTTAGCATCTTTTTCTGGGCATAGTTAGATATTTTATTTAAGTTTTAACAATGCTTTTTTTCAGTTTTAATTTTTTTTTTATATTTAAAAAATAATAGGTGTGATTAATTTACATTATACAATATCAGATATACTTACGTAGTAGTTTAAAACCTACAGTACAAAAGACCATGAAATCTTTCTTTAGTCTTTCTTTGTTCTTTGGTTTTCTTTTGATGGATGTAGGTGGGAAAGGTCTGTAGTTTGCTGAATAGCTTGCTTTTTGCGTTCCCCTCTAGAGGGCATAATGAAAGCATTGAAGAAAACCCTTCAATCTCCAGTGGTTGAACAGACCACGTCTGCAGTCTGGATAGGAGCAGAGGGGAGGGCACACAGGAGGCTTGGAAAGTGGGAGTTAGGAGGGAGTGAAAAAAAAAATTAGAGAGATACACAGAAGCTTTGGAGAGAGTGTGTGATAGAGAAGGGTAACAAAGAGTGGATGGAGGGGCAGAAGAAAAGTAAATGACAGTTAAAGTAGACCTAGCACACAATAGTTAAAGAAGGAAGAGGGTCAGGAGACGGTAGCTGAAAAGGGTGGAGGTGGGAGAGCATTGGACTAAAGGTCCATAAGTTTTTAAGGTTTTTCAACTCCCCACCTCCAATAGTCTCAAAGACTTGTGTGCAGTCCCTGACCCTCAGGATGGACTCTCTGAGAACTGTCTGGATATGGCTCCTGCTCTGCATGGTATACAAATCCAGTATGGCCAAATTCAGCCCAGAGGTAAGTGACCTTACTTGTGTGTCTGTCTATCCTTCTATTGGTTGGTCTTTGTGTGTAGGAACCCTTTATTACATTATCCCAGTCACACCGTGACCTATAGCAACCAAAAATCTCTCCCTGTGGTCTAACTTCACGAAACTGAAATCCAGTGCTATATTTTACCACTTTTTCTGATTTGCTCTCTGTCCAGATTATTGAGTAAGTCCAAATGTATCAATATTTTCATGCACTCTTTTTCCCCTTGAAACCCTTTGCTCCTTTCCCTCCCTTCCTTTTTTTCCTGGAGAAGCCGTTCTGGGCTCTCCCTGGAATCTGAGGTCACACATGAATCCTGTTAAAATCTGGAATTGTGCTTTCTGGAAAAGATTCAGTGTTTAGAGTGAGCGAAGAAGGAAAGGCTCCAGCAAGAAAGTGTGTTGGGGAGGAGGGGTTGGGTTAGGCGCTCACAGTATTGTGAAAGCACACTTGAAGATTTTTTAACAGGAAGAAAAGAGTTAAAAAAAAAATAGAGAGGGAGACTCGGTATGCAAGGCAAAATTGGGACTCCTTTATAAAAAGGAGATCAGCTAATGCCAACTGCAAATTTTTAAATGACTTTGTTCATTTTACAGCACAAATTAGAGAATGGAAGGTAAGGATAGATTTGATTTGAGTGCAGGAGCCCACAGACCCATTTTTCTTATCTTATTAGTGCACGTGCAACAATACATTTGATAGTGTCAATGTTATAACTGATCCTGAAAGTGAAAATCATGAAACTGTAGATAAATCTGAATGTATTGGATGTTAACATCTGTAGATGAGATCACTGCAGCCAATATCCAGTTTGGCTTTCATAATGAAATACTGAGAACTATTTTTCTGGATGTAACGTACTTTGAGAGCAGTTGATGTCATATAGTAGAGTCCAGTCCAAGTAGAGGGTGACAGAAGGGTAGAGAGAGGGGAGGGATAACGGGCAGGCGCTACAGTGAAAGGCTTTGGTGAAAAGAAGCATCCTGTCAAAGCCTCAATGCTATTCCAAGTGTATTTTATAACTGTTTCTTTTCTGCTTTATGATCTACAGTATCATTTTATGGCCGTGGCCTTGATGTCAAAGGGCAGAATAAAAAAATACTACAGAGAGGTTTACCAGGGAAGAAAGGGTGCAGAGAAGAGGGAATGAGGAGAGCCATTGTGGGAGGAAAAGGAGGAGAGAGAGGCCACTTGGAGGATCTTCCATTTGGGCAGGCAGCTTTTCTTTGGTCTCCTTGTCCTTGCTAACCAGAGACATGAGGCTCAACAACAGGGCTATGTGTCTTGTGAATGCTGCATGGCGTCTCTATTTACGTAGTTATTCAGTGCATAATGTAATTCATTTTATACTCATTTCATTGATGTTTTATAATTTTGCAGCAAGAGTTAGCTCCATGGTTTCATTGCTGGTCCAGGTATTTGGCCAAGTCACTCACAGCTGAATGTCTGGTTTAAATTGTTCCAGTAATAATTTGAAATTCAGTGTGCAGTTGCAGTCTGTGCTTTGAAAATGCTTATATAAACATCTCTTGCATTACAAGTTATTGGATAAAGAACACATATGATTGTTAATTCTTTTCCATTTTCTTTATTCCATAGTTCTGGCCTGAAAACATTTAATTTTAACATTGTCCTTACCTAATTTGGTTGCAGTCAGCATTATACATTGTTTTTGCGGTATCTACTGAACTTCTGTATTTTCCTGGACCAGACACTCCTGGCAAAAGGCAGTGTAATAAATTCAATTTGTATGTTCTAACCACCCGATCAGTTTGCAACCATAACTGTTCTTAGCTATGTGCAACGTCGGCACAGGAAAGCATCCTAAAAAGGGCTTCAGTTTAGCTGGAATTCATTGTACTATAAGATGCTACTAGCCAGGCTTTTTTTTTCTTCTATGATAAATCTGTCTATCTGTCACCCCCATCCCTCTTTTAATGCATAAATTTTTTAAAAGCACCACCCCTTAGCCTTGCTTTGCATGGGATGGTCAAGCAACCATCGTTCTCACAGCTTTCTCAAAAGTATTACACATAAAATGTAGTGTACTGCATAGAGCTAGCTTATGATTGCCAGAATCCAGTTACATGCAGTGTACTTCTTATTCTACTTCCCACCATAGGCAAGAAGGAATTATTGATAAAGGTTGCCACTTTCCCACCCTACCATAAAATACGATTCTAAGGGATCAGGCCTCTTTACCTGAAGAAGGGGGAAGGCGGGGACAGTCAAGTATTTTATTATGCTTAACAAGCAGTAAATGAGCTTCAAAACAATCCCTTACTGACCTATGTAGCTGCAGACACTGTGAGGCAATTCATCCTCAAAATTCACAGCAGAAACAATGCAATCCAAGTTGTTTTCACAACAGCTTAGTTTATCCTGCTAGCCCTTCCAGCAATGTTTTGCCAGCCTTCTAATCTCTAATATAAACAGATCAGGATCTCTGGGAAGGGGATTAGGGGGGACACGACTTACAACATATTTACAATAGTTCTATAGTCAAAACATAAACCTTAATTTTATAACATGAGCATTGAAACAGCAATACAAACAATTGTTTTATGACAATCCAACATAACTTTACCTTTCATGTTGTGAGTTCTGCCTGTCTGCTGGCAATCTCCTTCCACAGCTTCCTGGTTTCCTTGCATGCTTTGCAGTTCTCAGTTGCTGCTTATTTTCATTTTCCAAGGACTACACATCCCATGGTACCTTGCTGCCTGCAAGCGGTGATTCCTGAACTGACTGTGCTCTTTGAAACTCATCTTTTCAGTATCTCTGTAGTTCAGATAACAGGTTCTGAGAGTTCTTTGATACAGCATTGTCTACTCACAGGACATGCATATTTACAAACTTCAAGACCATTCAAAGTAACACGAGTAAGCTAGAAATAATTGAAATTCAATGTGGAATTTAAAATATGATTTAAAATATTGACCATAGATATGCTTTAAAGCTTTTTCTGTAAACTTTGAGGTTGAATTACTCTACAGTGCCTACAACTACAGATATTAGTATTAAAACTCTTTTACTGCTTGTGAGGGATATGTAAAAGCATAAAGTTCAAGTTCACTTTACACATTTTTAAGTTAAGCCCATATAACTTAAAGCCAACCAATTTGCTGCACTAATTATAAATAAACACTGCCAGTTAATTAAACCAGGGTGATACAATGTACAAGGGTGTAATACATTTAGAATTAAAGGGAGTTTAACCTGTGCTAAACTGCTTGAGCCTTCTCATAAGGACCAGGGGCACCATTCGGACACTCGGGCACTGCCCGGGGTCAGTACGGGGCCCAATGCGATGCCCCTGGTACCTTTCATAGGCTTTTTTGGGAGTGGTTTGAGTGTGCCCTGTGATCCCCTATTGTCCGGGGGCCTCATGAGTTGTCAGTCCGCAACTGATAAGGATATTACCAAATGTAGCAGTAATACACAGAAAGGCATGCTGCCATCTCTACTGCTCAGTTGCCGCTTGATGCTGCTGACTGCAAAATGGCCTGTATTTACTTCTATGGGTATGAGAGTGCGGGTAAGGTGACGGAACCACTCCTTGAGAACAAAAATGTAGGTTTGTGCAGACTTTGCATAATATGTAATGCTACAATCACCTTTGTGTTTTATAGATTTTGTACACCATAGTGGTCAATGCAGACTCTAGATAAATGCTAAAATTATGATACTGGCAGCAACTGACTGGAGAATTCATCTGTAAAGATGCACCAGTTTTGCCAGTCCTAGATTGTAAGCTCGAAAGAGCAGGGCCCTCAATCCCTTCATGTTTTGCATTGTATTGGTATTGTTCTGTCACATGTTCTGTCCCTCTTTCTAATGTACAGCGCTGAGCGAACTATTGGCGCTTTATAAATACTGTAGAATAATAATAATAATAATGTAATAAACTTAAAGGATTAGTCCATCCAAAAGTCATTTCTGTGATACTTGGCTTAAATTCTGTCCAATTCCTGCTGAATTGGCTGAAAAACATGCCATGGGTGGCCGTGCTGGCACCAGTTGGTACAACAAAGGAAAGTTTTTTTATTTGACTTTTGTAGAAGAAACTAGGTGGAAAATTGTCACCTGAACAGTGACTGCATCCAATCCAAATCAAAAGCCAGCAAGGGAGGTTCCTTCATCCAATACGTTCAGCATGGATAGAGAATTCTATACATGTATGGCTAGCTTCAGTCAACAATTTATCTGTCAGTAAATCAAAAGCCAGCAAGGGAGGTTTCTTCATCCAACATACTCAACATGGATAGAGAATTCTATACATGTATGGCTAGCTTCAGTCAACATTTTATCTGTTAGTAGGAGGAGATCTCTCTAGGTCTACCCACTGGCTATGCCTATTTCTAGGAAGTCTTTCTAGAACTTTTTTAATGTTCAGAGAGACTGCAGCAAGGGAAGTCTCCCACTTCTCCCTGCAGTCTCTGTGATGAGAATAAAAAAGGCTTCATGTAAAGGGAGGGGATTTCAGCAGCAGAATTTCAAAGGCAGCAAGCATTCTAGCTTCATGGAAATCTCTGCACATGACAGAGGATTGTTTCCATCTCTCAAAAGAAAAGGGAACAACTCATTTGCTACTGCCTGAGAGATCTGCTTGTGATCTACCTTTGATAACTCACAAGGTTCTCCCCCTCTGCCCTAGAAGAATAGGAGTATCAGTATTTTGCCCATTGAATATAGTAGACCAGATGTTTTTACTTTATGGCTTGTGGTCTAGAAATTGGGTCACCATGCCATTTTGGGTGAGTCATAACAATCCTCTGCTTTAATAGTTCAAAATTTCTATCTACACTGCCATGTTCTACCATGTGATGTAAAACTTGCTGATTCAACACAATCAATCCAAATACATTGCTAAAGGTTATTTTTTTTAATGACAGTCACAGTATTATTATTAAATGTTTTCCATCCACCTTTATCAAGTGCAGTGTAGTCTTCCCACCAACAAATTCTGCAGCTGCCTTTTAATCAGAGGTGTGCCCTAGCTCTAGCATTACTGCTCTTTGGATCTGTCATGATAAAGGGATATTGGAAAGGACCATGGATCCAGTTGTCATGTGTGAAATGGGGCATATTGTTAGACCACTCTTTCGCAATTGTAGTTTATCCACGCAATGTACTGCGGACGGGACGCAGCTACAGGACCAGCAACGTACATGTATGTCATTGTGTTTTTCTGGGTTTTGAGCGCCCTTCCCGCTGACCCCACCGTCATTCGCTGCAGGACATGTTTGTTAGCAGGTCCTGGCCAATGATCTTTTGCCAGGACTTTGCTGATCTCCTGCAGAGCTGTAAATACAGGCACAGAGTCTAGCTGGATCTTCTCTCCCTTTTTTTTGTTTTTAGCGCAAAAAAATAATTATGCAGAGATGATCAAATACCACCAAAGGAAAGCTCTATTTTTAGGGAGAAAATGACATAAATTTCATGTATGTACAGCATTGCATGACCATGCAATTTTCAGTTATAATAACACAGCGCCATATTGCTAAAAATGGCCTGATCATTGGTTAAACACCCCCCAGTGAACTTTTGACAGGTTACATCTTGGTCAAATTTGCCACTAGCCTTGCCAGTTTCTGGAAATGCCTGTGTATTAGTATAGCAGGCAATGCCAGGTGACTGCATCTGGCCTAGTTAGATTCTCAATCATTTTGACATCCACAAAGCCAAGAGCAGTCTTAAAGTTGTATTAACAACTCGGCCTCATCTTTTTTTATCTTTATTCACTCATAACTGGCCCAACAGTGTGGTGAGTGGCCTCTCTTAGCAATCAAAAGTAGTTCAGGTAGAATGGGTCTGGTAGTGACCTTACCTGACCCATTTATGTAGACTGAAATCATATTAATATTACCAGATGATCTACTCATGTAATCTGGCTAGACAGTTGCTCATTGACTTTGCTAATTTCATGTCTGTGGCTATGAGTTTTTAATATAATCTGGAAGCCTTCAACAAACACAAATGCAATTGTAAATTTCCAGGTGCAAATATGATCACTTATAATGACTAAGATATTACTCAATATTAATTTACAGCTAGTTGCAAAATCATTTCCGTTCATTTTTAAGATATATTGTAAATTCAAGTGTCTGGGGCTCCTTGGAGTTCTAATGATTGGAAATGACTAATACGTGTAAAACCATCTCAAAATAATTGTTTGCTTAATTCTCTACTTATGATCATTCAAATGATATTAGAACATCACATCCTTTTTGAATCTAGTCAAAATCAACCCATACAAGGCTAGCCTAAAGCTATCTACAGACATAGTATGGTGCTGGCCAAAGCATTGGCTTTTCGTCTTCTTCATCTGAGGTTTGCTGTGCAGGGAGTTTTACGATGCTAAGGGGAAAGCAGATTCTGGTTTTTATACTAGCTAGGTTTTTAAAAATGAATGTAAAGGGTTTGATTGGGTGGGGTTTTGATACTTGCCTGGAGTTCAGCTCAGCTGTTGTGCTGGCCCCATACAGGCCAACTACCCAAACTCCTTCTGCATAGAAGTAGATCTTCTTATTGACTGATTTGCAGGACAGCCTGGGTCACTCTCAGAGCTGAACTTTTGTCAAAAACTACAGCTGCTAATTGTCTTACTGTATTTTACTATTAGACATTGAAAAACTCAGTGTTTGTCCATAAGAAAATATATTTCTTTGCTATAATTCAGTCAATTAAATATTATTATTATTATTATAATACAGTATTTATATAGCGCCAAAGGGTTTGCTCAGCGCTGTACAATAGCAAGGGGGACAGAACATGAGACAATACAGCAACAGTACAATACACGAAGGGTTCGAGGGCTCTGCTCTTTCGAGCTTACAATCTAGTTACAATAATGTTTCTTTATAGGTCTGGTGGGACTACTGTGTGTTACAACAAGGAGGTATTTTTCTTTCTTTAATGGTTTCTCCAACTCCTTTTGATCTATGGCATAACGTGGCAAAAGGAGAATTGGTCATGCTTTATTAGAGAAAAAAGCAGATTAAAGGATCCTGGGTGGTCAATGATCTAGATGCCTGGCTTGCCTCTAACAGCACCTTTAGGTCCATGCACATATTTATCCTTGGCACCAGATTAGTAGTGCAGAATGAGTCACTTTCAACAGATAGCAGAATCTGACCATGTACGCACATAGCTTTGTTCTTTTTACCACAAGTGACCTGTGCATAATTCTCCGTCATGTTGAGTCTTGATCCCCATTTTCTTTTTTTATAGACTTGATGGCCGTAATACACTGAGAAATATCTTTTCACTGAGTCATACACTTTAAAAGGTTCAGTGAATGGTAGTGCACACATTATTTACATTACAAAGGTCCCTTTTTATTACCTTCTGTATAAAGCGTGCTTTCGGATTTCTTTGTACAGCCTTAATATCTAATCTTCCCAGTTCTATATAATGAAGTTTAATACCTAAATAAAAATGTGCATTTGTATATCACAGGGACTCAATGTAATGGTGCAAATGCTATGCATGTCTTGAAACATATACCTGAAGTACAGTATATAGCATTTTAGACATTTTTATGTAAGGCTGGTTGCTATAAAAAAAAATAATAAAAGTTCTGTTTAAATCTGAGCAGCCCACCTAAGCACAGTAGAGCCCATCACACCCAGATTGCCAAAATTTGATTTTTTCAATTGACTTATAAAAGGAGCTGGGTGTAAACTTGTCAGATTATTATTATTATTATTATACAGTATTTATATAGCGCCAAAGGGTTTGCTCAGCGCTGTACAATAGCAAGGGGGACAGAACATGTGACAAGACAGAAACAATACAATACACGAGGGGTTCGAGGGCCCTGCTCTTTCGAGCTTACAATCTAGGAGGGAGGGGAAAGTGGTACAGGAGGAAATGGCTGTGGGGGATGGAGTGGTGGGAGGAGTGGAGGAGGTCAGTTGTTAGGTGAGGGTAGGGTAGGCTTCCCTGAAGAGGTGGGTTTTCAGGGTGCGCCTGAAGGTGAGGAGCGTAGGTGACAGTCTGATGGATTGGGGTAGGGAGTTCCAGAGGATGGGGGAAGACCTGGAGAAATCCTGCAATCGGGCGTGGGAGGAGGAGATCAGGGAGCTAGAGAGTAGGAGGTCCTGTGAGGAGCGAAGGGCACAGGTAGGGTAGTATTTGGGTATCAGGTCAGTTAGGTAGTTTGGGGCGGCGTTGTGAATGGCTTTGTAGGTCAGAGTTAGTAATTTGAATTTGATGCGCTGGGCAATTGGGAGCCAGTGAAGGGATTGGCAGAGGGGGGTGGCAGATGTGGAGCGGTTGGTGAGGTGGATGAGTCTAGCCGCTGAGTTCAGGATAGACTGGAGTGGGGATAGCATTTGTTTGGGTAGGCCAGTGAGAAGGGAGTTGCAGGAGTCCAGGCGTGAGATGATGAGGGAGTGAACGAGCTGTTTAGTAGTGTCTGGGGTGAGGAATGTACGTATCTTGGAGATGTTGCGGAGGTGGAGCCTGCATGATCTTGATAGTAATTGGATGTGAGGTAGGAAGGAAAGGTTCAAGTCCAGGGTGACACCCAGGACTTTGGCATGTGGGGTGGGAGTGATGGTGGCGTTGTTATTAGTGATGGAGAGGATGGGGGGGGCGCGGGGTGGGGGGAAGACCAGGAGCTCAGTTTTGGACAGGTTTAATTTTGGGAAATGGAGCGACATCCAGTCTGATATGTCGTTCAGGAGGTGGGCGATGCGGGCAGAGAGAGAGGGGGTGAGATGGGGGGTGGAGAGGTAAATTTGTGTGTCTTCGGCATAGAGGTGGTAATTGAAGCCGTGGGAGTGTATTAGTTTGCCAAGGGAGGAGGTGTATATGGAGAAGAGAAGGGGCCCAAGGACAGAGCCTTGGGGGACTCTGACAGAGAGGGGGAGGGAGGGGGAGGTGGCAGTGTTATAGGTGACGCTGAAGGAGCGTTGGGATAGGTAGGAGGAGAACAAGGAGAGAGCAGCGTCCCTGATGCCAAGGGAGTGCAGTTTACTAAGGAGGAGAGGGTGGTCGACAGTGTCGAAGGCCGCGGAGAGGTCAAGGAGCAGGAGGACAGAGTAATGGCCATTAGCAGGTCGATGGTGATTTTACGTAGGGCGGTTTCGGTGGAGTGTAGGGGACGGAAGCCAGATAGTAGAGGATCAAGGAGGTTGTTATCAGTGAGGTGGGCGCTTAGGCGATTGTAGGCCAGGCGCTCAAGGAGCTTGGAAGTGAATGGTAGCAAGGAGATGGGTCTAAGGTTGTTCAGGTCAGTGCAGATGATCAGATGCAGGCACTGTTTGGATATTCGGACAGTTGGTGGTGCAAGCTGTCAGTGCAGATGGACAATGGCCTATAGTATTCTGTTAGCATGGACAGAAGAATCTGTTTGGAGTCTATACATGTATAGCCAAGTTAAGGCTGTCTCTCTTTTATTCTGTACATAACAGGTAAATCCTATTGTTTACCTTTAAAGTACCTTAAATAGAATGCAAACATTACAGTTGTAAAAATCAGTTAACATAAAGCACATTTGCCAAATGCAGTGTGTTCAAATATAGATGTGATTAAATATTTTCAAAATAGCAAGAAACAATTATTGTGGGATTCCTTTGTTTCTTACATGAAGTTGGTGATTAGGAGAAGCAGCACCAGGAGCCATTCAGGCTCTACTGCATGCACATGATCTTACAGTAAACATACTCAAAGGTGAGAAACCAATGGGAGCAGAGGGGTTACCTTATCAGTGTTCTGCTGCTCCTTCATTGTCCAATAAGCAGGATGGACGGTTATTTAGCTATCCTAAGAACAGAACTCCAAAACTCCAAAGGCAACTATACCAGATCTTCTTATGTAACTGCTTACATGGGTTTAGGCTTTAATATTTAGAGATGGAGTAGTGTTTAATATATAGTATGACTGAATGAATGTCATGAAACTGTTAACATTGACCTTCAGCATTTACCTTTAGCCTTGTGCAGTTGTGTTTCCTTTCCTGCACTGAATTTCTTAATCTGATTTTACTGCACACAGTGAGCTTCTCACAGTTTGTATTTGACACTGAAGCAAGTTAGATAGAGCCATTCCTGGCTGGACATTCACCATCATCTAGTTCTTTCTTTCCCAGCTTTACTTTTCATGGTCCACAACTTTCTTTCATTGGATTTCAGATCTTTCAATCAAGCTCAGCATCACGAGTGGGCACTATTTAGAGCAGTCTGCATGCACATGGTATTTGCATAGGAATGCCCTTTAGTCACTATAAATCCAAGTACTGTACTTTGATATTTGCATACCTCTTCCCAGTAAGACAATATATAAGCATGGCACATGTCAAATTGCTTCTTCCTCAGTGTTCAAATGAACACTGGTACTTCCACCACATTTATTTATTTATTTATTTCACCACATAAGTCATTATCTTATTGGAGCTCTGTAAGCAAGATCTTAGTGGTGTAAGGGTCATTGAAAACTTTTTCCTTCTCCCTTTCTGTACAATGGCAAATAATTTTAACAATATTAATAACAATTAAAAACTTGCAGTGGTCTATTTTTGGCCTTTTTGCTTTCTCTAGTTAAATCTACAAATTAGCCAACTACACAAAAAATGGCAAACGTCCCAACCTATAAACAGCCTTAGCAGTAAGGTGCACATGGAAGGGCAATGCACATCGCAAGTAAACAAAAGGGAAAAAGGATTTCCCAGCAACAATTACTAGCCAGCCTGCAAATCAACCAATTTGGCCCTGTCTAAATGTTTGTGTTAAAAACAGAGGGTTTTGTTGGCACACATTTGCAAATACATGTGTAAGCCACAGTCCCATATCATGGGCCCTCTGTATACTGTGGACCTAACTCTGAAATTTCCAGAGCCTCCATAGTAGGAGCACGTATATCAATGGATAGGTTAAGGGCAGGTGTGCCTGGAGGAGCCCATCCCTCCTTCAGGGTACAGGGATGCCCAGCTATACCAAATGACAGCAAAGGCATTCAGTGCGTCCCTGCATCTATATTAGCCAACTACACAAAAAATGGCAACCATCCTAACCTATAACCAGCCTTAGTAGTAAGGTGCACATGGAAGCGCAATGCACATCACAAACAAAACAAAAGGATTCCCCAGCAACACTTACCAGCCAGCCTGCAAAACAACCAATTTGGCCCTATCTAACAGTTTGCCTCCATAGTATGAGCACATACTGTATATCAATGGATAGGTTAAGGGCAGGTGTGCTTAGAGGAGCCCATCCCTCCTTAAAGGTACAGGGACACACGTGATGCCCAGCTATACCAAAATGGCAGCAATGGCATCTAGTGCACCCCTGCATCTAAATTATCCAACTACATAAAAAATGGCAACCGTCCCAACCTAAACCAGCCTTAGCAGAAGGGTGCACATGGTAGGGCAATGCACATCACAAACAAACAAAGGATTCCCTAGCAACACTTACCAGTTGGCAGGACCATGGTTTACGAATGTATTTGCAAATGTGTGCAAACAAAACCCTCTGTTTTTAAACGCAGATTGTTAGGGCCAAATTGGTTGTTTTGCAGGCTGGCTGGTAAGTGTTGCTGGGAAATCCTTTATAAATCTACAAACCACTCAGAAAATATCTGCCTTGCTTATATGCGTACATCAGATGGTGGAAAGGTAAGATGCAAATAGTCTGCTTTCAAGCATGATCCTCACTGGATTACATATACAGGAAGAACTTGACAATTAGTAGCTCAAGGAATAGCTCAAAAGCTACATGTATCCTTTTTATTTACTTCCCTGTTTCATAGTATATCCCTGCCTTTGTGACTTTTTCGCTGTTCTTTACAATATCAATAAATGATAAAAATATGCATAAGCATGGTTATACGTTTTCTTCTATACTTTTTATAATAATAATTTCTACCTAGTGATATCAGCTTGTGATTGAAAGCTTGTTATTAAATATTGTTTGATTTGTAAGTTTTTTTTCTTAGTGGCAGCTGAATTTTGATAATTGCATCTGTGGTGGTTTACATGCGTTTATTTTATAAGCGCTTTATGCAGAAATTATCTGGCTTTTAAAACCCGGCAGACTCAAGAAGTAATCACATAATATTTTATAGACTTTGAAATGTCCCTTGACCTGGCATTTTTCTTGCTTCGCACAATGCTATCCCGCAGAAAACATACACTCACTGTCCACATTATTAGATACACCTGTTCAATTGCTTGGTAGCACAAATTGATAGTCAGCCAATCACATGGCAGAAACTCAATGCATGTAGGCATCTAGACATGGTGAAGACGACTTGCTGAAGTTCAAACCGAGCATCAGAATAGGGAAGAAAGAGGATTTAAGTGACTTTGAATGTGACATTTAGGGGTTTATTTACTGAAGCTGGAGAGTCCAAAATCAGACTCCCTTCTGCATAGAAACCAATCAGCTTCTAACCTCAGCTTGTTCAATGAAGCTTTGGCAATGAAACCTGGAAGCTGATTGGTTTCTATGCAGAAGGGAGTCTGATTTTGGACTCTCCAGCTTTAGTAAATAAACCCCTTAGGGTGAAAGGCCTAAAATTTGCTTAGAGAAAGAGGAACATCCAAACTGACCTTTAACAACAGACATTGACTGCTCTCATAGAGTCACTGATTTGTGTGGCTGCTCTCAAAGGATGAGCTACATTTTTTGGGTATCCTGTACTCTAACCTTCTTTCCAGAGTTTATTGATCTAAATAAACCTTGAAAGGACTAAAGTACCTTCTGTCCAACATTCTTTTTACCCCACAGTATGTCAAGGATTCTGCCCTGAGAGGTTAAACGCTAGAATGCAACAACATGCTTTGGGTTTTCATGTTCAACCTTCCAGAGAGAAGGAGTGCTACAATAGATTGTGTCATCAGAGACAGCATGTGGTCTGCTTTATATGCAGAACTACTCTTTAAGTGTAGAGGCCACCAAACAAGGGAGAGGTGAGATGGGTTCATGTTTTTTGAACTATAAAAGCCTACTGAATTCTCTTCATAACTCCTGCAACCTTAAGTGGGCAGCACAGTGGCTAAATGGTTAACACTTTCGCCTGGCAGTACTAGGGTCATTGGTTCGAATCCCAACCACCTGCGTGGAGTTTGCATGTTCTCCCTGTGCCTGCGTGGGTTTCCTCCGAGTACTCCAGCTTACTCCCACACTCCAAAGACATGCTGGTAGGTAATTGGGTCCTGTCTAAATTGGCCCTAGCATGTGTATGTATGAATGTAAGTTAGGGACCTTAGATTGTACACCCCTTGAGGGTTAGGGACTGATGTGAATGTACTATATATATATATATTATATATATGTAAATTGACGGCGCTATATAAGTACCTGAATAATAAGACTGTCTAAGAAAGTGGACAGAAGATGAATAAAAATGTAATCTCAATTTGTTAGTTTTGAAGATCGGGGCTGTCGTCTTTAACCTTGTTGCCCTAAGCACTGACCCAAGAGTGTCATTATGCTGCATTGAGCTCTGCCTACCCTCTGATCACCTGCTGTCTATGGTGCCTTTACAAAAATCTCCTTGAAAGGTGACCAAGACAGCAATAAAAACCCAGGAGAGGTTCTAAACCTCCCTATTTTATCCAGAACAAAACATTTTAGCTGGAGTTTAGGGATTTAAGGGAGATACTTATCAGAATACTATGTACGAGTTGGCACGTTTCTACTATGTCAGGCCATCAGCTACCTAACAATGTATACGTAGGTCAAAAATCCTCATAGCAACCAATTTGTTATTACTTTTCTTTTTATAAACTGTACTAGAAAAATGATCCCTGGATGTTTTTCCGCATAAAATACAGTTTTGTTTGGCTTTTTTCTCCATGTAATGTTGATAAAACTTTTTCTTATCTTTATATGCTTCTGGTGTAACTCCAGTGGGATGCAAATAGGAATAGTTAGCATCTGCTCTGACAGCTGATAGCACAGCCCCACCTTATATCATCATGAGAAAGATAAAATACTGGGATAGTTACTCACTGGAGACTAGAACATATCTTCACTGACACACCTTTTCACTTCTATCTACTAGAATGCATGTTGTAAAATTACTGTGATAACAAATCTATTTATAAGGAGTTTGATGGTAAAATTTGCCTGTTCATGTACATCAAAAGATTATTGTTCAGGATTTATATAGCGCTAACAGTAAGTGCAGCACTTTACAATATAAAAGGGAGACAGTCTGTACAGTTACAATACAATAAAAAATAAGAGGATTAAGAGGGTGCTGCTCATAAAAGTTTACAATCTAATAGGGTGGGGCAAGTGGTACAAAAGGTTATAACTGTGGGGGATGAGCTGATGGATGTGCTAAATGTTTATATGGAGGCATGATAGGCTTCCCTGAAGAAATACATTTTCAGGGATCACCAAAGGCTGCCAGAGTAGGGGATAACTGGACAGACTGAGGTAGAGGTTTCCAGAGGATGGGAGAGGCTCTGGTGAAGTCGTGAAGATGAGCATGAGAGCAGGAGATCATGAGAGGAGCAGAGAGGATGGTTTGGGCGATATTTGGAGACAAGATTGGTGATGTAGCTCTGGGCAGAGTTGTGAATAGCTTTGTATGTCGTTGTTAGCATTTTGAATTTAATTTGCTGGGCCATCGGAAGCCAGTGGAGGGATTGGCAGAGAAGGGCAGTGGACACTGAGAAGTTGGTAAAATAGATAATTCTGGCAGCAGCATTCATGATAGACTGAAGAGAGGATAGCCTACAGAGAGGTAGACCTATGAGAAGGGAGTTGCAATAGTCAAGGCGAAAGATAACAAGGGAGTGAATAGTTGTTATAGGATATAACTCAGCTTTCTATGGCATATTTATATGACCTCTACAAACTATTGTACAGAACACTGTTTAATATCACAGCACCACGTCCTCTCCTGAAGATATTACTTTCCTACCTGTAATGCAGATCCAGTGGCATTAGTACATTCTAAGTGATTGACCTGGAACAAGTATATTGATTAGAATTTGTGAGTAATTGCTGACTTTTATCATTTGCTTGCTTGTTCCAGTCATTTAAAAAGTCCCTAAGATAGAGACATCCGTATCAGCTATGATTTTCAGATAAAAAATGCAGTCTCCATAGTTCTCTCAGTATTGCTTTTCTGGAACATTTGTTATCCACTTCTGAAATCATCTGTAGCATTTGTTATATCATATAGACTGTCCCTTTACCATAAAGAGATGGAATTATTAGAGGTATTGGACAAGTGAAGGCATGTCTCCCAACTATCTCTCCTTTGGAGGGACTGTTCCTTTTTTGGAACCCAATCTCTCTGTCCCTCTTTCCTTCTCAATTGTCCCTCTTTTTGGTCTAAAAGAAATGTATTACTGAACTAAGATCTCTTTCACACTGGTGGCAATGCTTACTGCCCTCATAAAACAATCCAGAAAGGATTACTTTTTAGAGGACGGTATAGAAGCAGCTAGCAGGCATTCAGGAGATGCTACTGCCTTTTTCTTACTTTTTTTAAATTGCCAAATTGCAGTTGTGGGGTGGCCCCATTGATCTCAGTGGGTGAGTTTGACAGTCAGTGCCTGCAACAATCAACCTCTGCAACCAAGTTCAATTGTTTCAGCCATACAGTATGTACAGCCCTTTAAAGACTGTAATATTGTCATTGAGGAGGGTAACCACTAAGGTCCCTAACACACATTCATACATACACATACTAGGGCCAATTTAGACAGGATCCAGTTAACCTACCAGCATGTCTTTGGAGTGTGGGAGGAACCGGAGTACCCGAAGGAAACCCACGCAATGCCACTTTTCTGGCGGTATGGCCCCTTTAACATGGCTTGTGTCTAATTCATAAAAGCCTTGTGCTACCTTTTGGCACAAGTACTGACACGTGCACTATATTCAGGTAGTTCTTACTACAGCCACTTATAGAATCTGTCACAATGGCAGTGACATATTCTAAAAGAATTACCACCAGTTCACAAATAAGCACACTTACAGTACTTAAGACAAAATCAAAGTTGATGTACAGGTATGAATGGGTGGGTGGGGGTGTTGTGTGTAAATTACTTTAGTTATATGTTTGAATGTGTTTTACATTTACATTGTTGTATGCTAGGATGAAGGTCACATGCTCCTTAGCAACTAATGAATCAAACTGAGCTGATAGTGGCTGGAGTCTGATGGGGAACTCTGAGAGACCAGTTCACCATCAGGTCTGTTTTGCCTGTCATTGACAGCGGATGGAAGTGTGTACATTCCATAGCTGCTATTCAGTTTAATAGAAGCTTTGTAATCTGCCTGCTGCCATCCACTGTCAATCACATGCGAGGAGGACCTAATCTCTAGAGTTCCCCATCACGTATAAATGCACATGTTCTCCAGCATACCAAGGATCTCCAAATGTAATCTAAAAGCTTTTATTGCAGAAAGATCACATCACAAAAGAACAAGTGCAATGTTTGGGAGCCGCACAGGACCACTTCCTCAGGAATGACAAAGAGGTCCTGCGCAGCTCCGAAACATTGCACTTGTTCTTTTGTGATGTGACCTTTCTGCAAAAAAAGCCTTTGGAGTACATTTGGAGATACTTGATGTGCTGGCGAATATGTCCATTTATCTGTGATGTTTCCAATATCCAGCTGGTAGTGGCTGTCGAATCCGCTACTGATGAGCCCTGTGTCCAGGAACGTGTGTGATGGGAATACAGACAAGAGTTCCCCATCAGGCTCCACCCAACCAACAGCTCAAATTCTGAAGACTGTGGAGCCTGATGGGGAACTCAGACTAGTTTAAGATCTCAATAGACTCAATATTGGCTATAGAACCACCCACTGTCATCTGCTGTCAAAAAGGAGGACCTGATGGGGAAATAGTCTCTCAGTTCCCCATCAGCCTCTGCCCACCCCTTCTACAAAGCTCCTTGGCCATGTGACTAAACCGGATAACAGTATGTACTCTTCAGCGCCCAAGGAGTCATTAGCCAAAGGAAGGCCAGGGGGAAAAGGGAAAAAGGTGGCCTATGGATAGTGTGTCGGGGATGCAGCCCTCCTCAGATGGGGAAATCAACAACTGGAAAAAGAGATAACAAGTGGCGCAAACAAATAGTGCAATATCCAAGGTTTGTAGAAAAGACGAAAACACACTCACAGCCATGGCATGTGTGTAAAGTTTAGTATAATAATGGAGATGGGCACAACAAAGGGCAGGGTGTTCCAACTGTCAATGTGACACGTTATGGGGATCAATCCCTTTCCTCAGAGTAACATGGCCATGTGACTATCAGTGTGACAGATAAAGTGACTGGGGACGGAGCGCAGTGTGGAATGAATGTACAGTATTAGGCGTTCCTTCCAGACATATTCATATACCTGTCTCTGACAGACACTTGAATCGGGCACAAGCATCAACACTTTCGGTGCAGGGCCCGGAAGTAATTCTAAAGGGTGTGTACGATACTCTTTATGAATTTCCCAGATTGTGTTTGAAGGTGTCCCTCTTTGGAAATGATGGTGTTGGAAGTATTAGTGGTGAGATCTAAAATCTGGAAAACACAAGAAAGGTACTTTCCAAGCACTAGTAGCCCACTTCTCTCACTCCCACTCTGCTGTGTGCACTGTATTTCTACTCATTGTACAGTAGTAGGGGAATTCAGGCCTTGCCTTAAGCTAAAATGTGTGGGAGCCACAACTGAAATATACGGTATCATGGTGAGTACTAAACAGTAGTCTTTATTTCATCAGAGCTCACAAGGCTCAATCTCAAGTAATGATAATAAACAAGAAAAATTACATTACATAGATACCAATGGCTGCATGGCCTGTTCTTTGTCATCACTAACTGTCCTTCTTGGAGATTTGTTCCTAGAAATTTCTCTGTTCTAGTATTTAAAAATTACAGATGACATATTCTCTAGAGTATATCTAAAGCAAAACCCTTTCTTTTCATTTTGGGTGGAGTAGGGAGTGATTAGGACCCCATTCACATTGTTCCACTGCAGTAACGCATTATGCATGTTAGTACGATGTAGTGCCATTAATTCTCTGAATGGAACTCCAAAATTCTTTCTAAATGCATTTGTGTTGTAACAGAAAAAGGCACAGCAACATACTAACATGCATTGCTGTGTTGTAGTAGCAACTTTGGGAACACCAGGTAACTTGAGGAAAACAAACCTTTTATTAATCAGCGCTGAGTGACCTAGCAAGGACTCATGTCAGCAAGCTAAGTGTCTTGAAAAGCATTTCACAGAGTATACATATCAGCAATTACATCACAATGCATATTTTTCCTCTTTCACTTTCTGGCCATTGGAAGTAGAAATTGTCCTACGTCATTGGGAGTAAACAATGCATCTTTGGCATTAGGAGGAGGACTAGTGCCCTATTCTTGGTGTAAGTTGGAGAAATAGTGCCCTTCGTTGGTGTCAGTGGGAAGTATGGTGCCGCCGTTATTAGTGTCAGTGGGAGGAATAGTGCCTCATGGTTTGTTTCAGTGAGAGGAATAGTGCCCAATTGTTGGTGTAAATGGGAGGAATAGTGCCCCATCGTAGGTGTCAATGAGAGGAATAGTGCCTGTTGTTGATGTCAGTTGCAGGAATTATGCCCACCTGTTGGTGTCAGTGTCTTGTATCAGTGGGAGAAAAAGTGCCCCAAGGGCCGGATAAAGGCAAGCAAAGGTCCCCCCGGCTAAAGTTTGGAGACCACTGATGTAAACTAACGACAATATATCATCAAGTAAGGGAAAAAAATTGTATAAATGATGACATAATCACATGCTCTGATCTTTATAAAATGTGAACTAATTTTCAAGTGGTTTTCTACCCATCTATGGCCAGCTTTAGTACTTGCAAAGATTTCTTTTGTGTTACTTGCTGGCTGAATAGTAACAATCTGATAGATTCCTCCTTCTATGCTAAATAGCTTGCATGAAGGAATCTCTCTAGCTGGCTGCGGCTGCTGAAAAACCCTAAGAGTGACTGTATCTGATGGGATGCGTTCACTGTTTCGCTAACAATTTTCCACAAGGCTCCTTTGATAAAAGTCAAATAAAAAATGTACTTTTGTTGAGCCGGGTGATGCCGACAGGGCCAACCACAGTTTGAGATTTGGAAAATTCAGCAGGAATCGTCTGAAATTCGAGCCGCGGTCAACATGTAAGAAAACACCAGAGGCCATGGTTGTCAGATTGAGCTAAGTATGCATCTGTGGAGGGGGAGGGTGGGTTTGGTTAGGTCGGGGCATAAAAGATAAGTGCAGTTTGTATTTTAATATTATTACAGGTACTTATATAGCACCATAAATTTACATATATATTGTTCATTCACATCAGTCCCTAACATTCAAAGAGCGTACAATCTAAGGTCCCTAACTCCCTAACTCACACGCATACACATACTGGAGCCAATTAACTTACCAGCATGTCTTTGGAGTGTGGGAGGAAACCCATGCAGGCACAGGGGGAACATGCAAACTCCATGCAGGTAGTGCCATGGTTGGTATTCAAACCAATGATCCCAGTACTGCCAGGCAGAAGTGCTAACCGCTTAGCCACTGTCTTATTTACGTATAATTTAAATAGCGCATTATTATTATGGAGGTTTATAAATCAAACAAAAAAGAGCAACATTTGAGGAGGAAAAATGGACAAAACGATTTGGTTTCGAAAGAGGGATAGTCCTTCCAAATCAGAGAGAGTTGGGAGCTATGGTGTATGGACAGCTTAAGTTGTGTTTGATTGTGATAGCAGCGCTGATCGAGCAATCTTCCCAACTTTGAACAGAAGTCGAATTGTAGATAAATGGATTGAAATGTATCTGATCCCTGCTGAACTGGACAAATATTGACCCATGTATGAGCAGCTTAATAAGGCCTGCAATGTAAAGTTTTCTAATAGTTCAAGAACAAAAGTTCTGAAGCAATCACTGTGTTTTGTCTTTCTCCATCAGCTCAATCCCCCACAGTTATTACCCTTTTGTATCACTTGACCCTCCTTAGATTGTAAGCTCTAACGAGCAGTGCCCTCTGATTCCTCTTGTACCAAATTGTAACTGTAATGTCTGCCTTCATTTTGTAAAGCACTGCGCAAACTGTTGGTGCTATATAAATCTTGTATAATAATAATAATAATAATAATAAATAAACAGAACAAAAATGCTGATGGACTGTAAGGTGATAGGACAGTAGTGTGTAGCAATACTGCTGCAGGGTAGATGAAAGATAAGAAAGATTATATGACAAGACAGGTCTCTGGCTGGTTGTGTAGTTTTTGTAGTTTAAACTCAGACTCCGCTTATTATTTGTGGCTTGTCAGGATCTGTATTCCTGCAGGTCGAAGCCTGCACTTCATTGTGAGCCAGCATAAAACATGAAGAGCTGGGTGGAATCAGAATTACTGAGGGTAGTAAAAACACACATGCATAGAAAGCAGATTGACAGTCTGGTTTTCGTTAGCCACTGTCTTGAAGGAAGCACTGGATGTAACAATAATTTATTCTTTATATTTTGTACTCGCTAAATTGTTGTCTTTTTCTGTCAGGAATAGCTTACAAAAGGCAAAAAGATGTCTCCTTTTCCATGTATAGAGGCAGTTTGTAATTGAGCAACATATCTGCAATTACAGTATTTACACTGAGGCTGTGTATATGTATAGCCAAAACTTTTTTTTTTATGTCCTTGTCCAGTTGAGGAGATTTACCTTCACTTCCTGTCCAGGCGAAGTTTTGGTTATACATGCACTTTAAGCCCTGGTTCACACTACTGCGACTTCAGGTTCGACATGCGATTTACAAATTGCACCTGAAGTTGCATCTAATGTATTTCTAGGCACTGTCTTAATCAGTGCGATTTGAAGTAGCACAATTTCAAAAATTGTTCCTGCACTACCTTTTTTCCGATTTCATTGCGACTTGCATTGACTTCTGGTAAATGAAATTGCAAGCCACAGTGAAATCGGAGGTACAAATCACGCTGCTTCAAGTAGGACTAAAACCAGGACTAAAGTTCTTAGATTGTAAGCTCCAAGGAGCGCTGAGCAAACTGTTGGCGCTATATATATCCTGCATAATATTAATAATAATAATAACAATAATAATATTAAAGCTCAACCCAAGCCAAAACTTTTAAATGAGTGGAGAAAAATGAGAAGGTCTTATATCCATGTTTTCTGTCATGCAGCATAGGGGGTTATTTACTAAAACTGCATACTGCAAAATCTGGTGCAGCTCTGCATAGAAACCAATCAGATTCCAGGTTTTATTGCCAGAGCTTAAAGTGTGACTAAACCCGTGACCCTGCATTCACTGCAATTATTTCTATAATTATAAACTGCAAAATATCTTTTCTCTTGAGCAGTACTGTATATAGTCTTGTGAATTCTATTAGTGTCAAGCTGAGCACTAGATAGTCCTGTAGGAGGAGTTTTCATTCTCCTCTGACTGTCCTATGAAGCTGCATGACCCTCGACTCTCTGTCGGGACAGTGCTGAGTGGCCCTGTGCTGATCACATGCACCCTCCCAAAGAAAAAAAAAAAACTCTCTAGCAATACACACTAAACTGACCATGTGCAGAGTGACTCCTAGAGAAGAAGAGGATCGGACAAGACAGGATCAAACAGCCTTTTTACACAATTTGGAGGATTAACCCCTTAGGTTCCACAGTGAGTATAACTAGCATGGTTTACTGCATATACAGATTGATTTCATTGTTGTGGGTTTAGTAACACTTTAGTAATTGAACAAGCTGAAGTTAGAAGCTGAATGGGTACCATGCACAGCTGCACCAGATTCTGAGCGCACAAATTTTAGCAAATAAACCCCTATACGACCAGATATAGCTGTGTAAATCTCCCCCATAGGGTCAAATGGACAAAATAATAGGAAATCTTTCCAATGGAAACAAACTTTTTTTTAGTAGAGTGGGGAATGGCTAGTAATAAGGATGACCTTACATTCAATCCAAACTTATGTTCGGTTGAACCTGTAAGGAGCTATTGGTGCTGTTGTAGGCATTCCCTGCTCCGCAGTTGCATGTGCACAAAGGGGTGGGGATGCTCATGACATCGTTCACCTAATATGATCCCATGGCCATATTAGGTCAATGATATCGACGTCAATGATATTGACCTAATATGGCCATGTGGTCATAATAGGCCAATAATGTCACATATACCCCTGCCCCTCAGTGTATGTGCAGCTGAGGAATGGGGAATGCCTCCACCACAGCTCATTGAGCCAAAACTTACAGCTTCTCTACAGGTTTGGGCCAAACCCAAGCTCATCCCTAGCTAGGAACTCTTTGAGGCTGTCTTTGTTGTCAGTGCCCTCCTGTCCCTGTGACCCCCTCTTCCTCTTTTCTTGTCCTGAGGTTAGAAAGGTAATGTTCGAAGAGAATCTTTCCAGTGGGGTCACAGACAGCAAGACCAATTTGATAAAAGTTCTAATCTTCCCATCACAATTTAAAGGGACTCAAAAATGAAAGGCTCGATAACCAATGTCCCTGGGAAGAAAAAATGTTTTTACCTCTCTTGTCACTAAACGCCACTGCGATGAAGACAAACCGGTGACTGAAGTATCTTTGAAACTGACACTTCCGAAAATGCTGATCTCCTGTGTCCCTCGCTGCACTCAATAGTTCCTTCCATTACTGAAAAATAAAAAAAAAATATAAATACGCTCATAAGACAATGTAAAGTACCAGACATCTTACAAATGCATGTGCCACCCTTAAAACAGAGTTGGCAGATTTGGACTTGAAAAATATGATGCCGGTACTTTAGGATCAGCTACTATTTTTGATCCCACTTTGGCTTTATTGTCAAAAATACCATTGATTAATTCCTTTGAATTTGGATACATTGCATATAAACGTGGAGAGGATGCTACAGTTTCAAATAACTATACACAGGCTGGCTGGAACACAGCATACTGCAGAGATAGGCAAAAGAATTGATAAGGTGGGGAGTAGTATGGAAATAGCATTAAAGGGCCAGCAACCTCTTCTTTTATTTAGCTATTATCTCAGCAGAGCACTGGGTAGTGTTCTGTGGTGTTGTGGCTGTACGTAATTAGCTATGTCAGTTCTTGGATTGTGTCTGGATGTCTGCAGAGATGTGGAAATGTCTACGCATATAATGCTTTCTCTAAGCATTAGGGCTTCTTTCTATCTTTACAGGAAAGTATGCAGATGTTCAACTTGCTAATACATGGCAATGCAGCCAGATCTGTGGACATGGAATTTATTTATTATTTATTTATTTCAGGTACTTATATAGCGCTGTCAATTTACGCAGCACTTTACACATATATATTGTACATTCACATTAGTCCCTAACCCTCAAGGGGTGTACAATCTAAGGTCCCTAACTTACATTCATACACATACTAGGGCCAATTTAGACAGGATCCAATTAACCTACCAGCATGTCTTTGGAGTGTGGGAGGAAACCGGAGTACCCGGAGGAAACCCATGCAGTCACAGGGAGAACATGCAAACTCCAGGCAGGTGGTGCCATGGCTGGGATTTGAACCAACGACCCTAGCACTGCGGAAGTGCTAACTATTTAGCCATTGTGCTGGAATAATTTTATATTCGTATGCAATTACTATGCTTGCTTGTGCTTTCTTGTTTATTATTAGTAATATAGTGTGCTTCTTTAAGATGGTAATCTTAGAGAGTTTGGGCTGGGCATAAATTATTCTTCAGCAACAAATACTATAAGGCTCCGTGCACACTGGCTTAAAAAATGCTGCTTCTGCAAGAGTTTTGTGTTTTTCCTGTAGAAGCAGCTCAGTGTTATCCTATGTGTCCATGCACATTAGGACGATTAGAGGCATATTTTAAGATCAAGTTTGGAGGCAGGAAAACCCCTTCTGATTTGCGTTTTTTATTGGAGCAAAAAAAAAAAGCTAAACTCTGCTAAACTCGCCTAAACTGTGTACAAAAACACTCTATATCAGCGTTTTTTTTCTCCCAAGGGAACTGGTATTTTTTTTAAGCCCAGTGTGCATAGAACCTAAGGTAGGAGTAGAAAGTCCTAGGTTATGAGCAGAGAAGAGCAAAAATGAATAAAACATTCCAGAATACTAAATCCCTTGTGATATAGGCACCATGTCTCTCAAATTCTGCCCATACAATCATTCACACTCCATTTCTATTATTAATATTATTATTATTATTCAGGATTTATATAGCACCAACAGTTTACTCAGCGCTTTACAACATAAGGGCAGACAGTACAATTACAATACAAATGAATACAGAAGGATTCAGAGGGCCCTGCTCGTTAAAGCTTATAATCTAAGAGGGAGGGTCAAGAGATACAAAAGGTAACAACTGTGGGGGATGGGCTGATGGACAAAATACATGTACAGTTGTTAGGTGGGGGCAGAGCTTTCAGGGATCTCCTAAAAGTGGACAGAGATGGAGATAGCTGGACACACTGGGGAAGGGAGTTCCAGAGGTTGGGAGCGGCTCTGGAGAAATCCTGGAGGCGAGCATGGGAGGAGGTGACAAGGGAGCTAGAGAGCAGGAGGTCTTGAGAGGAATGAAGAGAACGATTTGGTTGGTATTTTGAGCCCAGCCTAGTGATGTAACTAGGGGCTGAGTTGTGGATGGCTTTATAAGTTGTTGTAAGTATCTTGAATTTTATTCGTTGGGTGAGCTGGAGCCAGTGGAGGTATTGGCGAAGGGGGGTGGCGGACACTGAACGGATGGCAAGGTGGATGAGTCTGGCAGCAGTATTCATGATGGACTGGAAGGGGGTAGCCTATGCAAGGGCAAGCCAATGAAAAGGGAATTGCAGTAGTCAAGACGGGAGATGATCAGGAAGTGAGTTAGAAGTTTTGTGGTGTCATTGGTTAGGAAGGGGCGTATCTTGGAAATGTTGCGGAGGTTGAGGTGGCAAGGATAGTTCAAAGTCCAGGATTACACCTAGCACTCTGGCATGTGGAGACGGGTTGATGGTTGAGCGGTTGATTTTGCCAGAGAAATCAGTAGAAAAGGCACATTAGGGAGGAAATAATATGAGCTCTGCTTTGGATTTGATTTTCTTTGAATGCTCATGCATCTATGAACATATACAGCCATATGTGGTCGTATAGGGGTTCCTTTACTAAAACTGGTACACTCAGAAACTTGTGCACCTGTGCAAGGTAGCCAATCAGCTTCTAACCTCAGCAGTTCAATTAAGCTTTACCAATAATACCTGTAAGCTGATTGGTTTCTATGCATAGGTGCATGAGATTCTGAGTGAACCATCTTTAGTAAATAAACCTCATAGCTTCAATTCCAGCATATTACCCTGCCAGGTATCCCACAGGTGCTGCATACAGCTGCCCATATAAGTCAATGGCTGTGCGTGGCCATACACGTATATAAGCATGTACATGTGCAAATATGTGAGTGTACAACTCCTGGAAACTATCCACAAATACAAAAATAGTCCACAAATACAGGAACAGCAATGCAGTAACCAACTTTTTCAAACCCAATGGTTCTTTTTCAGAGCTCAATTATAATAGGTAATAGACTTAATTCAATAGACATGCATATTCGAAATGTATATATAGAACAAATGGGGATAGCAAAGCTTTCTATCCACTATATTTACCACTTGAATATTAAATGAAGTTCTGATATGCTTCCATTTTTTTGTTGCTAAATGAATCATCTGTAGGTCTGAAGCTGGGGCTCAGTGGCATATTGTACACTACTACAATGTTTGTATAAATGCAAAGTTACAGGCGGTCACCATTTGTTATATATAGGTTGGCCCCTATGGCACCTAGGCACTGCTAATGCTTAAATTGGAACTGCACTGCATCTAAGCACCACAAACCAAAAATGCTATTTAATTAATTGTTAATATTCAAAGCAACCTCCCCCATCCATCCATGTCTTCATGTTTTACTTTGCTGAGAAATCATTTTGAAAAACACCCCCTGGCATTTGTGGCAGTGGCCATCTTGAGTAAGGGCAGATGATTCATGTAGTATTTAATTTCTGGAATCCATCTGCCCTTAGCTCACGTATTGGCTGAGCTGAGAACCCTCCCCTCCTGAAGACTCCTGGGATGTATGACATAATTTGCATAGGCATGGAAAGCAGGAAGGAATGTAACAAAAACAGTTTAAAACAAGTAAATATGTTATACTTTCCTATCCATTTACTAATGCTAGCAGCATAAGGATTAAAAAAAGTCAATGCTGATTGAGAGAGTGAAGTTCCACTTTAAGTATATAATGTATGCTAATATACAATTTACACTATGCTATGCAAATGGCCAGTTCACAGAATAATAACAATTTTAATAGTCTTTATCTGGGATTCAGATGGGGTTTTCTATAAATTCTTTAATACAAGTGTAATGACTAACGTGGTTTGATTGTTGGTAGAGAGATTGTTGGATTAAAAATGCAGAAAATACTACTGCTACCATAGAAATGAATAGTCTATTATAGACTTGTACCTCTGAATAATCTGATAAGGAATAATAAAACATGAATAGTGAGGAGGGTACATGCAATCACTTGATTATATCACATGTATAATGGTGAGTAAGAGATTGTTCGTTGGGTTTGGGAAAGCTGGACACTCCTAATGTGTGAGTGAGGGAAAGCTTATACTGTATATAATGATGACTGGAAGGAAACACACCGGATAGTCTTAGGAAATGCCAAGGGTCAAACACCAGAGGAGGAAATCATCTGAGAGCAGGGTTCAGAACTATGTTAGCAGGACAACAATATCAGACAAATAGAGACTGGAAGAAAGAACGTTATGTCACAACAAAAGGCCTCAGTGTAGGGGTGGCAGGAAATGAGAATATCTAGTCTTTGTCAGAGCTCCTGGTGATGAATTTCTGAATATGACATTCCCAGGATGTGTCCCCTCACTGGTGACAGTTAGACAATAAAACTGAGACTGACCAGGGGAGTGTTAAGCTTTATCCCACCTGCTGATAAGCTTTAATGGCTGAAGCATAAAGCCGGCCATACTTGGACTGAATCTGGTTGTACGGAATTTGTCCAAACACGAATTCTTCTGCGCTCTAGGACCCAGGCAGGTGGCAAATAGATGGAACCAGAACTGGAAAAACAGCGACCACCAGTGCTTCAAAGGTTGTGCAGCTCCAAACAAGGCTGGGGAAGCCCGACCAACACTGCAAAGCGAAATAAAAACGAGAAGCGCACAAACCTTGCGCATTACCTCAGTAAACAGAAGTTTATTAAAAAGAAAGGTACTCACAAACAGCGAATAAAATCAGGCATGTAAGTCCTCACAGGGACTTCAGAGATAGAGGGCCAGTGAGAGTCCCATCATGGGGGTAAGCACTCAGTTCACTGACGCGTTTCGAAGGCCAGACCTTCTTCATCAGAGCTGCTGTTTGTGAGTACCTTTCTTTTTAATAAACTTCTGTTTACTGAGGTAATGCGCAAGGTTTGTGCGCTTCTCGTTTTTATTTCGCTTTGCTGTACTGAATTTGTTCCATCAGTTGACTTCAGTACAACCAGTCTGTTGGCTTTTTATCATGCGACCACTGCTGGTGGCTTTAGCCACCGGCGGTTATCATTGTGTTTTTCCCACTGGCAGACCACAGTGGCACTGTGGGAGGGATTCCCCCATCAACACTAACTGTGTTGACTGAGGAAACAAGCACCTGTGGTGGAAGCTTAATACAAGCTGAAACTAGCAAAGGTCAAACTAGAAGCCAGTTAAAGTGGTAGTAAAGTCTTTGTTTTACCTACAGTTATGCCTTTAATAAGGCTTACCTGTAGGTACTGTAAATATCTCCCAAACATACACTGTTTAGGAGATATTTACTAAGCAGTGCCAATGATGTCACTGGCGCATACGTGCTGCACTCTCAATGGACGGTGTGCCGTCCATTGAAAGAGCCATGCCACGGCCGAGGCTCCTGCATGCATGCATAGGAGTGATGTCACTGCGGCTCAGCCAGTCAAACGGCCGCAGTCCGCGAACCCGGAAGGAAGACAGCGTTCCACTGGAGGCTTAATTTTCAGGTAAGTCTTTCATAATGTGCTGGTATGCAATGCAAAACTAAACCCCCCTATCCTGACAAAACTGCTTAGTATGATAGTTGCTCTATGTCAGGAAGTCACCAAGGATGAGCTGAAAACAAGGCTTCTCATCCATAAGCAGATGAATACAAAGCACATGGGACACACAGCAATTAATAGTTGGGGATTAGTGGAGCAGGATGAAGACAGTGATGGACAGCAGTGGAAAATCAATGAGAGGTATAAGTAGGAAAGAAAATGTAGAGGTAGATGCAGTACACTGAAAAACCCCACAATCAATGGGTTGTTATAATGTATCAGTGCATGATACTGCTTTACAACTTGTAGAACGTTTATGCTGGATAGTAAATAAGTTGGATGTTCGACTTGGTGACAAATGTTCAGGTCTTTTAGATATGTTCATAATCGAATATAGTTTGATGAGCAACAGGATCTCCTTCTTTAGGACACATTTACACTTTTGGGTTAGAATTAGAAGGGACCCACTAATCAATTAATGATTATTTTATTTTCTTGCACGTGCTTTCCAGAATTTGCAACCTTCATTGCCTCACTAATGCATCCAATTAGCATTATAAGAAGAAGCACCCATCCCATTATACACCTCCCCAAACATATACAAGTACCCACAAAACATTTTTAATAATGTCTGTTTTTTATTGCTTCATCTATACAGAAAACAGGAGTGCCACACCTGAATGTCCAAAGCAATGTTTTATTAAATGATCAGTAGAAAGAAAGACAACACATTTCAGGGGTTTGGACTCTCCCTCTTCATCAGGGATACAATATATGCAAGTACACATAAAAGTTACAGTATATTGGCATTGTTTATATGTTCTTACTTATATTTATATAGTAGTCAATGGAAAATACTCTGGCAAAGCAAATGAATAAACATCCAAGTGCTAAACACGGGTAAACGCGGTACCGTGTTTATCTGTGTTTTTGATGCGTTTAGAGGTTTTCTGCTGCCAGGAGAGTTTAATGACTATGTGAGTTCATGTGTCCATGAGCCCTTAGCAATTTTTGGGAAAAATGTTGCTCTCCTGAATGTAAATCGTATGTGTTCAGGAGAGGAACTTTTTAACTCCGGAGGAAACCCACGCAGGCACAGGGAGAACATGCAAACTCCAGACAGGTGGTGCCGTGGAGTTTGCATGTTCTCCCTGTGCCTGCGAGGGTTTCCTCCGGGTACTCTGGTTTCCTCTCACACTCCAAAGACATGCTGGTAGGTGAATTGGATCCTGTCTAAATTGTCCCTAGTATATGTATGTATGAATGTAAGTTAGGGACCTTAGATTGTACACCCCTTGAGGGTTAGGGACTGATGTGAATGTACAATATATGTATGTAAAGCGCTGCGTAAATTGACAGCGCTATATAAGTACCTGAAATTAATAAATAACTGCCTTTAAACTCTGCTGCTGTTAACCTCTGGTAAAAGCTTATCTGTACATGGACACACAGGCTTTTACTGAGTTGAGTTCAGTGGCTTTGGCAAAAAAATGCCAAAAGCTCCTAAACTCACGTTTAGGAGCAGCAGTGTACAGGAGGTCAAAATGGTTAAAGGTAAAGTTTGAGCCCTACTTTCCAGTTCTTCAGATCTACCATCTGATGTGCATTAGCAGAGCGGCTAAGTGACATTTTTTGTTTTGGTTCTGGGACCTGGGTATTGTGTTTGTATTCCTTCAGGAACAATATCTGGATGGAGTTTGTCCCACAGTGTCTATGTGCATAATAGGAACATTAGATCATGACTTTCTTTAGGGGCAGAGTCTAAATAGTTATATTCACTCATTAAAGAATGACATAATGTATTGGCACTATATAATAAAACCAATACATGTGTTGGGATGGAAAAAGAGACAACTGTTTTCTTGTAGCGCTGTACACATTGTACTATTATTTACAATGAAGTGTATCTGGATGAAAGTGGGCGATTGCGCAAAACTTAAATTGTACAGCTTGTGCAACTCATCATGTGACAGTATCTTCACTAGTTTCAACAACATCTTCTCTCTTCCCTTTCCTACTGGCCCCTTCTTGCCTGTCCTGCATCTGTATAAGGTT
Organism: Staurois parvus; assembly: GCF_062004578.1. Lineage (NCBI taxonomy): Eukaryota > Metazoa > Chordata > Amphibia > Anura > Ranidae > Staurois > Staurois parvus. The sequence goes on from NW_028317995.1 coordinate 1,362,058, forward strand.
TTCCTGTAACTTTAAACGGCTTCCTTTATGCCCAGCACCATAACCATCCCTCCCCCACACACACTTTGAAGTTTCACATCCATTATATGTAGCCTCTGGGGAGATATATACAGCATCAGGATCATCCCCCAACAACATCTCTTTGAAGAGGCAATAATCTCGCTGTTAACTCCCAACCTGCCAATGGACTGCCATACTTCACATGTAGGCCTTTGCATTCATCTACTTACACTTACATCATAATATGTTGCCTAGCATATATCAATAGTACTTATTCCCAGTCTAGTTGTAATAATTTCACATTAGACATTATGTTTTCATTTGTGATATCACATTTGTTGAAGTGTGGCTTAACTAACAGCAATTAAATAGAACTAGTCACTTTAGACAATGGTCTGACAAAGTTTTATTTTTTAATGTTTCAAGTTTTCCTTGATAGTTCTAATAGACTGTTTAAAGTAAAAAAAAAAAACATGAGAGTAGTATGAAGGCTGCCATTGTTGACCATCTGTAGAAAATTCTATTTTATTGGTTGTTATGATGATAATAATAATAATTTCCTAACTTTGAAGCCCAACCCCAGGTCTGCCCACCCATGTTGAAGCATCCCCAGAACCTTTAAAAACATTCTCTTTATTGGCCTTTTTTCCAGGTGTCTGCAGTCTGGTCTTTGGGCCTCCTCACCCTTTTGCTCCTGGGCAGTGAGCACATCCTTAATGCTACAGAGAGCTATGCTGCATAATGACATGATACTGCTCAATGGGCAGAGCCTTGACCACCTGGGATCACAGGAAGTGGGTTGAATGACCATGGGTGTCATTCAACCTGAAAGAGAAGTGGCACCGCATCTACCTTTTTTCCAGGTGTTTGAAGTCTGGTCATTGGGCCTCTTCGTCCTTTTCTTTCTGGGGAGTGGGCGCATCCTTCATGCTACAGAGAGTCCTGCTATGTAATCACATGACCCTGCTCTATGCAGCATTTTTCTGGGAGTCCAGGCTGGTGGGCAGAGCCTTGAAAAGCTGGGGTCAAGGAAAGTGGGTTGAATGATAATGGGTGTCATTCCTTTCAATACATTTTTATTGAAACTTTTTTTATTTTAGAAAATACAATCGCAACCACTGTCATGTGTACAGACAAAGATATAACCAGAGCCAACAGATCGAAAGCGGCCATGCACAGAATAATATACCTGTAACAAATGACAAAGTAGATGATATGTCAAAAAATACATTAACCATATAGTATCAATAAATCAGCGTGAGGAATCCATACACCTATTGCCTGAAATCAGGCATTGGCGAGAGGAGTAGTAGCATATGAAATGCACAAAGTATATAATTGAACCAAGAAATACGTGGGGCAAATCGTAAATTGTCCCTGCGGGAGAGCCAGTAGAGTGAGAGATAAGAGAGAGAAAAAAAAAAGAGAGGGAGAGGGCAAGAAAGGATGATGGGTGTCATTCAATCCGAAAGAGGAGTGGCACAGCATTGCTGGATCAGTGAGTCTACCGGGGACAGCACTGAAGAGCAGGTAAGTATAGCAACTGTAGTTGCTTTGTTGTTTTTTAAAGCTGCCAAGGAGTGTTTTTTACATTAAGGCAGGCCATATATTATACATTTTTTTGTTCAAGCAGTAGGTTGAACAAAAGAAAGATGTGCCAATTCCTCCATGCACAAATCAAGGTGGATGGGTAAATTACTCCCGCTGAGGTATTGTGTTCTCAAGACAGGGAGCCCTCCCCGCCATCAGAGCACAATGATCAGTGTTGTGGTTATAGCCAGCAGCAAAACTCTACAGGGTGGTTGTACAGAAGCTAGATCAACTTCTGTACAACCAGGGTGTCCATACATGGAATGAAATTCCTTTGGTCCCCACTGAACCGGCCGAGTTTCAGTCCATGTATAGTCGGCTTTAGTGCTCAAACTGAAGATGGGCTTTAATACTTGTTCTTATCTGCATACATTTTCTAGGTCAAAGTATCAAATCTAGAAGGTCAGCTAGACAGCCATGGAGCTAATGTTTTAAAGTATGGTCAGCAGTAATATCCTCCATGGTTTTCTTATAACAGGTTTACACTAGTTTCTCTATTACCACTATTTAAAACTCCAGGGTTCTTGAATCACCTAATCATCTGCCTTATCAGGGAGGGCCCAGTTCTACTTTGCACAAAATTGCCAAGAGTATGTTTTCCATATAGGTCATGGTTTTCCATGTCCTGCCTGTGGACCTATCATTCAGACCTCTACCTGACCTCTAGAATTATTACTGGGAGTGGTGATCTTGTGTTTTTGTATTTCCAGAATAGGACTGCAGCTCTATTAAGTACATCACATACATATTTATATGCAGAATTTCATGTTTTTTTGGTTCTCATTTTCACTTTGTAAATGTATTATATTTTCAGATTTTTTTTCATATATTTCCCAATTAGAGGAGATTCATATTTCTCCATGAACATCTTATGCACCTGTGTTTCTTTATGGTTATTATCCTTAGATAATGTTGGGGTTTTCCTGTTGTGTTGTAGAATTTGTATGCAGATGAAGCTTCAAGGGATATTAGTGGTAATTTTCCTTCCAAAAGAAGCTCTTGGCCTTGGGGGAATGAAGAGAGATGACAAAGACTCATTAATCTAGATCCATTAACTCTTATGCAGTGAACTGCTGAAATGTATGTCAACCTTTTAGTCAAAGTGGTCTTTATTGTTGTTCAGGGTATTGGTAAGAAGCTTTTTACAACATTGCTATACACATTGGTATTCATCAATGACAGCCAATATATCTAATATGGATCCTAAAGTGACCTGGCCTCTGTTATTGACATTTCCTTGGAGATTCATATAGAGATATTGCCTTTCTTGGATCCAGTTGTATTTTAGAGTCTGTTCCCTAGGAAAGCAGATAATCACAATTGATAATATCGTACTATGAACAATAATTGTTAAACGCAACATCATTGCATTGGTTATTAACATGCAGATGTTTTGAAATAGGTTCACACCTATGCAGTTTGTGTTTGATCCGTTTTTGCCGTGCGTTTTGCACATGCGTTTTTGATGTGGTTTGCATTTTTATGCATTTATTCTTGGCCAACTTGTTGCTGAGAAGATTAAAAACACAAAACACATCAAAAACATGACAAAAATACGTCAAAAACGCACGCAAAATGCAGCACTTGCATTTTATATGCGGTTCCATTGAGGTCTATTGGACTAAAAATGCAAACTGCTGCGGGAAAAAAAGTCCCTGACCCTTTCCAATAAACACAAAAACTGCATAGACGTGAACGTGATCCATACAAAATCATGATAAATGGCATGCACTGCGTTCATGCAAAATGCAAAAAAAACACTGTACAGGTATGTCCTTGTTGTTGTTTTGTGGGTAAAATTAGGGGAATTAAAATGACCAACATTAAAATAAAAAAATAAAATAAAAAAAAAACAACATAATGACAAGCATGCTCAGGATTATATATAACAGCTGCTACAAGTTAATTTTTTTCAATTGTGTGCTCACACTGTATTACAATTTGGTTAATTTCTCCCTGCCTCTCCCACTTTGCTTAAAATGAATAAATAAATAAATATGGTTTCATCTTGTAGCTCCACCTAGCAACTTTATTAGCCTATTATGAAATGTAGTTGAATGAGGACTGCCACCATTAGATGACTAATAATTATGCTGCTTACAGTAAGAATATTACAGGCATACTTGCCAAGTAAAATTCACATATACAGAATAACACTGGCTTAAAGTGGAGCCAAGAAGGAACTGACATGCACTTCCCATCCTTCTCTGACATCATTCACATCTTCAGATTGTTTTCTCCACTCTTCCGGTACTGTACAATGCTATGTCAAATAAGGTGAACTAAAGTCTGTAATGACAGTTACTATTGTGCTAATTTTTTTTTAGGACTGTTACATGTTGTTGTTTTTTTTAGAATTTCTCCTTTTTTAGAGTGATATTGAAGCCATCAAGAATGATAAATGTATTTTAAACCCATTCAAGTTTAATGTCTTTTTAGCTGCTCTTTTTGCAGACAGAACATTAGATGATCACAACAGCAGATACAGCAATGTGTGTGCCTTTAGAATTGTCAATGTTCCCACTTCAAATAAGGGAAAGCCTCAATATCTCATGTTTCTCATTATTTGTGGATTAAAGACTGAGGAACGTGGTTTAATTTGGCAGCTTTATTTTAATGACTATACTGCACAAAATGCACAGCTGTCAATACTCTTCCCCACTGATCTCCAAGTTAATAATAATTTCAGATTATTTTTTTGGTTTGCACATCATGTTTCAAAGATAACTGAACTAGAGAAGTGATTTTTAAACATAATCCTGAGTGGTTAAACTGTGCCCAGGTTTCCATGACCTTCAAAGGCATTAGAAGGCTCCTGTGCAAGATAAAAGAATTCCAAAAACATTGTTCTATAGCAGGGATAGACTACCAGTGGGCCTAGAAGCTGTATTAGAATTACAAGTGTCATCATATCCATAACCTATCCTGAGTAATGGCTCTCCTTCATACCCAGGAAAACTATTATTGAGCACACTCTTCTTTTCCCTTCTACCCACCATATGGTTACTGATGCAAACCTAAAATCAGTGAAATGAGACAGTGCTTAAATTCTTTATATTCATATCATGAACGCTCTCATTTAGCTCTGAGGTATGAGCATGTGAGTTAGACTTCATTCAATCAATATGAATGTATTTAACCCTGCAATTTACTGATATACCACTTCTAGATACCAGTAGTCCAGCATGTAATAACAGAATTTATAGTTCTCGGTTATAAAACATAATGCATACAACATAATGAAGAAACCATCAATTGACATAAATTGGAGGCCACACTCAATCACTGCAAGATGATGTTCCAGTATTCATAGTATAACACAATGGGCAAAATCCAGCATGTACTGGATGGGAGCCATGTACTATAATGTACATATTACAATACATCTTTTACAACCATAAATAATTTATCATTTAATGTTTCAGCCAATCCATCACACCTTAACATAGCCAAACCAACCTTTTCCCCTCTTTGTCACTGGTAGCCATAAGTAGGCAAACAACACTCTGCACTTTGCAGCTATTAGTCACAAACTACTGTATCTATCACCTTTTTTCCATATTCAAGCAATTTATCACCCCCCCCCCTTACTTTCCATCATCCCCTTTCAAAAACCTTTGTTCAACCTTTTTCCTGCCAATCTGTCACATCAATGTTCTGTACTAGCCATCCTTTTATCATCACCTTTATAAGTAGCCATGCTTTCTTTTTACAGATATTACAATTATAGCCAATAATAAGAGTTCCCTTCACTGGAACTAAGGGGCCAAGCCCAACCCCTGCAAGACAACCCCACACCATAATACCCCTCCACCAAATTTTACACTTGGCACAATGAATTCAGGCAAGTACCGTTCTCCTGGTAACCGCCAAATGTAGACACATCCGTTGGATTGCCATACAGAGAAGCATGATTCGTCACTCCAAAGAACACGTCTCCACTTCTCTAGAGCCCAGTGATGACATGCTTTACACCCCAAGAATAGTGCTGCGCTGCCCCCTAGCAACCCAAGAAAATACACTAATAATAAATAAACACCCTCCTGAGCATCAAACCCAATGTGTAATAGAATAAATCTGTGAAACAAGGTCAATAGTAAATAATAAAACAAAAACTGGCTGAGCCACTAAATCCAAATGATATGTGGAACATACAAAATAAACCAAAATCAAGTAGCAATACACACTTGGCCAGCCTATAACAAACACCCATCTGAGCTGAAGAATAAAGTGTAAAAAACAACAAAAACAGTGAAATATGTGAAATGTATATCAGAAATAAAGCATGATCACAATGGCAGTAAACACCTGGCCGAGCTATAATAAATACCCGGCTGAAATAAAGCATAAAGTGTGAAAATCAATAAAAACAGTATAAAATGATGTAAAACAAATGCCCGGCTGAGCAATCAGCACCCCCAGGGGAATAAATATGAGATGAATCAAGTAAATGTTCAACTGGGCTGGATATTCACAAAACGTGCGTGCTTTACACCACTGCATCCGACGCTTTGCATTGTACTTGGTGATGTAAGGCTTGGATGTAGCTGCTCGGCCATGGAAACCCATTCTATGAAGCTCTCTATGCACTGTTGTTGTGCTAATCTGAAGGCCACATGAAGTTTGGAGGACGTTTATTGACTCTGTCGCCAGTTGACGACTTCTGCACACGCATGCGCTGACCCCACTCTGTCATTTTACATGGCCTACCACTTCATGGCTGAGTTGCTGTTGTTCCCAGTTGCTTCCACTTTGTTTTAATACAACTAACAGTTGACCGTGGAATATTTAGTAACAAGGAAATTTCACAGATGGACTTATTGCACAGGTGGTAACCTATCACAGTACCACGCTTGAATTCACTGAGCTCCTGAGAGCGACCCATTCTTTCACAAATGTTTGTAGAAGCAGTCTGCATGCCTAGGTGCTTGATTTTATACATCTGTGACCATGGAGGTGATTGGAACACCTGAATCCAATGATTTGGAGGGGTGTCCCAATACTTTTGGCAATATAGTGTATAAATCACTGAGCAAATTGGCAGTGCTAGATAAATACCTGTAATAAATAAATAAATATCCAGAGATATGCTAGCTGACACGGTAAATTGAAGCTGTTCCTCTATAGGAATACTGGCTACAGGTTGACCATGCTGGTCTTGTGGCAAAATATGTGTTGGTTATACAGAGGGAGTTGGCAAAATGATGATGTTTGAAATGCTGTAGTCATCTCTTAGTATGTTTCCAATAAATACACTGTTCTCTTTGTTTACATTTATGTGCTGTGTGGGAATTTTTCCAATTAGTTGAACTAGATGGAAATCAGAAACAGAACAAAGAACCAGGAGCTGATTGGGTGTGCTGTTCTATTTCCTTATTCATGCACACCCTCTTCCAGATGTGTAAGGTGGGAGTGAGCTCGCTGACCTCACATTCACAGCTGCGTAGAGGTCTTTTTTCCTGCTTGTGGAGTCCATATAGCACTCCCTGCCAAATAGGAAAAAAATTTCCTATGGCTTGCCAAAAAATGTTCCATTCTTTCATTGCTGCATATCTGCACCGAAGAGAATCCACTTCAAGCCCCATGGTTTTAGTAACCTTGGATTTAAATGCATGGTTGTGATACACAAAGAAGCATGTCCATGCACAGCACTGTTTATGCAAAACACACAACAGATTTAAAGTGCTTGATATCTATTGTAGAGATCTTCCAATATGTTACAGAAGACAACCTAATCCCTTTTTTGTGAATGATAAGAAATCATACAAAGAAATACATTAACTAGCTGCTTTTATTAGGTACACTTTGCTAGTGCCAAGAAAATATCCACATAGTTGCACCACCACCTCCAGCCTGAGCCAATGATGCAAAGTAGGATGGATCCATGCTTTCATGTTGCTTACCCCAAATTTTGACCCCAGGGCTGCTGTTAGAAACCACGGGGCCCTGTACAGCCAACCTGACCAACCCCCCCCCCAAAAAAAAGAACACAGTTTACTATGCTTCAGTTATGAATGGACACAGTAAGTGATTGGTACGGATCACTCATTCATTCAGGAAAGGAAGGGGCTAGTAAATGTGACATGTTTACCGGACCCTTCCCCTATTCTCTGTCCTGTAGGATCCTATTGTGTGCTTGCAGCTGTAGATGGTAAGGAGTGGAGGTAAGCCAGCAGCACTGTGGGGGCACAAACGGGGACCTGGGCAGCAGGGGGAAATGTATGGTGCACAGAGAGGGTTATGGGTGCAGCAGGGGGGAAATTACTGGAAACAGAATGGAAACCCTGTATGGCTCTCTGCAGCAGCTGAAAGCCAGATTTCAGCTGCTGCTGAGAAAGCCATACAGGTGATCTGTTCCAGTAATCCCCCCCCCCCATCGTGGCGATCACCCTTCCTTCCCACATTTGATTCATCCAGCTGCCTGGTCCCCTCTGCTGGCCTGGGCCCTGTACAGGAGGACTGGTGGTACCCCCTTATCCACGGCCCTGTTTGACCCTACCATCTGAATGTCGCAGCAACCAGTCTGCGCATTCTCCTCTGACCTCTGACATCAACAAGGCATTTTCGTCCACACAACTGCCGCTCACTGGATAGTTTCTCTTTTTCAGACCATTCTCTGTAAACCCTAGAGATGGTTGTGTGTGAAAATCCCAGGAGATCAGCAATATTTGAAATACTTAGCCCACTTAGCCCACCTGGCCCCAACAAACATGCCACGTTCATTGTCACTTAAATCCCCTTTCTTCCCCATTCTGATGCTCAGTTTAAACTTCATGCATTGAGTTGCTGCCATGTGTTTGGCTGCTTAGCAATTTGTATTATCAAGCAATTGAACAAGTATACCTAATAAAGTGGCCTGTGAGTGTATGTTGGTCAACACAGTGGTTTAGAGGTTAGCCCTTCTGCCCTGCAGCACTGCAGTCCCTGGTTTGAATCCCAGTCAGGACACTATCTGCATGGGGTTTCTGTTCACTCTGTACTTGCATGTGTTTCCTCCAGGTACGCTGGTTACCTCCTACATTCCAAAAATATGCTGATAGACTGATCAGCTCCTGTCTAAATTGGCCTTGGTATGTGTGTGTGCATGTAAAATAGAGATCTTAGATTGTAAGCTCATTGAGGGCAGGTCTGATGTGAATGCACAGTATGTAAAGTGCAGCATACATTGTCAGCACTATATAACTGCCCGTAATAATATGTTTTGGCCAAGATATCATTGGTTAGATAATAGTAGTACTAATCTTTGCTTAATTCAGTGCTACATAATAATACAATATTACAATTATTTATGTTGTATATAGATTTCAGTGTGTGACATCATGTCCTGATTTAAATTCCTATTTTTCTGTATTTATAGGGCTGGCTACAGCAGTATGGCTATCTGCCTCCAGGTGACCTCAGGACTCACACATTACGTTCCCCACAGTCAATGTCTGAAGCCATTTCTGCTATGCAAAGGTTCTATGGATTGACAGTGACTGGAAAGATGGACAGTGAAACAGAGAGGTATGGTATCTTTCTCTAAATGTATTTGTTTGCTCTGAACAGTAATCGGAGCAGCATAACATAGTACATTTTGTTAAAAAAAAAAAATCTGGGTGAGTAAAGCTGGGTACACACTATAAAAAACATTGGAAGAAAATTCCATACAAAAAATAATTGTTCGACTTTCCTATAGTCTCCTTAACCACTTGCCGACCGCGCATAGCCGAATGACGGCTTCACCGCGGCCGGCTAGTTCTGGGTGGACGTCATATGACGTCCTCCCAGAACGCGCTCTCCTGCGCGCCCCAGGGGGCGCGCACCCGGCGATCTCCGTGATCGCTGTGTCCTACGGACACAGCTGATCACGAGATGTGGTGAAAGGCCGATCCCACCGGCCTTTTACCACGTGATCAGCGGTGTCCAATGACACGCTGATCACAGGAAAATGCAAGTGCTGGTTCTCGGCTGCACTTTCCTCACGCTGTCAGATCGTGAGGAAAGTACTGCCGATGAACCGGCAGTTGTCAGAGCGGGGATCGGCACCGATCATCAGGGCACTGATGATCAGTGCCCTGATGATCGGTGCCCAGCAGTGCCACCCGCAAGTTCCGCCCAGCAGTGCGCCCACTAGTCCCGCCCACCCATGCCCAGCAGTGCCCCCACCTGTGCCCAGCAGTGCCCCCACCTGTGCCCAGCAGTGCCCCCACCTGTGCCACTCTGCAGTGCCACCTACCTGTGCCCAGAAGTGCCACCTACATGTGCCAGCAGTGCCACCCACCTGTGCCCACCCACCTGTGCCCACCAGTGCCACCCACCTGTGCCCACCAGTGCCACCCACCTGTGCCCACCCACCAGTGCTGCCCACCAGTGCCGCCCACCAGTGCAGCCCAGCAGTGCTGCCAGTCAGTGCCACCAGTCAGTGCCCAGGGGTTGTGCCAGTCAGTGCCGCCAGTCAGTGCCCAGAAGTGATGCCAGTCAGTGCCGTCTATCAGTACCCATAATCAGTGTCACCTATCAGTGCCACCTATCAGTGCTGCATATCAGTGCCGCCTATCCGTGACCCCTAATTAGTGCTGTCTATCAGTGCCGCCTATCCGTGCCACCTCATTAGTACTGCCTATCAGTGCCCTTTAGTGCTGCCTATCAGTGCCCATCAGTGCCGCCTATCAGTGCCCATCAGTGCCGCCTCATCAACGCAAATCAGTGAAGAAGAAAAAATACCTGTTTGAAAAATTTTATAAAAGAAACAAATAAACTTTTTTTTTTTTTCAAATTTTTTGCACTTTTTTTAATTTATAGCGCAAAAAGTAAAGCGTCCAGTGGCGATTAAATACCACCAAAAGAAAGCTCTATTTGTGAGAAAAAAATGATCAAAATTTCATATGGGTACAATGTTGCATGACGGCGCAATTGTCAATCAAAGTGCGGCAGCGCTGAAAGCTGAAAATTGGCCTGGTAAGGAAGGGGGTATAAGTGCCTGGTAGGCAAGTGGTTAATAGAAAATATTATTATTATTATTATACAGGATTTATATAGCGCCAACAGTTTGCTCAGAACCCCTCTCTTCTATGAGTGAATCCCAGAGAAAGGCAGGGGTTAAGGTGACTTGTGGCACTGTCCCTTTTTAGGCTAGCTAAATATTACATCGAGCTGACTTCTCCCTTTGTTGGCTCCGGGAGTGGTAAGTAGAGGTACTTATGTTGTCCCTTGAAATCCTGCTGCTCGGCAAAGACTACTGTTCAGGCCTCCTGCTGTACAGGTCCTTCTTTGCAACAACAGGGTGTCTCCAGGATGAGATTGAAAGGTGGTGAAGATCCCTCTGATTACATTGCTCCATTCATCCCTTCCCAGAGCTCCCAGCCCCAGGGTCCCCTTCAGGTCTCACAATTCTCAACTCAGCACTCCATACTCCTACCTGCAATGAACCCGACTGGTCAGGTTCTTCAATATTTATGAACACATCTCCCATGAATATTCAGATCCCTGCCCCAGTAGCTTCTAGAAGTTTCTGGAAATTTCCAGAACCAGGGGAAAGCGACAGGGGGCTGACCTGCAGAGCCCTCCAGCCTGGCTGAGCTTGAACCTTACAGACATGCTTACTTTAGCTACTTGTGAGCCAAACTAAATTTACCTAACTTTGTACAATAGAGGATGCTACAATAGTGTGTACTCAACTTTTGACATCCGATTCAGGCTTTCCAAATGAAAATTTCCAAAGAGGCAGACTCTAAAGTTTTTTTTCATACGTGACATTTTTGGTTTAATGTGTACTGTTTTCATACATGAAAAAATGAAAGACTGCACATGATCAGAAACAATAAACAACAAAATTCTATGCTACAACGTTTTTATGTCAAACAAAAAAAAGCCTTTGTTGTTTGAGAATTTTCATATGGTTAGTACCATCTTTGGGTTTAACTTGCTGTAAAACATCGAGGAAAACTGGACGATCGTTCGCCCAATTTTCTGTACCTAGCTTTAACAACCAACATACATATAGTGGGATTCTGAGGCAACAATTTAATTTATCTAATTTATATTGTCAATAATGAAAAATTAGTCATGTACCAGCATTAGAGGAGTGATTCCCAAAAGCAAAACATATACATTAATCAATGTATAAATATGACTGGTACAAAGGATTACTGGAACATCATAACTTTTTGCCAGGTCTGTATTGTTATCTTTATATTATTTTTACTAGTAGTATATTTGCAAATGTGAGATTGTCCAGATCATTGGATTAGCTTTAGAGGTTGATAATAAATTAAAAGTATATAAACATCATACAAATGTAGGTGTGTGTATATTTGTTACAGAGACACCTTTGGTATGCCTCAAACATACATTCAGTCTTGTGCTTCTTACATTAAGGCAGTGTATATCAAGCATCTAAAACCGTTCAATTGTGCATAATAACACATAATTATACAAAGATTTATTTACAATGTCATATTGACTCTTAGCAACTAATACCTGCTTATTTTTAGGGCAATGAAAAGGCCACGCTGTGGTGTCCCAGATAAATTTGGTACTGAAATAAAAGCCAACGTGAGGAGGAAAAGATATGCCATCCAGGGTCTAAAATGGCAGCACAAGGACATCACTTTCTGGTATATCAAAATATATATTTAAAAGAAGAATCTGTTTTTGTTTACATTTCAGCCTTACCTTTAGTATAACACTTGTGTTCTCCCAGCATACAGAACTACACACCTAAAGTTGGTGAATATGAGACATATCAAGCCATCCGAAGAGCCTTTACTGTTTGGCAAAGTGTAACTCCACTGCACTTCCGTGAGATTCGATATGTGGATATTAAAGATGGACATGAAAAGCATGCTGACATCATGATCTTCTTTGCTGAGGGGTTCCATGGGGACAGCACCCCTTTTGATGGAGAAGGGGGCTTTCTGGCACATGCATACTTTCCTGGGCCAGGTATTGGAGGAGACACTCACTTTGATTCTGCAGAGCCATGGACTTCCAGAAATGATGATTTAGATGGTAAGGATAATGTCACACTCAGAATGAGCAATGTATATACAATATGAAGGATAAACAGATTAAAAAGGAATTGGTGATATCAGTAATAAATACGTTAATACTTCTGTTTACTTAGGCAATGATCTGTTTCTTGTGGCCGTTCATGAACTGGGACATGCACTGGGTTTAGAACATTCCAATGATCCATCAGCAATCATGGCCCCATTTTATCAGTGGATGGACACTCAGAACTTTCAGCTTCCAGATGATGACCGTAGAGGAATTCAGCAGATATATGGAAGTGGTAAGAGGATGGAGACAACACAGGGAAATGAAGTACTACAAGCTTTTTCAAAAGCAGATAAATTAGTTGAATAGCACTTTAGGGCTCCATATACTGTATACTGTATATTGTATAAGCAATATGTGAATGTTTACAGGTACACATAAATCTATAGAACATGTACATATTTTAAAGATAGTTTACTCCTGTATTTTGTCTCAATGTTAATGTGGCCATAGACAGCTCAGGGGGCTCAATGACAAAAAAAAAGGGCAGATTCCTCTATCCACGCAAACAAGGTGGATGGAGAAATCTCCCCGCCCCCCTTACCCAAGACTTTGTATTCTGACAGCAAAACCCAGCGCTGTCAGAATACACTGATCAGCAGCTGTAGCCGCTGATCAACAAATGTTTTCCAGCTTGCCCATTTGACAGAAGTCAATCTACTGATTGACTTCTGTAGAACAAAGATGGCCACACACTGATAGAAATTCGGCCAATTCCTCCTGGCCAGCTTAAGATGTCTATGGCCAGCTTAAGAGAAAGTCACTTTATGTATATGTGACTGGGGGATAATGGAGCTGTTGCTTATTTATGCTAACATAAGTATTTGAAACTCGTGCTTACTGACATTCCACTTACCATACAACTTACTCTTAGGTCATGGAGAAGGATCACCAATCCCCACACGTGCTCCTCAGCCTACTCCGCGATACCGTCCCGATGTCCCAGATGACCCAAATGTTCCTCCTTACGGACCAGATGTCTGCCAAGGCAATTTTGACACCATTGCTGTGTTGAGAGGAGAAATGTTTGTGTTTAAGGTTTGTGGTTAGCAATCTTTCTTCTTTTAAAGAGTAGTTTATCATCTATCTCTTGATTTAAACTAAATATCTCTGCAGGAACGCTGGTTCTGGCGCGTGCGCAATAACCGTGTAATGGATGGTTACCCACTGCCCATTGGACACTTCTGGCGTGGGCTCCCAAACTCAATAAATTCGGCATATGAACGAAAAGATGGAAAATTTGTCTTCTTCAAGGGTAATTAGTCAACAGTGTGGATTTTTCAGTATTCTATCAATTAATAACTTGTTTGAATTGAAACAAGACTTATATCATGTTGTTATAATCCTTTTCAGATTTTGGTATTCATCATTATATTTTATATCTTTTTGTGTTTGTTCAGGGAATCAATACTGGGTATTTGATGAAGCCATTCTTGAGCCTGGATACCCCAGAACATTAAAAGAAATGGGTCGGGGATTACCAACTGATAGGATTGATGCTGCCCTGTACTGGATGCCAAATGGAAAGACCTATTTCTTCAGAGGAAACAAGTAAGTGACTTTGTGGACTGGAAAGGGAGTGGAAGATAGGACATTTCTGTATCTAATGACTAAGTTAAAATGACAACTCCTGCCAAACAGCTAAATCCACAATAGAAAAAAATGTGTAGAAGCTATTTTACCTGCCAAAAGATTTCTAAAGGAATGAACATATTTTGTGACTAGTTATGACTGCTGCGCTACTCAGCTGGATAACATACTCAAGGTAACTGCATATTTTAGAGCCTTTAGCTGTCTAGGGTTCTTTTGACATTTACTGAATACTACTATGTTGTTGATGCCCAGCCTAAGTTAACTCTCACCTGTACACATAGGAACGTCACACTGTTGTTTATCAGCTTACACAGCAGGCATTCCCACTGTAAGCTTGCATACCAACTATTAGCTGACAATTCCGTATAAAGATAGAGTTTAAGAAATCACACTAGCTAAATTTTTAAATTACAGTATTTGTAGGTTAACTTACTATTGCCTTGGGTTATTATTTAAAAGAGAAGTATGGCCAAAGCTTTTTTGGTCATACATCTCTTGTTAGTCACAGGAGTTCACTTACTTTTGCTCTCCTGTGACCCAGAGCTATAGCCCACTGTCAGCTGACATCACAGAGCTGCTGCAGGCCCTGAAGGATATTGTTGGGATCTATCCAACTGCCTGATTGACAGCTGACTCCGGCACTCAGCAAGTTTCAGGCTCTCAGAACTCAGCCTCGCCTGCCCCCTCTCCTGCCCGGCAGTCCAGTGAATGCTGGAGTTGCAGAGTGAAGAGCGATGACTGACGTCCACAGCCCTAAGCTTCGAGAAGACCATGAACTGAGTGATCAGTGGTCATATGATCACTCAATTATTGCAGACTTCCCCTTTAAGTTAAAAGAGTGCTTTAACCATGCAGGGCAAAGCAATAAATTTGTTTTAATGCCCCTTCTGGCCATCAGCACAATAATTTTTTTACTTCCCCACCCTTCTGTTCAGCTTCTGTGAATGAAGAAGAAAGACATCTCTTTGTAAGCTCTATGTTGCTGCAATTAGAACTACAACAGGGCTGAGGACTCTGCCTGTTCCCATGTGACAGTGCTGACCAAATTACCAAGCACCAGAACTGACACATAGGGGGGGATTTACTAAAACTTGTGAACTCAGAATCTGGTGCAGCTTTGCATGGTATCCAATCAGTTTCTAACTTTAGCTTGTTTAATTAAGCTTTGACAATAAAACCTGGGAACCAATTGGTTTCTATGCAGAACTGCACCATATTTTACACCATGCAGTTTTAGTAAATAACCCCCATAGAGTTAGTCAAATGGTACCCCATACCCAGACATTTCAGCTAGTTTTTTTCCCCCAGCAGTTGAAAGATGAAATGGATTAGTGAAAGAAGGGTGAATATACAATATGCTGCTTTGGTGGAGGGGTACTAAAACTGCATAAGCAAAGTACAGCTTTGCTTTTAGAAATATGGTGGGGGGTTATTCACATATCTTGTTTTCTGTTTCTTTCAGGTATTATCGGTTTAATGAAGAGATCAGGGCTGTAGATTCTGATTACCCAAAGAATGTCAAAGTATGGGATGGTATCCCTGACTCTGTTCGAGGAGCTTTTATGGGAAGTGATGGAGGTAAGGAAGATATATTGTGCACCACATATTTTTACAAGTTATGAAGAACTGACTGGTTTGTCATGTATTCACACATGTACAAAGCCTTTTAAAAAGGTCATATAAAAATTAGCATAGTTTATTCTGATAGTTTTGAACATGCCACATCCTCCCATATGTAAGTACATAGAGCCCTGACCAACTTTTTGACAGTATTGAAGGCACTGAAGCTGCCTATAGACTTTAGAGGGCAGGATCTGCAGAGCACTCCATAAACTCGTAAGCTCAGGTTTATCTGGCTGCAAGGGAGACTGGCTGCAGGACACAACTGACATCAGCATTTGGAGGCAAGTTTTCAAACCCTTCCGATTGCTCATGCCCCTTGGCAGTGGAAAGCATCTGTCCAACACATAATATTGTGTCCCGATCACGTCTGTTAGTACTTTTAAACTTATTTCTATAACTAGTTCCAGGGTCACTGCAACTAGTAGCTGAGACAGGATAAGAAAATGTTGTCTTATGAATATTGTTTACTCCTTGATAGGCCAAATCAGAGGTGCCTGAAGTAAAAACGTAAAGCTGGGTAACGCACCATATGCCTTTTGTTGTTTCCAAAAGATTCTTGTTTATTAAGCCCACCGCACGGGATACTGTAAGATTGGTAAATTTTTGGTCTTCAGTCTTCTGCACCACATGGCACTTACTGAAGGATGAGGGTCAGTGGGGTAGGTTGTGAAGGAAATGACGGAAAAGATGTATCTGTTGTCTGATATTTCTCTTTATTGTTGATAGGCAATACTGTATTATCAACAGCTATTAAGAGGCTTGTATACATTGTGTTTTTAAAGCATTACTGAACTAGTTTTAATAGACTTTTAAAAAGTTAAAATAATTGTATGTTGCTTCTTATATGTAAACTGGCACCTGCCAATTCCAATACTAGATAAGACTCTCATGGAACAAACCAGAGGTTCTTGCTGTGCCTGCCTTCCTTGTCTCTCAACAGCCCCAAACAATGTGACCATTTATGTTTAGGGAAGTGCTGGTTGCCCATGTTTTTTGGGTTTTTCCTGTACAGTCAACCACCCTCTAGTATCTTTGGCTAGTTTATAACATATCTAAAACAAAAATGTAATATATTTCAACATACAAGTCCTCATATGTGGTGGCTGCATTCCTGTTTAGGCCTATTGTCTATTGCTTTCACCTGGTAATCCTCTAGTTCCTGTCCCTTCATGTCTACAACAATTTCTGCACTGTATGTATAGAGGAGGCCACAGTTGTCACAAAAACTGCACTTCCTTTATGTGCACAGGAAGTGACAAGTTCAGTGCATTTTTGGCAAGATCAACAGGTTTTTTTTCTGTACTCTGTGAAAATTTTATTAACATGACAAGGTGTGTAGCCAACACTTCTAAGGACTGATTAAAGTTGAATTCCAGGCTGAACCCAACTAGTCTATGCTTACTAACCTGTGTAAGAAAGATGCGTACACTTACTGTACCTATTTTAAGCCTGCTTCAGTCCAGTCACATGACCTGGCTCCCTTGTGTCAGTAAACATCAACTGCAGGGGAGAGGAGGGACCTCCGACAACAGATAGCCAATGGGACTCTATGGGTGACATCACTGCTCCCAGGCATTCCCAGCCATTGTTGCATGTTCTCTCATCTCCCCTGCACCTGCCACTGGCTGACAAAGGGAATTAGCTGACTGGACTGAAGCAGGCTCATAATAGATAAATATATACATCTTTTCTACACAGTTTAGGCAGCATAGGTGTTAGGAGGCTAGAGGGAAGAAGGAGCATTTTTAAAATTAGGTAGGTTTCTACTTTAAATTGTTTAGGGGTTTAGATATGCTTTAAGACTATAGGGCAAGGGTCATAGGGGTTTCATTAACCTTTTTTTTTACCGTAGCATTTCTAAAATCTTAGGTTCTGTTTCCTTTTATGTTTTGCAGCCTTTACCTATTTCTACAAGGGTAACAAGTACTGGAAGTTTAATAACCAGCAGTTGAAGACAGAATCTGGTTTTCCCAAGTCTGTTCTGCAAGACTGGATGGGTTGCAGGACCACCAAGCAACCTGAAGATAATGATGTTGATGATGACAGAGAAGTAGTAATCATTGAAGTTGATGAAGCCAGCGGAGGAATAAGCATGGCAGCTGTTGTAGTTCCAGTGCTCCTTTTGCTCTGCGTCCTGTTCCTTGGACTGGCTGTCTTTATCTTCAGGCAGTATGGCACTCCCAAAAGGCTTCTATACTGGCAGCGATCCCTGCTGGACAAAGTGTGAGACATCACATACCTGGACCCTCCCCCCCATTGCTGTCTCTCTGGCCCTCCCATGCCTCCCTCACACAGATTTCATGGGGAGCAGTAATAGCCTCCTGGGGAGGGAGGAAGGGAGAGAGGCAGTTTGCACCATCTTTTGCCGCTATTTATGTGGCATACATCATTGCATTTAACCCCTCCATTGCCAGACTGGAGCCATGTCTTCCATAATGGTTATTGCACGGGTACAAGTTGTAGTTTTTCATTAGTTATTGGTCTGGAAGTGCTCTCAGTATAGCCACCACTTGCAGGACTCAGAGCAGAGATGGACACCCTTTTAAAGGGTCTGGAGACATTACCTTAAGTTTTTAACAGATGTGTGTTTATGCTTTGCAAAACACCACAGTCCCTTGCTAAGATGAATAGTTTTTTGCTAACTAAGAGTGAACATTCTGAGCACCCAGCTTGAACCTTAGTCATGGCTGGGGTACACGGAATTGCAAGTGGGGGAAGACCAACTTGTCTGGCCATGTGAGCTTTTGTCCAAAGGTTGTTTCCTCTGTGCCATACTGCCAATAGCACAGCTAGATTTACTAAGAGCCAACAGAAGGACGTTATTAGTCAGTAAGAAGATATTGACTTCTGTATAGAACCTGGGCCACAGCTGTGTAATGGGGTACAATATTCCAGACTTTTGTGACAAAAGCATTTATAACAATTTGGTAAAATATAAGGGCCTGAGGTCCAATTTAAGTTGGAAAAAAAGAAAAAAATATGTTTTCATAGTAACCAAATGTGTGTGACAAGGACAATAATGTCTTGTCCTTTGGAATTTCAAGTACTGTCTGTGATATGATGATCTAGAGGAAGCTGAGATAGGTAAGTGTATTTTTGCAGAGCAGGAATCTGTACCTGGAGAAAAAGAGGGACAAGTTTAAGGTCAGTGCCACCCAACTCCAAGAGTGCCTTGAAAAATGCCCTGTAAACCCATCCATTGTACTTCTACGATGCCTCTAAGGTCTACCGCCCTCTGTATTTTTATGGATATAGAAGGAAAAGGTTTCAATCTCAGGGTCCTCTCCTGGTATCTGACTTGGATGATGTCGATAGATGCTTATATATACTTGGTTTAGTCGCTACTTTCAGGTCCTGGCAGAGGCAGAAGATTGTTGGCTTTCTGTGATGTAAGGGGTTGATCACTGCTCTGAAAGATTCTCGCAGTTCTATTGACAAAGAAAGGACTGGGCTCACAATGTCTCAGTCCAAAAAAATGTTAAAAGACTGCTCTGCAGGTCTCTGGCTGTGGTGGGGTTAATCATGGTTGTTTAGTGCCCCTGTAATTGAAAAAGAAACATCAGTGCTCTGTGAGTCTCATGCGCAGGGAAGGGGTTAATCATAGCTCTGCAGGTTTCTGTCGGGGTGAGGTTAAGAAGGGCAAATCACATGGTACGGTCAGGGGGTGGGGGTCACATTTCCTGTCTTGTTTCCCGTCTTCTTATTTTTTGTTTATATTTGATTATTATAATTATTATTATTTGATAATAAGGCAGCTCCTGCAGGTCAGGCCGCTTTGCATCTCCCACCTATCCACTGCCAGAAGGATCAATCATGTTCCACTGGTCCCTCTAGCAGTGAGTGGGTGACCTCTTCACCCCTCCCCTCCAAGCATGGAGCTTGGGGTCAGGGCTTGCACAAAATTATGGGGGCAAAGAGAAGCATGTGCCCTTTCTAACCTAACCCCCAAGTGCCTTATATCACCTAGTAACCTCAAACCTAAAATGTGCATCATTCCCTCATTTTAATATGTGCGTGGAGGGGTGTGGGAGATCAACCAAATGGAATTAATTAAAGCTTCTCTCATGTGGACAAAGTTGTGTTTTTTATTTTATTATTTCCTGAAGTCTTTTTTAAAAATCTACCAGAAACTATTTGTTATTGACCTATGTTTTTTAATATTAGAAATATAAAAAATATAAAAACAGAGCTTCATCTGTATTCTTTCATCACACATACATTATGCAGTACATTTTAACCAGTTGTGGAACCTATGCTTGAACATTTAGTTGAGTGACCATCATTCCTTCCTTTATTTTTTTTATTTTCCTGAATTTGGTGCTTTTTGTGTTTCCTTCACTCCTTTATGAATTTTGGTAATCTTCTACTCTAATCGTAATGCCACACATTTCCCTCATTTTGTTTCACAGAGCATATACACAGATGGCCTTTTACTGGCATATAAAATACTGTGTTTTTTGTGTTTTTGTTACTGTTACTGCAAGTGATCATAAAGTGATTCACATTTTAGAAATGTAGAAAGGAACTATGGGCTTAAAATACGCTAATGGATCAGATTTGTTTACTCCCCCAAGCCATCTAGTGCACATTTTTTTCTGGGCAGGTTTATTCAGAAAAAAAAATTATTTGTGCATTGTACCATAATAGGACATTTGTATTGTATTCTGCTGTGTTTCAAAGCTATGCAAAAATGTACTTTTGTATAGGCACAGGGGTTGACCTTGAAAACTGTGCTGAAGGTAGAAGAGAGAAAACGAATAGATGAATATGCTGTCTAAAAATGATGTCAGTCTCCTCTGAGACCTTAAGACTTTGGCTTAGTGTTGCGAAGAAAGCAATCTTTCCAGGAATTTTTTTCCCCGAACTATATGGAAAATCCATTTAAGTTATAGCACTGACTTTCTGTAGTTTTGGTATGCAATATCACACTGAGCTGAAAGACACTGCAATAGTTTATTGTGGAGCTGCTTTTCTAATTTTCGGTATGCAGTGGCCTTTGTGAAGAACCCATTTCATGGCAGTTGCAGACTAGTTCCCAAATTACAATTCACACCCCCATATTAAACTAGCAATTACAAGCTCAGTGTGGAGGCTGCAACAATAAACAAGCTATAAACCCACATAATATGCAGCGGTTCTACTAAGGATTGAGGCAGAATATTGTTTTGGGTAAAACAAGTTAGGAATAACTTCATGAGGAGGATGCAGCATGCTGATCGCCCATCTCAGATGGTTCCTGCACATTCATAATTCATGGAAACTGTATTACTAATCTGCAAGTGTCAATAGGCCCTTAGAAGGACTTATGAGGGATGTGGGGTTAAGTATGCATATTATGACTTTATTTCCAAACACTATAAAAGCAAGTACACAGGCTCTTTATCATGGGTTAAAAATGTAAAATGCCACTGTGTTAATGCTCAGTAGGAAAGTGTTTAATGACTGCAGAGGAGGACAGCGTGGAAGCACACATATATAGCACTACAGATGACAGATCCCACACTTATTATAAAACCCCTGCAGGGTTTAAAACTATTCAGTGCCATAATGTATGAGAATATTCGTATACCCGAAAAGTGTTCAGTCCATCCATTTTGTGACTGCAGTCTGGATGCCTGTTGTACTTATTTACGTATAACGTTTATGCACGTTTCCAGAAACTAAAGCAGCCCATAGATGAGTCAGTATTTTTTTTATTCAAGCAATGAGTTGAAGGAAAAGAACTGACTCAATTCCCCCATCCATACACTCTATGTGGATGGAGGAATCCTCCCTGTTGAGCTTTTGTATTCTGACAATGGGAAGACTTCGCTGCCATCAGAATACACTGAACAGCATTGCAGGCTGTGGCCTGCAGCGTTGATCGAGCAGGAAAAATCTGACAGGATGGTTGTACAGAAGTTGACCTTAGTGCCCATACATGGATCAAAATTCGGCCGGTTCAGCAGGGTTCAGAGTTTTGATCCATGTATGGCTGGCTTAAGCTAGTTGGAGCAGCCAGGCCATTGGCCCAGCACTCTAAAACATATTAGGAATCTACAAATTTAGGTGCTTGTCTCTATTTATCTATCTGTATTTCTATACGCAAGGGTTTGAAGCTTCCCTAGGATAGAAAGACAACTGGATAAATACAGCAAATAGAGCCACAAGGCTTGTTGGTTGGTAAGCCTAACACCAGCTCTGGGTAAATATCTGAATGGATTATATATTTTTTTTAGTTCACGAATGACAATAACTGTAAAGTGCTACAATTATGAAGAAATAGGAGTATAACATTAGATACGTAACAGAAGGATGTATATATATTAAAATAAAGAAATAAAATATGGCTAAACATTCAACAGTCCATCTCTGATACATTAAGATCAGCTACTATAGCCTGATAGAAAAAAAAGGAAAAAAAAACTAATTATGATAACTACAATAACATCTACAGGGTGGTTCTGATGCTGTGGTGGTACACATCATCATTGGCCTTTGAAAAGGGACTGTAAGTATAGCTTTGTCACCATGTAAAATATCTTATTTTCCAATACAATAAATTTGATCTCCTGCATTTCTGAATGACAATAAAAATTTCAAACATTCTAGTAGTGATGGGCTGAACACCCCCCTGTTTTGTTTGCGGTCAAACATTTGAACCTACGAAAAGTCTGACTGCGAGCTTCAAACAGGGACAATTTACTGAGCAGTATCTTACTGCATCTGAGTATGCGGTAAGATACTGCTCAGTTACTAAAATAGCGCATTACTGAGTTATTTTATTAAGTCATGTGTTATTTTACCATTGAAACATTCATGAATGTTTTAGCTGTCAGTAGGGTTCCTCGCTGACAGCTGAATGTCAAAAGGATTGTTGGTATTGCCCAACAATCAAAAAAAATTTTTTTTAAATGGCGTGGGGTCCCCCATTCCATCCATACCAACCCTTCAGGTCTGTGATGTTCTGTCATGATAGTTCTTAACCACTTGACAACCAGGCTATAGCCGAATGACAGCTACAGCGTCCTCCCAGAACGCGCCCTCCTGCGCGTACCCGATGATCTCCATGATCACTGTGTCCTACGGACACAGCTGATCACGTGATGTGGTAAAAGGCCAATCACTGTGGCCTTTTACCACATGATCAGCTGTGTCCAATAACACAGCAGATCACCAGGTAAATGCAGTTGCCAGTTGTCAGCTGCACTTTCCTTACGAAAGTAATGCAGAGAATCGGCAATTGTCAGAAAAGAGATCGGCACTGATCATCAGTGACCTGATGATCAGTGCCAAGCAGTGCCACCCACCTGTGCCTAGCAGTGCCACCCACCTGTGCCTAGCAGTGCCACCCACCTGTGCCCAGCAGTGCCACCCACCTGTGCTCAGCAGTGCCACCCAGCAGTGCCACCCAGCAGTGCTGCCCAGCAGTGCCACCCATCAAGCCCAGCAGTGCCACCAGTCAGTGCTGCCCATCAGTGCTACCTATCAATGCCCATCATTGATGCATATTAGTGCTAGCTCATCAGTGCCGCCTATCCGTGCCACCTCATCAGTGCTGCCATTTAGTGCCCA
Source organism: Staurois parvus (assembly GCF_062004578.1). Taxonomy (NCBI): domain Eukaryota; kingdom Metazoa; phylum Chordata; class Amphibia; order Anura; family Ranidae; genus Staurois; species Staurois parvus. The sequence continues at coordinate 1,385,458 of NW_028317995.1, forward strand.
TCAGTGCCGCCTATCAGTGCCCATCAGTGCTACCTCATCAATGCCCATCATTGATGCATATTAGTGCTAGCTCATCAGTGCCGCCTATCCGTGCCACCTCATCAGTGCTGCCATTTAGTGCCCATCAGTGCCGCCTATCAGTGCCCATCAGTGCTACCTCATCAATGCACATCATTGATGCATATTAGTGCTAGGTCATCAGTGCCGCCTATCCGTGCCACCTCATCAGTGCTGCCATTTAGTGCCCATCAGTGCCGCCTATCAGTGCCCATCAGTGCTACCTCATCAATGCACATCAGTGAAGGAGAAAAATTACCTGTTTGCAAAATTTTATAATTGAAACAACGAAAAACTTTTTTTTTCAAAATTTTTGCTTCTTTTTGTTTATAGCGCAAAAAATAAAATACCCAGTGGTTTTTAAATACCACCAAAAGAAAGCTCTATTTGTGTGAAAAAAATTATACAAATTTCATGTGGGTACAGTGTTGCATGACTGCACAATTACCATTCAAAGTGCGACAGCGCTGAAAGCTGAAAATTGGCCTGGGCAGGAAGGCGTATCAGTGCCCAATAGGCAAGTGGTTAAATAGGTTCCCCTTAAATGACTTGGTACAGCGGGGGAAATAATTATTTGAGCCCCTGCAGATTTTCTAAGTTTGCCCACTTGTGGTTGTTTCTGGATTTTTGGTTGATATTCTGCCTCTATCATTTAAAATACACCTATGATAAAAAATTATAGACCCTTCATTTCTTTGTAAGTGGGCAAACTTACAAAATCTACAGGGGATCAAATAATTATTTCCCCCACTGTACCAAGTCATGTAAGGGGAACCTAGGGACCTAAGACTAGGAAATGGAGAAGAGGAAAGCACCATGGAAAGAAAAGTGTTACAATACCTTTACAAAAAAAATGCCTCCAGCAACACATTCATTAATGAAAATATTTGATACATGGAATCCCTGAGGTCAGAAAGGATATTTTTTAGCTGTTTTGTCTTCCTTAGGTACATATTTGTCAAAAGAATTGTTCACATGCCAAATTATTGCCAGGAAACGTTTTTACTGATTGTCTCAGAGCATTACAGTGTGATACAAAACCATATTGTTTAAATAACTGTATGTATTATGTTAATAATTGCGCATTTGTTAAAATTGCTCATACCTGCACTTTTAGGTTGATCCAGATTGCCCACCGTCTTTTTTTCAGCCTTGCTGTATCATTAATGGTCATTCATCTTTTGTGATATCATTCAGATGGTATGTATCATCCTGTCATCAAAACTTCAAAAGCACAACGGAATACACAGCTAAAGCAGGGCACTTAGTATAATTTTAGCTATATTTGCTAATAAAATAAAGGATTTAGGGTGGTGAAATTTTACTGTGTTAGACTGAATACTAATGACAGTCAGATACATTTTCCATAGCCACTGATGCTTTTTTATTGGGAAACCACATGATGTGGTCCAATATTATTGAGCAACACTGATAAATAAATGCATTACTGCTCATTTTTCAAATGTATTTTGTACAGGTAATTTTAAAGTTTCATTAAAAACTTTACAATACACCCAGTATGTCATACCATTTGAGCTGAACTACTAGCAAACAGTTAAAAATACAGATGAAATACAGATATGGAAGTTGTTTTACCTGTCACAGGATTTGCATTTCTGTCCATTTTGTTGAGTTCTACACAGCTCTGCTAGACAACACAGAGTTGGCTGGCAATGCAGGAGACCCATTTTATTAACCATTACAGTTAACTAACACTTAAGCTGGCCGTACATGGATTGAAATTTTTCTGGTTAAGCAGGGCTGGCTGAATTTTGATCCATGTATGGGCACTGTGAAGTCAATGTACCGACTTCTTTTTAACCAGCTTATTGGAAAATTTCCACATGATCAGTAATGCAGGCTATAGCCTGCAGCACTGATCAGTATATTCTGATGGCAGGGAAGTCAACCTACTGTCAGAATACAATAACTCGGCAGGAGGTTTCCCTGATTCACCCCAAATGTGTGGATGGAGGAATTAAGTCAGTTTTTTTTTGTTCAACCTGCTGGTTGAACAAAGAAAAAACTGACTAATGTATGAGCAACTTTACAGGTCATGTGGCATGCTCAGCTTGTGACTGGACAGTGTAAGAATTATTAGCACACTGATGAGTTTATCTCTGTGCCCAGGGGCGGACTGACCAATAGGACTGAGGGCCCGGGGTCAGTAGGGGGCCCCATGAGATGCCCCTGGTACCTTTCATAGGTTTTTTTGGGTGTAGTTTGAGTGTGGGCGAGGACACAGGGGCCCCATGATCCCCTATTGCCCGGGGGCCCCATGAGTTGTCAGTCCACCCCTGTCTGTGTCACTCTACTCACTCCTATCAGCGTGTTTGATGTTAGCACATAAGCCCTGCAGCATGAATGACTGGCTGTTTGAGCTTCTCCCCCCTTTTCCATTTTGAACTCGTACAGGGCACTGCAAGAGGCTGATACTAAAGCTGACCATAGATGGGTATCTTTTATCCAGGGGGCTAAAAAAGAAAGAAAAAGAATTCCTTCATGTACACAAATTAGATGGATGGAGGAATACCTCCCTCTGGGACCCACAGTTGTCAGAATACCCTGATCTGTGGCTGCAGGGTTCAGCCGCTCATCAACAAAAGGTTTCCAGGATGTCAAACTATCACCCTGATTAAAATTCAAACAGTCCCTCCTGAACTGGTTGTATTTCAGTTAATGGCCAGCTTTAGTCAAATTCATGTACTTGCACTGCTTGCAAAAACTATATTTAATGATGTAGGTTCACACACATGCAACTCTGTGGGAAACATTTGCTTGGGCATTTCAATGGGCTGCAGTGCCTGCTTTTCATGCAGGAAAGGGGTTCCTGGACCATTTTCAAACGGCAGTGGCAGCTTTTGCACCATGCGATTTCCCTGCGGTTCCCACACTGGCAAATACATTGGGGTTTATTTACTAATGCTGGAGAGTCCAAAATCAGACTCCCTTCTGCATAGAAACCAATCAGCTTCTAACCTCAGCTTGTTCAATGAAGCTTTGGCAATGACACCTGGAAAATGATTGGTTTCTATGCAGAAGGGAGTCTGATTTTAGCTTTAGTAAATAAACAGCATTGTGTCTTTAGATGCGTGGGGGTGCCAATATGAATGAATAGCAGCAACGCCTTAATTGTGTCTTTTATTTAGCTTTAACTTTGTAGCAATGATTAGAAGTAGCTACAAATCTCTTTGATTTTTAGCTGGCTACAGCTGCTTCTGTAGTTGGCTGCAAAGTTAGCCTATGCAGACGCAAATCACTAGTTTGCCATGGTCATCATCGGACCTGAAGACCAAAATAAACCGTGCACAGCCGTACATCAGCTTTCATTAAACTCTGCATCTCCTAGCTCCCTCCAGCCATTTATCCACTCTGATGTTTGCACTTACAAATGTGGGACAAATCAGCAAGAATGAGTTACAAAGTTTTCAGTAATTACGAGTAAGCAGCAGAAATGTATTTGATTAGACACCATCATTTTTTTTTATAATAATACATCCCACATTAGGATGTACAGTTTAGGGAGAGGATACGACACAGTATCAATCTCCCAAACTGCATTTAGAAAGCAGTGCCGTCTAGCTCACTGTGAAATACATTTTTGGTTATGTTGTGGAACCACTTCTGGGACTGCACAAACCTTTGATTTTAGGTCTGCTGTTAACCGCTTTTCTGCTGCCTTATAGCAGATGTACTGCTACAGGGTGGCAGGGGTGTGCAAAATCAGGTGTGTGTATATATATATATATATATATATATATATATATATGTGATTTTGCATTTCCAGGTAGGGGGTGCACGCGCTCTACCTGAGCCACTATTCGCGACCTCGGCTGTCAATCACTGGGTGCCAGCCGGTGATTACTCGCCAGCACCTGGTTATCGCCGAGCATTACTGACAGAGGGAGAACAATGCAGTTCTCTCCCCTGACAGCACCTGCATAGCACAGCCATACAAAGCAGTGTGCTTACAGTTGAAAGCATTAACACAGCACACAGTAAAACAGCACACAGTTAACCCTTTGATCGTCTCCACACGTTAACCCCTTCCTGCCTAGTGCCATTAGTACAGTGTCAGTGCTTTTTATTAGCACTGATCATTGTATTGGTGTCACTGGGTATGTCAGTAACACCAAGTCAATTCCCCCCAGTGTTAGAATGCACGCCGCAGTCCCACTATAAGTCGCTAATCGCTGCCATTACTAGTAAAAAAAAAATCCCAGTATATATATATCGCCATTTGTAAACGCTATAACTTTCACAAAAACCAATTAATTTACATGTGTTGGGATTTTTTTAAGCAAAGACGTAGCAGAATACATTTTGGCCTAAATTAATGATGAAATTTGATTTTTAAAATTTTTTTACTGAATATGTTTTATAACAAAAAGTAAAAAATATTGTTTTTTTCTCAAAATTGTAGGACTTTTTTTAGCGCAAAAAATAAAAACCACTCAAGTGATCAAATACCACAGAAAGAAAGCTAAATTTGTGGGGGGGAAAAATTACATACATTTCATTTTGGTGCAGCGTTGCATGACCGAGCAATTATCAGTTAAAGTATTGCAGTGACATAACGCAAAAAATGGCCTGGTCAGGAAGGGGGGTAAATCCTCTGGAGGGCAAGTGGTTAAAGCAAGTTGTACAGGTTTTGAACACAGTGTAATTCCCTATTTTAAATCAGCTAAATACATTCCAAGTGCATTAGAACATTATGGGTCTGTTTAGTTCATAGCCATTTGTCCAGCAAATCTGCGTGTACATTAATCCTGTACATATTGGGCAAAAATGAATGTTCTTTAGACTATTTTCTCCTCGGAATGAAGGCTGTTTCTTACAGGCAGTAGTAAAATACTGCATTATGGCACTAGATGGTGCTGAGGATGGTAGGAAATACATACAAATTAACAATACAATACAATACAATTGTACATACAAATTAACAATACAAGACATACAATGTAACAATTCTAGAGACTGCTAGCAGGAATTAGTAAATACGTAAATGTAACATATTTTCAAATTCTCTCTAGCACTATCTTGAATTGTTACATTGGTAACAAGAGTCACATTGTAACAATAGCTATGCAATGCTTTCTTATAATTAAACCCTTATGTATTCAATGCCCTATTGCTAATTTTTATTATAAAGCAGTCACAGTCTGAGTGGAAATGCCTGTCCCCTACTATCATGCTGTAGATAAAAATCCGTTCTCTCTGTGTGAAAGTGGTCTCTCTGCAGAGGTCCAGTTGCCCCCTGTTGAGTCAGAACTAGAGCTCTCCAATGCATTCAGTATAAGTTTGCTGATTGATGAAAGGAGTTAGGCCTTTCTACTTAGACAGCTTTGGAAAGAAAACAAAAATTTGAACAGCTTGTTTTGATGCACCTGGAATGTATATAGATGATCTAAAAGTAGATCCACTTTTGTAGGGGGAAAAAAACAGACAAAAGAAAAAAGAGAGAGAGGAAAGTTCCTGGTCAACTTGCCAGCCAGCTTGCCAACAACTGAATTAACTTGTCTAACAGTATGCATTAAAAACAGGGGTTTAGCTAGCACACATTTGCAAATACATACATAAGCCACAGAGCTACATCACGGCACCCCGATATTCTGTGGTCCTAACTCTGCAAATTTTGAGAGCCCCCATAGTAGAGGCACATGCATTTAATGGATAGATCAAGGGCAAGTGGACCTGAGGGAGCCCACCCTTCTTAAAGGCACAGGAGCGCACTGGACACCCAGCATATAGCACAATGGTAGCCAGGGTGTCCTAGTGCACCCACTTACCTACAATTCAACAATGAAAAAAACAATCCCCTCTGGATGATCAATGTGCATTGAGGGGATTTTAACAAACATTGTTGCAGATTCCTACCTGTTTCTACTCTAAATAAATATTTTTTTTTGTAAGACAATGACCTATGCATAGTGATTCTGAATGGGAGTGACTAATTCATTTTAACCCCTTTGCGCCGTCGCCTCCCGGCCCTTTAAGAGTTTCAGAAGGGTGTTTTAGGGTCATGTGACCACCGTGATTTGCTGTCGCAGCGGTCACATGATCAGAAAAGGTTCCAATCGCAAGGGGAGATCGGGACCTTTCCGTGAGTCACGGACATATGTGCTGGAAGTGCGCAGGGCACGCGTTTTCAGCACATATGTTTTTTAAGATGGTACATAAATATGCGGCCGCTTGGCATCAAGGCCCAGACGCCGAGAGGCCACATATTTGCGTACGCTCAGCTTCTAGGGGTTAATCAGCTGATGTACTTTGAGTGTCCATTCACACTAGCTGCTGCATTACAGTAGCTGGTGTGTGTTGCATTGCAGGTAGTACTGGTGTGCCGATACTGGTGCATCACACTGTTCACTTTTTTTTTTTTATCTTTATTGATATGCCACACAGTTACTTTTCATAAAGTTCTGTTGACCAGCATGTGGTGACTGTACTACACTGGAAAAATTACTGCACGTAGTACTTTTTTTCAGTGCACAGTGCCCACACACCACCGCAACACAGTGGTGTGAATCAGCCACACTGGAGACAATGCATTTTGCCTTGTCTGGCATTGAGGGTTTGGTGGGACTGCACTGGAATAGTTGCAGTTCCACCGCACCTGGTGTGAATGTACCCTGAGAGTTCTGATAAGAAAAGATGCAGTGTCTGCAGCCCTTTGGAAGTAATTAACCTTTAAGGAGTCTCTCAACACAAATGACATTTCTGTTGCAGAGAATGCCTAAAACAAGACATGTATCAATGCTGAAGTCTTCAACCAAGCTGGAAAGGGCATTTTTTGAGACGTTCTGTACATCAAAGGTGTACAGAAGTTCTCCAGGTTTCCATATTGAATTTAATTTTACAGTTTGTGTAGCAACTGTATTTGCTATGTTATTTTTTACTTTCTCTTCCATGAAACTGGAGTTACCCTTTAATATGAAAATTCAATTTGGCCTTTAAATATGTTTTTCTTTCTTAGATAAATATGAAAAAATTTATTCAATTCAGACAGAAGGTGCTGATCTCAATTCTATTCCACAGTGCCCCCTGTCATTCTTTGCTGCTTGTTTACAGAGCTCAGTAGCTCAATTTGGAATTTACCTACACAAGTGAATCAGAGGAGTGAAAGTATGTTGGGATATAGGGTATTCTTTTGTACTGAATCAAAGGAATGACTCATCTGCATTTAAGGATTCAATGAGGTAAAGCAAGCTTTAAGGCAAAACATTATTGCTGAGCTGTCTCTTTAGCTAACCAATGGTGCTCTGAGATACTACTGACATGTATTCAGTGTTTATTTGTAAGATTTTTACAGATTAGAGTGTCAAATCTTTCAGTGACTGAGCTAAAAGTCGCTGTAACAAAAATTTTTCATTGGTTGTGATTCAGTTATTTCTAGCAACAAAATAGCTAAGGAAAGAGTTTCGGAATCTGTTACAAATCACTCATGAGATGTGTAAGAATATATATCTTTTTACAAGATGTACAGTAAATCTTAGATGTAAAGATTGCAATTAATTTAATGAAGATTTTGGTCAATGCATCTCGGCTTTGCATTTTCATATTCACATAAATACATATTCTGCACAGTGTGATTAATAAACAGCATCATTTTAACATGTTTATATGCTTGAGAATATGAATCCACACATGCGAATCAGATTTAAGTAATGTTTTTTCTTTCTTGAGATTGTCAACTCAAAGGGATAACAGTGGCCTCTCCCTAAAAATACACAAGTTTAGAATGTTTTTACAAGACTTTGTGGAAGCGATTTGTGCCTCAACCAATGAAATGTTCCACAAACCATGGGAATCAGTGTTGATACTTTTGAGGTTTGAAGAGAATACACAGTCAGAACCAGGGGCGGACCAAATGGTCTGTCCGCCCCTGGTCAGAACTAAAACATTGGGCTCCATTAAGTAGCAATAAATCAGATACATTTCTGAATACATGGAAAACTGTTGCTTTTTACCTGTCATAGTTGAAGAAAGAAATTTTTCTTCTAGAGATTAACTAAAACAATATATTTGTTATTTATGTGCCTTTAACAGTCTGGGAATAACAAAATACAAAAGAGTGGCAACATTTTGGGTACCCTTCCAGTTGTCCAACAAGGTTCAAGATCATTGACCTGTTAGGTGTTAATCCAATTTAGGTAAAGACAGCTACCAGATTGTGCTTAGTGGCATGATCATTGGCACAGCAAAGTGTGGATATTTCAACAACACAATTATTCAAATCATGCTACAAAATCGCCTTACGCCTTGAAAAAAAAGAGAACATTAAAGCAGGCATTTAAAAAGGATCCATAAAAGCCATACTTTAGGGAATGCTGATCTCCTGGGTCCTCCACATCTTCCATTGGTTTCTCCCTCACACCACTAATGTCTCCTACAGTGACTCTGAGGGACCACTTCTACTGGTCGGAGACGCATTCAGTTTCACAGCCAGCTGTAAAATAAATTATTTACTACCTTCTTTACCAGATATGGCTTTTGCTTTAAGGTTTGTATTGCTTTTCCAGACTGAAACATCATTGCAAAATAGTTCATAGATCTCATACATGTGGCAGCGAGACAAGAAAAATATATTTCTGCAATGGCAAACAGTTGCATGACATAAACCTTCCATGGCAGGCTTTAAAACCAATTATAAGAAGACATGTCACATATATAAATAAGCAAGTGACATAAGTATATTAGCATTCATGCATACTAAAAAAAAAAAAAAATAAACAATTTTGAATGCTCTGTTAGACATCTTGTTTACAATCGCAGACCAAAGAAGAGTAGACATGATCAAGAAAAAATACTGCAGAGGCCGGTGCCATGTAATGATACAGTGTAGCTTTTTGCAGCATTCTTCTGTGAGTCCAGGGCGAGGGCCCAGTTTGATGCCCTGTCCTCACAGGAAGTGGGTCAAAAGAAGCTGGGCTCCAAAGCCCACTGGAAACCTGCTTAAGGTACAGATTATCCATTCTGCTGGTCATCATGATACATTCAGTACTTGGGTATTAATGTAGCTAAATACCTAGTAATTGCTTAATATGGGCCCATATATTAAACCTTTGACAAACACACTAGCCATGGAGAGAAAGTGCTCTCATTGGGAACAAAGATGGCAGGAAAGACCTGACAGAGGTTTCAACAATTCTTTAAACTGCTACAAAATCAGTTATTATTGCTATTTCTGTCTCTGATGGAAAGATTCCATCTCACATCCTGCCCCGGTAGCAAGGATGTGAGGATGTACAAGACCACATTAAAAGGTTGTAACCATTTCCTACACTATAAAAAAAAATTAAAAAAAACTTTTAGCTGCAGAAGTTGTCATAACTTCTTATCATGAAGAAAATCAACAAAATGTGTAATCCAGCTTCTGTATGAAGGGTCAAATTGGCCATCAGGGATAAAATAATGATAGTCTGTAGTATCTAATAGTGACCATACATGGGAAAATAAGGTTACCAAAATTTTAATATGCTTTCAATGTACATAACATACTAAGGATGGTAAACAGAAATCCCACTCAGTGTTGCATGCAAATATGAGGTTGTCAAGAGTCATGTGCTGGACTGGTGGCACCAAACATCTATGCTGTGAGAGAGTGATGCAGCTCCCTTGTCCTTCCCAGGCCTTAGTGAAAGTCTCTGGAAGATTGTGTGTGATCTACAGTAGTTTAGCAAGTCTTCCTTTTGGGATCTTTGCTCAGAATAGGGATTTGGAAGTTATTAGAATTAGGGATTAGAAAGATTGTAAACATGTCCAGTAATTTGTTGATTTCCTTTTTTGGGATCTTTGCTCGGAAAAAACAACTGAGGACAACAACATGTTTCCTAAAGGATAGCCCCAGAAAATTTGGATGCATGGTTACTTTATGGTAAGTGATTACTACAGGTTTTCTAGGGCAACACACAAGGTAACGGATTCAACACATACGTATAAAAATTATTTCCAAAATATTAATCACAACATACACAAATTGAAAGAGTCACATGATGTCCAATACAAAATTCTTTTTGTGAAAAACAACAAAGGCAACTTATATGTATACAGTATATACACTATACTGAGTGTCTTGTTCCATGGAAAGCAAAGGGTTGCAAGATATCCATGTCCATCCATGTTCCACTGATCTTAATATAGTGGTCTCAGTTGGTTTAAGGCATCACATGGTTACATCGATCTAAAGTTATACGCATCTCCACAAGGGAATAGCTAATAGGTTACTCCTACAGTAATGTATATGGTACGGGGAGGTAGAGCAGTCCAGGACTTAATGTCCTGTCATGAGGTGGTATTATTGGAAGAAACTTCCTTCCTGGCCCACAAAATCACAATGAGCTCATTTGATATACAGTATCTCACAGAAGTCACCCCTCACATTTTTGTAAATATTCTATTACATATCTTTTCATGTGACAACACTGAAGAAATGACACTTTGCTACAATGTAAAGTAGTGAGTGTACAGCTTGTATACCAGTGTAAATTTGCTGTCCCCTCAAAACAACTCAACACACAGCCATTAATGTCTAAACAGCTGGCAACAAGAATGAGTACACCCCTAAGTGAAAATGTCCAAATTGGGCCCAAAGTGTCAATATTTTGTGTGGCCACCATTATTTTCCAGCACTGCCTTAACCCCCTTGGGCATGGAGTTCACCAGAGCTTCACAGGTTGCCAATAGAGTCCTCTTCCACTCCTTCATGATGACATCACGGAACTCGTGGATGTTAGAGACCTTGCGCTCCTCCACCTTCCATTTGAGGATGCCCCAGAGATGCTCAATAGGGTTTAGGTCTGGAGACATGCTTGAGCCAGTCCATCACCTTTACCCTCAGCTTCTTTAGTAAGGCAGTGGTCATCTTTGAGGTGTGTTTGGGTTCATTATCATGTTGGAATACTGCCCTGCGGCCCAGTCTCCAAAGGGAGGGGATCATGCTCTGCTTCAGTATGTCACAGTACATGTTGGCATTCATGGTTCCCTCAATGAACTGTAGCTCCACAGTGCCGGCAGCACTCGTGTAGCCCCAGACCATGACACTCCCACCACCATGCTTGACTGTAGGCAAGACACACTTGTCTTTCTGCTCCTCACCTGGTTGCCGCCACACACGCTTGACCCCATCTGAACCAAATAAGTTTATCTTGGTCTCTTCAGACCACAGGACATGGTTCCAGTAATCCATGTCCTTACAAACTGTTTGCGGGCTTTCTTGTGCATCATCTTTAGAAGAAGCTTCCTTCTGGGACAACAGCCATACAGACAAATTTGATGCAGTGTGTGGCGTATGTGGTCTGAGCACTGACAGGCTGGCTCCCCACCCCTTTAACCTCTGCAACAATACTGGCAGCACTCATATGTCTATTTCCCAAAGACAACCTCTGGATATGACGCTGAGCACATGCACTCAACTCCTTTGGTCAACCATGGCGAGGCCTGTTCTGAGTGGAACCTGTCCTGTTAAACCACTGTATGGTCTTGGCCACCGTGCTGCAGCTCAGTTTCAGGGTCTTTGCAATCTTCTTATAGCCTAGGCCATCTTTATGTAGAGCAACAATTTGTTTTTTCAGATCCTCAGAGAGTTCTTTGCCATGAGGTGCCATGTTGAACTTCCAGTAACCAGTATGAGAAACAGAGAGTGATCACCAAATTTAACACACCTGCTCCCCATTCACACCTGAGACCTTGCAACACTAATGAGTCACATGACACTGGGGAGGAAAAATGGATAATTGGGCCCAATTTGGACATTTTCACTTAGGGATGTACTCACTTTTGTTGCCAGCCGTTTAGACATTAATGGCTGTGTGTTGAGTTATTTTGAAGGGACAGCAAATTTACACTGTTATACAAACTGTACACTCACTACTTTACATTGTAGCAAAGTGTCATTTATTCAGTGTTGTCACATGAAAAGATATAATAAAATATTTGCAAAAATGTGAGGGATGTGCTCACTTCTGTGAGATACTGTATATATAACACAATGTCAATTGAATCATATACAGTATGGATAAGAACACTTGCATTAGGATACAAACATCAGCTTCTCAAAAGATCCAATACATTTCTGTTTGCTTTTTGTTTTATTTCTGAAACGACAAGGGTTAAAAGAGGTAAGGTTTTGTCATGTAGCACTATCCTACAGGTAGTAATGTGGGATCTTTCAATGTACACTAAATAATGAATGTCCTGTGAGGTGGACCCCCTGTGCATGGACACAGATATGGACTGTCTATGTGCACTAAATATGAAATAGAAATGTGCACACTATGGCAGGCCAAGAAAGGAGCCATTATGCCTAGTCATCACTGTTATATATCTCAAGTGTTTGACAAAAAATTTAGCTAAAAGCAGAATGGTACATTTTGGGAAATGGACAAGTGGAACAGTGCTTATTTTGCAGCACCTCTGCTGATGCTGTTGTTGCCCCCTCATATAATTATTGCAGAATCAACAATGCTTGCCAACCTTCCAAGATCAAATCCCAGGGTAGACTAGTCCATGGGCCTTATATACTCAGTCAGCACACTGTATAAACAAAACCCCTCTGGTGTACAAAATTGTGCCTACTGGGTTATACATTGTGTTCTAAATTATTAGGATCATTCATGTGTCCCTTAGGTCTGTTTATGAAGTCCTCCTAAAATAAATGCAAAATAACGTGTATGTTTTCTTGTGTAGGCTTAGTTTATAATAACCATAAAATGGCTAACATTTTTGGCATGCCTGTAAACTGTAGGGGGTTTCAGAATAAACAAAGGAAGCTTTTTCTATAAGATGCAAAGGGGATAATGTGAAAATTACAATTTTTCCACATTGTCCCTTTCAGTATACTATCAAAACAAAGGTTCAAATGTCTTCTCACTTCTGAAGCACTGGCCATATACAGTGAAGAAAATAAGTATTTGATTCCCTGCTGATTTTGAATGTTTGCCCACTCACAAAGAAATGATCAGTCTAAAAATGGAATGGTAGGTGTATTGTAACACTGAGAGACAGAATAGCAACAACAAATTTATAAGAAATGCATGTCTAACAAATTATGCACCGATTTGCATGTTCATGAGGTAAATAAGTATTTGATCTCCTATCATTCAGCAGGATTTCTGGCTACCAGGTGTGTTTCATACAGGTAACAAGCTGAGATTAGAAGCAGTCTCTTAAAGGGAGGTAACACACTAAGCCGACAAGGATTGAAATCCTGCAGTGCCTGCAAGGTCCCTCTGCTCAAGTAAGCACATGTCCAGGCCCATCTGAAGTTTGCCACTGAACATCTGAATGATGCAGAGGAGGACTGGTTGAAATTGTTGTGGTCAGATGAGACCAAAATTAAGCTCTTAGGCATCAACTCAACTCGCCATGTTTCTAGGAGGAGGAATGCTGTCTATGACTCCAAGAACACCATCCCAACTGTCAAACATGGTGGTGGAAACATTCTGCTTTGGGGGTGTTTTTCTGTTAAGGGGACAGGACAACTGCACCACATCAAAGGGATGATGGACGGGGCAATATACCATCAAATATGGGTGAGAACCTGGAGTGGCCTAGCCAGTCTCCAGACCTTAATCCAATTGAAAATCTGTGGAGGAAGCTGAAAGTTCGAGTTGCCAAACGTCAGCCACCAAACCTTAAGGAATTGGAGAGGATCTGCCAAGAGGAGTGGGCCAAAATCCTTCCTGAGATGTGTGCAAGCTTGGTGGCCAACTACAGGAACCCTCTGACCTCTGTCATTGCCAGCAAGGGATTTGCCACCAAGTACTAAGTCATGTTTTGTGAAGGGGATCAAATACTTATTTCCCTCATGAACATGCAAATCAGTGCATAATTTGTTAGACATGCATTTCTTTTGAATTTTTTGTTGCTATTCTGTCTCTCAGTGTTACAATACACCTACCATTCAATTTTTAGACTGATCATTTCTTTGTGAGTGGGCAAACATTCAAAATCAGCAGGGGATCAAATACTTATTTCCTTCACTGTATATTAGATATATAAAAATGGAAATATGCTACGCTGATTTAAAATTTGTAACACATGCCGCAAAGACATGTATCCAGTTGCTCTGAAAACAAACTGTAGCTCCACCAATTAGCCTCTGGTTAATGAAATTAGGCTTATGGAAGAACTCGTGGTGTGCACCACTGGGAAAGAAGAACAGTGTAGCAAAACCTGGTTCTATTGGTATGATTTTACTTACTCCCCAGAATAACGTGCTCATTTGTTACCTGCGGAAGTCTTGGTTCACTTGAGTAGCATACATAAAATACGTAAGAAATATGTATTTGAACCTTGTCTGGTGTTGGTATCCCCCCTCAATGGCTCATCCTTCTCTATTTTGCCCCTGAACGCAGCCTCACTTCCCCTTTTTTCTTTGGACTGCATCCTCCAAACTCTATGCTTCCTATACTTTCTTCCTGTGTTTTTAGCCTCTTTTTCCATGTCCAGTTTGCCTCCACCATGTAACGTCATCCATAAGTGACCATGTGGTGCATTACCAGTGTTAAAATCGTAAAATTTATTTGGTAATGTCGTTCTCCTATGCCACTTTGTTTTTTTCAAAAGGTATCCTGAATGTATGGGATGGCTTTTTACGGCACATTCACAATGTTTCTGTAACCCTGCCATGTATTTCACATTCTTTAGCCTGCCTGGTCTTTGTCTCTGCTAGGTTTTTTTTATATCTGTCTTAGGCTAGGTTCACATCTGTGCGGGTGGTGTCGCTGCGTATCCGCACGAAAATCCGTGTAGCCGTAGCACCCGCACAGAGGAATGCTGACCCACGGGCGGGTGCCATTAGCTCCAATGGCATGCCACCTGCACTGGAGAACTCAACCGTACTAGGAACCGAGGTTCCCGTGCGGGCTGCGTTTTCAGAAGTAGTGCAGGGACTTCTTCCCTGCATGTCATGGGGCATGGGAGTCCATTCAAATGAATGGGCTCTTGTGACCGTGCAAAATGTGGCCCGCATGGTCGCATATATGTGAACCAGGGCTTAGCATCGCTTGATTGTCCCAAAGTTGAAGCTAAAGTCTTTCTGTAGGCATATTCTATTTTTTCTGACTGTGTTATCTACTTATGCTCATGTAAAAAGAAATAAAGGACTTATTACAAAAATATGTCATGCATCCTATAGTAATGAAACCGTTAAAGCATGAAACAGAAAAACTGAATCCAATTAGAACTAAAATGACACCAGTATAATGTATCCCCGAAGTCTGTCACGTGCTATCAGACATAAAACATTTGTTCAGCTGTGTTATTGTTTTCTCTGCTCTACAAATATATTTCTTGCTGCATTTGCTCATTGATGTCTTCCTGTCTTTCTTTCTCCCATCAGCCTTCCTCCTCAGCTTGCGATCCCCCCCTCCCCTCTTCTTCTTTTCCTGGCCAGGGGTCTGTGTCCTGTGATCAGAAAAGCTGCCAACATTCCACAGAAAATGGAAACAGAACTATCCAAACTCGTGACTCCAGCATCACAAAACAAAGAGGATGATGGGGAAAATATGGCAAGGGGGGGGGGGGGGGTGAGGAGTCAGGATATATGGAAAGGGGAGAACCATAGATGCAGAAAAATAAAGACAGGAGAGAACTGTTGATGTAGGGAGGGAATACAAACCACCAGGCATTAAATCCATGAAGACTGATGAAATGCAGAAACAGTAATTTAGCAATTTAGTACATGCAGTAATGTGGTGATGACACATTTATTTAGTTAGATGAAAACAGATTTTTGTCTTCCATTATGCAAATCTGCATCTATTATCCAAGGCAGAATACACAAAAAAGGCTAACTGTGGATATCCCTACATGTGGTTCCCAAGACAATAGAATATCCAGCTACACTGGTAATAAATTGCATCTTTATCTCACCCATTGACCATTGGTAGTCATGATCAAATACGTGAGTTAAAGGCTAAAGTTTTGTCAAAAAATTGATCAGTTCAGGCTGATTCTTTCACAGGTATAGCTATGTAAATTATTAAAAATAAGTGCCTATACCATTTAAAATCCAGTAATGGACTGTCTCACCCTGCTCTGCACATAGTTACATATAGTTACATAGTTAGTCACATAGTTAGTCTGGCTCAAAAAAGACAAAAGTCCATCCAGTTCAACCATAGAAAAAAAAAGTTAAAATCCTATACCCACAGTTGATCCAGAGAAAGGCAAAAAAACCCAGCAAAGCATGATCCAATTTGCACCTGCTGGGTCCCCCGCACCTCCTGATCCCTTGAGAGGCAATCGGATATTCCCTGGATCAACTTTACCTATAAATGTTAGTATCCAGTTATATTGCATGCTCAGTTGCTCTCTATGCCTAAAATCAGAGCCACTAGAGGCTGATCAGCTGACAGCTTTAAGATTTATTGTTGCTGAAGGGGGAAGAAAACAACAGGAATGACACAGACTGTGCCAGGAAACACAGATTAGGGGGAGAGAAAAGCAGCAGATTAGCAGTAGAGGTGACAGGACAAACTCTGCTGCCTGGGAGACACAAACAACTTAAACTTACAAGTACTATATATTATCTTATCTCCCTGATTCTCTCTCCTTTCTCCATGATCAACAGCACTGTAAAGCTTCTATCAGCCTTCCTCTCTAGCTGAGCCCAAACATACAATGAAGGCTTGAAATGTACATGTTTTATTTACAGAAAGTGGCATTTAGTTTATGAGACCAAAGACAGGGGGAGAGTTCTCAGTAAGGAAGTTACTGCTCAGGGCACACACTAATTTTGGTAGCATAATTGTCAATGTGGAATGTATGTCCTTTTCTAAAGAACATTAATTGTTATCAAACCGTTGTGGGCAAAGTTCTGCTTTAAAGGATAAGTGCACTTTAATTAAAATGCTCAACAATACTGGTGGTTTTAACCTTAAAATTAGTCACACCAATAGAACAGAGTGAGAGGATGGTGTACATGTAGAAAAGCTAACTAGGATATAAGAAGCATATTTCATTAATTGATATATAGAAAATATATGGAATATTAATTGAGTGGAATCAGGCCCTCCCTAACTTATGTCTTTGTTAGGATGGCAACATAAAAAGTATACTACTTCCTTATGTAGCTCTACCCCCCTAAGGAGTCGCTGGAATTTGGATTCCCCTTTATCTGCACAGCCAGGCAACATGCATTTTCAGCAGGCACACATAGTCAGAAAACAAGTTATTGGGCTTTTGTATGCTTTATTTGGGGAATATAACTTGGATAGGGATCAGGGGTTCTGAGATGCCCAAAGTGAATTCAACGATGATTTCGAGGACAGCTCTTCGATGTACAATTTGCAGCAAAAATGGACCCTAGACTGTACTCCCTCTGGAATAATGTCAGTCCTTAATGGATCAGTAGGGAATATCCCATCTGCTTTTTGGAGCAGTTGCTACTGTCCCCTTAGTAGAAAATAGCAAAGTCCCAACTGTATGCAGGGGCTCTAAGTCCCCTTAGTAGAGTGCACCTGGCTTCAACTGAGAATTCCCCAAGCAAGACTGAAGGATAACAGTATGCTGACCCTCTGAAAGCTAGCTGAATATTGCACTCGGCTGCAATCTCCCTTGTAGGCTTTGGGGGAGTGAAAAGTGTAGAAAACTTTGAGGACCACTGTGGCTACACTCTCTTCTTAGCTCCAAACTCCAGACTGTGTTTCCAGGGGAAATTACTTCCAACAGACTGGCAAAGTACTTCCAATACCGATCCCAGCACTGGCACATTACCACGAGCTTATCCCAAGTAGGGGCGAAGGTTTGCAGAAACTGTCTCTCCCGGATGGCTAGCTGGTTATTGCACCTAGCTGCCTCTCCCCTATAGGCTTTGGGTGGTGAAAGTAGAGATGCTCATACTTTCCCTTGAAATCATGCTGCTCGGTCAGACTACTGTTATGGCTTCCTGCTGTGCAAGTCCTTCCCTTGCAATACTGGGTGTCTCTTGGATGAGACTGAATGGTGGTGAAGATCTCTCTGATGAAACTGCTCCTCTCCTTCCTTCCTCAGCTCTGGCCTGGAGGCAGAACCCCCAGCCCTGGGGTCCTCTCCAGGCCTCACGAACCTTGACTCAGCACTCCATCCTCTCAACCATCAATGAACCCACACTGGCCAGGCTATTCAATATTTATGGGCAGATCTTACCACCATGTCTGCCCTCCTGCCTAGGGATTGGTCAAACTCCCATGAATATTCAGATCCCTGCCTCTTTACTCCCTGCCTACTAGCTTCTAGAGGTTTCTGGAAAGTTCCAGAACCAGAGGGAGGGGACAGAGGCCTGACCTGCAGAGCCCTCCAGCCTGACCTGAGCTTGAACCACACAGACATGCTCACTTCAGTTAATTTGTGAGCCAAACTAAATTTATGTAACTTTGCACACTAGAGGGAGCTATACTTATTAGATCAGTGGTGTCACAGAGGGATGGAATTAATGCACCATAACTACCATCGTCATGAAAAGCAGGGTCTTTATTGGTCACATAGAGGACTGGGAAGAAGCTAAGACTGTTAGGAGGATGGGCTGGTAGATTCTTAGGACCATTAGTCAAACAATGGAGATACAGTAGCTCCACTGCTGATTTACATATCTTCAGTGGTAAAGAACTAAGTAAAATAGAAACTAAAGGTACTAAAAGACCCAAAGGAGTGGTTGGTTGGTAACACACATACTAACCATTTAAAAAATATTTTTTTCTCCTTCATTGACAGACAAAGGGGTTGGACAAAAAAATGAAACACTACATGATTTGCAGGTGAAAAAATTACGTGTTTCACATTGAAAGCGGAAGTGATGTAACATTCTTTTGCTTCCGCTTTATGATGAGACACCTAGCTAACAGGTGGGAAGCCTCACTTTCGTCATTCACTGAGTGCGCTGCTAGTAATACGGAGTCATGTCAGTGCTTACGGAGCTTCAAAGAGGGCAAATTGTTGGTGCCAGCTTAGCTGGTGCTTCTGTGACTGAAGTTGCCTATTTATTTGCAGTATCACGAGGTACAGTATCAAAGATTATGACGCATATACAGTTTCCAGGAAAGTGTCATCTGATAAGCATAAGCTCAGTCAACATGGTCAACTGACGGAAAGAGACAAAAGAAAAATTGCACAGGATTGTGAGCCGGAATAAGAAATCAACTGCTGCAAAAGTGACCGCAGAGCTCAATCCTAGTCTTCCAAAGCCCATGTCCACAAAAACTCCATAAGCAAAATATTCACACGCAATTTGCATTTGCCAAACCACCAGTGACCGATATTAATGCTCAGAAGAGGAGAGAGTGGTGCAACACCCATAAATTGTGGAGTATCGGTCAATAGAATACTGTACTGTGGTACGATTTGGGCAGCCATATCTTGGTATTCTGTAGGCCCCATCATCACCTTGAAAGACAGGGTCACTGCCAATGACTATGTATGAATTTTGGCCGAACATGTGCACCCCATGGTGCAGACATTGTTTCCCAAGGACAGCGCTATTTACCAAGACAATAATGCTCTGATTATCACAGCTGCTGTTTTTAAATGGTGGGTTCACGAGCATGCAGACAAAGCCTTGCACCTTCCCTTGGCGCCGCAGTCTCTGGATCTCAATACCATAGAACCACTATGGTCAATTTTGGAGAACAAGGTTTGTTTCCGCCTCCGGCATCTTGCGAGAACTGGAATGATTTTTGCATGAAGAGTGGTATCAGATTCCATAATCTGCCATCAAGACTTATATTTGTTTATTCCCAGGAGAACTTTGTCCACTCATAAACATCTGTATTTTGAAGACAAAGGTAAATTTTTATGTATCTCTGTGCTGACCTCGGCAATAAAAAACAATTAGACAATCGTCAAGAGCTTCAATCCCTCCAAATAACCTTTTCTCCAGTTAAGGAGCAATAGGTTGTCCACCAAATGATAACAGTAGTGATAATATTAGTAGCAATATTAGTATGGGTCCTGCATCAGTCATGATGACACCAGAAGATGTTAGACCACCAGAGCGTATGGGATTAGAGGCTGCAGAGACCAGTTTAGCAGTGCAGAAGGGTCTGCAGGAGCAGAGGATTAAGTAGATAAAACTGCTGTATCCAGTCCCCCTAGACACAAACGAGCAGTTAATCCCTGCAGTGCGAGTGCACCCCCACATAAACTCATGAAATTAGCTTGGGTTGGAGCTGACAGCCAGACAGCTCAAACCCATCCAGATGCAGCCTGCCAAAGACTTTGACAGGCTGCCTGCAGTGGGACTGGCACTGCACCTGTCCCTGTGCACTCAAACTCTGGGAGGGACACACTGCTCCTGGATGGCTGCATGTGCAAGGGGCCTTAAAGCTTCATTTGAAAAAGCTAACTACACAATGCAACTACACTAACAGCTCCACTATCTTTCGAACTGATCAGACTAGTAGATTTTAGGTGTTGTACTCACAAACAACAATAAAGTCAAGGCACATCATAAAAGAACAGCTGGGTCAACACCGCGCTGAGTAACAGTCCGCAATAGGGAGTATAGACATCCAATAGGCTGACGCATTTTGAGGATTTCCCCCTTCCTCAGAGGGCTCTGAGGAAGAGGCAAGTCCTCGAAACGCGTCAGTCTATTGGATGTCTACACTCCCTATTGCGGACGGTTACTCAGCGCGGTGTTGACCCAGCTGTTCTTTTATGATGTGCCTTGACTTTATTGTCGTTTGTGAGTACAACACCTACTTTATTTCTTATTAAACATTTTTTATGGTAATGCACTAGGCCTGTGCGCCCTCTGTTTGTTCTTTCCTCATTCAGTATATTTGGATTCCCCCGGTCTATTTGAGGGCAGCAAGGTGTGCATGTTCCAGGACATTCCTAATGTGGTTGTAGCCTGCATCGAGTCCATCCCCAAGCGCAGGAGCATTTGTGTTTGCTGGTTCTTAGTAGATTTTAGGCATTGAGCATATTTGAGGATTTTAGAATAATTTTAAAAACAAAAGTTTTATGCAGTTGGACAACCTAGGAACTCGTGTAATGGATTTTATGTTTGTATGTCCTGGCTGAGTTGATTTTGTTCACACAAGGTATAATGGAGATCATTGAGGCTTGCACAGAAGATTCATTGAGCCCTATTGGCAGACATTGACAGTCATTTTACCCAAGGTTTCACTGTGAACAGATTTTCACTAGATGGCTGCAGAGCAATCAGCTGTGACTTGGAACCTGAAATGTCAGTGGCAGACACCTTCCCCACAGGGTTCAAGGTATGATAGTGACTATCTTCTATTCATTCTCTGGTCAGCGAAATTCAACTGAAACAGAAAATAAAGAATCACGGTAACCTAACCTGAAATGACCTGGTGTATTAATCAAAGTCTGAGAGGTCCATGAAAGACTACAGACATACCTAAGAACACCAAGCTAATACTGTGGCTGATAGGAGTGGTGATACTGTATAGATATGATGCACTACAGGCTTCCATATGGGAGGGAAGCACTTGGCACTGAAAACTATGGGAGAGTCCAAGGTAGTGAGGTTAAGAAGTCTCTGAAGCTTTGAAGCAGAGAAACATAAGAAAAGTATTTAAGGGAGAGACATTATAATTAGAGATGGTGAAAACAGAACATACAGATTACAGGGGTTGTTCTGCAGAGATACATTAGTTAGCATAGGAAAATAGTGAAGGGAAATAAACCAGACTGCAGTATAATTTAATGTCTCTGGGAATAAATATAAGAATAAGTACTTTTGGATTCATGTTATCCTCCATTTTTGGTCTTCTGTAATGGTGTACATTGACTTCTGTGCAATGTGCAGCAGGAGAACTTTCATATTACAGTTTACTGTGTGTAGCACTACCCCCGCAGGATTCGCTGAGTTTATTTTGGGTCCCTCCTCAGCTCTGCTAGGCCAGGCAACGTGCATTTTTCATACTTTGCACACTGGAGGGAAAGAACAGTCCTTGAGCTTGTTGTGATTTTATTAAGGGGTTTAATCTTTGATGGGGTCTAGGGATATATGAGGAACTGCAGAAACCAAGGACAAACTCCTTAGCAGCTATGTACAAAAATGCGGATAGCAACAGTCTCTATTTAAGGGCTAAAGCACCTTCAGTGTACTGCCTCAGACCCTGGATGATTCCTCCTCTTCACCCAGCTGCCTTTAGGGTATCCCTGGGTGTAACAGGAGTCACTTTGGGTGGGGGGCCCATGGAACCCAGTTCACTTTGGAGAGATGGGAAGACACCTGTCTCAGCTCCCCATATCCCTTTTATGTGTAAATCACCCTGTGCCTGTTAGTGGTACAGGGTGGTCTGTCCTAATATTGGGGTGGGGGGGTTGTTGATTGTTTAAGGTCATGTGGTTGTTCTATTGTGTGTCTTGCTTGGGAGCAAACTATTATGGGATGTATGTGTTTATGTGTATTAGCTTAGTGGGGGGGGGGGTCTCCAGCAGTCCTCCCTCCTAACGGGACTGTCTGCTGGTGTGAAGTTTGAATACCTGTGTGTCTCTTGTTACTAAATGTAGATAGCCCCACCCTGTGTCATGCAGGGAGGGGGGATTGCCCCCTGAGCGTATATATCTTGTATCTGTGTTCAAATAAACTAGTCTACCTCCTGGTTTACTTCAGGACTGGTGTCGTCTAGTCTTGTATGGTCGGCTGTGGTGTCTGTTGTCGGTGTTCGGACAGGGAAGCGGGAGTCTAACAGAAGTACTCAAGAGCAGTCTTGGCTGGTTCCGTTACAATGGGCAAGGGGGCCCAAGAGCTGCCCATTTAAAACAGTCCCGGATGAGAAGCTAGTTGGGTCTTGCACCTTACTGCCCTCTCCCGTTATCTGGCTCAGGGAGTGTGAGAGTACTCACTCAGTCTTCTCCTGTTAGCTTAGTGGGTTGGTGGCTGCCTTCAAGCCTTTTGCTGGGCTGGCTCCTCCCTTGCTACAAGGCTGTCCTCCTCAGGAGACATTGAGACAGTAGAGATCCTCATGTCCAGCAAACAGCCTGTAGGTGTGCCCTCTCCCTGGGGCCCCCTCCCAGGCTACACACTCGAGCCTTCCTAAATCCATCTTCCAGCTGACACTGACCCTGCTCCACAGGCTCTCTGATAGTTGAAGGTTGTCTTGGTCACCATGCCCAGCCTCCTGCCAAGGGACTGGCCAAGGTCCCTCAAACATGCAGATCTGGGCCTACTCCTCCCCTCTTCCAGAAAGTTCTCAACTCTTTAGAAAGGTGGGAGGGCTCCAGATGCCCTGATCTGTTAGAGCCTCCCAACCTGTCCTGAGGTGACCTCACTACCTCACTCCCCAGGCTGCTACTTAGCCTCTACCTAACAAAAACTGCAACTAACCTGGAGGGCGTTACATGTACAAGATGATTTTTTTTATTAGTTGCTATGAGTTATTGCACCATGGCCAGAGCCACTGTGCCTCATTAGGGTGATTCGAACTCAAAAAATGTAGATTTCCTCTGTTATTAATCATGCCTAAGCAATACTCTGAAAACTTTACCTTTTTACCTAAATTCCTTCTGTAAACAAGCAGTGCACTTCCTATGCCAAAGGTCTGATAGCTGGATATTTGCCTATTACTGTTAGTCTTGTGAGATTTTGAGTGAGATTTAGTGATGTTACTACTGTGCTGTTCACTGTTTTCCTTACTGGAGAGAAAGTTGTACCCGAGGACCTGCAATAGAATCTCCAGCCTCTGTTTCAGCTATCTTGTGCACCTGCTCTTTCTCCGCTGGTTTGTTCCACATCCTCAGTCCCAGGTGGACACAGCACCATTCTCACAAGCTCATGCATGCACAGTAGGTAGCTGGTTATGGTTCCTTAAGAAACCACAGCTGGTTCCTGCATCCAAGATAGCAGTGCTGAGGACCCGCAGCAGTAAGAAGAACTGGCTGCAGAAAGACAGCGCTGGACTCCAGGCACTGGTATGTGTCTGATTTTTAAAACTCAGCAGCTACAGTTTTTGAACTGATGTTCTTTAAAGTGGAAGAAAAGCCTAACTATAACTATTCTTAAAAATGTTTCCTCCCCTCTCCTCCTACCTATCTGGCATACCCTGTGTAAAAAAGATCTGTGTACATACTTACATTTAATCCACTCAGGTGATCCTGCAGCTCCAGCTCCCCTGTGTCAGTAAGTGGCTGCTGCAGGGGAGAGGAGGCAACACCAACAATGGCTGGCCCATGGGAGCCTAGGGGTGATGTCTCGGCTCAGAAAAGAGCAGCTATTGAGCACTCCTGTCTAGGTCACCTTGCTCATGCCCCAATTATTCCTCTGCCGCCCAGTACATGTTTCCCCGCCATCCTCACATGGCTCAGCTTGCTGCCATTCTGTGCCCCGGCTTCTGCATGCACACCACATCACCATCCTGTTTCCCGGGTGGGCATCGGGCAGTCTACCACTCCGCTGTGCTTGCATGTAGATTCACCACATGCAGGCTACATACCTGTCTCCTGCATGCCCTGACTGTCTCGATAGGCACAGAGAGCAAACCCACTATTCCTGTGCTGTAGTACCCACTGGAAACCAAAGCCCCACTCCTGTGTACAGGTGGAGTGGAAGGGGTGGAGATGGTTGCCAAGGTAATCTGACACCAAGCATCGGGCAGCCTGGACAAAAACATCATGTGCCAGCTCCAGATGTGTATTCTAGAGCAGGGCCCTGGTTTAAGGAGTCCTTGCTGTGCCCGGATTACTGCCCTGTGTGCTGGACCTAATCCTTGCTGTGCCCGGATTACTGCCCTGTGTGCTGGACCTAATCCTTGCTGTGCCCGGATTACTGCCCTGCGTGCTGAACCTAATCCTTGCTGTGCCCGGATTACTGCCCTGCGTGCTGAACCTAATCCTTGCTGTGCCCGGATTATTGCCCTGCGTGCTGAACCTGATCCTTGCTGTGCCCGGATTACTGCCCTGTGTGCTGAACCTGATCCTTGCTGTGCCCGGATTACTGCCCTACGTGCTGAACCTAATCCTTGCTGTGCCCGGATTATTGCCCTGCGTGCTGAACCTGATCCTTGCTGTGCTCGGATTATTGCCCTGCGTGCTGAACCTAATCCTTGCTGTGCCCGGATTACTGCCCTGCGTGCTGAACCTAATCCTTGCTGTGACCGGATTATTGCCCTGCGTGCTGAACCTGATCCTTGCTGTGCTCGGATTATTGCCCTGCGTGCTGAACCTGATCCTTGCTGTGCCCGGATTACTGACCTGCGTGCTGAACCTGATCCTTGCTGTGCCCGGATTACTGCCCTGCGTGCTGCACCTGATCCTTGCTGTGCCCGGATTACTGCCCTGTGTGCCTGACCCAGGGGCGGACTGACAACTCATGGGGCCCCCAGGCAATAGGGGATCATGGGGCCCCTGTGTCCTTGCCCAAACTCAAAAAAGCCTATGAAAAGGGTACCAGGAGCATCTCATGGGGCCCCCTACTGACCCCAGGCCCTCGGGCAGTGCTCGAGTTTCCAAATGGTCAGTCCGCCCCGGCTTGACCTAATCCTTGCTGTGCCCGGATTACTGCCCTGTGTGCTGCACTTAGCCCTTGCAGTGCGATATTGCCACCCTATCCCTGCTGTGCTCGGTGTACTGCCCTGTGTGCTGGATTTAACCCTTGCTTTGCCATATTGCTGCTTACCCTTGCTGTGCCCAGATTATTGCCCTGCGTGCTGGACTTAACCCTTGCTGTGCCATATTGCTGCCTATCGCTGCTTTCTGGGGATCACTATTTTGTGGGGATCACTGCCCTGTGACATTGGACCTAACCCTTGTCTTTCTAGATTGCCCTGATTTCCTGTCTGTGTCTGGGTGGCCCCTTGTGAACCTATTCTTGCTAAACTCTCTGTTGTCCCAATCTCTCAAAAAAGAACACCTTGATCGCTCCTGCTCTCTGCATGTGTTTTGTTCCACCCACACGTCCGTCACAGCTCCCTTGCAGAGGGAAGCTGGAGCTGCAAAATGACATAATTCTAAGTTCTAAGATTTGTTTGTTGGAGTTGTCAGGAAGCTTCTTTAACTGCATTAAAGAGTAGCTCCAGACAAAAAGTGAAATGGGTTAGGTAACTGCTAATCCAAGGGAAGGGAATCCCGGGAAGTTAGTACATCAAAGGCACTTTTTTGTATTTTACACAATACATGTTTTCTTTAGGACTTTGTTTCCAAACAGTGTTTTGTGTTTGAAAGTAGGACTACTTAAACACATGCTTGGGTGCAGGGGCTACAACTGACCTGCAACACAGGAGGATCTCAGTAGGACCAAAGAAATGCAAAGCAGATTGCAACACAGCTTCCTAACTATAATCTGTTAAAGGTGAATTGAAAATGACTTACATTTGAAACACACTCTGATTGTAAGTCAAAACAAAAAAAAACACTAACCATTAACCAGTGATCTAGTTAGGTGACCTAGGTAAAAAAAGGAAACACCAGTCTGGTAGACAGAGGTGTTTGCAACAATTATCTTTGAAAGTGTTACTAAACCCACAACAGTAAAATCAGTCTGTATATGCAGTACAGCATGCTTGTTATACTCACTGTGGAACCTAAGGGGGTAATCCTCTGCATTGTGTAAAAAGGCTGTTTGATCCTTCCCTCTCTGCCCCTCCTCTTGTCGAAATGACCACCTGATACAGACTGAACACGTGGTCACAAGCACAAGCTCAGTTTGGTGTGTATTGCTAGAGAGGTTTTTTTTTTTTTACCTTGGGAGGGTGCATGTGATCAGCACAGGGCCAATCAGCACTGTCCAGACAGAGGGTCAGAGGTTTCACATCCTCCTAGAGCAGAAAGAAAACTCCTCCTACAAGCTTTAACCAGTGCTCTGCTGAAGTCACAAGACTGCTCTAACTGCTGATGAGAAAAGGTATTTAGCAGTTTATATTTACTAAAATAATTGCATTTCCATGTTTTGTGTACTGTGGGAGACCAGATATAGTGACTGCAGGGGCCTGGGTTTAGTAACACTTTAATAATCTTTTTTTTTTCTTTTTATCTGTTCCTCCAATGAATGGATTACCTGACAGTCTACAGTAAGAGTTTGTCCTAATACCTTTCACTGTCATGTTGGCTGGATAGCTTGGTTGCAGGTAAATGTAGAGAAAATTGTGAATGCATGTGAAAAAAAAGTTTCATATACTAAATACAGTACTATCATTAAATGCCCTAACCACATACAGTACTCATAATATAATGTTTCTTGCAAAAATGACCCCTTATAATCCATTACTCAATAAATCGGCAGATGAAAAATCAGTGGTTTTGTTGCCATATATTTAAAAATGTGACCCTGACAGTAAGTTGGAAAGAACAATGAAAGAATAAATCAAAGCCCATATTGATTTAAAACTGGAAAATGTATGAATGGACAGGGCAATATGCAAAGCAATACAAAAGGTCTCCAGTACACATTCCAGCTAGTGAGCCCAAAAAACTTCAATAAATAGTTTCAAAGTCTCATACTAAAAACGAAGGTTTTTGCTGCATTCATTTGTACATTTATTTAAAGCTGCCCTGCCATGTCAACACACTTCTGCAAGGTGTGATTCCTAACTCTATCTAAACTAGAAAGTGCTGGCTGTTTAAAATGGAAGTTTAGTTAAACACTAGCTATACTTACAGGTGAAACTCAAAAAATTAGAATATCGTGCAAAAGTTAATTTATTTCAGTAATGCAACTTAAAAGGTGAAACTAATATATGAGAGAGACTCATTACATGCAAAGCAAGATAGTTCAATCCGTGATTTGTCATAATTGTGATGATTATGGCTTACAGCTCATGAAAACCCCAAATCCACAATCTCAGAAAATTAGAATATTACATGCAATCAATAAAACAAGGATTGTACATAGAACAATATCGGACCTCTGAAAAGTATAAGCATGCATATGTACTCAGTACTTGGTTTGGGCCCCTTTTGCAGCAATTACTGCCTCAATGCGGCGTGGCATGGAAGCTATCAGCCTGTGGCACTGCTGAGGTGTTATGGAAGACCAGGATGCTTCAATAGCGGCCTTCAGCTCTTCTGCATTGTTTGGTCTCATGTCTCTCATCTTTCTCTTGGCAATGCCCCATATATTCTCTATGGGGTTCAGGTCAGACGAGTTTGCTGGCCAATCAAGCACAGTAATCATTTAGTTAGGTCTGCTCTGTGTGCTTAGCTGCTGCTAGTCAGTCTAGTTTCCTCTGTATCCTGGAAAGTTTAGAAGTTTCTGGATAGGTGTGGAGTTATGCAGATCACAGCATGAATATGGATAGAACCTCAGCCTATCCCAGAGGGGAGGCTTTAAGGCAAGCTGGGTAACTGTATATATTCAGTGAGCACATAGGGCTCTGGGTCTTTCCTGGATAGGATTGGTCCAGCCTGGGAGAGGGCATGTTGTCCTCCCAGTCAGCTAATGCCATGCGCCCTCAGGTGGGTGACCTGAGGGCCTGAATACTGAAACCCAAGTTCTGCTATGCTGACTGAGGGGCTGTCTCCTGAAGATCTGGTCTAGTATCATGGAGGAAGGCATTCAGCTGCTCTTGGGCCTTGTGAGTACAGATATCCCTAAGGATTTTAGAGGCTGTGTGCTGTTTAAGCCCCTCTGGTGCTAGGAAGTCAGCTGCAGGTTAAGCAAAGAGAACACCGGCTTGTGTTCCAAAGAGCATTGGCCACCAGGCCACCAGGCCTACTTTAAAGGGACACTGCTCTGGGGCTCTAAACACGTTACTGCTGTTACTGCTATTACTTGTTGCTACTGCTTTGAAGCAGAACTTGTTATTTTATTTTTTTACCATGCATTCTGTGGCTGTGCCCCCATTGTATGAATCAGCTGCTCATTCTTCTTGGGGTGCAGACTAAGCTCATACTCACATGACTCACTGATCCTATGGAAAACCGCACACCCCCACGGTCCAGCGGTGCACTGTCTGAGCTCTCATTTACATTTGATCAATGTCCCTTTAAGATCACTATAAACAGTCTTCTGCACTCTTGTTGGGGCCCAGTTGGAGTGAAGTTGAATTAAGGTATAGATGATAGTCCCTCAAAATGGTAACACAAAAATGAGGAAGATAAGGAGGATTTAACACTTTTGCTTTTTTGCTGGTAGTGGATTAGTGTAGGGTCTCTTTTAAGGTGCTAGATAAAAGGCAGGCTTTAAGTGGTGAAAGGTAACAATTGGCATACATGTCTATTGGCAATGATAACTCTCTCTGGATGTCAAAGACTGAGGGAAACAGTAGTAGGAATCCTGCTCTCTGCTGGAAAAGGGAACTTGTTGCTTCAGTTGGCACTGCTGTGTTCTGACCTGTAACTTTATGTCCTGCGGTCAGCTTGTATGATGAGACTTTGATGCAGATGTTTCCCAAAAGGAGTGGCTGGGAGATCTAGGCTGCAACCTGAGGCAACTATATGGAATGTTCACAACTATGTGGAAGTAGATAGCTGGGGTGATGAAACTGTCAGTTTTCACTTGGTTAGTGGATAATTGGAACTCTCTCACCCTATCAATATGGTTTGGAAGCTTGTAGAGGTCCGGCTTTTCCAGCAGATGGGGGTTCCACACAGACTCTCCGGTTCCAATTCATATTCCCGCCTGGTGTCCTGCTAACAGATGAGCTTGCGAATTGCTCACTACATCAGTGTGAACCAGGGCTGAAGGATGTTGGACAGAAGGGTGTTGACAGGGCCACCCACAGTTCAAATTTTGGTCAGTCCAGATGAGCCATTTCTCTCTGTGTATGGCCAGCTCAACCACTTGCCGACAGCAGCTAGCCGAATTACGGCTTCACCGTGGCTGGCCAGTTCTGGGAGGGCGTCATATGACGTCCTCCCAGAACGCGCCCTCCCACGAACCCCTGGGGGTGCGCACCCGGCTCTCTCCATGATCGCTGTGTCCTACAGACACAGCTGATCACGTGATGTGGTAAAAGGCCAATCACAGCGGCCTTTTACCATGTGATCAACCTTGTCCAATGACACAGCAGATCACCGGTAGATGCAGTTGCTGGTTATTGGCTGCACTTTCCTCACGCTGTCACAGCGTGAGAAAAGTACTGCCGATAACTGGCAATTGTCAGAGGATGGATTGGCACTGATCATCAGTGCCCTGATGATCAGTGCCCAGCAGTGGCACCCACCAGTGCTACCCACCTGTGCCCAGCAGTGCGTCCACAAGTGCCCAGCAGTGCCACCTACAAGTGCCCAGCAGTGCCACCCACAAGTGCCCAGCAGTGCCTAGTAGTGCCACCCACCAGTGCCCAGCAGTGCCACCAAACAGTGCCCAGCAGTGCCACCCATCAGTGCCACCCAGCAGTGCCACCAGTCAATGCCATCAGTCAGTGCCACCCATCAGTGCTGCCCATCAGTGGCCATCATTGTTGCATATTAGTGCCGCCTATCAGTGCCGCCTATTAGTGCTGCCTATCCGTGCCACCTCATCAGTGCCGCTCAATGCTCCCTAATCAATGCCCATCAGTGAAGGAGAAAAATTACCTGTTTGCAAAATTTGATAATAGAACTTTTTTTTTTCAAAATTTTTGCTACTTTTTTGTTTATAGCACAAAAAAAAATAAAACACCAGCAAGTACATACCACCAAAAGCAAGCTCTGTTTGTATGAAAAATGATAAAATTTCATATGGGTACAATGTTGCATGTCCATGCAATTGTCATTCAAAGTGCAACAGCGCTGAAAGCCGAAAATTGGCCTGGGTAGGAAAGAGGTATAAGTGCCCAGCAGGCAAGTGGTTAAAGGACATTGTTTGCAGAACTAATGAAGGTGTTACAATCAGATTAGGTCATGTGCAATGTGAAATGTATATTTACTGTATCCTTCTGGATGTGTACACATCCAATTCCTCTTTTCTTTGTGGTAGGTTCTATTTAAAAGAAAGTGTGCTGTTTCAGCACATTTCCCTTCTCCTTTCTAGCCCCAATATGACGCAAGGAAAACAAGGTTTTCTGTGAGATAAAAGACATTTTGCTAATTCTAAAAATAAATGTATCATTCTGGTGACACATGCTCTTCCTTCCTCATTTCCTTTCTTTTAGGTTTTTCTAGGATGTCTCATCGCCATCTATGTGTGAGGTATACAAAACCACATCCAGGAAATGAAACCAGACAAAGATACCCCCAGCAGAGCCACCCCCAGTCTCTCATCCGTCGCCCCATCGTCCAACGCACATACATTCTCACCACAGGGAATCGCATGTTATTCCAAGTGCACTGTAGAATTTAATATGGTGAATCTGCGGGATTGGCAGACAACCAAGATTGGAAATATAAGTGAGCTGTGCAGAAAACAAGTTGGACATGAAGATGTCAGAACACCTCAATAAGAAACATAAATTAAAGCTTTTATTGTAACATTGTGTAGTATATAGGATACACCATCATGGCACATATGGCCAACACTAGAGAAAACACAGATAGCAGTGATGTTATTGCCAAGGAAGACTGGGAGCAACAGCACAGTGTTCCAGTATATAGATGAGCTTCCAATAAACAACAGTCATGTTTTCTCCATACAATCCAGTAAAGAATCCCTCAAAGACAAGTAATCACATTCCATGGCATAAAGCTAAGCAAGAAAGGTATTATAGCCTAGTAAAGGTAATCTTAGGATCCCAAGGGAAATTCTCAGGTGGTGGAACCTGCCAAATTTGTTGATACTGAGTACTGATACCTTTGCGGTACAATTTGAGCCCATATAAAATGAATGGGCTCAAATCACACTGCAAATAATTGCATGCGATTTGAACAGGAATGCAGTGCGATTCCTGTCCAATTGCATGCGATTTTCCCCACCGCTCCTATGTGATCCCAGTATAGAAAGAAAGGGAAGCACCAGCATCTAAGAAGTGAAGCGATGGGCAAACAAAGAGTTTAATAATGTGATAACAACTCACATGGTAAACGTACATATTATACACTATATTGCCAGTATTGAGTATTGGGACACCCCTCCAAATCATTAGATTCAGGTGTTCCAATCACCTCCATGGCCACAGGTGTATAAAATCAAGCACCTAGGCATGCAGACTGCTTCTACAAACATTTGTGAAAGAATGGGTCGCTCTCAGGCGCTCAGTGAATTCAAGCGTGGTATCGTGATAGGTTGCCACCTGTGCAATAAATCCATCTGTGAAATTTCCTTGCTACTAAATATTCCACGGTCAACTGTTAGTGGTATTATAACAAAGTGGAAGCAACTGGGAACAACAGCAACTCAGCCACCAAGTGGCAGGCCATGTAAAATGACAGAGTGGGTTCAGCACATGCTTCACAGTGTGCAGAAGTTGCCAACTGTCTGCAGAGTGAATAGCTAAAGACCTCCAAAGTTTGTGTGGCCTTCAGGTTACTACAACAACAGTGCGTGGAGAGCTTCATGGAATGGGTTTCCATGGCTGAGCAGCTGCATCCATCCTTACGTCACCAAGTGTAATGCAAAGCATCGGATGTAGTGGTGTAAAGCACGCTGCCACTGGACTCTAGAGCAGTGGAGACGTGTTCTCTGGAGTGAAGAATCACACTTTTGTGCCTGGCAATCTGATGGACGTGGTTGCCAGGAGAACAGTACTTGCCTGACTGCGTTGTGCCAAGTGTAAAGTTTGGTGGAGGGGGGATTATGGTGTGGCTTGTTTTACAGGGGTTGGGCTTGGCCGCTTAGTTTCAGTGATGGGAACTCTTAAGGCATCAGCATACCAAGACATTTTGGACAATTTCATGCTCCTAACCTCAACCCGATAGAACAGCTTTGGGATAAATTAGAGTGGAGACTGCTAGACAGGCCTTGTTGTCTGATATCAGTGCCTGACCTCACACATGTGCTTCTGGAAGAATGGTCAAACATTCCCATAGACACATCCTAAACCTTGTGGGCAGCCTTCCCAGAAGAGTTGAAGCTGTTATAGCTGCAAAGGGTGGGCCAACTCAATATTGAACCCTACAGACTAAGACTGGGATGCCATTAAAGTTCATGTGTACAGTATGTAAAGGCAGGCACCCCAATATTTTTGGCAATATAGTGTATCTTGCATATGAAATCAAAAACCACAGCTGCTTGCAGTGCTCACTGGGCTGAAGGAGATGTAGGAAGTTTTGGGACTTCTGTCAATATAGAGTGCAATATATAGATATGCAAGTTACCGTGGTTTTGGATTTGACGTGATTTTGGACTTGCATGTACTTTTAACATGTGAGTTGTTATAACATTAATAAACTTTGTTTGCCCCTTTCTGCACTATTTTGATGGTGCTTCCCTGTTTTTCTATACTGGGATCACACAGCAATGGTGGGGGAAACCACATGCAGTTTGGACAGGAATCGCATTGCATTTCTGTTCAAATCCGCATACAATTCTTTGCGGTGCAATTTGAGCCTATTCATTTTGTATGGACTCAAATCGCACCGCAAAGGTATCGGTTTTGGGTATCAGGAGCATTTGCGCAAGTACTCGGTATCACCACCAATACCAATATCGGTGCAATCCTACTGTAACTGAATATAAAGTTTGAACTGAAGTTTGGCTTCAATACATTTAACACTGCCATCCCCCCCAGACTGACAGTGCTGCTGTTGGCTGTGTCCTGGCTCATTCCTCTAAAGTGGTGTCTCACTAATACATAATAAGGTGTGTTACTGGTCAGGTTACCAGGTGAAAACAGGGGAAAAAGCCTAAAAAAAGAAAACTAATGCAGCCACCACATCTAATGATTGTTAAGCTGCAATATAATACATTTTTGGTGTTGGCTTCAATACCACTTTAAAGTCCGACTCCATCTAAGGGTTCATGCACATGGGGCGTTTGGAAAACTCTTCTGAATGATGGAAACTGACTGCTGGAAAACGTAGGTTAAGAAACATCAGTTTAGCCACGTTTGCATACCGCGTTTAGCCGTGTTTATGCATGTTTGCGTTTAGAAGCGTTTTTAAAAGATAACCTCAGGAGACCCTCCATAATGCCCAGAATACACTGACAAATAGTAAATTCACTAAAAAAACGCTACTAAAATACCGCATAAGTTATTTTATCAAGTCATGCGCTATTTTAGTAGTGAAAAGCATGCATCATGTTTCAGCTGTCAGCGGGATTCCCACTGACAACTGAATGTAAAAGAAAGAATTGCCAGCAGTTAAAAAATATTTTTAAAAAAACGGCGTGTGGTCCCCCCTCCCATCCATACCAAGCTCTTTGGCTCTGGTATGGATTTTGAGGGGAAGCCCCACTCCCACACCAAAATTTTTTTTAAAAATGGCATGGAGTTCCCCCCAAAATCCATACCAGACCCTTATCTGAGCATGGTGTCCATTACCTGACCACTTCTACCTATTTTTATCATGGGATACAAACAAAAATACAATGACAATGACTTTATTCTGCAAGTGTCTTCCTGTCCTAATTACACTAGTACCCATCTCCTCCCATTTCTTGTTTTGGTGTTACAAGGATTGGAAATGAGGGAAAATATCCCCATTGGGTCACAAACAGAAACAAAGATCTTGCACAGTTAATTTTTTCATTCAGCCAGGGGGCTTAACTAAAAAAGGAGTTAACAAATGCCTCCCTCCACCTTGTATCCCCTCCAGAACATTGTATTGAACAGCAGCACCAGCCACTGTCAGAATAAGGTGATCAGTGGCTTCATCTGCTGATCATCTGAAATATTTACAACATGTCCCTTTGACAGAAGTCATTTTAATAAATGACTTCTGTCAAGCGGGTGGCTGAATTTTGATCAATACATGGCCAGCTTAAAGTGTTACTAAACCCACAACAGTAAAATCAGTCTGTGTATGCAGTAAAGCATGCTTGTTATACTCACTGTGGAACCTAAGGGGTTAATCCTCCACATTGTGTAAAAAGGATGTTGATCCTGTCTTCTCTGATCCACCCCTTCTTTCAGTGTATCCTAAATATCTCCTGACAGAACAAAGGCTCGGGTGCAAGCTGCATATGCTCAGTTTGTTGTGTAATGCTAGAGAGGTTTTTTTTCTTGGGAGAGTGCATGTGGTTAGCACAGGGCCAATCAGCACTGTCCAGACAGAGGTCAGGGGTCCTGCATCCTCCTACAGGATAATGAAAACTCCTCCTACAACTGTAACTAGTGCTCTGCTGGACACTGATAGAAGTCACAAGACTGCTATATACTGCTGATATGAAAAAGGTATTTAGTAGTTTATATTTCCTAAAATAATTGCATTTTCCTGTTCTGTGCACTGTGGGAGACCAGATAAAGTGAATGCAGGGGCCTGGGTTTAGTAACACTTTAAGCTTTTAACCGTTTGGCTGCTGCCCCATAGCAGAAATATTTCTACAGGGCGGCAGGGCGGCGCAAAATCATATATATATATATATATATATATATATATATATATGATTTTGCATTTCTAGGTAGGCACCCATTG
Organism: Staurois parvus; assembly: GCF_062004578.1. Classification (NCBI taxonomy): domain Eukaryota; kingdom Metazoa; phylum Chordata; class Amphibia; order Anura; family Ranidae; genus Staurois; species Staurois parvus. Next base: position 1,420,840 of record NW_028317995.1, read on the forward strand.
GCAGCTTCAGCTGTAGATCGCTGGGTCCTGTCCAGTGATTCCCCACCGAGTATCACTGACGGGAGTATGTAAACAATACAGATCTCTACCCTGTCAGCTCCAGCACACTGCTCCGCATAGCAGAGCAATACAAAGCAATTTGCTGACACAGTAAAATACACACACAGCACACAGTAAAACAGCACACAGTTAACCCTTTGATCACCCCAGATGTTAACCCCTTCCTGCCCAGTGCCATTAGTTCAGTGTCAGTGCTTTTTATTAGCACTGATCACTGTACTGGTGTCACTGGGGATGCCAGTGACACCAAGTCAGTTCCCCCCAGTATCAGAATGCCCGCCGCAGTCCCGCTATAAGTTGGTAATTGCTGCCATTACTAGTATTAAAAAAATATATATATTTGTACTGCCATTTATAAACGCTGTAACTTTCACGTAAACCAATTAATTTACACGTATTGGGATTTTTTTTAGCAAAGACATGTAGCAGAATACATTTTGGCCTAAATTTATGACGAAATTAGATTTTTAAATTTTTTTTATTGGACATGTTTAATAGCAAAAAGTCAAAAATAATGTTTCTTTCTCAAAATTGTCAGTCTTTTTTGTTTATAACGCAAAATATAAAAAACGCACAGACAATAAATACCACCAAAAGAAAGCTCCATTTGTGGGAAAAAAGGACATAAATTTCATTTGGGTGCAGCATTGCCTGACCGCGCAATTGTCAGTTAAAGTAACGCAGCGCCGTATCGCTAAAAACGGCCTGGTCAGGAAGGGGGGTAAATCCTCTGGAGAGCAAGTGGTTAATCATGTCTAGCTCTGATCAATCAGATCTGATCGTTCTCATGCCTCAATGTCTATGATCTTCTCTAAATGGGTCCAACACTTTGTACAGGCAGCAGAAGCCAGATTAGAGTGGAACTACAAATGCTTGTGTGGAAGTTTTACAACAGCAGGTCATTGGGACCATGCATACCTTCCTACATTTAAGACTTCTAAGAATAGTTTCCCTTGAACCCAGGGGCAGACTGACAACTCATGGGGCCCCCAGGCAATAGGGGATCATGGGGCCCCTGTGTCCTTGCCCACGTTCAAACCACACACAAAAAAGCTTATGAAAGGTACCAGGGGTATCTCATGGGGCCCCCTACTGACCCCGGGCCCATGGGCAGTGACCGAGTTTCCAAATGGTCAGTCCGCCTCTGCTTAGCCCCTTACCGCCACCTCCCAATGCAGCTTCTATATCATGTGACTGCTGTGATTGTCTCTCTCAGTGGTCACATGATCAGGAGCCTGTCCTGCTGGCTCCCAATCAGAAGCTGTGGCTGACAGCTGTCAGCAACAGATCGCTCAGTATGCTGTGAGCAGGCAATGAGCATGTCCTCATCACACAACCTCAGGCCACCATGGACACATGTGCAGTGGATGCTTTTCTTGCCACTGCATATACAGGTGAAACTCGAAAAATTAGAATATTATGCAAAAGTTAATTTATTTCAGTAATGCAACTTAAAAGGTGAAACTAATATATGAGATAGACTCATTACATGCAAAGCAAGATAGTTCAAGCCGTGATTTGTCATAATTGTGATGATTATGGCTTACAGCTCATGAAAACCCCAAATCCACAATCTCAGAAAATTAGAATATTACATGCAATCAATAAAACAAGGATTGTACATAGAACAATATCGGACCTCTGAAAAGTATAAGCATGCATATGTACTCAGTACTTGGTTTGGGCCCCTTTTGCAGCAATTACTGCCTCAATGAGGCGTGGCATGGAAGCTATCAGCCTGTGGCACTGCTGAGGTGTTATGGAAGACCAGGATGCTTCAATAGCGGCCTTCAGCTCTTCTGCATTGTTCGGTCTCATGTCTCTCATCTTTCTCTTGGCAATGCCCCATAGATTCTCTATGGGGTTCAGGTCAGGCGAGTTTGCTGGCCAATCAAGCACAATAATCCTACGGTCATTGAACCAGGTTTTGGTGCTTTTGGCAGTGTGGGCAGGTGCCAAGTCCTGCTGGAAAATGAAGTCAGCATCCCTTTAAAGCTCGTCTGCGGAAGGAAGCATGAAGTGCTCCAAAATCTCCTGGTAGACGGCTGCGTTGACCCTGGACTTAATGAAGCACAGTGGACCAACACCAGCAGATGACATGGCTCCCCAAATCAACACAGACTGTGGAAACGTCACACTGGACTTCAAGCATCTTGCAGTGTGTACCTCTCCATTCTTCCTCCATACTCTGGGTCCTTGGTTTCCAAATGAGATGCAAAAGTTGAGGACTTTGGACCACTGAGCAATAGACCAGGTCTGTTTTTCTTTAGCCCAGGTAAGACGCTTCTGACGTTGTTTGTTGTTCAGGAGCGGCTTCACAAAAGAATACGACATTTGAAGCCCATGTCCATGTCTGTGTGTGTGGTGGCTCTTGATGCACTGACTCCAGCCTCAGTCCACTCCTTGTGAAAGTCCCCAGCACTTTTGAATGGCCTTTTCCTGACAATCCTCTCCAGGCTGCGGTCATCCCTGCTGCTTGTGCACCTTTTTCTTCCACACTTTTCCCTTCCACATAACTGTCTATTAATGTGCTTTGATACAGCACTTTTGGAACATCCAACTTCTTTTGCGATTACCTTTTGAGGCTTTCCCTCCTTATGGAGGGTGTCAATGATGGTTTTCTGCACAACTGTCAGGTCAGCAGTCTTTTCCAAAATTGTGATTCCTACTGAACCAGACTGAGAGACCGTTTAAAGGCTCAGGAACCCTTTGCATGTGTTATGGCTTAATTAACTCATTAGAGTGGGACACTTTGAGCCTATAATATTGCACCTTTTCACAATATTCTAATATTCTGAGATTGTGGATTTAGGGTTTTCATGAGCTGTAAGCCATAATCATCACAATTATGACAAATCACGGCTAGAACTATCTTGCTTTGCATGTAATGGGTCTATCTCATATATTAGTTTCATCTTTTAAGTTGCATTACTGAAATAAATGAACCTTTGCACGATATTCTAATTTTTCGAGTTTCACCTGTATATGTGTTATGCAGTCAGCAAGAGGTTTACGAATATGGACAAGATAATAACATATTTCTACACATATCATCTGCTGAATTTGTGGAGACAGGAAATCATCCGATCAGCTGATGACTGTGACTCATGCAGCTCATCTTCATTATTACTTTTCACATGTCACCATGAGGAAATGTTTTTTTGATCCTTCACAACACGACATGCAAGATCTTTTTCTGTTTAGAAAATGAAAATGTCTTGTATTGCACAATTGGATATTTCAACAGCAGGGATGAGCAAATGTCAATTATGAACGCTTGCAGAGTTTTCATGTCTGAGCCAAATTTGTAAAGCAAAAAAGTGCACTACATGATGTCTAGGAATTGCAAAACTAAATCGCATTTGTGAGAATTTACAATTGAACTATAGGAGACCAAATATAATTGATAAGTTTATGTCCCCTAGGGGGGATGGGGGCTATCTTTTCTTAGCAAAAAATGCCTATAGCCTATTTCTGATTAATAACATTAGAAACAGGTCGCATATTACCAGCCAGACTTCCAAAATGCAAAGTGGCTGTAGCTGTTACAGATAGCCCATAGTACTTGAAGAGGTATTAAACCCAATTGCAAACATTTATTATATTGCAGCTTATCAATTCTTAGATGAAATGGCTGCACTCGTTTTCTTATTTAGGCTTTCTTTCTTTCTTTCTTTTCATCTGGTGATCCAGCCAGTAAGTCTGTTATTTTTCAAAAGAACAAGCTCCTTTCCAGATACATCAGTTTACAGGGATGCGACAAACCATTTAGCACTGACAGGGGTGCTGACAACGAATCAGCTTTTATTTTGTTATTTATGTAAAACCTTTATTCCAAAAGGAAAAACCTGTTTGCTGTAACTGCTTATAAAGTAATAGTTGGAGTTTACCTTCAATGTGGAGGCACTCTAATGCAAGAGGTGTGTTACTGGCCAGATCATCAGGAGAAAATGCCTAAAAAAGAAAACAAATGCAGCCATCACATCAATAACTGCTAATCTGCAATATATTACATTTTTGTATTTGGGTTTAATGCCACTTTAAAGCGGAATTAATCCCTCCTATCCTTTTAAGCCAATAAAGCTGTCATCTTAGCCTCTGTTCGATCTGCAGCTGATATAGTGCTGAACATGCGATCAGTTATGACACTAGCCATTTGGTGGTTTGACAGTTTGGGTGACAGCACCAGCATATGTGACAGTTAAAATCCCCGGCCTGCCGGGAATGTAACTGTTTTTTGAAACAAAGTATATCCCTCCATAGTGTGTACTTGTCTCAATCCAGAGCAAGTGTCATTTTTGTCTGCTGCCTCATTCCTCTACTACAGTGGCATTGAATTAAAATTCACCAAGGTCCAGGCAGTACAAATTGCATGTATCAGAGGTCCAAACCTCATGTAGGCCCCTGTGGTGCATTTTCATGTGCGCAAACCACGTGTTGCTGCAGTGCGATTTTAAAAAAAAAAAAAGGGTCAGGGACTTCTTCAGGTTTCTAGCAGGTAGTGCTGACCTACCCATATGTGCACCAAATACACATGTACAGATCTGGACCTGTTCTCACATCAGTGTCCTCAATCCCCACTGCACATCACAGTCCCCTCCTCGTTCACAGCAAGATCACTCTTGATGAATGTCCTCAGCTCCCCCTTTACATCACCCCCCTCCACCCCTTTCACAGTAGTGTTCTCACACTTCCTTGACATCAACCCCCCCCCCCCCAACAGTAATGTCCACTGCCCCCCTTCACTGAAGAGTACTCTGCCCCTTTTTACATCATTCCCCCTACATTACTGTCCTCAGCCCCCACATTATTGTCCTCAACCCGCTCCATGTTACTGTTCTCAGCCCCCCCACATTACTGTCCTCAGCCCTCACATTGTAGTTCTCAGCCCCTCCCAATTTAATGTCATCAGCACCCATACACCAGAGTCCTTAGCCCCCCACATTACTGTCCTCAGCCCCCCCTTCACACTAATGTCCTTAGCCCCTTTAACTCCCCCCCCCCCCCACTGTCCTACCTTACACAGACAGTGATTGATTGCTAGGACTGCCCTTCATCTTAGCAACCAATCACCTGCTTGTTAACCTCGGGCAGCTCCACCTCCATCCAGAACTGTCCTGCCTCCCGCTGTCAGCTCTGTGAGGATGACCGCAAGACAGCTGGGGGAAGAAAAATCTCTTAAATGGCAGGACTGCATGGATCCAGATGGGACAGTGACTCAGTCCGCATCCGGACCCCAGTCTGCTATTTAGTGATGCCTGCTCTACTATCTGAGTCACTTCTGACAGGTTTTCCTGTTGCCAAGAGGTAAAAAATTTGACAGGGGAGGCTCTCCAGCGCACAGTCTGTGATTGACAGTCTCTGCTCTGTTCCTGTGTGCTGTGTGAAGGTGTATGTGTCCCTTCCCTCCAATCAGCTCTCAGAGTTCTTCTTGCTGAGCTCTGCAGAGTGTTCAGCTCCTCACCTCTGCTTTCTTTAAGCTCAGATAAGCTGTATCAAATCTGAACTTTGAATGGCTGTAAAAAAGACAGGACTGCAGATAAACAGGTACAACTCACATAGAAGGATTTTTTTTTATCTCTTTATATTACCTGATGCTAGTTGCTTCACTGGGTGTATGTAAGGGTTTACTACCACTTTAAAGGTTCACCTTTTTCAGAAAATAGCCTAAGCAGTCAAAGGGCCCCAATAGAACTCATGAAGCTTTGTTAAATGTTCATTCATTTCATTGTTATACCTGTAAGAAATTTGGGCCCCCGGTGGCCTGGCTGAAAAACTTCTTGTTTCTAGAATGCAAAAAGTGTTGGAAGCCCACTTCCACCACTACAGGAGTGAACATTTCTTAGCAACAATGCAGGACATAGGGATTCCTAAGTGGGACTTTTTCAGGCAGATTTCATGGAGGGACCCAAATGGCCCATAGGTGTGACAAGAAAGTTAATGCAGAACTTCACCCATTTTGCAAGGTCCTCTCGTCTGCCTCCTCCCCATCCCTCCTTCACCCTTCCAGAGGACTAGCAGAGGCCTGCGGAGGAGTGCACATGTGCAGTAAAAGTGATGCATGTACAAACCCCACACAGGAATCTCTGCCAGGTCACATGCGCCAAATGTTCAGTAACAATGGCGGTGCTGGAGAAGAGTCGCCAGAGGAGAATTCCTGCTTCAAGCAAGTCAGCAATAATTGTAACCAGAGGCATGCTTGGAATGGAAATGAAAACACTGCAGAAGATAACATTGGTATGTTTGATAGAGAATTGAATAACATATATTGACCATTTCTAACTTGAGGTTTCTTTTACGACCATCAGCTTGCTGAAATCCATAGATAATTACTCTGTGTATATAGCCAGCATTAGGTGCCATTTTTGGTGCTTACAGGCTTTTACCAGCGCAATTTGCTACTCATGATTTCAATAATTCCCTGGTTCTAAGTGACCAGATGATTGAAGCTGACTTGGAAATCAAGTGAAAGTGCCTTCTGAACACCACTGCAGTCATTTCAGATCATTTTCCTCCTCATTTCATCATTAAAGTGTTACTAAACCCTGGACCCTGCATTCACTATATCTGGTCTCCCACAGTACACAGAACATGGAAGTGCAATTATTTTAGTAAATATAAACTGCTAAATACCTTTTCTCATCAGCAGTTAGAGCAGTTTTGTGACTTCTATCAGTGTCCAGCAGAGCACTGGTTAAAGCTTGTAGGAGGAGTTTTCATTCTCCCCTATGAGGCTGTAGGACCCCCTTATCCTCTGTCTGGACAGTGCTGATTGGCCCTGTGCTGATCACATGCACTCTCCCAAGAAAAAAAAAAACATCTCAAGCAATATACACTAAACTGAGCATGTTCAGCTTGCCCCCGAGACTCTGTTCTATCAGCAGATAAATTGAGGACTGTGGAGTAAGGGGAGGATCAGAGAAGACAAGCTCAAACACCCTTTTTACACAATGTGAAGGGTTAACCCCTTAGGTTCCACAGTGAGTATAGCAAGCATGCTTTACTGCACATACAGACTGATTTTACTTTTGTGGGTTTAGTAACACCTTAAGGGTTGGTTCACATTAGTGCCAGTAGAAGCCACTGAGGGACCCACACTTCGCCCCGCAGCTGCAAGCACCCACACACAAACCGTGGGACCCACAGGTAGGTGCCATTAGTCTTAATGGCTTGGTGCCCGCACTGGAAATTGCACCCGCAATGGCAACTGTACAGTAGTGCAATTCCCAGTGCACGCTATGATTTCTGGAAAGTTGCAGGGACCTTCTCTCTGCGTTTTACGAGGGTTAGCAGTCCATCAAAATGAATGGGCTGCTTTTCATTGGTCCACAAACCCACACTAATGTAAACCAAGGCTTAAAGTGGACCTGAAGGCTGAAGGTTTTTTTTTTTTACCTTTAAGCATTCTATGTAAATATACAACTAAATTAAAAAAAAATATGTGGGTCAGTTTTCCTTTTATGGTTGAACTGGATGGACTTTTGTCTTTTTACAGCCAGACTAACTATGTAACTATGAAGGTAAAAAACCTTCAGTATGCAGCTCCCTCTTCAGCCCCCCCCCCTTCCAATACTTACCTAAACCCAATCTGGTTCTAGTGCTGTGCCTGAGAGCAGTAGGTTTCTCCATTCTCTCCCTCCTCTTTGGCTCAGACACAGCAGTGGAAGCCATTGGCTCCCGCTGCTGTCAATCACAGCCAGTGAAGAGGAAGTGGGGGGAGGGGCCAAGCGACGCTCTGTGTGTCTTATAGACACACCTAGGCGGGCTTGGGGGCGAGCACACACAAGTGTCCCCAGAGCAAGCGGCTTGCTCTGGGGGCACTCGGCAAAGGCGATGATCCTGGATTTCCAAGAAGAAGAGGTTTGGGGCAGGAGCAGACTGACCATTTGGAAACTCGGGCACTGCCCGAGGGCCCAGGATCAGTAGGGGGCCCCATGAGATGCTCCTGGTACCTTTTTCATAGGCTTTTTTGAGTTTGGGCAAGGACACAGGGGCCCCATGATCCCCTATTGCCCGGGGGCCCCATGAGTTGTCAGTCCACCCCTGGTTTGGGGCAGGTAAGTATATCATGGTTTTTATCTGAACCTTTGGTATCTCTAAGATTGAGAAACAGATAGGGTAGCAGATTACTGTGTGTCAAGTGTATGGCCAGTATAAATGTTCACTGGCACCCAAGATAAGGAATTCTGACCTATGTTTAAATAACCAGGCAGTGCAATAAGCAGTAGTGTACAGTAACCCACGGCAACCAAAAAGATCCTGCTATTCATCGGTTTAGAGTAGCCCAAATACAAAAAAGTGATCAGCGATTGCAGCTGGTGATCATTCTTTACATTTTTCTGTAGCATTTGCTATTTTGTGCTTGTCCAGCAATGTCCCTTCAGTGGTCATTTGTCTTCCATATCTGGACAAGTCAGTGTTTTCTAAGAAAGAGCCCAGACATCCCTGCAGGGCAGACAGGTGGCAGAAGAAAAAGCAAAAGGAAATGACATCAGAGGATGTGCCCTTAGGCGCCAGTATTTTGGAAAGAAGGAAATGCTGCGGAAGCTCCCTCTGCAGCCCAGAACAATGTATATAAATATATACTGTGAACGTGAGTGTGCAGAATGGACCCTACCCTGTTAGTAGCATGCAGTGCTCTCATTTCTTTTCCTCCCAAAGACCAAGAGAACAATGCATCGTCTCCTCATGCAAGGATGTCTTTCCACCTAGTTACACAAAACACTGGATAATGATTTTCCTTGCTGCCGAGTAAGCATTAACTACTTCACTACCAGCCAGGGTTCCAAATAAATGAAAAAAATGTCAAAATATCATCCAAACCGCCTACCCTGCTCCTCCTAAGACCTCCCGCTATTTGGTTCCCTCATTACCTTCTCCCATGTTTGCCTCATAGTTTTCTCCAGAGCCTCTCCCATCCTCTGGAACTCCCCACCACATTGTGTCAGGCTATCTCCCACTCTTTCCGCCTTCAGACAATCCCTGAAAACTCATCTCCTTTGGGAATTTAATCCTGCCTCCACCTAAAAACTTTACTTCCACTTTCCCCATCATCTTTTCCTTCACAGTTATTACCTTTTGTATCTTTTGCCCTTTCCTTTTAGATTGTAAGTTCTCAGGAACAGGGCCATCCTGTCAGTGCCGGGAGAAGGTCACCCAGTTCCCAAGGCAAAGAGGCCAAACTGTGCCTCCCTGCCACCCTCAATTCATGATGTGCAAGCTTTGAGGATCCTACACTCATTGGTCTATCGCTTATCAAAATCACTGTGCAGCTCGGATTTAACAGTGGGCACGTGCTTATATTGATGGTTCTCTCTTCCCTTTCTGGCTATCTGCTCTGCCTGCAGCTCTCTCCTGGACATGTCTGCATTCAGCGGTGCTGGCTGTGCTGTCTCTCCCTCTCCTCCTTCCTGCTAGTGCAGCTCCTGTGTGTCTGGGCACACCACCACCTGCCTGTTAAAGCGGAGTTCCACTCACACTGTAAACATTTAAACTCAGCAGCTAAAAAAACTGTAGCTGCAGCCCGTTTCATTGGCTGTCCTGTGTTCCAGGCGCTGGCATCTTCAGTGTGGGCACCCAGCTGTGACAGCTTGCGTCTTCACAGCCATGTGCCCACTGCGCATGCGTGAGTAGAGCTGCGCTTTCTGAATGGCCCTATAGTCTTCTAGGATCTGTCACATGTCGCAGAAGACTATGGGGAGGGAGGATAGGAGGATAACTTCCACTTCTGATCGCCTAGGTAATCGCAGCGGAAGTGGGAGTGGGTACCTGTCAATTTCGGGTACCCGCTCCACAAAGGTGCCAACCCTTAATGGGGAGCAGGGGACCAGTCTTTAAAGTGGAACATCCCCTTTTGGGTGGAACTCTGCTCCTCCCATGCATGACTGCAAGACTTCTCCAGGTCCTCCCCCATCCTCTAGAACTCACTACCCCGATCCATCAGATTGTCGCCTTCCCTCCTCACCTTCAGGTGCTCCCTGAAAACCCACCTCTTCAGGGAAGCCTACCCCACCCTTACCTAACAGCCATCCTCCTTCATTCCTCCTACCACTCCATCCCCCACAGCCACTTCCTCCTGTACCACTACCCCCTCCCTCCTAGATTGTAAGCTCGAAAGAGTAGGGCCCTCTAACCCCTCGTGTGCTGTTTGTTGTTGCTGTACTGTTTCATGTATTGTCATGTATTGTCCCCCCCTCTATTGTACAGCGCTGAGCAAACCCTTTGGCGCTATATAAATTCGATGTAATAATAATAATAATAATATAGGAGCATTGCAATAGCAGGAAGGAACAGGGGGAAGGAGAATACAGCCCACACAACCTCCCGACTCTCCTCAATGCACCCAGTGCTGGGCTGCTAGCCTTGAAACAGAAGGAAGATGCCTCCATCCTTGTAGAAAACCATTGTGCCCAGGGCAACCGCTCCTGCTGCCCACCCCTTGTCCCGGCCCTGCCTCCTGTATTGAATTGTACTGTAAGGACCCTCTCTTACTATACTGTACATAAAAACGCACCAAAACCCATCAAAAACTGCAAGTGTGTTGAAGTGCATTTAACTTGCATTTTTAAGCACGTTGCGTTGCATTACAGTGCATTTTTTTTTTCATCCATTGTGAAGTGGCAGGGCCCTGGAAGGGTCTTAATACCAAAAACAATGTATTTTTTTCTATCTTTCCCTTCAGTTCTCTTTAGGTGTTCATTGCATTGTGTTGCGTTAAAATGCAGACAGGTTGCATAATAATGCAATCCATATGTTTACAGCTCTATGGTGTGAATGAGGCACTTGTATTCTAGGCGCCCTTGCAGCGACCTGCGTTGATCTGGTGTAGAAAATTGTAGGTCGCTGAAGTTGGTGTGAATGAGCCTTAAAGGTACTGTCTCTCTATTTTTTAAAGGCAAATTGTTAGTGCTATATAAATCCCTCAGTAATACTAATCTATTTGTTCAGTTCAGCAGAGAAGGTTTTATGAGTAGTACTCTACTAGGGCTAATAGCTGTAAGGGTTAATTTATTTTGCTGTGACTTGTGTGGGATGGCATCCTGTGGATGTGGTCAGTCTTGTGGCGGTCTCCATAACAACCCTCCTCCAGCCTGCTCACCTCTGTTGGGTACTAATTAGCATGAGCTCATAAAACAGAGTTGCACAGATATGCATCCAGTTTATCCTGATCTGATGTCTACTTCATTTCAAGGAATATATTTACTCTGGTGCTTGATGTAGGAGGGTCAAGCACTTCCCTGGCAGTAGCCTAATTAGGACCTTTAGCTATGAGTGGAAAAACCCCCATCCTCCTTGTCAGGACACAGATATGACCTCATTTGGCCAAAGGAAGTCACGTGACACCATTCTGTTGTGTGTAATCATTTTGTAGTATTGAAAATGTGCATCATCCATCCTCCCAAAAGGCCACCTGGCAGATACAACGGGAACAAGGTGCCAATTTAGTTCATGGGCATAAGACCTGTTTTTTTCTGTAGAAATGGTAGCAATTTTATCTCCCAAACATTGAGTGACACTGTGAAAGTATATACTGTATGTTATACCTGTAGCCATATCTGACCTTAGCTATATGCACAATGGCTGAATTCCCACCTTTATACCTCTATTCCAACCCCTGTCCAAAGCTTGCCCCCTTCACCTCCAAAACATCTCCAAAATACGCCCCTCCCTAACAAATAACTACAGAAAGCTCCTAACTCCCTGGTTATCTCTCACCTAGACTATTGCAATTGTCTCCTCATTGGCTTACCTTTACATGGGCTATCCCTCCTTCAGTCCATCATGAGCGCTGTTGCCAGTCTCATCCACCTTACCAACCTTTCATTGTCTGCCACCCCTCTCAGCCAGTCCCTCCATTGGCTGTCACTCACCCAACAAATTACATTCAAAATACTAACAATAACTTACAAAGCCATCCACAACTACATCACTAATCTAGTCTCAAAATACCAACCAAACCATTCTCTACCTTTCTCCCAAGACCTCCTCCTTCTCTAGCTCCTAACTCCCTGGTTATCTCTCACCTAGACTATTGCAATTGTCTCCTCATTGGCTTACCTTTACATGGGCTATCCCTCCTTCAGTCCATCATGAGCGCTGTTGCCAGTCTCATCCACCTTACCAACCTTTCATTGTCTGCCACCCCTCTCAGCCAGTCCCTCCATTGGCTGTCACTCACCCAACAAATTACATTCAAAATACTAACAATAACTTACAAAGCCATCCACAACTACATCACTAATCTAGTCTCAAAATACCAACCAAACCATTCTCTACCTTTCTCCCAAGACCTCCTCTTCTCTAGCTCCTTTATCACTTACTCCCATACTCGCCTTCAGGGCTTCTCTTGAGCATCTCCCATCCTATGGAACTCCCTACCGTAATCTGTCTAACTATCGTTTACTCTCTTTTAGTCGATCCCTGAAAACACTTCTCTTCAGAGAAGTCTATCCCACCTCTGTCAGGGCTCCGGGTATAACCAGAGGTATGTGAACTGACGCAGGGAAACGCAGGCTTCAGATATGTTATAAACAATATAATTTATTAATACTAACAATACAAAACGCAGTGCAATACTAAAACATAAACAAAGTGCAAACGAACCAAACCAAGCCACCCACAGAAAACAATACATACAATGCAAGCGTAGTCAGGTAGGCCGGGTCAATAACAATCGGGCAGGTAGGAACAGGAGGAGCAGGCAGAGAGTAGTCAGGTCACGAGCCGGGTACAGCAACTAACGGGCAGGTAGGTACAGGGGGTCAGGCAGAGAATGGTCGGGAAGTCAAGCCAGGGATCAAACAGGAGAAGTCAGCAGAGGTCAGGATCAGGCAGGGTCGGCAACGAGTCAGTCAGGCAGGAACAGGAACAGGAATGCAGGTAACAAGATACAGGGGCCCATAGAAAAACACACACCAAGGCCCAGACTGCAGGTCTGGCCATCCCTTAAATACACCTCCGTAATCAGCTTCAGGTGTTTGGCTGACTGCAGGGTTGAGTCTCTGATTGCTGAGAGCACCCGCTGGCCAGCCCTGGTACTGCAGCCCACAAGGCAGGTGAGTCCCACCATTACTGGCAAGTCCATTCCTGACAGCCTCCACCTGACAACTGTATTTCCACTTTCTTCATCAGCTCATCCCTACAGTTATTACATTTATGTATCACTTGACCCTGCCTTTTAGATTGTAAACTTTAACAAGCAGGGCCTTCTGATCCCTCCTGTACTGAATTGCATTGGAACTGTACTGTCTAACCTCATGTTGTAAAGCACTGCACAAACTGTTGGCACTATATACAGTAAATCCTGTATAATAATATTATTCTATTAAAATTTGTAGGATAGGTATATTTCAAGCAAGTGCTTTTCATTTTCATTGGGACATTGGCTCCAATTTGTAAAATCTACCACACTTTCCCTGAAACTTGTCCCAGAATGCTAAGCTGCAGTCTATATTAAAGTGTAGGTGACATGTAGCACCCTCCTAGGTAGCTAGAGGAACTAGTCGATTGTTTTTTTTCAGTCTGGTTAGCAGTCTGGGAGATAGTCAGAAGGTCAAATTTGGGTCAGGGCTGAGGGCTCTGCAGATCAGCTCTGAAACCTCTCCCTGATCTAGAAGACATGGAGAAGTCTGTAGAACTCTGTGGGCGGGGGTGAGGAGGAGCTGATCTCTACTCCTGAGGGTTACTGGCCAATTCCCATGCAAGAGGCTTGGCATTGGGTCAGGACAGCCCTTAAGACTGGGTGAGCCTTCTCAGAGGCAGGAGAGTTCAGGTGGAAGATGGAGTGAGAGGAAGGCTGAGATGCAGGAGCCTGGGAGGGGGCCCAGTGGGAAGAGGCCTACCTGCAGGCTGGGACTTGGAAAGGAGGATCACTCAGCCTCACCAGTCCCTGGAGGGAGGACTAATTTTGGAGCCAGGAAAGCAGCCAGCCCAACAGAAGGCCTGAAGGCAGCCATTTATCTAAACCAGCTTACAGGAAAGAGACTGAGTGAGCAATCCTACACCCCCTGGGCCAGTTAAAGGTAAAAAGAGCACTCTGGTGGGAAACATGATTGGCTCCTTACCCTGGAATGTACATCTTAAAGGCAGGCACTGGATCCCCTTGCCCAGGGATTTTTCCAGACAGCTGGGTAAAGAAGAGGATTTATCTGAGTTCTGGGGTGGTACACCAGGAGAGGCTGGAGAGCTCTTCAAGAAGAGTTCTGTCTTTGGACTTTAGTTGCCAGGAAGTTGTCTTAAGTTTGAAGTTCCCTTGTGTATCCCATACACCCCTTACCATATCCAAGTTATTAACCCCTTTAATAGAATGACAAAAAAACAAAGCTCAATGACCATTTACTGTCTCTTGTGTGCAAGATCTAAGGAAATGTGTGTTGCCTAGCTGTGCATGACTATAGAGGGACCCAAAACTCAGCAACTCCTAAGGGGGTAGTGCTACAGACATTTTGGATGGAGTGAGAAAGGGTTAGGCCATTTGTCAATTTTTTGTAACAGTCTGTGCTCCCACTGGGAAGGTTCACCCTTCTATTTGTTGTGGTGACCATTGTCACCAAGACAGATCATGTGTAAATGCCACATTTCAGAGTTGTCAGGAGAGCAAGGTGTAAGAGAAAAATCTATCAGTAGGCACAAATGTTTTGCAGACCACTATCTGACATGGGAAATCCCTTCTACTTGAAAAGATTTCCTCACATATCCTAGTAGGTCTCCAAAACAGGAAGTAAAGGGAAATTTCCCCAGCAAGACACAGTGAAAAATAATCTGATGGGTGAGTTCCCTACTTTAATTACTTTTTTAAAAAAATAGTTTGGGCTACTACTTTAAGCCTTCATTCAGATGTGCTTTATGTATTTGTTTTATTTAAATGCAATCAAAACAACTCATGGACATGCAATGTCTCTTCAGCAAACCAATTATCTGCCTATTCAGTTTTTTGTAGAACGTACACTGAGCTGTGCATGTGCAGCTTAGTATACATTTTGGTACAGTGCCCATGAATGAACCCCTGTGCATTGATGGGAGTGATGTCATCCTACACTGGTCAATCACGATGGCCAAAGACTGGCACCCAGAAGAAGCTGAGGACAAGATGCCAGAGTCAGCACCTTGAAATGTTGTAGCAGAAGTAAGTGTCACAGACTTTAGCTCCATTTTAAAATTGTTTTAAACATTTATATGTGTTTAAAAAAGTCCTATAAATGCATATAATCGCATGCCTGTGTGAACGAAGCCTAAGTCTTCCACCACATCCCACAAAGCAGCACTTGCAAATGCAGTACATATTCAACACTGATAGCATCTAATTCAAAATGGCAATTGCATATTAGAAGTCAGCAGCAGGCATTATGTGAGTACTGCTATGCCTCAGAAAAGGTCAACATGGCAAACACACAGATCAGTCCACTAGTGTGAATTAATCTTTATACTGAAAGGAAGAACTGAATAGGGAGGGAAGGTAGAAAACCAACTCTCAGGGCACACCAAAAAGCGATGCAGGAAACTTGCAATCCGTGTCCGTTTTCTGCACTGCTTTCAAAATGCACTGCGGTTGCAAGCTACAGCAGGTGTCAATATTAAGTTAATGACACCCAAAATGCAGTTCTCAAATGCAGTGTGTTTGCCCAAACCAGATCACATGGTACAAAAGTACCAGGAGAGGCGGTTGCAGTGAGTTTCCAAAAAGTAGTTCTGTGTGATTCCCAGTGTGAACTAACCCTTACACTCATAGGGGACAACATTCTAAAATTAGGCAAGACATTTTTGCTTTGACAAATACAATGTATATATCGTGCATGCTTCCTCTTTGGGTGGGAGACTCAGGTTTTTTTTCAAGATATTTCCTACATGCAAATCTCCCAAAGTGAAGGAAGGGCAAGCAAAATGTATCTAAGAACTATATTTAGGGCTCGTTCACACCCCAGAAACGCAGTCCGGTTGCGTTTTTGATGCGTTCCAGTGCATTTTTTTGCCCTGGGAGTGGGTACCTGTCAAAATCGAGTTCCTGCTCATCAAAGGTGCCAATTCCTCATGGAGAGACCACTACTTAAAGCAGAACTTTAAAGACAACGATCAGTGAAAGTTATCTTGGGCATAGATGGCTCAGCTTAAATTTCAGCCAGTTTCTGCTCATTTCAGCTAAAATTCAAACCATGAGTGCCCCTGCAAGTACCACCAGTCTCAACATAAACTGATTTAAAACTTGACTGTACCTAGTGGTTATGTGTTGGCTGAACAGTGACTGCATCCTATCAGTCGTGGTTGCAGGAAAGAAAATTGCATCATGTAGTATGGCCTGCCTAAGACTAGCATTAGGGAAGTGTGATAAAACAGTAATAAAAGTAAGCCGGATAAGGAGTGGGCTATAGAATAGGAGGAGGTAGAGTCACAGAGGCAAGAAGGGTCACAAAAGGTATCCGAAAGCAATTTAGCCAACTAGTATCAGACAAAGAGTCCATGAACTTTTGTGTCAAAGTCAATTATCATTCTTAGTTTAGAGGTTTTCCCTTCCTGAATGGTTTTGAAATTTCCTTTAAGAGCCAAGATATGAATGTCCTCCATAGAGCGGTCTGGTTGTTAGAAATGTCCCACAGATGTGCAGTTATTTTCCTTGTGTCCTGTTATGGTGCGTCTATGGAGATTTGCTGTTTTTCGTTATGCCTCCTGTTACCACTTGTTACGCTGAATCAAATGTACCAAATGACTGGAGCTACAGTAATATGAGCCGGTAATAATGGAAGTTTCTTTTGCAAGTGTGACATTTATCGGTGGAATAACAAGGAATGACCACACATACACCTGGTATAATCAATACTGGTTACAAATCATAAAAATGGCTCTAGGCTTTTGTGATTTTCATGTACAGATTATCTGTCTGTCTCATTAAAAGTATACAGTCATTTATATTTACATTTCATTCAGTGATGACATTTTAGGTGAAATTCTTTAACATGTAATGTTCCTCAACACTAGGGTTGCCACTTCATCCTTTTAAACCCGAACACACTATTTACACAGGTTCTGTGGCTGATTAAGGTGGTCATTAAACTCAGTGCCTTATCTGCATTAAATTAGCCCCAGAACCTGTGTAATTAATACATGTTCAGTTTTAAAGGGATACGGTGTCAACCCTCCTCAACACTATTGCTTTGTTAAAACTGCACCAGCTAGGAAAGCTTTCTTCTGATTGGCTGTGGCACCAACACTCTAGGTCAGGGGTCTCCAAACTTTTTAAACAATGGGCCAGTTTATTGTCCTTCTGACTCTAGGGGGGGCAGATTGTGGCCAGCTGGGGTAGAAAATGTCCGGGGCTCAGCATCAGTGAGAATACAGATGGCCTTAGGGTTTGTGGTCAGTAGAAGGAAGAGTAATGCCCCATCATTGGTATCAGTGGGAGAAATAATGTCCCATCATTGGTATCAGTGGGAGGAATAGTGTCCCATCATTGGTATCAGTGGGAGGAATAGTGTCCCATCATTGGTATCAGTGGGAGGAATAGTGCCCCATCATTGGTATCAGTGGGAGGAATAGTGTTCCATCATTGGTATCAGTGGGAGGAATAGTGTCCCATAATTGGTGTCAGTGGGAGGAATAGTGTCCCATCATTGGTATTAGTGGGAGGAATAGTGTTCCATCATTAGTATCAGTGGGAGGAATAATGTCCCATCATTGGTATCAGTGGGAGGAATAGTGTTCCATCATTGGTATCAGTGGGAGGAATAGTGTCCCATAATTGGTGTCAGTGGGAGGAATAGTGTCCCATCATTGGTATCAGAAGGAGGAATAGTGTTCCATCATTGGTATCAGTGGGAGGAATAATGTCCCATCATTGGTATCAGTGGGAGGAATAGTGTCCCATAATTGATGTCAGTGGGAGGAATAATGTCCCATAATTGGTGTCAGTGGGAGGAATAGTTCCCATCATTGGTATCAGAAGGAGGAATAGTGTTCCATCATTGGTATCAGTGGGAGGAATAGTGCCCCATCATTGGTATCAGTGGGAGGAATAGTGTTCCATCATTGGTATCAGTGGGAGGAACAGTGTTCCATCATTGGTATCAGTGGGAGGAATAGTGTCCCATCATTGGTATCAGTGGGAAGAATGGTGCTCCATCATTGGTATCAGTGGGAGGAATAGTGATCCATCATTGGTATCAGTGAGAGGAATAGTGTCCCATCATTGGTATCAGTGGGAGGAATGGTGTTCCATCATTGGTATCAGTGGGAGGAATAATGTCCCATCATTGGTATCAGTGGGAGGAATAGTGATCCATCATTGGTATCAGTGAGAGGAATAGTGTCCCATCATTGGTATCAGTGGGAGGAATGGTGTTCCATCATTGGTATCAGTGGGAGGAATAATGTCCCATCATTGGTATCAGTGGGAGGAATAGTGTTCCATCATTGGTATCAGTGGGAGGAATAGTGTCCCATCATTGGAATCAGTGGGAAGAATGGTGCTCCATCATTGGTATCAGTGGGAGGAATAGTGTTCCATCATTGGTATCAGTGAGAGGAATAGTGTCCCATCATTGGTATCAGTGGGAGGAATGGTGTTCCATCATTGGTATCAGTGGGAGGAATAATGTCCCATCATTGGTATCAGTGGGAGGAATAGTGTTCCATCATTGGTATCAGTGGGAGGAATAGTGTTCCATAATTGGTGTCAGTGGGAGGAATAGTGTCCCATCATTGGTATCAGAAGGAGGAATAGTGTTCCATCATTGGTATCAGTGGGAGGAATAATGTCCCATCATTGGTATCAGTGGGAGGAATAGTGTCCCATAATTGGTGTCAGTGGGAGGAATAATGTCCCATAATTGGTGTCAGTGGGAGGAATAGTGTCCCATCATTGGTATCAGAAGGAGGAATAGTGTTCCATCATTGGTATCAGTGGGAGGAATAGTGTTCCATCATTGGTATCAGTGGGAGGAATAGTGTTCCATCATTGGTATCAGTGGGCGGAATAATGTCCCATCATTGGTATCAGTGGGAGGAATAGTGTTCCATCATTGGTATCAGTGGGAGGAATAGTGTCCCATCATTGGTATCAATAGGAGGAATAGTGCCCCATCATTGGTATCAGTGGGAGGAATAGTGTCCCATCATTGGTATAAGTAGGAGGAATAGTGTCCCATCATTGGTACCAGTGGGAGGAATAGTACATCATCATTGATCTTAGTGGGAGGTATACTACATCATCATTGGTCTCAATGGAAGGAATAGTGCCCCATTGTTGGTGTCAGTGGGAGGAATAATGTCTCATCATTGGTATCAGTGGGAGTAATAGTGTCCCATCATTGGTATCAGTGGGAGTAATAGTGTCCCATCATTGGTATCAGTGGGAGGAATAGTGTCCCATCATTGGTATAAGTGGGAGGAATGGTGCTGCATCATTGGTATTAGTGGGAGGAATAGTGACCCATCATTGGTACCAGTGGGAGGAATAGTACATCATCATTGATCTTAGTGGGAGGTATACTACATCATCATTGGTCTCAATGGAAGGAATAGTGCCCCATTGTTGGTGTCAGTGGGAGGAATAGTGCCCCATTGTTGGTGTTAGCGGGAGGAATCGTGCCTTATATCATTGGGAGCAATGGTGCCCCAAGGGCCAGATAAAGGCTAGCAATGGGCTAAGTGGTTAGCACTTCCACTTGGCAGCACTGGGGTTGTTGGCTTGAATCCCAACAATGGCACTACCTGACTGGAATTTGCATGTTCTCCCTGTGTGGGTTTCCTCCGGGTACTCCGGTTTCCTCCCACACCCAAAGACATGCGGGTAGGTTACTCTGCTCCTTTTTAAATTGGCCCTAGTATGTGTATGAATGCGAATTAGGGACCTTAGATTGTACACCCCTTGAGGGTTAGGGACTGATGTGAATGTACAATATATGAGTAAAGTGCAGTGTAAATTGACAGTGCTATATAGGTACCTAAAATAAATAAATAAACCTCATATTCTTAAGATCAATCAGGGCAGCCCATTTAAATTAATCAGATGCCTTTAACGCCACGTGCAAAAAACAAGCATGCTTCTTCTCACTGACATAGGTGTGCAGTGAGAGCGCGTTTACATTTGCAGTAGCCCTCTGAAGGGTGATTTGCATTGGATTGCTTTTCAGAGGGCATTTGATAGACAGTAAGGAGGCAGTATGTTGGTTCTCTATTGTCTGTTTTAATCCCTAAAATCCTACAACGCTGCACCAAAACCATATGATGTTGCAGGGTGGTTGCAGCTTTGATTTATTCATTTGCATGGGTGGCACTCAGGGGGCGGTACTGCCTGTTGCATGTGTCAGGGATAATTTTTGCTGTGCATGTGTATACCCCCATATGGCTGCCTTTGATTTTACCACCCACCCCCTCAACTGCAAGTATAAACATGGCCTTAGGTCTCATTCATATGGGCAGATTAAGGGGAGTAAAAGCACTCAGTTGAGCTGTGTTTTTACTGCCACCCCATTCCCCCCCCAAAAAAACCCACCTGAACAAAGAGATGCAGCTGCTCAGAGCTGTACACATGCCATGGCCCTTAG
This sequence comes from Staurois parvus, assembly GCF_062004578.1. Lineage (NCBI taxonomy): Eukaryota > Metazoa > Chordata > Amphibia > Anura > Ranidae > Staurois > Staurois parvus. The sequence goes on from NW_028317995.1 coordinate 1,441,434, forward strand.
CTTTGCTCTGCAGTCAAAAATTTTATGGAATGGGGTCATGCTACAACTGTGTGCAATTCACATGGCTGCAGCACAGTGGGTTAGCATCTTCAGGGTTTAAATAGACAGCAAGGAGGTGACATATACCGCCTGTCAAACACCCTCTGAAAAGTGATCTGCCACAGCCAGGGCCATCTTTAAGGAGGGGCAAAAGGGGCAGCTGCCTTGGGCCCAGTCATTGTGGGGTCCAAAGCAGCTGACCCATACTTGCCAACTGTCCCAGTTTTAATTCTCTTGTCCCTCAAGTCTTCATCCTGCGCTGTTTTCCGACATCTCAGTGTAAAGTGCTGTCACTTATGCTGCCCGCCTCTGCCCTATTGCCAGGTGCAGATGTACAGACTGTCAGCTTTCATATGTGAATGGTGGTGACATTCATATGCAAATAGCAGCAACATTCATATGTAAATTACGGTGGTAATCAGCATTCATATGTATAATATGCCCTCCTGAGGTTCCAGCCACCATCACCTCTGCTGAATGCTGCCCACTGGGGAGGTAAACGGCCATGCTTGAAAGTCCTGCCTGCAACCGTGGTCACTGAGCCCACCATCAGCCTGTTCTACAAAGGTAAGCAAAGTGAAGGGGGGGCAGAAAAGGAATTACAGTTTGGGGTGCACAGGTGAGTAAGGAGGGGATGTACAGAGGTAAGGAAGGTGGGTGTAAAGATGAGCAGAGGAGGCATGTAGAGTTAAGGTGTGTGTGGGGGGGGAGTTGAGTGAAGAGGATAGGGGAGGTTTTGGTGGATGCAGAGGTTAGCAGGGAAATTTAGGATACAAAGGTGTACTGATGGGGTGGATAAAGATGTACATCGTATGTAGGACAGTCCATTAACTTCAATGGGCTGCTCTATGCACTAGAAATGCAGAAAAAAGGTCCTTGACCTCTTTTAAAAATCACACCAAGCCACCGTTAATTTTGGTGCATGTGAAAATCATCAATGGATTTGTGACAGTGTCATTAACAATTAATGTCACTGCTGTGTATCTGCTAAAGGGCAGCAAGTTTTTGTGGTGTTAGGAAATCGATTTTGCATGCGTTCCTGACACGCACAACATGCACATAGGCTAAATGTCTCAATCACATTAATGGTCAGTGGATATGTTCTCATTACATTGGGGCTTGGTGTAGAATCCTTTCATTCACACTACTGGTCAATGTGAATGTCCCCACAACCCCACAAACACAACAGTGTGTGGTTCCCCTTACAGGTCTATACCAGATCCAAATCCCTGATGAGGGTCTGCTATAGAGACAAAAATGTAGACCAGACCAGGCTACATGCCCTCATAATGGATATATTGGTGGGCACAAGGGACTCTTCGAAACAATCCTGGCCAAGGGAATGTGGGGGTCTGCAGGAAGGACCTGTAAAAAAAAGTAAAATGGTCTCCAGCAGGGGCGGACTGACAACTCATGGGGCCCCTAGGCAATAGGGGATCATGGGACCCCTGTGTCCTTGCCCAAACTCAAAAAAGCCTATGAAAAAGGTACCAGGGGCATCTCATGGGGCCCCCTACTGACCCCAGGCCCTCGGGCAGTGCCCGAGATTCCAAATGGTCAGTCCACATTCAGTCCACCCCTGGTCTCTAGATATCCATCCTAAATACATTAACGAGTATAGTGTACATAGCATCTATGGTTACTAAGTCACAAAAAAGAAAAATAGTAAATAAACACAAAATATCATGTGCCATGAAATATATTCATTGTTACCCAGTGTTTTTAATAAATGGACTTTGTCATGGTATTGTGTGTTTAATTACTTTGTATCTGTATTTTGTGAAAGAGTAACCTGGGGTGCTATGTACCCTTTACGCTTTTACATGGGGGGGGATGTCTGTGGCCCATAACTTTAAAGGGGGCTACTAGCAGGGGCGGACTGACAACTCATGGGGCCCCCGGGTCATAGGCGATCATGGGGCCCCGTGTCCTTGCCCAAACTCAAAAAAGCCTATGAAAAAGGTATCAGGGGCATCTCATGGGGCCCCCTACTGTCCCCGGGCCCTCGGGCAGTGCCCGAGTTTTCAAATGGTCAGTCCGCCCCTGGCTACTAGATTCAGTGAATTGCAAATATTTAAAATTTAGTTGGAACTCCACGTCTGTAAATTTGAATCTCATTCCTAGTTGAGATGATCTACTACAGAGAATGTGATGTGAGGATGTGAGGGCCACATCTCGCCTGCTGCAAGATTTTATCTGGTCTGCAACAACTCTGATGTGATGGGGAGCTTCTGGTGAAAGGTGGGGGGTTCTGATGTGATGGAGAGAACTCTGATATGAAGGGGGTTTCAAATGTGAAAGGGGGGAAATCTGATATAAATGAGAGCACTCTTCTAAAGGGATATTGGATGTGAAAAGGGGACTATGATGAAACGGGGGCTGTAATGGGATGGGGGAGCTTCTGGTGTGAAAGGGGGACTCCTATGGGATGGGGGGCTTCTGATGTGAAAGAGGGTACTGTTTTTTTTCGTCCTGTGAATATTTGTAAAATATGCAATTTGGTTCTCATACTGAAAAGATTGAAAACTTCAGATCTAGAAAATGTAGGTAATGAATTGCTGAAAGACTGCAAGGGAGTTACAAAGGTTGAAATGCAATACAAGATATTGAAGTGACTGACCCTAATAATAAATGCAGTCTTCCACTTTACTTCTTTGACACAACTAAAGTAGTATGTGCCTAATTTAGGCTCAGTCCACACCGCCAAGACTTGGGATCTGATTTGCGAGACCCCAAGTCGCATGACATATGAAATTTCATGTTAGTTAATGAGAGCTGTCGTAATGTCCGCAACATCTGCAAGATACGCCCGTTCTTAACCTCGGAAACCACTAAGCAACTTATTCACTCCCTTGTTATCTCTCGCCTTGACTATTGACTATTGTAACTCCTTCTTCATTGGCCTACCTAATCGCAGGCTATCCCCTCTTCAGTCTATCATGAATGCTGCTGCCAGACTCATCCACCTTACTAACCGTTCCGTATCTGCCACCGCTCTCTGCCAATCCCTCCCCTAGCTTCCCATTACCCAAGAAATAAATATCAAAACATATAAAGCCATTTATAACTCTCCCCAAATTACATCACCAATCTTGTCTCCAAATATCACCCAAACCGTCCTCTTCGCTTCATCCCACGACCTCCTGCTCTCTAGCTTCCTTGCCTCATCCTCCCATGCTGATCTCTAGGACTTCTCTAGAGCCTCCCCCATCCTCTGGAACTCTCTACTCCAATCTATCAGACTATCTCCTACTCTTCCCACTTTTAGGCGATCTCTGAAAACCTATCTCTTCAGGGAAGCCTATCCTGCCTTCAGCTAATAATAGAATCTTCTATTCCTCCTATCAGTTCACCCCCCCCCAGTTATTACCTTTTGTACCACCAGCCCCTCCCTCCTAGATTGTAAGCTCCAAGGAGCAGGGCCCTCCTATCCCTCTTGATTTGAACTGTATTGTTGCTGTATTGTCTCCCTTTATATAGTAAAGAGCTGAGCAAACTGTTGGCCAGGGGCAGACTGACCATTGGGGTACACGGGCACTCCTCGAGGGCCCAGGGTCAGTAGGGGGCCCCATGAGATGCCCTTGGTACCTTTCATAGGCTTTTTTGGGTGTAGTTTGAGTGTGGGCGAAGACACGGGGCCCCATGATACCCTATTGCCCAGGGGCTCCATGAGTTGTCAGTCCACCCCTGCTGTTGGCACTATATAAATCCTGTCTAATAATAATATAATAATAATAATTAGTACCACTAAAGTCGCTCCAATTTTAGAAAAGGTTCCTGTGCTACTTCAAAGCGACTTCTATCTGACTTGTGCCCATAAACTTTAATGGAAGTCACCTCCAAGTTCAATCCCCATCTATATGGATGTGATTTGGATCGGATATTACAGGAAGATAACCCAGGCAAAGTCACATGGCATGAAAGTCGTGCATCAAGTTGCATCAAATTTGTTCTCAAGAGCATCATGTCACCAGGGAGTCGCCTGGCAAAGTCGCACTGTAAGTCGTGCAACTTTCAGGTCTCAGTGTGAACCGAGCCTAATGATTTGGGCTTCACAGAAGTGAATGAAGAGCAGAGAAATCCTGCATATGACCAAACGAACAGTTTTATATACATTTCTCAAGCCTTGCTAGCGACACAAGGGTCCCTCAATGTTTCAGTTTAGTTACTAGACTGTAGTGACACCTAGTGGAAACTACAGAAGACGGGTATGTAGAGGGAAGAGTCAAACAATATAAAGCCATACAACAACACACAAACAAAAATTCGGTTTGCTGTTTTCAGACTGTTAAAAATGAATTTGTGCTGGTTTCTTTGGGTTACTATTCTCTTCAATTGGAAACTATCCATAGAAATTTGGACTACAGTGTTAGTGACTCCAGTGGAAAATACCTTTTGCATAGAGTACTGCAGGCAGCAAAGTACTATTGATTGAGATCTATAGCGGTGGCTTGGGATTGGAAATATGGAAGCTGTACTAGTAATCAGCATGGAGTTGCTGATTACTTTATGATGGTCATGAACTTTTTTATGACATGCACATACAACCCCAAAAAAGCAAAACTGTATTAACGCTAGAGGTCTGTTTTTAAATGTTTTCACACAACTTTCACCCCAAATCTCATCACAGATGTTTTTTACTAAAACCAAAGAGAAGGAAACGTGAATCCTGGGTGACAGTTTTGTGACTCTTATGTGAAAACATTTATAAATAGACTTCTAAGGCCCTTTTCACATGGGGCGGACTCCATCAGGGGTCTGTTTGCTCAGCGGGGGTTCTGTCCATTGATATCTGCTGACCATCTGTTCAGCCCCCATCAGTTTTTAGCAGATCAGATCAGATTGGATGTAGGGGGTGTAAACGGACTCATATCTGTTTACACATACCGCAATCGGGTCTGCCAGAATAACGGACAGGTGGACCCGATCGGTCTGCTAGTGTGAAAGGGGCCTAAGACTGTGTTTTTAGACTGCAGCAGGTAATATTTATTTATTATAATAAAAATAATACAGCGCAAATAATCAAAACTGCAACAAAGTATATGTGAAAGTCCAAAAAAAGTCCCAAATTAAAGTCCAATGTCCCAAAAAATCTGAAAAAATGATTATTTACTCAAACTTTATACATTTTCCAGCTTGCTCACATCTTCTGTGAAAAGCATTATATAGATCCACACTCACCAAATGCTGTGAATTCCCAAACTGGTATGGCTTTAAGATGCAAAAAAGACAAGCCTGCAGGCAGTGGTGTATTTAGGTTTTGTGCTGCCCTAGGCAACACAAAAATTGTCACCCCCCCCCGCAGAAAGAGCCTGACATTGATCAAGAATACCCCTGTCCTCCACCCAAACCTTCCACTACCACTGCCCCCCATACACCAGCCGCCATCCCCCATGGCGAGAGAGAGAGAAAAAGACACTCACCTTCACAGCTCCGGACATCCCCAGGAACGAGAGTTGGGCTGTGCATACAACGTCATGAAACCCACAGCATCTCTTGGAACTCACCAGGTCCCCATGCTGTATGTGTCCCTTCTTCCGTCCCTTCTTCCAAGGGGCAGTGCTGCCCCCCTGAAAAATTCTGCCCTAGGCAAATGCCTTGTTTGCCTTGTGGTAAATACACCCCTACCTGCAGGGGGGTGTGGTGTCCTCACAGATGATATAACTCTTTATGCGATTTCCCACTTACTCTCCTTCCCAGATATTTCCTCATGTAGCGATAAACATAAAAGAAAAAGATGCCAATGATATATTGCTATATACCGATAAAAAATATATTTTATAAAAAATGCAAAAAAAACCTTCCTTACACTCACATAAAGTAATTAAGCCCCAATTTCCATAGGGTAATTTGATCTCCCACATCACAGATAGTGATCGACCCTTATCTTCCTCCAAGCTCTCACTCCTGAATGGACAGATGGATGGACGGATGGATAGGGGTACTTTATGGCCAGCTTGCTACTCTCAAGCCATCACTCATGATTCCTCCTTAATTTACCCCGAATGCATTCTCATGGATGGATGGATGAGAAAAATGCAAAAGAAAAAATACCAAAATAGCGTAATACTGTTAAAAACTATTTAATACTCAAGTGATGCTCCAAATGCACTCACATTTTTGAACTGAATAAAAAGCGTTTTTGTATATAAATCAGGACTCCTCAAACATGTTCCAGTAGCTCCTCTGACAATTCCAGCTAGGCAGATACAATTGCTCAACTTTGGCAATGAAGAACTGATAAAATTCATAATTTATTTATTTGTTATAGGCATTTACAATTTATGCAGTGCTTTACATATTGCACTTTCACATGGTCCATGTCCTCAAGGAGCTTAACCATTTCGCTCCAGACCTTTAAGAGTTTCAGAATCTGGGAGGCGGGCAAGGTTTTAGGGTCATGTGACCGCTGTGATTCACCATCACGGTGGTCACATGATCGGAAAAGGTCCCGAACGCAAGGGGAGATCGCAACCTTTCCGTAAATCACGGACATATGCGTTGGGAGTGTGCAGGGCGCGTGCTCTCAGCACATATGTATTTTCTAATAGCACGCAAATATCTGGCCGCTCGGCATCAAGGCCCAGACACCGAAAGGCCGCATATTTGCGTGCGCTCTGCGTCAAGGGGTTAAAATTTAAGGACCCTATCTCACATGCATAAACACAGGCATGCACATACCAGGGCCATGTTATACAGGAGCCAATAAACCTACCAACGTGTCTTTGGGAAGAAATTGGGCTAATCGGAAGAAACTTATGCAAGCACGGGGTGGACATGCAAACTCCACGAAAGTGTCCTGTTATTATTGCTACTTGTTAGTGCACTGGCATTCCATTTTTTTAGACAAATGTACAGTGCCTTGAAAAAGTATTCATACCTCTTGAAATTTTCCACATTTTGTCATGTTACAACCAAAAACATAAATGTATTTTATTGGGATTTTATGTGATAGACCAACACAAAGTGGAACATAATTGTGAAGTGGAAGGAAAATTATAAATGGTTTTCAAAATTTTTTACAAATAAATATGTGAAAAGTGTGGCGTGCATTTGTATTCAGCCCCCCTGAGTCAATACTTTGTAGAACCACCTTTCGCTGCAATTGCAGCTGCAAGTCCTTTTGGGGATTTCTCTATCAGTATCATTTTCCTTCCACTTCAAACTTATGTGCCACTTTGTGTTGGTCTATCACATAAAATCCCAATAAAATACATTTATGCTTTTGGTTGTAACATGACAAATTGTGGAAAATTTCAAGGGGTATGAATACTTTTTCAAGGCACTGTAACTACAAAATACCAAAGAACCTTAACCACGTCAGGTCCAGACACTTTCACTGCCTTTCAGTCCTGGCAATATTTAGCTGTTTAGTAGTCATGATTTGAATGACAATTACTCAGTCATGCAGCACTGTATTCAAATGAACTTTTTATCACTTTTTTGAGACCGATAGAGCTTTCTTTTGGTGGTATTTAATCACCATTATTTTTTTACTTTTTGCTTTATAAACAAAACAAACCCCAAGATCTTGAAAAAAAAAACACATTTCTTAGTTTCTGTTATAACATTTTGCAAATAAATACTCCTACTGTATAAATTTGAGACAAAATATATTATGCTACATTTGTTTCATTAAAATAACCAAAATAAGTGTATATTATTCAGCCTGTGTGAAAATTATAGTCTACAAACTATGGTATATATATTTGAAAATTGTTCAGTCCTGATGTACTGATCCCCCCCCATAACCTACTTTTTGGAAAGTAGAGAGTCCAAGGTATTTTGTAAGAGGCATGGTGCATTTTTCAAAGTTCTAATTTGTTGTCAAAGTTTTTTGACAAATGAAAAATTTCAATAAAATGTATTTTTTTCACAATTTTTTTGTGTGTTTTTTTCACAAAACATTTTAACAAGTTATTTATCTATACACAGCATGGGCATACTTATAATTATACCCCAAAGCACATTCTGCTATTCCTCCTGAGTATGTAAATACTTCATGTGTGAGACTTTTTTACAACCTAGATGCACAGAGGGGCCCAGAATCAAAGGAGTGTTAACATGTTCCAGGGGCATAAATTATGAATCTGATTTCCTGGCTACCTATCACAATTTTGGAGGCCCTGGAGCCCCAGGACAGTGGAAACACCCACAAAATGACCCCATTTTGGAAAGCAAACACTTCAAGATATTTTCTGAAAGGCATAATGAGTCTTTTGAAAATGTATTTTTGCCACTTGGAAAGAAAATGAAAATAGTTGTAACAGTTGTCAATTAATAAGACATTTCTAACAAACAGCATAGACATCCTTAGAAATACACTCCAAAACACATTCTTCAACTCTTCTGTGGCGATACCACATGGGTGCAACTTTTTCACAGCCTATCCATGAAGAGGGGCCCAAAATCCATTGATTACCTTCAGGCTTTTTGGGGGCATAAATTATTAATCTAATTTCCTTATTACCTATCACATTTTTGGAGCCCCTGGAGCAACAGGACAGTAGAAACACCCATAAAATTACCCCATTTTGGAGAGTTAGTGCCCCAAGGTATCTTTTTAAGTGGCATAGTGAGTCTTTTGAAGACTTCATTTTTTTTTGCGAAATGCTTTGGAAAATGCAGAAGGAAAAATTAAAAATTAAAAAATGTTTGGGCCTCAAGAAAGTAGACTGGCCATTAGTACTTCAGAATTGATTGATTTTCAGATATACAGTATACTATACTTTGTGGACTCTATAACATTCCTACAGACTAAATAATAAATACTGATTTGGGTTATTTTCACCAAAAAAATGTAGCAGGATACATCTTGGCCTAAATTTATAAAGAACAATTATTTATTTGCAAAATTTTATAATAGAAACAAAGAAAAACATGTTTTTTTCAAAATAATTTAGCAAAAAATAAAAAATCCGGTTCTGCTTAAATACCACCAAAAGAAAGATCTAGTTATGTGAAGAAAATGCTAAAAATTTTGTTTGGGTACAGCATTACATGACCACACAGTAGTCGTTCAAAGTGCAAGAACGCTGAACACTAAAAATTGTCCTCAGCAGGAAGGGGGTAAAAGTGCCTGGTATTGAAGTGGTTATAAAATATTTCTCACACACAGTATAGGTATGTATGATGATACCACATGTATGAGACTTTTTCAGTGTCTGGACTGATTATGCACCAGACATTGTATCTTGTGTATCACACAAGCTAACAAATTGTGTCAAAACCAATGTACTTTAATGGTCGCCTCTGCATGAGTGGTCAGGGAATATAGCTTAGTGTACCGTCACCTATAGCAGTCCCCATTCCTATAAGCCAAGCAAGCCTAGACTACTGGTACGTAACTGCCCCAGAAATGCCATTTTCACTGGCCAGGAAGTACAGGAGGCTGAAGAAAGGAAGAATAAAAGATTTCCTGTGGTTCCAGGAGTGCAGTTGTGCACAGGGGATGACTGGGACTGGTATCTCACAGGATAGTAGTCAGTGGGATGTGCAGATTGGTCAGTTCAGGCACAAGCAGAGACATGGTCAGAAAACAGGCAAGGGATTGGTCCAGGCTGCAAGCATAAAGTAAATAAACAGTCCAGGACAGGGGCGGACTGACCATTTGGAAACTCGGGCACTGCCCGAATGCCCGGGTCAGTAGAGGGCCCCATGAGATGCCCCTGGTACCTTTTTCATAGGTTATTTTGAATTTGGGCAAGGACACAGGGGCCCCATGATCCACTATTGCCCGGGGGCCCCATGAATTGTCAGTCCGCCCCTGGTCCAGGATTAGTACAAGCAGCAGGCAGAGGCAACACACTGCATTGGCATGGCGGTGATCAGGAACACCATAACTGGTGTGGCGGTGATTTAGGACACTTGGATTGGTGTGGCGGTGATCATTGACAATGCGACTAGTGTAGCATTGGTCAAGGACACTATAACTGATGTGGTGGTGATCAGGGAAAATATAACTGGTGCTGACGTGATCAGGGACACCGTAACTGGTGTGCGGTGATAAGGGACAATATGACTGTTGTGGTGGTGATCAGGGACACTGTAACTAGTGAGGAGGTGATCAGAGACAACATGACTAGTGTGGCTATGATGAGGGATGATATGACTGCTGTGGCAGTGATCATGGACATTGTGAGTGGTGCAGCAGTGATTAGCAATACTGTGAATGGGTGGCAGTGATTAGGGGCAATATGAGTGGTGTGGTGTTGACCAGGGACACTGTAACTGGTATGACAGTGATCACGGACACTGTAACTGGCGTTGCGATGATCACGGACACCTTAACTAGTGTAGTGGTGATTAGGGACATTTTGTGTAGAAAGTGAGGAGAAATCTTCCAGTGATAACACCTGTTTTGTGACAAATAAAAGCTTATTTTCCCCCACTTTCGAGAGTAAGTTGCACTCACTTTCTGCTGTTTCCAAGACAGGAAATGAAAGGAAATCTCTCCAATTGAACATTAAAAAAAACAGAAAGTAGTTATTTTTTTACACAAAACGTTTGGGCTTGAGATATACTTTAATATATTTCCTCTACTCCTATGAAACTCACTGATTTCATGATCTCTATGCTAGACAGGTATTTATGTGGTATGGATGCATAGTCAAGAATATGGCGAGAGGAACATTTGCCGTTATATTTAGAAAATAAAAACATAAAAATGAATCTTTCAAATGTCAGAGATGTGTTTCTAGAAGTGCCACATATGTGTTAACTGAAATAACAACTGCCCCCACTGTGGATCTACTGACACCAGTTCAGATTGCCTTTTAAAAGTAATCATAGTGTTTTAGTGCTAGGATCTTGACATTGTGCACTTTTGGTACAGGACCTGCATGCTTTCAGTGTGGGCTCCCTGCACAGGAGAAGGTTAGTATGCAAGATGCAAAATAGGGGTTAACTAGTGTTAGGAGCAGTATACAGTATGTCAGGGAAAAATAAAGAAAAATATATATTCAGTACATCTCTCCAATAGCTGCACATTTTTAATGTTCATTCCCTTTTAAAAGAAATAACATATTATCTGTTGATCAGGCAAAAATCTATTCTGCTCCTAGCTTCCTATTTCACCTGACAACACAGTGCCTTTGCTGCCCTGACTCCCCACCAGCACTTTCAGTCCTACCAGCTTGACTACAGAACTTCAGATATCTCCTATCCCTCTTTGTCCTACTCTACATACACTATACGGGCGTACCTAGGTTTACGAATTTAATTTGTTCTGAGGGACTTTTTGTATTGCGAAAAATTTGTAAACCGAAACGCGGTTTCCCATAGGAATGCATTGAAAACCAATTAATCCGTTCCGGAGGTCATAAAAAAGTAAAAAAAAGTCTTATATCTGTTCAAAACTCTTTATAAAGTGCACTTTAAAGGCATAAATACTGTAAAAAAATTAAAATTAAGTCATAAATGCATTGAAAACCAATTACAGTAATCTGTTCCGGAGGTAAGAAAAAAGTCAAAAAAAGGTTTATCTGTTCAAAACTTTTTATAAAGTGCACTTTAAAGGCATAAAGGGATATGATTAAAAAAAAATTGTAAATGCATTGAAAACTAATTAATCCGTTCGTATTGCGAAAAAAATTAGTAAACTGAGCTATTTTTTCAATAGATTTTCATTCGTAAACCGAAAATTACGTTAACCGAGGCGTTCGTAAATCGAGGTACGCCTGTATTGCCAAAAGTATATGGACACCCCTCCTAATCATTGGATTCAGGTGTTCCAATCACCTCCATGGCCACAGGTGTATAAAATCAAGGACCTAGGCATGCAGACTGCTTCTACAAACATTTGTGAAAGAATGGGTCGCTGTCAGGAGCTCAGTGAATTCAAGCGTGGTATCGTGATAGGTTGCCACCTGTGCAGTAAGTCCATCCATGAAATTTCCTTGCTACTAAATACTCCCCAGTCAGCTATTAGTGGTATTATAACAAAGTGGAAGCAACTGGAAACAACAGCAACTCAGCCATGAAGTGGTAGGCCACGTAAAATGACAAAGCAGAGTCAGCACATGCTGAAGAGCACAGTGCGCAGAAGTCGACAACTGTCTGCAGAGTCAATAGCTAAAGACCTCCAAACTTCGTGTGGCCTTCAGATTGGCACAACAACAGTGCGTAGAAAACTTCATAGAATGAGTTTCCATGGCCGAGCAGCTGCATCCAAATCTTTCATCACCAAGTGCAATGCAAAGCGTCAAATGCAGTGGTGTAAAGCACGCTCTGGACTCTAGAGCAGTGGAGACATGTTCTCTGGAGTGACGAATCACGCTTCTCTGTCTGACAATCCAATGGATGTGTCTGGGTTTGGCACTTGCCAGGAGAACGGTACTTGCCTGACTGCATTGTGCCAAGTATAAAGTTTGGTGGAGGGGGTATGTGGGGTTGTTTTTCAGGGGTCGGGCTTGGCCCCTTAGTTCCAGTGAAGGGAACTCTTAAGGCGTCAAAGTACCAAGACATTTAGGACAATTTCATGCTCTTAACTTTGTGGGAACAGTTTGGGGATGGCCCCTTCCTGTTACAACATGACTGCGCACCAGTGCACAAGGCAAGGTCCATAAAGACATGGATGAGTGAGTTTGGGTTGGAGGAACTTGACTGGCCTGCACAGTCCTGACCTCAACCCAACAGAACACCTTTGGGATGAATTAGAGCGGGGACTGCGAGTCAGGCCTTCTCATCCGACATCAGTGCCTGACCTCAAAATATGCGTTTCTGGAAGAATGGTCAAACATTCCCATAGACACACTCCTAAACCTTCTGGACAGCCTTCCCAGAAGAGTTGAAGCTGTCATAGCTACAAAGGGTGGGCCAACTCAATATTGAACCCTATGGATTAAGACTGGGATGCCATTAAAGTTCATGTACGTGTAAAAGCAGGCGTCCCAATTCTTTTGGCAATATAGTGTATATTGATTTCTTTCTCAGCAAAACATTGCTGCTGCTTTGACTCATCTGAGCCTGCTCACAACCAGTTCATAGGAAAAGAGCTTTAGAGAGATGTAATTCTGCAGCTGTCCCTCCAAAAATGTTTAAAGCTTGGTAAATGTCACAGGGAGTAATTAAACTACTACTAAACCCAGGATCCTGCATTCACTATATCTAGTCTCCCACAGTACACAGAACATGGAGATGCAATTATTTTAGTAAATATAAACTGCTAAATACCTTTTCTCATTAGCAGTTAGAGCAGTCTTGGGACTTCTATCAGTGTCCAGCAGAGCACTGGTTAAAGCTTGTAGGAGGAGTTTACATTCTCCTCTGACTGTCCTTTGAGGCTGCAGGACCCCTGACCCTCTGTCTGGACAGCACTGAATGGCCCTGTGCTGATGCACTCTCCCAAGAAAAAAAACTCTTTAGCAATACACACCAGACTGAGCATGTGCAGCTTGTCCCCAAGGCTCTGTTCTATCAGGAGATGACTCGGGGACAGTAGAAGAAGGGGAGGATCAGAGAAGACAGGATTAAACATCATTTTTTACTCAATAGAGAGGATTAACCCCTTAAGTACCACAGTGAGTATAATAAGCATGGCTTACTGCATATACAGACTGATTTTACTGTTGTGGGTTTAAATCTGCTTTTTGCTACAAGAACAAGGTTAAAAAGAAAATACTAGGGCAGTGGAGAAGGAAGGTCAGAGGGGTTAAATTTGAGTAATGTCTGGACAAACTCTGTAAGTATTGTGGTGGGGGGTTATGTGTGAAGACCATACACTTAGGTGACTATGTTGCTTATCTAACCAAATCAAACTAAAAATACACATCAAGAAAAGAAGAGGCGTATCCATCTTTTCAGTGGGTGGCGTATTGTATCTTCTATCTCTTCAGGGCTCATGGTCTGGTTGCTATCTAATAGATATGTGCATGACGGAAAATGTTGTTTCGTTTCAGTTTCATTCATTAAGTTAATAAATTTGTTTGTCATTTTTGTTGGAATGATTAGTTTTCAGAACAATTCGTTATTTCGGCAGAGTATATATTTGTTGCTCCGAATTGATTCGTATTTTTGAAAGTTCTGTAATTTTTTTTGTCTTTTTTGGAAGATTGGCTATATTCTTTTTAAGGTCATTAATTAATAAGTTTTAATTCGTTATGTTAATAAGTTGAATTCATTTCCCCATACCCATTTGACTTTGTTTTTTGGGCAGCGTATGGTCTTTCAAGTTCAATCCCAATACAAAAAGAATCTTATTAGAATAATCACACCACGCTCACTAGAATAAAAATGAATGGCTCTGAATCAATATGGGGCATTTGTTATGTCGTTACGTTGTTTTGGATGCTTCAAACATTACCAAAAGGCCCAAACTATCACATCATGTCATCCGAATGAAATGAATACAAATAAATCCGTTGTTTTTGTTATAATTTATCTTGGATTAGTTCAAATTATTACTATTGTGATTCGGAGAGTGGGATACATCCAAATCTCTGAATAACGCAAATTTCGTCTGAATGTCGATTTTTAAAAAAACGGACCACACATCTTTACTATCTAACACTTCCAGGTATATTGGATTGCATGTTCCTGCTGGCTAGTATGATCCTACTTGACGATCACCATAAGATCCTTAGGAGAACAAAGATTCTATATGTTGCACACTGATATTTCTCCTCTTTTATTTCATGGTACTTTCAGTTTGATTTTGATGGGTAAACAATGTTTAAGAAGCAGGATTACGTTTCATGGTTCATGTGCGGAGTAAAGAATGAGAGGTAGTTAGGTGTTAAGGGCTTGTTTTAAGGGTTAGATATCATAATAAATTTAGTAGGCTTATGCACAAAAGCAAACCAATGTCACCTGTGACTCAGTGATTTCTTGCTGAATAACGATATGTTCGATAATGAAATTTTGTTATATATTAAGGAATTCTTTTGCATACATTTACCTGAAGTTACCTCTCCAGTTCTTAATTGCGAGGCTCCTAAAGGCTATTTTAGAGGCCATATGATCAATTTAGCTTCTAAGCTTAACATGTTAGTACTTCCTTGTACATCCATCTAAATCCAGAGAATGTTGTTAATTGGTACATTGGTACAAGAACACAAACTCAACCCTTATAAGAACCCCTATGGATACAGATTGAACAGGCTCTTAGAAAGCTAAATTTATGCTTTATCACTCTGGCTGAAAAAATGTTAAGATGGGTTATCAGGGTCGTATCAAGCCTATCTGATGTGGGAGTGCATTAAAAAATATCACGGGGGCAGAGGATGCGAGATCAGCAGGGCAGTGTATAGGAGTCTGTAGTAATGATGTAGGAGTTGAGAGGAGACCTGGCTGTGTGTTGCACTTGTGCTACAAACTGACAAAACATCTACAGCTAGATGCTGCTAACCCTGGGGATTTTATTTCTTTATTTCAGGTACTTACATAGCACCATAAATTTACGCAGCACTTTACATATATATTGTACATTCACATCAGTCCCTAACCCTCAAGGGGCATACAATCTAAGGTCCCTAACTCACATTCATATACAAGGGCCAATTTAGACAGGATCCAATTAACCTACCAGCATGTCTTTGGAGTGTGAGAGGAAACCGGAGTACCCGGAGGAAACCCACGCAGGCACAGGGAGAACATGCAAACTCCAGACAGGAGGTGCCGTGGCTGGGATTCGAACCAATGACCCTAGTACTGCCAGGTGGAAGTGCTAACCATTTAGCCACTGTGCTGCCCTATGATGAATTATGGACGTGTTTGATACAGCTTGAGAGCCACATATATATTCTGTTTCATATATGGTGTGCATCGGTGCTTGGTATTAGAAGGAGTATGCTCTTTGGACTTGTATCATACTTTGGTGGTTTTTATGGTGTGATTATTAATTTAATTTGGTAATGGTATTTACTCATTATACAATAGAAGTGTGCACAGATATTGACATTTGTTGTTTGATGTTTATTTTTGCACTGAGAGTGATTCACTGTCACAGTTGACACATTAACTCACTTTTTCACTGTCAGTGGTCACGTGTGTTTTTTACACAGTTTATTAATTTTTTACACAGTGTATTGCTTATATATTGGTTTATCAAGGATAACGCACTATGTAAATTTTCTTTTTTTGAGGTTTACTTTGGTACTTTACCAGGATTTATTTGGAATTACCACTTTATGACTTTATAATTTTTGAAGGACACAAGTATATGATTTTTATATATTGATTTGAATTTGGCAATTATTGTTTATTATGAACACTTTTTGATATTTATTTATTTATTTATTTTGATTCTTTATATTTTTCATGATTTGGGAAATTGTATATGTTATAGGTAGCATACGCTAAGTAAGTCACATATTGATACACTTTCAGGGGTGAAGGTGTAATTTTATGCTATAGGGTTTAATTCTAGATTTAGATTCTATTTAGGTTGATACCGTAATTTCTATACACAGGGCAGTGTACGGGGGGGGGCAGGGCAAAGGGAGAAGACAGGGCAGTAGAGCAGAAGAAAGGGGGTCAGCAGGGCAGAGAAAAGGGGATCAGCAGGGCAGAGGACAGTGGTCAGAAGGGCAGTGTACAGGGCTCAGCAGGATGCAGGACTGGGGTTAGCAGGGCAGGGTACAGAGGGTCAGCAGGGTAAATGACAGGGGTCAGCAGGGCAGATGACAGTGGTCAGCAGAGAAGAAGACAGGGTCAGAACTGCAACATAGCAGCCAGCTATACACTGCAGATTAGGGCTGCTATGTGCTGTGTGGGGAGGAGGAGATCTATTGACTGCCGTGTGTGTGGTGAGGGCAGTGCCAGGACAAGGTCATCTAGCTCCCAGGGAAAAGATGACAAATTAAGCCCCCCCATGTGTGAGCATCCTGTCTCAGCTTAAATCCCTCCCCCTAAAAAAACCCACTAATCAGCACACTGTCCCCAAGCATAGATTCTGTCTGAAGCCAAAATTCCCCCCAAACAACAATGCAAAATATTCCCTCCTCCCAGTATAAATCCCCCTCCCAGCTCAAATTTCCCCCCCCCCCCAGTCTCACCTCCAAAGCCCTCAATTGCCCCTCCTAGAACAAATCTCCCTCACCCAATAAAACACCCCTCCATGCACACATTCCCTCTCAAATTTCCCATTCTAGCAAAAATCTCCCCAAAATTCTCCTTCTTAGCCTAAATCTCCATCCCCCTCCTAGCACAAATCCCCCTAACACCCCCTCCTAGCTCAAATTCTCCCCCAGTCCCCCCCTTAGCCAAAATTCCCTTACCCCCTCCTAGCACAAATTTATCATCTGCCATTTCAAATATTAGGCAGATTATATGACCATTCCAAGCCATTTTGCAAAGACAAATATAGCTAACTTCTACAGTCACTAAATGTTCCAGTAATATATCAAAGCCATGTGAACTCGATATAGGAATAGTTCACGACTGCTGAAATTTTAGAAGTTAATAAAATTTAAAAAGGGGAAATTCCCCAGGTCCAGATAACTTTTCTAACTGCTCATTTAAAAATGTTACTAGCTCCTTACTTGTGCTCTTTCTTTAATGCTAGGATAATGATTGGGAATAGCTAGTAATTTGGCTTTTATCAATGTAATTCTCAAACCAGGTAAATACTTATTGGATGTAGCCAATTTTAGACATACAGTATGTTCCTTAAGGAACTGCAACAGCAAGGTCATGAATAAAGCTTTGGTGGTACTCAATCTGGATTGAGATTGAGCTCTGCAGTCACTTTAGCAGTAGTTGTCAGCAGTTGTTTTCTTACTCCGGGTCACAATCCTGCGCATTTTCCTTTTGTCTTTTTCAATCAGTTGACCATGTCGACTGTGCTTATGCTTATCAGATGATGTTTTCCCGGAAACTGTATATGCCGTCATAACCTTTGATACTGTACCTCGTGACACAGCAAATAAATTGGCAACTTCAGTCACAGAGGCACCAGCTAAGCGGGCACCAACATTGAAGCTCATTAAGCTCTGACAAGACTCCATATTACTAGCAAAGCACACAGTGAATGGCAAAAATTAAGTTTCCTACCTGTTAGCTAGGTTTCACTTCACGCAGCGGAAGCATAAAAATATTACTTTATTTTCAGATTTCTATTCCACTTGACCCTAAACCGTGCCCTTCAGGCATCCTAGACGACTTCCAATTGACGGCTTGTACTTTTATCAAGCCTGGAAAGTTATATTGCGGCATTGGAAATCCTTTGATCCCCCTTCCCTTAAGGAATGGGTACAGCATATGGGTGAAACTCTTAGACTGGAAAAGTACATCTACCAGCATAGGGGATGCTCCCGTAAACACGAAAATCTTTGGGGCCCATGGTTAGATACCCCAAGTCTGAGCCCGCTTGATGTCCTCATGGACAGGCTGGTAATAGGTTAATATGTACCCCTTTGGTTGCTGGTCTTTGGTGAGCATTCGGATAAATTGGGATGGTGCTATAGCTGCAAACTGCTGGTTTCCTATTTTCTTGGTCGTAGTTGGTTATTCCCAGTTTGTATCACTGACTGAATCTAGCATTGTACATACTCTTTTTTTCAATAAAACGTCTCTTGATTTAAAGAAATGAATGTTACATCACTTCCACTTCCAACTTGAAACATGCCATCACTTTCACACCTGCAAATCATGTAGTGTTTCCATTTTTTGTCTAACTCTTGTACATCTCTTTGAGAACTCAGTTGAGGTCTCCTTTATCTGGCAAGTTTGACACTACTGTTCTATATATGTATAACTGTCTGTTTTCATTGATCCTTCATGTTAGCATGCTCAGATCTAAAAAATGCACAATTTACACATTTAATCAGATAAATAATTAGAAAAGAAATTTGTCAGAAATTTCTGTTAAATTCAAAGTGGAGTTTCCAGTTTGACAATTAATGTGGGAAATTGCTTGGTAAAGCTTTGTGTAAAGTGATATATTTAACTTTGGTGTGTCACAGATTTTATGTGTGAAGAACACAATGGAGCCCTGACTTCACAAGTTGCTGTAATGATTCATTCTCTCTTTTGCTCAGGCGCTTTAGTTTATAAAAAGCTAAACACTGATCTTCTTAATAAAATCTGAATATTTACCCCAGGCACCCTGGTAACACCTCGGTAACTAATTGATTTTATGGTAATGGGCCAAGATGGATGAAACTGGCTTCAAATGGGTAATAGACTTTAGTTCTTGGCATGTGAATACTCTGGCAACAATCCACAGTACATGGGAACAGCAAGTTCAACTTTGATATTACTGCCTGTCCTGTTTAGCTCTATTACATTTATGATTCAAAATATTATTCTATGATTTTTTATTTTTCTGATATTCTCTCTGTGTATGTATATAATTATTTGCATCTTTTAAAACTGTTTGTCTTTTAAAGTATATATTAAACTAAATGTAATAGTTGAAGACTGCCCCCAATGAGAATAATAGCCATTTCTTTAAACTTTTTAGGGAGGTATATACCTCTAGAGCTCGTTTTTCCCCCTCTGAACTGCAAGACATTCTGAATACTATCCCAATCCTTATGCTAGAAGACTCTGCTAGGATCGGTTGGAGTTGGATATTTCTTTGGAAGAGATTCAGGAGGCCATCGGAGGATTGCAGGGTGGGAAAACTCCTGGCGCAGATGATCTACTTACTGAATTCTATTCCCAATATGTTGATCTATTAGCCACTAGACTAACTGCCCTCTTTTTCAACTTTTCATCCTTGGAGTCCCTTCCTAAATCTATGGAGCAAGCAATTATTGTTTTGGTGCCCAAGCCAGGCAAGGGCCCACAGGACTGTGCCTCATATAGGCCTATCTCCCTATTAAATGTGGATGCCAAAATTCTTGCCAAAATCCTGACTTCTCGATTGTTCAAAGTTATTACTGATCTCATACAAGTGGCCCAACTGGTTTCATGCCAAGCAAAGACACTGACATCAACATCAGACGCCTCTTCCTGAACTTAAACATGATAACAGTGTCTCTCGTGTGGTGGCCTCCCTAGATGCCAAAAAGGCTTTCGATTCCGTAGAATGGGAGTATCCTACGTTGTTTTGGATTTGGTCCTAATTTCCTATGTTGGGTCCAGATACTCTACAGGGCGCCTACGGCGTGGGTCTGCACTAATGATTGGATATCATATCCGTTGTCCCCTTCTCCTGGTCTGTTTGTCCTCGCCCTGGAGCCCCTGGCAGTTTTAGTCAGGGAGTCTTTGGCAGTTCGGGGATTGCAGATTGGGGAACTGGAAGAAAAGTTGTCCCTCTATGTGGATGATGCTTTACTATGTCTGAATTATGCGTGTCCATCGCTTCTGGTGGCCTTTGACACCTTTGGCACCTTCTTTGGCATTCGCATTAACTGGTCCAAATCTGTCCTTTTTCCCCTTGATGATCAGGCACTGATGTTAGTTAACTCCTCCCCGTTGCATTGGGTGACTGAGTTTTGATACCTAGGGCAGGGGTGGGCAAACTGCGGCTCTCCAGCTGATGCAGGACTACAAGTTCCATCATGCCTCTGCAAGTCATAGCTGTAACTGTCAGTTTTTGCAATGCCTCATGGGAAATGTAGTTCCACAACAGCTGGAGAGCCGCAGATTGCCCACCCCTGACCTAGGGGTTCCAGTGACCAGAAATGTGTCACAATAGTTTGCACGGAACTTTTTCCACCTACTTTCATTCCTTAAGGAAAGGTGCTCATCATGGTCTGGGTTTCCCCTTAATCTCTTAGGGTTGATAAATATTCTCAAAATGATGATTTTGCCTAAATTCAACTACCTGTTTCACAATTGCCCTGTTTGGATCCAAACTTCCTTCTTTTGCATTGTGTGAGTTCCTTAATTTGGAATGGTTCCCTCCCTTGCCTGGCCAAATCTACCATACATCTTCCTGCTCAGTTGGGTGGACTGGCCCTACCCAACCTCCAAATGTATTACTGGGCAGCAGTCTTAGTAACAGCGTACTGGTGGTTCGAGGGATCACATTCCGGCGGCATGCGTGGAGGATTCTTGTCTGGGCTCCTTGTTGGACCTACATAACTTGGTTTACAGGGGAGCTAGGGCATATGACACTGTGCCGGGTCCAACCAGGGCGACTTTGAGGGTACAGACGGCTGCTAGACATTGATTTTTGCGGGATCTGCGCTGGTCCCCTGCTCAGCGTCTTTGGGATATCCCGAAGCTAATGCACTTTCGGTCTGTTTTTGACCCCCAGATCACTAACAGGTTGCTAAACTCTCAGCTCTCTCAGTCGTTTTGTTTGGTTGGATGTTTTTCCATTACGTTCAATTGTACCATGCTGTTAGAACTCAGTTCCCTGCACAGCCTCTCCTTCAGATAGATCCTGTGGCGGAACTCATGTCTCAAGGTACTCTTGATAGGACCTTAATAGGACCTTACTAATCACTAACTCTCCCAAGCTTGAACGTTTGTGGGACCTTTGGAAAGGGGACATTCCTTCCCTGGATAGGGAACCGATGACATCACATGTGCGCCCTGCCCCTTGCAGCTCACTGTCTCTCCCAGCTCCTGCTCGCTGCCTGTCCACAGGTTTTGGTATGACATCAAGCACGCGCCCCACCCCCTTCATCGAGGATCCTGGCACAGCTCTCACCCCCTACAGCTTGCTACATTTGCTTGCCTCTGCTCCTGCCTGTCCTCAAGGTAAGGTGTGTTTTTTCTTACAGGGGCATGCTGATGAGCAAATTAAATGTTAAAGGGTCATACTGATGGGCATATTTAATGTTGAGGGGTTCAACATAAAATATGCCCTTCAGAGTGCCCTTTAACATAAAATGTGCCCATCAGAGTGCCCCTTAACATAAAATGTGCTCAAACAGGAGACATTTCATCCCCCATAGGTAGACATGGCACTTGGTACCATTTGAAGAACCCACAATGTGTGAAGTTTTTTGCTCTTGAAACAGTTCATTTAGATCCCAGGTGATGATTGGGACTGCCATATTCTTCAACAAGAAGCGAGATGGATGCATAATTTTGTGGCAACACAAACTCCGGGTTTGAATGACTCATTAAACTTTTTTTTGCCCTGAATCTTGAGAAAACTTTATTTATTATTTTTCTATTCATTTTTGTTATTTTTTTCTCTTTTGCAGCCATCATATAGCCCTGGTGTCATGATTAGTATTTTTGTATATATTTTGAGTTGATTTAATTGGTATTTGTGTATTACTTCGTGTGTACTGTATAAGTTGTGTATTTGATTATTTTTTGCTTTGATATATTTACTAAGTTGGAGATATCTATATTTAGTAAGTTGGAGATATCTTTGATCATTGTGACTTATATTTATGAGATTATCCAAACAGTATAATGTAAAACCAGTTGGTGATTGAAATTGACTCTGAAAGTCCTTTGAATCCCAGGCTTCTGTTCCTTCAATTGCGTTTTTTTAAATATCTATTGATAGTGGATATTGACAATTTGTTTGTTTTGGGAGCTTTTTCCTTGTTCTGTTTTTCTCCCTTTGGTGGTAATTGTTGTGATGTCGGATGTCACAACGTCATCAGCGTATGTCGATAACATCGCTGCACATGCACAGTAGGGTGGAAATGCCGCCAATTGGCGGCTAGGTCCGCTATTTAAGGTCTAAGGAATTGGACCTGTGTTCATGGCCACATTGGAGAGGACTGATGGGACTAATAGACGAAGGAGTGTTTCTCCCCTCTTGTGATCGGAGGTTCTTGGACATATTTGCAATTTTCTGTCTGGAGTTCTCTGGATGTCACAAACAAGTGTTTTTGGACTACATAATTACTGTCCGTTGTGGTGTGTATTTAAATGGACTTAGTTTGCCACAAGTAAGCTTAAGTTAAATGGGAGTCTCTGCCATAATGAATTGACTTTCTATTACAAAGCTGATATTTTTCCTTTTCTTAGGGGACACAGTATACTTTCTGTTCCCCTTTCTGTCATTGTTGTCCCTTTTTGTAGGGCTTGGATGCATAACTACTTTGGGGAGTAGGGTTGTAGTTTGGAATGCCCTGGGACATTTGAAACACCGTGACTTTTTGATGATCTTTCAGCTTCCTATCAGGGATCGATGGCCTCATTCGGCTGGCAGATATTGACATCTTTGGTTGAGGGATCTCCTTCATATATGTTTGGTTCAGATACTTGTGTCTTTTCATTGGCCTCATGCAGTTACTGATATCACCAATCGGTAAATGTTAACAGAGTTTATGTCACGGTTTTTATGATTGTAAAATGTTATATATTTTTGTCTTGTGCTTTTGGTCTTTTTTTGTATGATTTCAGAAATATATAGTTTGTCTCCCTGAAGAAGCGGGCTGCGTCCTGTGAAATGCGTTGGAGCAATTAACAAAGTATCAGCTTGGAAATGGCTATGCCAATGTAATATGCCACAAGACCATTTGTTGCAATATTGTTTGTCCAATTTTTGCTATAAGCTTGTTATGCCTTTTAAGATGAACATGTTCACATGTTATGTTCCACCACTTTTATGGTGGTTCAGTTTTATTAATAAAGTGTCAATTGTTATATAATTGGATTTTTGTTTTTTTTCACTTGTATTGTATGGTACCTTTAAAACCCCACTAGCTTTTTGGTTAGGGTATCAATTTTCAGAGTACTATTAAGGGGTGTGGTACCAGTAAATCCTTTTAGCAAGGATTCAGAGATTGCTTTCTAGGTCTCCCCCATTAACTTTCATTAATTCATAAATTGTGCACATCAGAGTACCCCTTAACAAAAAATAAGGGGCATGCTGATGGGCACATTTTATGGTAAGGGGCACTCTGATGGGCTGTTTATGTACATGGGCCTGATGGGAAGTGGTTAAAGGAAACAAAAGGTATGCTGTAACTGGTTATAAAGTGTGAGCTGGAGTTTGGCTTCTATTTGTTAGTGTATGTAAGTCTTTTAGTACATCTAACACTCCCCTCCCCCCAAGACTGAGAATGCTGCTGTCAAAAGGTGCCCCCTGTGCTCATTCAACTAAAATGGAGGCACTCTAATACTGAAGGTGTGTTACTGGTCAGATCACCAGGTGAAAACAGAGGGGAAAAGCCTAAAAAGAAACCAAATGCATCCAACACATCTAATGATTGGTAAGCTGCAATATATTACATTTTTAATTTTGGGTTTAATACCGCTTTAATTTACCCCAGAACTTCTGTTCCCTGCACTATGGACACTATAGTTTTTCTTTGGTGTCCATATTAGAAGGAAGGAGCTAAAGGACTAAGGGGGTGAGACAATTAATTTTACCACTATTTGAAACATTTTTATTTGTAACTATTTATTTAGAGCCCCTGCGTGAAAATGACAAACAATCAACAAAAGAATAATTGTTCAAACTTCAAAGAAACTCATGTCTTTTTTATAATTTAACAAAAGTACACATCTTACAACAAAGTACTTTTAAAGCTACAAAAAACAGTTTTCACAGCAGATGTCAAGAAAACTATTCTTTAGTAACAAAAAAATAACGTGAAAAGTCTAATCGTGATTACATTCTGTCACACTGAGTCATTCTTTTTTAAATTGCACAGTCATAGTATCTGGCTGAAGGCACCCTGTAAAGAAACAGTCTGGCACTGTGGAGATATTTGCCTCTTTCAAGCGAGATGATATTTAAACATCTAGATGCAGTTAAAATGTGCTTAATTTGTTTTTCATCAAAGTACAATAATAGCTGGAATGATTTATTAGCTTTTGATACAAAGACAATATTAAAAGAAAGATGAAAACAGGAAAATTGGTCCTTTGGAAGTTGTGTTGCCATAGTTTGAATAATATTTAAAATCTCATTCTTGTGTTGTGCTAGTACAGCACAGTACCATACGATCTGTTCCACATTTACAGGTTGTCTACAATGCCTTCAGCAAGGCAGTGTTGATTTTGGAAATATAGGGGTTGATTCGCTAATAGGTTTCCTTTGCAAGGAAAGTTGCACTCTGCAAGGGGATTTTGCATTGTGAATGAGCTCAGTGAATGAGGTACAAATCTGTTGATGTCCATCATCCAATCGCATGCAAGAAAATTGGCATGTTTTTTTTATTTCCTTGAACATAATTGGGTGTTCTTTGTAGAGTGAAATGTCATAATGTTCACTAAGCTCTGGGGAAAATTGCCAAGGTTTTTTTTAAAAATAGACCCCCTATGCGATCTCCTTCTTAGCCCCTCTGTCAGCTTCATCTCTAAGGTAGGTCAAATCTCATTCAACTTTCTTCAAGGGCCCTTATAAAAACAAAATGCATTTGTATATTGCTATACTGCCCACTGCGATACTGCCACACTCCTCTTCTGTGTATTGCCATACTGCCCACTGTCATACCCTCTGCACACCTCCTGTGCACATACTGCCCACTTCCAAATCCTCCATACTCCTCCTCTGGACATACTACCCATTTTCATACCCTCTACACGCCTCGTATGCAAATACTGCACGATGTCATACGCTCAGCACACTTCCTATGTACAGTACATACTGTCCACTGTCATACCCTCTACACACCTCCTATGCACATACTGGCCACTTCCATATCCTCCATACTCCACCTCTGGACATACTACCCATTTTCATACCCTCTACACACCTCGTATGCAAATACTGCATGATATCATACGCTCAGCACACTTCCTATGTACATACTGCCCACTGTCATACCCTCTGCACACCTCCTGTACACATACTGCCCACTTCCATATCCTCCATACTCCTCCTCTGGACATACTACCCATTTTCATACCCTCTACACACCTCGTATGCAAATACTGCACAATGTCATTTGCTCAGCACACTTCCTATGTACATACTGCCCACTGTCATACCCTCTACACACCTCCTATGCAAATACTGCACGATGTCATATGCTCAGCACACTTCCTATGTACATACTGCCCACTGTCATACCCTCCATATGCTTCCTTTGCACATTTTGCCCACTGTCAAATCCTCTACGCACCTCCTGTGCACACACTGCCTGCTGTCATACCCTCTGTACTCTTCCACTGTACATAGTACCCACTGTCATACCCTATGCGCTCCTCTTAAGCACATACTGCTCACTGCCATACCCTCCACACTCTTCATCTGCATATTGCCATATTGTCTACTGTCATACCCTCTACACACCTCCTATGCAAATACTGCCAACTGTCATACCCTCTATACACCTCCTATGCACATAATGTCTGCTGTCATACGCTCTACAAACCTCTTATGCACATACTGCCCAGTTATACCCTCTTTACACCTACTATGCACATATTGCCCACTGTCATACCCTCCATACACCTATGCACATACTGCCCACTGTCATACACTCCATACACCTATGCACATACTGCCTACTGTCATACCCTCTATACAGCTCCTATGCACATACTGCCCGCTGTCTACCCTCCATACACCTATGCACATACTGCCCACTGTCATACCCTCCATACACCTATGCACATACTGCCTACTGTCATACCCTCTATACACCTCCTATGCACATACTGCCCGCTGTCTACCCTCTATACACCTCCTAAGCACATACTGCCCACTGTCATACCCTCTATACACCTCCTATGCAGATACTGCCCACTGTAATACTCTCAACACATCTCCTCTGCACATACTGCCCACTGTCATACCCTCTATATACCTCCTATGCAGATACTGCCCACTGTCATGCCATCTATACACCTCCTATGCAGATACTGCCCACTGTCATGCCATCTATACACCTCCTATGCAGATACTGCCCACTGGCATACCATTTATACACCTCCTATGCACATACTGCCTGCAGTCATACCCTCTACATACTTCCTGTGTACATACTGCTCGCAGTCATACCTTCTATACACCTCCTATGTACATACTGCCCGCAGTCATACCCTCTATACACCTCCTATGTACATACTGCCCGCAGTCATACCCTCTATACACCTCCTATGTACATACTGCCCGCAGTCATACCCTCTACACACTTCCTATGTACATACTGCCCGCAGTCATACCCTCTATACACCTCATATGTACATACTGCCCGCACTCATACCCTCCATACACCTCCTATGTACATACTGCCCGCAGTCATATCCTCTATACACCTCCTTTGTACATACTGCCCGCACTCATACCCTCCATACACCTCCTATGTACATAGTGCCCGCACTCATACCCTCTATACACCTCCTTTGTACATACTGCCCGCACTCATACCCTCCATACACCTCCTATGTACATACTGCCCGCACTCATACCCTCCATACACCTCCTATGTACATACTGCCCGCACTCATACCCTCCATACACCTCCTATGTACATACTGCCCGACCTCATACCCTCCATACACCTCCTATGTACATACTGCCCGCACTCATACCCTCCATACACCTCCTATGTACATACTGCCCGCACTCATACCCTCTATACACCTCCTATGTACATACTGCCCGCAGTCATACCCTCCATACACCTCCTATGTACATACTGCCCGCACTCATACCCTCTATACACCTCATATGTACATACTGCCCGCACTCATACCCTCTATACACCTCCTATGTACATACTGCCCGCACTCATACGCTCCATACACCTCCTATGTACATACTGCCCGCACTCATACCCTCTATACACCTCCTATGTACATACTGCCCGCAGTCATACCCTCTATACACCTCCTATGTACATACTGCCCGCACTCATACCCTCTATACACCTCCTATGTACATACTGCCCGCACTCATACCCTCTATACACCTCCTATGTACATACTGCCCGCACTCATACCCTCTATACACCTCATATGTACATACTGCCCGCACTCATACCCTCTATACACCTCCTATGTACATACTGCCCGCAGTCATACGCTCCATACACCTCCTATGTACATACTGCCCGCACTCATACCCTCTATACACCTCCTATGTACATACTGCCCGCAGTCATACCCTCCATACACCTCCTATGTACATACTGCCCGCACTCATACCCTCCATACACCTCCTATGTACATACTGCCCGCAGTCATACCCTCTATACAGAACCTACTGAGTTCTGTGGTTCAACATGTCAGCCAAGCACCGTGCATTTTCAGGAGAACAGGAACGGCAGTCCAGCTCAGGACTTTTTTGGGGAGTCAGAAACTGTTACAAAATCATGTAAGTTTCCAAACCTGTGTGCTAGTCCTGCGACCTGTATACTGTGGCTATTTTTCAGGCCATAAAAAGCTTCTTTATTGCAGAAGCAGTTCTGCTGTCACATCTGTTCAGGGCAGCTTTTCCAGTCTAGACAGGAGGTGATCATGGCACAGCAGGCAGGGGGCGGGCCTGCAGCGAACCCTATGGCCAGCAGGGGGCAGCGGAGAGACGGAAGAGCCGTGTGTTTTGGGAGAAGGAAGTGAAGAGAAAAATAAGAGACAGGAAGAGACGCACACAGGGAGTGCACAGAGCCGGACCTCCAATATTTTACTTCCAGAAAGTTCTACAGGCACTGCACGGACTTCTCTGCTGCCACACATAGACATGACCCACTGAAGAAGTGACTGTGCCCGAGCCAGCACCATGTCTCTGCTCCTTACACTGCTCCTGTACGGTAAGAGACTCGTGTCCATAACCCTCCCCCACCCGGGGCAGCCCTGTGCGCTGTGTTCTTCATGGACTTCCTATGGTGTCTCAGGGTCCCCGAGTGAGAGAGCCATTGTAGACCTTATGTGTGTGCATATTGTCACCTACTTCTAGGAAGTCACGTGATCTGCCATTGCCATCATGGGCCTGATCTATGCCAAGTGTTTCAAAGGGGGGGCCATAGCAACCAGTCCTCTGCCAGGTGCTTTTGTTATGGTGCAGGGCTGACACATGAGTGGTGGGATGTCGTTGCTATGGGCAACAGGGAGCCTCCCTTTAGTATACATTTCCCCCTTGTGGCTCAGTGTTGTATACATGATGAGGCTGGAGTCAGCTGACATTTGTATTTGTTTTATTTATTTCAGGTACTTATATAGCGCCGTCAATTTTCGCAGCGGTTTACATATATATTATACATTCACATCAGTCCCTAACCCTCAAGGGGTGTACAATCTAAGATCCCTAATTTACATTCATACATACACATACTAGGGCCAATTCAGACAGGATCCAATTAACCTATCAGCATATCTTTGGAGTGTGGGAGGAAACTGGAGTACCCGGAGGAAACCCATGCAGGCACAGGGAGAACATGCAAACTCCAGGCAGGAGGTGCGATGGCTGGGATTTGAACCAACGACCCTAGTACTGCCAGGCGGGAGTGCTAACTATTTAGCCACTGTGCTGCCCACATATAGCACCATCAATTTACACAGCACTTTACATATATATTGTACATTCACATCAGTCCCTAACCCTCAAGGGGTGTACAATCTAAGGTCCCTAACTTACATTCATACATACACATACTAGGGTCAATTTAGACAGAAGCCAATGAACCTACCAGAATGTTTTTGATGTGTGGGAAGAAATCGGAGTACCCGGAGGAAACCCAAGCAGGCACAGGGAGAACATGTTTTCAGCTGGGTTTGAAGTTATCCACTTATGTTCTGGAAGGTTTTACTCCCTTCATGATCAGGCCATTTTTTTTGCTAGTTGGCACTGTGCTACTTTAATGACAATTATGTGGTCATGCAACACTTTACACATTCAATTTGTCATTTTTCACATGAATAGAGTTTTCTTTTGGTGTATTTGATCACCATTGTTTTTTTTTATATAAATACGGAAAATTACTGTAAATTTTGAAGAAAAAAAGTTTTACTTTCTGCTATAAAACATATTCAATAAAAAATAAATATTTTAATTAATTTAGGCTAAATGTATTCTGCTACATGTCTTTGGTAAAAAAAAAATCCCAGTATATTGATTGGTTTGCGTACGAGTTATAGCATCCTCAGATGATGGTGTGTATATATACTGGAATATTATTATTTTTTTTTAATACTAGTAAAGGTGAC
Source organism: Staurois parvus (assembly GCF_062004578.1). Lineage (NCBI taxonomy): Eukaryota > Metazoa > Chordata > Amphibia > Anura > Ranidae > Staurois > Staurois parvus. Next base: position 1,471,380 of record NW_028317995.1, read on the forward strand.
TATTGGTGACTTATACCAGGAATGTGATAGTGTAGCAAGCAAGCTGACACTTGCAGACGTTGGGGGGGTAACTAAGTGACATCACCAGTGACATCACCAGTGACACTAATACAGTGGTCATTGCTAAAAATATACAATGTAACACTATTAATGACACTAGCTGGGAGAGGGGTTAACATCTAGAGTGATCAAGGGGTTAAATGTGTGCCTAGCAAGTTTTAATGTGTTAACTGTTTGGTGCTTTTAGGCTAGGTTCACACTAGCCTGCACTTTACATTCTTGTTGCGGGGGCAGGAATCGCATCAGTACCCACAGCCAAATTGCTCTGCTCTTATGAGACGCAAGGGGCAGCCATTCAGGATGGACTGCCAATCAGCCCACAGCGCGTTGTGGGTAAGGGAACCGCAGGGTCAAAAAGATCATGCAATTTTTATTTATTTTTTTCTGCGGATGCGTTTTTAAAAAGGTGCATGCACTGTTTTCTTACATAAAATGTGGGCACAGCATCCTGTTCAAATGAATGGGCTGCCATGTCCGAGCAAACCCAGGATGCAAGGCATGTGCTAGTGTGAATAAGGCCTCCCTAAGGGATGTTTCAGTTTTCTCTGCAGGGAGACAAAAACTGGCACATCTCCTCTGTTAGACAATACAGAGCTCTCTCCTGTCACTTGCTCTGGCGATCGGTGGGTCCTGGACCCAGAGATCGACATGTGCTGGAGCCAGTAACAGCACAGCCAGGTCGGCAGGAGCTTGCCCTTTTCCCACAAAATTTTATATATATATATATATATATATATATTTCTGTGCAGTCGGCCCACACTGTAGTAGTAGAACTAAAGTGCGCAGTTGGCAAACGGTTATGAAGCACCTTTTGCTGTTTCGCAACAGAAGATTTTGTAATTACACTTGAATCCTCAGTTTCAGGATCTCCTTTTGCTCTGGTTAATCAGTTACACACTTAAAGTGACACTAAATAATATCCTTATTTTCCAAAATGATTCTATATACACCCAAAGCTTCATGGATCTGTGATCAGTTTTTCATGAAATTGTTACTCACGGGGGTTGATTTGCTAAACTGGAAAGTGCGATATCTGGTGCAGCTTTGCACAGAAACCAATCAGCTTCCAGGTTTTATTGTCAAAGCTTAATTAAACAAGCTGCACCAGATTTAGCAGTTTTTCCTGCCACTTTTAACATTCTCCTTGGCCTCCCAAACCTCTACGTTTCCCCCTGACTTCCAAGTGTTTGAAATAATGCAGTGCACGCTATTTGCATTAATGTACACTGCTCTATGCACACTACAAATCCCATAGTCCCTAGTCCATGCTGACAGCGAGCAAGAGAGGGTGGTTACATCCCTACATACAGTGGGACCATAGAGAACAAACGTAGCCACATTCTAACAGGAGGTCGGATCACAGCAACAGAAAAAGTTAATTTGGAGAAGGCTGAGAGCAATAAAAGGTACTCTCTTAAGTTAACAGTTTTTGATTGAATACATTTTTCAATGTTTGTTTAGTGGTTTCTGTTTAAAAAAAACAAACAAACAGAAAAACAAAACTTAGTGTCACTTTTTTTTAACTGCTTGAGTGCCAAGTCCTTTTATTTCTTAATCCCCCTTGATGCCTTGGCAATGTCTCAGTTCTTCATTTCATACTATTTAGGTCTCATGCTCACAGGACATTTTCTAAACTCTCCTAGAAGCCTTCCTTCTGGCAGCAAAATAAAAAGCTTGATGCTTGTAAAAGTGTGTTTGGGCATTCATTCAGTTCATTGGCCAGAATAAATAATTCATTTCAATGGCCAAAATAAATGAACACTCAAGCTCTAAATGTGGCTAGCATTAGCGCATGTTTAAACATGTTTATCCGTCAAGCATTTTTTCTGCTCAAACTCTGCTGCTCTTGGATGCACTGACAGTGGTGGTTTTTTCCTGCCTCCAAAAGCCTATGTTTGCATGAACACATAGGTAACATGCAGGGGAGTTTAGAAGCAGGAAAAAAAAAAGACCCAGACACCCCTAGAGCAGCTGTAAATCGTCCAGTGTGCATGAGGCCTTAGGCTGGCCATACATTATACAATTTTCTTTAGATATACCAAAAACCATATAATACGAGGTCAAACCTAAACAACACTTTCAGTTGTAGCCAGTTAGGCAGGCCCTTGCACTACATAGTTTAAGAAAAATCTAAAGGAAATTGGGCAGAAAATTGTATAGTGTATGGCCAGCCTAAGTGTTTGTAGTCTACCCTTGCTCACAAGTGAGGTTGGGGTGGTGAGGGTGCAGTTTTAGCAACCTCTAAATGTCTTCCTGAACATTAGCATACAGTTGCTCACAGCTGCGCACATGCTGCAGCAAGACCTAAAGCAGAACTAAACCCTCCTATCCTTTTCTGCCAAGGAAGCTGCCATCTTAGCCTCTGTTTGATCTGCAACTGCCATGGTGCTGCACATGTGATCAGTTATGATACCAGCTATTTGATAGTTTGACGGTTTGGTTTAGAAGACAAGCAAATGTGACAGCTTTCCCAGCGTGCCTGGAATGTAACTGTTTTTTTTAAATCGTTAAATGGATGGGTTAGTTCCTCTTTAAACAACATGTCACTTTCAGTGGGCAGTGCCAGCCACAACTAATACAATTCTTTGGGGCTGCACTGGAATGGCAACTGTGCTCAATGCATGTGATTACAGTGCGGTAGTATGGCAATTGTCTGGTTAAATTGGGCAATGAGGAGGCAACATAGTGCCTCCTTATCTGTCAAACAGCTCTAAAAAGCAATATGAGCATGGTTTGCTTTTTGAGGCGTGGCAGTGCCTGCCACACTTGTGATAGAGCCCTAAGGCTGACCATACACTTCTGGATTTTCATTCAAATGATTGCATAAATATTGTTCCTCCGAACATTTCATTCAGTGAAACCTTCAGTGACTGTACAAAAACTTTGAAAAACTTTGTTCGATTGTCATGACAGTGGTGCAAATTTCAACATTAGATTTTGGAATAGACAGTGAATGGGAGTCTGAAGGGGAGTCGCACTTCTCAGACAGGTGGCAGTTCCAGCCCGATTCTTGATGCCATTTTCAACAGCATTTGGACAAATAGCCAGTCTCAAGGGACTCTTCAAATTGGTGCTGGTGCAAATGGCTGCTCTCCCAGTGCCATTTTAAATTGACACCTGGAACTGATATGGGTTAAATCAAATCTTTAAACCATATCTTTTTCTGGAAGTTGAACTTAATGCATGTATAAAAAAAAACAAATTGTGCATTATTTTCATATTTGTATAGATTTGTAGAACTGTTACTTTGCACAGTGCTGGCCACCTAACATCCCTTTAACTAGTTGCCGACCACAGATAGTTGAATGACGGCTGCACTTCGACCAGCCTGTTCTGGGTGGGTGTCATATGACGTCCTCCCAGAACGTGCTCTCCTGCTTGCTCCCAGCGATCTCTGTGATTGCTGTGTCCTATGGACATAGATGATCACGTGATGTAGTAAATTGCCAATCACAGCGGCCTTTTACCACGTGATCAGCCATGTCCAATGACATGCTGATCACAGGGAAATGCAATTGCTGGTTATTGGCTGCACTTTCCTCACGCTGTAAGAGCGTGAAGAAAGTACTGCTGAGAACCGGCAGTTGTCAGCAGGGATTGGCACTGATCATCAGGGCCCTGATGATTGGTGCCCACCTGTGCCACCCACCTGTGCCCATCAGTGCAGCCCAGCAGTTGCGTCAGTCAGTGCCCAGCAGTGCCGCCTATCAGTACCCATCATCAGTGCCATCTATCTGTGCCGCCTCATTAGTGCTGCCCTTCAGTGCTACCTATCAGTGCAGCCTCATCAACGCACATCAGTGAAGGAAAAAAACCTGTTTGCAAAATTTTATAATAGAAAAAACCTGTTTGCAAAATTTTATAATAGAAACAAACTTTATTTTTTTTCCCAAATTTTTTGCTCTTTTTTTGTTTATAGCGTGACAAGTAAATACCACCAAAAAGCTCTATTTGTGAGAAAAAAATGATAAAAATTTCATATGAGTACAATGTTGCATGACCGCGCAATTGTCATTCAAAGTGCAAAAGCGCTGTAAGCTGAAAATTGGCCTGGAAAGGAAGGGGGTATAAGTGCCCGGTAGGCAAGTAGTTAAAGGCTAAGTTCAGAAAACAATACGCATATTTTTTGCCAAAATAGTACATTTAATTTTTTAGTTTGTTTCATAGCAGGCTGCTAAGCATTGCACCCATGATCAGTGGATCACGGTGCAGTGTCTAGCTCCTACAGACCAATCTTCCACACTCACCTCTGTACAGACTTTCATTTGAAGTTGGAGGAAGTGTCAGTGGACTATAAATGCGGTGATTATTGGACTCACTGGAGTTCGCTTTTAAAGGATAAGCTCATTTTTAGTTACATGTAACACTGGTGACATCTCACCAGGTACAGAATCACTATACACAGCAGAGACATATTACCTGTTTCTAGGTGTTGTATCCTTGTTGAGCCAAAAAAAGAGGAGTTGCTCCCTCGCCGGTGAGGAGATTCTGCAGTTTTTCTATCAGCAAGGTAGTGATGCCTTTACCATCTGACCAGCGAGGGAGTGGCGCTGTGAATGCCGGGCAGGACTTCTCTCTGCTCTTTCTAGCGATGCTGTAGCTAGGGACAAGATCTCATGTGTGTTCTGGCCCTTACATTATGAATGAAAGAACAGAGCGTACAGAATGATCTCCTTTGTGTGCTGCTTCTGCTCCTTATTGGTCTCGTTGGAAGCTGGGTTGAGTACTGGATCAGGATATGCTACTTCATTGAAGTCCTAAAGTGGAACTTTACCCATAACAACTTGATAAAACACAATGTTCTTTAGCAAGGAACATACATTCCACATTAATAACTATACTACCAAAATAAGTGCGTGCTGAAAATTGCCTCCAGCATTGTTCCTGGTTTTCTTCTTGCTGGAGGCTGAACCCAGAGCCCCTGAGTAGCAGTAAATCTTTAGCTTGTCAGCAGTTGAGTATGTGCAGATCAGGGTGAGACTGTGTGTTACTGGATTTTAACCATTTCCATACCGGGCACTTTTACCCCCTTCCTGCCCAGGCCATTTTTCAGGTCTCAGCGCTCTCACACTTTGACAATTGCGCGGTCATGCAACATTGTACCAAACTAAAATTTTATCATTTTCTTCACACAACTAGAGCTTTCTTTTGGTGGTATTTAATCACCGCTGGGGTTTTTATTTTTTGCTAAATTAACAAAAAAAAGACTGAAAATTTTGAAAAAAAAAAAAAGTTTTTCTTTGTTTCTGTTATAAAAGTTTGCAAATAAATAATTGTTCTTCATAAATTTAGGCCGAGATGTATTCTGCTACATGTCTTTGGTGAAAATAACCCAAATTAGGATGTATTTTTTAGTTTGCAGGAAAGTTATAGAGTTTACAAACTATGGTATAGATCTGAATATTGATCAATCCTGAAGTACTGACAGCCAATCTAATTTCTTGAGGTCCAAGAATGTCAGAATAGTACAGATATCCCCAAATGACCCCTTTTTGCAAAATAGACAGTCCGACGTACTTCATAAGAGGCATGGCAGGTTTTTTGAAGTATTTTTTTTGTCAATTTTTTGGAAAATGAAAAAATGAAGAAAATTATTTTCACTATTTTTGTTTTACATACTGTCACCAGTGCAGTACAGCGTCATCATATAACTGGCATGGCGGTGATCAGGGAAACTGACTGGTGACAGTATGAAAAAAAAATAAAATAATGAAATTTTGTTTGAATTTTTTTTTTTTTTAATTTTTTATTACATTTTTTTTCTTTAAGATTTTTTTTTTCCTATTTCACTATGACCAAAGTAGTACAATGTTACCATAGTAACATAACATTGTACTACTTTAGGGAAGTGATCAGTATTTTTTTTTTTTTTTTTTTTTTACACAATTTCCTTATAGCAAAGAATTACTTTGCTATAAGCAAGCATTTACCTGAATGACATCGATTCATTCAGGTTTTTTTTTTTTTTTGTGCTTAGCTGTGATTTGGCCACGGCTAATCACATGACACAGCTGGGCTGTGATTGGCCCAGCTTATGCATGTGATCGCTGTGACCATTCACAGCTAGGCACACTAGTATACAATGGATGGCATGAATGAAGCCATCCATTGTATACAATTGTGCATGTGACCTGCTGTGATTGGTCACAGCAGGTCACATGGTGCCAGCAACGGGGCCGGTACTCAGATCTGTCATCGGCCGTGTCCGAGGTACACAGCCGGTGACAGATCGCGCGGCTCTGCAGGCACGCAAACTGCGCATGCCCAGGAGGACGCCATATGGCGTCCACCCAGAACGCTGAGGAATTTTGCTGGCCACCATCTGGCCGTAGGCTGGGCGGGTAAAGGTTAAACCGTATAGGCACTTATTTTTAATGTTTTACATAGCTATGCCCACAAAAGGGGCCAGCACCACTTTAATGGAAGGCTGTAGAGTTGTCTAATAGACCTTTGTTTGTGACTGGATGAACACTACTACAGTTCTTTTGACAGTTAAAACCGCTCACAAATTTACATTTAAACTTTCAGGCAGTGGGTGGCCATGTTGGCACGCCTGCAGTCCCTGTACGGCAGTGCTACTGTATTTAGACTGCCAGCTTTACTGAGTTCATCATATAATCCTAAACCGCCTCCCCATCCAAGTGGGTGATATGTTTTTAAAATTATCCTTAAATTTACCTCCCTAACCAATGCCTCCCAGAGTTTTTTACTTATCCAAGTTTTGTGGACCCGGGGACAAGCACAGGAACTACTGAAATCTCTCCTGGCTAACACTTCTGTGTACATCACCCTCTGGTGTCACACAGCATAAATCTGGCAGGAGCATGGAGACATGGATGTAAGATTTTTTTATTTTTTTATTTAGAGGGGGATATAGATTATAGGATGAGGATAAGGTTTCCAATATGTAAGGTTTACATTGGGGTGTAGGCTTGCTCTAACAGTTTGTGCAAACCAGAGCTGTCAAAAAGGTAGACTATAGTCCTTTTACAAGAAAAAGTTGATTCTGATGTTTGAAAGTAAATGTTCATTTCCTGGGGGAGCCTTGGAAATTATTTGTTATAAACGTTGTGGGAATCCGGGTTGAAGCGGAAAGTAGATTTTCATTTTGGATAGAGTAATGCAGGCCATAGATGGGGAGAAAAACGGCAGATTTTTGGCCGATTAACGAACTATCGGTCGGTCTAAAAAACTTATCTGACCACCAATTATTACGAAAATCGGCCGATTAATGAGTAACCTATAACGGGAAATGATGTCATTTTGTGGCCTTTGTGATCCTTTTTCGGAAAACGATTGTTCGTTTTTGACCATCAATGAGGATAAAGTCGGGCGTTTTTCGAAAATTTTCCAACATCACCGATAATCTGAAAGTCCAAAATACACGAAAAACGGCCGACAAAATCGTCCACTAACGATAAGATAATCGGCCGGTTTTATTTTCGGACGAAAAATCGGCCGTTTTTCTCCCCATCTATGGCCTGCATAAGGCTCGGTTCCCACTGCATCCGCCTTGTGAGACTCCAAGTCGCATGACGTGAAATCCCAAGATCTGTCTTAATTAGCACTACTGAAGTTGCTTTGACTTTAAAAAAGGTTCTTGTACTACTTCAAGGCAACTTCTGTCTGGCTCATAGGCTTTAATGGAAGTCGCCTCCGTGTCAAATCCTCATCTGTGTTGATGTGATTTGGATCTAACATTACATGAAGATTACCCATGCATTCCCTGAAAGTTGCTATCGAGTTGCATCAAAGTAGTACTCAAGTCGCCAGGAAGTCGCCTGGCAAAGTCGCACTGTAAGTCGTGTGACTTTCAGGTTGCAGTAGTGTAAACCGAGACGAAGGGAGGGTTATAACCCCTGTCAGATTATTGCTATCTGTCTCATTGGGGAGATTTCCCTTTACTTCCTGGCCCATAGCCACTCTAGGGGGAAGAATAAATTCCTCCAATGTGAGGGAATCCGTGGTAGTCACCAGAACTTGTGCCTTCCCTGGATGATTTCTCCTGTACTAATGACCACTCAAATTTCTTTCTTTTGTGGCAGTCACCAGGAAAATAGAGAGGATGAATGTCCCTAATAGGGACACAGACAGCAATAAAAACCTGACAGGTATTCTAATCCCTCTGAAGTTTCGCCTTCAGTTATACATTAACTTGGTGGTGGATTGTCTTCAGTTCAACTTTGGGGCCATTGTTCTCAGGGAATTGTCTGTTGCAAAATAAGTTGGCCGTAGCCTTTGAAGTATATTGGTGACCACACAGACTACTGAGTTGTGTTTAATAAGTTGAATTACCCTCCTTTACATCTCCTACAGTCTTTTGTAAACAAAGAAGTTTCTGTGCCTTAAAATCATACCCACAGTGTTCTCTTCTTTGCTGGGCATACTGGGTAGGTATCTACAACAGAGCCAGAGTGTCTGTGCTTTGCCTTTAGAACAGCTGTCCTGGCTTTCATATGAGAAGCATCTACAAGACCAGTGAAAAGAATGTTAGTATTCACAGTTGATCACTTGAAAAATGACTTTTTTTGTTTTGATCTGGCTTGTACGGTGCAGGTTTTCTGGTGGACAGATGCCATGTGTGCTAAATATAATTAAAGCTGGGGGCTAACTGTTTGTCAGCGACTTCTATGAATGTCTCTTATTTCCTAGACAGGTGAAGCTGCTTCTTAAAATGTCTATAAATTTGTTGCTATGTTAGATAAAAATTTCAAATTTCCAGCTTTGGTGCATTGCTATCACGTTACATGTAAAGACTAGAACAAACTAGTACCTACAGCAACCAATCAGATTCTCTCTGAAATCTATCAGTGTGTGCTATATTCTGCATGATAGTAAAACCTGTTTAGTTGTCTGTAAAGTATAATTCCAGAATCCCAGATAAATGTCCTATCACCCAGCATGTAATAGCTGCACACTGATGAGGTCACCCCAGTGCCTTTCTCTCCTGTAAGCATGCTGAATGGTAGACTGAGAAGCATAGTGCACAGCAATAGAGTCCTGGCCCCTCTCACTATTGATGTGCCATGCATGAACATGATAATCAGGACACATTCAAGTACTTTATTTATTTCAGGTACTTAGATAGCGCCGTCAATTTTCGCAGCGCTTCACATATATATTGTACATTCATATCGGTCCCTAACCCTCAAGGGGTGTACAATCTAAAGTCCCTAACCTACATTCACACACATACTAGGGCCAATTTAGAAAGGAGCCAATTAACCTACCAGCATGTCTTTGGAATGTTAGAGGAAAACGGAGTACCCGGAGGAAACCCACGCAGGCACAAAGAGAACATGCAAACTCCAGGCAGGTGGTGCCATGGTTGAGATTTGAACCAGTGACCCTAGTACTGCCAGGCGGAAGTGCTAACAATTTAGCCACTGTGCTGCCCACAGTACTTAACTTATTTCTATGTAAAAATACATATTAAGGGCCTTACTGAACTACCTATTTTTATAAAAGCAGGAGTTACTTCTGCTAAACAACCAATCAGCATCAGGCCTGTCCTGAACACTTGAATCTAATCGGTGGCTGTGGGAAAATAAATCCATTTCTAAAGAACTCCTTCACTGTATTTTATAATGGCTGCATAATGGAATAAATGATGTTATTTAAATATTTAATTTTGCAGTCTTTGTTCAGCTACAGTACTATTTACAATGAAGTGCTGCACTCCTTTTATACTAGATGGCATGCTCTTACAATCAAAATAAACACGTCAAAAACATATGTGATAAATGATCAACTCATTTAATGTGACAAGTATCCAGTGAAAAACCATAAAGTAAAATCAAAGTGCACCCAATGTATCCGTTTATAGGTAAACTCAAATATATACGGTAATCACAAATAAATGTGTCTAAACAAATCCAGTGTCTCTTCATCCAAGTCTCAATATATGCTCCAGCAAACCGTGTGTAGTGGACTACAAAACACCTCCATCCCAAAAAACACAATAAGTGGGTCCACAGTAGCTTAGACTTATGCTATTCTTCCAGGCAGCCTTCCAAGTCAGCTTCTGATCTTTGCACCTTTTAATCCTCCAAATATACTTTGGTCATCGTGAATAAACAATAAAATGAAAAGCCATAGTGCAGTAATTTTTATTGTAATCGTAAAATTGAAACAATTCCAAGTGTGCACTCACATTAGAAATACAAATGCCAGCATTCCATTTTACCACATGGGTCCAAGATGGCCACTGCTCACCTACCTTCCTGTTTGCTTCCTGCGTGTGTTCCACAGACTAGAAGTGATGTAGGCAGAAATGATGTCACGATGAATGGCCCCCACCCAACATGTTTTGACAAATTGTCAGAATCTTTGTAGTTGTTTACCTGTTCTATTTAAGAACCTTTTAGTCCAGATCTTTAGAGCAAGATCAGGGTATTTATTCAGCCCCCCATGTCAAAATGCTGCATTAAAAAAAAAAATGCAAGGGAAAAATCTACTTTGGCTACCCACCACAGCACCTGCATGAGAATAGCACCAAGATGAAGCTCCAGCATGGTGTAGGAGTGTCTTCTCGCACAATTTAGGGTACCAGGCATTCCCCAGAATCTGACCAGAAGGATGGTGACATTGCCCCGTGCAGTGCAGTAGCTGGAAGTAAAGTGCATATATTTGTTTTCCCCCACTTTTTTTTTTTATACTGCAGAGTTTTGGCATGGGACGGGCTGAATTAATAAATAGTCCTTTGCTTTGTAGTGCAGGAGCTGTATATTCTCGTAGTCCTGAACACCAGAATTAGCCTGGACTCACTCGTGGTGCAATAGCCTAGAGAGTGGTATAAACATTTTATTTCTTGAATTGATACCCCTTTCTAACTAATAGGATTGCATTCACAGAATTGCCACTTTTGTGTCCATAGGCAAGTAAATGTGCTGCGTGCGAACTCCCCACAAAATGTGATGTATGCATAGCCTTCTAAAGTAATGTGTCTAGACCAGAGTACAGCATCATTTTATTGCATTAGCTGGTGTCTTTTGTTTTCCTACTTTACTACTGTTTCCAGGGGTAATAGCATATTATTGTGAGGCATTGAACTTGTATGTTTTAGATCATAATAGCCCATTTAGGTTTTTAACTGACTTGTCATTTTTATTGCTTCCCCTTTAGGACATCTGGTATTTGTAAATGGAGTTTCAGCTTATGGTAAGTTTAAATCTCACAGTTCTGAAAAAAAGTTCACAAAGGTGATGTGAATGGTAATTTCTACAGGTTTCAGAATATCACAGTGCTTTCAGGGTGTGTGAGCAGCACTGCACAACTAGCCTCGCCACTGGCTTAAAAGGAGTCTCTGTATAGTAAAAATGTGATGCTTTCCCTTTCCCAATATGCTCCTCTACAGTCTCCATAAGTTGGGCTGAGCATATACTGTATGGTCAACAGCCTTAGTCACTTTGCTCATATTCCACATAACAACACAGTTCATTTATCACAGACACGTCATATGCACCAAATTACTGAAGTGGATCAGTTCAAATCAATTTAACTTGCAATAACTTAGCTTGATCATTTTCCAAGCAACTCTCTTTGCCTCTGTGTGTCCGCTGTATCATGTAAATTTCACTGACCCAGAACAAGTTTGCAATTAAAGTGCTATTAAACCCAAAAGCAAACATTTATTATATTGCAGCTTACCAATTCTGAGATGTGTTGGCTGCATTAAATTTCTTTTTTAGACTTTCCCTAGTTTTCATTTGGTGATCCAGCCAGCAAGTCTGTTGTTTGTCAAAATAACAAGCTATATCGGTTTACAGGGATGAGACAAACCATTCATTACTGACAGGGATGCTAACAATGATCAGCTTTTATTCATGTAATACCTTTTATCCTAACAAAAAAAACTGTATGCTGTAACTGCTTATAAAGTGTTGGCTGGAGTTCAGCTTCAATTTGTTAGTATTTTTTAAATCTGCTAGTATATTTAACACTCCCCTCCTTCCAGACTGACAATGCTGCTGTATGCTGTATCCCCTGTGCTTCTTTATCCAGAGTGGCAGTACTCTAATACAGAAGGTGTGTTGCTGGTCAGATCACCAGGTAAACATGGGAAAAATCCGGGGAAAAAAAGGAAACCAATACAGCCACCACATCTATAGATTGCTAAGCCGCAATATATTATATTTTTGATTCTGGGTTTAATACCACTTTAAGGACTTCTCACTTTTCTGATCTTCATACTTGTTCTGGTTAATGATTAAAGATAATAGTGAGGTTCAGTAAAGCAGCCAAGCAGCTATTATTTTCAGAGGAAGATCCGCAATGGCAGCCTCCACATTTCTCTCAATCACAGGTATAGTATACATACTGTATTTTCTTATTTGAAAAGCTCCTAAATCATTTACCTATTTATCACTGAATCTAGTTCTAAAAATAGCTAATACATAACTTAAACTAAGTTTGTTTTTTTGCCCCACCTTTCAGTGATCAAATTTGCCAGGAATGTTAAGAAACATGGTTTTGCTGTCGGCCAAGAATTGTAAAGTAATAGCACTTGAGTCATGCTCACAGTTTTAATGATGTGAATGTGTACCAGCACCTAGGTGTATTGTTTGTTGTACAAGGCTCTTCCCTCCCACCAGGTACCTGAGATTGCAGCCAGCTGTTGCGCCAGCTAACCATAGATATGATTGAAGACCAGAACAAGTATTTGTCACTTCCAGAATTGGCTTTGTGCTTACTGACCATTTACCGGCCAAAGAAGCTGCCGATCAGACTGATTTGTGTCTGATCAGCTGCTTTGGAGGCCAGAAGAGAGATCTGGGGTCTAATAGACCCCACATTTTTCCAATAATCAAAATTAAAATTAAAGTGTATTTTATACAAAAAAAAATTGCATTTGAGAAACCACTGCATAATTATTGTGTGACATAAAAATTGCAACAACCACCATTTCATTCTCGAAAGCTTCAAAAAATACATAATGTGTGGGGGTTGTAAATAATTATCTAGCAAAAAAAATGCTTATTTTTTAATATGTAGGAGGGAAGTGTCAGAAGTGGCCCGGTAGGAAATTGGTTAAACAACAATAAGTAAATACGTGTCAACAGTCAAGTGCAGCCATGTGAGTGTCAACAAAATCTGGGTAGCCAGTAGGCAGAGAGATTCTGGTACTGGATTGTGGGATGATCCAGCAGATCCTGGCTCTGGCAGGTACTAAGTCACAGCCTACAGTATAAGTACGAGGTGCTCAATTGTGCCTGCCTCAACAAAGCTCCCACTTGGCCAAAGATTTACCGTTAGAAGTCCCTGGCAGCTCCTAAAAATAAAAGCGCAGCTCTGGCTGCTATATTCACCTGATCTTTGGTGTTGTCCCCCACGGACTCACCAGATCACCAATCTAATAGTGCTCGCCCTCTGTGTTGTATGGTGCCCAGCATCATTTAACTTTTTATCAGTCAGCCCAGGGTGTCAAGATTGCTCCTCCTAAAAGGAGGAATTCTGCAGAAAGTGGCACCATGTCATTACGTGGCCCATCTTTCTAAAGCATTTAAGGTCTGTGTGTGTTTTTCCTTGGTCACAGGGGTACTAAGGGAAGGGAGATGCAGTTCAGCAGACGTGGCCCATCTTTCTAAAGCATTTAAGGTGTGTGTGTGTATTTTTTTCCTTGGTCACAGGGGTGCTAAGGGAAGGGAGATGCAGTTCAGCAGAGTTGGGTTCTACAGTATTTAGGCCATATTAGTTTTATTTGAAGACTGGACTGTTACACTCCCTTCCTGCCCAGGCCATTTTAAAGCTTTCAACGCTGTCACACTTTGAATGACAATTGCTCAGTCATGCAACACTGTACCCAAATTAATTTTGTGTAATGGTGGTATTTAATCATCACCAGGTTTTACTTAATATATAATGGAAAAAAGACCAAACATTAAAAAAAACAAAAAAAAAACCCTCCTTCTTGGTTTCTGTTGTAAATCAACAATCTTTCTTCATAGATTTGGCCCAAAATGTATTCTGCTCCATTTCTTCATGGTCAATGGTACCTGCAGGTGGGTCAGTTCATGCAGCAGGCAGATACACGAACAGCAAACAGGCAAAGGATCGGTCCAGGCAGATACATGGTCAATGTCAGTACAAGCAGTAGGCAGAGGCAATGCTACAGTGGTGTGGCAATGGTTAGGAACACTTGCTGGCTGCACGGTTTGGTGACACTGGCACTGGTGTCGTGGCGATCAGGAACAGTGTTGCTGGCATACACTGATCTGGTGACACTGGGACTGGTGTGGAGATGATCAGGAAAACTTACTGGCTGTACTTTTCTGGTGTGGTGGCTGTCCGGAGCACTGTTTCTAGCTAGACTGGTTTGGTGATGCTGTGACTGGCTGCACTATTAGGCCTCATTCACACATGAGATTTGGGGGGTGGTAAAACCTTGCAGTTGAGCTGAGGTTTTACTGCCCCAGCCGCTTAACTGCAAGGGCCAGAGGTGTACACATGCAGCAGCTGTGATGCTTTGGTTCGCAGCTGTGGCAGGAACAATACTCCTTGTCACTTTCGGCAGGTGTAGCGCCTGGAATTGCGACCCATTTAAGCGAGTGGGGTCCAAAGGGTTAAAGCACTCTGAATCTGTCAAATGCTATCGAAGGAGAGATCTGAATGTGGATCGCTCTTCAGAGAGCACTGCAAATGTGATCAAGGCCTTTATAGTGATACTGCGACTGGTGTGGGGATAATCGGAAACTGTGGGGGTTATTTACTAAAACTGGAGTTTGCAAAATCTGGCTTTAGCTTCTAAGTTTTATTGCCAAAGCTTAATTGAACAAACCGAAGTGAGAAGCTGATTGGCTTCCATGTACAGATGCGCCAGATTCTGAGTGCACATGTTTTGGCAAATCTCCCCCTATTACTGACTGCAATGGTCTGGAGTCATTGTACTGCTGTGGTGGTGACCAGAGACAAAGTGCAGTCAGCCAGACATACAGTAATATCAGCCATTGTACATGATCACCACCACAGCATTTCAATGTCACCAAAGTGACACTGCACTTGCTCTTGTGACACTATGGGGAAAAAAATATATGTACATTTTTGTAATCAGTGCAGTATCCATTGTGTCTGATCAATAGAACAGTACAATGCTACCACTCACTGCTCAGGGGTGATCTGAGTGCTAAATACAGTTTCCGATTGCTGTAGTAACACCATGTTTTTGACTCTGAGAGGAAATGGTTAAAAAGGCTGCATTACGCAGAAGGTAGTTAAATACTTAAAGTGGCTGGTAAAGGCTCAAGGTTTTTTTACCTTTGTGCATTCTGTGCATGGGGATAAAAAACCTTCTGTGTGCAGCAGTGCCCCCAGCCCCTTCAATACTTACCTGAGCCCCATCGCGATCCAGCGATGTGCACGACCGTCTCGGGTCTCTGCCGTTGGCTCCCGCTGCTGTCAATCACAGCCAATCAGCCAATGAGGAGAGAGAGGAGACAGGGCCAAGCCATGGCTCCATGTGTGAATGGACACACGGAGCAGCGGGTGCCCCCATAGGAAACTGATTGCTGTGGGGGCACCCGACAAGAGGGAGGGGCCAGGAGAACCTGCGGGGGCCAGAGAAGAGGAGGATCCAGGCTGCTCTCTGCAAAACCACTGCACACAGCAAGTAAGCATAACATGTTTGTTATTTTACAAAAAAAAAGAAAAATTAACCTCTTAGTATCGCTTTAAGGCAGGTTGTGTTTTTTTTAAGACTTTGGGCTTATTGGGTACACTGTGCAAAGTGCTGTAACCTATTATAACTTATGAGGTATAGACACTGATATTAGACCAATATAAAAAAGCCCCTAGCGCTTTTCACTGTTTTATTAAATAAACCCATGTGCACAGTTGATAACTTGGTCCTGAGTGTGTAATATATGTAATTTGATTTCCTTCTTGTACAGTGCTACATACAAATCTTGTGGTTTTATAAAGAAATAATAAAATCATTTTTATCTCTTTTCTTTTGCTTTATCAGAATCGTCCTCCTGCTACCCAGGTTTTTTTCAGTGCAACTCTGGATGTCTTCCACTATATACTCTCTGCGATGGTTCCTTTGACTGCGAGGATCAATCTGATGAGTTAGCATGTTCTTCAAACTGCAACTTTACTTTGAAGGACTTCTATGGTGTCTTCTCTCCTCTTGGATATCCATTTGTTCCATCCTCTTCCATGCCTTTTTATTGTCGTTGGCTGATTGATTCTGAAGATAGCCGAGGTCTTGTCCTGCAGTTCTCTGCCCTAGGTCTGTCTGAGCAGGATGCTCTCGTAGTTTATGAAAATAGTGTTGGGGAATTTCCACACCTTCTCCGTGCCTTAGATAAACACAGTAATGGGAAATCTGTCACCGTGGAGTCTTCTGGTGGAAGAGTCTTGGTTGTTTATCAGTACTACCCAAGCCACACTCGTATCCCCAATGTTGGGTCTCCTATAACTTATGACAGCAGATTTCGCCTTCCCAGCTCATTGGTTCATGAGCCAAGTTCACGCTTCTTCGACCAGATGGGTTCACCTCCCTCTCGTTCTCGCTTTTCTGGCTATAGTGCTGGCAGCTCTTTTTCTTCTTTTCTTCCTAGATTTAATGCCACTTATCGTGTACATGGCTACTGCCTTCCTTGGGATCAGCCTTGCGGTTCCAGTCCAGGTCTTTTGTGGGAGGATGGAATGGAAGTAGGAGGAGGATGTTTTTCAGATTCACAGCGTTGTGATGGAGTTTGGGACTGTGCTAATGGCAGAGATGAAGCTAATTGTTCTGGCTGTGCTGAAGGTCACTATCCCTGTGCCATAAGCCGAGCTTGCTATCCCCTTGCCGAAAGGTGTAATTACCAGACATCTTGCCAAGATGGAACAGATGAAAGAGGCTGTCGTGGATGTCAGCCTGGAGGCTTCCATTGTGACATAGACCGCTGTGTTTATGAAGCTTGGGTGTGTGATGGACAAGCTGACTGTCGGGATGGAAGTGATGAGAAAAACTGTGGGTACACACTTCCAAGGAAAGTGATTGCTGCAGCTGTGATTGGGAGCTTGATATGTGCTACATTACTGGTGGTAGCCCTTGGATGTACATGCCGACTGTATACTTCACGAGCTCGGGAATATAGGTAACTGTATTTTTCATAATTATTTTAGACATGCACATGAAAGGGTTCAGCATGATGTAAATAGTTTAATCAATGCATGTAATGTTTTAAAAACTTTGTAATTACTGTATATGTGTTGATGGGAATGACAATATGTGCTAATTACATTCTCCTATCTCACAGGAAGTCTGCCACACAGGGCATATCTAATTGAGAACCATAGATTCTCTGCAGTGTCTGATGATGTGAAACACCCACAACATTTCTAGTAGCCAGAGACCTTGTCATCTAGGCTGTCTACGCCTTAAGTTACATAAGGCAGCATTCATAGCAAAAAAGGGTTACTTTTTCACATAATAATGTTTTGTTAATATGTGTCCACTTTATGTGATGTTTGAATTTTATTGATGGGTTCACTTTAAGAAAGAGCATTGTAAAGCTAGGAACCATCATCAGATCTAACTTTTTTTTTTTTTTTTCTACAGCATCTTTGCTCCTCTGTCTCGGATTGATGCAGAATTGATCCAGCAGCAAGCTCCTCCATCCTATGGGCAATTGATTGCTCAGGGAGCTATCCCTCCTGTAGATGACTTCCCAACTGAGAGCCCAAGTGATGTGAGTGCCCCTAATGCAGCTGCCGTCTGGCTAGATATGCTCTGTGTTCATTTATATTATACATTGAATTTTGTTTTTCACTTTTGTTAAGCTGGCCATATAGATTCATTTTTTGTCCAGCCTGTAGGCTGACTGAAAAAAAACAAAGCCAGCCACAGATGGTGTGATTTCCCTCATCAACACAGTCAGTGTTGATAGGGAAATCCCTCCCGCAGAGCTATTGTGTTCATCTGGCGGGGAGAGCCATCCTCGATGGTAGAACACCGTGATTACTGCTAGTGGCTAGAGTAGCCTGTAGCAGTACTCGAATGTAAAATCTGGCAGGCTGGTTGTACCCAAGTTGATCAATTGATCAGCTTGGGTTCATTCAGCCTGCCCATGCGAATCTTGGCGGTTCCTACTGAACCAGCCAAGATTATAACTGTCTATGGTTGGCTTTAGAGTTCTCCATCCGTGTTACAGAGCACAGATCAACAAATCTGCAGTACAGGCAGTTGTTCTCTGGCAGAAGGCAGGTGTCAGAATACCCAAACAATGATTGCATCTGCTGTTCAGCCAACAATTTTCCTCCTGGCTCCTTCAATTTTTTACAGTCAAAAGATGTTGGGTGGGAAGATTCAGACAGGTCCACCCATGGAGCAATTTTCAGCCAGTTCATCAGGAGTTGGCTAAAATTCATTCAATGCATGACCAGCTTCAGTCATTTTTTATGTGGCTTTTGTTTGTTGATGTACTGGACACTGTTTTGAAGATTATCCAAATGCATGGTGCGGTCTGTGCTGCAATTTTTAAGACAGGGTGAAGTACAACTAATGAGAACTCTGTTCTAGCATGCAGGAGGCCTCTTGTCACTTGAGAAAGGAAACAACAGTGTAAATCTTGCTTTTAGTGCAGTAAGAAAGCAGTAGGGTAGAGAAACTATCATTAAAATTAGAAAAATGCAGCATTTCATATTTAGGTAGTGTTAGAGCTGATTTACATATGTATATGTTTGTCAGCAAGGGGCATGAAGAAATGTACCCATCACTGAACAAATCTTGTTATTATTGCTATACTTTCAGTAGTCGCAGAGGTGCATGCTTGGTACTTTGACCCCTTCCTGTGCTGAATACCAGGGAGATGATCAGGCCTGATAGCAGGGAGATTTCCCAGCAAGTGACCTACAATGCCTGAGACACTTTCTGTTGTAATCTAGAAATTTAGAAACAACTTAAAAAAAAAAAAAACAATAGCTTATTTTATTTCTTTTTTTAAAAATGTGCTGATTGATTTCTCGTATAGAACTTGGAATGTGGAAGCTATTTTGCTCCCTACCCACATTCCCCTGGCAAAACTCTCTGTTTATCTAACTAGCTGTTGCAACACCATACATATTGTCCTTGTAGCCCTAGCAGCTTTTTTGTGTGTACACAATGAGACATAAAAGGAAGTGAGAGGAAAGCAACAGAACAAGTGTCCAAGCTTTCCCCTCTATTCTTGTTCTGGAGACAGCTGGAGAGTTGTGAATGTGCCATCACAGTGGTTATCAGGACAAATAAAGAGAGTGAACCTACCCAGCAGGGACACAGACAACACTAAATACCTAGCAAAAATTGACTAGAGGTACACTTTTATCCCCTTGTTTACCAAAGTACGTCTTGGTCTTCAAGGGGTTAAAACAAACTGCTTTTGAACCAGGAAGCGCACCTGTCCTGCAATTCTGGAGGCGAGAACCTAACATTTGCAAGGTCAAGGGCATAGGAATGTAAACATTTGGGAGTATTTTGGCCAGATTCCATGGGTGACAGAAAAGAATTACACATATGGCATTTGCATTAAACAATATTTTTACAAACCGCGCAGTGCAGTTTGAACTACTGGGACTGCATGGGCTAGTTTATGTAAAAGGTGTACTTGATGTGATGCTCAACCAGTACTGTAAGTGTTACTAAAGTCTGATATTTTCATTAGAAAAAAAAAACAAAAATTAAACATGTCCTACTCATCTGCACAGTGGTATTGCACACAGCAGCCCTGATCTTTCTCTTCTTGGGTCCTCTGCCAGCAATCCTGGCTTCTCCTCTTTTTTTGTGTACCCTTAGCAAGTCTTTTGCTATGGGGACACATGCTGCGTGCTTGCTCCCAACCTGTGTGTCTATGGAACCCATCCCCCACTTCCTCCTCACTGCATTTGACTGACAGCAGAAGGAGCCAATGGCTCCCGCTGCTGTTAAAGTTCCTGTGTGAAGTGGAAGAGAGGGAAGAAGAGATGGAGCCATGCACAGCACCGATCTCTACTCCTCTCTCTTCCCCTTCACACAGGAAAGGGGGAGGATAGAGAAACAGAGAAAAATTATTTTTTATCCTAATGAAAGGAATGTATTAAGGTAAAAATGTTTTTAGGTTTAATATCACTTTCACTGTAAGGGAATCGGCATGTATTTTGTGAGTCAGGATACAGCAGGCTCTACCAGGAGGGTATTTTGTTGGATGAAACCTTGCCTTTAAAAAGTGCAGGAAACCTGTGCAAATGAAAAATCCTTGGATTGCCATTGCTTTTCTCTTTTGAAAATACTAATTGCCGGGCATCCATGCTGACACATCACTCACCTGGAACATGCATATACCGTAAATCAGGGGCTGTTACTTCACTTGCTTCATGCCTCTGAAGCCCAAGACAGCCAGGTAGCTTGCATTTTCTGAGCAATATCAGCAGTGGCTGTGCCCTTGTTTCTGTCTTGCTGGTGTAATTTAAAGGACTAAGAGCCTGCACATTACCATTGAACTGCAGCACTAGCTTGTCAAAGGTCTTTGCTGGAAGGGTCAAAGCTCTTATTGTAGACCTGATTGGCACATTTAATACATGCTACACTTGATGAACCATGCCAGGTAATGAAAATTCAGGTAGAAAGACTTAGAATTTGCATACAAGAGGGCCAATGAGGTGAAAGACATTATTTACCATAGTACAGAAGTCTCCAAGATGTGGCTTGGAGCCAGAGGTGGCCCTTTGCGTGCCTTTATTTGTCCCTTGAGGAATTATTCCTGCCACTGACACAAACAATAGGACATAATTCCTGCCCCTGACACGAACAATGGGGCACTATTCCTTCCACTGACACCAACTATTTCTCCAATACCAAAGATCAGGCATTGTTTGCTCCCATTGGGACACTATGGCCCTCCTGAAGTCTGAAGAACAGTAAACTGTCCCTTTCTTTAGAAAGTTTGGAGACCCCTGCCATAGTACATCAACTGGGCAGTGTCCATTAATAATACCAATGGTGTGTTTCGTCATGTATCTGTGACTGGTAACCAGCTCCCTATGAGTGGGAATTGTCTAGTCTCAGGAATACTGCTAGTGAAGTTCCTCCCCTCCATTGTTGCCTTTTAGTGACGTGTCCCTGTGTAAAGGTGGCAAAGTCATTGTGGAATCATTTCATTTTGATGCCTGGCCCCTCTCTTAGATATCCTCATTTCTGTATGGAACAACCGCTGAATCAGATCCATGTCGCTTCTAGACGTACTGTGGAATTTAAGTGCATGTAAAATGCACAGAAGAATATTAGCTAACTAGAACCAATCACAGCCGTGGGCATTGATCAGATATATTTATAGAATGTTCTGTTTTATTCAGCCTGAAATCATTATATTGACACAGCAGATTGTAAATCATCTGATGAGATTCTTTATTAATAAAAACACAAAAATCATTCAAATTTTATTTCATAAATCTGTTTAGAATCTAGAGGCTTATTAGGAGCTTAATTTGGGTATAAAAGGTAAGCGGCCCAGATTGTGCAGCTTTAGAAGTAGTGGGAGAGAGCGTTGAGTGGGTAGTATGTGTGACGGGACAGGAAAAAGGGGGATGGGAGTCAGAGAAATCACTCACTTTATGGAGGCAGCAGAAATGCATAGACACCTACAGGAAGGTTTTAGAATAGAAATGCACACAAAGAGGAGGAACAAAAGAAAGAAGCATGCACACAGTCATTCTCAGAGAGAGTCACACACTGACACTACCAATCATTTTAATGACTGGCAATTATACTTGTGAAAAATAAAGCCAGTTTCCCAGAACTCATTGTGCCTGTCACTGAGAAGAAGCCTTATACTCCCTCTAGTGGCAGCTGAGAATGGACGCTTACTGGTCTTTAACTCACAATCAGCTTGTGGGGGAAAGGGCCAGGACTGCAGGCTTGTGTTCAGCTACATCTCTACACATATTATGTATATACTGTATACTTGCTTGTGAAAGTAAGGACAAACCTCCTTCATCCTATAGGATCACTTAATATTTTAGCTAGATAGCTTCATGTTGGGGAGACAGGAGCTGATACTAAGGCAATATCTGCCAGTAAGAAGTAAGGAATTGGGCAGGGCTGAGAAAATGAGACCCTTGCCATCAAATTATTTTCATTGGCGTAATTATGAGTATTCATAACTTGACTATAGGCATGAGAAGCCTCATCCGTTACTTAATCCAAGGAAAATTAATGAAGAGACTTCCACACTGAGAGCAATAGGGAATACCGAATTTATTTGTATACCTCATAGAAACGCACATTTCTACAATCCCTGCTCGGGTAGAACCTTGAAAAAATGAGCCAAGGAATGTTCATGGTAAATCGAAAGGAGGATTAAAGTGTTACTAAACCCACAACAGTAGAATCAATCTGTATATGCAGTAAAGCATGCTTGTATTACTCACTGTGGAACCTAAGAGGCAGGGGCGGACTGACAACTCATGGGGCCCCCGGGCAATAGGGGATCATGGGGCCCCTGTGTCCTTGCCAAAACTCAAAAAAGCCTATGAAAAAGGCACCAGGGGCATCTCATGGGGCCCCCTACTGACCCCGGGCTGTGCCTGAGTTTCCAAATGGTCAGTCCGCCCCTGCTAAGAGGTTAATCCTCTGCATTGTGTAAAAAGGCTGTATGATCCTGACTTCTCTGATCCTCTGCTTTATCCAGTGCCCCCCTCCTATCTCCTGATAAGACTCATCGTGTTTGGTCTCTCTGCACATGCTCAGTTCGGTGTGTATTGCTAGAGAGGGTTTTTTTTTCTTGGGAGAGGGCATGTGATCAGAACGGGGCCAATCAGCTGTTCAGACAGAGGTCAGGGGTTCTGCATCCTCCTCAAGCAAAATGAAAATGCCTCGTACTAGCTTTACCCAGCGCTCTACTGGACACTGATAGAAGTCACAAGACTGCTCTAACTGCTGATGAGAAAAGAGATTTAGCAGTTTATATTTCCTAAAATATTTGCATTTCCATGTTCTTTGTACTGTGGAAGACCAGATATAGTGAATGCAGGGTCCAGGGTTTAGTACCAATTTAAGGAATATAAACAAGAAAAGGTGACCAGATTCCAAAACAAGTGGGTTATAGTCTGTGTGAAAAAAGTCATTTATCCCCTTTGTCATAAAGGCTCCGCACTAAAGTCGTCTATTTTTCAGGGTTGCTGTAATTTCACAGTGGCACTATATTTGTATATGATCACTGTTTTCTGTTTTCCTACTGTAGGGCTCATTCATGGGAAATCTCCGAAGTCTACTGCAACTTTTACATCAGACTCCGCCACATCCTGCTGGAGGCCTAAACGAGCTGCCAACACGGCGACGCCCACCACGTCCTGTCAGACGCTTCCTCCGTCGACTCAGGCGTTGGGGACTCCTTCCTCCTCGTACCCAAGGGACACAGACCGAGACCCATCAAAATCAGAGTACAGGCTCGTCACAACTAGTGTCAGAGGGCAGTGATCCTCCTTCAGCCCCACTTCTTCCAGTCAAGACCCCTTTAGACACTCCTGATTTTTCTGTTTCCCAGACTGAGCCTGCTGTTTCTCCTTCACCAATTTATCCCACTGAGGATAGGAGTGGACTAATGATGGGAATGGTGCAGGTGGTCAGGGAAAGAATTTTACTCCCACTAGGTGGAGTGGAACACTTGGGTGCAGAAAGAGCTGAGCGGCGTGATGATTGTGATGTGGAGATAGACAGGCCTGAAGAAGAGGATGAAATGCTGTTGTTGCCACTGGCAGAAAGCTTAGACAGCGAGTCAGGCGATGTAAGCTTGATTTCATGTTAACACCGCTTTTTGTTTTATCCTCTCTGTACACTTTTGCACAAAGTGGGGGGCTTTTTAATTTAGCCCACGCTAATCACACACTCCTAACTACAGTGCTCAGTGGATCTCACCCAACCTCTTATTCCCACCTCTCCTTGCGACATGTGATTCAAGACAGCCACACAGATGGAGGGGAATAAAAACTGAACAGAAAACAGTCCAGAGGGATTTCTGATTTATCTGGATATTGTTCCCAGGTGGTGGATGCACTTTTGTATCGAAGACTGAGCAGCTGACCAATATATTGTTTCTATCCATGTCTCATAGACTTCGGTGATGGATTCTCGAATGCTGGAAAAAAATGTAGGCATAGGTGTTCATTGGTAAGGTGCTTCCATCTAATTACTCCTAGATGAGACACAGAACTTTGCCCCACCTGCAGCTGTTTGCTGGGTTTAAAGTGTACATAAGTGTAAGTGGACACCTCTAGAGTGTGCAAATAGGGTTCCGTTTAGTCGGTGGGGGGCAGGGTCTCATACTATCTAATTTGAAACGCTCAAATACAGGTAGAGAGCAGAGAGTGTGGTTCACTGCAAATGGTGTGATGGAATAATTGAAGCATGAACTGAAGTCAACAAAAGGTGGACAGTGCTGCCATCCAGTATCTTCAAAAACAAAAGATTGTCACAAGCACATCAAAAGCTCAGTTAAGAGCAATTTATTGGTGACAACAGTAAAAATACAGCGACATTTCAGAGCATATAGCAGCCCCTTCATCAAGCAAACAGTGACACCAGTACCACATTCATGAATCCTATAAATATTGCACCAAGAGTCCTAATCGCCTCCTCCCTCATTCATATGTACTTCTATAATAAAAGTTACGTATATTTAGATTTTTATTTTTATCTCCTTAGCTTAATTTTTATATAGGCTTTTAGATGGGGCAGCACAGTGGCTAAATGGTTAGCACTTCCGCCTGGCAGCACTAGGGTCGCTGGTTCAAATCCCAACCCAGGCACCACCTGCCTGGAGTTTGCATGTTCTCCCTGTGACTGCGTGGGTTTCCTCTGGATATTCCGGTTTCCTCCCACACTCCAAAGACATGCTGGTAGTCGTTGGTTAATTGGATCCTGTCTAAATTGTTCCTAGTATGTGTAGGTATGGATGTGAGTTAGGGACTTTAGATTGTACGCCCCTTGAGGGTTAGGGACTGATGTAAATGTACAATATATATGTAAAGCGCTGCGTAAATTGACGGCGCTATATAAGTACCTGAAATAATAATAATAGATATAAGGCATGACACACTGGGACAGGATACTGGAGCACAGACCTACCTTGGCATATTGGTGATCGTATGTTGCTTGCGTTAACTGTTTTGTTCACGTTCTCATCAGTCCTCTTGTGACTCAAAAAAAAACTCTTAACTGAGCTTGTGATGTGCTGGTGACTCTTTGTTCTTGAAGATGCAGGTAGGGTTCATGTCCCTCACATCAGCACTGTACACTTTTTTTAAAATGGGTTTTAGATCACAGAGCTAACTAACAAACAGAGCAGAGCTGTGCAATATCCAGCAGCAGTGTGAAGTTGAGTGTGACTGAATGCCTGAGAGGGCATAAAGCCTTTGGTGTAAAAATAGAAAGGTAGCGTGGGGAATTTCTAACTCCTATAGAAAAGACAATGCAGAACAGCTGCATGTAGTTGCGCAATTCTACCAGCTGTAGTTTGCAGCTTTGGTGGGAAACCCTCTGCTGATTAGAAGTTAAGTTGCACTAATTGAAAATTTGCAGGTCCTGTGAATTAGTTTGAAGTAAAATGGTGACAAACTTCATGCATGTATGCAGTGCACTAAATTAACTGGCGTAAGGGGTAAACGTTAAAGAGAACCTCTTTGGATAGCAATTTGGGAGCTGCCATTGCTTGTTCTTAAAGGTGTAGGCTTTGGGGTTCTCATCCTAAATCTTTCTTCACCACCTGATGAATCGCTGACTTGGAACACGTACGTGACCAGTGAAGTGTGAAAAAGCCAATCATCTCTATTGCCTTTATATTCCAGGTGAGTGACTCCAGTAGCTATTGAAGCAAGGTTCAGGATGAAAATCAAGTTAACAAGGACAGCCCACCCCGTATTGCTATCTTGACAGGTTCCTTTTATTGAGTAATGTTACAAACCTGTAGATAAATAAGTTGTAGTCAGCATTTGTATGGATAGACATGTGCTCCACACTGCCTTAACAAATCCCCCAAGTGTGTGTATGTATATATATATATATGTGTGTGTGTGTGTGTGTGTGTATATATATATATATATATATGTGTTATAATATTTGGACAGACACAATTTTAGTTTTTTTCAGGTATTTACCAAAACATATTCAAGCTATAGTTATATAATGGATATGGGCTGAAAGTGCACACTCTCAGGTGTAATTTGAGGGTATGTACATATTGGAGGAAAGGTTTAGGGATTACAGCTCTTAAGAGTAGCCATCCCCCCTTTTTCAAGGGACCAAAAGTAATTGGACAAATTAATTTAATCATAAGTAAAATGTTAATTTTTAATATTTTGTTGCGAATCCTTTACTGACAATGACTGCCTGAAGTCTGGAACCCATGGACATTACCAAAAACCAGGTTTCCTCCTTTCTGTTGCTTTGTTAGGCTCTAACTGCAGCTGTCTTCAGTTGTTTGTGGGTCTTTCTGCCTTTTTAGTTTTGCCTTCAGCAAGTGAAAGGCATGCTCAATTGGGTTGAGATCAGGTGATTGACTTGGCTATTGCAGAACATTCCACCGCTTCTTTTCCTTCAAAAGCTCCTGGGTTGCTTTTGCAGTGTGTTTTGGATCATTGTCCATCTGTACTGTGAAGCGCTGTCCAATCAACTTTGCTGCATTTGGCTGAATCTGGGCTGACAGTATATCTCTAAATACTGCAGAATTCATCCAGCTGCTTCTGTCACATCAATGACCCAGTGCCACTGGAAGCCATGCATGTTCATGCCATCACACTGCCTCCACCATGTTTTACAGATGACAATGTGTGCTTTGGATCATGAGCTGTTCCAAGCCTGCTCAAAACTTTTTTTCTTCCCGTCATTCTGGCATAGATTAATCTTAGTTTCATCCTTCCAAAGAATGCTTTTCCAGAACTGATCTGGCTTTTTTAGATTTTTTTTGTCATCTGGCTTGTCTATTCTTCAGGCTTATGAATGGTTTGCACCTTATGGTGAACCCTCTGTATTTGCTCTCGTGAAGTCGTCTCTTGATTTTAGACTTTGATAATGATACGCCCTCCTCCTGGAGAGTGTCCTTCACTTGTCTGGATGTTGTGAATGGGTTTTTCTTTACCATAGAGAGGATCCTGCGATCATTTACCACTGTTGTCTTCCATTGTTCTTTCCTCAGAATGTACCAAACTGTTGATTTGGCCACTCCTAATGTTGCTGCTATCTCTCTGATGGGTTTTTTTTGTACTTGAAGCCTTACAATGGCCTGTTTCACTTGCATGGAACACTCCTTTGAACGCATGATGTAGATTCACAGCAATAGATTCCAAATGCAAATACCACATGCAGAATCAACTCCAGACCTTTTACCTGCTTAATTGATGAAGAAATAACGAAGGAGTAGCCCACCCCTGGCCATGAAACCGTTTTTGATTTAATTACTTTTGGTCCCTTGGCTACTCTTAAGAGCTGTAATTCCTAAATCCTTCCTCTAATTTGGATGTACATACCCTCAAATTAAACTTGAGAGTGTGCATTTTCAGACCATATCCATTATAGAACTAGAGCTTGAATATGTTTTGGTCGGTACCTGGAAAAAAAACTAAAATTGTGCCTGTGTCCAAATAAATATATATATATATATATATATATATATATATATATATATATATATATATATATATATATATATATATATATATATATATTGACGTGTGTGTATACACTGTATGGATGTATAGTATGTTGAAGCCAGTAGAGATGTGTGAATGTGTCCAACACGTAAAAGTAAATCTGTGACAAACCTGAGCAGATCCAGAGATACAGATAGCTAATTAATGATATTCAGATCTCAACTGTTCCCCATCATTCACATCTGTTTGCTGCCTTGTTAGATTTTATTTTTTTTATTATTATTGTGGTCAGTGGCCTAATTTTACCGGTAGGGAAGTGAGAAGGTATGAGACCAAGCTTTGCTTTTGCCAAGTTGAGATTTGCTTATAACATCAGTTTCTTATATCTCTGGTTCTATTGTTGTTTTGACACGTGCTTTTCACTGATAGTAACTTTAGCTTATGCATCTTTGTTGTAACTTACACTTGGTTTAAATTGGCCAGGATTGTGCCAAGTATACAGTAAGAATTTTTTTCCATCAAGTCTTTTCTGTTTAATACAATGCTAATGTTGATTTAATATCCTGTATCCTTATCTGGTGAAATCGTACATACACTGCTTGTCTGCTTTCACTTTTGGCTCCATCAATTTCCAGAAACATAGTTTGTGTCGACAATCAAATGGTTGAAATTTCTCTTTTGATTTCCACTATCACTCCACGGAGGAGATATTATGAGCAGGTCTTCTCAAGGTTGTTTGTGTGGAAACAAATTAAACATATTTTTCTACTTAAAAAAAAAAAAGTTAAGTATTCCTTTATCTTCCGCAATCCAGACATGAGGAGGCCCACACCACATTGAAACAGCATCCTGTCTGCAAATGGATCTTTCACACAGGAATGACATTGCTGTGTTCACGTATAGCCAACTTACAAACAGCTACTAAAACCATATGATGTTCTGGATGGCTTTTATTGTGTCAAAGAATGCATTGATGATTGGTGTGGGATTGTATGCAGGGCTGTCTAAATTATTTATTTTCTGTGATTATGTAAAAAATAAATCTTTATAATGCTAAAACATTTTGTGAGTTCTTCTTGACATGTTCTATATAAGCCTGCACAAAAGTTGTCTAGAGCTAAAGCTGACATTAACATACTGTATGTGCCTAATTATTTACTATTGTGTTCAGCCGCTTTAGTTTTTTTTTTTTTTTTTTTTTTTTTAAATCAGAAAGGTGTTTATTAAAAAATAAACAAGAAAGGCATGCAGAACAAAACAAATTTCCAGGAACTGCCGTATGCATGTACGTTGGTATCAGTACACCATGTATAGAAAACAGAGCATCAAACCTGCACATCAAAATATCAAAGGAAATAACACATAGCATATGAGAACAATAGTCATAGCGGTGCACCGAAATATCCATTTCTAGGGGTGGGGAGGCTCAAATTTATTTTTTATTATTTTTTTTTTTTACTTTTAATGTGTGTATTTTTTTAACTTATGATTTTATTGCTATCACATAGTGGACCAATAGTCCCCTATGTCAGGGCTTGAAATTCCCACTCGCCTGCTTGCCAATAGCAAGTGGAAATTATGGTGGGGGCAAGTGTGTCGCCCAGGGCTGTCTTGCTGAGCAGACTCGGAGCTCAGGCCGGATCTGTCATTGGCACTGGGAGCCGTCAGACTGCTCAATAGCTGAGCGCAGTGAAAGCAATGGAAGGAGTGTGTGCTGTGCTCTCTGCCTCCCCCTAGAATGCAGTACCCGGCTTTGTGAGTGAACAAGTAGTACTGCAACTTTTTATAGGGGTGTGTGTGTGTGTGTGTGTGTGTGTATGCATGTACATGTGTCTGTGTGTATGCACATGTGGGTATCTGTACATGTGTCTGTGTGTGTATGTACGTGTTTGTGCGTATGTACTTGCATGTATGTGTGTGTGTACATGTGTCTCTGTGCGTGTGTGTACGTGTGTGTGTGTGTGTGTACAGGTGTCTCTGTTTGTGTGTGTTTGTTGGTTGCAAGTAACTCTAAGGCCTGGCTAGTACTTTAGCCGCCGGAATTTTGGTGCATCCCTTATCATAACTGAGATAGTTGCTTTCACATCTCCCAACAGGCAATACAGAGTGGCTACATACAGCCACGTTTGTGGTTTGTACACCTCTGCCAAACATGGCAGTCAGAAGGGTGACTCTGCTTTTTCTGTGATCTCTTCCACACGGGTCTAGAGATGTGTCAAAAACAAGCATTTTAGGCATGTTTTTAATGATCCCATGCAACCTGCCAACATACTAGGTAATTTAAAACAATGGCCAGCAGGTGGGACAGTACACAAATGCTCCTTAGGGTGTCACATCAAGAATTCTGGGCACATCGCATTCCTAAGTCAATTGCACGTGTTTGAAATCTGGGCAAGACACCAAGATGGTCTCTTTGGACAAGGAAATCTCAGATGCCATTCACTGGTAACCGGTTGGGGAGGGGGATGGTTTCCTCTAATGGGTGTATCCTCTTGGCTGACCCTTGGGCTTGGTTCTTTGGAATAGACCGTTCCTGAGTGGTCGGATGATTCTTATGTGTGTTGAGCTCCTGACCTCCTCTGACAATCACCTGGATGCTGCAGGGCCTTTACCTCCAGAAAGGTATGGGATCTCTCTGACAGGTTGGGTGGCTTGCTCCCTACACTGGACAGCGCTGAGTGTGTCATTCATGACTGCACAGTCTCCCTAAGATCCCCACAGGTCGCAGATGGTCCTCACACTGATGAGACACTTGTGTGCTCCTCTTTTCCTACTTGGAATTAAGTTTCTGCTGGAGGTTCCTGTATTTTTCTGGGAGGTCATCCGACAGCTCAAACTGGAATCCTGCTTCAGATTTCCCCTTTAGAGGATAGTGAGTTTTCCACTTGTTCTAGGCGGACGGTTAGTTGCCCTCAGGTTTTCACTGGTTGGAGGCCCATCATTTTTTTCAGAGAGCAGTTTGCCCATAGCAGTGATTATCTGTTCTGGTCTGGAGCACCAGGTTTATCCTTTTGCAGTTTACAGTTTGGCAGAGCATAAAGTGATGAAGCTCTAAGCTCTTCTAAGAGTTAAAGCTTATCTTAACCTAAAAACAAAATTACTGCACATTGCAGCCTATCAGCATTTAAATGTGGGGGCTGTATTAGTGGTGTTCTTCCAATTTTTTTCCTTCTATTTTCACCTGGTAATCCTGCAAATAGCAAACCTCCTGTACCTGGGTGCAATGCTCACTCCTCCACTCTCTGTGGAGAAAGGCTGGACTACACCCACGTTTGCCTTTGTTCTTCTTCATCACATTGGGGATGGATATACACTATATCTATTGTACAGCGCTGAGCAAACCCATTGGCGCTATATAAACTCGTAGTAATAATAATAATAATAATATATTGCCAAAAGTATTTGGACACCACTCTAAATCATTGAATTCAGGTGTTCCAATCACCTCCATGGTCACAGGTGTATAAAATAAAGCACCTAGGCACGCAGACTGCTTCTACAAACATTTGTGAAAGAATGGGTCACTCTCAGGAGCTCAGTGAATTCAAGCGTGGGACCATGAAAGGTTGCCACCTGTGCAATAAGTCCATCTGTGAAATTTCCTTGCTACTAAATATTCCACGGTCAACTGTTAGTGGTATTATAATAAAGTGGAAGCAACTGGAAACAACAGCAACTCAGCCATGAAGTGGTAGGCCATGTACAATGACAGAGTGGGGTCAGCGCATGCTGAAGCACACAGTGCGCAGAAGTCACCAACTGTCTGCAGAGTCAATGGCTAAAGACGTCTAAACTTCGTGTGGCCTTCAGATTAGCATAACAGTATGTAGAGAGGTTCATGGAATGGATTTCCATGGCCGAGCAGCTGCATCCAAACCCTACATCTCCAAGTGCAATGCAAAGCTTCGGATGCAGTGGTGTAAAGCACGCCGCCACTGTACTCTAGAGCAGTGGAGACGTGTTCTCTGGAGCGATGAATCATGCTACTCTGTCTGGCAATCCGATGGACATGTCTGGGTTTCGCCATACCAGGAGAATGGTACTTGCCTGACTGCCAAGTTTAAAGTTTGGTGGAGGGGGGATTATAGTGTGGGGCTGTTTTTTAGGGGCTGGGCTTGGCCCCTTTGTTCCAGTGAAGGGAACTCTTAAGGTGTTGGCATACTAAGACATTTTGGACAATTTCTTGCACTCAACTTTGTGGGAACAGTTTGGGGATGGCCCCTTCCTGTTCCAACATGACTGCGCACCAGTGTACAAAGCAAGGTCCATAAAGACATGGATGAGCGAGTTTGAGGTGGAGGAACTGTCCTGGCCTCAACCAGACAGAACACCTTTGGGATGAATTAGAGCAGAGACTGCGAGCCAGGCCTTCTCGTCCGCCATCAGTGCCTGACTTCACAAATGCGCTTCTGTAAGAAAAATAAACACAAAAGAAGGAAACCAGCTGTGAAGCCCCAAGGCTGATATTCCAGTGATGATCTAGACAAGCGGTGGTCACCTTTCTTGATATGGGGTGCCCAAGTGTGGCCAGTGACATCACCAAAGGGCCGCACATAATATTCAGGTAATATTCATTGTTAGAGATAACAGACATACAACATAACTATAGACATTAGGGCTGTAACTAATGATTATTTCCATAATCGATTAGTTGGCCAATTATTGTTTTGATTAATCGGATAAAAACCTCAAAGAAAGTTTGGTGTATAATTTAGTTAATATATAATGTTAAAAAAGAGAATATATTGTTAAATATTTATATGCAGTGGTAAATATAAATAACCAGCTATATGGTTGGGGAACAAAATATCTAATCATCTCTGAGAAAAACAGACAGAAGAAAGATATAGTTACTATTAGAGGTTGAATCTGGTACATATATTCAGACTCAAAGATCAACAATTTTATTTCAAGAAAAAAAATTAAAAGAACTGTCATAGGCCTGCTGTCACCTAAGCCTGGTACACACATTCAGTGAACGAAAGAACAACAAAACAGGGATCGCTGTACTAAGTGATGTTAGTGCAGCGGTCTCTCCTGCTGTGCCTTTGTGTTCTGACAGATGTAGGATATACTGGGTATACAGTATTAACTGGGAGTCGGACATGAAGCTATATGAAGGGTGGAGGGGGGATAAAAAATTTTTTATATTTAGTAGTACTAAAGGCTGAGACTTTATTCCATGGATATAATCATTTTAAATATAATGCACAATACAATGTTTACTTTAAATGTAATTGTAATTCCTTATATTACCTCCAGTCTATCAGCCTCCAGCTCCTCTGGGTTCAGATGTTGATCTACCCTGCACAGAGCCCTTAAAGTGATCGGAAACTTTTTTTTTTTAACAACAAACTTGTCGAACTCACCTGCTCTGTAATGGTTTTCCAAAGAGCAGCCCTGATCCTCCTCTTCTGGGGTCCCCCACCAGCGCTTCTGGCTCCTCCTGCCTTAAGAGTGCCCCCATAGCAAGCCGCAAAGTATAGTATAAGTGCCCCTAGAGTGGGGGTCAGCAAGCTGTCGATCGCGAGGAGCCGACAGGTCGATTATGACCGTTATTCTGCCTCCCCCAAGCCACCTCTGCTTTCATGTTACAGGCAGAGCGGAGAGCAGGAGACAGCATAGTGCAGTGATGGCGAACCTATGGCACGCGTGCCAGAGCTGGCACGCAGAGCCATCTCAGTGGGCACGCCAGCAAGAAGAGGAAGATGAGCACACATGGACCACGCACACTGACCGGCCATCCAGATCTCATCCACACTGGACCCCCATTGAACTACATCTCCCACATGTCTCTGGGGCCAGGGTGGGCGTGGACGATAGAAAACGGCTCCTATGCGGCTCTGGCACCAGGGGTGATGTAGCCGGAGATGGGCGTGGAAGAGAGGAAGAGGCTCCCACACTGCTCCGGGGCCAGCGGCGATGTGTTTAGCGTGGATGGGAATGAGCTGCTGGGTTGGAAGCCACACTGACACTGCCAGAGGTAAGAGGTGCTTGCCAACCATGCTATAGCCGAAAGATGGCTACAGTACGGTTGTCTAGTTCTGGGAGGGCATCCCAGAACGCGTACCCAGTGGCACACACCCTGTGCTGCCGGAGATCGCTGTGTCCTACGGATACAGCTGATCACGTGATAAGGTAAAAGGCCAATCACAGCAGCCTTTTACCACGTGATCAACTGTATCAAATGACACAGCAGATCACAATGTAAATACAGTTGCCGGTTATCGGCTGCACTTTCTTCACGCTGTCACAGATTGAAGAAAGTACTGCAGGTAACCAGCAAAGGTGACAGTAGAGATCTGCACTAATAATCAGGGCACTGATTATCAGTGCTGTTCAGCAGTGCCCAGCAGTGTCATCCATTAGTACCCAGAAGTGTCTCCCATCAGTGCCAGGCAGTGTTGCCCATCAGTGCTGCCCATCAGTGTCATCCATCAATGATGCCCAGCAGTGCCACCGGTCAGTGCCGTCTGTCAGTGCCTCCAGTTGGTGCTATCAGTCAGTGCCGCTTATCAGTGCCCATCATTGCTGCATATTAGTGCATCAACAGTGCCTCCTCATCAATGCCCACCAGTGCCGCCTCATCAGTGCCCATCAGTACTGCCTATCAGTGCAGCCTCACCAACGCACATCAAAGAAGAAACATTACTTGTTTGCAAAATTTTATAGAAGCAAAGAAAATCTTTTTTGTTTTTAATTTTTTGCTCTTTTTTCATTTATAGTGCAAAAAATAAAACCCCAGTGGTGATTAAATAAAAAAGCTCTATTTGTGGGAAAAAAATGATAAAAATTTCATATGGTTACAGTGTTGCATGACCGCACAATTGTCATCGTCAAGTGCAACAGCACTGAAAGCTGAAAATTGGCCTGGGCAGGAAGGGGGTAGAAGTGCCCGGTAGGAAAGTGGTTAATTGCAGTGTTGGCACTTTGAAATAAAAAAGTTGCTTTTGTGTTGCAGTTTGGGCACTCGGGCTCAAAAAGGTTCGCTATCACTGTCATAGTGCTAGATGGAGGGCGGGGTCGGGGGTGGCAGCTGCTCAGTGATTGGTTGCTAGGTTGTCCTAGTAGCCAATAACTAGCTTGGTGTGAAATATGGTAGTTCCTGCTCCCGCCTTCCACCCAGCACTGTGTTGTCTTCTGATTTCCGCTCTGCTCCACACATGCTGACAGGTAGGTAGTGCTACCTATGTGTGTGTAATATGAAGGGGACACTGTAGGGGGGAGGGCTTAGGAGACATTGTGGGAGGGTGGACACAGGAAACTCTGTGGGAGGGGGGACACAGGAGACTCTGTGGGAGGGGGACACAGGAGACTCTGTAGGAGGGGGGCTTAGGAGACTCTGTGGGAGGGGGGCTTAAGAGACACTGTGGGAGGGGGGACACAGGAGACTGTGAGGGAGGGGTTAGGAGACACTGTGGGAGGGGGGGGGGGCAGAGTAAATTACAGTGGGGGGGTGGATTTTAATGAGAAAATGACAGGGGACACTGCTTTGAGGGATGGGGAGGCAGAGGACACTTCTATGGGGCAGGGTAGAGGATTCTGCACAGTTGGGGGGGGGGGGTGATGTGAAGGGGGGTAGGGGACACTACTGGGGGAGAAGGGGGCAGAGGATACGACAGTGGGGGGATGTAGTGTGAAGGGGGGCAGAGGACACTGGGGGAATACAGGACACTACTGTGGGGGGGAGAAGGACACTACAGTAGAGTGGTGATGAAAAGGGGGCAGAGGACACTACTGTGGGGGAGAGGAATGTTTTTTTTTTAAGGGTGCCACCTAGTAACCCCTCCCTCCCCCACAGGGGATCTTTGCTTTACTCCATATTGTCCAGGTAGACATCAGCCTCTGAAAGATTGCCTACCCCTGCCCTATAGCAAGGTGAAAAAACAAATCTGTCTTTAGAATCACTCACTTCCTTCTCCTGCCCAGGACTACATGTCCCATGAGGCATTGTTCCTCACACCTTCACCAGTTCTCAGGCACTTACTGGCATGTCTAGACAGTGTACTGAACTGTATGTGTGCTGCACTGTGTATACTGACATGTATGAATGATGTACTGAACTGCATATGTACTGCACTGTATTTCCTGATATGTAAACAAATAATGCATTCTGTATGCAGGCCAACTAATCGATTATGAAAATAGTTCACAACTATTTTCATAGTTGATTATGTCGATTAGCTGTTTGAGTCCTAATGGGCACGACACATGGTCAGAGATTGTGAACATGATACATAAAATGGTCAGAGACTGCAGACCTAATACAAGAGATGGTCAGAGGCTGTGGACATAATACAAGAGATGGCCAGAGATTGCACATATGATACAAGAGATGATCAGAGATTGCAGATATGATACTAGAGATGGTCAGAGGCTGTGGACATAATACAAGAGATGGCCAGAGACTGCAGATATGATACAAGAGATGATCAGAGATTGCAGATATGATACAAGAGATGGTCAGAGGCTGTGGACATAATACAAGAGATGGCCAGAGATTGCAGATATGATACAAGAGATGGTCAGAGGCTGTGCACATAATACAAGAGATGGTCAGAGATTGCAGATATGATACAAGAGATGGCCAGAGATTGTAGATATGATACAAGAGATGGTCAGAGATTGTGAACATGATACATAAGATGGTCAGAGACTGCAGACCTAATACAAGAGATGGTCAGAGGCTGTGGACATAATACAAGAGATGGCCAGAGATTGCACATATGATACAAGAGATGGTCAGAGATTGCAGATATGATACAAGAGATGGTCAGAGATTGCAGATATGATACAAGAGATGATCAGAGGCTGTGGACATAATACAAGAGATGGTCAGAGGCTGTGCACATAATACAAGAGATGGCTAGAGATTGCAGATATGATACAAGAGATGGCCAGAGATTGTAGATATGATAAAAGAGATGGTCAGAGATTGTGAACATGATACATAAGATGGTCAGAGACTGCAGACCTAATACAAGAGTTGGTCAGAGGCTGTGGACATAATGCAAGAGATGGCCAGAGATTGCAGATATGATACAAGAGATGGTCAGAGATTGCAGATATGATACAAGAGATGGTCAGAGATTGCAGATATGATACAAGAGATGGTCAGAGGCTGTGGACATAATACAAGAGATGGCCAGAGATTGCAGATATGATACAAGAGATGGTCAGAGGCTGTGGACATAATACAAGAGATGATCAGAGATTGCAGATATGATACAAGAGATGGTCAGAGGCTGTGGACATAATAAAAGAGATGGTCAGAGACTGTGGACATAATACAAGAGATGGTCAGAGGCTGTGCACATAGTACAAGAGATGGCCAGAGATTGCAGATATGATACAAGAGATGGTCAGAGGCTGTGCTCATGCTGCAGGAAACTGTCAGAGACTGTGAACATGCTATAGGAGTTGTTGGAGACTGGGGACATGCTTCAGGAGACTATTATAGACTGGAGACATGAGACTGCTAGAAATCACTACTATAACAAGGCAAGCACAGATTTTTGTCTGCAGAGGTTCAGAGAGCCACACAAAAAGTGCCAAAGGGCATCAGGCTGGGCACTAGAGGTTTAGACCAGGGGTCTCCAAACTTTCTTTAAAAAGGGCCAGTTTACAGACCTGTAGACTTTAGAGGGGCCAGACTGTGACGAGCAGGAGTTAGCAATTCCCTATCTTTTGTATTAGGGTGCCCCATCATTAATGTGAGTGGGAAGAATAGTGCCCCATTATTGGTGTCAGTGGAAGGAATAGTGCCTTATTGGTATCAGTGGGAGGAATAGTGCCCAAATCGTTGATGTCAGTAGGAGAAATAGTGCCCCATTCTTGGTGTCAGTGGAAGGCATAGTGCCCCATCCTTGGTGTCAGTGGAAGGAATAGTGCCCCATCCTTGGTGTCAGTGGAAGGAATAGTGCCCCATCCTTGGTGTCAGTGGAAGGAATAGTGCCCTATCCTTGGTGTCAAGTGGGAGGAATAGTGCCCCATCCTTGGTATCAGTGGTTGTAGTAGTGCCTCATTGTTGGTGTCTGTGGGAGGAATACTGCCTCAAGAGCCAGATTAAAGCAAGTAAAGGGCCTCATATGGCCCCTGGGCCGCAGTTTGGAGACCACTGGTTTAGACCATCAGGAGCCCTGGAGCAGAGCCTATATATCCAATAGACCTGCCACTTAACCACTTGCCTATTGGTCACTTTTACCCCCTTCCTGCCCAGGCCAATTTTCACCTTTCAGTGCTGTTGCACTTTGAATGACAATTGTATAGTCATGCAACACTGTACCCACATGACATTTTTATCATTTTTTTCCAAATAAATAGAGCTTTTTTTTGGTGGTATTTAATCTCCGCTGGGTTTTTATTTTTTGCACTATAAATAAAAAAAGACTGAAACGTAAAAAAAAAATTGAAAAAAAAGCATTATCTTTGTTTCTGTTATACAATTTTAATTATTAAATACATTTAGACCAAAATGTATTCTACTACATTTCTTTGGTGCAAATAACCTAAATCAGTGTTTATTATTAAGTTGGTAGGAAAGTTATAGAGTCCACAAACTATGGGATAGATCTAAAAATCGATAAATCCTGATGTACTGATGGTCTATCTCATTTCTTAAGGGCCAAAAATGCCAGGTCAGTACAAATACCCACTTTTTGGAAAGTAAACAGTCTGAAGTATTTAGTAAGAGGCGTTGCATGTTTTTTTAAGTCAATTTTTGTCATTATTTTGTGGAAAATATAGAAATGAAAACAAAATTTCACAATTGTATTTATTTATTTTACATACTGTCACCAATGCAGTACAGCGTTGTCATGGTGCGGCAGTGATCAGGGACCCTGACTGGCGACAGTACGTACCAAAAAAAAAAAATTAAGAATTTTAAAAAAATGTTAATTTTAACAATTATTTTAAGTTTTTTTTCTACCCGTGACCAGAGCAATACAATGTTACCATAGTAATATTGTACTACTCTGGACAAGTGATCAGGATTTTTTTTTTACACGTTATGGTTGCTTATACCAGGGCTTGACAAATTTGCTTTGAATCTAGGAGCCAGCTAAAAAAGTTAGGTGCCAGTTTTTT
Source organism: Staurois parvus (assembly GCF_062004578.1). NCBI lineage: Eukaryota > Metazoa > Chordata > Amphibia > Anura > Ranidae > Staurois > Staurois parvus. The sequence continues at coordinate 1,510,107 of NW_028317995.1, forward strand.
TAAACACTCGCCTACTGGTTACTTTTGCCCCCTTCCTGCCCAGGTCAATTTTCAACTTTCAACGCTGTCACACTTTAAGCCCTGGTTGACATCTGTGTGGCTGTGCGGGCCGTGATTTGTGCAGACACGTGATCCCATTCATTTGAATGGACTACCGTGCCCCAGGACACGCAGGGAAGAAGTCCCTGCACTACTTTGGAAATCGCAGCCCTCATGTAAACCGAAGTTCCCAGTACGGATGCGATTTACTGTGCAGGCGGTGTGCCATTGGAATTAATGGCACCCACCTGCAAGTCCCACATTCCTCTGTGTGGGTGGTGCAGTTGCAGGTATTTGTGCGGGTCCCGCAATGGCAACACCCACACAGATGTAAACCGAGTGTAAAGGACAATTTTTTGAGACAGAGCTTTCTTTTCGTCGTATTTAATCACCACTGGGGTTTTTATTTGTTACTGAATACACAAAGAAAAGATTGAAAATTTAAAATGAAAAAAAAAACCTTTTTCTTCAAATAAGTAATTTTTCTTCACTGATGTGCGGTGATGAGACTGCACCAATGGGGCTCTGATGAGGCTGCACTGAGGGCCACTGTTGAGGCGGCTGTGATCGGGCACTGATGAGGCTGCAGTGATGGGGCACTGAAGAGGCTTCACTGATGGGGCACTGATGGGACCACTGATGAGGCTGCACTGACGGTGCACTGATGAGGCTGCACTGATGGGACTACTGATGAAGCTGCACTGATGGGGCACTGATGTGGACACTGATGAGGCTGCACTGATAGGGCACTGATGTGGACACTGATAAAGCTGCACTGATGGGACACTGATGAGGCTGCACTGATGAGACTGCACTGATGGGGCACTGATTTGGACACTGATGAGGCTACACTTATGGGGAACTAATGAGGCTGCACTAATGGGGCACTGATGTGGACACTGATGAGGCTTTACTAATGGGGAACTTATGTGGACACTGATAAAGCTACACTGATGGGGCACTGATGAGACTGCACTGACGGGGCACTGATTTGGACACTGATGAGGCTACACTTATGGGGAACTAATGAGGCTGCACTAATGGGGCACTGATGTGGACACTGATGAGGCTTTACTAATGGGGAACTTATGTGGACACTGATAAAGCTACACTGATGGGGCACTGATGAGACTGCACTGACGGGGCACTGATTTGGACACTGATGAGGCTACACGGATGGGGAACTAATGAGGCTGCACTAATGGGGCACTGATAGGTGCCCACACTGCCTGTCACGCCGCCGGTTCCTGCTCGGAGGTGAGGCTGAGAGTCTCCCCGGAGCGGCAAGTGTCACTGAGAGCCGCACAATCTGTAGTCTTATATTACAAGGATGACTATTACATTTATTTCTCCGCAGCAACAAGTCCAACAGTTCTTTTCCAGAGAGTGATTTAATGGGCTCAGAAACAATCCATTAGGCTAGGTTCACACCTATGTAGTTTGTGTTTGAGCCGTTTCTGCAGTGCGTTTTGCGGTTTTTGCACATGCGTTTTTTCTTCTTGCTAGGCAGATTTAAAACACATCAAAAATGCATCAAAATGTGGCAAAAAAGCATCAAAAATCCATTGCATGTTTTTTTGCAGTGTTTTCATTGAAGTCCATAGAACCAAAATGCAACTTTTTTGTTTAAAAAAAGTCACTGGCCCTTTACAAAAAATGTTCCGAATAAAAATGCAGAGATGTGTCCCACAGGAAATCATGTTAAATGGACTGTAGTGTGTCTCTGCAAAATGCATAGGTGGGAACCTAGAGGAAGACAGAGGTACAGACAAGGCCGATGACAGGGTACTTAGAATATTCATGCAATTCAGAAGACCCACTTTCTCCTGTCACAACCAAAAAACATTCCCTAATATACACCAAAGTGTCGAGCAATCTGATTGGATGGTTTTATGAGCATGTTTGATCTTATGTGTTACAAACAATGTGTATAGGCTTAGAACAGCTGTATGCATAGATTTTAATTAAAACATTAAATAGATACTCCTTGTCTTGTTCATGGCAAAACTGCAATCTTTAACATCCTTGTACAAAGGTGGAAAGGACACCCACCTTGTAATTCTCTTCACCATAAACAAGTACACTATGGGGGTTATTTACTAACACTGCATGGTGCAGCTCTGCCTAGAAACCAATCAGCTTCCAGGTTTTATTGTCAAAGCTTAATTGAACAAGCTGAAATTAAAAGCGGATTGGCTACTATACACAGCTGCACCAGATTCTTGGTGCTCCAGGTTTAGTAAATCTCCTTCTATGAATATTTAAGACGCCTTAAACCCATTTACCATATACTGTACTTCTCATACTGTTTAAGGGAAAATGGCATTTTTTTTACCCTTCTTGCACAGGTAACGACTCCACCTCTTTAAAAAGGCTATTTCTCATGAATATTTAAGACCTTTCCAAACCTAATCAGACAAACTTGCATTTTACAATGATGGTATATCTGCAAATAACCTGTACTGAAACTCCCCAACTCGCCACATATTTATCCAAAAACAGGTTAGCCCAACATAAAAAAGGTAAAGTAATTACCTCCTGTGTAAATGAACATAGTAAGGAGTCCTCATTCTATCCTTTTGATATGAAAAAATGCAGTTTGCCTGGTCATAATAAATATATATATATATATATATATATATATATATAGTTATATCTATGATACACACATTTTATATGCCTACACTTTTCTCATCAGCAGTATATAGCAGTCTTGTGACTATCGGTCTCCAGCCAAGCACTGGTTAAAGTTTGTAGAAGGAGTTTTCACTTTGCTCTAGGAGGATGCAGGGCTCCTTATCTCTGTCTGGAGAGTGCTGATTGGCCCTCTGCTGATCATATGCAATTTCCCATGAAAAAAAAAAAACCTCTCTAGCAATACACACCAAACTGAGCATGTGCAAAGTGACTCCACACGATGTCTTATCAGGCGATAAGAGGGGAACACTGGAAGAAGAGTAGGATCGGAGACATCAGGATCAAAAAACATTTTTACACAATGCAGAGAATTAACCCCTTCCACAGTGCGTAGAACAAGCATGCGTTACTGCGTATACAGACTGATTTTACTGTTGTGGGTTTAGTAACACTTTAAGGTAATTTTCAATTGCAGTTTGGCCATTTCGTTAATGTTAGACAGTGGGTCTATACTGCCTTCTTCAAAACTCTCCTTCTTGTTTTTATGTCCTTCCATCTCTATTGCTTCTCCCTAGTTTGCCTGTAATTTCATGCCAATTAAAGCATGATTTTTTTTTTGTTTTTGCTAATTGTCTAATTATTTCTTGTTCCTAATTAGTGATAGAAGACAGTCCTTTAAGTAAATGAGGTTCTTAAGCACCTGTGAAACACTGAAGTCTAATTAACCAAGCAGATAGTACATATTTGTTGATGGGTGTAAAATGTTTTTTTCTTTTTACACATTTCTGAAATCATCACGTTCTAATGACAGTAGCACTCTGACAATGTTGCATATATTTGATGTAAAAAAACATTTCAGTAGTTTTATATTTCCTGTCCTTTACTCATCATGCAGATTTAGCAAGGTAAATTAATTTAAACTACATTATTCAGTTTAAGATTGTGCCATTTAAAATTCATACAGACATATATAATAGTTCTTTTAATATGCAGTCACCCTGTGATACCAGCAAGTACCAGTTTTAGTGTTCAAATCCTAGGCCCTTATGGAGATCCTGGACCCAGGCATGAGTGCCAAGCTGGTTCCAAGCCCCTGTCCCCTTCCATTCAGCTGGCAATGAACAGAGGCTCTATTGATCATTGAGGCTCTGGCATTTGACTGTTGAAATACGTTGTTGGACTAATACTAGAGGTGGACTGGCCTACTATCAAAAGAGGTTGAGTCCCTATGCTCAACCTTGACCTGGAACCGAAGGGACTGCATTGGGACAGGGTTATTAATTTGAAGGTACTTGCAAGCACTACAAGGTGCCCACACTTTACAGTTCCCCTGCTTTAAAGGTACTTTGGGTAATTTTATTTTTCAAAGCAGAACTCTGGTTAAAAATTGTATTGTCCAATGCAGTGGGGCTGCGCCCATCTCGTCTTGTCTAGGGGCTCATGTAAAAGCTGCACTTACCCATTCCTCCAATCCACTGGAAAACCACACTCCCCCATGTCCAGTGGTGGATTGTTCCTGCTGTCCTCACTTCCGGAGCCGGTCTATGGACGTAATGACATCAGGAACAGCCCCATTCACAAGGCTGCTAGCGTGCAGGGGGGCAGGAGTGGCGGAGACTGGTCTTGCACTCAAAGGATTGGCTGATTAGGTAAGTATATCTTTGCTTTCTGAGCCCCTAGACCGGGTGTCGGCAACCCGCGGCTCCAGAGCCGCATGCGGCTCTTTTTCATCTTTGCTGCGGCTCCGGAGCACACTGCCCACCAGGTGACAGGCAATAGGGTTTCAGTGGTCGGCAAGCCGCGGATCGCAAGCCACATGCGGCTCTTCTGTGTGCCGGGCGCCCGCTCCCCTCCTCTCGGGCGGCCGCCTCAAAAGTCAGGACTCTTTTAATCCGGCCCGCGGAGCGTGGAACATTAGCTGTCAGGATGTAGGCGGGGCAGCCAGGATGTAGGCGGGGCAGCGTGACGAACTCCTCTCACAGTCCGCCCTGAAGACCGGAACACAGCGCGGGAACACAGCGAGAGGAACGCGCGGAGCAAAGGTAAGTGAATTGAGACAATATGGGGAATTAATTACTATAGGGGGGATGAATTACTATGGGGGATGAATTATTATATGGAGGATTAATTACTATGGGGGATGAATTACTATGGAGGATGAATTACTATATGGGGGATGAATTACTATGGGGGATGAATTACTATGGAGGATGAATTACTATAGGGGGGATGAATTACTATGGGGGATGAATTACTATAGGGGGGATGAATTACTATATGGGGGATGAATTACTATGGGGGATGAATTACTATGGAGGATGAATTACTATATGGGGGATGAATTACTATGGGGGATGAATTACTATGGAGGATGAATTACTATAGGGGGGATGAATTACTATGGGGGATGAATTACTATATGGGGGATGAATTACTATGGGGGATGAATTACTATATGGGGGATGAATTACTATATGGGGGATGAATTACTATGGGGGATGAATTACTATATGGGGGATGAAGCTAACTGCACGATCCTGTATATAGCATTAAGGTAAGAAACAATATATGCAGTGTCGGATTTGTTTTAAATGTTGCAATGGTTTTGCGGCTCCCAGTCTTTTTTTTCCCTTCGGAAACGGGTCCAAGTGGCTCTTTATGTCTTAAAAGTTGCAGACCCCTGCCCTAGACAAAAATGAGCATTTAACATATGCAGTGCATGTGAAAATAATAATTTTGCCTGGATTTCTTTTTTAACTGCCTCCCGCTCGCCATATAAGGAAATGACGGGCGGTTGGCGGCGGCTCTCTTGTTTGTATGGCGTCCTCCCACTCAAACTGCGCATGCGCGTCCATGGGGGCGCTCGGCAATCGGCAGTGCGCTGTGTCCCTGGAACACAGTGGATCACACTAAAGAGCTGATGACATCGGCTCTGTCATGTGATCAGCTGTATGCAATCACAGCTGATTGCATGTAAATAGAAAATGTTGGTTATTGGCAGTCCTCTCCTCTTGCTGACAGCTCATGAGGAGAGGAGAACTGGTAATCGGCATTCCTCAGAGGGGACATCTACACTGAACATTGTAGCCTCATCAGGGCCACCTGTCAGTACCCATCAATGCCACCTGTCAGTGCCCATCAGTGCCACATACCAGTGCACATCAAAGCCACATATCAGTGCCTACCAGTGCACATCAATGCCACATATCAGTGCCCATCAGTACTGCCTTTCAGTGCCAACTATCAATGCCAGTCAGTGCCGCCAATCAGTGCCACCTATCAGTGCCTGTCATTGCCACTCTAACACTTCCAATCAGTGCCATCTATCAGTGCCAGTCAGTGCTGCCTATCAGTGCCCATCAGTGCCATATATGACTGCTGCCTTTCAGTGCCCATCAGTGACACCTGTCAATGCCCACCAGTAATGCCTGTCAATGCCCATCAGTGCCTTCTATCAGTGCCTCCTCATCAGTGCCCATTAATGCCGCCTATCAGTGCCCATCACTGCAGCCTCATTAGCGCACATCAATGAAGAAGAAAAATTACTTATTTACAACATTTTATAATTTTCAAAATTTTCAGTTGTTTTTAGTTTTTTTAGCAAAAAATAAAAAACTCAGTGGTGATTAAAGACCACCAAAAGAAAGCTCTATATGTCTAAAAAAAAAATCATAAAAATTTAGTTTGTGTGCAGTGTTGCATGACTGCGCAATTGTCATTCAAAGTGCAACAGCGCTGAAAGCTGAAAATTGGCCTGGGCAGGAAGGGGGTAAAAGTGGCGGTAGGCAAGTGGTAAAAGTGATAGTAAATGCTTTTTTTTATACTTTTACCTACAGGCAAGCTTATAATAAGACTTACCTGCAGGTAAAATGAATATCTGCTAAATGTGCACCGTTTAGGAGATATTCACTCTTTTTGAGAGTCGGCACATGTGCTCTGATGCATACCTGTGCGCGGGAGTGATGTTATTGCAGCTCAGCCAGTCAGACGGCCAGAGCTCACGAACCGGAAGGAAGAGCGGTTGAAGATGGAAACCTCTGCAGTGGTGACAGAATGTTGGAGGGAGGACTTTGTTTTAAAGTAATCCTTCATAATGTGCTAGTAGGCAATGCATACAAGTACATTATGACATTACCTTGCAGGGGACTTTTTTAATTTGTTTAATCTGTGGTTTACTACCGCTTTAAGCTAAGAATTTTATAACTGATGTTTTATGTTTTATCAATATATGAATAAAAACTCTGGGTTCTATTTAATCTTCTGAAAATTACAGTCCTGCTTAAGGGAAAGCCCTTTATTAAGTAGAAAGGCCTCTTATGTGCTCCTCTTCTATGGTCATAGCATACACTTTCATTTTAAAACATCAGCATTGTAATAACAATACAAACAATAATTATTTTTGACAGTCCAATATAAGATTTCTGGAAAAAATCTATCATATTGTGAGTGCTACCTGTTTACTTTCAGATTCCAAGGACTACATATCCCATAGTATCTTGCTGCCTGCAAGCAGTGATTCCTGTACTGACTCCGCCTCCTGAAATTCTTCCTCTGTAGATCAGAGGGCAGACTCTGTGAAACGTGTGACACAGCAGTGCCTATCAACAGGCCATAGAGAATTTGTGTCACAGAATTCAAGGAAATAAATGTGTGGGATCTTCACAAAGTAAGTTTACAAACTTCATGATCGTTCAGTTTATTAGGAATAGGCTATAAATAATTGAATGCAATGTGGAAAAGAATATCAGATTTTACAACTGGACCATAGATACACTTTAATTTAATTTTACATGCCCTCCCAGTGGTGAATGAATCAGAAGAGGTATATGTCCCTCCTTATCCTAGCTGGGAGAAGATACTACTAAATTTCAGTTTGTAGAAGTCAAAATGTGCATGGGCAGTGCTGGATTTAGCATTATAGAAAGCATAGCATACAGTGCAAGCTATATGCCATTATATATCTTTATCCCCAGACTCAGAGCCAGTTCACACCACAAAAAGGCGTTCTGGATGCATTTTTGCTTACAGTTCAAACTACATTTCATTCCGGTGTATTTTTGATCCATTTTGTTGTGCTCCTTTACAGTTCTGTGCAGAAAAAATGCAGCATGTTCTACTTTATTTTTCTGCGCCGGAAACTGACTGAAACTAACTGCACTGGTGTGATCTAGGCACATTGGAATACATGGAAAACGCTGTGCATGCATTTTTGATGCAAAAAAAGCCACACACTGGGGTGCATCTGGTGTGAACCAGCCATAAAATTTTTTGTGTTTGCTCATTGGGAGGTCTTACCTCAGGCCAACATACAGAATTAATGAAATATATATATATATATATATATATACACTATATTGCCAAAAGTATTGGGATGGCTGCCTTTACACGCACATGAACTTTAATGGCATCCCAGTCTTACTCCGTAGGGTTCAATATTGAGTTGGCCCACCCTTTGCAACTATAACAGCTTCAACTATTCTGGGAAGGCTGTCCACAAGGTTTAGGAGTGTGTCAATGGGAATGTTTGACCATTCTTCCAGAAGCATATTTGTGAGGTCAGGCACTGATGTCGGATTAGAAGGCCTTGGTCACAGTCTCCACTCTAATTCATCCCAAAGGTGTTCAGTCAGGTTGAGGTCAGGACTCTGTGCAGGCCAGTCCAGTTCCTCCACCTCAAACTCGCTTATCCACATCTTTATGGACCTTGCTTTGTACACTGGTGTGCAGTCATGTTGGAACAGGAAGGGGCCATCCCCAAACTGATCCCACAAAGTTGGGAGCATGAAATTGTCCAAAATGTCTTGGTATGCTTAAGAGTTCCCTTCACTGGAACTAAGGGGCCAAGCCCAACCCCTGAAAAACAATCCCATATCATAATCCCCCCTCCACCAAACTTTACACTTGGCACAATGCAGTCAGGCAAGTACCATTCTCCTGGCAACCGCAAAACCCAGACACGTCCATTGGATTGCCAGAGAGAGAAGCATGATTTGTCACTCCAGAGAACACGTCTCCACTGCTCTAGAGTCCAGTGGTGGTGCGCTTTACACCACTACATTCGACGCTTTGCATTGCACTTGATGATGTAAGGCTTGGATGCAGCTGCTCGGCCATGGAAACCCATTCCATGAAGCTCTCTATGCACTGTTGTTGTGCTAATCTGAATACCACATGAAGTTTGGAGGTCTTTAGCTATTGACTCTGCAGACAGTTGGCGACTTCTGTGCACTGTGCTCTTCAGCATGTGCTGACCCCGCTTTTATGTGGCCTAACACTTTGTGGCTGGGTTGCTGTTGTTCCCAGTTGCATCCACCTTTGTTATAATACCACTAACAGTTGACCATGCAATATTGAGTAGCAAGGAAATTTCACAGATGGACTTATTGCACAGATGGCAACCTATCATGATACCATGCTTGAATGCACTGAGCTCCTCTGAGAGCGACCCATTCTTTCACATATGTTTGTAGAAGCAGTCTGCATGCCTAGGTGCTTGATTTTATACACTTGTGGCCTTGGAGGTGATTGGAACAGCTGAATCTAATGATTTGGAGGGGTGTCCCAATACTTTTGGCAATATAGTGTGTGTGTGTATATATATATATATATATATATATATATATATATATATATATATATATACTGTGTATGTGTGTTTGTGTGTGTGTTCTATTTGTAATGTTTCTCTCCCTGAATTCTTTGAAACAGTAAGATACATTATTTAACAAACCATGTAAATAATAAAGAAAATACATAGGGTTTTGTGTGTTGCCATCATTTTATTAATTTCCGCAAACATAGAAACTAATGCTGGTTTGAAAACAGTCATTCATTCAAAATAGTCTAAAAGGACAGCTAGCACTTGTCCTCACATAGGGATTCCAGAGCCATGTCCAAAAAATTCAAATCAGAAACAGTTGTAAACCTTGAACAGTCAACTGACCATATTATCATAGTTGCCAACTGTCACGGATTGTCCGGGACAGTCCCAGGTTTTAAAGTCCTGTCACAGCCGGTCTTCGCTTCGTCCCGAAATTTGAAAATACTCCCAGATAGAGTGACCCCTGTGCCGGGCGGCCGGCACCACAGTTCTGCTCTGTGTACTTTTTACATTGCCGCTCAAGTGGGTGTCGGCACATAGGGGAACACATTGTTGTGTTTCCAAACAGAGAGAAGTGAGGACAGATCACTCCTCCTCCCTCAGGAGCTCTGTTCGGGCACTCTGATTGAGGACTCCCTGTGAGCCTTTGCAGCATAGGTGGGTGGGAGGTGGTGCGGCCAGCCTCACAGACAATCACGCTCGGCCCCTCCTTCTTTTTCCTAGGTCAGCGTGAGCAAAGAAGGTAAGTGCTGTGACGGTGGGACATACTGTATGTAGTGTATGTATATGTAGCATGTGCGTATATAGCATATATGAATGTAGTATGGGAGGGGGTGCAGAGGTGGATCAGGTGCTCAGAAGGGGCGCAGAGGTGGAACAGGTGCTCAGGAGGGGGTGCAGAGGTGGAACAGGTACTCAGGAGGGGGTGCAGAGGTGGACCAGGTGCTCATAAGGGGATGCAGAGGTGGACCAGGTGCTCAGAAGGGGGTAGAAAGGTGGACCAGATGCTCATAAGGGGATGCAGTGGTGTAACAGGTGCTCAGAAGGGGGTACAAAAGTGGACCAGGTGCTCAGAAGGGGTTGCAGAGGTAGACCAGGTGCTCATAAGGGGATGCAGAGGTGCACCAGGTGCTCAGGAGGGGGTGCAGTGGTGTAACAGGTGCTCAGAAGGGGGTGCAGAGGTGGAAAATGAAGAGGTGGATCTTAAACAAGAAGGGGTGGGGCAAATTTAGATGGGGGCACCCAATTTTAGCCTTGCCTAGGGCATCACAAAACCAAAATACTGGTACACTGCCCTATATACTACTGACCCCTGTACACTACCCTACCTACAGTATATTCCCTATTTAACATTACCACATTATCCACTTTGTAAGTCATCTTAGACTCTATTTAACCACACCCCTTTAAGCCACGCCCAATATTTAGCGCAATTGAAGCCACACACATTTATTTTTAATTAATGTTGAGCCACACCCACAATTGAATGCCTCACTCATAATTAAAATGTTACTCCGCCCATAACACCTTTCTGGACATACAGAAAAAAAAGTGTTCCTAAAAATTTTTGGGAAATGTTGGCAACTGTGTATTATTTGTGAATAGTGCATTGTTTTATTTAACCTAACCCATAGTAACCAAATGCCATATATCATTGGCTTGGAATTGTTAAAAGCATAAATTAAATGGGGCAGCACAGTGGCTAAATGGTTAGCACTTCCACCTGGCAGTACTAGACTCGTTGGTTTGAATCCCAGCCACGGCACCTCCTGCCTGGAGTTTGCATGTTCTCCCTGTGCCTGCATTTCCTCCGGGTACTCCGGTTTCCTCCCACACTCCAAAGACATGCTGGTAGGTGAATTGGATCCTGTCTAAATTGGCTGTAGTATGTGTATGTATGAATGTAAGTTAGGGACCTTAGATTGTACACCCCTTGAGGGTTTGGGACTGATGTGAATGTACAACATATATGTAAAGTGCTGCGTAAATTGACGGCGCTATATAAGTACCTGAAATAAATAAATTATGAGTGTTGACTGGTTATAGTGATTATGATTACTGTAGTTAATTGTGATTTTTCTACTTTCTTTTTGTTGCATTGTTAGTTTATTTCCTATGCAGATATCCAGAGGCATGCAATATACCAGGCACCTTATAAGATCAGTTTTTCATAGACGTGCTTTGCTTATGAATCCTTCATTTTACATTCTAAAGCAGCTTCACTTCGAGTGAGTTTGACTTGATTTTTGCTTGCAATACAAGTTAAAGTTAAGATCCATCAAACGCAGAACAGTCATCCAAGGCACACAACTAAAGTGACTAGGGATCTGTAGACTTGCGATTTCAAATAAAAGTCACATGCAGGAGGCAAAGCTTCTCTACAGGACAGAAAGTGCATTGTTTCTGCTGATGTCAGATCTGATCCATAAATTTGCACTGAGAGGAAGGAGCAGTACAGCACTACCAACCAAGAAACAAATCTAATGAACAAATATGGCTGCCCTATTTATGAAGTTGTAAAAAAGCCTTAGGCACTTGTAAGAATATATTGTAAAGCATATATATTAATAAAAAATGAATGCTATCAATACTTTTTAATAATTAAACTTCCAAATAAGTGCAGTCAGCAAAAAATGAAATTAAAAGAAAATATATTTTGTTTCCCTTTGTCCTAAAAAAAACAGTAGTAATGCACTTTGGTAGACCTGTATGCAGATTCTGAAGGGTACTCTCATGGTAGGTTGTTCCAAGCTTCCTGGAGGACTTTGCCTTTTTTGTCTCTGTAACTGACTAAATTATTGTGCCCCTTCTACTACTTTGAGCTCTGCTGTACAGTGGATTGCACAAGACTGATAAGTTACATTCAGGTATTTACACTGCTTGCTTTTAAATAAAATAACATACATATGTGTTTTTTTATGTTTTATTTCAAATGCCACTTTATGCATTGACATACCTTCTTAGACCCAGTCTGTCCAGACAGTATAATCACCTGCTGCCTTGGCACTATCCACAGGCAGCTTAACTCTTCAAAAAACACAGATGTTGAATCCAACACAATTTTACTTCACCTAATTGCAGTACAGAGGATGGTTTTCCAGTCTTTTGAAGTGTAAGAAGACAATCACTTTCCTAAACCCTGTCTTGGTGAAAAACTAACACTGAGTGATGGAATATTGAAGAAATGGGGGGTCTAGCTAGGGCAAAACTAACTAGCACTAAAGAGGAGGGAGGGCAGAGGAAGATACAAATTTACATTGTAAACAAGTTGTAGTGACCAGAAACTGCCATTAGATGCCAGCATACTAATGACCAATAATAATCTGATGCATTTCAATGCAACACAGAAAAATGGTGCAGAACATTTTGTATCCGAATAAACAGTTTCAGACACAATGCACTTATTCTTTTTATAGTTAACAGATATTTCTCTCTCCTCTACCTGGAAACACCTGCAGTGCCATTCCTGGAACCGCTGATGAAAGTGTGGAGCTTGGTAAACATGGCGGGGGTGCTTGGTGGAAGGGGAAATCAACTTTTGCAGGGGTGTGTTGAAAAGATCAGACAGCGGTACAGCCACCTGATCGCTTCTGTCTGACAACTGATAGTCTGCTTGTCATATTTACATATAGCGGCCGGGAGTGTGTGTAAAACCCCCCCCCGCTGCTGCTGCTGACACATGGCATACATCACTAGCAGTGAAAGGGTTAAGGCCATTAATTGCATATCACTGGAACTGACAAGTTATACATACATAAAAACGTTCAATGCATTATAAATCTGACATAAATACATGTATACATGTAAATACGTGCCAGCAAAACTCCAAGTACAGTGAAGGAAATGCCTTTTTGATCCCCTGCTGATTTTGAATGTTTGACCACTCAAAAAGAAATGATCAGCCTAAAAATCGAATGGTAGGTGTATTGTAATACTGAGAGACAGAATAGCAACAAATAAAATTCAAAAGAAATGCATGTCTAACAAATTATGCACTGATTTGCATGTTCATGAGGGAAATACGTATTTGATCCCCTATCATTCAGCAGGATTTCTGGCTACCAGGTGTCTTTCATACAGGTAACAAGCTGAGATTTGAACCTTAAATGGAGTGCTGCTAATCGCATTTACCTGTATAAAAGACACCTGTCCACAGAAGCAATCAAACAATTAGATTCCAAACTCTCCACCATGGCAAAGACCAAAGAGCTGTCCAAGGATGTCAGGGACAAGATTGTAGACCTACACAAGGCTGGATTGGGCTACCAAACTATTGCCAAGCAGCTTGGTGAGAAGGTGACAACAGTTGGTGCAATCATTCTCAAATGGAAGAAACACAAAACAACTGTCAGTCTCCACCATGCAAGATCTCACCTCGTGGAGTGTCAATGATCATGAGAACAGTGAGGAATCATCCCAGAACTACACGTGAGGATCTTGTCAATGATCTCCAGGCAGTTGGGACCACAGTCACCAAGAAAACAATTGGTAACAAACTACTACAGTGGCTAAGTGGTTAGCACTTCCACTTGGCAGTACTAGGGTCGTTGGTTCGAATCCCAACCACGGCTCCACCTGCCTGGAGTTTGCATGTTGTGCCTGCGTGGGTATCCTCCAGGTATTTCGGTTTCCTCCCACACTCCAAAGACATGCTGGTAGGTTAATTGGATCCTGTCTAAATTGGCCGTAGTATGTGTATGTATGAATGTAAGTTAGGGACCTTAGATTGTACACCCCTTGAGGGTTAGGGACTGATGTGAATGTACAATATGTATGTAAAGCGCTGCGTAAATTGATGGCGCTATATAAGTACCTGTAATAATAATAATAATACTCCGACAAGGATTGAATTCCTGCAGTGCCCGCAAGGTCCCTCTGCTCACAAAAGCACATGTCCAGGCCCATCTGAAGTTTGCCACTGAACATCTGAATGATGCAGAGGAGGACTGGCTGAAAGTGTTGTGATCAGATGAGACCAAAATCGAACTCTTTGGCATCAACTCAACTCGCCGTGTTTGGAGGAGGAGGAGGAATGCTGCCTATGACCCCAAGAACACCATCCCAACTGTCAAACATGGTGGTGGAAACATTCTGCTTTGGGGGTGTTTTTCTGCTAAGGGGACAGGACAACTGCACCAAGGGAAGATAGATGGGCCAATGTACCATCAAATCTTGGGTGAGAACCTTCTTCCCTCAGCCAGGGCATTGAAAATGGGTCGTGGATGGGTGTTCCACCATGACAATGACCCAAAATACACAGCCAAGGCAAAAAAGGAGTGGATCAAGAAGAAGCACATTAAGGTCCTGGAGTGGCCTAGCCAGTCTCCAGACCTTAATCTGATTGAAAATCTGTGGAGGGAGCTGAAAGTTCAAGTTGCCAAACGTCAGCCACCAATCCTTAATGTCTTGGAGAGGATCTGCCAAGAGGAGTTGGCCAAATTCCCTCCTGAGACGTGTGCAAACCTGGTGGCCAACTACAGGAAACGTCTGACCTCTGTGATTGCCAACGAGGGATTTGCCACCAAGTGCTAAGTCATGTTTTGTGAAGGGGATCAAATACTTAATTTCCCTCATGAACATGCAAATCAGTGCATAATTTGTTAGACATGTATTTCTTTTGAATTTTTTGTTGCTATTCTGTCTCTCAGTGTTACAATACACCTACCATTCGATTTTTAGACTGATCATTTCTTTGTGAGTGGGCACACATTCAAAATCAGCAGGGGATCAAATATTTATTTCCTTCACTGTAGATCAACATCCACATATGGGAAGAAATGACAGGGCATGCAGTAGCTGTGGCCTCAGTGGCATTGTGGAACATGTACTCCTGAGGAAGGGGAAGGCAGCCAGGGAGGTAGATATAAAACATGCATCTGCAGTGGTTGCAGTGGCCTTATGAGACATATAGTCCTGAGGAGGGGGGAATACAGTCAAGGAAGAAAAGACAGAGGATGCACGTGCAGTGGTTGTAGTGAATTATGGGACGTGTACTCCTGAGGATGGGAAACTTATTCAGGGAGCAAAAGGAAAGAAAAGCCAGGGCATGCATGTGCAGTGGCTTTAGTGGAATTATGGATTATGTACTCCTGAGGAGGGGGAGCACAATCAAAAAGGATAAGGCAGGACATGCACTTGCAGTGGTTGTGGTGGTATTATGGGACATGTATTCCTGAGAAGGGGGAACCCATCCAGAGAGGAAAAGGAAAGAAAAGACAGAGCATGCATGTACAATGGCTGTGGTGGATTTATGGTTTACGTACTCCAGAGGAGGGGCAACACAATCAAAGAGGATAAGACAGGGCATGCACGTGCAGTGGTTGTGGTGGTATTATGGGACGTGTACTTCTTAGAAGGGGGATCCCATCCAGGGAGCAAAAGCAAAGAATAAATAGAGCACGCATGTGCAGTGGCTGTGGTGGATTTATGGTTTATGTACTTGTGAGATGGGGAAACAGCTCTCATTGTTTGAACACTGTTTGTGTGCAGTAAATTATGGTGTGGAGTAAATTAATGTTTTGACTGACGTTCTGCAATTTAGCCACAAGATGTCACTGTTGTTCTAACACAGGCTCAGACTGCATAGATATTTGTATATTCATGAAGAGGTGGGGTTTTTAGTGAACAGGAAGAGGAGACTGCAGCCATGTTTTGCATGATGCTGAATGCAGGAGCCATGTTCTGGAGAATGCTGAATGAAGGGGCCTTGTGAGCTGCAGCTGGGAGAAGCCGATGAGATTGCTGCCAGGAAGCTGATGAGAGCCGAGGAACAACGCAGCATACACTACAATATTGCAGTCCTGTTGGAGAGACATTTGTTCTGTTCAGAGTCACCAGCGAATACAAAGCAGACCCAGGTCGGTAAGATCGTGCACGCACCTCATTTCAGTGTTGACGCCTATAGGACTGAGACAGGCCTATAGTTAGTTAGGGTCTCTGTTTGTGACAGGCCACAAGTGTTGTTACTGATCATTGGAAGGACTCCACAACTAAAAGTGACATTTCACATTGGAGAGCTGATAAAATCCTACAAACTCAAGCCAGACTGGCGTATTGTTTAGAAGGAATACTCAGGCACGTGCTACAGGACCAGTTATGGGAGGGGGAATACTGTAGATTTGTGTAAGATTGTAAACTGCTGTGCTGCACCGCAGGCTAACCCATACCATACACCCATACACTGATTCTTGTTCTTTTAGGGTAATAACAGGTAAGGTGAGGCAGCTTATTTGTACCCGCCAGTAGGTAAATTACTAAACTTTCTACCTTCATCCATCAGAAGGCGCCGTGCTGTGCAGCACAAGGGTCTCAGCCTTTGGGCTGAGTGTATGTAAATTTATTGTATATTCCAGCATTTGTGGTTTTGTTTATTTGCCACATCTAAGTAAAATTCTGTTGTGACAAAAGCTGGTGTTGGGGTTGCTTTCCTCGTTCGTGACTTCACTGTATCCTGGGGAGCTCACCCCGGTACACGGCTTACATACTCCTGAGGAGGGGGAACACTGCCAAGAAGGAAAACATGGAAATGCAGTGGCCACGGTGGCATCATGGGACATATAGTTCAGAGGAGGTTGAAAGAGATCAGGAAGGAATATACAAGACATAGTCACATAGTTAGTCTGGCTGAAAAAAGACAAAAGTCCATCCAGTTCAACCATTAAAAAAAAAAAAAAAATTATAATCCTATACCTACAGTTGATCCAGAGGAAGGCAAAAAAAACCCAGCAAAGCACGATCCAATTTGTTCCTCAGGAAAAACAATTCCTTCCTGATCCCCCAAGAGGCAATCAGATATTCCCTGGATCAACTTTACTGAGCTGGCCAAAACCATCTCTTGAGGGAGTCTATTCCACATTTTTACAGCTCTCACTGTAAAGAAACCTTTCTGTGTTTGGAGATTAAATTTCTTTTCCTCCAGATGTAAAGAGTGCCCCCTTGTCCTCTGTGATGACCTCAGGGTGAATAGCTCTACTCCGAGTTCACTATATGAACCACTGATGTATTTATACATGTTGATCATATCCCCCCTTAATCTCCTCTTCTCAAGAGAGAATAAATTCAGTTCCTCTAATCTTTCCTCATAGCTGAGCTCCTCCATGCCTCTTATCAGTTTGGTTGCCCTTCTCTGTACTTTCTCCAGTTCCCCAATGTTCTTTTTGTGAATTGGTGCCCAAAACTGAACTGCATATTCCAGATGAGGTCTTACTAATGATTTGTACAGGGGTAGAATGATATCTCTCTCTCTGGAGTCTATATCTCTTTTAATACAAGAGAGGATTTTGCTCACTTTAGAAACCGCAGCTTGGCATTGCATGCCGTTATTAAGCTTGTGATCTACCAGAGCCCCCAGATCCTTCTCCACCATTGATTCCCCCAGTTGTACCCCCCTAGTATGTATGATGCATGCATATTCTTAGCCCCCAAGTGCATCACCTTACTTTTATCAACATTAAACCTCATTTGTCACATAGTTGCCCAATTAAACAGTGCATTGAGGTTGGCTTGTAAGTTGAAGACATCCTGTAAGGATGTTATTTCAACGGCACAGCTTGGTGTCATCTGCAAAGACTGAAATGGGATTTTTAATCCCAGACCCTATATTGTTTATAAATATATTATAAAGTAAGGGTCCCAACACTGAACCTTGGGGTACACCACTGACAACCCTAGACCATTCAGAGTATGAATCATTAACCACTACGCTCTGAATACGATCTTTTAGCCAGTTTTCTATCCATTTACATACAGATTTTTCCAAGCCTGTAGACTTTACCTTACACATTAGCTGAGTGTGGGGAACTCTGTCAAACACTTTTGCAAAATCCAAGTATACCACGTCCACCGCCACCCCTCTGTACAAGGTTTTTCTCTCCTCATAAAAAGCATGTTCACTTGCCATGGTGGCAATATGGGACATACTGTATATTCCAAAGGAGGGGAACACAGGTAGGAATATACAAGACATGCATGTGTAGTAGCCATGGTGGCATTATGGGTCATACTGTATAGTCCCAAGGAGAGGGAGTACAGTCAAGGAGGATAATACAGGGCACACCTGTGCAGTGACCGTGGGGGCAATTTGGGACCTGTACTCCTGAGGAGGGGGGAATACAGCCAGGGAGGAATAAAAAGGGCTGCATGTTGAATGGTCCTAGTAGCAGTGGAATTATGGGACATGTAGTCCTGAGGAAGGGGAAACTGAGGACTTTCAAACAAATAATTTGTGTGTTACCTACCACAATTCATTTAACCAATAGCCGCCCGGTCAATAGCCGTTTGGCGGCCGGCAAAATGCTGTAGATTTCCAGGTGGACGTCGTATGGCGTTCTCCCGGGCATGTGCAGTTTTCCCGCTTGCAGAGCCGCGCAGCGGCGCGATCTGTCACCGGCCGTGTACCTCGGACACGGCCGATGACAGATCTGAGTACCGGCCCCCGTTGCCGGTACCATGTAACCTGCTGTGACCAATTACAGCAGGTCACATGACAGTTGTATACAATGGATGGCTTCATTCATGCCATCCATTGTATACTAGTGTCTAGCTGTGAATGGTCATGTAATTAGCTGTGGCCAAATCACAGCTAAGCACAAAAAAAAAACAAAACCCTGAATGAATCGATGTCTTTCAGGTAAATGCTTGCTTATAGCAAAGTAATTCTTTGCTATAAGCAAATTGTGTAGAAAAAAAAAAAAAAATACTGATCACTTCCCTAAAGTAGTACAATGTTACTATGGTAACATTGTACTACTTTGGACATAGTGAAATATGAACAATAAATTTAAAAAAAAAAGAAAAAAAATGTAATAAAAAATTTTAAATAAAAAAAATTAAAAAATATATATTTTTTTTTTCATACTGTCACCAGTCAGAGTCCCTGATCACTGCCATGCCAGTTATATGATGACGCTGTACTGCACTGGTGACAGTATGTAAAAAAAAAAAGTGAAAATAATTTTTTACATTTTTTCATTTTCCGAAAAATTATGACAAAAAAATACAACTTCAAAAAACTCGCCATGCCTCTTATGAAATACGTCGGACTGTCTACTTTGCAAAAAGGGGTCATTTGGGGGGTATCTGTACTGTTCTGACATTCTTGGACCTCAAGAAATTAGATTGACTGTCAGTACTTCAGGATTGATCAATTTTCAGATCTATACCATAGTTTGTGAACTCTATAACTTTCCTACAAACTAAAAAATACATCCTAAATTGGGTTATTTTCACCAAAGACACGTAGTAGAGTACACCTCGGCCTAAATTTATGAAGAACAATTATTTATTTGCAAACTTTATAACAGAAACAAAGAAAAACATGTTTTTTTTCAAAATCTTCAGTCTTTTTTTGTTAATTTAGCAAAAAATAAAAACCCTGGCAGTGATTAAATACCACCAAAAGAAAGCTCTAGTTGTGTGAAGAAAATGATAAAATTTTAGTTTGGGTACAATGTTGTATGACTGCGCAATTGTCATTCAAAGTGTGAAAGCGCTGAAACCTGAAAAAATGGCCTGGGAGGGAAGGGGGTAAAAGTGCCCGATATGGAAATGGTTAAAACTGACACAATATACCAAAGTAAATTTTTTTGAAAGATAATTGCTGGCAACATATTGATTCCCAAGATCAGTTATAAGATAACCAAAACTTTTTTTTACTTTTATTTTAAATAAAATCCATTAAGGCAATTTCCTTTCACGTCCTCTCCCAAAGTTATAACTCGAAGTGAGAGGAAATCCCTCCAAAGTGAGGGAATCCCTGGTTGTCCCTAGGTCACCAGCACTAGTGTCCCTGTTGAAAGCTTTCCCCTTTCTTCTTGTTTTGGTGACAACTGAAAATTTGGGATTTCCTTTCACCTTCAGTGATAACAGGACAGATAGAATGGGTAAATCTCCCTAATGGAGACAGCAATAAAACTCTTGACAGGTGTTCTAACCCCTCTGCAAAAAAAAACCCCCATAGTTTTTGGTTATGCTGTAATAACATTTAAAAACTTTTCTTTTAATTAACTAATTAATTAATTTTTGCATTTATATTTTCCCTTTTGGCAGGGGAGCTGAGATATTGCTTCTTTTGCCCCCTTAACTGTTAATAAAATAATCCATCCTGTGCTGTATATACTGTATATATACAGTTTTGTTCAAAATAATAGCAGTCAGACATCACTAACCTGATCAATCACTGTTTTTGGTAGAAATGATATTTCTACATGGCAAATAATTTACTAGCAGGTGTAGTAGAGTAATAGAAATCCAACAGACCCAACAGTCATGACATGCATGCTGCTGATTCTGTGTAATTGAATCACTAATTGAAAGGGGCCTGTTCAAAATAATAGCAGTGTGGAGTTCTATTAGTGAGGTCATTCATTCTTTGAAAAACAGGTGGCAATTATTGCCCTTATTTAAGGAAGGAAGGCAGCAAATGTTGTCCATGCTTGTTACAGTGCATTTCTCTCTGAAATTCTGAGGAAAATGGGTCGTTCCAGACATTGTTTAGAAGAGCAGCGTACCTTGATTAAAAAGTTGATTGGAGAGGGGAAAACATATAAAGAAGTGCAGAAAATGATAGGCTGCTCAGCTAAAATGATCGCAAATGCTTTAACCACTTCCCGTCCGGCCGCTGTTTATAAACGGCAGGACGGGACACCTACAGGAGCGGGTTGCCGTCTCTAAACGGCACCTTGTATCTGAGGCTCGTGCGCGGCTCCTAGAGCGCGCACCCGCGAGCCCGATGATCGCCGAGTCCGACGGACACGGTGGATTACATGACATGGTATGGGACCAATGAAATCGGTCCCATACCATGTGATCAGCTGTGTCCAATATGGACACAGCTTAAGTGTAAACAAAAGCCGCATGGTGCGGCTTCCGCCTACTTCTCCTCACACGGAGTTGTCTGCGAGAGGAGAAACAGCGAAGAAGAGGGTTGTAGCTAACTGCCCTCCACCTCAGTGACACCTGATCGCCCCTAAAGTGTCCCTGATCGCCCCTAAAGTGGCCCTGATCGCCCCTAAAGTGGCCCTGATTGCCCCACGTGTCCCTGATCACCCCAATAAGTGGCCCTGATTGCCCCAACAAGTGGCCCTGATCGCCCCCACAAGTGTCCCTGATTGCCCCAAGTGGCCCTGATTGCCCCAAGTGGCCCTGATTGCCCACAAGTGGTCCTGATCGCCAACAAGTGGCCCTGATTGCCCCCACATAGTGTCCCTGATTGCCCCCACAAGTGTCCCTGATTGCCCCAAGTGGCCCTGATTGCCCCAAGTGGCCCTGATCGCCCACAAGTGGTCCTGATCGCCCACAAGTGGCCCTGATTGCCCACAAGTGGCCCTGATCGCCCAACAAGTGGCCCAGCAGTGTCCCTGATTGTCAGTGTCCCTGATCACCACATAGTGGCCCAGCAGTGTTCCTGATCGCCACAGTGTCCCTGATCGTCACAGTATCCCTGATCGCCGCAGTGGCCAAGCAGTGTCCCTGATCGTCACATAAGTGGCCCAGCAGTATCGCCGCAGTGGCCAAGCAGTGTCCCTGATTGCCACACAAGTGGCCCAGAAGTGTCCCTGATTGCCGCAGTGGCCCAGCAGTGTCCCTGATCACCGCAGTGTCCCTGATTGCCGCACAAGTGGTCCAGCAGTGTCCCTGATCGCCGCAGTGGCCCAGCAGTGTCCCTGATCACCGCAGTGTCCCTGATTGCCGCACAAGTGGTCCAGCAGTGTTCCTGATCATCACAGTGTCCCTGATTGCCGCACAAGTGGTCCAGCAGTGTCCCTGATTGCCGCAGTGTCCCTGATTGCCGCAGTGGCCCAGCAGTATCCCTGATCGCCACACAAGTGGCCCAGCAGTGTCCCTGATCGCCGCACAAGTAACCCAGCATTGTCCCCGATTGCCGCACAAGTGGTCCAGCAGTGTCCCTGATCACCACAGTGGCCCAGCAGTGTCCCTGATCACCGCAGTGTCCCTGATTGCCGCACAAGTGGTCCAGCAGTGTCCCTGATCGCCGCAGTGGCCCTGATTGCCGCAGTGGCCCAGCAGTGTCCCTGACCACCACACAAGTGGCCCAGCAGTGTCCCTGATCACCGCATTGGCCCAGCAGTGTTCCTGATCACCACACAAGTGGCCCAGCAGTGTCCCTGATCCCCACATTGGCCCAGCAGTGTTCCTGATCACCACACAAGTAGCCCAGCAGTGTCCCTGATCGCCGGATAAGTGGTCCAGCAGTGCCCCTGATCACCGAAGTGTCCCTGATCACCGCAGTAGTCCAGCAGTGTTTCTGATTGCCACACAAGTGGCCCAGCAGTGTCCTGATCATCGCAGTGGCCCAGCAGTGTCCCTGATTGCCGCAGAAGTGGTCCAGCAGTGTCCCTGATCGCCGCAGTGTCCCAGCAGTGTCCCTGATCACCGCAGTGTCCCCGATTGCTGCACAAGTGGTCCAGCAGTGTCCCTGATCACCGCAGTGTCCCTGATTGCCGCAGTGGCCCAGATCACCACACAAGTGGCCCAGCAGTGTCCCTGATCACCACACAAGTGGCCAGCAGTGTCCCTGATCGCCGGACAAGTGGTCCAGCAGTGCCCCTGATCACCGCAGTGTCCCTGATCACCGCAGTTGCCCAGCAGTGTTTCTGATCGCCACACAAGTGGCCCAGCAGTGTCCTGATCATCGCAGTGGCCCAGCAGTGTCCATGGTCGCCGCACAAGTGGTCCAGCAGTGTCCCTGATCGCCACAGTGTCCCTGATTGCCACAGTGTCCTTGATCGCCACACAAGTGGCCCAGCAGTGTCCCTGATCACCGCAGTGGCCCAGCAGTGTCCCTGATCACCATACAGTGGCCCAATCAGTGTCCCTGATCACCTTACAGTGTGCCTGTTCATAAAGTGTCCCTGATCTCTGCCACACCAGTGGATCCTGTTCACTGCCATCGTCTGTGAGGAGAGAGATCCAGTACAGCTAACTGTGAGTAATTTTCAGCCTTTGCACAGAGTTTACACACACTCACAAAACATTGCCAGCCACCTCACTGTATCTCTGATTTTTGCCCAACAGTGACTAGTGTGAACCAACTGCAGCCAGATATCTGTCCCTCACTGCAACACCATCCTGATCGCTGCCATACCAGTGGGTCCTGATCAGTGTCAAAAATATGGCCAAAAGATCATATACAAGCGAGGAGGCATTTCAAATTCTGAGTATGACAGATGAGAGTGACGGAGAACTTAAAACATACCTTGGGGTGTTTGCTTTCCAAAATGGGGTCTTTTTATGGATAATTCCATTGTCCTGATGCTCCAGGACCTCCAAAACAGCAATAGGTAGTTAAGAAATTAGATGTGCGATCTTTGCCCTTAGAATGCTAACAGGTGCTTATTGGATGTGGAACCCCTCTATGTGGCCAGACTGTGAAAAAGTCTCACACATTTGGTATCACCATATTCAGGAAGAGTTAGAGAATGTGTTTTGGGGTGTAATTTTAAGTATGCCTATGCAGTGTATTAGAAATATCTCATAGATTGACAACTTTGTGTAGAAAAAAATACATTTTCATTTTCTTTTCGCATTTTCCAAAAACTTGTGGCAAAAAATGAAGTCTTCAGAAGACTCTGCATGCCTCTTAAAACATACCTTGGGGTGTTTGCTTTCCAAAATGGGGTCATTTTGTGGATAATTCCATTGCCCTGATGCTCCAGGACCTCCAAAACGGCAATAGGTAGTCAAGAAATTAGATGTGTAATTTTTGCCCTTAGAACGCTAACAGGTGCTTATTGGATGTGGAACCCCTCTATGTGGCCAGACTGTGAAAAAGTCTCACACATTTGGTATCGCCATATTCAGCAGGAGTTAAAGAACGCGTTTTGAGGTATCATTTTAAGTATGCCTATGCTGTGTAATAGAAATATCTCATAGATTGACAACTTTGCGTAAAAAAAAATACATTTTCATTTTCTTTTCACATTTTCCAAAAACATGTGGCAAAAAATTAAGTCTTCAGAGGACTCCCCATGCCTCTTAAAACATACCTTGAGGTGTTTTCTTTCGAAAATGGGGTCATTTTGTGGGTAATTCAATTGTCCTGGTGCTCCAGGACCTCCAAAACTGTGATAGACAGTCAAGAAATTAGATGTGTCATTTTTGCCCCTAGAACGCCTAAGGGTGCTTATTGGATGTGGGGCCCTTCTATGTGGTTAGGCTGTGAAAAAGTTTTACACATGTGGTATCGCCATACTCAGGATGAGTAGCAGAATGTGTTTTGGGGTGTAATTGCAAGTATGCCTATGCCGTGTGAGAGAAAGAACTTGTTAAATGACAACTTTGTGGGAAAAAAAAAAGAATTTTTTTTACTTTCATCATTTCCTTAAAAAATTGGCAAAAATTGACAACTTCAAAAAACTCCCCATGCCTCTCATTAAATACCTCAGACTGTCTACTTTCCAAAAAGGGGTCGTTTGGGGGGTATTTGTACTGTCCTGGCATTTTAGGGCCCCAATAAATTATATAGGTAGTCCATACATCAGGATTGATACATTTTCAAATATATCAAATATATATACCGTGGTCTGTGGACTGTATAACTTTCACAAAGACTAAATAATACACACTGATTTGGGTTATGTCTACCAACAAAATGTAGCACAATGGATTTTGGCCTAAATTTATGAAGAAAGTATATTTATTTGCAAAATTTAGTATCAAATACTAAGAAAAACATGTTTTTTTTCAAAATTTTCAGTCTTTTTTCATTTTTCTAGCAAAAAATAAAAACCCCAGTGATGATTAAATACCACCAAATTAAAGCTCTATTTGTTTGAAAAAAATGATAATAATTTCATTTAGATACAGTGTTGTATGCCTGAGTAATTGTCATTCACAATGTGAGAGCGCCGAAAGCTGAAAATTGGCCTGGACAGGAAGGGGGTAAAAGTGTCCGGACAGGAAGTGGTTAAAATGGCAACCAAAACCTAAAAGACGTGGAAGAAAGCGAAAAACTACCATTCAAATGGATAGAAGAATAGCCAAAATGGCAAGGACTCAGCCAACAATCAGCTCCAGGAAGATCAAAGAAGGTCTAAAGTTACCTGTGAGTACTGTTACAAATAGAAGACGCCTATGTGAAGCCAAGCTATCTGCAAGAAGCCCCCGCAAAGTCCCACTGTTGAAAAAAAGACGTGCTGAAGAGGTTACAATTTGCCAAAGAGCACATTGACTGGCCTAAAGAGAAATGGCGCAACATTTTGTGGACTGATGAAAGTAAGATTGTTCTTTTTGGGTCTAATGGCCGGAGACAGTTTGTCAGACGACCCCCAAACACTGAATTCAAGCCACAGTACACTGTGAAGACAGTGAAGCATGGTTGCGCAAGCATCGTAATATGGGGATGTTTCTCATACTACGGTGTTGGGCCTATTTATCGCATACCAGGGATCATGGATCAGTTTGAATACATCAGAATACTTGAAGAGGTCATGCTGCCTTATGCTGAAGAGGAAATGCCCTTGAAATGGGTGTTCCAACAAGACAACGACCCCAAACACACCAGTAAACGTGCAACATCTTGGTTCCAGACCAACAAGATTGACGTTATGGAGTGGCCAGCCCAATCCCCGGATCTTAATCCAATAGAAAACTTGTGGGGTGACATCAAAAATGCAGTTTCTGAGGCAAAACCAAGAAATAGAGAAGAACTGTGGAATGTAGTCCAATCATCCTGGGCTGGAATACCTGTTCACAGGTGCCAGAAGTTGGTTGACTCCATGCAACACAGATGTACAGCAGTTCTCAGAAACAGTGCTTATACAACTAAATATTAATTAAGTGATTCAAAGGAAAGCAAAATATTCAAACATTTTTCAGTTTATATAGTGAATGTTTGAGTTTGTAAAGAAGAATACAAACACTGCTATTTTTCTGAACAGTCTAATATTCACTTTTCTTCAATTTTTTTAGAGGAACAACACAAATTTGATATATTTTTCTTCATGTTTTGATTTGGAATAGAATGTGTAGTGTTCCCAATGCATTTGTGTGTATGGAAATAAAAGCTATTAGAAGGACTTTGAGCTTTATTCACTTTTTTCAACACACTGCGATTATTTTGAACACAACTGTAAGTGTGTATGTTTAAACAAAAAAAAAGATTAAGCCTAATATGTGAATATTAATTTCCAGCTCAGGGAAGAAACTTTGATCTGGAGCAGCAGGGATGCAGCCTGGGTTATAAAGCGTTATAAATGCACATAAATGAAAAAATAGCAATTCTAGCTTAACTCAGGCTATTGTGGAACTGTAGACAGCAGTGGTCAGGTTCATACAAATTCCAACCTTTCTGCCAGAGCAGCTGTGTCCCCTTCCTCAGTCTGCACTGAGCAGCTGCCCCCCCAGTCACATCTGGACAGTTGGCAGGAAAGGTACCTAGCACAAGGCTAGTGCGGGGGACGGAGAGCATCATGTGGTGTGTGGAGGGGAATCCCTGTGACATCACAGCCTGATTTCCATATAAATCATCAGCAGAGGGAGGGTCTCCCCAGCCCATGGTGTGTGTCTAGTGGGGAATATTTAAAGGGATGGGGAGGGACAGAGCAGATGGAGGCGAGCATCTGTCACAGAGAAGACCCAGGCAGAAGACAGGGCTTTGGTGTCAGAGCCAGGGGGAGAACACTAAGCAATACAGGTAGGTGGCACAGATATATTACAGAAGCAAATGTAGTGAGTGCCAATTGGTGTTTGCAGGGCTTGCTGTGTAATCCTTGAGTTAATCTGATTTTACAAATCACCGTAGACTAAGTCTACACATTCTATGCATGCATAGTTTTAGATCAACCTAAACCTGATCAGTATAGATCATTTAAAACATCACATGCAATAGTGTAGAAAAGACACTTTAAAGTTAAAGGACGCGCCTTGGGTAAGGAAGGGGTTAACGACTGCCAGTCGTTCTAGGCGATGTGATTATTCAGTATATCTCTGGGAAGGAGATGTATGTGACAAAAGCATAAATTGGAGCAATTTTTTTTTCCCAGGCATCATGGCTGATCAGCATTGTTGGGTTTTGTGACATAGAAATAGTTTGCAACTCTAATAGCAGGGATTAGTGCCAGACTATTGTAAAGACTGGCACGATGATCTATATAATATCACCATTAGAACTGATATATCCCCACAGCTGGAAATGTATTAAACACTGTAATCGTTGGATGTCTAGCGTGGAAGGGAGTAGCTGCCTAATAGACTGTAATGTGCTCAGGCAACGAAGAAGTTAATGGTGGCAATTATTATTGCACGATCTGTTCAAAGACTGTGCCTTTCATCAATGCTTTTGCCATAGGAGATGTGCATGTCAATAAGCCTAGCAATGTATGCAGGGAGCTCCCAGGATAACGATAGTTTTAGTCAATGCTGGTGGCAAAGAATCAATCCACCAGTTTGCAGATTCCATAGAGGAAACTGGTCCTCGTATTCTATTAGCCGACTCTCCTGAAGGAGCCAAGGCGGATGCAGAGCCACATTACAATCTGACAATATAATCATTGTACAATCAACTTTAGATATACCAATAGTATGAAATATGAGGATCTACCCAATCAGCCTGTATCCACTTTAACAGGCACCTACACCACATACTTGTTGGTTGATCTAAAGGAAATCGTACAATCAGATTGCAACGTATGTGGTGAGCTTAAGGTGCAACTCTTGCTAACTTTTAGACACCATGTAGTTGATGACAAGTCATAGGTATCAGCTTCCTTCTATTGTTGAGACGAAAGCCAGACATTTGATTAAATGGCTCAGTTGCACAGCTGACAGTGCTGCTGTTGCTGCTGCAGAGATGTCACATGCACAGAACACGTTGCCTTGGCAGGTGCCCATCCTTAGCATAATTGGTTATTGAAATAAGACCATTCACGGACTTTGGATGGACCCTGATCACCTTAGAAGTATGATGCCCGCTATATGTTGTGACTTTTATACTGAAAGGTAAGGTAGGAAGAACAATCCACATTTAAAAAAAATGTAAAATGTTTAATATTTTAAAATTATTTTTAAGTTATTTTTTATTATTATACACAATCTATATAGTGCCATTAATTAGCACAGCATTTACAAGAGATATGGTATAGTTACAATACAATTCAAGATAAGAGAGCTAGGAGGGCCCTGGTCGTGAGAGCTTAGAATCTAATGGGGAGCAGCATATCATCTAAATTTGGGTTTATACATTGCACATTTTTATACTCGTGAAGAATCCAGAGAATATCAAATAATAAGTATTATTCAAGTATTTAATGAGTATTTAAAATCTCATTCCCTAAAAAATAGGGGGACAGAAACTGTCTTACCAAAAAGTATGTTCTTCAACAGTAATTGCATTAAAAATAAAATAAAATAAAATCACATCCTTTGTTACAATTACTTGTATCACTAATAGAATGGTTTCATAACACATTTTAATTGACTGTTTAATGGATGCCCAGCATCAAAAACAGCAAATCTTATGCAACTGTACATTACAAAATATTGTATTTCTGAAGTCAAATGATGCTTTCCTCTAAATAGATACCCACTAAATTTATAGGATTGGAGTATGTAATCTCTGTTTGTCCTGGATACTGATTGGAGATCATCCTGGATTAAACGGAGGCAGAAGTGTGATTATATAATTCTATGGTATTACGGGAATAGTGAGGAATAGTTAGTCTGTACATTATTAGCAAAGCGCACAATATTCCTTACAGTGTGCAGTTATCAGGGTAGTTTTTTTTTTTTTTCAAGTTTTGAACATCTAAAACTAGGATTTACGATAATAGCATTTTTTAAGGTCAATGTGCATAAAATATCTTTTTGACATACTAGCCTATTAGAGTTCCCCACCCACTGTTTTCTCAAAGATAATAACATCCCGTGGGTGGGAAAGTGAAAATATAATAAAAGATACCTTTGATCTAGTAAATTAATGTATTTTAGTGAAAAGTGTATTCTGATAACGGTATGCAGTTAATAGATATATAAACAGCCCAAAATGTCAAGTCCTGAACTGCCAGCCAGGGGCGGACTGACCATTCGAGCACTCGGGCACTGCCCGAGGGCCTGGGGTCAGTAGGGGGCCCCATAAAATGCTCCTGGTACCTTGTATAGGCTTTTTTGTGTGTGCTTTGAGTTTGGGCAAGGACACAGGGGCCCCATGATCCCCTATTGCCCGGGGGCCCCATGAGTTGTCAGTACGCCCCTGCTGCCAGTCAAGCCTTAAGAATTACTTTCTACCAGTTGCCCCACCCAACCCCTACCCTGCCCCGCCCCTAATTCTGCCCCTAAACACGCCCTTGTAAATTATCTCATGAAATGACTGTTAAATGTTTTATGCAGAATAAAGTTACAAAAATAAACATTAACAACTTTAACAATATTAACATAAAGCAATGTAAACATAAAAGGAAAATACTGTAAGTGCTTTACATCAATAGGGAAACCAAATATTAAGAGTAACTGCTCAAACCTTTTATAAACTTAGATTTTTTTCATCTTTACAATCACATGTAAGAGGCTTTCTCTAAGTGCAAGTGTGGCATTAAGGGAAAACAAAGCAGAGATTCCTTTGATGCCTGTGACGCTTAGTGCAAAGGTCAGTGGTGTAACACAGAAAGAACATTGACTTACAGTGCACACTTCATCTGATTCAGGTGCCCTGTTCCTCTCCTGGTGGTGGTAGTGGTGGGGGGGATGTGCAACAATGTTGTGTCCATGTACCATGTAGGTGAAGTCTCCAGGAGACTCGTGCTTTAAAAATTGCAAATGCAGCCAATAGCAGCTCTGCAGCCTTCCTCCTATAGCCTATAGCAAGGAAGCTGAAGGTGGCCGCGGAGAAGCCCGAATAGTAAATGGGCTGACAGCCGATTAGTCTTCTTCTCCACTTCTACAGCTACAGAGCGGGGAGAGAGGGGAGAACTGTCAACAGCAGTCGCCTCTGCTAAAGCGGTGAACTTTCTTAATGTTTCCTTCCTGTATTCTTTATTGGTGCTGCCAGCGGTGCCCGTCCCCCCTCTGATGCAGCGCCTGGGACACAGTCATCCCCGCGTTGTTGCCACTCGCCAAATACAAGCAGGCTAGTGGAAATTTTGAAGGAAATTTTTAGCAATTGCTATTTTTGCTGATTAATAATTTGATCAGCAAATAGCTCTGGTGAGTTTACCCATTTCATTCGGTGGTGGATTTTGGTGGATTTTTTCAATCACTTATATTGGTGTTTGGACTTATATATGAATTACGGACATTTATAGATATATTTTTTATTTTACTTATGTATTTATTTGCATTTTCATGTGATTTGGTATTAACGCATTCCTTTATATATTTTTTGTCACTTACCTTTTCTTTAATTAGGTTTGCAGTTTTATATATAATTTATTGGCGCTGTGTCTATATATTTTACTTTTGTATTATATGTATGCATTCTGTCCATATATCTCCTTTATACAGTATTTCACATTCCTTTATATTTTTATGAACATTGACATGCAGACCAAACTGTCCAGCAAAAACGACAGGGGCTGGGGACTAACAATCCCCATGTGGAGGTGCTTCTTGTATTAACATTTTTATTTCCAAATTTTATTTTTTTTAAACTGTTGCTGCAACTGCTTAACACCCCAGAACTGTATAGTTTATGCCAACCCCCGCCAACCCTGGCTGAACAGCTTGGCACGGTTATCAGTGTGGAGAAACATAAGGCATGTGAAATAAGCAAGTATACTCAACACAGTCATGAATAAAAATCTCCAAACTTTTGTTTCAGGTGACAACAAAATATTGTTCCAGTGGTGATACAAAACATCGACGTGGTCTTTAGAAAATTTGAAATGTGTACCAAGGTTTTATTGTAGCCCAGTGGGTTTCATTATGTAACCCCCAAATGAGAACAGATGTCAATAACAAAAGATGTTTATAGATTCTTAGCTGTCACCTTAGAGTTGTCACTCATTTCAAGATGCTTTTGTACTGATCTTTGCTAGATGTCAGCTTCCAGTGTGAGTAACAGTTGTGCTAAATATCTTCCACTGTAAATTATTTGCCTGATTAAGACCCAAATTTCATGACATTTTTTTGTAACCTTTCCCAGCTTCAACAACTCTTCTTGGATCGGGGTATATCACACTTCAACTGAATTCTGTTGTGAAAAGTAGGTAAACCAAAATGTGTTTTTTTGTGTAGTTTCTTAAATAAGGCTATGCATTATTACGACAAAGATTAAGATCACATCTTGCATAAAGGCAGAAAAAAAGAGTTCTGCATCTTTTCCAGATAACAGTACGAAACATAAAATCAACCTTTTTCCATGATATTTTTAAAGGGTAACTCCACTTTTGTGGAGAAATGCAAATAAAAAAAAATAATATATCATATAAAATTCCTAAAGAATCCAATTTACTATTATTAAAAATTACCTTTCCTTTTTAATTTGCAATTTTTTTTTATAAAGTTTAATGCAATA
The DNA here is from genome assembly GCF_062004578.1 of Staurois parvus. Classification (NCBI taxonomy): domain Eukaryota; kingdom Metazoa; phylum Chordata; class Amphibia; order Anura; family Ranidae; genus Staurois; species Staurois parvus. The sequence continues at coordinate 1,541,849 of NW_028317995.1, forward strand.
TGGCAACCTGAGGAACTTATTTTATTTATTTATTTCAGGTACTTATATAGCGCTGTCAATTTACACAGCACTTTACATATATATATTATACATTCACATCAGTCCCTAACCCTCAAGGGGTGTACAATCTAAGGTCCCTAACTTACATTCATACATATACTAAGGTCAATTTAGACAGGATCCAATTAACTTACCAGCATTTCTTTGGAGTGTGGGAGGAAACCGGAGTACCCAGAGGAAACCCACGCAGGCACAGGGAGAACATGCAAACTCCAGGCAAGTGGTGCCGTGGCTGGGATTTGAACCAACGACACTAGTACTGCCAGGCGGAAGTGCTAACCATTTAGCCACTGTGCTGCCCAAGGAACTTCCCCAGAAATGTAATTTCCTGCTTGTGAAAAGATTGTAGGCACTCCCTGCAATAGAAATGTAAGTTTTAGTAAGATACTTTCCAAGGATTATGGATGCAGACCCTGCAACTTTCCTCATTTGAACGCAGAAGGTGCATTACATAATTAATAACGAGCCAGTCACTCCCATTCAAAATGAGTATGCGATCAACCTGGTTAAACAAAGGTAGAAATATGCTGCACAATTTGTAAAATCCCTGCAAATACATTAATCACTCAGAGGGGCTTGTTTTTTCTTAACAAAAGTAGAGTTAATCTTTAAGTATTTTCATTAATTTATCTAAGTAGAACCAGCTTCATGCCACATATAACTTGGAAAACATTGGTTGGGGACCAGTGCAGTATACGGTATATTATCCGCTTTAATGCCATCAATTATGCTATTAACTTTTAACTATTTTAATATTTTATATGCTATTATGCAACTCTTGACTTACTCCTGTGGTCAAAAACCCAGGCCCACTTACTCTCATGCTCCCCATAACTGTAGTGGACTTTAAGATTTAGAGCCACTTAAAGTGGAATTTTAGTCAGAAAATTAATTCTTGCCAGTTCACTTCAGACTGGCCCCTTTTGCAGGTATAGCTACTGTATGTAAAACAATAATAAGTGCCTATAATGTTTAAAATCCATTAATACATTGTCTCACCCTGCTCTGCACATGCTCAGTTGCTCTCTATTTTTAGGCATTTTTAGGCACTGTGCCGAATTTGTAGAGGCCGATCTGCTGACAGTCTAAAGAATAAAGCGGAATTAAAACCTATCAATGTAACAGTTTCAAAAAACGGTTACATTCCCAGCACATGCCAGAAATGCTAACTGTCACATGTGCTTGTGTTCTCAGCCAAACTGTCAGATCATCAAATGAATGACTGCTGTTATAACTGATCATATGTGGCTCTCCATGGCAGTTGAAGATCAAATAGATGGCAGCTTTTTTGGCTGTAAGAGCTTGTTCACACCATGGTGCAGAAAAACTGATGAGAAGATTTCATTTGCAAATATATCAGTTTACATCAGTTTACCTGCGTACTTTAGGCTAGGTTCACATCTATGCAGTTTGTGTGTGATCCATTTCTGCAGTGTGTTTTTGTGGTGCATTTGTTCACATGCATTTTTTACACTTTTTTGATACGTCTTGCATTTTTATGGTGGGTTTTTTGCCAACTTGTTGCTGGGCAGATTAAAATGCAACAAAAATGCATAAAAAATGCACTACATGCATTTCTGCAGCGTCTCCATTGAAGTCTACTAAACCAAAACACAACAGTTTGCGTTTAAAATAGTCCCTTTCCAAAAAATTCACCAGGTGAAAACGCGGAGATGTGAACATGTCCCATAGGAAATCATATTAAATGGACTGTAGTGCATTTCTGCAAAATGCAAAACGCACTGAAAAACACTTGGGTGTGAGCCTAGACTTAGTGAGTTTTATACATGTTGCAGAAAAAATCTGCACTCGATACTAGTGTTGTGGTGTGAACAGGACACATAGAGAACATTTGATTTTGTTGTACCCTTGCAGAACCCGTGCAGAAAAACTGATGTCTCTGCACCATGGTGTGAACAAGCCCTTAAGGATAGGAGAGTTTACTTTTGCTTTAAATGCTGCTCAGGTATCTGGGCTTCAACAAAATGTCAGCCTCCAGTAAAAAAAAGGAATATCGCTGGAGACAATTTACAGCACACACTAATTTTGGTAGCATAATTATTAATGTGGAATGTATGTTCCTTTGCTAAAGAACATTATTTTTTGTCAATTGTTATGAGTGAAGTTCCACTTTAAAGCATGAAACTATTTAAGTTTTGGAGCATGCTTTTATGTTTTTAATTTTGACATGCTACCATGTTTTTAAGTATGGGTTTACTAACTGTGTTATGCTACTAATGATTTGTTTTATAGCCACTGCCATGACACTAAACAAAATAGAGAAGCTGGGGGGTCTGCGGCAACATCGGGCAAGTCTTCCAATTTCTGTAGACTCACACCGGCGTGGCAGTATGCCCTTGCCTTACAAACACCAACTCAGACGTGCACAAGCTGTTGATGAGCTTGACTGGCCAAGTGTCCATTCAGGGTCATCTGACTCTGTAAGGTCCTCAGACAGTAATCCAGAACCCGGAGCCTACAAAGTCATGTTGGTTGGTGACACTGGAGTAGGAAAGACAACTCTTGCTGGGATATTTGGAGGCCTAAAAGATACTTTCCCGCATGAATCTGAACATCCAGGTGATTTCTGGGCAATGTTATTAGGGTGTGGGTTAAATGTATGTTCTTGACCTGATATGATTGTGAACAGATCTTCTTGTCATTTCCAGAGGATACATATGAAATAGATCTGATGGTAGATGGAGAAAAGACAACATTAATTGTATATGATATCTGGGAGCAGGTAAGAATTTTTGCAAAGATCCAATATTCTTATTTTAATTACTTTATAAACGGTTACTTTTGGGACATGAAATTCGGTTTATGTAAATCCTTAAAATGTTGCAGTCTAATTTCAAAAAAAAAAAAAAATTCGGTTTATGTAAATACTTAAAATGTTGCAGTCTAATTTCAGAAAAACAATAAATTCGGTTTATGTAAATCCTTAAAATGTTGCAGTCTAATTTCAGAAAAACAATAAATTCGGTTTATGTAAATACTTAAAATGTTGCAGTCTAATTTCAGAAAAACAATAAATTCGGTTTATGTAAATCCTTAAAATGTTGCAGTCTAATTTCAGAAAAATAATGCTGGCTGTGAGCTTACCATACCACAGATCAACGTACATATGTGCCAACACAATGAGTCATCAAAGTCATTGGAAGAAGTTTTTTTTTTATTGAAGAATGATCACATCACTAAGAGAAAGGTGCAGGAACCCTTCATCAGGCATGTGATGTCACACACGCCCAGGGGCGGACTGACAATTCATGGGGCCCCCGGGCAATAGGGGATCATGGGGTCCCTGTGTCCTCGCCCACACTCAAATCACACCCAAAAAAGCCTATGAAAGGTACCAAGGAGATCTCATGGGGCCCCCTACTGACCCCAGGCCCTCGGGCAGTGCCTGAGTTCCCCAATGGTCAGTCCGCCCCTGCACACGCCTGATGAAGGGGTGTTGTGTGGCTCCGAAACGTCGCACTATCCTCTTTGTGATGTGACCTTATTCAGCAAAAAAAAAAAAAAAAGCTTCTTCCAATGATTTTGATGATCTGCAGTGTGCTGGCAAATATGTACAATGATCTGTGGTGGTTCCAGGTTCCTGCTGAATGTTGCTAGAACACTTACTACTCCTAAGCCAGATCCAGGAACGTGTGCGATGGATGGATTAACGATATCTTACCATATCACAATTGCAATGTTCTCTTTTAGTCATGGTGGTCTTTGTCTTCTCAGTCAGGTCCTAACACTTGGATGCAAGACAGCTGTCTACAAATGGGGGATGCCTTCCTTCTAATCTATTCAGTGACAGACAGAAGTAGCTTTCAACATCTACCTGGTCTTCTTTTGAAACTGCGCACTGCTCGTCCACACCGCCACATTCCAGTGATTCTTGTTGGCAATAAGGGAGATCTAGCTCGCTCCAGAGAGGTCAGCATGGAAGGTATTGACTAGCAGAGTTCACATAAATACCCATTAGCCAAGAAGAGAACATGTGTGTACAATAAGGGTGTTTTGCAAAATCCCAGTATAGAATTTGGTGGGGTTACATAATATTTGAGCTATGAGAACATCACATAGTAGTGCTCCAACACCCCTTAGTAAAATACTACTAGCAGCAGTATCAGCTCCCAGAGCAGGGCTGGGTTTAGTGATCTGTCAGAACATGTCCAGTTTCGATGACATAAGAAGCCAAAATAATACATTTGATTCATCTGGCTGCAAAGACAGTGGGCATCCCTAACTAGTGCAAAACTAGCTTTGCTATCAGAATGTATAGGACCACTGCATTTGCTCATATAAAGTACATGAGATATACATTTGATGACTGTCTGATACCTTTAACATCAAAAGATTTGGGTGTGGGGCCATTTACTGATAAAAAAAGATCACAGCAACCTCCAACATCGACAGATAAAAAAAGAGCTGTTTCATAAAAAAGTGTATAGCACATGCATGATTGTTGGATTTTTTTATTTGTACATTAGGAGGAAAATGATGTTGAATTACTTGTAAAGCACCAACTATTTAAAGTCACACCACCTGTCTACCAGTCCCGCGTCATGTTCTTTCCCAACAAAACAATGTTGCTGCCTTGACACCCAAGAGCTGTCCACACACTGTGGATTCAATTTCCTAATGCCAAATAGGCTGTTTACTTGTAAGGGAATTTTTCCTTAGCTTAGTGAATGTGGCAAAGGTTCAGTTTGCAAACATTACCCAATCATGTGCAAGGAAAATAAAAAAAAAATCGGTATTTTTATTTGTATATGACTAGATGATGAAAGTCATTAAAGCTTCACTTCATTCACTAAGCTAAGTGAACAGCCTATTTTTCTTTAGTAAATGACCCCCTGTGTGTAAGGCAAGCCATAGATGATGCGATTTTCTTTCTCCTGATGTTGATGGTGGAATCCCTTCTGCGGAGGAGAACACAATAATTATTGCTAGCGTCTATAGCCGCTGGCAATAATGGCATGCTAGAAATCTGATATGCTGGTTGTACCCAAGTCGATCGATGGATACAATCGGCCTATCCATAGATGGATCAAATCTACTATGGCTGGCTTAAGGAAAAGGCTCATGAGAGATGTAGTTCTAGGGATGTGCAAAGCAGCTGTTCCTGCATAAAAAAATTCCAAGCCTGGTGATGTCACAGGATATAATAAAAGCCGTTTCTCGGTATAGGAACAAGGTTAAAGAAAAAAGGGTGGGGCATGTTGTAGAGGGCTAATTCTTCATAAGACCTCATTGAATAGCTGAATGATGTGCCCTTTAACTTGTATCTATTAGGCTATATTTGTACTGACAATTAGCACCATTGCGAATGATGTTTCAGCCACCTGTGAGCAGCTAGCTGCATCCGCCGAGCCCTGTACACTTCAATGACAGGTGGGAAGCAACCTCAGCTATCTGTGGCTGTCTACCCAGCCAGCAATTACCTGCGGTGAACGCTGTTGTGTGCTTCCAGGTAATTGCTGGCTGAGTGTACAGCCACGGGTAGATGCGACTGCCGATGTCCTGTCAAGTGTACAGGGCTAGGCAGCCGCAACTAGCTGCTTATAGGTTGCTGAAACAGATGCTGGAATCAGCAGTTTCCTTCCACTGTCATTTGCACAAACGATAGTTGCCTGCGTGAATGTAGCAGAGGAACTGAATAAAGCACTTGAGTTTCAAACGTAGTCTCTGCTTTTTTTTAGGAAAGTGGCCTAGTGGTTAGGACTTCTGCCTTGTGCTTTGTAGTAATGGGGTCCCTCGAATCTTGGCCAGGACAATATCTTCATGGAGTGTGCATGTTCTTCCTGTGTTTGTGTGGGTTTCCTCCCACACTCCAAAGTCATGCTGGTATGTTACTTGACTCCTACCTAAACTGGCCCCATTATATATGTGTAAACATTGGGGCTGTATGCCAGTTTCAAGCACAAGCAATTGGGAAGGGTTGAGGAAAGACTACTCTGCCAACTACCTACTCTGTAAACAATTTGCCAAGTAAATTCTATGAAAAAATGCTTTCAAGCATATCAGTCATGGTTCTTAGAAGCTGGTCCATAGAATCACCAGGAGTCAGAATCAACTGAAATGATATATACATATATAGGTACATACTGCTCTTTCAGGTTCTGGATGTAACATAGTATAGTTCCAACACTGGCTTTCCTGGTGAGAGCAAGCTCACTGAACATCACTGAACACACCTAATAAACCTTTAAAGGTTTACCATGAAATTACATTGGCATGGATGGGTTTAGTCCATCACACAGTGTAGATACATGGCAGGATAAGAGCTCAACTATGGGTTACATTTGAAGGCGAGGCCTCTAGTTGTAGCTATATATGTCACTCTTGAACATCTGTCCTATCAGCTGATTAGCAATAGACATGTAATTACAGCAATATAATAAATGGTGATGAGAACATATCTAAATCCAGTAACAAAAATGTAGTACACCAATCAGCCATAACTTTATGGTCACTAAGAGGTAAAGTCAATTACATTGATTATCTCATTACAATGGCATCTGAATGTCGGTGGGATACAATAGGAAGCTAGTGAACATGTTGTCCTTAAGGTGATGTGATGAAAGCAGAAAAAATAGGCAAGCTTAAGGATTTGAGTGATTTTGACAAGAGCCAAAATGTAATGACTAGATGACTGGGTCAAAGCAACTCCAAAACTGCAGCTCTTGTAGGATGTTCCCAGTTTGCAGTGATCAGGCTCTATTAAAAGTGATTCAAGTAAGGAAAACCAGTGAACCAGCAACAGGGTCATGGCCAGCCAAGGCTCACTGATTCACATAGGGAACAAAGGCTGGCCTGTGTAGACTGATCCATTACAAGAGCTAGCTCAAATTTCTGAAAAATGTCATGTTGGTTACAATAGAAAGGTGACAGAATACACAGTGCATCACAGTTTCTTGCATATGGGGCTGCATAGCTGCACACCAGTCATGGTGCCTATGCTGATCTGTGTTCACAGCCAAAGAATCCTACAATGGGAATGTGAGCTTCAGAACTGGACTACAGAGCAATGGAAGGTGGCCTGGTCTGATGAATCCCGTTTTCTTTTACATCATGTGGATGGCTGGGTGTGTGTGCGTTACTTACCTTTTTTAAGAGATGGCACCAGAATGCTCTATAAAAGGAGGCAGTATGATGCTTTGGGCAATGTTCTGCTGGGAAAGGTTGGTCCTGACATTTCCTTTGGATACTACTTTGACACGTACCACCTACCAAACATTGTTGTTATCCAAGTACTTACCTTCATTACTACTATTCCCTGATGCCAGTGACCTCTGTCAGCTGGATAATGTACCCTGCCACACTGCAAAAATGGTTCAAGAATGGTTTGAGGAACACAACAATAAGTTTGAGGTGTTGACTTGACCTTCAAATTCTCCAGATCTCAATCAAATTGAGTATTTATGGAGTGTGCTTGAAAAGTCAAATCCATGGAGGCCTTACTTCACAACTTACAGGACTTAAAGGATCTGCTAGTGACATCTTGGTGCTAGATACCACAGCAACTATAGACATCTAGTGGAGTCCATGCCTTGATGGGTCAGGGCTGTTTTGGCAACAAAAGGGGGACCTATTCAATATTAGGTGGGAGGTCATAAAGGTATGACTGATTGTTGAATATTGCAGTTTACTAGTCCTTAGATTTGTTGGCTGCATTATTTTTTTTCTTTTTTACTTTCTTTTTGGCTGGTGATCCTGCCAATAAGATGCTTCCTGCCCTAAGGTCACAGAACTTACTTAGTGACTGGAGGAGAAGTATTATCACCATAGGACAGTAAGTCTGTTAGAACTTAAGAACACCTTTTGCAGGCACAGACCACATGCGCCAGGCTTGATCTCTCTTGTCTACTCTGCTATTATTGCTTATAGGACACCCCCGATTCGCTCTTATCATCAAACCGGGGGGTTGTCTAGATCAGCAAGACTGGCAGATCATGACTCAAGCATTGTCTAAATGTTCGAGCAATGTTATTATTTTAGAAAATGCCTATAAGGTCCTTTACAGATGGAAGCCCTATGAGCCTGCCTGGCTGGCTCGTTTTATCCCCTCATATTCTCTGACTTGCTTTCAGGGTTGTCAACAAATAGGCATCATGGCTCATATTTGGTGGACTTGCCCCAAGGTGTGCAGACTATGGATTAGGGTCCATACCGTTCTCCACACTATGTTACACACAGATATTAAGCGCAACCCATACCAGGCACTATTATTTAAACCATTATTAGACCTACTTCGTCCTGAGCGGCAGCTGGTATCACATCTATTTATAGCTACCAAATTAACAATCGCAAGAGCTTGGAAAACCCCTCTTCTTAGCTTGGAGGAACCGGATGAATTTTATAATTTTTAATGAGAAGCTAACGGCCATGCTGTTACACACCCACCCAAAGTTTTTGCAGATCTGGTGCCCCTGGATTGATGTGGCCCAACCGTCTAGATTTGACCAGACCCTTCTGTAGATATAAGACTCTCCTGGCGCGATCCCCTGGAGCCCTTTCTTTGTATTTACTATCCTTGTTTCTCTCTTCTTTGCTTTTTTCTTTTTTTTATCTTTCTTTCCTCTGTTTTTGTTTGTCTTCATGCTATTTGCGCTGATTGTAATACTCCTAGAGAATCGTACCTGCAATGTTTTATGTACAGTACCTGTCAGACTTTCTCGAGAGTCCCTGGTGTAGAGTACTGATGTGCATCCAGTGGGGCTCTGTTCTCAGCTTTTCCTACCCTCTGTATGCGATTTTTGTGATTATCTCTGGCCTTCGCCTGCTAGCTCTTTGGTCATTACTTGTTTGCTATTAAAGCAGTTTATAAGGTTTCATTCCTTCCATTGTGTTTATGTACTCATTTTCTCTCCTTATCAATACTTCAGTGCATTTGTTGTGTCCTTCATCAGAAGAATTGTATACCTTATTCTTTTGTGTCAGTGATCTTGCTTTTGACTGTTTCTTTGTTGTTGTGTTGTGTATAATAAAATCCATTGTAAAAGAACCTAAGAACACCTACCTCTCTCCTCTTCTCTATAACATAAGAGGATGGTGTTTTGTAGTTTACAAGATTTCTGGCAGGACCAACAGGTATTTTTTATTTTTATCAAAAGGAATCTACAATACACTGGCATTTGCATTTAGCAGACCAAAAGGGAGAAAACAAAAGAAGTTTATTGTTGGGGGTTTACATGTGCTCTAAATTTACAACAGAGGATGGATTTACTAAAGGGAGCCTTTTATTGACCCAGAGGTAGAAACACGTTTAGAGCTAACCCAGATGAATTTAAATACAACAAAAGGTTTTAAAATGGTTAAGCAGGAAGAGTATAGATATTTTTTAAAATAAATTACTATGTTTCAGTGGTAAAACATTGAAAGCATACTGTGTTATTTCTTTTTAATCTGAAATATATTAAATTTGAATATTTGATACTTACCATATGCTGTCCACAAGGTATAGAGCGCTAGGCTGGAGTACAGCTAACTATAGCCTATTTTATTTAATTGGGCTTTAAAAACGACCTGAACAGTGGGAGGGATCAGATAACATGGAGTGTTGAATAACTTAGACGAGGGGCACATCCCTTTTTCTTCTTTATCCTGGCAGATATAGGACACCTTGCTCAGTCAGTTTTACATAGGCATCCAACAAGCATGGAAGTAATGCAAGTTCAGCATGTTTTCATGTTTTGTAAACTGAGTGCCATGGATGCACTCTATTGATAAAATGCTATAAAACACTAGTTTATAAATTTGTTAAATAGAGTTTATCAAGTTTATGTTTCACTACAACTGATGGAGACTTTTATACAATATGATTCTACTTTACCAGTAACCTGTACTTAACTATTATGATACTGTGTATTACTAGTATAATACAATTACCTTGCATTGCAGTAGGAGGTGATTAGACACAATGACAGCGTGTTTTCTGATCATACCATATGTTATTAACATCTAAGTTTGTTTGCCAAAAGTAATGGACTTGCATTACTTAAAGTGTTACTAAACCCAGGACTCTGCATTCACTATATCTAGTCTCCCACAGTACACAGAGCATGGAAATGCAATTGTTGTAGTAAATATAAACCGCTAAATACCTTTTCTCATCAGGGGTATATAGCAGTCTTGTGACTTCTATCAATGTCCAGCTGAGCACTGGTTAATCTTGTAGGAGAAGTCTTCATTCTCTTCGGACTATCCTATGAGACTGCATAACCCCTGACCCTTTGTTTGGACAATGCGGATTGGACTGTGCTAGTCACATGCACCCCCCCCCAAAAAAAAAAAACTCTCTAGCAATACACACTAAACTAAGCATGTGCAGAGTGATTCCTGGAGCTCTGTACTATCAGCAGATTGATTCGGGACAGTAGAAGAAGGGGAGGATCAGAGAAGACAGGATCAAACAGCCTTTTTACACAGTGCGCAAGATTAACCCCTTAGGTTCCACAGTGAGTATAACAGGCATGCTTTACTGCACATACAGACTGATTTTACTGTTGTGGGTTTAGTAACACTTTAACTGAGTCTGTAACTTATGACTCTGAGCCTGAATTGTTGGGTTAGAAATAGCCTGGGGGGGGGGGGGGGCGGGGTTCTTATATATCAACTAAGGAGAGCATCAGACTCACAAGCAAGTCAAAATCAGATAACTTTCAGGTACTTCTAAGTTGCTGTGAATTCTGACTTGCTGCAGTTTACTGTTGCTTTTCTGTTTGAGTTGCTTTTGCATTGACAGTGACTTGTATTGGGAAAAAAAGCAGCTCAGGTGAGAACTTCTGTAGCCTTCACCTGTCATGGCAGCATGGCAAGTTGTCAGTTTAGGGGCCCATTCATATGTCTGCGCACTAAACCGCAACGGTTAGCGTGCGGGCAGTTGTCCACCCAGGCTGCAGTGATTCAGCGGTAGTGGGTGGTTTAATGTGTGTTTTGAGCGCATCACAATGTTCCCTTTTTTGTATGTCAGCTTACATAGTGACACTTCATTTATGTCACCGCACAGCAGTGAAGTGCATTACATTAATCTATGCAATAGATAGACTATTGCAAAAATGAAGCTTGGTTTTATAATGCTCTTCGATCTTCTCTCGCTCTTTAAAGAAGGCAGGTGTTAGACGCTGGAATACATAATAAATGGGCATGCACAATGTACAAATGTAATATTTTTGTGAAAGTGAAATGGACACATCTGTGTTCTTGGCTTCACTACAGCTGGAATAGATTTAAATATTTCCAGAGCTAAAGAGTATAAAGAGTCCAATAAGGTTTTTACATGAATGAAAGTTTTACTCCTGCTTACAGAAACAAAGAAAGCATATCTAGATGAATCAGCCTTCCATTTAATCTGTCACCATGGACATTAGAAAGTCAGTTCATACTGTACCATACTCCAACTTTGTTTGATGCCGTTGTGTACACTGTATTTCTATTTTTTCTTTCAGAGGGACGTTCACTGGCAGGAATGCTAAGCTGTAAGTACACAGAGACATCTGCTGCCCTTCACCATAATACACAGGAGTTGCTTGAGGGGGTTGTCAGACAGATTCGCCTACGAAAAGATGAGGGACAACACAATCCCCAGCCAGCCACCCTCCTACCACCAGGTCGCAGAGAGAGTCTGACCAAAAGAGCAAGGCGACTTTTGCAGGGGATTATGGGAAAACATAAAGGTTTCTTCAAGCAGAGATCAAAATCATGCCATGACCTTTCTGTCCTGTGACTAGTGAACTATCTTGTCCATGTGCCATAAGGAAGTCGGACTGGCCACATGATCTTGTGCCTGCCACAGAACTCCAAAAACCTTTAACTATATTATATGGAACCATAATGACAGAACATGGGCTGCATAAACTGATATTTCTGTGAACCCCAATCCAAGACAAAATAACAGCAACACATTAAGATGAAGCACACTACCTGGTATAACACTAATGAAAAATATTGTATAAAATCTCCAAAGGTGAAGACTGTAATGATATGTCCACAAGCATAGAAGTTAGGGATACTTGTGTCCCAAAGGAGGGCTTAAAGCGGAACTATGGCCAAATCAAATTGACATATATATGATGCAATCTGTCAAAGGCACAGCAGTTTTTTATTTTTTATAAGTCCAAAATGCAACATAATTTTATTAACTATGATCCAGCCAGTAAGTCTGTTATTTTTTTTAACATGCTTTAACAGGCCAAGCTGTCCAGTAAAAGTTAGAGGTTTAAAGTGATTCTAAAGGTTTTGGTTTTTTTTTTTAAAGAAAAAATAACAAATATATCTATACTTAACTGCTGTGTGCAGTGGTTTTGCACAGAGAAGCCTGGATCCTCCTCTTCTCGGGTCCCCCGCAGGCTCTCCTGGCACCTCCCTCCTGTTGGGTGCCCCCACAGCAAGCAGCTTGCTATGGGGGCAGCCACTGCTCCGTGTGTCCATTTACACATGGAGCTGTGGCTCAGCTCTACCCCCTCTCTCTTCTCATTGGCTCACTGGCTGTGATTGACAGCAGTGGGAGCCAATGGCTCCAGCTTCTGTCTCAGCCACTAAGAAGAGGGAGTCCTGCGATAGTCGAGACTCCAGTGCACATCGCTGGATCGAGAGGGGGCTTAGGTGAGTATTAGGGGGGCAGGGGGAGCTGCTGCACACAGAAGGTTTTTTACTTTCATGCATAGTATTCATGTAGATAAAAAATCTTGAGCCTCTAGAACCACTTTAAGACAAACCATTTACTACTGACTGGGGTGCTTACAATGGTCAGCTTTTATCACTTTATTGATAACCTTGATCCCAAAATCAAAAACTAAACTTTAGCTACCTAAAAAAAAGTGTTAGCTGGAATTGGGATTTAATTTGTTAGTCATTTATCTAAAGTCCATTTAAATGTACTAGTTCATCTAAAACTACACTCTTCGCAGGCTGACAGTGTAGCTATTGCGCTTTTCCATAAATACATCAGAGGACTGAATATAGCCATCCTAACACAGGCAGTGTGTTAATGTTTGGATCATCAGATGAAAATAATGGAAAAAAAGAAAACAAATGCAGCCACCACACCTGAGAATTGGTCAGATGCAATATACATATACTGTATTTTGTTTTTAGTCTTAGATTCACTTTACGTGGAGTTAACAAATAATGCCATTACATAAGGGAAGGTCCTTGATAATGTTCTTCATGTATATGCTACAGTTATATATGAACGTATATGTCCTGCACAAATAACATATTTTCTGATATCTAGTCAACCATATTTTGAGATCACAGAGAAAAAAAACCTAAATATGTATTGCTTTTGTATATGCTACTGGGTACACAAGGCAGCAACTTGGCTGTTTCTTTAGTGGTGATTGGTTTTTATGGCCCAAGTTGCTAGCTCAGCACTCATCCTACTGCTTTCTAAATAAAGCTGGTCATATACCAAGTGAATTTCAGCAGGGTTTATATGGATGGTCCTATCAGCATCCTCCCTCCATCCTTGCATCTGAAAACCTAAGGAACCAGGTGGAAAATGGCCGGCTGAACAGCAGCTGTATTCAATCAGGTGCAGCCACTGTTTAGGTATTCTGACAGTGCTGTCAGAATACAATAGCCATCAGGAGAGATTTGTCCTTCCACGCTGTTTAGCATGGATGGGGAAATCAGAGATATCCCTCGTTTGGCCTGCATGAGAGGCATCTTACAGTGTATGGCCAGTTTATGGGCTTCAGACCAGCTGTAATGGAGTAGGAAATTCAGATTTGCTCAGATCGACGTTAACCCACCATGTTTTGGGGTTTTGTGAAGAAAACAACAAGTAAGACATACAAACTTCATGCTGCATCCCAGATGGAAAATGAATCAAGGACCAAGAGCAGAGGGTTAAAGTGATTCTAAAAGATTACATAGCAAACATGTCTTTACTTACCTGCTGTGAGATTTTGCACAGAGCAGCCCAGATCCTACTCTTCTCTGGCCCCCCACCAGTGCTCCTGGCCCCTCCCTCCTGTCAGGTGCCCCCACAGCAAGCAGCTTGCTATGGGGGCACCTGCTCCTCCATGTGTTCATTCACACACGGAGCCGTAGGTTAGCCCCGCCCCCTCTCTTCTCATTGGCTGTGATTGACAGCATTGGGAGTTTCTTTCTCAATGAGAAATGAGGGAGTGCCAGGATAACCGAGACTCCAGTGCACATTGCTGGATCGAGAATGGGGGCTTAGATGAGTATTAGGGGGGATTCTGCACAGAGAAGGTTTTTTACCTTCATACATAGACTGCTTGAAGGTAAAAAAACCTTGAGCCTTTAGAACCACTTTAAACACTCAGCCAAGACTTTTCCCAGAAGAATTTGTAGCTTGACTTTTGTAAGGCAGTTTTGTTTGGCCAACTGTCATGTGTCTAACACGTATTATAAACTAGCAGATATATCTTTATAATAAAAAAGAAAAGCAAAATCACTAATTAAAGTGCATCTGCAGCATCTTATAATACTCCGCTCAATGATCCGTAAAAAACAGGTGCTGTATGATGGATACATAGCCAGGAGAGAGATCAACTTGCCATTAGAATTGTGCACCATTGCTGTTGTCCTGCTCCCTTTCTTACAAGTTAGGTCCCCACTTTGGCAAAGACGTTAACTTATCAGGAATGAGCCATGAATCAGTAACGGTCTGGATATGGTAGTGTTACACACAGATCATGTGGCCAGTGCTGGGCTTTTTCATATTCCATGGGCTTCAACCAGATGCCTTTCAAGCAACCACCAGCTCATACCTATTTATTGCTCTATTACTGCATTCTGCCCACATTTCAGTCATTGCACCAGACACAACATAAACTCACAGAACATGACTCATAATGCTTACATAGAATGGTTTGGCAGCGGGATAGAAAGGATGGTGTTGTGCAGTCACACAAAAGTGGCGCCATTTAGCTTTCTACATTTGGAGAACAGTATAAACTAAACATAAAAGAAATGACAGACAACAGCAACCACTGTCATTAGTCTTGTATGATTCAATACTTCCAAGATCTAACAACGTCATCTGGGTTACGAGTGAAAAGAGGACTGGAGGGATGGCTGTTTTTTTGGCTATGCTGAAAATCTGAACAGTTTGGTGTGTCAAGGTGTGTATTAGCATGCCCTCAAAATGAAGGTAATGTAATGTTAAAGCAACAAATAAACACATTTCACATCAGCAAGTGTGTGTGAAAGAAATGCTTTACCGGAGAGATGTAAGAGATTCTGTATAAACTGACAGGACTTAACTATCTGAATATACAAAATGTAAGATGGATTATATTTATGGCTTTTCTTCACCCACCTCCCTGTCACCCTGTCTTCATACTACCTTTCCTCTGAGTATACCTTACTCCTACCCCCTCCCCAAAGCAATTTTCCTGTCTTCCAACCTTAAAAGGAGAAATTCATCCGAACAGGCTTTGTTACCATGGAGACTACAAACCAACTATATTCCATAGTTCCCCCTGTATCTGGGGGAGACGTTGCCATGGAGACTCATACACGGCACCCCATACCACAGGGAAGGCTATTGTGATAAGAGTGAGAGGAACACAAATAACCAAATTACTCTGTAAGCAGTCATCTCAAGGCCTTGTGTTGCTGGCTCATGTACGCTGTCAGATTATGCTGCAAGAAAGGCACTGAAGCTTTTTCTGGAAGAACACAGAATCAAGGATCGCTTAGAAAGCATCTAAGAAGTAGTGCCATATGTTTACTGATAGCAAATACATCCTATACAATGTCTTTTTCCGTGAATATATTAAAGGGGAACTAAAGTTCTGCTGTAAAAAAACAGCAAGCAGACAAGCTTTATTGCAGAAGAGACATACAATATGTGTTCTGTAATAAAATGCCCCTACCTGCTTGCTGTCTTCTCCAACGCTGTAAGCTGAACTGTGCATCTGCAGCTCAGCTTACAGCACCGTGCCAGTCTGACTGGCTCCTCCGCATGCGCAGGAATGATGTCATCAATAAAGAGGTCCGAAGACCAGCACTCAGAAAATGTTGGTGAGAGACCATTGAACAGTTGTTTATTTATTGCCAGTACTTATATAGCGCCATCAATTTCCGCAGCGCTTTTACATATATATTGTACATTCACACCAGTACCTGCCCTCGAAGAACTTATCTAAAGTCCCTAACTCACATTCATACATACACAAACAAGGCCAACTTAGACAGGAGCCAATTAACCTATCAGCATGTCTTTGGAGTGTGGGAGGAAACTGGAGTACCTGGAGAAAACCCACACAGGCACAGAGAGATCATGCAAACGCCATACCTTTAGTTCCGATTTGTCACAGATTGGTAAATTATAGATCATTTTGAAGATGCATTTCAGAGATTAAGTACACTGAATTGCCACCTCAGCTATACCAATTCATCAACGTATAACTAAAGGCAGAACCTTTTTTTTTAAGGGAGAGAGGAGAGGGATAAGAACCCCTGTCAGGTTTTTATTGCTGTCTGACGGGGATTATAACCCTCCATTACGCTATCTAAAATTTAAAAAATACATTTTACCTTTAATGCTTCTTTAATTTTTTTTTTTCTTCCAAAAATACTTTATTAATATTAATATAAGAGGAAACAAGGAAGCATATAAAGCATATACAGCTATAAATCATAAATCACATTCAGTACATAGACATGACATGTTGCCTCCCGTGTCGCAGACGGGACATATTGAAAACTGTACTAAAAGTTGAAATGGGGTAGAACGTTACATCAAATATACAATGCAAACCAGAGGACACACAGAGGAAAGTGGATAAATCAATGTTGGTGCATGTTGTTTCGTCGTGAATATCAGCAATATTTAGTGATGAGGTGACATGGAGATTAGGGTAGAGAAAGCGGTGGATGTTATGAGGGTCATGGTTTACATATTTATAACCTGATTGTATGATATAGTTGAAGTTAGTCATATCTGTGTGACGGTAAATGCTCTATTTGGTTGAGAGAGAATGAATGATAAGGATATATGACAGGTGTGAAAAAAAAAAGGGGAGATCAGAACAAAGAACAATAAGGAAGAGAAATGTTTCTTTAATTCAAATAGTTTAACAGATATCATGACATTGACTCAGAAACACTGTCACAAGGTTTTTCTTTGTTTTGTTTTACAAAACTTTGGAATGGGCAAGATGTGTAGGTTAAGACATGAAAGCAGCACTATACCCAGTTGATATAACTGCTTCCCAAAACAGCTACATTCACGGTATACAATGATTGACAACTGTCACAGTGCTAGGGCCAGGGACTATGGAATCTAGTATAAATTTAGGGTTAGATTACAGGAAAGAGGATATGTGTTAAGGGCATACTTTAGGGGTTAAGCTAAGTGTTAAAGTAGATGTAACTAGGTGACAGTACATTGTTCTGTGTATTGTGTATCATAAAGGATTATTCTTTTCTTTTTTATAAAATACTGTTTCACACCTGTATATCCTTTTTTGCATCCTAGCTCTGCTGATTGCCTCTAGCCTCTTTTAAACACTTTGGGGGTTATTTACTAAAACCAGAGAGTGCAAAATCTACTGCAACTCGGCATAGAAACCAGTCAGCTTCCAGGTATTATTACCAAAGCTTAATTGAACAAGGTGAAGTTAGAAGCTGATTGGCTACTTATATTGTAAAGTGCTGAGTAAACTGTTGGCACTATATAAATCCTGCATAATAATAATACTATGCACAACTGCACTGTGTTCCAGTTTTAGTAAATCCTCCCCTTTCTGTCTACATACACTCATTCCAGTGTTGGCTGGACATCATTGCTGATGACCCATCTCCCAGATAAGAAGGTTAAGTTCATCTTTGGGAACATGTTATACAGTATGTTTCATTCGTTATTTGGGTGGAACATGTAACATGTTCCCTCTCCCCAATCAGCTGCCTCTAGTGACAGTGAGCCGAGGATCTTCTCCCCAAACTCGCTGTCACAATTTTAAAAAAAAATGCTGCCGTGTGGGGCTCTGCCTGCCTGGCTACGTCATTCAATCACAGAGATCTGTGAATGGAAAAACTACAACTAACATCAGCCTTTGAAGATGACAGCTTGTAGTTTTCAATGAACTACCAGAGTGCTGGTGAGCGCTCTAGGTAGTTCATTGATGGTTCCTGTCATTGTGTAACTGCCTGCCCATACGAGGTATGAGCAGACAGCTTACACAGACAGTCTGCAGAAGCCTTGCATTGCACCAGTGATCTGCTGATCGCAAGTTCAGTGCTTTACAGGCTCCCAATAAAAAAAAATTTTAAATGCTAATTTTTTTACCTGAAAAAAGATGTGCATTTATTATTTGTTTTAAAAGGAGAACTTATCCTTTAAGGTAGTAAACAGCAATGAATAGCTCCAGGGACAGGTGAGGCTGAAAAGATAAAAGTCTTATCATTCTGGTCTATCTGTAAACACAAGTACCTATTGATGCCACTGACAAGTGGGTCTAAATACAATCTGCTGCTGTTGAGGATCTCCATTTGGAAAGTTCAATCTTGGTGACAACAGATTAAGAACAGGGAAATGGTCAAACAGCCCCTCACTATAAGCAGTGGTTGAGGACCATCACCTCAAAGTTATGAAAGAGCTCATGCCATTCACACAGGACTCCCCTCTCAAGCCAACGCCAGCTGGATTGGAGACCTTCTCTACCTGATCTCTGAGCACAGTGCATGCCGCTCTACCTTATATTTCTCTGCCACTGTATTCTCTCTCTGAGTTGGGCAGTCTTACTCTCAGAAAGTCTGGACATGATGCTCTGCAGTTTCAAACACTGTTCCTGGTGGCTCTTTCCTATATTACTATACCACAGTAGCTCCCTACAAAACCAACATAGTCTTCTCCACAGCTTGACACACACAGCAGTCTCTTGGGCAGTACAACAGTAGCCCTCCTGGTGCTACTCTTTCCAGCCCGATCTTTCTCAAGCCCTCTGGTCACAATGTGGGCTCTCCTCCCAGCATGATCCATTGGGTGGAGCTAAACATCCAGCCTCAGGAAGACAGTTAAGATCTTGTTCACACCATGGTGCAGAAATGTCAGTTTTTCTGCACGCATTCTGCAAGGGCACAAAGAAAACTATTGTTCTCTATGTGTCCTGTTCACACCACAACACTAGTATCACGTGCAGACTTTTTCTGTGCAGGAATCTGCAACATGTATAAAACTCATTGAAACGCACATGAAAACTGATATCTCTGCAAGTGCAATCTGTGTGTCGGTTTCCATCAGTTTTGCTGCTTGTATGTTGTGAACGAGGCCTTAAGGACTAACAAAACGGTCACTGCCCCACCTATGCTGGGGGCACTTTCTCCTCTCTGTACTGTATCGTTCTGTTGGGCAAGGATTTGGTCCTAGAATGCAATTTTAGACAGTGTCCTTTGCTCCTCTCATTCCCTGCAGTGTCCTTCACCAGCAGAGAGGAGGCAAAGATCTGTGGCCAGAGGTTTTTCTGCACAGCTTAAAGGGCGAGCATTTGGCTACACTCAACTATGGGCACATGACAGGGTATCAATGTAGGAGCAGAATAGGGAGCCAATTCTTGGCAAGATCATCAGGGATTGTTTTAATGAAAGCTTTGTTTAACTGAAACAACTTTTGAATGTACATGAACAAAATAAAGCATCCGATTTTAGTGACTGGGCTTAGATCTGCTTTCAGGCTAAGTTAATGGTTAAGTGTTAGAAGGATAGTTAAGTGCAAAAGTAAAGATTAAGGCTGTTCTCACACTGATCCATTTTTGTGTTTTTGCACATGTTTGCTAGGATCAGTGTGAAAGTAGCCAAAGTGTTGTGGGGTTAAAGTGGAACTTAACTCACTTTAACTGTTTCCCATAATAGTTATATTAAAGCAGGGGCGGACTGACAACTCATGGGGCCCCCGGGCAATAGGGGATCATGGGGCCCCTGTGTCCTTGCCCAAACTCAAAAAAGTCTGTGAAAAAGGTACCAGGGACATCTCTTGGGGCCCCCTACTGACCTCGGGGCCTCAGGCAGTGCCCGAGTTTCCAAATGGTCAGTCCGCCCCTGTATTGAAGGCATGCTGTTGATGATAACTGACACAGCTGTTTGTTTTCTCTACCAAACCGTCAAGCCATCATGGGGCTGGTGTCATAGCTGATCACATGTGCAGCACCATGGTGACTGGGGATCAAACAGAGGCTAAGATGGCAGCTCCCTTGGCGGAGAATTTAGTTAAACTTTTAGTGAAAAGGAATAAAATAAAGAGTGAGTAAAATCAAAAATGCAGTACATCTCTTCAATACAGGGAGGAACAGAAGTATTTGAACACCCTGCGATTTTGCAAGTTCTCCCACTTAGAAATCATGGAGGGGTCTGAAATTCACATTGTAGGTGCATTCCCACTCTGAGAGACAAAATTAAAAAAAAATTCCAGGAAATCACATTGTATGATTTGAAAAAAATTCAGGAAATTGTGTGATTTTTAAAGAATTTATTTGTCTTGCATTGCTGAACATAAGTATTTGAACACCTGAGAAACAGCAAGAATTCTGGCTCTCAAAGACCTGTTACTGTGCCTTTAAAAAGTCCACCTCTACTCCACTCATTAATCTAACTTAGTAGCACCTGTCTGAGCTCTTTAAAGACACCTGTCCACCCCACAGTCAGTCAGACGCCAACTACTACCATGGGCAAGACCAAAGAGCTGTCAAAAGACACCAGAGACAAAATTGTGGACCTCCACAAGGCTGGAAAGGGCTACAGGGCAATTGCCAAGCAGCTTGGTGAAAATAGATCAACTGTTGGAGCAATTGTTAGAAAATGGAAGAGGTTAAAGACGACTGTCAGTCTCCCTCGGACTGGGGCTCCATGCAAGATCTCACCTCGTGGGGTATCACTGATGATAAGAAAGGTGAGGAATCAGCGCAGAACTACAAGGGAGGAGCTGGTCAATGACATGAAGAAAGCTGGGACCACAGTTTCAAAGGTCACTGTCGGTAGAACACTACGCCGTCATGGTTTCAAATCATGCATTGCACGGAAGGTACCCCTGCTCGAGTCATCACATGTCCAGGCCCGTCTGAAGTTTGCCAATGACCATCTGGATGATCCAGAGGAGGCATGGGAGAAAGTCATGTGGTCAGATGAGACCAAAGTAGAACTTTTTGGTCTAAACTTCACTCGTCGTGTTTGGAGGAAAAAGAAGGATTAGTTGCATCCCAAGAACACCATCCCTACTGTGAAGCATGGGGGTGGTAACATCATGCTTTGGGGATGCTTTTCTGCGAAGGGGACAGGACGACTGCTCTGTATTAAGGAGAGGATGAATGGGGCCATTTATTGTGAGATTTTGA
Organism: Staurois parvus; assembly: GCF_062004578.1. Taxonomy (NCBI): domain Eukaryota; kingdom Metazoa; phylum Chordata; class Amphibia; order Anura; family Ranidae; genus Staurois; species Staurois parvus. The sequence continues at coordinate 1,563,214 of NW_028317995.1, forward strand.
GCAACAACCTCCTTCCCTCAGTCAGAGCATTGAAGATGGGTCGTGGCTGGGTCTTCCAACATGACAACGACCCGAAGCACACAGCCAGGATAACCAAAGAGTGGCTCCGTAAGAAGCATATCAAGGTTCTAGAGTGGCCTAGCCAGTCTCCAGACCTAAATCCAATAGAACATCTTTGGAGGGAGCTGAAACTCTGTGTTGCTCAGCGACAGCCCCGAAACCTGACAGATCTAGAGGAGATCTGTGTGGAGGAGTGGGCCAAAATCCCTGTTGCAGTGTGTGCAAACCTGGTCAAGAACTACAGGAAACGTTTGACCTCTGTAATTGCAAACAAAGGCTTCTGTACCAAATATTAACACTGATTTTCTCAGGTGTTCAAATACTTATGTTCAGCAGTGCAAGACAAATAAATTCTTTACAAAACATACAATGTGATTTCCTGGAATTTTTTTTAAATTTTGTCTCTCAGAGTGGGAATGCACCTACAATGTGAATTTCAGACCCCTCCATGGTTTCTAAGTGGGAGAACTTGCAAAATCGCAGGGTGTTCAAATACTTCTGTTCCTCACTGTACACGCACATTTTTATCTCTTTAACCACTTGCCTCCCTGTCACAGTGTTTATACTGCGGCAGGGCGGCACTGCTGTGCTAGAGCACGTTAAAAAACAGCGCCTAGCAAAACAGGTAGGGGGCGCACGCGAGGCGCGTGCCGGTCCTACCTGCACCGCTGATCGCGGCAGAGGGTGTCCGTCACCGGGTCCCGGCGGGTCATTACCCGCCGGCTCCTGGCGATTAGCTGCACTCACTGACACAGAGCACAGCTGCAGTGTTTATACTGCACCTGTGCTCCCTGTCAGCTCCTAACACACTGGAGAGCAGAGATTAGCTTTCCGGGACAGTGTGTTCCCGTGATGTACACACCCCCGCCCACTAGTAAAACACTCCCCTTACACAGTTAACCCTTTCATTACCTAATAAAAGTTAACCCCTTCCTCCCCAGTGCCATTAGTACAGTGTCAGTGTTTTTTTTTTTCACTGATCACTGTATTGGTGTCACTGGAGATATCAGTGACCCCAAGTCAGTTCCCCCCAGTGTCAAAATGTCCGCCGCAGTCCCGCCATAAGTCGCTGATCACTGTCATAAATCGCTGATCACCGCCATAAGTCGCTGATTGCCGCAATTATTATTCTAAAAATAAAATAAAATCCCAGTATCTTTCCAGCCATTTGCAGACACTATAACTTTTATGTAAACCAATTAATTTACACGTATTGGGATTTTTTTTAGCAAAGACATGGAGCAGAATACATTTTGGCAGAAATTTATGGCAAAATTTGATTTTTAAATTTTTTTACTGGACATGTTTTATAGCAAAAAGTCCAAAATATTGTTTTTTTTCTCAAAACTGTCAGGCTTTTTTTTTTATAGCGCAAAAAATGAAAAACGCACAGGCGATCAAATACTTCCGAAAGAAAGCTAAATTTGTGGTAAAAAATGGATGTAAATTTAATTTGGGTGCAGTGTTGCATGACCGCGCAATTGTCAGTTAAAGTAACACAGCAACGTAACACAAACCGCTTCTGTAACCGCTTCCTGACCGCCCTGTAGCAGAAATACTGCTACAGGGCGGCACAGGTGCGCAAAATCATATATATATATATATATATATATATACATGATTTGTGCTCCCATGATTTTCACGCCCCTCCCAGATAGCGTCAGATTGCCCTTCAGTACACCAGTCATCACATTTAACCCCTTGATTGCCAGCAACACGCTCATACACAATAAAACTCCATTGCTAGTATAGTGTCTGAACGGATCAATATCTTTGATCAGATCAGCACTATACCAGCGTTCACATTAGTATAGCGTCTCCAAAAACGCAGCGTTAGTGGGATCAGCCCCGACACCTACCAGCACCTGCATTTAGCCCCTACGCTTACCCCCCCTTCTCCCCCAGCAAGTGCAGTGCCAGTAGGTCACTGTCACTTGCTCTATTACACACAAAACCACAGTGTTCGCAGAATCAGGCCTGATCTCTGTTAGCACTTGCCGGTAAATTTTGATGACTCTCATATGCAGCCTCTTAGATTGTAAGCTCCCAGGATCAGGCCCTCCTAACCCTCTTGTATTGAACTGTATTGTTGCTGTATTGTTTACCGTTATATTGTAGTGCTGAGAAAACCGCTATATAAATCCTGTATAATAATAATAATAATACCAGCACTGCAGTATCACTTGGTGATGTGGCGAGTCCCATAAGTGCAGTACCAACTGATGCGGTGGCGAGCACAAGTATTGTCCCGCAGCCACTAAGAATTCGCACACAGGCCTGTAGAGCCCCTAATATCCTTCTGGATGTGCTTGCAAATCCCGATTGGCAGTTAACAAATTTTGCAGCACTTGTACTTCCCCGGTTCACTGCCCAACCCGGAATTCAGGTGGAAATAGAAAATTTAACTACTTGCCTTGATTTTTGGAGCTATTTTTCACGGAATATCTGTATGCATTGATTGTGGATCAAATCAATTTATATGCACAACAATTTATCACCGCCAACCAAAATTCAAACCTTGCCAGACCATTCACATGGAAACCCAATACGGTTTCCAAATTTACTTTTTTTGGGGGCCTAACCCTCAACATGGGCATTACTAAAAGAAATAAATCCCAGTTGTATTGGTCCGCAGACCCGATTCATCATATGCCCGTGTTCTCTGCTGCCATGGCCAGGCATAGATATGAGAGTATAATGTGTTTTATGCATTTCAATGACAATACACTCTGTCATCCTCGGGGTGACCCTGAATTTGACCGGCTACACAAAATTCAGCCCCTCACAAATCACCTAAACCAAACATTTGCAGATGTCTATAAACCCCAGAAAAAATCTGCATTGATGAGTCCCTAATTAATTTTTCTGGCCGCCTTGCAGTCAAACAATTTCTCCCCAGCAAGCGTGCCAGATATGGGGTCAAGATGTAGAAGACCTGTGAGAGGGCAACAGGCTATACTTATACAATTCGGATTTACGAGGGAATAGATAGTCACATGGAGCCCCCCAGATGCCCAGACTACATGGGGAGCAGTGGCAAGATAGTTTGGGACTTGGTGTCATCCTTTTTCCATATGGGGTACCACTTATACGTGAACAATTTTTATTCAAGCGTGCCACTATTTAGACATTTGTGCAATCTTGGAACTGGCGCATGTGGCACCATGTGACCTAATGTGTGCCCACCATTAGAAGTGCGTGGATGCAGGGTGGTATATTCTAATGGTGGGCACACCACACACTTTTTTTTGGCAGAGATTTCTTCTCTTTTTTTCATTCAGTCCACAGGCTGCATAAAAAAACCCCAAAAGAACGTAGAATGTACACCCAACAAGGACCAGCGACGTACTGGTACATCACTGTATTTGAATGGTTATACCAGGATGATGCCTATAGCTGCAGGTATCATCCTGCTTTCACTTTTTTCAGCCTGCGATCAGCTTTCATGTTAAAGCAATCCTAGTGTCTAATTCCTGACTACCTTTCATGTTAAAGCAATCCTAGTGTCTAATTCCTGACTACCTTTCATGTTAAAGCAATCCTAGTGTCTAATTATCTGCAGGATTGCTTTTACAAGCAGCGGGAGGCAATACCCCCCTCCCCCGCTGCCTTCCACAGCCTTCTCGGGCAGTCCCGAGCCATCGGGGGAACCTGAGAATGCAGCCGGTGTTTCTGCCAGCTGACCATAGAGCTGATTGGAGACCAGAATGGTGCCAATCATCTCTATAGCCTAAGAATTTGGAAGCTACGAGCATTTCATCACTTCAGTTTCGCAGGATATAAACAACACCATTTGTAAATTGGGAAAGCATTTGATCACACCAATTTTGGTTTGATTAGATAATGTAAGGGCAGAGGAGAGATCTAGAGTCTGATAGACCCCAGATTTCTCAAAAAAGAATATATGACAATCCCCATTGAAGTTATAGGGGATATTTGCATTCCCTGTGATAGCATTAAAAGTGATCAAAAAAAAAAAATTAAAAGGACAATGTAAAAATAATTAAAAATATAAAAATAAATTAAAAAAAAAAGTACCCTCGCCCCCTGCGCATGCGTGCACCTGGGTTCATGAGCGTTGACCCTGTGCCAGTATGTAAACAGCAGTTGCACCATACATGTGAGGTATCGCCACGAACGTCAGATCAAGGGCAGTAATTCTAACACTAGACCTCCTCTGTAAATATAAAATGGTAGCTTGTAAAGGCTTTTAAACATTGCTATGGATATTAAAAACGTATGCAGTTTGTCGCCATTGCACGGGGCATGCGCAGTTTTAAAGCATGTCATGTTTGGTATCTATTTACTCAGCATACCATCATCTTTTATATTTTACCAAATAATTGGCCAATATATTGTGTTTTTGTGCATTAAAGTTAAACTTTTAGTGAAAAGGAATAAAATGAAGAGTGAGTAAAAAAAAATGTATTTTTTAAAAAAATTGCCTTTGAAAAATCGCTGCGCGAGTACTGTGTGCCATAAAAAATTGTAGTACCCACCATTTTATTCACTATGGTGTTTGCTTTAAACAAATATATAATGTTTGGGGTTTAAATTAAATTCCTAGCAAAAAAGACTGCTTTTTTTCATGTGAACAAAAAGTGTCAGAAAAGGCTTTATCTTCAGGTGGTTAGAAGAATGAGTGATGTGTGGCATAAACCTCTAATGCTGGGCATAAAATGCCCCCCCCCCCCCCAAAACAACCCCTTTTTGGAAAGTAGACACCCCAAACTATTTGCTGAGAAAATGACAAAAAAAATATTTTTTTTTTACACAAAATTGTCACTTAAATTATTTACTGCTCACACATGCCATGGGTATATGTGGAATTACTCCCCAAAATACATTCTGCTACTTCTCCCGAGTATGGGCGTACCACATGTGAGAGACGTTTTGGCAGTCTAGACAAGTACAGGACCCCAAAATCCAATAAGCATCTTCAGGCTTTTAAAGGGCTTTATTTCCTCATTACACTTCCTGACTACCTATCACAGTTTTGGAGGCCCTGAAATGCCAGGGTAGCACCTAACCCCCCTAAATGACCCCTTTTTGGAAAGTAGACACCCCAAGGAATTTGATAAGAAGCACGGTAAGTATTTTGCAGATCTCATTTGTTGCCACAAGTTTTTGGAAAATTAAGAAAAAAAAACAAAAACATTTTTTCTATTCTTTTTTTATATTTCAAAACCTTGTGAGAAAAAATGAGACCTGCAAAATACTCACCATGCCTCTTTTTAAATTCCTTGGGGTGTCTACTTTTCAGAAAGGGATCATTTGGGGGGGTGGGTTTGGTGCTATCCTGGCATTTCAAGGCCTTCGAAACTGTGATAGGTAGTGAGGAAGTAAAATGAGGAAGTTACGCACCTTCAGGCTTTCAAAGCGGTCATTGGATTTCAGGCTCCTGTATGTGGCTAGGCTCCCAAAAAGTCTCACACGTGTGGTATCCTTATACTTGGTAGAAGTAGCAGAATGCATTTTGGGGTGTAATTCCACATATACCCATGGCTTGTGCGAGAAATAAATCATTTAAATGACAACTTTGTGTAAAAAAAAAAAAATGTTTTTGTCATTTTCCAGAAACTTGTGGAAAAAAAAAAAATCTTCCATGGACACAATATGCCTTTCAGCAGATAGCTTAGGGTGTCTACTTTATGAAAAGGGGTCATTTGGGGGTGTTTGTACTATCCTGGCATTTTAGCACCTCATGAAATGTGATGAGGCAGTTAGAAAGTAAATGCTGTTGAAATTCCATTATATATACCATAGTTTGTAGACGCTATAATTTTCATGCAAAGCAATAAATGTACACTTACTGGGATTTTTTTTAACCAAAAACATGTAGCAGAATACATTTTGGCCTAAATTTATGATGAAATTTTAGTTTTTTTGGATATTTTTTATGACCAAAATTAGAAAATATTGTTTTTTTATAAAAAAAAAATTTTTCTTCAAAAATGTTTTTGTTTATGGCGCCAAAAATAAAAAGTGCACAGGTGATCAAATACCACCAAAAGAATGCTCTATTTGTGTGAAAAAAGGACATAAATTTCATTTATGTACCACATTGCATGACCGCGCAATTGTCCATTAAACTAGCGCAGTGCTGTATAGCAAAAAAATGGCGTAAATTGCAGTATCTATACCATAGTTTGTAGACGCTATAACTCTCACACAAAGCAATCAATATACACTTATTGGGATTTTTTTACCAAAAACGTAGCAGAATACATTTTGGCCTAAATTTATAACTAACTTTGAGTTTACTATATATTTTTTATAGCTGAAAGTAAAACATTTTTCTTCAAAATGTTTGGTCTTTTTTTGTTTATAGCGTGAAAAATAAAAAGCGCACAGGTGATCAAATACCATCGAAAGAAAGCTCTATTTGTGTGAAAAAAAGGACGTAAATTTCGTTTGGGTGCAGCATTGCATGACCGCGCAATTATCAGTTGAATTAGTGCAGCGCCGAGTAGCAAAAAGAGGCCTGGTAAGGAAGGGGGGTAATCCTCTGGATGGCAAGTGGTTAAAGACAGTGCAAGTACAGATAAATACCCCATGCCAGAAATGCACTCATAAGTCCTGTTGTGGGTTATCAATACAGCATTTTTGTGGAGTGGTGTCAGCCCTGCTCAGTTTTCTTTTGCTTAATTACTTGAACCAACCCATTCTCTCATTTCTACAGCATTAACAAAAATCATTCTGTAATCCAAAGATAAGCACAGGGAGGGTTACTCTAATTACTTTCCTGGAGATAGCACATAAAGTGTGCACAGGGCACACAACAGCTGCATTTATGACATGGTCAGCTAGTGTTCTTTTGAACTTTAAAGGACCCTTTTAGTCCTTTTATATTTTGCAAATCTTTAAGAGAGAATGTGGCTGAGCAATCATACGTAAACTTTCTTTTCTTTATTTATTTACTTGTGTAACCGGGTGCTGCTGCTGGCTGTGTGTGAGGAGCAGGCTGTGTGAGATCCTGCCTGCATCTTCTGTTTCTCTCTTACCCCTCCAGGCTGCTGTGTAAACAGATTGGCTGCTGGCTTTCTTTTTACCCCTCCCTTCTCTGCTGTGCAATCAGAGTGGGCTCTTTGTGAAATCCTCCGCTTGCTACTGTCCCCCCTCCCTCCAGGCAGCAGAGGATCTGAGCCAATCAGTGGCAAGAGGACTTGCTATGCAGCGACCGCCATAAATTCCAGGAAATGTAGTCCATAAAGGAGAACATTGCAATGCAAGTGAAGGGCGACTGATAGAGCTGTAGACTTCACTACCAGTTTTTCTCTGCACTTTACAATATGATCATTCTGCTGCAGGTGGAAGGAAGCATTGCCTTAGTCCCCCACCCCACGTGATCTGACTTCAACATTGAAGTCATAAGGTGAGAGGCTAAAGCAGGGGGTGTGATCTATTTCAGGCATTTGAGAATGTCCCAAGAACTGCACAGACACCAAGATTTACAAAACAGTTACATCTCAGAGCCAGCATCTCATTCTGTTCTGGACCATGGATCATGCCTAAGCGAGGATGGCTCTCAGGAAAGAAAAGCAGCAGAAAGCATTGCGAGAAAGCATACTGTGATCTCAGTGAGGGTTAATAAATACCTATGTGTTACACCTACACAGTACTTAGCATACACTTAACATGGAAAATATATTTTATGCTAGGTCCACTTTAGTGGCTGCGTGAACATTCCAGAAAATTAATCTGCTGGTAAAATAATAATGACAGAACTGAGATAAAAGCAAAAGTTGTGAAACCATGGTGGCTTTACCTAATTCTATGGGTGCTAAGCATTTGAAATGAAATGCACAGATGTCAAATCAAACTCAGATATCTAACATAAAGAAACATGGGGGTAATTCAGCCCATGGATACAGTAAAGACTGTTAATAGATTCAAAGATCCAAATTGTGTAGAATGGTGCCATTTGTTTACGTGGTGTGATGTTCTGCAGCATTTTTCTGTAAGTCCAGGAATAAGGGACAAAGCTTTGTCACCCTGAGCATCATTCAGTTTGGAAGAGGAGTGGCATCGCTGTATTGACGAGTCTACAGCATACAATGCCAAAGATCAGGTGAGAAAAGTAGATGGAGATGGGGTTTTTTTATTTTGAATTTTTATTTTGTAGAGCTGCTGGGTATCAACGTTGCCTTTTATAGCCCAAAATAGTACAGACAGTACTTTTTTCTGCGGCTAGATGTTTTCAATCTGATGGTCAGCATTAAACTCACTTTCTCTGAGCCCAGGCCATTCTAGACCAATTCCAGCCTGTGACTGGACAGTGAAAGAGGAAACAGCACAATGATGAGCTCATCTTTCTGTCATTCTGCTTTCTCTGGCTGTCAGCACATGAACTAATTAGCACTTTGTACAATTCAGCCATAACTCCCAACAATCCCAGATTTCACGACTCCGTGGATATGGGATGAGTCCTGTAGTTGAGTGTCTGAAAGCTTGCTCTGCACTTAGTATATTATTGTCACTGTAAACCCTACACTCTCAGCACAAATCTTTGTTACTCCCTTCATTGTGTCCCCCCAGAGCAATTCTCCCTTTACAAAACTTACAAACCTCAGATACAGCACAGTTCAATGCCAGGGGAAGTCATTCCTCCCAGGCTCCTCATCCTGCTGTATCACATCAGAGCTGTGGAGGAGCCTTGTAGAAGCTTCCTTTGGCTCTGAGCTTGTATTATTGTGACAGGCAATCATCTGCCATATAGTTGGCACATGCCCTGGGTGCTCAGCACTAGTGTGCCCCTGCATGGTACATTAGAATTTGTTCCAGCACTGGGCTTTGAGCCTGGATCCACAGGATGCTGAGATTTTGTTGAAATCCCTGGATAGTCCAGTGGATTCCAGGACAGTTGGGAGGCATGGTCCAGCTAGGTCCTTATATTACCAAGTGTTATCAAATTTACCAGAGTTGAGAGTAAAGATTTTGCAGCCAGATTGTACTCTGTAGGCTGAGCTTAACACCCCTGTTGAGTTATTTTTTCACTGTCTGCATTACCTTGGGAAAATTTACCTTCACTTCTTGCCCCAGAGACATAACAGAAAGTTGAAGGAAACCTCCCAAAGTTAGGGGAGTTCCTCTATTATACATTTATCCCTTCAGGTGTCCCCTTCAGAAATTTTGCCCTACATTATTCTGAGCACAACTCTAAAAAATAAGATTACTTACCGTAAAATCTTTTTCTTTAAGTCCATTGAGGAACACAGAAATCATAAAAATTCTTAAACAGCCAGGTTATACTCCCACCTACAGGAGGTTGGAACACTGGCATAAACAACTGTTTAACTAGCCCCCGTATATCTCCAACTCCAATTGTCATGCCTCATGTGATCAACTGTATATAAAGCCAACAAACATTGGGGCAGGACCTGTATCACTCAATAGACTTCAAGAGAAAAAATATTATGGTAGATACAAAAAGAGGAATTTTGACTTACAGTACCTGTAAATTCCCATAGACTCTAGGTTATAGGCTGGTACCTTCAGATGACTGAGCACTGGCAAAGCTTTGCTGGAGACAACCCCTGGTTACACTCCTATAACCTTACTCCACTTGAAAGATCTGGTTCAGATCCAGATCAATTTCCTCCGCAAGCAATACTGGGTAATATACGAAAAAAGGGGGACTGTGTCCTGTGCCCATTAGTCTAGTGCAAGATATGGAATTTACAAGTTAAAATTACTCTTACCCTAATTGTACAGGACACAGGCTGAATGTTCAGAAAATCCTTGATGGCAGGGACTGATGTGAATGTACAATATATATATAAAGTGCTGCAAAAATAAGCACCTCTAATATATACCAAATAACATAAATCTAGGGATGTCCTCAAGTAATGAATAGGATGTGTGGGCACCAACAATCCAAACAGAGCTGTGCCCAAAGGGCTAACAGTAACAAGGATCAAAAGATTCAACTCAAAAGATAATACTGCTGCAAGAACCTTGTAGACAAAAGCTGCCACTACAGAAGCTTGGATGTCCACCTGATAAAACTTTGTGAAGCTATAAACTGAAGACTAGGTGGTGTCCTTGCAAAGCTGGGCAACAGTGGCTTGAAGTTGTAATGCCCAGTCAACACCCACCGACCTGGTGAACATGTAATTGTACTGGAGATGTCTTATCCTTAAGAGTGTAAGCTCTTGAGATGGGTTGTCTTATTCACCTAGCAATAGTGGATTTTGAAGCAGGATGTCCTATGCAAGACCCTGATGACAAGACAAAGAGAGAATCCATCTTTTTTATAAAGCTGGAATCCTTCTATCCCCACATAGCACTTATCAGGTTCTTCACCCATTCCTCTCCGTCCCTTACCTCATTTGAGGCTCACTTTATTTGTCTATTCTCTTCAATTTCTTTGAGAATTGCTGTGATCTATCAGCCTCCTGAACCGGTATCAAGCTTCCTTGATGACTTTTCTGCCTGGGTGCCCTACTTTCTCTCTTCTGAAATTTTCACTATCATTCTCAGTGACTTAAACGTACCTGTTAATTTTAACACTAAAGATACTTCTAAACTTCTCAGCCTAACCTCCTCCTCTTTGACAGTTTCCACTCACTCTGATAGCAACGGCTTGATCTTGTATTCTCCTACCCCTGAACTCCTTGCAACCTCTCCAACAATCCTTTACCTCTCTCTGATCTCTACCTTACTACTTCACTCTCTTCTTGTCTTTTCCCTCCTTTCCTGCCCAACTGCTTAACAGTTACTGTACCTGTAGAAACCTTCGCCACTTCAACCCGTGGCTTCTCTATTTTGCAATAGACTACCTCTGTGACAAAATCTCACCCCTGTCCTACCCTGACCATCCTACCTCCATCTACAACAGTTCACTCCCATCCTCCCTGGACACACTCGGCTCCCTCTCTACAGGCCCAAATCAGAATCAAATAACCTTGGCAAACAGTCCAAACAAGATTTCACCCAGCATAAATCTGCCTTCCAAAAATACAATTCTTGCCTCCACACTGGCAAACAGACCTATTTTATCACTCTCATTAACACCCTCTCTCCCCATCAACTGTTTTGTACCTATAACTCGCTACTTCAACTTTCACTGCCTCCATCCACTAACTCACTCATTGCCCAGGAGATTGCAAATCACTTCAAAAATGTAATGCAATTGTGATGAGATCTCCACTGTACAGATATCTACACCACCTAACATTTCATGTCCACCTACACACTCAACACTTACCTCACCTACTACTATAGAGTTTTTTCTAATGCCCACTAGTGATGGGCCAAACACCCCCCCTGATCGGTTTGCTGTCAAACATTTAAACCTAATGAAAGGTCAACTGCAAACTTCAAACCAAGACAATTCACTGAGCAGTATTTTACCGCATCAGCATTTTAAAAAAAACCTACTAAAATACCTCATGAGTTATTTTTTTAAGTCATGCGGTATTTTGGAAGTGAAAACATGCTTTAATGTTTCAGCTGTCAGCAGGGTTCCTCACTGACAGCTGAATGTAAAAAGAATTGCTGGCAATTAAAAATTTAGCAAAAAAAAACAGAGTGGGTCCCCCCCATCCACAACCAAGCCCTACAGGCCTGGTATGGATTTTGAGGGGAACCCCTATGCCAAAATGTAATAACAAATGACGTGGGGGTCTTCCCCAAAATCTACACCATACCCTTATCCGAACATGCATCCCAGCAAGTCAGGAAAAGGGGGGGATGAGTGAGCACCCCGCCTCCTGAACCATACCAGGCTACATGCCCTCAACATGGGGGGGTGCTTTGGGGAAGGGGGGGTTCCCCCCCAAAGCACCTTGTTCCCATATTGATGGGGACAAGGGCCTCTTCCCCACAATCGGTAGTTGTGGGGTCTGGGGGCAGGCGGCTTATCAGAACCTGGAAGCCCCTTTAACAAGATCCCACCTCCCCATGTGAACGAGTATGGGGTACATGGTACCACTACTCATTCACAAAAAAAGTGTAGTGTAAAAAATGACAGTAGACAGTCTTTGACAAGTCCTTTATTAAAAACAAAAATAAAAAAGGAAGCCATGTGACCTTTGGCGTAACACATAGAGGTGGGGCCAGCTGATGTCACAAAGCAACACGGAGTCAGAGTAAAGGATAACGGAGGAAGTGTATTATTGCTGTTATGTGGTATATATCTGGTGCAATCTAGCACCAAAAGCATGAGAGTGGCTACTTTTTATTCATTTTAACTACTTCCAGTCCGGACACTTTCGCCCCCTTCCAGTCCAGGCCAATTTTCAGCTTTCAGTGCTATCACACTTTGAATGACAATTGCGCAGTCATATGAATTTTTTAAATTTTTTTGAGACAGACCTTTATTTTGGTGGTATTTGTTGACCACTGGGATTTTTATTTTTTTGCTATATAAATGAAAAAGTCCAAAAATGTTGAAAAAAAGTGTTTTTCTTATAAAATTTTGCAAATGAAAAATCTTTCTTCATAAATCTTGACCAAAATGTATTCATCTATCTTTTTAGTAAAAAAAAAAACCCAAATTATTTATAACCAAAAATTATAATTTTTCAAAAATTTTTTTACATTTGTATTTAATTTTTAGATATTTATTTATTTATTATTATTTTTTTACATATTGTCACCCTAGCAGTATAGTGTCACCATAGTAACACTGTACTACTTGTGGGGGGTGATGAAGGTTTTTTTTTTTTTAACACTGATTGCTTTTACACTGATAAAGGCTGTAAAAGCAATCATTTCTGCTTCTCTCTGGCTGTATTCTTGCAGCCATTGAGAAATACTGTGAGAGCTGTGATTTGGTCACAACTTGTCACATGGTACAAGGCTGTTGTGAATAGCCTTGTACCATGTGACCTCTATGATCATTCACAGATTTCACATGTAGTAAGCTATGATGTCAGGAAGTGGCATCTTGTTTACTACTATTCATGTGATCACTGATTGGCCAATCAGTGATCACATGAATTGGAACCTCACACAGAGGACCCGTACAGCGATCGGTGTTCCAATTGCGGTGCACTGATCGTGGTGCCGCGCACTCCCAGGGAGCGCGCACAGGCAATGGATGTGGGGGGATGTTTATAAACGTCCAACCGCACCAGCAGCGCTCCTGTCCGGCCGTTTATCTACATGGGCCGGACAAGAAGTGGCTAATAAAGTGTTTAAACGATAAAGCACTATTTTTGCCTATTCCGTTTTTTACGGATTGTTGGGGAGAGGAGGAGAAGGAGGACAAGATTCAAAGCCCATTGTGGGAAGGAGTACCAACAGGGGAATCTGCATCTTATTCTGTCCCATTTAGAGGACACAAGAGTGGTGTGACCAAAACATTGTATAATGTGAGGTCAAAAAGCTCCAGGTGAGAGCACAACTTAGGTGTTGGTGGAGGAACACTGTTTCATGTCTTATGAAGATAAAGTGGTGAAAGATTAAAGTTACATCAAGATATATGGGACTTTATATACTCACTATTGTGCACAAGATTTTTTTGCAAATGTGTATATTTTTATGATTATTTTTTGGTAATTGGAAGGCACAGCACTAATTTGTTTACAGTTGCAAGAAAAAGTATGTGAACCCCTTGGGATTACGTGGAGTTTTGCATGAATTGGGCATAAAATGTGCTCTGAATGTCATCTAAGTCACAACAATAGAAGAACACAGTCTGCTGAACATAATACCACACAAACATTAGATGTTGCCATGGTTTAATTGCACATAACATGTAAACATTCACAGTGCAGGGAGGAAAAAGTATGTGAACCTTTGGACTTAATAAGTGGTTGACCCTTCTTTGGCAGCAATAACCTCAACCAAACGTTTCCTGTAGTTGCAGATCAGACCTGCACAATGATCTGGAGTAATTTTGGACCACTCCTCTTCACAAAACTGTTTCAGTGTAGCAATATTCTTGGGATGTCTGGTGTGAATTGCTCTCTTAAGGTCATGCCACAGCATTTCAATCAGGTTGAGGTCAGAACTCTGACTGGGCCACTCCAGAAGGCGTATTCTGTGCTGTTGCAGCCATTGTTTTGTTGAATTAATTGTATGCTTTGGGTCATTGTCCTGTTGCATCACCCATCCTCTGCGGAGCTTCAGTTGGCAGACAGATGGTCGTACGTTTTCCTGCAAAATGTCTTCATAAACTCTGGAATTAATTTTCCCATCAATGACAACAATCCGTCCAGGCCCTGAGGCAGCAAAGCAGCTCCAAACCATGATGCTCCCTCCGCCATGTTTTACAGTGGGGATGAGGTTTTGATGTTGGTGTGCTGTGTCTTTTTTTCTCCACACATAGTGTTGTGTGTTCTTCCCAAACAACTCAATCTTGGTTTCATCTGTCCACAGTATATTTTGCCAGTAGTGCTGTGGAACATCCAGGTCCTCTTTTGCAAACTTCAAACGTGCTGCAAAATTCTTTTTGGACAGCAATGGCTTCATCCGTGGTGCCCTCCCATGTACTCCATTCTTGTTTAATGTTTTCCTTATTGTAGATGTGTCAACAAAAATGTTAGCATGTGCCAGAGATTTCTGTAGGTCTTTAGCTGACACTCTGGGATTCTTCTTTACCTCATGCAGCATTCTGTGCTGTGCTCTTGCAGTCATTTTTACAGGACGACCACACCTAGGGAGAGTAGCAACAATGCTAAACTTTCTCCATTTGTAGACAATCTGTCTTACCGTGGACACATGAACATCAAGGCTTTTGGAGATACTTTTGTAACCCTTTCCAGCTTCATGCAAGTCAACAATTCTTGATCGTAGGTCTTCTGAGAGCTCTTTTCTGCGAGGCATGGTTCACATCAGACAGTGCTTCTCGAAACCAGTAAACCCAAAACAGGTGTGTGTCTTTTAAGGGCAGGACAGCTGTCAGCAACACATCCAATATCCTCACACTGATTGGAGTCAAGGTTGGCTCACTCCTGGCTCCAATTAGCTCTGGGAGAAGTCATTAAGCTAGGGCTTCACATACTTTTTCCTCCCTGCACTGTGAATGTTTACATCTTATGTGCAATTACACCATGGCAAAGTCTAATGTTTGTGTAGTATTATGTTCAGCAGACTGTGTTCTTCTATTGTTGTGACTTAGATGACGTTCAGAGCACATTTTATGCCCAATTCATGCAAAACTCCATGTAATCCCAAGGGGTTCACATACTTTTTCTTGCAACTGTAGTTTTGAGACACATTGATGAGTATGTACAGGGTGTAAGCAACTTCAATTGAAGTGATTATTGATTTTTATATTTTATTTTTTTTGCATTTAGGTTGCTCGCAGGATTATTTTTATATATTTAAAAATAAAAAAAGTCCCCCGAAGTAGATCCAACGTCAATCATGATGCCCACTGCCACCGCCGACCCGAAAAAAGAAAAAAAAAAGGCTCCTCTCTCAATGCTGGCTTCCGGCCAGGTCACCCCACCCCCTTATGTGCTGTGATTGGCCAAAGTATTGCTAAAGACCTATGGTCAGGTGTATTGCTTTTGCCAATCACAATGCACTGTCATAGTGTAGTGCTTTGTAGGGCGTGGAGGACAAATAGCCCGCTGAACGCTCTTACCGTTTGTGTGTTTGCCAAACACATGAACGGCCAATGTTCGAATCGAACTTACATTTGACTCGAACATCAAACCCAACACTAATGGGCACCTATCCACCTGCCCCCTGGGCCCCGTTCTTTGGCAAATGTTACTGGCACTCTTGCTCTGTCTTACACTCTCTAACTCCCATCTTCAATCTCTCTTCTGGTTTTGTCCACAACTCTCTAAAATATGCACTGGTCACCCCTATACTTAAAATGCCCTTGCTGGACCCCACCAATCTTAACAACCTAAGACCCATCACTTTGCTCCCTTTACCTTCAAACTCCTTGAATGCCTAGTCTACAACTGTTTGAGCTACCACCTCACTGAGACTAACCCTCTTGATCCCATTCAGTCTGGATTTCACAACACTCCACAGAAACTTGTCTCCTAAACCTCACAAATGACTTACTAATGGCTAAAACCAATGGTCAATATTCTGTACTCTTACTATTGGACCTCTCAGCTGCCTTTGATACAGTTGTCTACCCCTTCCTCCTCAGAAAACTCAATTTCCTTGGTCCCTGTGACTGTACTCTTTGTTTGTTCTAATCTTACCTATCTCACCGCATCTTCAGTATCACTTACAGCTCTATCTCCACCTTGGGATCCCCCAAGGTTATGTCCTTGGACCTCTCTTATTCTCAATTTACACCTCCTCCATCCTGGGTCAGCTGATAGCATCTCACTGCTTCCAGTACAACAACAACAACAACAACAACAACACACACACACACACACACACACACACACACACACACACACACACACACACACACACACACACACACACACACACACACACACACACACACACACACACACCCCCCCCCCCCCCTTCCCCTGACTTCTCTGTCAAGATAGAAGACAAAACTATCAGTCCGCCCCCATTTGCCTGGGTGCTAGGTATACCCCTGGACTCTGAACCTTTGGGCCCCACATCCAACTGTTGTCCAAGTCTTGCCGCCTCAACTTCCACAACATCTCCACAGTATGCCTCTTCTTAATCAATGACACCACAAAGCTTCTAATTCACTCACTGGTTATCCCTCGCCTCAACTACTGCAACTCCATTCTCATTGGCTTACCTTTATATAGGCTATCCTTACCTCAGTCCATCAAAAGTGCTGCTGCCAGACTCATCCACCTTACCAACCGGTTAGTGTCTGCTATCCCTCTCTGTTGATCCCACTATTGGCTTCTGTTCACCCAATGAATTAAATTCAAAATACTGACAATGTACAAATGCATCCATAACTCCTTGGCTACATGACGAACCTTGTCTCAAATTACCAACCTAACCATTTTTTTCAGTCCTCCCAAGGTCTTGCCTCCTGCTCTCTAGCTCCCTCGTCACCTACTCTCATGCTCACCTCCAGGACTTTGCCAGAGCCTCTCCCATCCTCTGGAACTCCTTGCCACAATTGTTTTGACTATCTCCTACTCTATCCACTTTTAGGTGATCCCTGAAAACCCATCTACTTAACCACTAGGGGACCGTCCACAGTACATATACTGCGGTAAAGGTGCCCTTGTGCGCAGGATCACGTTTATAAATGTCATCCTGTTTACATGGTAGGGGCGCGGCGCGCGACCGCCCTACCCACGGCACCAATCGTGGCCGCAGGTGTCATTCACCAGGTCCCAGTCGGTAATTACCCCCCGGAGCCCGGGGATTGCTGGCAAACACTGACAGGGAGCACAGCTGCATTGTTTTCAATGCAGCTCTCCTCCCTGTCAATTTCCAGCACACTGTTCCAGACAGCAGAGCTTAGCTTTCCGGAACAGCGTGTAACTGAGAAGTACACTTCCCGCGCCCCCTAGTAAAACACTCCCCTCACACAGTTAACCCTTTGATTGCCTAAAAAATGTTAACCCCTGCCTCCCTATTGCCATTAGTACAGTGTCAGTGCTTTCTTTTTGCACTGATCACTATATTGGTGTCACTGGGGATGTCAGTGACCCCAAGTCAATTCCCCCCCAGTGTCAGAATGTCCGCCGCAGTCCCGCAGTCCTGCCATAAGTCGCTGATCGGCGCCATAAGTCGGAGCTATTATTAGTATAAAAAGAAAATCCAGTATCTATACCCCCACTTGTGCACGCTATAACTTTCACGTAAACCAATTAATTTACACGTGTTGGGATTTTGTTTTTAGCAAAGACATGTCGCAGAATACATTTTGGCCGAAATATATCATGAAATTTGATTTTTAAATTTTTTTACTGGACATGTTTTATAGCAAAAAGTCCAAAATATTGTTTTTTTCTCAAAATTGTTGGTCTTTTTTTTATAGCGCAAAAGATAAAAAACGCACAGGCGATCAAATACCACAGAAAGAAAGCTCAATTTGTGGGGAAAAAATTATGTAAATTTAATTTTGGTGCAGCGTTGTATTACTGCGCAATTGTCAGTTAAAGTAATGCAGTGCCATAACACAAAACGCTTCTGTAACCACTTCCTGACCGCCCTATAGCAGAAATACTGCTACAGGGCGGGACAGGTGTGCAAAATTACATATATATACGTGATTTGCACTCCAGTGGTTTTCACGCCCCTCCCAGATAGCTTCAGATTGCCTGTCAGTACACCAGTAATCACATTTACCCCCTGATTGCCAAGAAGACACTCATACACAATAAACCTCCATTGCTAGTATAGTGTCTGAACAGATCAATATCTTTGATCAGATCAGCGCTCACATTAGTATAGCATCCCCAAAAAACACAGTGTTAGCAGGATCAGCCCTGGCACCTGTCAGCACCTGTGTTTAGCCCCTACGCTTACCCCCCCTTCTCCCCAGCAAGTGCAGTGTCAGTAGGTCACTGTCGCTTGATACTTTGCACACAAAACCACAGTGTTCGCAGAATCAGGCCTGATCTCAGTTAGCACTTGCCAGTAAATTTTGATGACTCTCTTTTGCAGCAGGGTGCCAGTACTAATGCCGCTCTACCTTTTGGTGAACTGGCAAGCACCAGCGACCCAGTACATCCTGGTCTTTCACATACCTCTTAGATTGTAAGCTCCCAGGATCAGGCCCTCCTAACCCTCTTGTACTGAACTGTATCGTTGCTGTATTGTCTCCCGTTATATTGTAAAGCGCTGAGCAAACTGTTGGCGCTATATAAATCCTGTATAATAATAATAAAAATACCAGCATGGCAGTATGACTTGGTGACGTGGCGAGTCCCATAAGTGCAGTACAAGCTGCTGCGATGGTGACCACAAGTATTGTCCCACAACCACCAAGAATTCTACACAGGCCTGTAGAGCTCCTAGTATCCTCCCGGATGTGCTTGCAAATCCCAATTGGCAGCCCACAAATTCTGCAGCACCTGTACTTCCCCCATTCACTGCCCAACCCGGAATTCAGGTGGAAACAGCAAATTTAACTACTCCCCTTGATTTTTTGGAGCTGATTTTCACGGAATATCTGAATGCATTGATTGTGGATCAAAGCAATTTATATGCACAACAATTTATCGCCACCAACCCAAATTCAAACCATTCACATGGAAACTCATTACGGTTTCCGAATTTAAATTTTTTTTGGTCCTAACCCTCAACATGGGCATTACTAAGAAAAATTAATTGCGGTTGTATTGGTCCACAGACCCAATTCATCATATGCCCGTGTTCTCTGCTGCCATGGCCACATGAGAGTATAATGTGTTTTATGCATTTCAACGACAATACACTCTGTCGTCCTCAGGGTGACCCTGAATTTGACCAGCTCCTCGTAAATCACCTTAACCAAAAATTTGCAGATGTCTATACTCCCCAGAAAAACATCTGCGTTGATGAGTCCTTCATTCATTTTTCTGGCCACCTTGCATTGAAACAATTTCTCCCCAGCAAGCGTGTCAGATATGGGGTCAAGATGTAGAAGACCTGTGAGAGGACAACAGGCTATACTTATAAGTTTTGAATTTATGAGGGAAAAGATAGTCTCGTGGAGCCCCCTGGATGCCCAGACTACATGGGGAGTAGTGGCAAGATAGTTTGGGACTTTGTGTCATCCTTTTTCCATATGGGGTACCACTTATACGTGGACAATTTTATTCAAGCGTGCCACTATTTAGACATTTGTACAATCTTGGAAGTGGAATATGTAGCACCGTGTGACCTAATGTGTGCCCACCATTAGAAGTGAGTGGATGCATGTATATTTTAATGGTGGGCATACCACACACTTTTTCTGGCAGAGATTTCTTCTCTTTTTTTCATTTAGTCCACAGGCTGCATAAAAAAAAAAAAGAACAGCATACAGTTGTGTTCAAAATAATAGCAGTCAGACATCACTAACCTGAACAATCACTGTTTTTGGTAGAAATTATATTTCTACATGGCAAATAATTTACTAGCAGGTGTAGTAGAGTAATAGAAATCCAACAGACCCAACAGTCATGACATGCATGCTGCTGATTCTGTGTAATTGAATCACTAATTGAAAGGGGCATGTTCAAAATAATAGCAGTGTGGAGTTCTATTAGTGAGGTCATTCATTCTTTGAAAAACAGGTGGCAATTATTGCCCTTATTTAAGGAAGGAAGGCAGCAAATGTTGTACATGCTGGTTACAGTGCATTTCTCTCTGAAATTCTGAGGAAAATGGGTTATTCCAGACATTGTTCAGAAGAACAGAGGGGAAAACATATAAAGAAGTGCAGAAAATGATAGGCTGCTCAGCTAAAATGATCCCAAATGCTTTAAAATGGCAACCAAAACTTGAAAGACGTGGAAGAAAGCAAAAAACTACCATTCGAATGGATAGAAGAATAGCCAAAATGGCAAGGACTCAGCCAACAATCAGCTCCAGGAAGATCAAAGAAGGTCTAAAGTTACCTGTGAGTACTGTTACAATTAGAAGACGCCTATGTGAAGCCAAGCTATCTGCAAGAAGCCCCCGCATAGTCCCACTGTTGAAAAAAAGACATGTGCTGAAGAGGTTACAATTTGCCAAAGAGCACATTGACTGGCCTAACGAGAAATGGCGCAACATTTTGTGGACTGATGAAAGTAAGATTGTTCTTTTTGGTTCTAGTGGCAGGAGACAGTTTGTCAGACGACCCCCAAATGCTGAATTCAAGCCACAGTACACTGTGAAGACAGTGAAGCATGGTTGCGCAAGCATCATGATATGGGGATGTTTCTCATACTACGGTGTTGGGCCTATTTATCGCATACCAGGGATCATGGATCAGTTTGAATACATCAGAATACTTGAAGAGGTCATGCTGCCTTATGCTGAAGAGGAAATGCCCTTGAAATGGGTGTTCCAACAAGACCACGACCCCAAACACACCAGTAAACGTGCAACATCTTGGTTCCAGACCAACAAGATTGACATTATGGAGTGGCCAGCCCAATCCCCGTATCTTAATCCAATAGAAAACTTGTGGGGTGACATCAAAAATGCAGTTTCTGAGGCAAAACCAAGAAATAGAGAAGAATTGTGGAATGTAGTCCAATCATCCTGGGCTGGAATACCTGTTCACAGGTGCCAGAAGTTGGTTGACTCCATGCAACACAGATGTACAGCAGTTCTCAGAAACAGTGCTTATACAACTAAATATTAATTAAGTCATTCAAAGGAAAGCAAAATCTTCAAACATTTTTCAGTTTATATAGTGAATGTTTGAGTTTGTAAAGAAGAATACAAACACTGCTATTTTTTTGAACAGTCTAATATTGACTTTTCTTCAATTTTCTTAGAGGAACAACACAAATTTGATATATTTTTCTTCATGTTTTGATTTGGAATAGAATGTGTAGTGTTCCCAATGCATTTGTGTGTATGGAAATAAAAGCTATCAGAAGGATTTTGAGCTTTATTCACTTTTTTCAATACACTGCTATTATTTTGAACACAACTGTATATACCCAACAAAGACCATCGACGTACTGGTACATCCCTGGACTTTGAATGGTTATACCAGGATGATGCCTACAGCTGCAGGCATCATCCTGGTATCGTTTTATTCAGATCGGCTTTCATGTAAAAGCAATCCAAGTGTCTAATTATCTGCAGGATTGCTTTTACAAGCAGTGGGAGATGATGCCCCCCCACTGCCTTCCACGGCCTTCTCGGGCAGTCCCGTGCCATCGGGGGAACCTGAGAATGCAGCCAGTGTTTCTGCCAGCTGACCATAGAGCTGATTGGAAACAAGAATGGTGGCAATCATCTCTATAGTCTAAGAAATCGGAAGCTACGAGCATTTCATCACTTCAGTTTCGCAGGATATAACCAGCACCATTTGTAAATTGGGAAAGCATCTGATCACACGATCTTGGTTTGATTAGATAATATAAGGGCAGAGGAGAGATCTAGAGTCTGATGGACCCCAGATTTCTCAAAAAAGAATATATGACAATGCCCATTGAAGTTAAAGGGGACATTTGCATTCCCTGTGATAGCATTAAAAGTGATTAAAAAAAATGAAAGGGACAGTGTAAAAATAATTTATTAAATGAATATAACAAAAAAAAAACCTGCCCCCCCCCCACGCACGTGCACACGCGAGCCGGAATGTAAACAGCGGTTGCACCATGCATGTGAGGTATCACCGTGAACGTCAGATCAAGGGCAGTAATTCTAACACTAGGCCTCCTCTGTAAATATAAAATGGTAGCTTGTAAAGGCTTTTAAAATGTTGCCTATGGATATTAAAAACGTATGCAGTTTGTCGCCATTGCACGGGGCATGCGCAGTTTTAAATCATGTCATGTTTGGTATCTCTTTACTCGGCATAGCATCATCATTTATATTTCACCAAATAATTGGCCAATATATTGTGTTTGTGTGCATTAAAAGTAAAAAAAATGTATTTTTAAATAAATTTGCATTTGAAAAATCACTGTGTGAGTATTATGTGACATACAAAATTGTAGCACTCATCATTTTATTCACTAGGGTGTCTGCTTTAAAAAATATATAATGTTTGGGGGTTTAAATTAATTTCTTAGCAAAAAATACAGATTTTTTTCATGTGACCAAAAAGTGTCAGAAAAGGCTTGATCTTCATGTGGTTAGAATAGTGAATGATGTGTGGCATAAACTTCTAATGCTGGGCATAAAATGCCCCAACCCCCAAAACGACCCCTTTTTGGAAAGTAGACACCCCAAAATATTTGCTGAGAGGCATGTTGAATCAATAGAAGAATTTATTTTTTTACCAGTTTTTGGAAAATGACAAAAAGTTTTTTTTACACAAAATTGTCATTTAAATGATTTATTGCTCACACATGCCATGGGTATATGTGGAATTACTCCCCAAAATACATTATGCTACTTCTCCCAAGTATGGGGGTACCACATGTGAGAGACGTTTTGGCAGTCTAGCCAAGTACAGGACCCCAAAATCCAATAAGCACCTTCAGGCTTTTAAAGGGCTTGTAATCTTCCATGGACTCAATATGCCTCTCAGCAAATAGCTTAGGGTGACTACTTTCCAAAAAGGGGTCATTTGAGGGTGTTTGTACTATCCTGGTATTTTAGCATCTCAAGAAATGTGATAAGCAGTCAGAAAGTAAAAGCTGTGTAAATTCCATTACCTATACCATAGTTTGTAGATGCTATAACTTTCACACAAAGCTATTATTATTTTTATTATTGAGATGAGAAAATATTGTTTTTAAAAAAAAAAATGTTTTTCTTCAAACATTTTCTTGTTTATAGCGCCAAAAATAAAAAGTGTACAGGTGATCAAATACCATAAAAAGAAAGCTCTATTTGTGTGAAAAAAAGCACATAAATTTCATTTATGTACCGTATTGCATGACCGCACAATTGTCCGTTAAACTAGTGCAGTGCTGTATAGCAAAAAAATTTCATAAATTCCAGTATCTATACCATGGTTTGTAGACTCTATAACTTTCACACAAAGCAATCAATATACACTTATTGGGATTTTTTTACCAAAAACATGGAGCAGAATACATTTTGGCCTAAATTTATAACTAACTTTGAGTTTACTATATATTTTTTTATATCCAAAAGTAAAAAATATACTTTTTCTTCAAAATTATTGGTCTTATTTTGTTTATAGCGTGAAAAATAAAAAGCGCACAGGTGATCAAATACCACTGAAAGAAAACTCTATTTGTGTGAAAAAAAGGACGTAAATTATGTTTGGGTGCAGCATTGCATGACCGCGCAATTATCAGTTGAATTAGTGCAGCGAGGCCTGGTCATTAAGGGGGGTAAATCCTCAAGAGGGCAAGTGGTTAAAGAAGTCCCTGCTTCTAACTAATAAACAGAACTTTTACTTTCTCCATCAGCTCATCCCCCACAGTTATTACCTTTTGAATCTCTTGACCCTCCCTTTTAGATTGATGTGAGATACCCCTTGAATGAAGGTTTTGGCAAGAAAGAAGCTAGATGCTTTTGGACAAGGCTGAGGCCAGGGGAGTATTTACCTCAAGGCAAACAAGGCGCTTGCCTAGGGCAGCATTTTTCAAGGACGCAGCACCTCCCCCCCAGAAGAAGTGATGAAAGAAGGGACATGCACGCCATAGGAACCAGGTGGGATTTGAGAGAGGCTGCAGGCTGCTTGATGGTGTCTGTAGAGCCTGACTCTCGATCCTGGGGGTGTCCGGGGCTGTGAAGATGAGTGTTTTTCTCTCTATTGCTGGGGGGGGGGTAGTGGAAGGCTCTCCCAAGTGGGGGACAGGGGTGTTGTTGGTCAATGTCAGGCTCTCTCTCCGCGGGAGGAGGAAGAGGGGGTGATGTTGGTCAGTGTCCGTGGGGGCAGATGATTTTTGTATTGCCTAGGGCAGCACAAAACCTAAATACACCACTGGCTGAGGCATGTAATTTCAGAGTGCTTAAGGCCAAGTTCTGGTCATAATCTGATTGTAGGAAGGTCAAAATGCAAGGCACAGCATAGTCTCTGTGATTGAAGTGCCTGTGTTCACACCAGGCTAAGAAGGACTTCCAGGTACAATGGTGGATCTTTCTATAAAAGGCTTTTCTTGCTTTTAGCAGGGTAGGAATGGCATACTCAGATAACCCTCTGTCTCTTAATACCTAGCTTGAACAGCTATCCCACTATTTGTTTCCAATTGTTTCCATACAATTTTTTTAATTTAATAAAATTTTTGGTTTTAAATTTTTTGTTTTTTCCACTCTTCCATCTCTGTTATTTATCTATGCCCCATTTTTTTCAGCCTCAGGTGGATGCACATCTTATTCGTTTATTATATAGGTTACGCTGTTTCTTCCTTTTTTAGTATTTTAGTATGAGAAGGTTTCCTTCCTTTTTTTTGGCCACTAGATGACATCAGGCCAGGAGTTGGTTTCTTTTTCTCCAGTTATGACGGGAGTTAATTGAAGGAAGCCGTCGGCCATAAATACTTCTTGTGCATGTCACCTAGCTACCCTTGATGAAGTCATGTGGTGTGTGACGATACGCGTGGGGAGGAGTCAGGTGACGTCAGAGTCGGAACGCTGTGTAGGACACTTTGCTCAGTGTATTGCATGATCTATACTGTGGTTTTATGATTGTTACCATGTGAGTGCATATTTTTTAATAAACTATATGAAATTTTAAGAAACGTGCTGCACTGTGGTCGCCTTTATGGTTGTTGAGTTCCACCGACAGAGCCAGCCATATTGCTGACAGGCTCATTTGGAGGATACAGTGGTCATACATGAGGGGAGGATTATCCATAGAAGAGAAACCTATGTGTTACCCCACCATAGAGGGGAGATGTCTGGTTGACCTGTCTCTCATACAGGTCCATATGAGAAGGTGAGGGTCCACCTATAATATATGTTCACTGTGGTGATGCACACTATTTGAAGATTTACAGCACCAGGATTGTGGGTTCAGTCACCAATAGGAAGATGTCCTTTTTCATCTGGATTTGCTGAAGAGTTTTTTTCTTTCTTCTTCTCTTGTGTGGACTTTCATGTTGGAGTTGTTACAAGTTGTTTGTGATTTATGTTATGCTTTTTCTTATTTTATCATTTTTTTTAGCAGTGCAGCACTTTATACTATATATGCACTAAAGAAGATGTCTGAGTATATCTGCGTACCACCAGTTTGGTGCAAATAGAATCACAGTTTTCTTCTCTTGCTCTTGAGCAGATAAAGCAGAATTCACACTGGAAGGAAGGCATAGATTAGCCTGAACTGAGACCAGGGGAATTTCAGTGCATTCAAAGCCAGAACTAGAGGATCCCTGATCCTGAACACAATCTGAGCTGGTTTGTTGAATCTGGATGCCAGGATGTTTACATCTGGGGTCTCCCTTTTCTGATATATCAGATTGAATATGTCTGGGTGAAGGGCCAATTCCCCCTGATCTAGGTGGTGGCAGCTGAGATAGACTGCTTACCAGATGTCTATTCCTAGGATGTGGATCACAGACACTGCTGGTCAGTGAGTTTCCATCCATGAGATTATCTGGCTTTCTTCCCTTAGGTCTCCTGGTGTCCCCTTGGTGGTTGATTAAGGTCACAGAAGTGGTATTGTCTGACTGCACTCTGATTGGGTGTTCTTGCAGAAGGGGGGAGGGCAGTGTTGCAGAGCCATCTTTATTGCTCTGAGCTCCAAGATGTTGATGGGGGGCTTGGTTACTACAGGTGACCATATTCCATGTACCCTGAGGGCCTGTAAAACTCCTCCCCAGCCTGAAAAACTGGCATTTGTAGTTATCACTTTCTAATGATAAGAAGATCCCCAAATTAGGGAATTCCTTGCTTGGAGGGATAGGAGCAAAAGCAGGTCAGAAGAAAGTATGCTTGTTCCTATTTCACAAAATGTTGTGTTGAAGAGGTCTCAAATGGAACTGGATGAATGGTAAAGTCTCTACCATAAGGCCAAGAACTCCCATGAACTCTTTCTAGGATGTCTCTTTAACTTTAGCTCTCGAGTATGGGCTCTGAGAGATAAGATTTTCTTTTCTGGAAGAAATACCTTTGCTTGAGATGGCTCCAAGACCAGACCCAAGTATTCCAGATGCAAAGAAGGCAGGAGAACTGATTTTTGGAAATTGAACACAAAAACTGGAGCATCTAGATTGTCCTGTGGACATTTTCAGATAGCCAGAAGGGAGATGTCCACATAACCTGTGACCTGGATGCAATGAGTTCTGAGAGGGGCAAGAAGAGATGAATGTTCTCAGAGCAAAGAATAGGTCAAAAGGCAGTGTGACAAACTGTAACTGACAGTCTTAACTGCAAAACACAGAAAGCTTTGATGGGAAGTATAAATGGGGTTATGCAGATAAGCATCTTGGATGTCTATAAGTGCCTGGCTCACAGAGGCTATAACTGACCTCGTAGATCATGGACAAAATTTTGGAATGCAAAGGTATTTGTTGGGGGATTTTAAGTCCAGCATAGGACAAGCATCCCCATTAGGCTTTGGTACTGTGAACAGCTGTGAGTATAAACTCTTGAACCTGTCTTGTGGAGGTAATAGCACAACTACTCACTACAACAAAAAAGGGCTTAGTGAATTCTGCAAATCTGACTGACCCTGGGCAGATTTTGGTTGATTTCAGAGAAGAAAATGGTGAGGGCAGAGAGCAGGGTTGCCAATCTCCCAAGTAAAATTTACTGACAAGACACAAAAAAAATTGAGTAAAATATTTACTGACAGTTTAAAAAGTTTGCCAAAATGACCATTTTCAGTGCAAATATCAATATTTAAGCTATGCACATGTAGCTAGTGTGATTTGCAATGTATTTAAGGTATAACAAAAGGCAAAAAACATATTTCTCCTTTTATTTGAAGGTCAGGTTAATACAACCGAGCACAGAATTGCCCCTTACATCAGAATCTGCTGGGTTTCCCTTTACAGTGCAAGTGGAACTCTGCAGACTCTGATCTAAAAGGGAACACTGTGGACTCTGATATAAATCAGAATTTTGAGGACTCTGATGTAAAGGGGAATGCTGCAGACTATTGTGTAAAGGAAAAGTCTGATGTAAGGTGGTCTTTGGTCACCAGAGCCCCCCACCCTTACACAGAGTTCCTTATTACATCAGACTCCAGAGTTCCCCTTTACATCACAGTCCACAAAGTTCTCCCTTACATCAGAGTCCATAGAGTTCCCCTTTACATCATAGTCAGGATGCAAATCTCCTATTCCACCACATCCCAAAGGTGTTTTATTGGATTGAGATCTTGTGACGGTGGAGGCCATTGGAGTAAAGTAAAAACATTGTCATGTCAAAGAAACCAGTTTGAGATGATTTGAGCTTTGTGACATGGTGCATTATCCTGCTGGAAGTAGTCATAAAGGGATGGACATGGTCAGCAACAATACTCAGGTAGGCTGTGGCAGTTAAACGATGCTCAATTGGTACTAAGGGGCCCAAAGTGTGCCAAGAAAGTATTCCCTGCACCATTACACCTCCAGCCTGAACCGTTGATACAAGGCAGGATGGATCCATGCTTTTATGTTGTTTATGTCAAATTCTGACCCTACCATCTGAAAGTCGCAGCTGAAATTGTGACTCTTCAGACCAGGCAACGTTTTTCCAATCTTCTATTGGCCAGTTTTGGTGAGCCAGTGCAAATTGTAGCCTTCGTTTCCTGTTCTTAGCTGACAGGAATGGCACCAGGTATGGTCTTCTGCTGCTGTAGCCCATCTGCTTCAAGGTTCGATGTGTTGTGCATTCAGAGATGGTATTCTGCATACCTTGGTTGTAATGAGTGGTTATTTGAGTTATTGTTGTCTTTCTATCATCTCGAACCAATATGCCCATTTTCCTCAGACCTCAACATGGCATTTTTGTCCACACAACTGCCGCTCACTGGATATTTTCTCTTTTCCAGACCATTCTCTGTAAACCCTAGAGATGGTTGTGCGTGAAAATCTCAGTAGATCAGCAGTTTTTTTAAATACTCAGACCAGCCTGTCTGGCACCAACAATCATGCCATGTTCAAAGTCACCTAAATCCCCTTTCTTCCCCATTTTGATGCTCAGTTTGAACTTCATCAAGTTGTCCTCACCCCATCTAGATGCCTAAATGCATTGAGTTTGTGTTACCAAGCAATTGAACAGGTGTACTTCATAAAGAGGCCAGTGAGTGTATTCAGTGTGTGTGTGTACAGTTAGGTCCATATATATTTGGACACAGGCACAATTTTCATACTTTTGGCTCTGTATGCCACCAGAATAAATTAAAATGAAACAATCCAAATGGATTTGAAGTGCAGACTTTCAGCTTTAATTCAAGGGGTTGAACATAAATATCAAGTACAAATTTTAGGAACTACAACCATTTTTATACACAGTCCCTCCATTTTCAGGGGCTCAAATGTAATGGGACAAATTAATATTATCATAAATAAAATGTTAATTTGTAATATTTTGTTGCGAATCCTTTACTGGCAATGACTGCCTGAAGTCTGGAACCCATGGACATTACCAAAGACTGGGTTTCCTCCTTTCTGATGCTTTGTTAGGCTCTAACTGCAGCTGTCTTCAGTTCTTTGTTTGTAGGTCTTTTTGCCTTTTTGTTTTGCCTTCAGCAAGTGAAATACATGCTCAATGGGGTTGAGATCAGGTGATTGACTCAGACATTGCAGAATATTCCACTTTTCCTTCAAAAGCTCCTGGGTTGCTTTTGCAGTGTGTTTTGGATCATTGTCCGTCTGTACTGTGAAGCGCCGTCCAACTTTGCTTCATTTGGCTGAATCTGGGCTGACAGTATCTCTCTAAACACTGCAGAATTCAACCGGCTGCTTCTGTGTTCTGTCACATCATCAATAAACACCAATGACTCAGTGCCACTGGAATCCATGCATGTTCATGCCATCACACTGCCTCCACCATGTTTTACAGATGACGTTGTGTGTGTGTGTGTGTGTGTGTGTGTACAGTTGCAAGAAAAAGTATGTGAACACCTTGGGATTACGTGGTTTTGCATGAATTGGGCATAAAATGTGCTCTGAACGTCATCTAATTCACAACAATAGAAGAACACAGTCTGCTGAACATAATACTACACAAACATTAGATGTTGCCATGGTTTAATTGCACATAACATGTAAACATTCACAGTGCAGGGAGGAAAAAGTATGTGAGACCCTAGCTTAATGAGTTCTCCCAGAGCTAAATGGAGCTAGGAGTGAGCCAACCTTGACTCCAATCAGTGTGAGGATATTGGATGTGTTGCTGACAGTTGTCCTGCCCTTAAAAAACACACACCTGTTTTGGGTTTACTAGTTTCAAGAAGCACTGTGAACCATGCCTCGTAGAAAAGAGCTCTCAGAAGACCTACGATCAAGAATTGTTGACTTGCATGAAGCTGGAAAGGGTTACAAAAGTATCTCCAAAAGCCTTGATGTTCATGTGTCCACGGTAAGACAGACTGTCTACAAATGGAGAAAGTTTAGCACTGTTGCTACTCTCCCTAGGCGTGGTTGTCCTGCAAAAATGACTGCAAGAGCACAGCGCAGAATGCTGCATGAGGTAAAGAATAATCCCAGAGTGTCAGCTAAAGACCTACAGAAATCTCTGGCACATGCTAACATTTTTGTTGACACATCTACAATAAGGAAAACATTAAACAAGAATGGAGTACATGGGAGGACACCACGGAGGAAGCCATTGCTGTCCAAAAAGAATATTGCAGCACGTTTGAAGTTTGCAAAAGAGCACCTGGATGTTCCACAGCACTACTGGCAAAATATACTGTGGACAGATGAAACCAAGATTGAGTTGTTTGGGAAGAACACACAACACTATGTGTGGAGAAAAAAAGGCACAGCACACCAACATCAAAACCTCATCCCCACTGTAAAACATGGCAGAGGGAGCATGATGGTTTGGGGCTGCTTTGCTGCCTCAGGGCCTGGACGGATTGTTGTCATTGATGGGAAAATGAATTCCAGAGTTTATCAAGACATTTTGCAGGAAAACGTACAACCATCTGTCCGCCAACTGAAGCTCCGTAGAGGATGGGTGATGCAACAGGACAATGACCCAAAGCATACAAGTAATTCAACAAAACAATGGCTGCAACAGCACAGAATACGCCTTCTGGAGTGGCCCAGTCAGAGTCCTGACCTCAACCCGATTGAAATGCTGTGGCATGACCTTAAGAGAGCGATTCACACCAGACATCCCAAGAATATTGCTACACTGAAACAGTTTTGTGAAGAGGAGTGGTCCAAAATGACTCCAGATCGTTGTGCAGGTCTGATCTGCAACTACAGGAAACGTTTGGTTGAGGTTATTGCTGCCAAAGGAGGGTCAACCAGTTATTAAGTCCAAAGGTTCACATACTTTTTCCTCCCTGCACTGTGAATGTTTACATGTTATGTGCAATTAAACCATGGCAACATCTAATGTTTGTGTAGTATTATGTATGTTCAGCAGACTGTTCTTCTATTGTGACTTAGATGACGTTCAGAGCACATTTTATGCCCAATTCATGCAAAACTCCACGTAATCCCAAGGGGTTCACATACTTTTTCTTGCAACTGTATATATATATATATATATATATATATATGACAAGGACAGGAGGGTAGCATAGAGCAAGATTTCTCAACTGGGGTTCACAAGACGTCCTTAGGGATTCCATCGCATTCTACCCATCAATTTCAGGCAGCTGATAGTTAGATCACATTCCCACTGCTAACACTGTCCTAGCACTTCCCCTGCATGCAGAGCAGTGCAGGGAGCAACAAGGTGCTTGGATGTGACATTCCATGGGTTGGATGAGAGAAGAGTGCCCAGAAGGGAACAGCATGCTACAACCAGTGCTAAAACAGCCACTTCCCTGTGTCACTCTGCTCTGCTCCCACATAAAGTACCCTGCTCTCATTTATAGTGCCCTGCTCCCATGTAATGTGCTTTGGTCTTATTTAATGTACCCTGCTTCTATGTAATGTGCCCTGGTTTCATGTAACATGACCTGGTCTCATGTAATCTGCCCTGCTTTCATGTAATGTGCACTGCTTCCTCGTAATGTGCCCCACTCTCAGGTAATGTGCTCTCCTCCCATGTAATGTCTCATATAATGTACCCTGCTCCCACGTAATGTACCCTGCTCTCATGTAATGCAACCAGCTCCCATGTAATATGCCCTGATCCCATGTGTGCCCTGCTCTCACGTAATATGCACTGGTTTCATGTAATGCGCCCTGTTCTCATGTAATGTACCTAGGTCTCGTATAATGTGCCCAGGTCTCAGTAATGTGCCCTGCTTTCATGTAATGAGCCCTGTATACTACAGACTCCTACACTATATAGTACATTGTAAACTCGTGCACTATATACATTATATTATATGTTACAGACTCCTGCACTATATACACTATATTGTTCTTTACACTCCTGCACTATATTGTACATTACACACTCCTATTTATATACACTATATTATAAATAACAGAGTTCTGTATTATATACACTATATTGTACATTACAGGCTCCTGCATTTTTTTGTTCATTACAGACTTCCTCACTATACACACTATATTGTACATTACAGACTTCTGCACTATATTGTACATTACAGGCCCCTGCACTTTATTGTTCATTACAGACTTCCTCACTATACACACTATATTGTACATTACAGACTTCTGCACTATATTGTACATTACAGGCCCCTGCACTTTATTGTTCATTACAGACTTCCTCACTATACACACTATATTGTACATTACAGACTTCTGCACTATATTGTACATTACAGGCCCCTGCACTTTATTGTTCATTACAGACTTCCTCACTATACACACTATATTGTACATTACAGACTTCTGCACTATATTGTACATTACAGGCCCCTGCACTTTATTGTTCATTACAGACTTCCTCACTATATACACTATATTGTACATTACAGACTCCTGCAACACATTGTTAATTTAACACTCCTGCTTTATATACACTATATTATACATTACATGTATCTGACCAAAGTGTTCAATGTCTTATCAGCTGTTGGTTTGCTAAGGCTTTTGTATTATTTTATTTATTTTATATTTCAATGGTTTTTATTAATTATTAAACAGTATGAAACAGAGGCAACAAAACACGCCCACGCAGGGGCTATCAATTGCACAGATAAAAAAATGCAAAATAGAAGAAACAGTGCTCTAACGCCAACAGGGCAAAAGGTACGCCCACGCAGGACTATCAATGGCACATAAGTTACAATACCATTAATGTAACTCTGACCTATAACAACTAAAGGCAGCTGTCCACTGTCACACCAAAAACAAACAAAGAAAGAGAGAAAAGAAGAAAAGGAAAAAAAAAAAAAAAAAAAAAAGAAGAGCAGGGGTCCAAGAGCGCCAATACCGAACGCCATTACATCCCCAGATTAGCTGGGGGGAGCATGGGAAAGGCATATTGCAAGCACGGCTCCCATATTTTCAAAAATTTACGTTGGGAGTCGTTGCAGATACTCGACATCTGTTTGTTGAGCATCATAGTGGTCATACGATCCCACACCCCCTGAAGAGGGACAAACAGACTCCTCCAGGCCTGAGCAATTGTTCTAGTGGCCGATAAAAACAAATAGGAAGCCAACTTCTGCTGGTGAGCCAAGAGGCCCGGTATGGGGCAATGAAGCAAGGCATACCAAGCATCCCGGCGTATGGAGAGATGGAACAAGGTGAAAAGGAGGCCAAACACACAAGACCAAAAAGAAAACAGTCTTGGGCATGACCACCAGATATGCAATACATCTTCACGATGGCCACAACCCCGAAAGCATCGATCACTACAGGCAGGGTTAGCCTGGGCCAAACGAGCCGGAACCCAATACCAACTAAACAATACCTTATAGGCTGCCTCCAGCGTGGTCGTATTAAATGAGCGCTCCCACTGAACAACATATGAAAGAGAAGTATGCGACGAGCGTCTGTTCAGAGCTGCATAAAGAAGGGATATAAGGCCCGGGGCGCCCAGACGCTGCTGGTAAAGCTGTTCAAAGGCAGATTTCTGGTACGGGAAAGCAGAAGTGCCCCGCAGCGAGAGCAGCCAGTGCTGCAATTGAAGGAATCAAAAAAATTCCGCCGGGGGGACATCCCGGGACTCCCGAAGAGAATTCCAGGTGGGGAAGGACCGAAAAATCAAAAAGTGTCGTACCTACAAAAACCATTAGTCACCCACCAAGAAAACGCCCTTGGGTGATCTAAACCTGGTGGGAAAAGACGGTTGTTAATAATTGGGAGCAAAGGCAGAAAAGGTGACATCAGGCCACTGGAGTAACGTACAGAGTCCCACACTTGTAAGCCATGGAGCAACATCAGACTCAGTGCCATAGGGCGCAGGGCAGGGGGAAGCCATAGAAGCGTTGACGTTGCAATAGGGGCACAATTAGGTAGTTCCAGCAGGACCCAGAGAGGAACGTCAGAGGAAGCGTGCAACATAGACAGCAGGGCAATCTGGCTTGCCTGATAATACTTAGTTACATTAGGCACCCCAAGACCACCCTGGAGTCTATGAGCAAAGAGCGTATTTCTGGAGACTCTGGGGTGCTTATCGGCCCAGATAAAATGCATAAACTTTGCCTGAAGCAACCAAAGAAAATGAGGGGGAACCCGCACTGGGAGGGTGCGAAAATAATATAACAATTTCGGCAGGATGGTCATTTTCACCGAATTAACCCGTCCTATCCAAGACCGGTGCGGAAATTGCCAAGAATGCATAAGAGATGATAGAGAGCTAAGCAATGGATAATAATTTGCAGCAAACAGAGAGTCATAGGTGGGGGTCAAGCGAATGCCTAAGTATTCAAGAGAAGAGGAAGCCCATTTGTAAGGGAAGTGGGATTGTAGGCACGAAACCAAATCTGAAGCCAAAGTAATATCGAGAGCGACAGTCTTATCCAAGTTACTATGGAGACCCGAAATCAAGGAAAAGCGCTCAAGAACCTGTTGCAAATTAGGAAGCATTGTCAGGGGATTAGTAAGAGTCAAGAGGGCATCGTCCGTAAAAAGGTTCAGCTTGAACTCCTGTCCCGCGTATGGAACCCCCGATACATTGCAATCAGTCTGGATCGCTAAAGCCAGCGGCTCAAGCGCCATGACAAAGAGCAACCCTGTCTCGTCCCTCGCCCAATAGGAAAGGGATCCAAAAAATACCCAACGTATTTAACAGAGGCCGAAGGCGAAGAATACAAGGCTTGAATCCGAGAAAGAATAGAATCCCCAAAACCCCAACGAGAGAGCACAAACCGCAGATATTCCCAGGATAGAGAATCAAAGACTTTATATATGTCTAAGGAAAGTAAGAATCCTGGGATTTTCCGCTGTTGCAGAAAATGTATAAGATGGACCACCTTACAAACGTTATCACCCACCTGCCTCCCAGGGACGAACCCTACTTGGTCCCTGTGGACCAGGCTACGCAAATATTTATTGGTGCGAAAACTAAGGATCTTGCCCAATATCTTCAGGTCTTCATTGAGAAGAGAAATGGGCCGGAAGGCTTGCGGTTCCTGTTCATCATCAGTCGTCTTAGGAATCATGGAGATATGTGCTCTAAGCACGTCTGGAGAGGGCAAGGAGTCCTGTTGTAACTCATTAAAATAGTCAGCCAAAAAGGGCACCAACAGGGCCGAAAATTTCTTATAATAGAGACCAGAGAAGCCGTCGGGACCTGGGGCCACGGTGGACCGTAAAGATTTGATAGCTTGGAGCACTTCCGGTACGGTGACTCCGGCGTTGAGGGCCGCCTGTGCTGCCTCGGATAACCCAGGAAGTCAGAGATCTTGAAAAAATGCCTCTGCTTGAGCCACAGGGAAGGGATCTGGTTTAGCGTAGAGGCGCGAAAGGAAGTCTGAGAAACTGGAAACAATCTGCTGGGGATTAGAAGTAAAGCCACCTGTGGGAAGTCGCAGTCGGATCGGTTTGTGGGGTTTCCCCACAGAATTGAGTTTCCTGGCCAGCATCGGGCCCGGCTTATTAGCACAGGAATAAAATTTGTGTTTGGTCCAACGCCTCCGAAGAGGCAAGTAGGTCCAACTCTGACGCCAGAGCATCCCAGCGCGCTTATGGGCCGCGGATGGAGATGACTTCCAACGCGCATCCGCAGAGGCCAGGAGAGAATGAAGCTCCAAAAGTCGGCGCTCCCGCTTCCGGACCGCCGCCAGCTATATAACATCACCGTGGCCTTATGCGGCTCCCATAGAGGCACTGCCGAAGAGACCAATCCCGAGTTTTCCGTGAAGTATGTTCGTAAGAAAAATTCTATTTGTTGGCAGGTAGTCTGGTTGGTCAATAAAGAGTCATTGATGCGCCAATAAAAAGGGCACCGTTCTGACCCAGAGAGGGCAAGGAGGAGTACCAAGGGATCATGTTCCGACCAGGTTGAGGAGGGAATAGTTATCCACCGAACCAAGGGAAGCTGCTGAACATGCATGAATATATGGTCAATTCTACAAAAACTGTCATGAGGATTGGAATAGAATGTAAATTCGCGCTCAGTTGGGTGAAGTTCCCTTCAGACATCCGCCAGCCCCGCCGTCCGCAAGAGAGAGCATACATTCCTCCAGCACTAAGTCGTGAGAAGGAGCCACCCCCTCAAATCTGGAATCCAAGGTAACATTTGAATCTCCCAAAACAAGAAGACAGCGTCCATTTTATCTTCGAGATCATTCGTTTGCTTGCCCAACTCCCGAATTTCTCGCGAAAGACGGTCGACCAGCTTGGAGGTAGCGGAGGACAATTCCGACTGCAGCATGAATTTGAAGCGGCGCAGGAGCTCAGCATCCCACAAGGATGGAATGGAAGACTGCAGGGATCTCTCTGATGCCAGGTCTTCCATACGGCGAGGATCTGACCCACCCACGGGTAGCGGGGGAGGGGGACCCGTAATCGAGGCCGGGGCTTCATTTGCGGCCTCCGGCGGGAGCCACGAACTTGCGGCCGGGGTCCTGGAAGCCTCCAGCGGCCAGCCCAAAATCGAGGCCGCGGCTTCGGCCGCGACCTCCGGCAGGTAGGCCGCACATTCCGGCACAGCCCGCCAGGTGCTGGAGGCATGGGCGGCCGGTGTTTTCTTGCCCATTGGGGTACCTGGAGGATAAGGGGCCAGCGAGAAAGCAGGGGGACCCCCCCTGAGGGTCAAAAATCGGCTGATGTGTCAGGCAGCCGAGGAGAAGATTCAAAAGGCAGCCATCCTGGCTGCTGCTCACGAGGCCCCCCCCCCCCGCTTTTGTATTATTTAACCATGCCCTTTTAAGCCCCTCCCACTGTTAACACCACCTGGCCACACCCACTGTCTGCCACAGCGCGCTATGCACACAGCATTACCATTCTACTTTAAATATCCAAAGGTACCCCAGGTCATTTACAATCCTTGCAATACCCCTGGCACAATGGAAACCATGTCCTATCTTTGCCACAGCACACCTCAATTTTTTCTTCATCAAGCAATGGGGCCAACTTGTTATATTGCAGAGGCTTGTTGATTTCATAAAACACCCCTGCCTTCAATACTGCCTCTATGTCTTCTTCATTCCTATCTGTGTCTGCCTTGTCTAGGGCAGGCATATCAGGATCCAACTGAGGGAGAGACTTGGAAGTTGGAGAAGAGACCTGGAATTGTTGAGTCTTGGACAGAGCTGTATTAAAGCTATTATTTGCCTTAGGAATTGTGACATAGATGCAGAGAATTCAGCTTTTGTCACGTAAGCTGGTTGGTGTATGCCTGAAACAGAGCTGAAATCATATGCACAACAGGGCCCTGTTGATAAAGTCTGGATGTGACGAAACGCGTCCGGGGCACGTGATGTGGTGACGTAGCTACGCTCTTCCGGAAGTGCGGTGACGGCCATTTTGATCCTGGTACATGCGGCTGTGGCTTCCTGGAATCCTCATGGGGCTTTGAGGTACTGGGGACTCACCACAGGCAATCGGTTCCCCCTCGGGAGTGAGATAGTGTGGAATCTATACACTTATGAGGAGAGGCAGGACTGTGAACATATCGCTTGTGATGTTGAAGCTGATGTCATTATATTTGAATGTAAGTTGCTACAATAAAGTGCTATAAGTTTTTATGATACATACTGATCCATGGTCTGTTTATGAGGTCTGTGGGAAGTGGCTGGAAAGGCTGAAGGAATAATTTAAAGGTTGGAAAGAAATACTCAGACCCTTGATACCATTCTGAGAGTAACTATGACCTTCCTTTAGTGGTATGCAGTGGATTGATTCCTAAGGCTGAGGGATTTTTCCTTTTTCACGGTTGTGGTGGCACGTTTATTTTTTATGTGCATGAAACACGTGTGGCACGGTTGTTTAGATACCCTTTTTCTTTGAAGATATCACACATGTTGAGTTTTTTTCTTTGAGGTATATGAAGATCTGGTTGGAAGTATATCACAAAGATTTTGGAAGATATGAAAAATATCACAGATAAAGATTTTGATATAACTATTTGGGACTTTATTTTGGACTTTTTTTGCTGTTATTTTATATTTCATTTTTTGGGTGTTTTTTTTGCTTTTTTGTTTATATTCTTTTGGGGTTTGAATTTTATGTTTACACTTTTATGTTTATACACTTATATTAGATTAGAGGGTAATCAAGTTTACTATATTTTGATGTTATTTATACTTCAGGGGAAGGATTGTGTTGGTAACTTGGTGGGGATTTTATCCTGTGAAAGGATAGTGCTATTTGTTGAATATTAAACCTCCATATATCGTGAAAATATAGATATCCTTATCCCTTCTTGGTATTCCTCCAGATAAACATCATGGCAAGTATGTTGTAAAGCTGAGAATAAATTGAAAAACTTCAGATGAGGTGTGCAGTAACATATAACAATGTTTTAAACAATGCACCCCACTCACCACTGTGATATTGACTAATGACCTAGCCGTTTCCCAAGAAATGGATTCTCAGCTCGTACAAACTTGGTTGTCATATTGTAGATAGAGTAGTTTATTCATACAGTTCCCGTTAGGGTAATATTCAGACCTCATTTCACGAGTATTTCTTTTACAGAGTTCCCGCCAGGTCATGAGGCATATCGCATGGCACAATGACGTGGCCACTCTCACCAGTCCATGTTGTTGTCCACGTAGGACGTTGCTTCTGGGTGTGATGTCAGTACGTTACATTGACGCGTTTCGTCCGCCAATCAGTGCAGACTTCTTCAGAATAGGGAGGAGATAGTGAAGATGTACAGTTCCCCCTAGTGACCAAAAGTCAGCATGACTCAATTCAAAAAGATTAAAAATGTCAGTATATCAGTAAGAGTAAATAATTCACCCTAATAGAAAAAATTATGTCTTAACATGGCAAATATTCAAAATTATTCAATTTCAATCCAAAAATACCTTGAAATTAAGTTCAATATTTAGACCTTTTGGAACCAAAGTTTCAAGAGTGTATATCCAAAATTTTTCTTTCTGTAATAAACACATATACATACACACACAGTTGTGTTCAAAATAATAGCAGTCAGACATCACTAACCTGATCAATCACTGCTTTTGGTAGAAATTATATTTCTGCATTGCAAATAATTTACTAGCAGGTGTAGTAGAGTAATAGAAATCCAACAGACCTAACAGTCATGACATGCATGCTGCTGATTCTGTGTAATTGAATCACTAATTGAAAGGGGAATGTTCAAAATAATAGTGTGGAGTTCTATTAGTGAGGTCATTCATTCTTTGAAAAACAGGTGGCAATTATTGCCCTTATTTAAGGAAGGAAGGCAGCAAATGTTGTACATGCTGGTTACAGTGCATTTCTCTCTGAAATTCTGAGGAAAATGGGTCTTTCCAGACATTGTTCAGAAGAACAGCGTACCTTGATTAAAAAGTTGATTGGAGAGGGAAAAACATATAAAGAAGTGCAGAAAATGATGGGCTGCTCAGCTAAAATGATTGCAAATGTTTTAAAATGGCAACCAAAACCTAAAAGACGTGGAAGAAAGCGAAAAACTACCATTCAAAGGATAGAAGAATAGCCAAAATGGCAAGGACTTAGCCAACAATCAGCTCTAGGAAGATCAAAGAAGGTCTAAAGTTACCTGTGGAATGGGTGTTCCAACAAGACGACTCCAAACACACCAGTAAACGTGCAACATCTTGGTTCCAGACCAACAAGATTGACGTTATGGAATGGCCAGCCCAATCCCCGGAATCTTAACAACACAAATTTGATATATTTTTCTTCATGTTTTGATTTGGAATAGAATGTGTAGTGTTCCCAATGCATTTGTGTGTATGGAAATAAAAGCTATTAGAAGGAGTTGGAGCTTTATTCACTTTTTTCAACACACTGCTATTATTTTGAACACACATGTACATGGAGTGTGCCATGATGCCCTCTGGGTCTTCCAGACCCTTGGTCAGATACACCTGTCTAATTGCCAGTCTCAGCCACCTAGCTAAAGTGTGCCTAGAGGCTTTACAACCCTTGCTTGCTCCTGAAAATGAAACAAAAAGGGAATCGAACTTCCTGATCCCTTTAGTCCTATCTAAAAACATCTTCTAACATCCAACGTGTGAAATTTCCTTTCCTGGTCACACGAGGGGTTAGAACAAAAATGAAGGTAAAGTAATTTCTTGGCCTCGATGAAATCTCGAGGATGTCTTGGGTAAGAAGGCCGGATCCGTCCTAATCGTCACCCTATCTGCAAAAATCTGGAGGAAGGGGGCTCTGATTGACAGGGTTTCCAACTCACTAACTCTCCTTGCTGTAGTAACCACTACCAGGAATACTTTCTTGAGATTCGGGGTCCTGAGGGAGCTTGAATCCAGAGGTTCAAACAGGGGGGCCTGTCTGCACATTAAGTACCGTCGTCAGGTTCCACTTTGGAAAGGGTCTTTCTCTTACAAGTCTCTGTCTGGTCAAGGATTTAAAGAATCTTGCCACCAGCTCCTCTCTGGCTAAGGGAGACTCTAGGAAACCGCTAAGAGCCGACACTTGGCCCTTCAGTGTACTCACCGCTAGCCCTCATCGGCCTCCATCTGCAAAAATTCCAGGACTGAAACTAAGCTATATGTTTCCAAGTCTGAGCACACCATTTGCTTAAAAGCTTCCAGACCTTAAGGTAGATAGAACAGGTCCTCTCTACTATTTAGGAGAGCGGATACTACCCTAGATGAGAACCCCTTGCTCCTCAGCAGCTGTTCCTCAGAAACCAGGCTGCTAGGTTCCATCTGTTTACCTGGGGACACAAAACCAGACCGAGATAGCAAGTCCTTTCAGCATGGCAATATCCAAGGAGGGAAGACGGCTAGGGCTGCCAGGGTCGAAAACAAAGCTCATCAAGACCAATGCAGAGTGATCAGGATTAGGGAAGTTCGTTCAGATCTCCCCATTGAGCACCCATTCATTGTGCGAGATGATCCGCACGTGCTGGCCCCATAGCCCCAGAAGCACGTGCATAGCCTCAGAAGGCCACAAGGGCCTGCAATACCACCTTGGGTTCTTTACAGTTTGAGGATCTGTTCCTCTCTTCTGGTAGCCAAGAAC
Organism: Staurois parvus; assembly: GCF_062004578.1. Classification (NCBI taxonomy): domain Eukaryota; kingdom Metazoa; phylum Chordata; class Amphibia; order Anura; family Ranidae; genus Staurois; species Staurois parvus. Next base: position 1,604,259 of record NW_028317995.1, read on the forward strand.
CCTGAGCCACACCCCCCCCAACCCCTGACACTCTTGTCCATTGCAATTTCCCTGGAGATGTGTAAGGCCCATAACACCCCCCTGGGTCAGATTGGCTGACCTCCTCCACCACCAGAGGATCCTGTTCACCCAGTGGGGGTACCTGTCTCAAGGAGTCTAAAGACACCTGCCAGCAATCCCAAAAATCCATAATGAACAGCTGGAGGGGCCACAAGTGCAAACCTGCCCATCGTACCGCTTGGATGGACGAGGTCAGCAGGCCCAATACTGACATGTATTCTTTTTAGGGACACGGCCTGGTTCCCTAGCAGCTGCCTGATTCCCCTGTCCAACTTTAGGATTTTCTCCTGGGGCAGAAAGGTCTTCTGAAGGGGGAGAGACCTGACCGAGAAAATTTAATCCATACGGAATCTTTTGTATTTAATGGTCTTGTTGAAGGGCTTGAGGTTCAGAATCAGCCTGTACATTCGAGGGCTTTCTGACCACAAATATGTGGGAATAGAAGCCCCTGGCGATCTCTGCGGCAGGGACCCTGACAACGACCCTCTGCTTCTCCAACTCCTGCAAAGATAGTAGGACTGAGGCCTTCTCTGCATACCTTGGAAGCTCCGTCATTAAATCTCTGTGGCGGCGTATGCCAATACTCCATGTTCAGAGCTACCACTGTAGTGGCTATGGTGGGCCTTAAGTTGGATAGTGAGTCACAGGATTTTTTTAAGGGAATCCGCCCTTCTATTTATGGTGTCAGACAAGACCCCCATGTCCTCAAAGGCAAGGTCTATCTTCCTGGCTACCTGAGAAAAAGCTGCGTCCAGCTTGGGGCTTTTATTCCACACTGCAGATGAGTCTTCGTCAAACGGGAACCTGCATTTGAGAGATTTGGCAAAGGAGGGCTTTCTCTCTGGATCCTGCCACTCCCTCTTCATGGTTTCTACCAGTGCTTCGTGGAAGGGAAAGACTATGCTTTTGTTCCTCCATACCCTAATACATTTGATCATGCAATGTAAGGGGCTTCTTATCTTCCTTAACATCCAAGGTAGCATAAATGGCTCCTAGTAAGTCATCAACCTCTTCTAGGGACAACTTGTATCTAGAGGGGCCTCTGGACTCGCTCGATGGGCCCTCTACCTCCGAGTCTGCCTCTGAATTCAAGTTCGGGGATTGGCCCTCCTCCGCCAACTCACCTCTTGGAACCCCCGCCTCCCTACTGGTCGTCAGTGCAACCTCGATCTGTTGGGGGGAAGGGGTGGGGTCTGTGTCTGGGGCAGAGATAAATTGTCGACTAGAGACCTAAAGGAATCAAAAGGTAGCCGTCAGTTCCCTAACCAACTTAACCAGGTCCCCCAGTGAAGGAACTTCCTCCCTGATCAGGCCCTCAATATAGGACTCACACAGCACCTTCGCCCAGGAGTCCTTGAGGGTCACCTTGCATGAGGGGCACTTCCTTTTAGCCCCGTGGTGTGGCTTGGGCTTCTCTCTGGCCTTTACCTGTAATATGCAAAACAGAACCGGGGTTCCCACTAACCACAGGGACTGGCTGACTGCCCCTCCCCGCCCTCCTCCTGGCAGGGTGTGGGAGACTGAGACCTCCCCCCACCCTGCTCTAGCCCTTCCGACCACCCGGAGAGCTGAGGACACACCCTGGAGCTAGGGGTCCAACAAGTAGGGAAACAAGGCTCCTCTGAACCACCTACCTGAGGCTAGCTGGTGCTGACGTCGCCTGGTCCTGACGCCTCCACTCCGGACATGTTCCAGGTGGTGGTCTGCACCAGGTGGGGGAGGGTCACCTACCTCTGCAGGATGCAACCCTCCACACAGCCGAACTCCGGCCCACGCTTCTAAGGAAAACGTCCGGAAGCCGAGCCCCAGGATAAAGTCCCGCCCTTCAGCCAGAAGTGACCTCCCCTGTCGTAAAGCCAGGGCTCCATTGCTGGCACATCGTGGGGTGGCAGTACCTCTCCCTCGGTCCCCCTGGACACTGGAGCACCCCTGACTTCTGTCGCTGGGGGCTGGGGCGGAGCGAGATGCAGGTAAGGGACACCCCCCGAAAGGATCAGTCCCCCTCTTCTGCAAAGTGGGGGGCACCTGAACAGACAGCACCCAATCTATACGTCCCCCTAAAATAAACTTATATATAAAATATATATATAAAATCGAGCGCAGTATGTGGATGTTGATAGGGTAGCTGCTGGCACTAAAAGGCACCTCGTGAACCTCCAGAGTAAATGGTAAAATATGAAAGTGCAGCGCTAACTTAAAACAATGATTACACATATGATAGATCCCATATGAATGTGGATCGGCAAAAAGACGGCGTCAGTTCATCAGATGTGCTAAATACGTATACAGTCTCCAACACTTGAGGAGCCAGGGATAGTAGATATCAGAAATGATAAAGAAAAGCCAAGTAATGCACTAACCAGATAGCGCATGTTAAAGCGCATGGGACATTTAAGACCTGTCCCTGGTACTCAGCCACTGTATCACTGGAGCAAGGCGGTGTCATCTATAGGGTGACCACTAGATGTCATCTGTCCGGATGGAAGCTGTGTCCAGCCACTGTGTTGATGGATCAGGTGGGTGTCATCTATAGGGTGACCACTAGATGTCATCGGTTCCAGGAGAAGCTGTATCACGGATCCAGGGATGTCACTGCAGATGTGTTCTTGTTAGGCACAGTCCCAGGACCTACTGGATTTACAGGCTCCCCAGAAATAAAGAGCCCGTGGAAAAAGGCCTCAAATAGTGTGATAACGTTTATTTAAAAATGAACAATCAGAAAAGAACTTACTAGCAAAGGTACAGCTGCTTATAAACGGCCAGACCGGAGGTACATGTACATAAGATAAACATAGCTTGGCACTTCCCTAACGCGTATCGTGTAAGTACACATCATCAGAGGGGCCCCTCTGATGATGTGTACTTACACGATACGCGTTAGGGAAGTGCCAAGCTATGTTTATCTTATGTACATGTACCTCCGGTCTGGCCGTTTATAAGCAGCTGTACCTTTGCTAGTAAGTTCTTTTCTGATTGTTCATTTTTAAATAAACGTTATCACACTATTTGAGGCCTTTTTTTTTTTACGGGCTCTTTATTTCTGGGGAGCCTGTAAATCCAGTAGGTCCTGGGACTGTGCCTAACAAGAACACATCTGCAGTGACATCCCTGGATCCGTGATACAGCTTCTCCTGGAACCGATGACATCTAGTGGTCACCCTATAGATGACACCCACCTGATCCATCAACACAGTGGCTGGACACAGCTTCCATCCGGACAGATGACATCTAGTGGTCACCCTATAGATGACACCGCCTTGCTCCAGTGATACAGTGGCTGAGTACCAGGGACAGGTCTTAAATGTCCCATGCGCTTTAACATGCGCTATCTGGTTAGTGCATAACTTGGCTTTTCTTTATCATTTCTGATATCTACTATCTCTGGCTCCTCAAGTGTTGGAGACTGTATACGTCCCCCTCTTCCAAGCACAGAGCGATCCTCTGACCGCCCCTGGAAGGGCTTTTAAGCCCGTCTCTCCCCACCGGCGGAAACACAGTTACTGTGGTCAGAGTGGGGAGGCCGTACTTTTATTCTGGGTGTAGGTGTTTCCTCAGGTGGGGAGGAGCTGAGGTCTCTCGAGGTGATGTCCTGAAAGACAGGGAGGGGAAAATAACTGAAATCACTGCTTGTAATGATCAATGAGGTTCTTACAGCTCTCTACTGGAATTTTGGACCACTGTTCTTTCGCCAACTGCTCCAGGTCTCTCAGATTGGAAGGGTTCCGTTTCCCAACTGCTGGCTTCAGATCTCTTCCCAGGTGCTCTATGGTATTGAGATATAGACTCGTTGCTGGCCAGTTCAGTACACTCTAGCGCGGTCTTAAATAATTTCTGGGTGCCTTTTGATGTGTGCTTTGTGTCATTGTCCTGCTGTATGACCTCTGAAGGAGACCCAACTTTCTGTTACTGGGACACACACACAACCAAAAAAATACCACTATTAACAACAAAACCTATTACTAAGTTTCTTGTAAATCAATAACTATTAAACAAAAACCTATACATTGCCCTTCAAATTTGAGGTGGCTAGAGTGGAGTTTCAATGAATGTCAATGGGCGGGCGTGAGTTGCAAACAAATGGTCATATTGTGAAAACTATCAGGACTATGGCTTAGCCATTTTTAGTGGCAGCAGGGATGAACGTTTTGATATAAGATTTGTGTAGGTGGGCTTGAAAACGAGGGAGTGATGGCAGTTTAGAAATCATGTCCAGATTTTTCAGCTCACACTCTAGCTTTTGTCAGCTCCCACTCTAGTTTTGAACATTCCGCCATTCATTCCTACGGGACCAATTTCACCAAAAAAACACCGATATTTCGTGAACTATTTGGCGAAACGTTCCACAAAGTAATAGCACACCAATCGGGAACAATCCGCACGTTTTGGTATATTACTGTCTATGTAGTGTAAAAACTGTGGGAGGAGTTAGGCTGGTAAATTTGGCTATAATAATAATATATATGTGAGATAACAGTAAGTGGTCTTGCCATGCAAGAATACTTAATTAAATAGCATTTTTGGTTTGTGGCGCTAAGATGCCATGTAGGTCTGCTTTAGAGGACTGGTTCTGCTGTCAGCATTTATTACAGTTCCTCACAGACATGCTGCGTATGTGTAACTAAGATAAAAAACAAAAAAAAAAAAACCACAACAAAAACACAAACAATTGCTATAATAATCATTTTTCTTTTTTTTATTTTACTAAAGAATAAAAAAATTGGACATTAACAAATGTAATTGAAAAAACAAAAGACATTTTCAGTACTTTGTGACGAAAAAAATAAAAATAAATCTATACATTGTGTAAGTTAGGGGCAAGTAACATGTAAAGGATACTAAATATTTTACACAGAAAGGTGGCAAATACAAAACACAAGAGGTCCTAGAGATACTTACAGATGACAAGGTTTAGCCTCACAAACTCCAAATATCTCATGTATTCAACCCTGTCCCTGCTGCCCCACTCCTACCTACAGTGGATTCTCATTTCAGCACATCTTCTATACTGTCATTTCCAACTATGACAATTTAGAAGCATATCAGCAAATTCAAAAGTTTAAACAAATAAAGTGGTGCAGGAACAAAAATTACACCACTGTAAGAACAAATACTTTTAGACAGAAATGTATATCCTCAAACTTAACAGTCACGCCCTTATCTCACCGTACCCTAATAGGAAACACACAAACATACTGTTTAGGCAAGAGCAAACTCTATGCTACAATGAACATTTTAACTGCTGGTATTGAGGTAGTCGTTCTACCCTTAAAGCTCACGACACAGGTTACAATCTGATTATACATCCTTTAGATCTACCAAAAGCTAGGTCGTGCAAAAGCCAGCCTTACTTGATACAAATTGGTTAGATTAGGTAGGTGCTCATATTACACAGCTTTGGTAATCTAAAGAGTTTACTGTACAAGGATTGTATGGTCAGATTGCAATGTGTGTGGTGACTCTTCATCAAACCTAATTGTCTTGACTATGCCAATAGGAAATCTAAACAAGCTAATCGGGAGGCATTTTAAGGTCACTGTATGCTCCACATGGGGCAGCACTTACAAGAATAAGTATACCATTGTTCTGTGTTTCAAAGAAACCTGAAATTTTCAGAGTCCCATGTCTTATTAATATCACTTTCTGTATTACACTTGAAACAATTATTAGGAGGTTGTATTTACAGAGATTGCACCGATCGCCTATTTACAGAATCAAAACAATCCCAGGACCTTCCAGTACCAAGTTGTTATGACGATAACCATATAGACAACCTTGTTGCTACACAGCACACTGAAAAAAATATTTACAAAACACTGGGGAAATCCTGCAATAGTCAACATTAACTGTTTAAGGGACACCAAAAGGACATATTTACAAAAGGCTGCTTTCCCCAATGTACAGTGACTCAGGTCTTCAAGAAATTATTCAACATCCCCTTATAAGCACCTTCTAAGATGTCTGCACAAGGATAGATACATATTTCAGAGTATACTCCTTCAATTAGGGCACAAATAGAAAGTCCATATACCACATCTGTGCAACTTGGCAAGTCAAAGATGCATTTAGATCACTAGATGGTCAGTAGATCTGCATTTCCGAATGTTACCTAAAGACAAAATGGGGAAAAAAAAAAAGAATACAAAAACACTGTTTAGTCCACTACAAACACCATGTGTTATAAAAGCTTCCTTCATGCTGATCCTCCACACTACCTGACCGGTTAAATTCCTGTACAATGCAAGACTGGCAGTCCTGCACTATATGCAAGATTGCAGAAATGAGGAGAGAGTGTTTCTACATCCAGAAGGGGTATGCTACAACCCAAGGGCCCACCAACAATCAGGCCATTGAACAGTGGAGGAGAGTGCCAGCTGCTGGGGAAGTGAGGAATAATGTATTACATTATTCATCATCCGCTTGGCAAAATAAGCAATACAGCTTTAGAGATGACATTTGACTGCTCGCTATGTTCAACTTCAAAACACCTGCTCCAGCTTTAAAGGGAATCGGTCAAAAAAAAAAAAAAAAAAAGCAATACATGAGCTGTGTTTTTCAATTTTTAAAAGCTCATACAAGTGGGCTGTCATCCTCATCCTCGCTACTTAGCAAGTTACACACCTATATCAAGTATGTGTACAGCTGGTGGCCCAAAATGTCATTGGATGCAAAGTTACTCAGGCTGATGAGAATATTTGTACTTACAGTAAAATCCATCTTGGAGTTAGTGATTTCTTACTGTGTCACTTGATTCGCTGGAGAAATGGAGACACATCCTTGATGTCCACAGAGGCCAGAAAGCCTCTCTCCAACAGGGAGCCTGATCCCATGTGCAATTTCTGACCCAAAATGAAAAAAACATTTAGGGTCTTGATATCCAAGATGGGGCCGGCACCACATTCTAGTTAGGAACCTGTGAACATGCTTGAATAGAAGGGCTGCACAGAGGTCTGCTAATCCATGTGGTGATACAGGTAGGTTGGAATATATGGACTGAGTAGGGGGCTGAATGCAAAATCCAAGCTTGTAGCCCCTGGAATCTACACCCTATACCCAGGTATCTGAAATGCTGGCTGTACTTTAATGCTGAAGAGGGTTTATCTGCAGCATTGGGGTATTTGGGCCCAGGGTTTGCATTTGAACTGGGTGTCTGACTTGGGTGTGGATTTTGAGGTTGAGGCCTGGAATGAACGAAAGTTACTCCAAGGTTAAATGAACCTTCCTAGCCTAAGCTCTACCCTTTTTCTGCTGGGGCAGATGAGTACCCTTACTCCTGGTGACAAAGGGTGTCCAATGGGTTTTCCTGACAAAAGGTGTCCAATGCAACTCCTAAAGGATATTGTCTACTCTTCTATTTGCGGCAAATGTCGACAAGAACGGGGCACCCTTATCCACATGCTTTGATGCTGCCTGAAATTACACAGGTACTGTGCCAAAGTGGTGGACACAGTGAATGTAGTGTTTCAGGTTACCTTGTCACTAGACCCTAAAATAATGCCTATTGGTCATCTTAGATATGACCCACAGTAACAGGGCCACTAAAAGGGCTTTGTTCCAAGCCAGAAACCTAATTTTACAACACTGGAAGGCAGAACAGCTGCCAACCCACAAAGAATGGGTGGAACGAATGAGACATACCTTACGTCTAGAGAAGCTTATTTTTCAACACTGGGATGCCCAGGAAAGTTTGGAAAGCTGTGGGATACTTGGCTAGCCACACCGGGCTTATTATCCCCCATTGACATGGTAATAGATAGGCTTTTATAATTACTCTCCCATTGGGGCGAACCCTGATAATGGTTTTCTTGGATTGATGTACTCATCTCACAGTTGTCTGAAATGTTACATGGTTTTTGCCATTTCAGTATGTTAACAGGCTATAATATGCCAGTTATTTAATTTCTGATCTACGTCCATGTGTATATGTGTGTACCTGCTATATTTATTTGTTCTATGTGTTGTTTATGATTTCTGGATGATCTCTTGCTGCACTCAATAAAAATTATTGATTAAAAAAAAAAAAAGAAAAAAAGGATGTCCCTCAAAAGGCATGTGCAGCTACCACATTTTACATGCCTACTCTGCAGCCCAATATTTGGGCCAAACAGTCCTCCACATGTTCACTGACAGCAGATTCATATGGGAAATGCAACGGCAGACTTCCAGCAATCTGCCCACACAGAAGCTTACAGCTGCCAGTATTATTATTACTATACAGGATTTATATAGCGCCAACAGTTTGCGCAGCACTTGGGCATGACTGCTAAACACTCCATAAGAATGCGATCATCTAGGAGGGAGACCGGATCCTTCTCAAGACTTTAATTCAGTCCACCAAGCTTTGATAGGCTAGCATATTGGCCAAGGGAAGTTGCAAGGCAGGGTCTACCAGAGAAAATACGTAATGGATAGAATCTCCAAATGTTTATTAGTGGGATCACCAAACACAGGCACATCCTCCAAAAGGGATTGTCAGTGCTAGGTTGGATAGCAGGATCCACAAAGGGAATAGCCCACGTCTTAAGAGACTTCTCAGAGGGATACAGGACTAGCAACTGTTTGGGAGATGTGAACAGGAGTCAGGATTATCATTGTTCCCATAAAGAATGGCTAGGAACAGTGAGTCAAATGGAAAAGTCTGGGTGACTTTAGAGTCTTTAAAGGAGCCTTGTAAGGTAACAGCACTGGTAGAAGCTGCAAGCTGATCCTCCATCATTGAAGTGGTACCTTGGTACCGCATCAAGATCCAAGAATATCTGGGAGTAATGATAATAGCCTACAACTCCTCATGGGCAACATTGTCCATTAGGGATTTTAGAGACAAAGTAGATCAGAAAATGATTCTGCAGGAAAAGGTGCGGAAGTATGCTCATGGCTTCTGCAGCCAAAGTTGTCAATCAAGGTTGCAATCTGGTCCATACAAATCCTGCATAACTGCAGTGAAATACTGAAGGGGAGTCTATGCCTGACACAGCTAAAGTAAGACTGAGGATGGCAGGGACCCAAGCAGAGGGCGATTTTCCAGGATGCCAGTGTTAAGCCTTTCAGTGGACTGTGAGCTGGGGGAACCTGGTACAATAGGACTGCTTCCTTTGCTAAAAAGCAGGTAACTCAAAAGTTACAACCCTAGGCTTAAAATACGCTACCAGCTGCTGGTAGCAGGAGAGTTTCAGACAGCCAGAGGTGACCTGTTCAATGAGGACAGGAAGTAAAGACCAACCGAGGATTCACATGCCACTTGAGATCAGAAGCAGTGGCAGGAAAGTACTTCAATGCTGAGTGCAGAAAAAAGGTACGCCATTTAGCAGATGACGTCATTACCCAGTCCAAACCAAAAGAAAACTGGGGATTATAATGGTGTCCAATGATCTTAAAGGCATTTTTTTTTTTAAACATGTCATACTTACCTGCTCTATGCAGTGGTTTTGCACAGAGCAGCCCCGATCCTCCTCTTCTCAGGTCCCCTGCTGGTGCTCCTGGCCCCTCCCTCCTGCCTAATACTCCCAGAGTAAGCAGCTTGCTATGGAGGCACCCAAGCAGGCTTACTCTCGAGTCACTGCTCTGCATGTCCATTCACACACATGGTGCGGTTTGGCCCTGTCCCCGCTCTCTCCTCATTGGCTCACTGGCTGTACTATGGGTGTACCCTGGGTGTACTATGTTAGCTGCAGAGCACCATCACCACACTCCAGGCAAGTCCTGTGATCAGCCATCCAGTGGGTTCCATACACTGCTTCCATAGCTACTACTGAGGATACACCAATCCAGATAGCGGTGTGTAGAGATTTTGATGGAAGAGAAAATTATAAAAAAGAGAAGCTTGCAAAAAGGTTAAACTTTTCTCAGCAGGAGCAGAGAAAAGGCATCCAACTTCCTAGGAAAAATCTGAAACATGCTGGGTACAAACAAGAAAGAAATACTAGCTCCCTGCTTGTCCTAATAAACCAAAGACTTCTGTATAGAAGACTTGAAATAAGTATGCAGACATGCAAAATAGGAGCGGATCACATGTGCGGTGCGGATTGAAGCTCAGGTTTCACAGCTAATTGATACAGTAGTTGTTCACAGGATCACGTCAGGTTTTCATCAGGTTCAGGACAGGATTAGCTCAGGATCTTATCTTGCTCACACATTTGCGGTTTAGAAACGGTTCCCACAGAACCGTTAGTATAGCCTGTGATAGACACCTGAACCAGACTGCACTGCTCAGAAAATCAAACACAACTCTTTTTAAAACTGCACTGAATCCGAATTGCCAGAGCACCAGACATATGTGAACAGGCACCATATGAAGCAATGTTTTTTCACGTCATGCGGATTGGATGCGGTTCAAACCACATCCAATCCGCATAAATGTGAACGGGCACTTAACAGATGTACACATCTGCATGTTAGTCTCAGGTCTTATAGACCAAGCAACTTTTGCAGATGGAGGTCAGGAATGATAGCCTACAAATTCTCAGCACAATTTTCTATTAAGCAAAGAGAAAGCTGAATGAATCCAATTTACGCTGACACCAAATATGCAAAATATGTCACAGCATGTGTGAGCCACAAGTTTGTTATCCAACACATAAACCAAACATGTCTTGAATATTTGTATAGTCAAGGTAAGCCTTCAGGTCATAGAAGCACTCTCTCCCCACTGCTTCCAAATCCCTGTTTAAATGAAAAAACTCTTAAAATCTCAAAATCTTCTCCCCTACACGGTAAAAGTTCTATATGAAGAATTTAATGGCTGACCACAAAGGCATCTAGAAATGAAAATGTCTCTAAGCAAAACACAGGCATTTACAATCCTCAAGACTTCAAAGACCACTACATGTACAACATGTTACATTTGGGTACTACTTACATGGTCTGTGGATTGAAGAGGTGCGAGAGTGGGAAGCACTGTGTAGAAATTGACTGAGTTGCCAAATTCAAAGCCGGGTTAAGAGCTGAAAAAAATTCAAAGTAATTTTTACGATCAAAAATGCATTAAAAGAGAAAAACTTTTGTACATTTTTTTTTTTTTTAAATGATTATACCTGAAAGGGCAGGGTTCAGGCCAGTCAGTTGAATGGCTCCATTCAGCTGCAAAGCAGCTTGAGCAGCAAATGGAATTTGCAGACCAGTACCTGATACAGGGAAAATCAACAGTATGAGTAAATGTTCACAAGTCAAAGATTTCATTCAAAATACAAATATTTGACCTAACAAATAAGCTCCTTCCTGTTGAATTACGGATACCATTTATTCTAACAGCATCCTTTTACAGACACAGATGACACACATGACAATGTCATGTGTACAATTTTCAGTAGTGAGGCGTAAAGAAGAGAGGGAAAACATTGAAGGGTCGGTCACAATGCAGATTTTCTATTGCTAAGACATCATGTGAAATGGTCAAGTACAGCACACAATTTGTGTAGTCTTTTGCCATCTACATCCAAAAAGGCTGTTAAGCATAAGGCAAAAATGCTTATTTAGCCATAAAACAGCCAGGAAATTGATTTAGCAATAATTCAACTGCAGCAAAACATCAAGTGGAACCTATTTTAACACACTCAAACACATAAACCTATGAACTCAACCAAGTAATTCAAAATCTATTACTGGTTTTACATGTTCCCGCAAAAATGGGACAAGCACTCCTAACTGATATTGTGTGTGTTTACCTTAACAGGGATGGTGTTTTCATTGTATCACTACAAACACACTATAAGCCTAGGTTCACATCTGTGCGGGTGGTAACGCTGTGGATCCGCACGAAAATCCGTGCAGCCGCACCACCCGTACAGAGAAATGCGGACCCGCGGGCAGGTGCCATTAGTTCTAATGGCATGCCGCCCGCACTGGAAAACGCAACCATACTGGGAACTGAGGTTCCCGTGCAGGCTGCATTTTCCAAAGAAGTGCCTCTTTCCCTGTATGTCAAGGGCACGGGAGTCCAAATGAATGGGCTCTCATGCCCGTTCTAAATGCGACCCGCACGGCCGCATAGATGTGAACCAGGGGTAAAGTAGAATGAAATCGCATAAAAGCACCAATTATTCATTATCCCAAACTTCCTGAACTGTCAAAGATCCACATAAAGATCTTGTACTTTGTGTCAAAGTGTCTAAGAACCTCTCCGCCTATTTAAAATTGAACCTTAGACTGTTGCTACATGCATTCAAACAGAAATGTACTAGTTAGTAGTCGTTTGTAGGTAGAACTTAATAAAAATGTCATGGCCCCACACAGTTGCTATTTACATTACACAATGCCCCGGTTTAAAATGTATAGATACTATTTCAGGATCTTACTTGAGAAAAATGTTGCTTTAGGATTAAATTGGGCTATCTACAATATCCCCATGACTCAGGAGGTTTGGACACCTCCAACGCTAGGCTTTTTTATATAGTATTAAAACTTCTATATATGGCAGGATGGGGAATTCCTGATTGTTCCAACCATATAAAGAAAAAAACACATGCTTCATTATCTCTGTGCTGTAGTTTCCAGCCTGTACTCACCTTACAGATGCAAGATACTATAAGACAGAAGGAAAAATCTATTTTGCACTATGATGAATAATCCAAATTTTAACCCCTTTTGGGTAATATTACTCCGAACTTGTAAAATTTTAAGGGTTTGAACCCTTATTATATCAACTACAGTATATGGGTTATAATTTCAAAACGTATAGGGTGAGTATGGATTTCCAAGGCAACAATTTAACCAACATTACAATCCATATGTTTACAATTCTTTCCACTTGAGGGACCAGGAACTATGGTAAGCGATTTGGTTGCCTGCCTACAGAAAAGATGGAGGAACATCTGTTCACCCCTCTTCTGTGTGACACATGAAACCGGAAGCAACAAGGATTTCATTACTTCCAGTTTCAGTGCGGTCATTCCCTCACCATTACAGCCAGGGATCAGCTGACCTAAAGAGCAGAGGAGAGATCAGGGGTTTGATAGAATACCCGTTGCAGCACAAAGCTATCCCAAGGGGACTTATTCATTTTTGATAGCAAAAAAATTAAAATGAGAGGTAAAAAAAAAAAAAAAATACCAAAACAAAAAACACCTTAAAAGCACCCCCTTCCCTCCATGATCACATGCAAAAGGCGCACATAGGTCTGGCACGCATATATAAATGGCGATTGCACCACACGCATATGAGGTGTCTCTGCGAACAAAGTGAACAATTTTCTAGTGCCATAGATCACTGAATTTTAAACTGATAACTTGCAAAGAGCGTCCCCTATAGACAATTTTAGGTACCATAGTTTGTTGCCATTCCCCAAGCGTATGCAATTTCAAATGACATATTTGGTATCTATTTACTTGATGTAACGTCATATCCTGAAAATTTGCATTTGATAGACAGCTGTGCAAATATCGCATTACATAAAAAATTGCAACAGCCACCATTTTATTCCCCAGGACCCCCGTTTCAGAAAATATATAATGTTTGGGGGTTATAAAAAAAAAAAAAAAAAATTTTAATATGTACATGAAAAATTGGTTATACTGCCCATATTGACAATTACCAGACTCCTATTTCTGACCTGAAAACTGATCAGCCAGAAGTGGACTTGACTCAAACAAGGTAATTGGAAATATATTATATATATATATATATATATATATATATGCGCGCGCGGCAGGACCGGAGGACCGGAGCGATGTCACTTCCGGTTCAAGCCATTATTATTATTTTTTTTTTTAATAAAAAGCACTAGATCAATGCTTTTTTTGATCTAATGCTTTACATTGCAGAAGAGAGATGTGGGGTCTTATTGACCCCATATCTCTCAATAAAGGGGACCTGTCACTAATTATTTCTATCACAAGGGATGCATGCATTTTTTTTAAAATTTAAAGTGCTTCCGTCCCCCAACGCTCGTACGTAGTGGTGAACGCACACATAGGCCATGCCCACACATGTAAACGGTGTTCAAACCACACACGTGAGGTATTGCCACGAACGTCAGAGCAACAGCAGTAATTCTCGCACTAGACCTCCTCTGTAACTTTACACTACTAACCTGTAGAAATTTTTAAAGCATCACCCATGGAGATTTTTAAGTACCGCAGTTTAAAGCCATTTCACGAGCGTGCGCAATTATAAAGTGTGAAATGTTGGGTGTCTATTTACTCACCGTAACATTCTCTTTCATATTTTACAAAAAAAATTAAGGTATATATTGTGTATAACAGCGCATTTCATTTTTCAGATAAGTGCATTTTGAATTCTTGGTTTCGGCACCAGAATTTTCATTATGGTGCACCACTAATTTTATATACATATATATATACACATACATACATACATACACACACACATTTTATTTATATCTCTCTCTCACTATATTGCCAAAAGTATTGGGACGCCTGCTTTTACACGCACATGAACTTTAATGTCATCCCAGTCTAATCCGTAGGGTTCAATATTGAGATGGCCCACCCTTTGCAGCTAGATCAGCTTGAACTCTTCTGGGAAGGCTGTCCACAAGGTTTAGGAGTGTATCTATGGGAATGTTTGACCATTCTTCCAGAAGAGCATTTGTGAGGTCAGGCACTGATGTTGGACCAGAAGGCCTGGCTCTCACTCTCCGCTCTAATTCATCCCAAAAGTGTTCTATCTGGTTGTCTTTATGGACCTTGCTTTGTGCACTGGTGCGCAGTCATATTTGAACAGGAAGGGGCCATCCCCAAACTGTTCCCACAAAGTTTGGAGAATGAAATTGTCTAAAATGTCTTCGTATGCTGACGTCTTAAGGGTTCCCTTCACTGAAACTAAGGGGCCAAGCTCAACCCCTGAAAAACAAACCCACACCATAATCCCCCCTCCAACTTTACACTTGGCACAATGCAGTCAGAGAAGAACTGATCTCCTGGTAACTGCCAAACCCAGACACATCCACTGGATTGCCAGACAGAGAAGCGCAATTCATCACTCCAGAGAACACGTCTCCACTGCTCTAGAGTCCAGAGTCCAGTGGCAGCGTGCTTTACGCCACTGCATCCGACGCTTTGCATTGCATTTGGTGAAGTAAGGCTTGGATGCAGCTGCTCGGTCATGGAAACCCATTACACGAAGCTCTCTATGCACTGTTGTTCTGCTAATCTGCCACATGAAGTTTGGAGGTCTTTAGCTATTGACTCTGCAGACAGTTGGACACTGTGTGCTTCATCATGCGCTGACCCCACTCTGTCATGTTACGTGGCCTACCACTTCATAGCTGAGTTGCTGTTGTTCCCAGTTGCTTCCACTTTGTTATAATACCACTAACAGTTGATCGTGGAATATTTAGTAGCAAGGAAATTTCACGGATGAACTTATTGCACAGGTGGCAACCTATCACGGTACCATGCTTAAATTCACAGAGCTCTTGAGAGCAGCTCATTCTTTTACAAATGTTTGTAGAAGCAGTCTACATGCCTAGGTGCTTGTTTTCATACATCTGTGGCCAAGAAGGTGATTGGAACACCTAAATCCAATGATTTGGAGGGGGTGTCTCAAAACGTTTGGTACACACACACACAAGTACCTCGGTTTACAAATTTAATTCATTCTGCGAGACTTTTCGCATTGCGAAAAATTTGTAAACCAAAACGCAATCTCCCATAGGATTGCACTGAAAACCAATTAATCCATTCCGGAGGTCAGAAAAAAGTAAAAAAAAAAAAAAAAAGTCTTATCTGTTCAAAAAACTCTATAAAACCATAGTACACAGAGACATGAAAGAAAAAAAAAAAGTGTGTGTAAGAGTGTGAGTGTGTGTACACATATGGGGCATCCAAAAAGTTGAAAATGGCACAGCAGACCACCCTCGGAGTTCCAGGAGACCATTGACTTTGCTCGCTGATGGAATATGAGCTTTTTTTTTTTTTTCCTTCCACTTTCTCCATTTTTAAACTCGACTGCGAAGGGTGACAACTGTTTGCAAGAAGCGCACAAAAGACCATATAGTGCGCATACAACATTTTCAGCGTCGAACATCTGGAAGAGTGGCTTGGTGTGGTGATAAAGCTTCATGTCTGTGGACTCTTTCCGTGTTGGGATGTTAACTTTTGGGATACACCCCCCCGTATAATACATAAATACATATTACATGCAGATGTCACTTTTTTTTTATACTAAAACATACCTTACATGCAGACACAGCCAAAAACAAAAAAAATTGCAGATATTTTGGATAATATATCAACAGTGTAAAAACTTACCCTCTGCCAGTTTAGCCATGAGATGTAATCTTCCAGTTGCCCCCAGATCAATTCCACTGCGTTCAAGATCATCATTATCAAGGAACGAAACATCGGTACTGCCATCACCACGATCTGTCACATGACCAACTTTCATAGGCCGACCTGCCAACTCAAATCCATTCAATTGATCTAGGGCTCGCCGAGCACACTCTGCATCTGAAAACTAGAGAAAAGTCAAATGAGCACTCAAAGCGTGACTCGAAGCATAAAAGTTAACAGCTAAGCGGAGTTTCCTCCTGCTAACCATAACTGCACACAGTATTTATGTGAAAACTTGATTTTAGTATTGTACTAAAAATAAATAAATGAATATGATAAAATCTTCTTTCCTCGCTCATTGAAAGACACAGGAGACAAAAAACTGTGACCTGTCTGCAGTTTAAAGAGCCTCCTGAAGGATCTATGATTGAATATTGAGGCCCAAACATCCACCTAGTAGAAATTTGAAAATGTGGCAGCAATTGCAATTAGGTAAACAGTTCAATTTGTCTTGGTACTTTATCTTACACAGAAACTCCAAAGGTGGAAGACCAGAGATTTACACCAAGTGAAGTATGCCTTTCATGTCTGTTGATAAACCTTGCCGAAAGTAGCCTTTCTAGCTTTTAGCATCAGAGGAATCACAGAATTAGATATACCTCTGTCTCTCAGAACCTGTACACAGCCATTTCGTTTAAGCCAGTGACCATGAAGCAGATTTGTAACATAGGTCCTTGGGACAGAAGATCCCTAGGATCCAGAGGCAGATCAGAGTGTCTATCATTAGTCTTACCACATCTGTTTGGACCATTCAGGACCAATGAAGATTGCCCGAATCCCCTCAATCTCAATCCTGTGAAACAGCTGAGCAAGGAGATTCAGAAAAGGTGGAAGAGAAATCAGGGTGTATTGAACCTATGGAGTAAACAGAGCATCCACTGCTTCTGCAAGCGGACCCCTGTGCTAGATACTAACTTGTCCAGTTCATTGTTGGACCTAGAGGACCACATTAAACATCCCCACTTGTTACAAAGATGCAGAAACATCTCTGGTGTAAGTACTTCTCCCAATCTAGACATTGCAGGCCGAGGGAGTCTGGAAAACAACTGTGGACATTTCAGAAAAGTTCTGTGTGGGACAGGATGCAATCTAACTCTTACGCTACATTGATATTTTCAGTTCCTCTTAAATGGTTGATATATGCCACCGCTGTAGTGCTGTTCACCACAATCCATCTTGAAAAAAAGAAGGTGGTGTGCTTTTGCTGCCAATAGTGTCCTAGTGAAAAATGATCTGAAAATCAATCCAAAACAGATGTTGTCCCTCGAAGACCATGTGCAACAAAACGCTTCTTATTCAAAAAACAAAAAGCACAGCTGAATTAACAAAATGACACCCATTTGCCCATGCATACTATAAACAAGAGATCAGCTACAGTAGTGTAGAGATATCTTTACGGGGATTTGACCAGCTAGTCATAATTTGACAAGGTACAAATCGCAAATAGGAAGTCACTGTATAAAGGGAAGATTTGTCGATTGTCTCAAAGTAGAGCTGACCACTGCAATAAGGAAGGGAAGGGAAGGGAAGTTCTCAGGATGGGCATAAGAGCCACAGTCTGAATGATTCCTTCCTTCTAAATGATTCTTTAAAGCTTTAAATAAACAAAATATTTTCTTTGTCTGTTTAAATTACAGTAATTTTCAACAAATTACTCCCTTTTTAAGAACATTGAAATGAAAATGTTGCAATCCCATACACTTATTTTACAAATATAAACTTTTGTTCTACTGTTTGGGCATAGGTGATTATAAAAGAAAATTACCGGGGGCGCATGCGCGGCCGGCTCCCGTATCGACGTGTAGTGTGAACCACTCCGTCCAACCGCCAGAGCGATCGCGGCTCACACAGACCCCAGGGAATTCTAACCCCACAGCGATCCACATCAGAGGTGCCCAAACCTCCCCAGACATGCCCCACAGGAGGAAAACCCCGGGGCAGCCAGGGAAACTGACTCAATTCTTCCCTGCCATCACAGCAGGGATCCAAGATGGCGCCGGCAGCAGTGACAAGAGGGACAGCAGGCAGCAAGGGGACTACTCTGCCCAGCAACAAGACCACAGGCTGCGATATCCACTGTACCCAGGGGACCCTGGTGAGTTGTCTCCCACCACAAGAAGCCCAGCCAAGTCTAGAATCAGATTGGACCCTGAGCAGCAGCATACATACCAGGCCCTCAGTGATTCACCTCCACAGATACACACAGACCTCCCTGTCAGAGGCATTCCCAGCAACAGATCAACCAGTAACTGAGATATGCATGAAGAACATGATGTTATCTCTCAAACAAACCCTGCATAATGATTTATCATCATCTTTAGTACACATCACTAGCATGGTCAAACATCAAGAACAGAGAATACAACATATTGAATCCAAAATGGGCAACGTCATTATAGCGCACAATGATTTGATTGACGCACACACAGATCATATGTCGGACATTGAACAAATTAATCTGAAACTAGCCGACCTAGAAGATCGTTCAAGGCGTAACAATATCAAGTTTAGGGGTATACCTGAAAGTGTCACTAATGAAGCATTACTATCCTATATACAACAATATATAAAATTCCTCATACCATCTATTTCCGATCTGGAGCTGGCTATAGACCGAGTCCACCGTCTACCTAAACCATCATTCCTATCGGCTTCCATTCCTAGGGATGTCTTAGCCCGGATCCATTTCTACCACATAAAAGATAAAATTATGTTGGCGGCCAGAAATACATCTACACTCCCACCGACACATGCAAATATCCGGTTATGCACGGACCTCTCGAAGACCACGCTACTTAACCGCAAAAAGATGATTACCATTACTAAAGCCCTGAGGAACCATGGTATAGCATATCAATGGGGATTCCCCACAAAACTAACCGTAAAACAACACGGTAAAGCCTTCACCATCAAAAATCTCGAAGAGGGCCTGGACCTGCTTAAAACCTGGAAAATAATCCCCGAAGACACACTACAAAGCGCACCTACTTATTCTCAGAATATGGAAGGCGATTAAGCCTGTCACTGCTCACCTCCGCTACAACATCAACATAACACCTCAAAGATGTCGTTTCCCCTCACTAATCTCTGGCAATCGGCCAAATTATAGAAGGTATGTGTTACCAGAAATTGTTTGGCTTGATCTTCTTTATGGTCAAAGCCTGTTCGAACCCCCCACATCTGAAGTAGCAACTCAAGCTACTCAGACCACTTGCATTTTACGCAAGTCTTTTTTTTACCCCCTTCCTTTTTTCCTCTCACCTCCTTCCTTGACACCACCACCAGTTGCTCAATCCCACCTTAACACCTACGGATCTACGATGAACTTTCATGGAAACTCCACCTTAATCCAGCAACCGAACCTAAACCGCTTTCTCACATCTGATTACCTCCTCCCTCACATGGATACGCTCGCACAACCTCATATCCTTTCAAATATCACTTCAAACATTTCGCTTAGCACTCAAAGACCTGCACAATGATCAACATCACATCCCTTAATGTCCGTGGCTTAAACTCTCTATTCAAGAGATCGATGCTCCAAAAAGAAACTAGAAAGTTTCAGCCCGACATCCTCTTTATTCAAGAATCCCACTTCGCTACAAACAAGATACCCAAATTTCACCTCCATCGTTTCCCAAACATCTTCATGGCCACTAACTTAAAAAAAAGAACCGGGGTCATTACAGCCATAAAAGACTCTATCCAGTTCCGACACATATCAGAAACCATCGACCCTCAAGGTCGTTACCACATTCTAATATGCCAACTGAATAACAGCCTCTACACTTTGGTGAATGTCTATGGTCCCAACAAAAACCAGTTGAAATTCTATAACAAGCTCTACAACACTATCTCTTCACTAAAACAAGGCAGAATTATCATCGGAGGAGACTTCAATATTATTGGCAACCCACATCTGGACTCGTCCTTCAACAAAAGATCGCCTAAACAAGCCTTCAACCAATTCCTACAAAACCATGTCCTCTACGACATCTGGAGATGCCAACATAGCAATGAGAAGGACTACACCTACTACTCCCACGCGCACCTTTCATACTCCAGAATCGACTTTTTCCTTACGGACAAATGGACACTGCAACATATATCATCATCCAAAATTGGCGCAATAACGTGGTCAGACCATGCTCCAATCCACATTTCAGTAGACGAAAACCAACGTTCGGCAATCCCGCCTATTTGGAGACTAAACTCTGCAATCCTGAAGAACCCAGAACACCAGAAACATATTTTAGAAGCTCATAACCTATTTTTTGAAACCAACACAACTCCTAACATGCCTATAACCACGATCTGGCCCACCTATAAGGCTTACATGAGAGGTATCCTCATACAATTAAACTCCTGCATCAAAAAACAAAGGTCCTATCAAATCGATCAAATTCTATCCTCCATTAAACGGAATGAAGAAATTAACAAAACAAACCCAAATGCCGCCACAGCCGCAACCCTAGCCTCTGACAGAAACAAATTGAGAATACGATTCTGTTACACGAATACGACCTTAACCTACAGAAAACTAAATCCAAATTCTACGCGCTCGGTAATAAAGCGAATGCACTCCTATCAAAAATGATTAAACAAAAGCGGCTTAAATCTAAGATAGCCACGATTAAGCACCCAACTACACACGCACAACTTACAAACCCACGAGACATATCCGACGGCTTTGCGACATATTACCACACACTATACAACCTCAAGGATGATCTTGACACAACCCAACCCACAACCATTACCAATCAAAAATTCCTAGACAATACCAACTTACCACGTCTCTCAGCATCCCAACTTACTTCGCTATCGATACCAATCTGCCCCGCAGAAATAGATCGTAACATAACCCTAAACAAATCCCCTGGAAATGACGGTTTTACCAACGAATTCTTTAAAATAATAGCACCCAACCCCACACCGCATTTATCTGAATTATTTAACCATGTTGCCTCTACAGGGATATTTCCCTCTGAAATGCTACAATCAGTAATTACAACCATCCCTAAACCAAACAAAGATCCCCAACTGGTACAAAAATATAGACCGATTTCTTTGTTAAACACGGACATAAAGTTGTATGCCAAAATTGCCCAAAGATTACTTCCTTACCTCCCCACACTAATCCACTCTGACCAGGTGGGATTTATCCCCGGTAGACAAGCTCCAGACGCTACTAGAAGAATAATATCCCTCCTCTACAAACTTGAAGCCACCAAACAACCCTCATTACTCTTATCTTTAGACGCTGAAAAAGCATTTGATCGAATCCATTGGCTTTTTTTGAAACTTACACTCCAAAAATTTGGTCTTACAGATTGGGTATTATCGGCAATACTCGCCCTCTACAGTTCTAACTAATGGTACGCTCTCAAAACCCTTCCAAATTTCTAATGGCACCAGACAAGGCTGCCCCGTCTCCCATAATTTTCACTCTATTAATTGAACCCTTGGCTTCTAAACTCAGGGATGACCCAGCATTCACGGGTATTACTCACTCCAAAATGGACCATAAAATTAGCCTTTTTGCAGACGATATCATCCTAATGGTTACTAATCCCTACAAATCACTTCAAACAATACGCATGCACCTCCACAACTACTCAGAAGTCTCCTACTATAAGCTCAACGAACCGAAATCCTCCATTTTAAACCCATACACTCCTCCTAAGATCCAAAATATGCTGATCAAACATTTCCCCTTCACATGGGAACTACACAGCATTCCATACCTGGGAATAAAGCTTACAACCTCAACTAACCAATTATACGAAGCTAACCACAAACTACTACTTGACTCCATTCCATGGGAACTTAAACAACTACACACACCAACATTATCGACAATGGGTAGAATAGCAACTTTAAAAATGTGCATATTACCTAAAATACTTTACATTTTCCGTACTCTTCCTATTCCAGTTCCTAACTCCTTTTTTTCTAAACTCCAAGCGATACTAAACAAATTTATGTGGAGCAAAAAAAAACCTAGATGATGCATGACAAATCTACTAATAAGACCTTCCTCCAGGGGAGGAGCAGGTCTTCCACACTTAAAATCTTACTACAACGCCACGCTCCTAGACCAGCTCTTCTTTTTGTGGCATCCTACCAAGGATAAAATGTGGACCCACTTGGAAATTTCTTTACATCTCCCACATACTCCTGACAAATTATTGTTCCTTCCTCTAAATACCCAAACTCTTCCTTTATCTAAACATCCATGTATAAAAGCCTCCTTACAGGCCTGGTCCGACCTCTTATCCTTTAATTACCCAGACAACGAAACAACAAAAATCCCTACTCCAATTTCTACACTACACCTCATCATTCCCTCTTTAAACCTGACACAATGGGAAAATCGAGGTATAGCTCATATTCGAGACTTATACATAGATCATAGGCTAAAATCCTTTGCTAACCTCCAAGAAAAATTCCACCTCCCTGACGTTGTATGTGAAAACTTCACATACATGAGAATTGCCCACTCCATACGCAAACTGGATTTATCTCTAGAACTAACAATCCCCTCCACGGCATACCTCTTCTTTCAAAGAACACATTATCCTAAGAAGGAAATCTCAACCTTTTATACAATTATAAACAACACTCAGTTTGATATCCATACCACTTCCCTGACTAACTGGGAAAAAATCCTCCATCAACCGGTTTCTCCATACACTTGGGCAAAAACCTTCAATACCACATACAAAGCCTCCAAATGTAGCTCCCACTGGGAAGCATACATGAAAATCTTACATCAGTGGTATCTAACACCTGTTAAACTCAACCTTTACTACACCCAACACTCGCCCAAGTGCTGGAGACAATGCGGAGAAATAGGAACGACTCTCCATATACTTTGGTCATGTAAATTTCTCACATCGTATTGGAATAGAGTATTCCAATTGATCTCCATATCTGAAGTTCCAACGACTCCAAACCCAGCTTTAGCTCTCCTTCACATAGGAATAGAAAATTTTCCCTCAGACTCTCGTACTATTATAATCCACGCATTAGCAGTGGTAAAAAGCAATATTACTAAATTATGGAAATCCACCACATCCCCCTCGCTCTCAACCCTCATTGCGGAGCTTAATCTCCATTGTGAGATGGAAAAGAGAACAGCAATCCAAAATCTCTCATATCACAAATTCTGTTTTCAATGGTCTCGGTGGCTTCAAGACCCTAACTGCTCTGTTAAATGAAAACTATAATAACATATCACCATACTAGTGCCAACGCATCTGACTGGTGCCCTCCCTCCCTCTTTTCTAGTCCCTCTCCCCTCTACGGTTTATCACATGTTCAACCATATAAAGTTCACAATGAGCTGAGCATACCTCTCAAGTATCCGTGGCCCTGCTACATCGTTCCCAGCTAAATAGTGGGAACCCGCTCCCTCTAATGTATGTTTATTTTCCCGATAATGCATTTTATTGTGAACATGTCTCGTTTCATATTTGTTTCACATGTTGTGATAACTTGTTTGTTGAAAATTTCTTCAATAAAAATTATTTGAATATAAAAGAAAATTACCAGGTCCAGTCTCACAAAAGATTGAGAAACACTGCCATAACATACCAAATGGGCCATAGCTTTAAATATTCTAATTCCCTTTGGCTTTAAAATATTATAATAATTGGTACTAGAAAATCAATACTGTCTGCATAAGCAAAATGTGGGAAGCTGCTGGAAGCATGCAGAGACACAAAACCTAATTTTGCAAGCAAATGTTTACAGACAACATATAGCTCTTACCGTGATAAATCCATAACCCTTGGATCGCCCTGTATCAGGTTCCCGAAGAAGCTGAATGTTCTCAATCTGAAAAATAAAATAATTTTTCTTTCAGATACGACAGAGTCCACAACTAAATCCATAAGTAAAAATAAAATAGTCAATTATATATTCAAATGAAAAGTGAAAATAACCTTTCCAAAAGGTTCAAAAATTCCTCGTAACATGTCCTCTGTGATATTGAAGTGTAGAGAGCCTACATAGAGGCGCATGGGTCCGGAATTTCCTCTCTGCAGATTATTTGCCATAGCAGCCAAACGGTTCTTCTCAGCCTTAAAAGAAAAAAAAAAAAAAAAGTTAACATATACAGCACAGTCACACCTTCTATACAAATATGTAATTTTTTTCACAACACTATCTGCTATTTATCCTGAGGCTTTACCTAAATGCAATAATCACCTTGTGCTATAACACTCTTTACAACTGACAGAGCTACTGCAGTATATATTTCAGTGACAAAAATAGCAGAATAGTGTGAATCTTAGTTAAAGGATGTACAGTACAACGTGACCAGCACAAACGTTCCACGGCTAAAAGAGACCCAGCACATGTACTTTACATGAGAAAAAAAATACAGGTAGTTAGCTTCATCTTAATAGCTGCTATGAACCAGTCCTGTGAACACCTAAACGATGCAACCAAAGTGCAACCACAAAAGTCTTAAGGATTGAAGGTCAAATGTCAGATGTTTTTCCTCTGCCCTTCAAGGCACATAGGTACAATCAAAAAATGGGCAAAGAGAAAAATAATCTTTGAGAAATTAACCACGCTTACCTGTGAAGCCTGTACGATAATAGGTACACCTAGCAGCCTCTGGCCAGTTAAGCCAATGGCCAAGGGTACAGACTGGATATCTAAAAATTCGACATATGCAATGCCCTTTGATCTGCGAGAGTTTCTGTCTGCTATAATTCTCACATCTCGCACCTACAAAAAGGCAAAAATTGAGAGGTCAGCTACAGGATTTTTGAACACACACATAAGCCTTTATTAGGATGATCCTCTTACTTTTCCTACAGCAGAGAAAAAGTCCTCCAAGTCACGTGGACGAATGCGAGCAGCCAACTGCATACAAAACACTGTCCTTGCATCACGTTCTTCTGGAGTTAGTGTGGGTTCTGGTTGCCTGGTAGTGATTTAAACAGGAGTTAAAAAATATTACACACACACTTCTAAGGTGTTGCTCGCTTATAAATGTTGAAGGCCAAATCATATTCACTTTAAATACACTTATGACTATAAAATATTAACTACCTAGCTGTGAGCATTCTGAATGCACCCACTTGCAAATTAGATGCGATCGGCTCAGGATACAGATTGCCTGCATCCAGGGCTGATCGCCCACATGTGGTCACTGTGCAAGAGATTACACACAAGTGGGCGCAATCAGGTGCGAGAGCCGGCCACCTCCAATTGCTTTCAATGGGGAGGCCTATTCGCAGCTAACCACTGAGCAGATATTCGCAAGTGTGAATACACAGCAAAATGCAGATATATAGCATTTGAGTGGAGAAAAAAAAGAATTAGAATAAAGGAGAATAATGCAAAACACTGTTTTTAAACTCTTTTCACAGTATATACCAAAGCATACCTGATAGGACTCTTTTCCTTATGTCGGGGGCTGCGACTTCTGCTGCGTGTGTGACGCCTCCTGTCAAATTAAGTATTTATTTTGATTAGCAGTTTATTTTGCTCAAACAAAAACCTTTTACTGTGGTGGGGCGACACAGTTGCATTTATATATACACAAGTCTGCAGACGTGCGGGTGCACATGTGTACCCCCTGCCAACCTTTGCTGTCATTGGACAAAACACGAGTTTGGTGGCTGATTTCAGCCATTGATTTTGGCTGAACTCAGCTGATCACCTGTTAAAAAAAGACTTTTGTATACAGGGAATGGTAATCTGGCTGTTTTTTCTCCCTGCCTCACTAGGCACAGAAGTAACCCCTTGACTGCCCGTAGAGGATAACCCCTTCCCAGCCAGTGTCATTAATACAGTGACAGTGTACAATATTAGCACTGATCATTGTATTAGTGTCACTATTGATGTCAGTGTCAGTCCCTCCCAGCCAGATTGCCCACCACACTATCACAGTTCCACTACAAGTCGCTGATCACCAACATTACCAATATAGCGTCATAGCTGCATAAATTCCAGGTATATATACACACACCATAGTTTGTAAACGTTATAAAACTTTTGTACAAACCATTACACACTTATTGGGGTTTTTTTTTTTTTTAACCACAGACAACGAACACATTTTGGCCCAAATGTATGAAGAAATAATAATTTTTTTTACTGGATGTGTTTTATAACAGAAAGTAGAAAATAATGCATTTTCCCCAAATTTTCGGTCTTTTTCCATTTATATAATAAATAATGAAAAAAAAAAAAAAAACAGTGATGATGAAGTACCACCACCACCAAAAAAAAGAAGCTTAATTTGTGTGAAAATTATAAGCTTAACAAGGTAGAAGGTTTCTAATAGTCCTGTGCATCATGATACATTTTGAAAAAAAAAAAGAAAATTTCACTTAAAAAAATGCAAATGTTTCCTATAGAGAAAAAAAAAAAGCTGTAGTTAAAAAACAATGTTTCTATATTTACTTTGTTTAAATCTTTTACAGCAATCTTCTTACCCAAAATATTGTTCCGTTTACATGCTGTATATGCCTTACATTTCATATTTAAAGTGGTTGTAAAGCCTAAACATTTTTTCTCATAAAGTATTCCTTGTATTAAAGGTAAAAAAAATGTTTGGGTGAACTTATACTTTACCTGAGCCCTCACTTGATCCTGTGCAGTGCCCATCTGCAGCGGCTCTCTCTTCTCCCCGGTCTTACAGGCTTGGCTGAGAGCAGTGGGAGCCATTGGTTCCTGCTGCTGTCATTCATATCCTGTGACGAGGGAGTGGGGGTGGGGCTGTCAACGGACACAAACAGCAGGGATCAGGATCGAGCACGCAGGTGTCACAATAGGAAGGGGCTTCCTATGGTGGCACAGTGAAAAGAGGAGGAGCCAGTAGAGCCAACAGGGAATCCAAGAAAAGGAGGTTTGGGGTGCTCTGTGCAAAACTATTGCAAATGCTTACACGGTTGACTTAACAAAAAGTAGTATAGCTGCACCTAAATTACTTTTTGGGTAAATAACACACACACACACACACACACACACACACACACACACACACACACACACACACACACACACACACACACACACACACACACACACTTCCTGAACCATGTTCAAAACCCACTGGGTATGTGATCTTCTGTAATTGTCAATGTATTCCTAATGACACTCCAAACACAGATTGCAAATGCAGTGCTCTTGCCTGCATTGGATCACATGACACCACAGTACTATGCAGTCCGGTTGCAGTGTTTTTAAAAGTAGTGCATGCACTACTTTTGATACAACGCAGTGCAATTTCAGCCCATTCAAAAGGGTTGGGCTGAAAATGACACCGCACTGAATCGCACAGGAACGCAGACCACATTCCTGTATGATTCAGGTGTGAACCAGCCCTAAAGCAAACTATTTTAGAATGATCTTGAACAAACCATGTCATTTTTGATTTCTGATCAGCAAGCTTCTAGAATGACACTAGTCTTGTTTTGAGGTGAAAAACCAAAAAAAACACATGGTCAAAGTTTCTCACCCAGGACTATGGTGTCTGGAACGTTCATCTCGTCGGCGATCACGACTCCTTGAGCTGTGTCGTCTTCCACGACTGCGGCTTCTATGTCTGCGCTCACGGCTTCGGTGTCTATCCCTGCTGCCCCGTCGTCTGTGCCGATCCCTACTCCGACTGCGGCTGAGAAGATAAAGAGATTTAAAATGTACATCTATTTAGAAACCCCTCAAAAATCTGCATCATGGAAATTGTGGCAAGGTCATCGCATTTATCACTATGTCCCCATTCCACTACTTTCCCCCTGGTGAGGCTGCTGATCACATTGCATTGCCATTCAAAAGATGTGTGTGGGTGAGAGCTTGAGCTTTCAAGTTCTAGCCATTATTGACATAACTAAGCTCTTTGAGTTTTGTGGATAATATGGCACACAAAAAGAACGCTAAAGTTATGTGCACCATAAAGGAAAGTAAATCTACCTCTGTGGCACAATACCCCCTGGGATATCAATATCAACAGCCTGGCTCCTCTACACCTCACAACCATGAAAAAATGGGAAGGCTGGAATTCACATATAATCCTGAGTTATCCTTTAAAAAAGCAAAACATTCTTGAGTAACCAAAAGGGACAACCATATGCAGATACCCCCTACTTGAGGTAGCAAAGACAGCTTGGATTTCATTGGTCAATACCATGGTGTGGAGCAGCACTGCAGAGGAGTAGGGGGTGGGTTAAAACCAGAATTAGTAAAAGGAAAATATGTTATATATTCATGGAGTGAAAGTTCACTTTGAAAGATATACACCTACCTTCGGCGTCTATCATGACTTCTGCTTCTCTTCCTACTTCTACTTCTCCTAAAAACAAAGAAAACATGCAATTACATACTGTGCAGTACAGGGGCCACAGATAAAATAAACAAACAGAGGGAAAAAAATACCAAATAACAATGAGGTATACTCGCCTGTTGCTGTTACTGGCGTTTCCAGACCGACTGCTGCTTGTCTCTTTCGCCTGTTCCTTCTTTGTCTCCTGATTGGGAGTTTCTTCCTGTTCAGCCCAACAAAAAATGCCACACCGACAGAAGATGGTCAGGGAGGTCCCAACATAGAATTATATAGAAGAATATAGGGTAGGGAAACAGCAGAAAGACATAACACAAAAAATCTTATTAGCTAGAAATTAAAAAGAACAGTAGTCACTGCTATAAAGGAGTGGGATTTTGAAAGCTCAGCCAGTGAATCAAATTTCCAAACTACCTACATAATTTCTTGACATTAATACATGACCTTACATGGAGGATGAACAGAGATCAGCAGAGTGCACCTCTAATTATATACCTTACCTGATACAAAAATTAGTTATTATGGGTTATTTCCCAATGTATCTTGTCTCTCAAACTCCTCGGCCTGGAGCAAACAGAGGGCATATTGCTTTATGATTTTTAGCAAGTACAAACTGAGAGCAAAGTAATTAAGCATAGATGCTACAAACACACATAATGACTAACATGTAATAGTGAATAGGCATCCCCTCAGTCATAGGCTTTATGAGCCTGCAAAAAAGGCACATACCATGTTTATAAAAAAAGTACATCTATTAAAGCTGAATTTTAGATATGGCTATTTTGCATATTTACATTGGTCCAGCTTGGACCAATGTAACTATGTATGTTCCATACCTGGCCAGTCCCTATGAAAGCTGAAAAATCATTGTAGTAAGCACTGCTATTACAGCGCTTGCCGCTGGCTTCCAGATCCAGTGCGGGATGGTTGACCTGCTGCTTAATTATCACTCACTTGGCATTGGCACCGTTCAGAGAACACTTTGCATTTCTCAATGAATGTAAAACATTCTATGATTGGATGAAGAGGAGAGGTGGGCAACAGTCGCCACCAATTCCCATCATCTTACTTTGCAATTACTGAGAAAATATGAAGTGTTCTCTGAATGGTACCAATAATGAGCTAGAAAGTGACCTCCTTTGTTCACCAAGCGGCCAGGCACTCATTCGGCATGGGACCCAGAAGCCAACAGCAATCATCGTGGTAACGGTGTGTACTACAGTGATTTCCAGCTTCCACAGAGAATAGCCAGGTATATAACCTGCATAGTTACATTGGTCCGAGCTGGGTCAACATAACTATGCAAAAATAGCAACATCTGGAATTCAGTTTTGAGGTGGCAATACATTTAAGCTTGTTGTCTGCACTATACCATGAACACAGCAGTAGTGCTGCTTAAGTGGGTCATACAATTAAATTTCATAGGTTGAACAAAAAATATCTCAATTAAATTCCTCCATTAACACTATACAGGGTGGATGGAGAAATCTCCCCTGCTGCTATTGTATTCTGACACCCTGACATTGCCTGCATCTGATTGGATGCATATTTTGTTCAGCTGACAATTCTCCACCTGGCTCCTTTGAAAAAAGTAATATATTCAATAAACTTTTGTTGAGACGGATGGTGTTGACAGGGGTACCCATGGCTGGAATTTCATCTGGTTCAGAGTGAATCAGTTGAAATTCCAGCAGTGTACAGCACTCTTTACGGTGCCCCTTAAATATATAAAATGATCTCCCTGGAAGTAAATAAGTGGCAGTTATCAAGCATACTTTTTTCACTTCTTCCAAAACAAAAGATGTATATCCATCTTAAACGGTTTGGACCCCATTCATTACAGTTATGCTGCATTCACTGTAAAAGGGCAAACGCATATAAGCACCATTCATGTATGCGTCCCTAACGCACTAATGAAAGAAACTGAGGTTTTTATTCTGTCACAATGCTTTCAACAATACTAACACTAATGATCACAAAATGATAAAAACACTGGGTACAAGTATGCATTGGGAGATAGCTGGATCACTTACTTTTCTCAGCAGTGGTTATATATTCACATATTATTCAACACTGGCCTCTAAACATCTATGGCTAAAGCAGCAATGTCCGTAGTTCTGTGTAAATATCAGAAAGTACAACTTGTACAGTTTAAACCATGCTCTTTTAAGTTATTAAATTTGTTGCCCCTTGTACTGCAGAACCATCTCTGGCCGAAGGAGCTAAACCCCTATCCCACAAACAGATCTTTGCTTTGGTCTTGTGGTAGTCTTGACGTCAAACACTGTTCAAGGCCCTTCCCCGGAAGAGCAGGGCAGGGAGGAGGACTAGGTTCTATGAAGAGAAAGGGAGCAGTGCGTTATTGATTGACTGACAGGCTCTCTTTATAACAGGTTAAGTGGGCGAGGAAAACCAGCAGTGAAAACTTCAAAACCAACCACCAATAGTAAGAACAGTAACACAACTTTATTCTTGAGGTTCCCAAGTAATCTGTGATCATGTTGGTCACAAAAAGTATTAAATAAATTACTGTTCTTGGATTTTCCATTTAATCAAATGTGAATGCTTTTTAGGGCAAAAATGCAATTATTCTTGAAATGACCTTACTGGATCCTTAATGGACTGGCATCGCGTAGTAAAGGTTGTTATGTTACTATTTGTAAAGTTTTAAAAATGATCAGTGTTCTGCTATGTGCACATGAGTGCTTACTTAGAAAACCAAAAGATAGAAAAATGAGTTACTTTATTTCCTATTGCAATTCTTTTCTATTCAGCTACATAGTAAATAGGCTGAAAAATGACACAACAAATCAAGTAAAATTTCTCAAGCCAGTGGTTTCGTCCCATAGGAAGACAAGATCAAACATCTAGGTAACAGTCACTAATTTTGTTTATAGGACAACTAAATTTTCCAACCCTTGACCCTTTCTAAGTACCTAAAAACCACATATAAAAAAAAAATAAATAAACTTTTTACTTTTCTAGAAATGGACTGTTTAAAGTTATTGTCAGTTTTTTTTTTCACATATTAAAGGCATCCTTTCAAAGAAAAAGATAATACACACCTCTCCTGAAGCCCAGATATCCAGTGTCCATAAAATCTACAGAAAGTGCCATAGAGCTTGGAAATACAGCAGAGATCAGCAGTGCAAGGGGTAGGTATTTACCCTTTTCATTGCAAGGATGCCTTTGATATTTTAAAAACACTACACACAGAACAGAAGAGATCAGAAGAGCAATACTGATGTCCACGTGAATAAACTGAAGAGGTAGGAGGACATTAACTTGATAAGCTATATGTGTTTGAAACAAAGTGTACATACCCTAACAATTCTTCCAGTGAACAGAGCCATAGTTCTCATATTTAATTTACTGGTATAACAACTAAACTAATCATTCCCACCTCCATTTACAGCAGTTTCTCATCAACCAAATCTTAGCATACTGCTACAAGAACACATGGCTAAAGAGAACCTATCACTTTCTAATTCACATCTTCTGAGGAGGAAGGAGTATGCAAAGTTGTGTCTCTTCTTGTAAAGCCTTCAGTTAAAGTGGCTTATATTTAGTTTGTTTATAAGTGGATGGAATGTTACCTAAAAAAGAATGCAAGGACTAGTATCCGAAATTGAAAAAAAACCCATAATATACTGTGTTATGATGTGATAAAAGTTTAATTTTAAGTGTTACTTTATACACTGAATTCAGATACTTTATTCAAAGCTTGTTATTAGAAAGGCTGTATGTATAGTTTTGAAATTGTTACAGTGCCTTAAAAAGTTAATTCATACCCCTTTGAAATTTTCCACATTTTGTCATGTTATAACCAAAAACGTACCGTATTTGCCGGCGTATAAGACGACTTTTTGACCCTTGAAAATCTTCTCAAAAGTCGGGGGTCGTCTTATACGCCGGTACACATGTTAGGGGGGCTGCGGCATTAAGTACAGGGGTTTGCAGGGGCTGATGTCTCTTACCTGGATCCAGTCCCACGACAATCCGGTCCAGGAAGCGCGGCGTCTCCTTCAGTTCGGCCACTGGATGTTCGTGCGGCTGCTCGGCTCCGCCTCCTCACCGGTGATTGGCCGCCAGAACTGTAGCTCAGGAAAGGCACACAGGCGGCCAATCACCGGCGAGGGGGCGGAACCGAGCGGCCCCGCGAAAATTGAGTGCCGGAGCAGCAGGTAAGTGTTCTGTGTAGAGGTGCTGCTGCAACCACATATGCTGGCTGCAGCAGCACCATACGAGAACAGGGTCAGCAAGTCTCAGTGGGAGGAATAGTGCCCCATCATTGGTGTCACTGATACCAATGATGGGGCACTATTCCTCCCACTGATACCAACGATGGGGCACTATTCCTCCCACTGACACCAACGATGGGGCACTATTCCTCCCCCCCACTGACACCAACGATGGGGCACTATTCCCCCCCCCCACTGACACCAACGATGGGGCACTATTCCACCCCCCACTGACACCAATGATGGGGCACTATTCCACCCCTCACTGACACCAATGATGGGACACCATTCCTCCCACTGACATCAATGATGGGGCACTATTCCTCCCACTGACACCAATGATGGGGCACTATTCCTGCCACTGATACCAATGATGGGGCACCATTCCTGCCACTGATACCAATGATGGGGCACCTATTCCTCCCACTGATACCAATGATGGGGCACTATTCCTGCCACTGATACCAATGATGGGGCACTATTCCTCCCACTGACACCAATGATGGAGCACTATTCCTCCACTGATACTAATGATAGGACACTATTCCTGCCACTAATGCCAACGATGGGGCACTATTCCTGCCACTAATACCAATGATGGGGCACTATTCCTGCCACTAATACCAATGATGGGGCACTATTCCTCCCACTGGTGTGCATTGGAAGAGGGGTAGTCTTATACGGCGAGTATAGCCCAAACACTACATTTTAGCAGGAAAAGTAGGGGGGTCGTCTTATATGCCCAGTCGTCTTATACGCCGGCAAATACGGTAAATGTATTTTTTGGGGATTTTATGTGATAGACCAACACAAAGTGGCACATAATTGTGAAGTGGAAGGAAAATGATAAATAGTTTTCAACATTGTCTACATATAAATATCTGAAAAGTGTGGTGTGAATTTGTATCCACCCCCCCTCCCCCCCGAGTCAATACTTTGTAGAACCACTTTTTGCTGCAATTACAGCTGTAAGTCTTTTTGGGGATGTCTCTACCAGCTTTGCACATCTAGAGAGTGAAATTTTTGCCCATTCTTCTTTGCAAAATAGCTCAAGCTCTGTCAGATTGGATGGAGAGTGTCTGTGAACAGCACTTTTCAAATCTTGCCACAGATTCTCAATTGTATTTAGGTCTGGACTTTGACTGGGCCATTCTCTCTAGCCATACACACCAAACTGAGCATGTGCATCTGACTACAGATTCAGTCTGTATCAGGTGGTCATTTCAACAAGAGGAGGGGGCAGAGAAGAAATGATCAAACATCCTTTTTATACAATGCAGAGGATAACCCCTCAGGTTCCAGTGAGTATAACAAGCATGCTTTATTGCATATACAAACTGATTTTTACTGTTGTGGGTTTAGTAACACTTGAAATAGAAAACTATCTTTAGATAGATTTTTACTACAAAAGCATTTTATTCAAATAAATTTGATAAAAATCAAAAAAATCCGATTTCAAATTTAAAAAAAAAAAAAATCAGATTTTTAAAATAAAAATCAATTGATTTTTATCCACCCTGTGCATGACTAATAGTTGTCCTGTGGACAGATTCTCCCACCTGAGCAGTGGATCTCTGCAGCTCCTCCAGAGTTGGGCCTCTTGGCAGCTTCTCTGATTAATGCTCTCCTTCCCCGGCCTGTCAGTTTAGCTGGACGGCCATGTCTTGTGCCACACTCTTTCCATCTTCGGACGATGGATTGAACAGTGCTCTGTGAAATGTTCAAAGCTTGGGATATTTTTTATAACGTAACCCTGCTTTAAACTTCTCCACAACTTTATTCCTGACCTGTCTGTTGTGTTCCTTGGCCTCCATAATGCTGTTTGTCCACTCATGTTCTCTAACAAACCTCTGAGGGCTTCACAGATCAGCTGTATTTATACTGAGATTAAATTACATACAGGTGGACTCTTTTTACTAATTAGGTGACTTCTGAAGGCGATTGGTTCCACTAGATTTTAGTTAGGGGTATCAGAATAAAGGGGACTGCATACAAATGCACACCGCACTTTTCAGATATTTGTAACAAAATTTTGAAAACCATTTATCATTTTCCACTTCACAATTATGTGCCACTTTGTGTTGGTCTATCACATTAAATCCCAATAAAATACATTTACGTTTTTGGTTGTAACATGACAAAATGTGGAAAATTTCAAGGGGTATGAATACTTTTTCAAGGCATTGTATATATATTAAGGCAGCCACTTAGGGTTTACATATGAAAAATGTTACTACAAAACAAAGAACACGCTCTAAAGTGCATAAGCAAGTTATTGCAACCTCTGACATGTTTACTAAACTGCTAAAATGTTATTATGTTGAGCTATACATGGGGGAGGCAAGGGCGAATGTGCAAAATTTTAACTTTTTTCAGAAAAGGTGTTTGGGCTACCTTAATAGACTGTCACAGTAGAAATGCAAAGGCATTGGCAACTGTCTCTCATGATGTGGATGCTTTGTGGTCAGGCAAAGCCTTTGGCCATCTTTATCTGAATGTTTTCCCCAAGTGTATCTGTCAGTTAACAAAGTTCTTCCATTTGTAATGTGAGTTGCTGACAGGATGCCTAACAGATATCGTTAATCCTTTTAAGGATTCAGCCTTTTTGTTAAAGTTCAGAGCTAAAATTTAAATAAGACAATTTTAGATGCTTATGAAGACAGGCATTTTTAAAGCGCCTGTTAAACACAGGTCAGCAATTTCCCATTTACTTTAGTGGAGCTTTAGATAAACAGGTACAACTCATAGGAAGATTTGCTTCATCCCTGTGTATCACCTGAGGACAGTCACTTCAGTGGCCATGAGTAACAGTTTACAACCACTTTAAGTTATTTTAGGAAATGGGCCAAGAGCAGAATAATGTGGTCTCTATAAAAGTAGCAACAATCTAACCAGATGACTCCTGTATATAAGCCAGCCACCATCAGCTTTAGGCAGGAAGACTAGTATGGAATAAGAAATTTTCAATAGAATTTGCTTTGTCGCTGTGTTCAACACTTTTTTTAACCACTGCATAAGCTATCACAAAGCTTTTTTGATATAGAAAAGGTTATGGACTTGGCTTTAAGAAACTAACACAAAAGGGATCCAGAATTAAAAACTTCAGTCAGCAGGCAACGCATTACTGCTTTCATACAGTGCATGCCAATAGAGGAAAGGCAACTCTGAAAGCTCACAGAGGGCCCCTTTAAGACTGAACTCTGACCAGAATTGTTACTTTCAACACCAGCTCTGATACTTAACCTAGGAAAAAAAAAAATTAAATTTTGTTTTTTTAAATATCACCTCTTAGACTTACCTCCCTCTCTTGATTTTTATAAGGTGCCTCCAGCATTGCTTCAATCACAATATCAAAGTCATCTGATGCCATGTCGGCTAATCAATGAGTTTATATTCTAAACAAAGCAGAAAGAAACAGTATCACCATAGTGGGATATACAGGAATCTGATCATACAGTTATATGGAAACCCCAACAACGAAATCCTCTTATTTCCTCCCTTTTGGTTTTTTTAAATTGCCATGTGTTGTCATCCCACAATTGGACTTAGGAGCTGAGTGCATTTCTGGTAGATCAATGTTTTTTTCTGTGCTTGCAGGGTCTTTACATGGATAAAGTATGGGGAAATGTGCATGCATATATGCAAAGATGTACTGCATATATGTATATTTTATTTGTGCCTTGATATATGGTTGAACCCTTTCGCTGCCACTGACAAAATGGATATGGCAGGACAGAACAATCTGCAACTGGACAGTTCAGTATGCCTTAACCACTTGCCTACCGGGCATTGTTACCCCCTTCCTGCCCAGGCCAATTCTCAGCTTTCAGCGCTGTCGTACTTTGAATGACAATTGCGCGGTCATGCAACACTATACCCACATGAAATTTTTATCATTTGTTTCACACAAATAGAGCTTTCTTTTGGGGGTGTTTAATCACCACTGGGGGTTTTATTTTTTTGCGCTATAAACAAAACAAAAAAAAAAAGATGTTTTTCTTTGTTTCTATTCTAAAATTCTGCAAACAGGTAATTTTTCTCCTTCACTGATGTGCATTGATGAGGCTGCACTGATGGGTGACACTGACTGATGACATTGACTGGAAGCACTGATCATCATTGCCCTGATGATCAGTGGTGATCTCTTCTGTAAAAGCGTGAGGAAAGTGCTACTGATAACCGACAACTGTATTTACTCCGTGATGTGCTGTGTCATTGGACACAGCTGATCTTGTGGTAAAAGGCTGCTGTGATTGGCCTTTTATCACATCACGTGAACAGCTGTGTCCATAGGACACAGCGATCATGGAGATCGCCGGATGCGGAGGGCGCATTCTGGGAGGATGTCATACGACGCCCTCCCAGAACTGGGCAACCCTGCTGTAGCCATCATTCGGCTATAGCACAGTTACCAAGTGGTTAAAGAGTAACTCCGCTTTGTTGAGAAAAGAAAATATTCCGCTGTGGGCGATCTATATACATTGTATATGCATGCTGCATAGTCCTACCTTTTTGTTATTCTGAAGAAAGAGCGGTTTGTCTGTGTCAATGTGCTGAACCGATGTGAATGGGAGTGGTTTCAGAATTATCAATCAGCTGCTGCACCTGCAGCTCTCGAATGAGTAAAATTGCTGGGTCTGCATCCCTTTAGATGAGAATGCCCTTTGTTGCAGGGAAGGCCTAATATTTGAAAGACTTTCATTTTTAAAAAGAAACGTTTTTTTTTTTTCTGCCAGTTTCTGTTATAAAATTTTTCAAATAAATAATCTTTCGTAGCTGGTACACTGATTGGTCATTCGTCAAGACAGATCGCACCTCAGCATGGCCCACCAGGAAGGAATTAAAGGGGGGAAATCTTCCAATGGGGGCACTAGTTCTGGTGACCTGAGGGTCCCCAAGGAGTTCCCTTAATTTCCTCTCACTTCCTGTTTGGCTATGGGACAGAAAGTGAACACCCATGTGATCCAATTCTGCACATCGCGCTGTGTTTTGCAAACCAATTAAGGGGTGTTGTTAACTTGCCCTGCAGAGGATTTACCCTCCTTCCTGACCAGGCCATTTATTGCAACAGTGCTGCGTTACTTTAATTGACAGCTGCGTGGTCATGCAATGCTGTACATAAATGAAGTTTATGTCATTTTTTTCCCCCCACAAATAGAGCTTTCTTTCAGTGGCATTTGATCACCTCTGCGGTTTTTATTTTTTGCACTGGAAACAAAAAAAGACTGGCAATTTTGAAAAAAAAATTTTTTAAACTTTTTGCTATAAAACATACAATAAAAAAAAATTTAATTTTTTTTTTTTTTAATTTCTTCATAGATTTAGGCCAAAATGTATTCTGCTACATATCTTTACTAAAAAAAAAAAACAATCCCAATACGTGGAAATTGGTTTACGTGAAAGTTATAGTGTCTACAAATGGCGGTATATATACGCTTCAATT
Organism: Staurois parvus; assembly: GCF_062004578.1. NCBI lineage: Eukaryota > Metazoa > Chordata > Amphibia > Anura > Ranidae > Staurois > Staurois parvus. The sequence continues at coordinate 1,642,590 of NW_028317995.1, forward strand.
TGTTTACTTTTTTTATACAAGCAATGGCGGCGATCAGCGACTTACAATGGGACTGCAGCGGGCATTCTGACACTGGGTGGGAACTGACTAACTTCCACTGACTTTCCCAGTGACACTGATACAGTGATCAGTGCTAATAAAAAGTACTAACACTGTACTAATAACCAGGGGCGGACTGACCATTTGGGAACTCGGGCACTGCCCGGGGTCAGTAGGGGACACCATGAGATGCCCCTGGTACCTTTTTCATAGGCTTTTTTGAGTTTGGGCAAGGACACAGGGGCCCCATGAGTTGTCAGTCAACCCCTGCTAATAACACTGGGCAGGAAGGGGTTAACATCTGGGGCAATCAAAGGGTTAACAGTGTGCTGTGTTTGTTTTACTATTTGTGCTGTGTTTTACTAGGGAGGCATGCTGTTTTGTACCTCTCTGCTGCGCAGAGAGATACAAAGCAGCACGTCCATGCTGACAGGAGATCCGTGTTTACACACAGGTCTCTCCCCTGTCAGTTTCCACATATGATCAGCAAGTGCCGGCCGGGACCCAGTGATTGACATCTCTAGCCACCAATAGCAGCATGTGCCCCCTACCCAGAAATGATATATATATATACATACATACATACATACATACATACATGATTTTGCACAGCCCTACTGCAGTACTTCTGCTACAGGGCAGAGGGCAAGTGGTTAAAATGAACACCCACAGTGGTTCGCATGAACGGGGTGCGATTATTATGCGGTGCGGAAATTGCACAGAAACCAGTGCAAATTCTGCACAGCATCAGTGTGAACCCGGGCTCAAAGTAGAAGCTCCGAGCAGGCTCTTTATTACAGAAGAGACACCAGATGACTCACAGTCTTCATTAGAAAGTACACAGAGATGCGCCGTTTACATTCCAGCACAGATCCTGTGTGCCGGGATGACTTAAAGCAGAATTCCGGGAAAAATAAAAAAAATGTAGTATGTAGTGGGGCACAGCCCCCACTGCATGGGCTAACTACTCGTTTCTGTCTAGAGGTGATATGAGCAAATATAATCCGCTGAGCGTAAGACTGGTCCCTGCATGGTAGCGGTCTTATGAATGGATTGTTCCTGACGTCATCATACCCATAGACCGGCTCCGGGCATAAGGACGGCAGGAATAGTCCACCGCTGGATGCGGGGATGTGCAGTTTTTGAGAGGTTTGAAGGACAGGGTAAGTATAGCCTTTCAGGGAGGGGGGCCTGGAAAAATTGACTAGTTAACCCATGCATGAGGCCACAGCCCCACTGCATGGGACAATTGTTTTTAAAACAAAGTTCTGCTTTAACCCCTGCGAATGTGCAACACCATCTGAAAGTAGAAGATGCCGGATCAGGACATCAGACCACGAAGAGGCAAATATGGCACTTTAAATAAAAGCGTCTGGTAAACTGAGCAAAAACAACACAAGGCCAACCAGCAGAACTTCTGTGTATTTCTAAATGCTGTATTAGGCCAGGAGAACGCCTAATGTTTATAACATAGTGACTAGAGTCCTACACTTGTCTTCATGTTGTCCCAACACTTTACATGTGGAGAGATGAAGTGTGCAGAGGAGTTCATGTCTGTGCCACCAAATTCTGCAAGGAGAAGGAAGAGGCACAGACAGGACTCCCCTACACTGCACAGCTGAGCGCCGTCCTGTCCTCTCCATTAGAACACGATAACGTGCTGCTGAACACATTTCCCGCGCAGTTATGAGAGGACCAGCTGCCTTCCTTTTATTCCACTTCAGCGTACGTACGCCCGTCCATACAACAGGCTACGTACACTCCAAGCGTCCTCTGTCCCGGCACCGCTCAATAACATCTGCCTACAGCACTCACCCGCTCCAGTAACCCCTCCGTACACAACACAACAAAATGGCGACTAGGTCTTACGTTCCAGAATCTTCCCCTGACGGAACACGGGGAACCAACCAATAGAATTTCGCTACCTTCAGGAAATGAGGCGGGGCAAGACGACAAAACCTGTAAAGGCACGGAAGAAGCAATTCGGCGACAAATAAGAAAAAGGGGGTGTTGTAAGGAAGGCGGGGTTTGGTTCGAGTTCCTTTAACACATGGAAAAGCCTGAGGAATGTTGATTGGCTGACAGGACTGAAAGCGGTTTCTGGTTGGCTGGTGGCTGTTTGGTATTTCTGTGGTAACCCACCTAAACATATACATGCAGCTGGGGTTGCATGTGTTTTTTCCCAAAATGTATAGACTATGAGGGGAATTTACTAAGCCTGAAGATCTGGAGCAGTTGTGCTTCTAGCTTTCGTTTTAACTACTTGCTGCCCACACACAGTACATTTACTGCTGGTGGGTGTCATCCCCAGGTACCATAACAAAGCTTTATGTCACAGGCTGAAGCTTGCTATTGGCTGACCACTCAACAGCTCCAGGCTGGGGAAAGATCCCAACTTTAATGTCGGGATCCACCCCAGAGTCTGGAGTGGCACCTGGCTCAGCCCTTCAATGAGGCACTGAGAGCCTGAGTCAGCTGCTTCCTCTCCCTCCACAGCCCAGCGCTCCAGTGAGTGCAGAGCAGACAGTGATGACTGACAGTCACCGCTCTCTTCTCACAGCAGCTGTCAGAACTCAGCGATCAGCAGCCATGTGATTGCCGAGTTCTCACCCTGACCCCTGGTTCACATGTATGCAGCCGTGCAGGCCACGTTTTGCGTGGGCATGAGAGCCCATTCATTTGAATGGTCTCCCGTGCCCCACAGGGAAGAAGTCCCTGCACTACTGAAAACACAGCCCGCACATGAACCTCGGTTCCCAGTACAGTTGCGTATTCCAGTGCAGGTGGCGTTCCATTACAATTAATGGCACCTGCCCGCGGGTCCATATTCCTGTGTGGGTGGTGTGGCTGCATGGATTTTCATGCAGATCCGCAGCAGCACCACCCACACATATGTGAACCTAGCCTAATGCAGGCCATAGACGGGGAGAAAAACGGACGATTTTTCTTTTAAAAAAACGAAAAATCAGTCGTTCAAGCGGCCGACGTTACCATCAATGGTAAAAAAATTTGGCCGATTTTCATCCCGTCTACGGCAAAAAGTGTCCCTGCAGAGAGCTCCGCTATTTCTTTGACAGTTCTTTGACAGTTCCTTGACATTTACAGCGGTTGCAACATTGTATCTATTTGTTTCCATTTAGGATACAGATGTTTTTATTCGGAAACAAATAGATACAATGTTGCAACCGCTGTAAATGTCAAGGAACTGTCAAAGAAATAGCGGAGCTCTCTGCAGGGACACTTTTTGCTGGACTGGAATTCCTCTTATTTTTCATCCTACTTCTTCTTTTTCTTCATCATCATCCTCTTCTTCTTCATCCTTTTCTTCTTCTTCATCATCCTCTTCTTCTTCATCATCCTCTTCTTCTTCTTCTTCATCATCCTCTTCATCATCCTCTTCTTCTTCTTCATCATCCTCTTCTTCTTCTTCTCCATCATCATCCTCTTCTTCATCATCATCATAATCCTCTTCTTCATCATCATCCTCTTCTTCTTCATCATCATCATCCTCTTCATCATCATCATCCTCTTCATCATCATCATCCTCTTCATCATCATCATCATCCTCATCTTCTTCATCATCATCCTCTTCTTCATCATCATCATCATCATCCTCTTCTTCTTTTTCTTTTTTTTGTCTTCCTCTTGCAGGTCACTGCTCATGCGCAGATTTTTTATCGGTAAAAAATCGTCCGATTTGCCCATCATTGCCGCGAAAATCGGCCGATCGGCAAAATCGGCCGATTTTTTTTCCAACTTTACCGATAAAAAAAATCTGCCAAAATACCGAAAAACGGCCGAACAAATAGCCCACTAACGATCCGAAAATCGGCCGATTTTATTTTCGGCCGAAAAATCGGCTGATTTTCGACCCATCTATGGCCTGCATTAGACCCGGCGGGGGACAGATGCAGCAATGGATCAATACTGTATCCACCCAGGCAAGTATAATTTGGGATAAAATAAGCCCTACTTCTGTTTTAACCAATGATGCTATCAGAGCTAATACTAGTCATATACCAGGCAATTTTCCAGGACAGATCATCACAATCGGCATTGTATAACTAATAGTTCCAGAGTATGAAAATGAAACAGGCAGTAGGTCTTAATGATTTGTTCAGTCATATCTGTAATGAAAAACAGAATTGCCATGTGTTTGGCCAACAAAAGGCTCCATGCACTCTGGGCATTATAACAACACTATGTCAGGGCTCCAGGGTGTGACCAGAGGTATGTGACTGACGCAGGGAAACGCAGGCTTCAGATAAGTTATAAACAATATAATTTATTAAAGACTAACAATATAAACATAAACGCAGTGCAATACTAAAACATAACACAGTGCAAACGAACCAAACCAACCACCCACAGATAATACATACAATGCAAGAGTCGTCAGGCAGGCCGGGTCAATAACAATCGGGCAGGTAGGTACAGGGGGGTCAGGCAGAGAATGGTCGGGGTCACAAGCCAGGGATAAAACAGGAGAAGTCAGCAGAGGTCCGGATCAGGCAGGGTCAGCAACGAATCAGACAGAGACAGGAATGCAGGAACAAGATACAGGGCCCAGGAAAAACACACACCAAGGCAAAGACTGCAGGTCTGGCCATCACTTAAATACACCTGCATAATCAGGTTCAGGTGTTTGGCTGGCTGCAGGGTTGAGTCTCTGATTGCTGGGAGCACCCGCTGGCCAGCCCTGGTACTGCAACCCACAAGGCAGGTGAGTCCCACCATTACTGGCAAGTCCATTCCTAACACACTAGTAGCGTCAGCTGTGTAAAGTCGCCTAAAAAACGCACTTTTTTTTTTGCATTAACGCTTAGCCACATTTTTCCATGGTTTTCACACAAAAAATGCCAGTTTGCGGCATTTTACAGCGTTACGGCACTTTTAAAGTTTTTATTAAGTTTTATAACAGAATATACAGAAAAAAAGAGAACAGTGAGGATATACACATGTGATCGGTCACAGGTCTCAAGTAGGAAACGATCCAAAGACATAACAATAATGTGCGCATCTCAACACCAAAATTAGAGGAACATCACTAAGGAACATAGAGATAATGGAGACATATATCCCAGGGACTCATCCCACGGTAAGGCACAAAGAGCATCAATATGTGTCTCAATATAGTTCACTGTATAAAACAGAGCAAAGAGGAAAGATAGGGAAAGAAACAAGCACAGAAAAGGAGAAAAGGCAGATGAGGAGGTCGGGAACTGGGAACGACAAGGGGCAGAGTCACAATGGTGCATCTCTGGAGGAACCCAAGGGGGGAACCCCAACAACTCAAGTGTGAAGCAAGGACGTCGGTGCTAGGCAGATGACTGCGGATCCACCAGAGGCCTAGGCAGGCACAGTAGGTTAGAGCATTTTTACTTAGGATAGCATGCTGGAGAGTTTACTGGCTGTAGAACAAAAAAACGCCAAATGTAAAAAAACAGCAGCTGTAAAAACGTCCAGTGTGCTTGAGAACTATAAATGTCTTAGGGGCTGACAGTCCTGTCAACTGCCTGAATTCATCTCGACGCATACCCTGTATTCCAGCTGCCATAACTGTACCAAACACACATCTCTGGAGTTTTCATGAACTGCAAGACATTGGTATGCGTTACTGCACTGCACTGCACTAGAAATTCCTCACTCTGGCAATCTCATCATCCACTGGGGGGACGCAAATGATGATAATTACCAATTTAGGGTTATACAACCATCTACAGGAGAAATGGCAGCACAGTGGCTTTATGGTTAGCACTTCCGCCTGGCAGTACTAGGACTGCTGGTTCAAACCCCAACCACGGCACCACCTGCCTGGAGTTTGCATGTTCTCCCTGTGTCTGCATGGTTTTCCTCTGGGTACTCTGGTTTCCTCCCACCCTCCAAAGACATGCTGGTAGATTAATTGGCTCCTGTCTAAATTGGCTCTAGTATGTGTATGTATGAATGTGAGTTAGGGACCTTAGATTGTACCCCTGTTGAGGACCGATGTGAATGTACAATATATATGTAAAGCGCTGTGTAAATTGATAATTCTATATAAGTACCTGAAATAAACACTAGGCAATAAAAACTGAAGGCATGCCTGTTTAAGGGCTGGTTCACACCAGAACAGTGTGGGAAACCTTGCATTCCATGATTGTTTCCTGTATCATATTCAAAACTCACTGGGTATGCAATCTGTTGGGGGTGTCAATGTATTCTTAATGACAACCTAAATGTAGATCACAAACACAGTATGTTTGCCTGAACCAGACCACATGGTATCACAGTACCATGCGATCCAGTGCAGTGCATTTTTTAAAAATAGCGCATTCACTGCTTTTAATGCGATCCAGTGTGATTTCAGCCTAATCAAATGAATGGGTTGAAAATTGTACTGCACTGAATTGCATAGGTACGCATTCCTGTGTGATTTAGGTGTGGACTGGTATAAACCCTTCCACCTCGTAACACTTGAAGCTGGCCTTACACCTGTAGAATGACATTCAAAAATTGGCATTTTAAGTACATTTCTTCATTTATATAAGAGTTAAAGGCCAGAGCAAGTGAGAAAATGTAAGGAAAAGGATTTAAATGTTTGGTTGAATGTAATGGGAACAAATTAATATTTCTAATCTTTGAACTTGCCTCTAGTGGATAAAAATCAGAACTAGTCTTATGCACATGAACCTATCAAAGGTAATACAGAAGTAGAACATTCTTTATTAACCTCCCTAGCGGTCTGATTATGTCCATATTTCTGTGCTCAAAGCGGTACATTTTTTTTCATGGAAATATGTATTTTTTTTATTGTAGGCCTGTAATTTTGAGGAATAACTCACTGAAATCTGTCCGAACAAGAGTCTAGTAAACATGCCAGGTATGTTAAAATTTGAAACATGAAATCATAAATTATAATTTAATAAATAATCATAAAAAATAATATAATAATAAATTCAATTCAATAATATAATCAAACCAAAAACACTGAAATTTGAAATATAGCGCCAAATTCGCACATTACTGAGTAAAGTCGCAAAATCGTTTTCAGTGTCTGATGACGAACTTCCCCACGAATCATTATCACTCAATTCTGCAAGTAGTTCCAATTTACTATCGCTGTTCTCTAGCTGGTCTAAAACCACTTTTAACCTAAAGGGACGCTTTTTGGACGCCATGGACGTTTCTCAGTTTCCAGGCAGAAAGAACAGTAAAAATGCAGGCAGTGCACAGGACAAAGCACTAGGGACAAAATGTATGTGAAATTGTTTGGTACAGTAATGTTTTACTGTATTGAGTAAATGTCACTTTTTCACGTTTAAATTTCCCGCCGTTCTGTCCCCGTATGTCCTGATGTCGCAGTGAACGGAACCAAGAAGACAGATGCCGGCATCGGCCGGAGGACATTGCCAGGGACACTGCAGGAGGGACATCGCGGGAGCGCAGGACAAGGAAAATGAAGAACAGATCCCAGAGCAGCACTGCAGGGTATTCCTGAGTGTAGCTCGGGGTTACCACTTGTGGTGCTGAAACTTTACCACGAGCTACAATCGGGAATACCTCCAGGGAGGTTAAAGTGGAACTTTAGTCAGAAAATAAGTCTTGCCAGATCAGGCCCTTCAGGCCCCTTTTGCAGGTATAGCTACTGTATGTAAAACATTAATAGTGCCTAGACCAGTGATGGCAAACCTTTCAGAGACCGAGTGTCCAAACTGCAACCCAAAACCCACTTATTTATCACAAAGTGCCAACACTGCAATTAAACCTGAATACTGAGGTTTTAGTTTAGAAAAACAACCCATACATTAACATCTTTTGTCTTCAAAGAAGAACACAATAACAGAGCTTTCACTGACCACCAGCACAAGGGGGCAAGGTTCCACTGATCACCAGCACAAGAGGGAAAAGTTCCCCTGACCACCAGAACAAAGGGGCAAAGTGTCACTGAGCACCAGCACAAGGGGGGCAAGGTTCCACTGACCACCAGCACAAGGGGGAAAAGTGTCACTGACCACCAGCACAAGCTAAAACATTTTATGGTAATAAAAATAAATATATTAAAACTCACAGCCAGTCCAACACACACACACACACACACACACACACTCAATGCGCTGCCAAGGAGATGTATGTATGTATATATATATACATACATACACACAGGTGAAACTCGAAAAATTAGAATATCGTGCAAAAGTTCATTTATTTCAGTAATGCAACTTAAAAGGTGAAACTAGTATATGAGATAGACTCATTACATGCAAAGCAAGATAGTTCAAGCTGTGATTTGTCATAATTGTGATGATTATGGCTTACAGCTCATGAAAACCCCAAATCCACAATCTCAGAATATTAGAATATTGTGAAAAGGTGCAATATTCTAGGCTCAAAGTGTCCCACTTTAATCAGCTAATTAAGCCATAACACCTGCAAAGAGTTCCTAAGCCTTTAAATAGTCTCTCAGTCTGGTTCAGTAGGAATCACAGTCATGGGAAAGACTGCTGACCTGACAGTTGTGCAGAAAACAATCATTGACACCCTCCATAAGCAGGGAAAGCCTCAAAAGGTAATTGCAAAAGAAGCTGGATGTTCCCAATGTGCTGTATCAAAGCACATTAAGGGCTCGTTCACACTTGGCTGTTTTGCCAACGCTTGCCAAACGCCCCTATAGCGTTTGGCAAGCGTTGGTCCGGCGTTTGCGGAGCGTTTTTAACGCTCGGCAAACGCTCCGCAAACGCCGCATGCGCGGTTTAGCGGAGGTTGCTAGGCGTTTGCCGAGCGTTAATAATGCCCCACAAACGCCTATAATGCATTTGAGTGGTGTTACCGCTCCGCAAACGCCCCGCAACCGCGTCGCAACCGCACCGCAAACGCCGGCCGGGCGTTTGCGGAGCGGCACCATAGATGAGAATAGGAGGCTTCAACGCCTCCTGACTCGTCCAGAGGCGTCCGTTTTGCCGCGACGCAACGCGACGCAAACGCTCCCGTTAGAACAGCACCATGTGCTGTAATGTGCAGAATTGGCAGAGGCGTTTGGGAAGCGGTAAAAACGCTTCTCAAACGCCTCTCTGCCACCTGCACACAAGGCTAGTGTGAACGTAGCCTTATAGAAAGTTATGTGGAAGGGACATGTGTGGAAGAAAAAGGTGCACAAGCAGCAGGGATGACCGCAGCCTGGAGAGGATTGTCAGGAAAAGGCCATTCAAAAGTGTTGGGGACTTTCACAAGGAGTGGACTGAGGCTGGAGTCAGTGCATCAAGAGCCACTACACACCGACAGATCCTGGACATGGGTTTCAAATGTCGTATTCCTCTTGTCAAGCCGCTCCTGAACAACAAACAACGTCAAAAGCGTCTTACCTGGGCTAAAGAAAAACAGACCTGGTCTGTTGCTCAGTGGTCCAAAGTCCTCTTTTCTGATGAGAGCAACTTTTGCATCTCATTTGGAAACCAAGGACCCAGAGTATGGAGGAAGAATGGAGAGGCACACACTGCAAGATGCTTGAAGTCCAGTGTGAAGTTTCCACAGTCTGTGTTGATTTGGGGAGCCATGTCATCTGCTGGTGTTGGTCCACTGTGCTTCATTAAGTCCAGGGTCAACGCAGCCGTCTACCAGGAGATTTTGGAGCACTTCATGCTTCCTTCCACAGACAAGCTTTATGGGAATGCTGGCTTCATTTTCCAGCAGGACTTGGCACCTGCCCACACTGCCAAAAGCACCAAAACCTGGTTCAATGACCGTGGGATTACTGTGCTTGATTGGCCAGAAAACTCGCCTGACCTGAGCCCCATAGAGAATCTATGGGGCATTGCCAAGAGAAAGATGAGAGACATGAGACCGAACAATGCAGAAGAGCTGAAGGCCGTTATTGAAGCATCCTGGTCTTCCATAACACCTCAGCAGTGCCACAGGCTGATAGCTTCCATGCCACGCCGCATTGAGGCAGTAATTGCTGCAAAAGGGACCCAAACCAAGTACTGAGTACATATGAATGCTTATACTTTTCAGAGGTCTGATATTGTTCTATGTACAATCCTTGTTTTATTGATTGCATGTAATATTCTAATTTTCTGAGATTGTGGATTTAGGGTTTTCATGAGCTGTAAGCCATAATCATCACAATTATGACAAATCACAGCTTGAACTATCTTGCTTTGCATGTAATGGGTCTATCTCATATATTAGTTTCACCTTTTAAGTTGCATTACTGAAATAAATGAACTTTTGCACGATATTCTAATTTTTCGAGTTTCACCTGTGTGTATGTATGTATATATATATACAGTCAGGTCCATAAATATTGGGACATGGACACAATTCTAACATTTTTGGCTCTATACACCACCACAATGGATTTGAAATGAAACGAACAAGATGTGCTTTAACTGCAGACTGTCAGCTTTAATTTGAGGGTATTTACATCCAAATCAGGTGAACGGTGTAGGAATTACAACAGTTTGCATATGTGCCTCCCACTTGTTAAGGGACCAAAAGTAATGGGACAGAATAATAATCATAAATCAAACTTTCACTTTTTAATACTTGGTTGCAAATCCTTTGCAGTCAATTACAGCCTGAAGTCTGGAACGCATAGACATCACCAGACGCTGGGTTTCATCCCTGTTGATGCTCTGCCAGGCCTCTACTGCAACTGTCTTCAGTTCCTGCTTGTTCTTGGGGCATTTTCCCTTCAGTTTTGTCTTCAGCAAGTGAAATGCATGCTCAATCGGATTCAGGTCAGGTGATTGACTTGGCCATTGCAGAAAATTCCACTTCTTTCCCTTAAAAAACTCTTTGGTTGCTTTTGCAGTCTGCTTTGGGTCATTGTCCATCTGCACTGTGAAGCGGCGTCCAATGAGTTGTGAAGCATTTGGCTGAATATGAGCAGATAACATTCCCAAAACACTTCAGAATTCATCCTGCTGCTTTTGTCAGCAGTCACATCATCAATAAATACAAGAGAACCAGTTCCATTGGCAGCCATACATGCCCACGCCATGACACTACCACCACCAGGCAGTTCCTTTCCTTCTCCATACTCTTCTCTTCCCATCACTCTGGTACAAGTTGATCTTGGTCTCATCTGTCCATAGGATGTTGTCCCAGAACTGTGAAGGCTTTTTTAGATGTCGTTTGGCAAACTCTAATCTGGCCTTCCTGTTTTTGAGGCTCACCAATGGTTTCCATCTTGTGGTGAACCCTCTGTATTCACTCTGGTGAAGTCTTCTCTTGATTGTTGACTTTGACACACATACACCTTCCTCATGGAGAGTGTGCTTGATCTGGCCAACTGTTGTGAAGGGTGTTTCCTTCACCAGGGAAAGAATTCTTGGTCATCCACCACAGTTGTTTTCCATGGTTTTCCGGGTCTTTTGGTGTTGCTGAGCTCACTGGTGCGTTCCTTCTTTTTAAGAATGTTCCAAGCAGTTGTTTTGGCCACGCCTAATGTTTTTGCTATCTCTCTGATGGGTTTGTTTTGTTTTTTCAGCCTAATGATGGCTTGCTTCACTGATAGTGACAGCTCTTTGGATCTCATCTTGAGAGTTGACAGCAACAGATTCCAAATGCAAATAGCACACTTGAAATGAACTCTGGACCTTTTATCTGCTCATTGTAATTGGGATAATGAGGGAAAAACACACACCTGGCCATGGAACAGCTGAGAAGCCAATTGTCCCATTACATTTGGTCCCTTAAGAAGTGGGAGGCACATATGCAAACTGTTGTAATTCCTACACCGTTCACCTGATTTGGATGTAAATACCCTCAAATTAAAGTAGCAATAGTGGTGTGACCCTCCTGTGCTCCAAATGTGTGTTTAAAACAAACTAAATTAATATATGAACCCCAAACAGCTGCTAGCATTAAATCATATACCAGTGATCAAGTAAATATAAACCATATAAATGCTGGGCTACATTCAAACTTATTTAAGTGAATGTGGAATCCAATAACTCAAATCAAAATAGTGACAATAATAATGAAAATAAATAATATGTGCTTAATGATAACAAAATTACCAAATAAACCACCCAAACTGATGAAAAAGCACAAACTTAAATCTATACGTATGTGCATGAGAAATACACATACATATATTACATCACACGTGCACAATGTGAAGTGAAATAATGACTAAATAATAAACGCAAACTCAAAGTCCAATAATGAAATGTTGAAGGTGAACAAAACTGTAAACGGTGTTTCCAATAATACTGTAAGGTGACCACAAGTGAAACAAATCGTGCAGATATCTGGGTGTAGATAGAGCTTGTGAATCCAACCACCTTCTGGATTAGCCTCTCACCTCATCACTTCGACCCTTGCGGGTCAAAGAGCAGTAATGGATCCCTCTCACAGATCCTCCAGGCACCACAGCACTCCAAAACCACTTTTCAGGATTTAGTATTCCCACTCAGGCTCTTCTCCAAGTATAGGTGAAATATCAATTTCTCAGAACACAAAAGAGGAATCCTCCCATAGTGTAGTATGTTTATTATACCATAGGAACATAAAAATCTTTGGTAAAATTGCACTTACGTAGCAGCCAGTCCACATTAGACCCTCATGCTCTCAGATGAGGATATATCTATGTTTGTTGGGTGTACAGCTGAATACACAGGTGTACCAAGATGGCCCCCACGCCGGAAATACGTCACCGCGCTACGCCGACGCGTTACGTCACAATATCACGTGACTTCATCTTGGCTGCTACGTAAGTGCAATTTTACCAAAGATTTTTATGTTCCTATGGTATAATAAACATACTACACTATGGGAGGATTCCTCTTTTGTGTTCTGAGAAATTGATATTTCACCTATACTTGGAGAAGAGCCTGAGTGGGAATACTAAATCCTGAAAAGTGGTTTTGGAGTGCTGTGGTGCCTGGAGGATCTGTGAGAGGGATCCATTACTGCTCTTTGACCCGCAAGGGTCGAAGTGATGAGGTGAGAGGCTAATCCAGAAGGTGGTTGGATTCACAAGCTCTATCTACACCCAGATATCTGCACGATTTGTTTCACTTGTGGTCACCTTACAGTATTATTGGAAACACCGTTTACAGTTTTGTTCACCTTCAACATTTCATTATTGGACTTTGAGTTTGCGTTTATTATTTAGTCATTATTTCACTTCACATTGTGCACGTGTGATGTAATATATGTATGTGTATTTCTCATGCACATACGTATAGATTTAAGTTTGTGCTTTTTCATCAGTTTGGGTGGTTTATTTGGTAATTTTGTTATCATTAAGCACATATTATTTATTTTCATTATTATTGTCACTATTTTGATTTGAGTTATTGGATTCCACATTCACTTAAATAAGTTTGAATGTAGCGCAGCATTTATATGGTTTATACCCTCAAATTAAAGCTGACAGTCTGCAGTTAAAGCACATCTTGTTCGTTTCATTTCAAATCCATTGTGGTGGTGTATAGAGCCAAAAATGTTAGAATTGTGTTGATGTCCCAATATTTATGGACCTGACTGTATGTATATATACATACATACATATATATATCTCCTTGGCAGCGCATTGACCGCCATGCAAAAGCTCAGACGAGTCGCGGCTAATGAGTCATGGCTCATGATGTCATGGCCTGGCGCTGCTACTCCTTTTAGAGCATACGCATGGCCCCTATGTGCGCTGTTATCCGATGCAGGGGCGACTTGGCTCGTGTGCTGGCAGAAAGGGCTTTGCCAGCCCGCTGCGGCATGCGTGCCATAGGTTCGCTACCACTGGCCTATACTGTTTAAAATCCAATAATACACTGACTCACCCTGCTCTGCACATGCTCAGTTGCCCTCTAATTTTAGGCATTTTAGGCACTTTGCAAAATTTGTAGTGGCCAATCTGCTGACAGTCTAAAGATTAAAGCAGAACTAAACCTATCAACGTAACAGTTGTAATAAACAGTTAGCATTCCTGGCAATGCTGGGAATGTAACTGTCACATGTGCTTGTGTTGTCAGCCAAACTGTCAAACCATCAAATGACTGCGGTTATAACTGATCATATGTGCAGCTCCATGGAAGTTACAGATTAAAGAGATGGAGGCTTCCTTGGCTGTAGAATAGGAAAATTTATTTCTGCTTTAACTGCTGCGCAGGTGTCTGGGATTCAACAAATAGACAGCCTACAGCAGGCATGTCCAAAGTCCGGCCCGCGGGCCATTTACGGCCCGGGGGTCGGTTTAATACGGCCCTCCAACAGCCCTCCCTGCTCTGTGTAATGTGGCCCTCCCACGGCCCTCCCTTCTATGGCAAACAGTCTTCTGCTTGAGAGCAGAGGGCAGTGCGCATGCCTGACTGCGGCGCGTTCTCCCTGGTCTGTGTAAATGCGGCTGTCGCATGGCCCTCCCTTCTGTGGCAGACAGTCTTCTGCTTGGGAGCAGTGCGCATGCGTGACTGCGCCGCGCTGGGAGCGACAGAGGGCGGTGACGTCAGGGCCGGGCTTCCAGCGTGAAGTGTGTTTCTCTTCCCCTCCCGGCTGCCGAGCAGAGACTTCAGCTCCAGCTACCTTTTTCACCCTTCACATTAGTGCAGGTAAGTTTTTTTAAAATTTATTTTCAATACATTGTGAAAACTCAGCTGTCAGTTGATCTTAATGTTATGAAATGAAAAGTATGTTGTTTGCAATTAACTTGGCATAAAATAATTTATTTGCATTTAATTGTAATGGTTCAAAGAATGTTCTGAAAAATGTTCGGCCCTCCACCATGTTCACTTCATCCAATCTGGCCCTCTTTGAAAAAAGTTTGGACACCCCTGGCCTACAGCAAGAAGAAACAGGAACAATGCTGGAAGCAATTTACAGCACACATTAATATTTGTTAATGTGGAATGTATGTTGCTTGCTAAAGAACATTATTTATTATCAATTGTTAAGAGTCAAGTATAGGTTTAAGAAAGGTCTTTCATTCCTGTAAATTGGAGACACTGACATGGTACTCAAACAAAGTTATTTGAAATTAGTAATGTCCACGACGGAACCATCAAAATGGTTGGAGGTGTGATTTTTATACTTTCACATCCAAACAAAACTCTACAGCTGTAAGGACAGCATTGGTGTCCTCAGGAGAATGGATTTCTCCCTCTGAAAGAGATTTTTGAAGAGATCCCTTGTAGAACTTGTTACCAAATGCTGAAGCTGGCCATAGATGGGTCTGTTTTTTTCATTCAACCTGCAGGTTAAATGAAAAAAACCTAACCCATTTCCCATTCACACATTCGAGGTGGATTGAGGGAATTGTTCACACTGTGTCATTGTATTCGGACAGTATGGAGACTTCCCCACTGTCAGAATACACAGATCAAGTCTGCAGTCTACAGCCTGCACCACTGATCGAGCAGAAATTTTCCAAAAGGGAGGTTGAACAGAAGTCGATTGGTAGATTGACTTCTTTTGAACTATAGTTGCCATACATGGATTGAAATTTGATCCCCCTATGGGAGCTTGACTCTATTCCTTACAAACAGGAGGCTGAGGTCCCATCAGCTGATCTCCAGCCACCTTTTGTGTCTCAGCACCAAAAGTAAACGGTCTTCTTTTTAATTGATATGCATTTAGAAAATGCCATTATTTTTTTTTAAACTTCCATGGTTTCTAGCTTTGGCTCTTATAGACCTGAATGTGCTGCAAAGATTTTTTTTCTCTGCATCATATTTTTCTGACAAATGATTCATTGTCTCTAAGGCTACGTTCACACTAGCCTTGTTAGCAAGCGGCAGACAGGTGTTTGGGAAACGTTTTTACCGTTTCCCAAACGCCTGGGAAAATTCTGCACATAGTGCTGTTCAAACGGGAGCGTTAGCATCGCGTTGCGTCAAAACGGACGCCTCTGGTTGAGTCAGGAGGAGTTGAAGCCTCCTATTCAAGTCTATAGTGCCGCTCCGCAAACGCCCGGCCGGCCTTTGCGGTGCGGTTGCGAGGCGTTTGTGGAGCGGTAACACCATCCAAACTTCATTATAGTAGTTTGTGGGGAGTTTTTAACGCTTGGCAAACGCCTAGCAACAGACGCTAAACCCTGCATGCGGCGTTTGTGGAGCATTAAAAACGCTCCGCAAACGCCAGACCAATGCTTGTCAAACTCTATAGCAGTGTTTCTCAACTCCAGTCCTCATGGACCCCCAACAGGTCATGTTTTCAGGATTTCCATTATTTTGCACAGGTGATTTGATCAGTTTCACTGCCTTAGTAATTACCACAGCTGTTTCATCTGAGGGAAATCCTGAAAACATGACCTGTTGGGGGTCCATGAGGACTGGAGTTGAGAAACACTGCTCTAAAGGGACGTTTGGCAAGAGTTGGAAAAACAGTCAAGTGTGAACGAGCCCTAAATGTTTCAAGTCTCACTAGCCCTGTCAAAATGGTCTGCTCTGAGGTTGATTCTCTGGTATTCTCATTCTAATAAGGCTTTAACCATCCCTGTTGATGATTCTCTGTCCTTTAGGTACCCTACTGACAAAAAGTTTGTAGCTCTTTTTCGGGATATCTATTATTCTTTTGCATAGAAACATCGAAGAGTGACAGCAGAAAAAGGTTTTTTTTTTTGTTTTTTTTTTTAATACACTGCTCAAAAAAATTAAAGGAACACTTTTTAATCAGAGTCAAGTCAATTAAACTCCTGGGATATTGATCTGGTCAGTTAAGTATCAGAGGGGGTTGTTAATCAGTTTCAGCTGCTTTGGTGTTGACGAAATTAACAACAGGTGCACTAGCTGGGCAACAATGAGATGACCCCCAAAACAGGAATGGTTTTACAGGTGAAAGTCACTGACATTTTTTCCAGTATAGATATCCAGCATGATATTTTCCCCATTGAGATCTGATGTGTTTTCAAAGCGTTCCTTTAATTTTTTGAGCAGTGTAGATGCATGTTTGTGTCAAGCATGTTTGATTCCAGGATATTGCTGTCTGCGCTTGCTGACTTGCCATCCCAGAGCATCAAACAGAGTGAAATGCAGAGGGACTATTTGTAAAGCTGGAGCTGTAGTAGGGAGCAAGAGCTGCATAAGCCAATGCCTTCTCTGTAGTGCTGGCTCCTGTCCCACCTGGAGTGATACCAACTGCACTCCACCTCCTATCCTGGCTAGCGTTTTCCAGAGTGGTGCCAGTAGCAGGAAATAAGATCTGCAGGTCAGTGTGAAGCAATACGCTGGGCATAATAGTATAGGGCTGATTTCACACTGGTGCACTGCAGTTTACCCACACCAGGGGTGCAGTGCACCTGCAACTTTCCTGCAGGTTAGCTGCGCTTAGCCTTAGACTCCTATTATATCCTTATGTTGTTTCTGAAAGCAGAAAGTGTACCACATATAATAGGAGTCTATGGCAAATCGCAGCTAACCCAAGAAAGTCACAGATGCACTGTGCTGCACCTGCAGTGCAGGTAAACCACAGCACATCAGTGTGAAATCAACCTTATAGGGGGCTCAGAGCAGTAAGAGTTCATTTACATTTTCAGTTTGGGGGGTGGTAAAACCTCATAGTTAAGACAGGTGTTTCCACCCCCGCCCCAACATCACCCCCTTTAGCTGCAGTGTCCAGGGGTGTACACATTTTGCAGCCGCAGGAGTTATACATTCTGTCATAGTTGATGTGTGTAGCACCTCCCAAGCATGACCCATTCAAATGAATGAAGCTACACTGCAAGTTCCCTGCATCCTTGAGCAGTACAGCAGCAAGGGGTTAAAGCAGGCAGCAGGGTGGTAAAACCACAACACAACCGCAGGGTTTTACCACCCCCCAACTTTGTGTCAACAAGCCCTAAGGGTACCGCTGTCAAATGTAACTAAGCACTTATGCATATGTGCAGCAGTGCACATATGCATAAGTGCTTAGTTACATTTGACTGCTTCTTTGAAAAGCAAACTGTGTTTGATAGGTAGTGAGGAGGCAATATGTTTCCTCCTCTCCCCCTGATTTAAACCCATGATTGCAACAATGCAGTATGGTAATTAGAGGTTTAAATCAGGTGTGAGGAGGCGATACTCTGCTCTGTGATCTTTGACTTCTCCCATGTTATTCCGGTTAATCTCCACCTCTATGAGGTTGCCTACCCCTGCTCTATTCTATTCGAGATCGGTGCTTCAACCTTTGTTAGCCACTATTCTTGTTTCCCAGTCTTTGGTTACTTGCTCAAAATCCTGGGGTTGAAATTTATTGATTTCATTAAGCAGATTACTGATACGTCACATCTTATGTGTGATTCAAGTCCTGATGCTTGCTGTGCGTTTTCTCAAATATCCCCTTGTTCAATTTAGACTCGTAGAGCATGCTAGCTTAAGGCCTTGTTCACACCAATGCAGTTTGCTTTTGATCCATTTTTGCAATGCTTTGTGCATTGCGTTTTTACAAACTTGTCTCTACTGCGTTGTTGCAGCATTTTGTGATTTTTCAGTGTTTTTTTTTTATAAAAGGGGAAATGTTTTTGTTGCTGGGCAGAATAAAAACACGTCAAAAACACACTACGTGTTTCAGCGGTGTCTCTATTGAACTCTATTGTAGCAAAAATATTGCTTTTTGCGTTTAAGTCCCTGATTCTTTCCAAAAATGCAGCTGAAAAACGCATAGATGTGAACAAGTTCCATAGGAGACCATGGTAAATGGACAGTGTGAACCTGGCCTAAGTGCTAGTAAGAGGAGCAATAGTGTAAGAAAGACATGTTTTGTGGGTGACCATCTTATTCTGCATTGAGCTGGATAAAATCAATAAAAAAAGCGATGATGGAGGTAACGGTGAGATGTTCAAGAATGAGGCTCCATGTAGACTCCTTCCTATCCCTCAACAAAACACCGCTTTTGTTTCTCAAGATCAGGTTTCTGTTTCCTGACTCGTTCCACTTCCACTTCTTCAGCTTCCAGGAATTCCAGACATCCCTGGCAATCAAAAAACTTTAGGCCCGTGAAGATATCAGCTTACACATGAAGGTCCATCCCAATCAGTTCTATCTTGGATGATAGCTTTTAGGAAGATATAGGAAGCTTGCATATCAGAAGCCTAGGAGCAAGACAAGACTCTTAAAAGTTAAAGGATTTTGTTTTTGCCCTCCTCCTCAATTTTGTACTTCGCTACTTTCCATGAGTTTACAATGTCAGAGAGACCACTCGTCAGGCATTTAAGGATTTTGAATCAGGGTGTTATTGATCATATCCATTATTTACAGTTCCCAATCCCAAAGGAGGCCTTCATCCCATATGCTCCTTTCTTTCTGAGTCACCATTTCTTTTCTTTGCTGTGAGCAAACACCCCTGTCAGCTTGTGGCTTTTCCTTTTGGCCTTGCCTCGACCACAAGGGTAATCACAAAGGTTTACGGTCTCGTTCTGGGCCTTCTTCACATCCAAGGTATCCTGATTATTGTATATTTAGACAATCTGTTGCTCTGAGAACAGACCTCTGGCCTTGGAAAGCAAGTGTCAGTCATTCTGCGGACCTTGGAGGACTTAAGATGGCTCCTGAACAGAGAGGTTGCCTCTCATGCTATCACACTGCTTAGAATATTTGGGCTTTCTTCTGGCTACCCTTCAGACCAGGACATTACTCCCTCAGAAGTTGACAAAACTGCAGAGTCAGGTTTGGCATTTTCAATCTCGTTGATATTCCCTGCGGAGTTGCACGTGAGTGCTGGGATTGATGGTATTCACCTTCAAGGCAGTCCCATTTGCTTGATTCCACTCCAGAACTTTAAAACCAAACATTCTCACAGTGTGAGGCAAGTCATCCTTTCTCTAAACAAGACGACCAGTCTGAATGCTCATACCAAGGTGTCTGTCAGAGTGGCATCTGTCCTCCGACCTGTTTTTCCTTCCCCTACATTGAAAGGTTATCATGATGGACACCAGCCTTTGAGTTGAGGAGGCCCGAGCCTCTATCCAAATTGGGGATGAGTACAAACTGCCTATCAACATCCTGAAATTGTGTGCGATTAGTCTCCCCTTCATTCATTGGGCTCCCTCCTTCTAACCAATCATCCTGTTTGGATTCAGTCAGACAAAGCCACAGCAGATGCTTAAAGAAAACATGGGGGGGGGGGTGGATTCAGGTGTTCCAATCACCTCCATGGCCACAGGTGTATAAAATCAAGCACCTAGACATGCAGACTGCTTCTACAAACATTTCTGAAAGAATGGGTCGCTCTCAGGAGCTCAGTAAATTCAAGTGTGGTACCGTGATAGGCATATGGGCAAGTAACTTAACCCTGTAATCTTCTTCCTAATTATCTCTTTGCTGTGTCTTTATATACATATATATATATTTTTGTGACATCTCTTTGTAAATATTTTATCGCACCTGTTTTGACCCTTTTAGTAATAAATCTTTCTTTCTGAAAGTGTTAAACTGTTTCTAAGCGCTTGCTTGCAATTCACGAATCCCTGCCTTTGAAGAGACGCTACTGTTTGGTCTATCTCTGTATAGCAGGTCCGCGGGCCGTGCTATATAGATCAATATTTCAATCATTATAGTGTATATTTGATAACGGGAGTTTCCCAGTCTCCGACAAAAGTGGTGGTGGCAGTAGAGGGTTAGTTGCGTAATTAACCCGACCCAGTAACAAGCGCATTTAGGCTGCAGGCACCGATTGTAGTCCATTAGCTGGGCAATCGCTGTGCTGGGTGCGGCTGAGTGTGGCCATGTTATGCGCGTCACACCGCGGTTTTAGATCGGCCGGTCCTTTGGTCACGAGTTTGGTGAGAAGGTCTGGGGTCTGACGCCGTGGGCGTGACGTATTACTGTTAGTCGCGGTCGTGCGATTGTCGCCTGTTGGTGGCGGCGATCGTGGATCCGTGACAACACCTATTAGATATTTATTGCTGTCTGTGTTCCCGTTAAGGAGTCTCTCTCTCTCCATTTGTCCTGTTTCCCATTATCCCCAAAAGTGAAAGAAAACCCCAAATTTTAGGTTGTGCCCAGAACAGTAATTGAGAGGAAATCTTCCAATGGGAACACTAGTTCTGGTGACGCCAAGATATTCCCTCATTCTGAAAGGATTTCCTCTTACTTACAGTTTTGGCTATGGGAGAAGGTGTATAAAATCAAGCACCTAGGCATGCAGATTGCTTTTACAAACGTTTCTGAAATAATGGATTGCTCTCAGGAGTTTAGTGAATTCAAGCGTGGTACCGCGATAGGTTGCCACCTGTGCAATAAGTCCATCCGTGAAATTTCCTTGTTACTAAATATTCCACGGTCAACTGTTAGTAGTATTATGACAAAGTGGAAGCAACTGGGAACAACAGCAACTCAGCCACAAAGTGGTAGGCCACGTAAATTGAGAGTGGGGTCAGCATATGCTGAAGCGCACATGGCCCAGAAGTCACCATCTGTGGGGGGTGCACCAGCAGTTGCAAAAGTAGAATCTATCCTATCCTGGACAGAGCTTCATATTTCAATGCTCTACCATGTACATTCCAGGGGTGGAAAGCTGGCAGGTGGATTTCCTCTGTTTTGGATGTAGGGAAATGGTCTCTCCATCAGGAAGTGTTTCATAAGCTCTGTGTTGGGTAAGGGGGATGTTGGACATGGATTTGCTAGCATCTCAGTTCAAAAAGGTGTACAGATTTGTCTCCAGGGAGAGGGTTCCATCACTGAATGTAGTATGGATATCTTGGCAGCTCGGCAGGATGATAATACGTGATATATACCTTTCCCACGCTGAAGCTGTTACCTTTGTCTGCTTAACAGGATCAAGAGCAAGGGCATGACTACCATTCTCATTGCTCTGAATTGGCCTCACAGAGTGTAGTAACCTCGCTCATCTGCTACCTGACTCTCTGGGGCCTCTGCCAGATTGTCGAAAGCTTTTATCTCAGGGACTCCTCTATAAGACTGATTCTTGTCACTAGCGTTAACAACTTGGCTATTAAAACCCTTGTTCTGAGAGACAGCAGCAATGTGTATTCTTATCCCTACAATGTCCAAAGGTAGCCATACACACTACCCTTGAATTGTAAAATGCCTGTACACTCCAGAACAATGTAATATGGGGGCAACCATATGCAATCCAATCAATTCCTATCCAGTCACAGGCCCATATATTATAAAATTATTATTCGATCTAAAAGGGGATTATATAATCAGACTGTATAGTGTATGGCTAGTGTAAAGCTTGGCAATTAACTTCCTGTAAGATTGGTTATTTTACAAAGAAGGCTTATTTACAAATAGTGGGTTTCCCGGTCTGGCTTTTCAATGAGCCATGCTCTAACCTTCAGTAGGTGGAGAAAATGTAGTTCTTAGCACCATCCATTTGAACTGTTGAGACATTTCTTTAAAAATACTATCCTGTTGCGTTTCTATGGGCTTTCACTTTGACTAAAAGAGTTTCTGAGTTATCAGCATTATCCTGTAAGAAACCTTTTTTAATCTCACAGAAAGGCAAAGTTGTTTTGAGACCATGGACCCCTGTTTGCCAAGTGTGGTCTCTACTTTTCCTTTTCAAATACAACTCAAAGGAAAAACTTTTTTTTTTTTAATTTTTGGACAGAGTGAAGAGGGATTATAACACCTGTAAACAAACTAGCTCATCAGAGCTGGAAGCAGAGTTCTTGTTTTTCTTGTTCCTTCTGTTATTTGAGGTATTCCTGGATCATTCCTCACATCCCCCCTTTCCAGTCCTGAGAGACCAACGTTATCTCCTGACAGATGGTGGGGGTCAGCCCAGGAGAAACATTCCTGGTGGGGCCAGCAGTCTGGGAAGCATTGACCCAAAACGGCGTAAGCCCACACATTATCAAACTGACCAGAATAATTGCACATTCCTCAGGTCAACCGTATGTTTCATGTCATGTATTATGAAGCTGTAGTTTAATTCAGTTTCCCACTGACCACTCCCAAAACGTGTAGTAAGAGCCCCCCTCCCCTTTGAGAGGGACTTCTAAGAAGAGACAAGTGAGTTAGAGCTTGACACACACAGAGATCTCCCAGCAACATCGTAACAAAAGGAGATCAAGAAATCACCTTGCTCTACAACTTGGATCTGCAAACCCAGGCATATGGGCAAGTAACTTAACCCTGTAATCTTCTTCCTAATTATCTCTTTGCTGTGTCTTTATATACATATATATATATTTTTGTGACATCTCTTTATAAATATTTTATCGCACCTGTTTTGACCCTTTTAGTAATAAATCTTTCTTTCTGAAAGTGTTAAACTGTTTCTAAGCGCTTACTTGCAATTCACGAATCCCTGCCTTTGAAGAGACGCTACTGTTTGGTCTATCTCTGTATAGCAGGTCCGCGGGCCGTGCTATATAGATCAATATTTCAATCATTATAGTGTATATTTGATAACGGGAGTTTCCCAGTCTCCGACAAAAGTGGTGGTGGCAGTAGAGGGTTAGTTGCGTAATTAACCCAACCCAGTAACAAGCGCATTTAGGCTGCAGGCACCGATTGTAGTCCATTAGCTGGGCAATCGCTGTGCTGGGTGCGGCTGAGTGTGGCCTTGTTATGCGCGTCACACCGCGGTTTTAGATCGGCCGGTCCTTCGGTCACGAGTTTGGTGAGAAGGTCTGGGGTCTGATGCCGTGGGCGTGACGTATTACTGTTAGTCACGGTCGTGCGATTGTCGCCTGTTGGTGGCGGCGATCGTGGATCCGTGACAACACCTATTAGGTATTTATTGCTGTCTGTGTTCCCGTTAAGGAGTCTCTCCCTCTCCATTTGTCCTGTTTCCCATTATCCCCAAAAGTGAAAGAAAACCCCAAATTTTAGGTTGTGCCCAGAACAGTAATTGAGAGGAAATCTTCCAATGGGAACACTAGTTCTGGTGACACCAAGATATTCCCTCATTCTGAAAGGATTTCCTCTTACTTACAGTTTTGGCTATGGGAGAAGGTGTATAAAATCAAGCACCTAGGCATGCAGATTGCTTCTACAAACATTTCTGAAATAATGGATTGCTCTCAGCTCAGTGAATTCAAGCGTGGTACCGCGATAGGTTGCCACCTGTGCAATAAGTCCACCCGTGAAATTTCCTTGCTACTAAATATTCCATGGTCAACTGTTAGTGGTATTACAACAAAGAGGAAGCAGCTGAGAACAGCATCAACTCAGCCACAAAGTGGTAGGCCACATAAAATGACAGAGTGGGGTCAGCACATGCTGAAGCGCACAGGGCCCAAGTCACCAACCATCTGCAGAGTCAATAGCTAAAGACCTTCAATCTTCGTGTAGCCTTCAGATTAGCACAACCGTGCGTAGAGAGCTTCATGGAATGGGTTTCCATGGCCGAGCAGCTGCATTCAAGCTTTACATCACCAAGTGCAACACAAAGCATCGGATGCAGTGGTATAAAGCACACCGCCACTGGACTCGAGCAGTGGAGACGTGTTCTCTGGAGTGACTTATCACGTGTCGCTGTCTGGCAATCTGATGGATATATTTAGGTTTGGCAGTTGCCAGGAGAACAATACTTGCCTCACTGTATTGTACCAAGTGTAAAGTTTGGTGGAGGGGGGATTATGGTGTGGGGTTGTTTTTCAGGGGTTGGGCTTGGCCCCTTCGTTTCAGTGAAGGGGATTCTTAAGACGTCAGCATACCAAGACATTTTGGACAATTTCATGCTCCCACCTTTGTGGGAACAGTTTGGGGATGGCCCCTTCCTGTTCCAACATGGTTGTGCACTAGTTCGCAAAGCAAAGTCCATAAAGACATGCATGAGCGATTTTGTGGTGGAGGAACATGACTGGCCTGCACAGAGTCCTGACCTCAACCTAACAGAACACCTTTTCTTTTCCCTACCCCTTTGCAAAAAGTATGGAAATTTGTAGCTGTATCTTTTAACAAACTTCAAAAGAGCCTCTTATTTTAATTAAAACACAAATAGATGCCAGCGTCCAGAGCTGTAAACAGCTAATTAGTCTTGGCAGGATGTCGGTCTCCACAAACCATGAAAAACACTTTCCTCTGCCCTATTGTAAAACAATAACTCAGTCAAGCAGTCCCATTGATCTGTAAGGCAAATTAGAGCTCTAGGAATGCAGAACGTGCCACAAAATGTCTATTCAACATGTAACAATTCCACATTCAATTCATAGAATTCAACAGGAACAGGGCACAATATTAGGTATACATTTGAATAGGGAATATCATACTGAGCAAATCAAGATCATACATGATGTTAATACATAGGAAAGGGGAGAAAGCAGTCTCTTCCCTCCTGGGTGACAAAGGTACACTGTGTTTGGTATCCCTGAGTTCGGAATATAATTCTGAATAATCTGCCAGTTGCTAGAATACCACCTGCACGTATTGGAAGTTGTTAATATTAGTATGAAACTGTAGTTGGGACTTGGTCATAAATTTAGTGACCTCCTAGCACCCATCCCCTAAACCGGATTATTGGTCAGTTGGTCTCTGTCCACACCCCCTTGATATCATAGAAAAGGGACTGACCAGACTTGTTAAGATTGAGCTCTTGTATAACATCAATCAAGGAACATCTTACCAGACATGAGAGCCAAGGCAACATTTTTGCTCAGACAACTGGGCTCTGCTAAAAGCAGGACTTTGCAAGTATTCTGCCTTCTTAACTCCTTTCATTTCTGTTGCTTTATTGTTCTCTTTATGTCTGTGTAACATCTTTTTCCGTAACTATTTTAATTGCACCATTTTGAACTTTTTAATAATAAACCCTATTTTGAAAAGTAAACTGTCTCTAAAGCTTTTCATGCAAACTAAAGAATCCCTGTCTCTTGAAGAGTGCTACTGTGTATAATAATCCTCTTAATATACTTGTCTGTGGTGACGGTGTGTGTCTTACAGACATTTATTGTTCACATTTGTTCTGGCTAACATTGTGAAGGGTTGATAGTCCCAATACTATCTGGTGGCGGTTTGGCATTCAAAGGGTTAACTGCGTAATTAATTAACCCAGTGACAATCACTCTCAGGCTGCTAACATATATTGTGGTCCTGCAAGCTGGAAAATCTTTGTGCAGGGTGCAGCTGAGAGTGGCATTGTTACGCAAGTGACAGCACAGTGTGAGATTGGCTGGTCCTTTGTCACAAGTTTGTGAGGAGGGCAGGGGTTGGGCACCACATTTGTCACAAGGCCTTCTCGTCTGCAGTCAGTGCCTGACCTCACAAATGCACTTCTGGAAGAATGGTCAAACATTCCCATAGGCACACTCCTAAACCTTGTGGACAGCCTTCCCAGAAGAGCTGAAGCTGTTATAGCTGTAATGGGTAGGCCAACTCAATATTGAACCCTACGGCCTAAGACTGGGATGTCATTAGAGTTCATGTGCATATAAAGGCAGGTGTCCTAATACTCTTGGCAACATAGTGGATGTTGTGAACAAAAAAATATAAACCTCATTAAGAATATGCAACTACCTCACACGAAGTCTAGCAGATAAACCATGTAAGATGAAGACTGTATGAAACAAAACCAGAAGCAAAGTGGAGCAGGCAGGATGGTTTCACTAGCAAAACAAAAAGTGCTTATAAGAAAAACTGGAAGCTGGTTTACAGTCTCTGAAAGAGAAGTATGGGCTAACACCCCCCCCCAAAAAAAAAAACCACCACACATTTATACTCACCTGTGTGGATACAGCATCTAATTGATGCTAAATCTGTCCCCTGCTGGCCCTGCAATGAAAACTAAGTTATCAGACACCAACTGCTCAGTTCTCTGCTCCTCCAGCATGCACTGGAGTTGCTGGGCTGTGGAGGTGACAGGAAGGCTGGCTTAGGCTCTTGACAGATTGCTGAGAGGATGAGCCAGGTGGCACCAGGTCCAGGCTTCTGGATGGATCCTGACCTTATGGTTTGGATCTTTTAGAGTCTGGACCGACTGACTTCAGCAGACAGCAGGCTTTAGCCCACTGTTAGCTGAAAATGGGTCACAGGAGTGCAGATTGAACTGCACTGCTGTGACCCATACGTATTGCAAAAATAGCTTTGGCTATACTATATGCACTATACTATGTGTAAATCAATTGTGAGTGCATTTTACTATACTTCAATAAATTGAACAATTTTGCAGCATACACAGTTTCTGCTCTATTCCATCACACTGGTTTATGTTGTTTCCACCTTAGTCCTCCATAATCAGTTAAACTGACATGATGTAGTGTTTAAATAAGACATCAGGGAAATCCCTGATGTAAAGTTAGAAAGCATGCCTGACCTAATATACATTAGCATACGTCCACACTAAAAAGGCAAGTGCGTGACCAAGGGGGCCATCAACAATTTTTTGTGAGCATCTGTGTTTGGACATTATTCACAGTGGTCATATATTGAAATGAGCTGTACAGAGGAGCAATAGCGAGTAGACTGACTAATTTACAGGTTGCACATCACCAATTGATGGCATTTATGGGATTTATATTTTTGGTCACAATATATGTTGAGATATTAGCAATTTATGTTATAGGATTGCATAATGTAAGAGCTGCACAATTTACATATTAAGCAATGAAAGCAGTTCAAACAAAGTAACATAAAAATGGGACAACTTTGAAATGGAGTTATCAGGCAAAATAAAATGTTCAACATACTGGAAAAAACTTTAAACAAATACAAGATTAAAACAGCGAGTACTGACAAGGAGCTTTGTGGTTGGGTAGATAGCTCAATGAAAAAAATGTACCCAGCTGTGGCCAATATGAATTCTGGGGGACAATTTTTCCAGCCAGCAAATGGAACCACAGCTGCAGACATCCAAACACAACTAGAGGTGCTTGAGGCTTCCTTTTGGAACAGAGCAAACAATTCAGAAGCTGGCAGCAGGACTGACAAGCATTTACAATGAGTCTTTAACATGTGTAACATTTATTTTTTTAAGGTATCAAAAGTTGCCTTAGGTTTCTGGGTGTCAAGCTGACCTCTCACAGGAAAAGCAATTTCAAGCAGCAGAATGTGTGTAGTTCTTTCCCCAACTATAGTGACCATATCAGAAACCAAACACTGGTTTCTGATCACCTTCCCATGTGCTAATACTGGTAACTGACCAGTAACTACAAGGCACTTCCAATCAAATCTGTAAACCTGCAGCTTGGATAGAGAAACTAAGCAGACTGTTAAACAGCCTATGGGCGCACAGGAACTGCATGGAATCCATTCCTTCACAAATACAGCGCTAGTATTTTCTATTTTACTTGTATTTAGAAGTGACAAGGTTTGCAGTTGTCTCCGCAGCAAAAAAAACAAAATTCACATATGTATATGAGCCCTTAATGTCTTCTCATGCAGGAACAATCCGCATAATTTCAAGACCACCACATTTCTCTTTTCTCCACAAGGTTGTCTGTCTCCAGACAGAGCGCATGACACATGGTGCAGATTAAATTTACAGAACTGGTGTTTATAGAGCTGCACCTATCTCAATGGGAGAGGAGGAGGGGGGAAATAGCAGAAATGGAAAATGCCTTTACATTTATGATGAAGTAACTGCATTCAGTTTATTAGTTATTTTTTCTATTAACATTTAATAAAAAAACAGTGCTAAGAATGAACCATATATCCTGTACTGCTGTATCTTCTAAATTCCACGGTCTTCCAGAGTAAGCTGTTTAAGGCACAGCATATTTCCACCCATGACATGCTCTGCATCAAACTACTTGCAGCAATAAATAGGATCAAGTAAAGTCTTGTGAGATGGCTTCCTACAGTCCTATGGTGTATGAACGGCCAGTGGGATTGTGAATAGCAGAGCAGACAGGAGATGTCACCGCCCACTCATACCAGACCTTTTTTCCATTGTTACAACGCCAGAACCGCACACACACGGTGTCACCCTCTCGAACAGGAATAGGTTGCTGTATAACAGAACACAACAATATTAAACACATAGCAAAATACTGTGTTAGCCTAGCAATTTAGGAAATTAAAAATTGAATACATAGCAATCCAGTTGTCGTCCACTTTCTCTACAAATACAAAAGGTCAAACAACACACACACACACACACACACACACACACACACACACACACACACACACACACACACACACGTAGCAGCAGAAGATCAGATAGCCAAAAGGTTACTAGGTAGCTATGGGTGGTCAGCAGAGACAGAACAGATCCATGTGTTGCTTCCAGCCAGTAGCAGCAGCAGGAAGGTGCTTCTTCAAAGCCAAATGTCTGGAAAGATGTCAAAATGCACGTGATACTCCATCCAGCTGACATCGGTGTTAAATCACTGGTAAACCTTCCACGGTAAGCAGGGATTTTAAAAGCTCCTAATGGCTCTGGTGAAAAGTTTGTTCCTGATGCTTGGCTTACACAATTTACAGAGAAGAGGGTCACACCTGGAACTGTGCTGCAACTCCAGACCTGGACAGGGCTCAGCAGCTAACATAGTAGGCAAAGCACTGTGTTGAAAAGGTCACATTTCCTGCATTCGTTCAGCCTAGCAGGGTGCAGGTATGGCCTCCAAAGAAAAGTACAGAAAAAATATCAATCTAGATAGTTGAATAGAGGCCAGCTCAAGCAGGGATGTAATCTATTAATAAAATAAATAAATAGCTAAAAACAAAAAAGGAGGCATGCTGGAATAGGAGGGGTTATACCATTACCAGCATGGCCACAATTTTGATTTGCCAGTGCCTCCTTATATGGCAGTATAACCCAACAGTCTTTGAATTCCTGTGTCCCTTAATGAACAAGAACAAAAACTTGGGCTTTGACTTCTGCACATTTTTGAACCAGGATAACCTGCATGGTTTTTGTATATATTCGCCCTATATTTTAGCATTTCATCTCTCTCAAAATAATGGTTGAGTCAACTTTCTCCCTCCTAAAATTGGTCCTACACTACAGGAGACTATAGTAATCTAGTAAGTGCATGACACTGTACACACTTTTGGGAGCAGAAATGAAATAAGCAATCCCTAAAGAATTTAAATATATATGTTGGAATCAAACTAATTTTAAAAGCCTGCAAGATACTAGATCATCATATAAACATTGGATAAATCCCTTTTGTTGCCCACCTATGCTACAACTTACCTTAATTGGAAACAGAATAGGAAACCATGAAAACATCCCTGGGGAATGCGTCTCGGGGCAGATACCTGCATAGGACACACAATGCAAAAGAAAAATGTAATGTAAAAAGCAAATGTAAAAGAAAGCCATGACACAGTCTGTCAAACAAGTTGTGTGTATGTAATAAAGAGTGGACTGCAATACTAACTCAAAGTAACATCTTTGTAGAGCACGGTCTGAAAATATCCTGCGAACCCATGCAGTACGGTATTCAGCTTTATAGAGTATTTAAGGCAGCAGTAACGATTATTATCGATCACGGCATCTGGAAAGAGAGGATACATTAGATAATTCCATGCATTTGTGACAGGATATTTATAGAGCTGCTTCCAGTCTTCTCTATCTCAAAAAAATCAGCCTAACAAGAACTAAAAGGTTTGCTCTGAGCCTTATTCTACACACAACACACCATCTCCCTGAAAACAGCTACATTTAAGAACACCAGACAATTTTCTTTTAGCTTTGGAGTGGAACTGGTCAGTCATTTGCAGTCTGTGTTCCCCATGGGAAGCTATCATCGCCTCACTTTGTTTCCACGATACCTGAACAAAAGTAATGAAGGTTTGGGGGTTGTTGGAACAGCAGGAAGGCACAGATAGCAAACCCCCCCCCAAAAAACCCACTGTCAGAGGGTTTACTTTTCCTCACGCACACTAAAATATGTTTCATGTGATCACCTGGAGAGATTTCCCATCACCCCAATAGGGACACACACGGCACACAAAAAAAACTTGACAAAGGCTCTAAACCCTTCTCTGCTACTGAAAACAATATGGGTTTTTGCCTGGAGCTGGGATTTAAATATTTCTTGGCAAAATGCAGCTATGACTTGCAAATAGTGTGTGTTAGTAAATTTTGATCACCTTTCTTTTGCCTGATGAAGGTGGACCACAAAACGTGTTGAGAGTACAGCCACCATCATAAGCCCTATATGTGAATTTTTTTTTCTATAAAAGTAAAATTTCAATGCCATTCCACCAGAAAGTTGGGGTCCAAAAATTATTTTCTGTTATATTCATATATTAGGTGCCTGAGAGGTAGAATGAGTTGTTGAAACCTATACCGGATTCTCTTATATAAACCATTTTGTGTTGAACACACAATTATTTAAGGATAATCCTGAGAGCATATATATATATATATATATATACACATATATACATATACATACACATATACACATATACACACACACACACACACACACACACACACACACACACACATATATACATACATATATATATATATATACATACACACACACACACACATCCATACACACTTCATGTTGTAATTAAGAACAATTGTAGTTTAAAAGTTTTTGATTGCTTGCATTCTGGTACCTATAAAGTCCCATCCTTTTTAGGAGACATAATAATATATGATTCTACTTTGGGGATGAAGTGCCCAATGATCACTCCCTGCACCACCAAGTTACATTATATACACACCAATATAAAATTAGAAACTAACACACACCAGTCCACTTCTGAATGTTTAAATATCCTCTTTGCCTTCAGAGTTCATAAAGAAATCACTTGTAGAACGGTTTTACTGACTAGTCAGCAAGATGTATACTTACAACCTCGGTCTGGAGCTGAACCAGGAAAGCTCCACTATAAGTAAAATAAACTGACTAGTTAAATATTTTGAACCCATTACAAGCAACATAATCCTGCTACTCTCTCTGTACAGTAGAGACCTCATTTCACTCACCTGTGTTTGGATGCTTGAATGTAAAACACTGTAATGGTTCTGCAAGCTGGTGGAAGTTGTGCAATCGAACAACATAGGGCATCTCAAACTGGGCCTACAATATAGGCAATAAAAGGTTATTAACTGATTCAGATGGCCCAAAAAAAAAAAAAAAAAAAAAAAGGAGTTTTTCAGCATTTTTGTATTAGCGTTTAGCCGCATTGTTTTTAGAGTTTGACGCAATTTACCATGTTTTACTGCGTTAGAGCGTTTTTACAGCTAAAATAAAAACTCCTCAGGAAACCCACTAGTTCTGGAAGTTTTTTTCCCCAGCCAAAAAACGCCCCTGCCAAAAAACACGGATTACAGTCTATTTCTGCATGGACACATAGGTTAACATACTTGGGAGCTTACTGGCAGTAGAAAAAAAAGTCAAAAGCCAAAACACAGCAGCTGTAATAAAGTCTAGTGTGCATGAGGTCTAAACAAAGTACAAGTTTCAAACCATAGAATATATTACTTGATTTTTTAAAGGTTTACAAAAAGTCACAAGATATTTTTCAATGCACGTATAAAATTAAGGCTTTGCAGACAACACATGCTGCTTATATGTTCTTACTGAAAATACATAGGGAACCCTCAGGGCAGAGAGGTGGGATGGTATGCGTTTCTCCTGGGACTTTAGCAGTGTGCATGAAACTAGCAGATCAAATGTTATACTATTCACAACAAAGAAGTAAAAGGACTCCATAAATGTTGTGGACTGATCTGACTGGAGCACTTTGAAAGATATTTTTGTTCTTGACCTAAAATCTCTTTCTTGGAGTCCATAAAAGGGACACTAGAATAAAAAAAAAAAAAAAAAGCTTATATTGCTGCCTACTGGAGAGTCGGGGCACTGGCAGAAGAGAAAAATAAGCAACACAAGGGCAAGGCAAAAACCATGATGGATGATACTGTTCCATCAAATGGACTCCCAAAAAACAAAAAAAAAACAAAAACAAAAAAAACACCAACACACACGATTTGAAAAGTTTACACACCCCTATGAAAATGTCAGGTTTCTGTGATGTACAAATTGAGACAAATCATTTCAGAACTTTTTCCACCTTCAACGTGACCTATAAGCTGTACAGCTTGATTGGGAAAAAAGAAAAAAAAAACACCTGAAATCTTTTGGGGGGTGTAAACATAAAAAACTAAAATAATGTGGTTGCATAAGTGTGCACACCCTCTTATAACTGGGGATGTAGCTGTATTCAGAATTAAACATATTCACATTCAAAATCATGTTAAAATAGGAGTCAGTACACACCTGCCATCATTTAAAGTGCCTCTGATTAACCCTAAATAAAAGTTCAGCTGTTCTAGCAGGTCTTTGATATTTTCTTAGTTGCATCCTACAGCAAAAGCCATGGTCCACAGAGAGTTTCCAAAGCATCAGATGGATCTCATTGTTAAAAAGGTGTCAGGAGAACTCCTGGGCAATTGCCCTCTCAATCTGACAGATTTGGAGTAAAGACTGTCAGGAAAGCGAGCGCTAAAATAACCAAAGCTGCTATAGCACCAAAAAGGCAACCAAATAAACCTTCTCAAAGACGTACTAATAAATATAAGGTGTAGCACTGAAAGTCTTAAATGACTTCTACATAAAAATCCATAGTGTTGTGCAAATATAATAAAATAAAAGATAAGCTCAAATATATACAATAATGGTGATTATAAAATATGCATAAATTATAATAAAGTGACTGTAAGTGCTGATAAAGTGACAAATGTGATCACATAAAATGGTGTACAATGATTCACCAGATACGCCTCTCTCTCTATCTATTCAAGATGGCCGCCAGACCTGCTCGAGGCTCCGGCGGTGTGACGTCACAACGTACAGCTCCTCCTAAAAGGAGCATAGTGCGGCGGACGGCAGAAGTACTGCAGAAGATCCAAGGAGGGATTCCAGACCAGGCTGTGGACATCCTTAAGGGGACCTCTGGCTGACCACTAATGGATATATATATATTCTATCATTTCCTCCGATTCCTCCACCCCCCTCTGCCAATCCCTCCACTGGCTTCCGATTGCGCAACGGATCAAATTCAAAATCCTAACACTGCCGTACAAAGCTGTCCACCATACTGCCCCGAACTACATCACCGACCTAATATCCAAATACCGCCCATCACGCACACTCTGCTCCTCACAAGACCTCCTTCTCTCTAGTTCCCTGGTCTCCTCCCATGCCCGCCTCCAGGACTTCTCCAGGGTGTCACCCATCCTCTGGAACTCCCTGCCCCAACCCATCAGATTATCACCTACTCTCCTCTCCTTTAGGCGCACCCTGAAAACCCACCTCTCCAGGGAAGCCTATCCCACCCCCTGCTAACTTGCCGACCTCCCCCACTCTTCCTACCACTCCATCCCCCACAGCTTTCTCCTCCTGTGCCACCATCCCCTCCCTCCTAGATTGTAAGCTGGAAAGAGCAGGGCCCTCGATCCCCTCATGTTTTGCACTGTATTGTTATTGTTCTGTCACATGTTCTATCCCCCTTTGTAATGTACAGCGCTGAGCGAACTATTGGCGCGTAATTGGCGAGTGCGTGATCTTACTACCTACCCGGCACATCGCCGAATCATTGTATATAGCATGTGGATCACCGAATTTAGAGATCAATTACCCAGATCTCCACTTTTTTTCACCTTATGGACAGCATATTGTCATTTGTGCAATTTATATCATTTTGGCTTATTGCATTGGACATTTTATTTTGACTTTTAGGTCACTTTGTGACACCATTTTATGTGATCACATTTATGTCACGTTAATCAGCACACAGTCACTTTATTGTAATTTATGTATATTTTATCTATCTACATACATACATACTGTACATACATACTTCTCCGCACTTTATTATATTTGCACAACACTACGGATTTTTTTTGTAGAAGTCATTTAAGATTTTCAGCATTGCACCTTATATTTATTAGTATGACAGATTTGGAGTGTTTTTGCAAGGAAGAGTGGGCAAATATTGCCAAGTCAAGAGGTGCCTTGCTGATAGACTCATACCCAAAAAGACTGAGTGCTGGAATAAAATCAAAAGATGTTTCAACAAAGTATTAGTTTAAGGGTGTGCACACTTATGCAACCATATTATTTTAGTTTATTTTATTTTTAGTTCCCTCCACCTAAAAGATTTCAGTTTTTTAGTTTACATTAAAAGGTGGAAAAGTTCTGAAATGATACATCTTTATCTCATTTGTTATATCACAGAAACCTGACATTAATTTCTCACTCACCTCCGGATCTCTGTCTTTTTCTCTGCATGCTCTCACTTCATTGTAAAGTTTAGATGAAGAGATTGGAGCCAGGTAAGAAGTGTATTCTCCTGGAATACTAACACCACCCTCTGTTAAAACAAGAAAGACTGAGTGAAGCAACAAGAATATGTCATAAAACAAAATGGAGATCATAGAAATTGATATTCAAGAACCTGAAAATGCTCACGCATGGCAAAAACATGCATTTTCTATTGAAATTAATAGATACAAATCAAAACAAGTAATCACAATCTATAACGTGTGTGCAATGGGGAGCATTATAATGCACACTGATGTAAACTGTAAGTCAATTAAAATGTGTGGCTATGCATGTTGATGTATGTTTCACTTGAATCCGTATTTGGCAGATGGCAAAACCAATGGAGTAGGCCTTAAACAAAGTTTAGGTAACAAACAAAACACCTTTAAGGAAATGCTGGGCTCCATCCAGACACTCAGGGGACAATTCGTTGTCTCCAAATGACCCCAAAAGTTCACTGACAACGATATCCGCTTTCTCTGGAGGATTCCACTCCCGCATGTCACTAGACACAACAGTCACTTGACTACCCCAATCTTCATAGCGCCACCCTTCCAACCTGTGAAACAGAACATCGGAAAAGGTAAAATGTTAGGAGGGGTGTCATGAGGTTAGTGATCAGTAGAGATATTTGTTTCTCAAACCCACGTGATTACTGCATTAGGATTCTTCTCCACAGCATATACTTTAATCTTGCGCTCTGCTTGCTTGGCAGCTCTCAGGGATGCATTTACCAAAGGTCCCCGGCCTGCTCCAAGAACCATCAAAATCCTAGGAACAAAAACAGAATTTAGGTGGTACTAAAAGCAAAACCATAAATGGCATATATGAAGCAGTCCGTCATTAGCACTCTAAGTCCTCCTGTAAAAGTAGTTTACCTGCTGATCCTACTGGTATGTTTCACCTTCCTTTAACATCAAGATGTGCAACAAAAGTAGATGTGAGAGGGGCGAGACAAACAATTTAACACTGACAGGGGTAATTACAATGCTCAGCTTTAATTCATTTATATAAAAACCTTAATTCTCAAAAAAAAAAAAAAAAAAAAAAAAAAAACCTGGGTAATTGCTTCAAGTGTGAGCTGGAAAAGTCCAGCGTCCACCTAACACTACCCTCTTCAGACAGTACTGCTGACCAAGTGTATCTCCCTTGCTCTAACAAAGACAGAAGCATAATCACCAGGTGAAGATAAAAGAAAGGCTAAAAAACTGAAAACTAATCCAAATCACAGCATCTAAGGATTGGCAATCTGAAATATTTTTGTTTTTGGATTTAGGTGCACTTTGAAAGTGGTTATAAACTGTCACATATACCCAGTGAAGTGATTGGCCTCAGGTGATACACAGATGAAACAAATCCTCCTACATAAGTTGTACCTGTCAGTCTTCTCTACATCCATTCAAAGTCCTGAATTGATAAGGGGGGGGAGGGCAAGGGGGTAGAGAGCTGCACTCTGCAGAGCTTGGTGTGCAGAGCTCTGAGAGCTGATTGGGAGGGAAAGGACACACTCCCCTTCACACAGGAACAGAGCTGAGGCCTGTCAATCTGCTGGAGCTCTCTCCCCTGTCACCATTTTACTCTTGGTATCAAAAACTTGTCCGAAGTATTTCATGCAGATAGAGGAACGAAAGACAGAAAATGGGACTTGTGGATATGTCTGAGGTTTACAACCACTTTAAAGTGCAAGAACACAGGGCAGACCCAAGATGGAATCTATTAAAAAGGTCAAGGTGGACTGCCTTCCCTCCTGTACTAATCTCACAGTTCACATTTAACTCAGATTTTTACATGCACAGTTTGCCAGGTATATTCTGACTATATTGTTAGATGTGCTTATGGTTCCAAAACATGTACACTTCCAAAATCCAACAGATTTATCAGATATACAATTTGTGAGAATAGAGGGGTCATGTCTCTCTGGGAACTAAAATATTCACCATTCTGCATGGATATCAGACTTTACATGAAGAGTATATTCCCATATATCACCTTAGGTGTTTTATCCTAACAGATTATAGTAACATGAACTTTCATTTTGCAAACAAAAAAAAACCCGAAAACTTCTATACAAACATTTAGTTTTGGGTTGTTTTTATGCTTTAATGGAAAATGAAAAAAGTGCTAATTTACAATCCATATTGTTTTAAAGAGTTATTTTATTTATTTTCATTTATTGAAATCACACCTTGGACCAAGCTGCTGGTGTTTAAGTGCTTGATTAACTTTTTATTTCTCAACAAACTATCACATAGGGTACAAAAATTCACCCATGCGATACGTCATTAGAGAACCTGTCACAAATAGTACTAAAGTTCTCATTAAACATAACTGCGGTGCTAGGAAGCAATCTGTACAGCAGTAGTCACCTGATCGCTTCCATCTGACAGTCAGTTTGTTAGATTTGTAATCGTTTGCAGCAGGAGGGGGTTCACATACACTCCTGGCTGCTAAGAGCTAAAGCCATGACATGTTATAGCAGCTTTTAGTGAATTTAACTGCCTTCCAAAACACAGAGTAAAAAGATACCAGCTGGACTGATCATCTGAATTACTATTTTCACATTGGCTTTATGACAAAAACAAATTCCCTGGCATTCTGGTCAATTTAAGCAAATAACACTTTTTTGTTATATTCCTTTACCCAAAGCTCAAGACTTGTGAAATTAAAGTGTAATTCAAGCCTAAAACCAACTAGTCTTAATGTCCCCTCCTAAATACCTATGCTGACTAACCTGTGCAAAAAGAAAAGATGTATATATCTACCGATTTTCAGCCTGCTCTGGTCACGTGATGTGGTTCCTGTGTCAGCCAGTGGCAGCTGCAGGGAAGAGGAGGGAGACAATGGCTTTGGACACAGAAACCTATGGCTGACGTCACCTCTTCCACATATTCCCAGCAACTGTCAAGTGCCATCTCCTCTACCCTGCAGGCAGAGGGATAACACAACTGGACCAGGCTGAAAAGACGAAAAAAAACAAAAACCACACAAAACCGAAAACATACAATATAAAGACTGATCTGATTGTAAAGGCAGTACAATCAGATAAATTCATACCACTCAACAGCACACTTACTGTATGTTAGTATCCTTTTCTTCCTCTGGGACTCTGTCCAGCAAACACTTATACACAGCCTGAATAGAAAACAAACTGTCAATCATAGATGTTACGCATTAAAGCTCCAATTCGGGCTAAAACTTTTTTTTTTTTTTTTTTTGTTACCTTCCCTCCTCCTTCCACCAACCCATTCTACTATGCATTTTCTTCTCTTTTCTGTAGCCATATGTACCCACCTAAGTACCCCATAGTATGGGTTACTTGTTGGCTGCACAAATGCCACCGATTCTATTGATATAGAACAAAGAGTAGAGACCTCTCTAAACTGTGACCCTCCCGATGTGTGTCTTAGAATACAAGAAAGTCCCTCTGGTTAAAAGTAATTTTGTAGCTGGGTCTTTTTGAGGGAGGGGGTCGTGTGAGGTGATAACATCCACATAACATGATTTCTAAGCCCTCCATTGACTACACATGTAGGGATGGGAATACCCAACCACACATTTACATAGGAGAAGAAAAAAACACCAGGATACAGGCAACATGGCAAAATATCTAGGTTATTGGTCTACTGCAGTTATGCGTAGCTGAAAAAGAAGCCCTCAGCAAGCAGGACATATTCCCTGAACACATTTTGTAGCCTCAGGAGTGTAACATTACATCCAGGAAAATAGAGGGTAAACACTGACGAGCGCGTCAGACCCCTAGCCCTTCTCACCAACTCGTGACCGAAGGGCTAGCCAATCTAAAACCGCGCTGTCACGTGCATAACAATGCAACGCTCAGCCACACCCTGCACAAAGATTTTCCAGCTCACTGGACCACAATATGTGCCGCAGCCTGAGAGCGATTGTTACTGGGTCAGGTTAATTACACAATTAACCCTCCACACTGCCACCACCGCCTTTTTGTACAGCGAAGGAGGAAACTTGCCAATAACACTATGATGTTTGAAAAAGCGTCTCTATACACACTGTCACCGCAGACAGATGTATGCAGAAGTTTAACACACAGTAGCACTCTAAAGAGACAGGGATTCTTAGTTTGCATTTAAGAGCTTTAGAAACAGTTCAACACTTTTCAGAAAATAGGATTACTAAAAAAGGTCAGGGGTGTCTTTGAAGCCAAGGACCAATCGCCTCATGTGGGGAAAGGGTGTAGGCGGAGACCCAGGCTAGTACCAAAAATACCTCCCAAGTTATACCATGGTCAATCACCTTCCATAGGTACATGCAGCATCCTATCCACTGTAGGATAATATGCAGAATGATATTCTGAACGTCCAGACACCAATTATGACATACTCGCTTGGGACGGTTAAGGAGATATCGCTTTCTGCTCTCGGGTAGACGTAA
Organism: Staurois parvus; assembly: GCF_062004578.1. Taxonomy (NCBI): domain Eukaryota; kingdom Metazoa; phylum Chordata; class Amphibia; order Anura; family Ranidae; genus Staurois; species Staurois parvus. Next base: position 1,682,083 of record NW_028317995.1, read on the forward strand.
TCTAGGGATGTAAGGTATCAGGTGACTCGCATCAAACTGATCTGTCTGAATATATGTTTTGTTTCATTGTACGTTTTTCCTGCGGAAAATTATAAAAGTGTATGAAAAAGTGGTTTTAAATGGGATGTAAGGTTTTACTGCTATTCCATAATGCTTTCAAGCCCAGTGACTGACTGGTTTATAGCTTTACGAGCAGCTCAGAGCAAGAGTCTGCCAGACACACTGGAATCAGCTAATTGCGTTTACAACCATGAAGTGTATCCAGCTGTGGCCGATGCACTCCTGAACTCAGCCACACCATTCAACAGGGAGAACGGATTTGGAGTGAGAATGATACAAAATGGAGGATCTTTAGCAACATGGACATCCGCGTCCATATCTCTAGGTACAATTGCTACAAAACAGAGCATACCAAATAATGTTCTTGAGCTAAGCAATTCATGTATGTTAATATGCAACTATACCTGTTGATACTGAGAGTATTTCACTGGATCTTTCTCAAATACTTCATATGTCTGAGATTCCAAATTATCCATCAAAGGCTATAGAAAAAAACAAAACAAAAACAAGTACATTTATTGTCTATCCATCAAATGACAAAATTTTGTTAAAGGAGAAGTTCACTTTTAGGAACAGATTACATGTTCCACCCATTTTTAGGGTATAACTTGTAACATGTCCCCAATGCTGCAGCCACTGCCCCCCCCCCCCCACCCTCCTCGTGACAGAAGTACGGGGAGAAGCTCCCCGTACTAGCTGTCACTTTCTAAAGACAGCACGGCCGTGCAGGGCTAAACTGATCACTGGCGCAATGCTTTACAGGCTCCTGCAACCAAAAGATAAATGCATATATTTTTACTGCCAAAAAAATGTGCATTTATTATTCTTTGTCAAAAAAGGTGAAACTTACCCTTAAAGGGTACAACTTTCTGAAAAGGCATAGGTGGGCTGCCATTACTGGCCAGCTTCTGAAAATGGTAGATGCTCAGCTTTCTGGCTTTAACCCCCTTTACAAAATCGCCTAACGCGTGGAGGCAAAAGGATTGGTTACAAAGCCCATACGCCACACATGAATTGCTGGGTCGCCGGTATTTCTGTGCTGAACTCACACTCACAGAGCTGTTAAAAGACAGCTCCTGTCCCCGCTAATGATCAGTAGCCAGTGGGACCAGTTCCCAATCATGTGACCACTGTGAAAGTTGATCACATGATCAGACCTTTTTAAAGGGAAACCAGGGCACGATGGGAGGGGTAAATACTTTGAGAACACGAGACCTGAAAAAGCATGTCACAAATAAAATTCAGAGTAAAGTCTGACCCTAGCCTTGCTCTGGGTTTGGGACTCAAAGTACTGAAGCCAAAAACACTAGCATGACACACTAATAACTAGCATTTCTGGAAGGAGAGGTCAGCATTTTTTTTAAAGGCATCATGCACACTGGACATTTTTACAACTGCTCCTAAGGGCATCCGGTCTCTAAACTCCCCTGCATATTATCTTGTGTTTATGCACACATAGGATTTTAGCAGCATTTTGTGGCAGGAGTTTGGTGGAAGAAAAAAAACCCACTGCCAGAGCATCCTGGAGCAAAGGTTTGGCTGAAAAGACGTTTGATGTGCTTGAACTTGTGCCTAACTTATTTATTCAGGCCAATTACATTAACACCCAAATGCTTGAAGGTGGTTAAACACGTGTAAATGTGGTACACACTTTTACAAGCGTCAAGCTTTTTTTTGGCCAAATGCTGCTGGCTTCTAGGGGAGTTTAAATAATTGGCAGTGTGCATGAGGCCTAATGAAAAAAATGAATTACCTGTAGTGGGGACTGCAAATAATCCTCATATCCTTTGGCAAACATCTCGTAAGCATTTGGAGGAGGTCGATTTTGACTTAAATACTCTAGATACTGTAAATATGAACAAAAATCTTTCTCCGAGTGATGATGTGAGCCCGAAATCACAAACTGCACCTCCAGCTGTAAAGCAGAGAAACAAAGGGTCAGTATAAGCAGTAGAAAATACTTATGCTTTCCATACATGACATGAATTTTTGCCGATCTCGGCAAACAGCCAAAATTCAAGCCTTAGGTGGCCCTGTCAGCAGCACCCAGCTTTACTAACTGCAAAAATTGAAGGAGCCAGATGAAAAACTGTCAGCAAAACAGAGACTGCATTCAATCGGATGCAGTCACCGTTTGGGTATTCAGACAGATGCAGGTGCCTACTGCCTAACTACAATAGGCATCAGTGGAGATTTCTCCATCCATGTGGTTCAGCATGGATATAGGAATCTAGATTTTGCTTATTTCACCTGTGAGCTGAAAAAAAAAAAAAAAAAATCTGTGCATGCACAGCTAACTTTATATTCACTCTCCTAAATAGTGTACAGTCTTACCTTAAATAATCTAAAAATAAGGCGCTGGTGCACTTTGGATAGAACAGGAAAACCTTTCTTGTTGGTTAGAAAAATGGTAGTGGGGAGAATGGCTGCCTTGATGGGTTCTCCCAACCATCGGTCAATAATACTGCCACTAGGTAGGTCAGCACCCACTTCAATAGCTAAGGGTATAAAGAATAAGAGCTGGTCAGAAAGGTTTTAAAACAAAAAAATTATGTACAGTTAAACAATTATAAGAAACGTGTCCATATACAAAATACTGAACATGGTCACTGCCAGCTAGTTTTGGAAGATGTAGAGTACACCTGAAAATGAAAAAAACTTTTCCTTTCCCATCTTGGATAGAGATGAGAGGGATTAGAAGACCTGTAGGGTTTTTATGGCTGTGTCCCAGCACATTTTGGGCTGTCCCCTGGAAATCTTGCAATGGGGATGCTAGTTCTGGTGACCTAGAGGAGCACCAAGGGATTCCCTTATTTTGAAGAGATTTTCACGTTCTGTTTTGGCTATAGGACAGAAGTGAAGATATATCTTCCCAATAAAGTCCGGTGATTGGGATAATACATGTCAAAGGGGTGGGGGCTGCGAGACCATCGATGTCACCAGGCTAACTTTGTGCTGCTGGAGGACAGGGAGAGCAGTGAGCTGAATACTGCTGTGCCGAGGTGGAGAGATCAGCTATGGTTGCTCTGTTATGCTCTTGTAGATTATACATCTATGAAGTGGTTAAAACACTCTCACCTTTAAAATTGCATGCTCGTGGAGTGGCAACAAAACTATGGTACTTAATCTCCATAGGCGATGCTTTAACTGCCTCCCGCCCGCCATACAGTACAATGACGGGCACAAGGCGGTTCTCTCGTTCTGGAAGGACGTCATATGACGTCCTCCCATTCTAACCGCGCATGCGCGGCTCCGGGAGTGCAGCGATCTGTGGTGCGCTGTTTCCCTCGGACACAGCGGATCACCGATCAACAGAAAGAGCTGAAGATGTCACCCAGAGGTGATTAAATACCACCAAAATAAAGCTGTCACAAAAAAAAAAAGATACAAATTTCATATGGGTAAAGTGTTGCATGACCGCGCAATTGTTATTCAAAGTGCAACAGCGCTGAAAGCTGGAAATTGGCCTGGGCAGGAAGGGGGTATAAGTACCCCATAGGCTAGTGGTTAAAGGCCTTTACAGGTTACCAGTTTACTACACAGAGAGTCTCATGCTAAAAGTATTGCCCTCACTCTCATTTGCAGCTATACCTCAAAATGTGTGCACAACCCATGGATATGTTCACCTTTGCATACGAGCAAGTTTGTTTTTAAAATGTATTATTTTTACACTGTGTCTATAAGACCCCAGATCTCTTCTGCAAAGCATCCGATTAAAAAAAAAAAAAAAAAAAATGAAAAAAAAAAAGGTCAGTTTGATCAGATGCTTTCTCATGCCAGATAATTGCTTGATTACATCTTACAGAAACCAGAAGTGACCAAAAAAAAAAAAAAAACTTGCACATCCGGTTTCTTATACCATAGAGATGACGGGGACGTTCTGGTACATGATCATCTCTATGGTATGCCTGCTTCAGTCCTGGGCTCCCTGGTGGAAAAAGGAGAACCTTGGAAGATGGTAACCTGTAGCTGTAGACATGGTGTCAGTTCTTCTGTTTTATATGTGCTGCACTTGGCTCATATTCAAGTCTGAATATTGGATGGCTCTGAGGAATCGCTGTAAAGGCTGCATTGGTTTCCTCTCTTTTTTATTTAAAGGGTATACAAGTGCTTTTGACCTTTTACATTTTGAGGTCTGAATTGAAGGCGAACAGCCTAATTTACCACCGGTGGCAACTGCACGAAGGATATATGTTCGAGGAGGTGGTTTGCGTCTAGCACACCAGAAGAATCACTTATTGTGGAAGTTTGGATAATTCACTTGGGATACATGGTTTATGGCACAAATGGGCTTTTAGTGACTGATGAACTTTAATGGGATACTCTAGTCCAAAACTTTTTTTTAATCTCATTTTGCATATAGTCCTACTTTAATTCAAAGCTTGGCAATTCGCTATCCCACTACAAGCTAGTAGTAGGTAAAGTAGAAATTCCTGACCTGCATGCTTGTTCCAACTTAATGTCTTCGTAAATAGCAAAGCAAAGATGATCACCTCAGAACTTCTGCCTTCTAATACAAGTCATCAAGATCATATTTCTAACATTACAGGTTACTTTTATAGACAATACAAAGATGCATAAAATTTTCTTGTGACAGGGTTTATAACTAAATGTACTTTGATATCTCACCTAAAGCAGTTCTTTTGTTGTAATCACATAGGGTCCGGAAATGATGCCACCTAGGAGATATGTTAAGTTTAGAAGCACCAATCACCTGGAATGTGCCATACATTGCTATTTATGCCAGCTTACCAAAGCCAAGTCCGTTCTTCCCCACTATTATCCTCCCCTTCAGACTGAGGTAATGGTTCATTGTCTATGAGGTCTTCTCGCAGATCATCTGGAGTCATTAATGGAACTCTCATCCAGAACTAGTAAGCAGACAATGATGGTCTTAGCAAGTGTAAAAGAGAGCAAGCACTATATAAAAAGGGACAGCATATTCTTACCATTGTGGAATGATGACCAGTGTGAATGTGATTTGTTAGGAGTCGAGCCAAGTTGCTGTTATCCTCACACGCAAGAGGTATAAGAAATGCAGGAAGTCCCAGGTATGCTGAAAAATTTAGCTCCTGTAGCAAAGCCTGTAACAAATAAGCAGTATACTTTTTTTTGTCAAGGAATGGACACACCCACCACATGTTTGCTATAATTTAGTGTTTCACATCATTTTGTTTCTTCTTGACGAATGATTTGGGGTTTTAGACCAGACAAAGAAGGTCACATATTATATACAGATATATTTTTATTGGTGGTTTTGTATGAAACAAAATAGGTTATATGACCACAGTTCTTTTCTTATTAAATGGCAAACAAAACATATTTCTCTAAAATCAATGATCACCTCTACAAGTGTTATGTTGAAAATTATTTCTGACAGAGCTTTTATCCCTCTAAAGAGGCACAAAAAATAAAACCAAGGACCAGGTCCACCAAGTACTAATCCATGGCAAGATGGGTTTGCTGTTAGGGATGATTCAGAGTAGGGAAGGGTTATAATGCTTCAGTCTTTTTGCTGTCTATACAGTTAAGGATATTTCCCTTCACTTCCTGTTCCCCGGACACACCAGGAAGCAAGATGAAATCTCATACAAAGCAAAGAAAAAACTACTCTCTTAGAAGAGTTGTCAGAGAAACACATGTCCCCATTGGAATAGTTACCCTATCATTGTAACAGTGACAACAACACAGGACAAAGAGGTGGTGACTCTTTAGCAGGGAAATATTAAAACGTGACAGGGGCCAAGCTCTTACCTACTCTCTAAACCCACCCAAATATTTCTGCGTATATGTATACTTTAACCGCCTTTATACATGCTACACACCATTACGGTTCAGGCCATTTTTAAATCAGTAAAACCCAAAAAGCAAACTTTTTTTGCAGCTTTCCAATTCCAGGATGTGATGGCTGCATTAGTTTTCTTTTATAGGCTCTCTTCTATATTATCTTATGACCCAGCCAGTAAACTGTTGTCCAAAAGAACAAGCTGTTTTGCAGATGTATCTGTTACAGAAATGAGACAATCCATTTAACACTGGCAGGGGTGCTTACAATGGTCAGCTTTTAATGTAAAACCGTTATCCCAAAATGAGAAAACAAAAAACTGCCGCTGTATACAAAGCAAAGGTTGGAGTTCAGCTTTAATTTGTTAGTGTATTTAAATATGCTAGTACATCTAAATAGTTCCCTTCCCCTAGACGGACAATGCTGCTGTCCAAAAGGTACACCCTGTGCTCCTTCATCCAGATTGGAGTCACTTTAATACAGTTGTGTTACTGTTCAAATCACCAGGTGAAAACAGAGGGGAAAAAAAAAAAAAGAAAAACACGAATGCAGCCACCACATCTAATGGATTGGTAAGCTGCAACAGATTACCTTTTTGGTTTAATACCGCTTTAAGTTTTCAGTGCAGTAAAAGCTTGACTAAAAACTAGCCATGCAACACTGAACCCAAAATTTTTCTATCTTGAGACAGAGCTTTCTTTTGGTGGTGTTTAATCACCACTGGATACAAAACACCCCCCAAAAAGCACACATGCTTGGAAAATAGACACCTGAAGGCGTTTGGTAAGAAGCAAGGTGAGTATTTAAAAGATTAAATTTTTTTGCCACAATTTTACAGAAAATGGAATTCATTGTCTAAGATTTCTCACACACAGTATATGCATACTTACAATTACACCACAGCACATTCTGCTACTCCTTCCGAGAATGGGGATACTACACGTGTGGTGTCTGAAGTGCCAGGACAATTGAAACACAAAATAAAATTTTTTAAAGCAGACGCCCCAAGGTGAAAAGGCAAACACTGGTTGCAATTAGCAACAACTGAAGCTCTGGCTGTAACCAGGCAAGGAGCTCTGGGATATTTGCACAGTGACCCTGACTGTAGTGCTGTGTGAAAGACAAATAAAAAGCTAGAAAAATCACTGGCAGTGTTTACACTTAACTGGTCAAAGAGATCACAAAGTACAGAGCGCCACTCTCACAAACTCAACTCGCAACACAAATATTCCAAAAGGCCATTTCATTACAATGGCCAGTCCTATAGGGAATAAGAAGCCAATCCTAAAATGACCAATACACAGGTGTACCTGTTTCAGATAACCCCATTAAGCATCATGGTCGGTCCCTTCCCTGATACTTTAAGACCTCATGCACACTGCTGCTTCTAAACTGACATAATTGGGGCTTTTGGCGGGTTTTTTTTTTTTACTAAGCCCCTGAACGAACCTCAAATGCATGTGTCCATGCACACATAGGCTTTTAGAGGAAGTAAAAGTTAATTTGCATAAACAAAGAATTGAGATCAGGAGAGGAGCTTTTGGGCATTAAAAAAAAAGCCAAATGCTAGGCGCGTTTAGCACTTCAGAGTTTATTAATTTCAATGGTCAGGATAAATTTAAATTCTAGCCTATGAAATAAACGCTCAAACACCAAACTCACCTAAACGTTTTTTTTTTTTTTTCCCTTCAAAGAACACATTTAGATGAGTTTTTAACATAGATTTTCTCCTATCAGGAGAAACTGTGTTTACATGTGTGCATGAGGTCCCAAGTTTGTTACCAGTTGTATTATGTTCAAGGTATATGAGTAAATAGAACCCCCATAACTTTCTTATACTTACAGCTTCGGAAGTTTTGCGGATTTCTGGAACCTCTGAGTCCACCTTTATCCATTCAGACAGCTTTCCTACAATAAGCGTATTCCAATCTGAGGAGAAAAAGTTATGCATTTTTTCACTTGTATTTATAGTAACAGCAGGGCAGCATAGACAATACTGAATGTTAGTATACTGTACATCACATTAGCAATGTTACTGTATTGTTTTCCCACCTCTTTACCAGTGTCTGGAAATATATTTATAAAAAGCAATATTTTTTCTTCTTGTAGCCTAAACCAGGGTTTGAAATGAAATTTCCACTCGCCTGCTCACCAATGGCGAGTGGAAATTATGGTGGGGGCGAGTGTGTCCCCCAGGGCCATCTTGCTGAGCAGGCTCGGAGCTCAGGCCGGATCTGTCATTGGCACTGGGAGCAGTCAGACTGCTCAATAGCTGAGTGCAGTGAAAGCAAAGGAAGGAGTGTGTGCTGTGCTCTCTGCCTCCGCCTAGAGTGCAGTACCCAGCTCTGTGAGTGAACAACGAAGTAATGCAACTTTTTATGGGTGTGGGGGTGTGTCTGCATGTATGTACATGTGTGTGTCTGCATGTATGTACATGTGTGTGTCTGCATGTATGTACATGTGTGTGTCTGCATGTATGTACATGTGTGTGTCTGCATGTATGTACATGTGTGTGTCTGCATGTATGTACATGTGTGTGTCTGCATGTATGTACATGTGTGTGTGTCTGCATGTATGTACATGTGTGTGTGTATGTATTTACGTGTGTGCACGCGCATGTTTGTGTATATGCATCTGTACGTGTGTGTGTGCGTACGTGTGTGTGTGCGTACGTGTGTGTGTGTGCGTACGTGTGTGTGTGCGTACGTGTGTGTGTGCGTACGTGTGTGTGTGCGTACGTGTGTGTGTGCGTACGTGTGTGTGTGCGTACGTGTGTGTGTGCGTACGTGTGTGTGTGCGTACGTGTGTGTGTGCGTACGTGTGTGTGTGCGTACGTGTGTGTGTGCGTACGTGTGTGTGTGCGTACGTGTGTGTGTACGTACGTGTGTGTACGTACGTGTGTGTACGTACGTGTGTGTGTGTGTGTTTGCTGGTCGCGAGTAACTCTTAAGGCCTGGCTAGTAGCTTGGGACTTGAAATTTTAAGCCCTGGATAAACGACTATCTATATACATGCTACAGATGAAAGATTATAATCTCTTGCAGTGATTATTAACTTGTGAACACAGGGTATACAGACAAAAGACAACTGTCACATGATCTTGCAGATTGCTGCGAGACTAGAATATTAAGACACACAATTTGCAAATTAGGACATAATGGCTTCCCGAAGTATTGTCTCCAGCGATGCAACACCCACACTGTCCATCGTCCAGTCCCCAACATCTTTAGCCAACCTTCTTCCTGGTTCAGCACCTTCATCTATCTTGATTGGCCAGCCTAGGATGTCTCAATCAAGCATGAGAACAGCAGTCACTTCATCCCAGTAACCAAGCATGCAGAGAATGTGCAGCTCTGTGTACAATTTGAAGAAAACTGCTAACAAGTAGAAAATAGCTTTTATTGCAGAGGAAACTGACTTCTGGCATAAAAGCCTACCTTCTACCAATTAAAACACTTTAGTGTCATTATAAATTAAATTTCGTGGACAATTTCTATTGCACTGGCATTTGATCATCCCACAGTCTGTCAAAGTTTCTCAACCCGGATCCCACGGAAGCCTAGGGTTCCTCCAAAGGTCACTAGGGGTTCCTTGAACATTGAGCAATTTCTGCATCTCAGATAAGTTCCCATTAATCTTTTTAGCTCTCTGTAAAAGGGTAATTCTTCCAAATGTCCACAAGTGTGAAGAGCATTCTTCCCACTGACCATCACACTAACTGAGTTGTAGATATAGTAACTTTTAGCAGGAGTTCCCTGAGAAAGGAAAGTTATTTAGAGTTCCTCTGTGTTGAGAAGGTTGACAAAAGGCTACAATATGTCTATAAGGAGAACGATTTCTCCTAGCAATAGAGGAACTGTAATCCCCCCCCAAAGCATCCATACCTCGTCCAGAAAGTAGGAGGTCTGAGCGAGTCTGGGGCCCACATCGAGACTTGGCAGGTTCTCTGTAAAATTCTCTTTTAAAACGTGGATGGAAGATGGGCATACACAAAAAATCAAACCTGCAGAAAAGTACAGGGGAAAAAAAGTTAATGGAGCCGGTTTTAGCTTTAGGTTCTTTGCAGTCAAGAATTAAAAACAAAAAAAATATCCCCAAGGTATTTCATCCTTTTCACAAGATTTCATTTGTGAGTAGATACTGGCAAGATGCATCAGCTTCCTATACCTCTTAGGGAAAATGAAGGAGACCTCAGTATTGTAGTTTTTAGCTGCATATTGCATAACTGAAAAAGGTTTTTTTAGGTCCCAGTGGACAGGTAACCAGAGTGTCTAAACCATTTCAGCTAGCATCTAACCCAGTTTAACATTTACATTTTTATCAACAGCATATGTTCTTCAGCTTTCAGTATCAGAAAGTAGTGCAAATGAGGCGATTATCCGCAAGGATTAAATCACTCAGCAAAACAAGATTAGAATTACTCTAACAGTTTAGCCCTTAAAGGAAACGAATGGTACTGGATGATTTTTTCTTTTAGTAAAGTTTGTACTTGGAATAGTTATATAGGTTTTGCATGTCATTTGCAAGTTTTGTCTGCTGACATACACATTACTATAGGACACAGTAGGGACATAGAGGACAGCAGTAGGAAGGAGAGTACAGGGGGAGCCAGACATCCAACAAACCCAGAAGTATGCTGAATTTTGAAGATCCAATAGAATTTTCTCTGAAAGACAGCAGAATTTGGTGGTGCAGATGAAGAGAAGGGTATGTGTTAAACCTTTTCCTTAAACTTTGGCTTAGCTTTACTTTTTTAAATAAAAAAATATTGTTAACAGTTATAATTCTCAAATAGTGATTGTATTTGCTTATACCTGTGCATGCAGCACAACTGTCATCTTTGAGGTCCATACTTTTAAGAGTGCTGCTTCACACCACGTGGTGCGGGAAAGGCATTTCCAGCACCTCATTCAAAAGGCACTGCCTTAGCAATCTACTGAGGGTGCCAATACATAGTTAAGGGTCATTCCAATAGCTGCAGTGGGAAATTGGCCCATATGTGCTGTGTAGCGCAAATGGAGGAATCTTATTTTATTAGTTCAATCAACAGGCTGAACAGATGAAATCTGAGTATAACTAGCTTTAGAAAGAGCCCCATCAAAATTATAGTACCGTATTTGCCGGCGTATAAGACGACTTTTTACCCCTTGAAAATCTTCTCAAAAGTTGGGGGTCGTCTTATACGCCGGTATTATACGGCATACTGACACTTTTCAGGGGGCGGCGCGGTGCCGCCGCAGCCACCCCCCCCCCCCTTCCAACGGAAGAGGCACTAAGTACAGGGATGGGCAGGGGCTGTTTCTTACCTGGCTCCGGTCCCACGACGATCCGGTCCAGGAAGCGCGGCTGCTCCTTCAGTTCGGCCACTGGATGTTGGCGCGGCTGCTCGGCTCCGCGTCCTCACCGGTGATTGGCCGCCAGAACTGTAGCTCAGGAAAGGCACACAGGCGGCCAATCACCGGCGAGGGGGCGGAGCCGAGCGGCCCCGCGAAAATCGAGTGCAGGACCAGCAGGTAAGTGTTCAGTGTAGAGGTGCTGCTGCAACCACATATGCTGGCTGCAGCAGCACCATACGAGAACAGGGTCAGCAAGTGTCAGTGGGAGGAATAGTGCCCCATCATTGGTGTCACTGATACCAATGATGGGGCACTATTTCTCCCACTGATACCAACGATGGGGCACTATTCCCCCCCTCCACTGACACCAACGATGGGGCACTATTCCCCCCCCCCCACTGACACCAACGATGGGGCACTATTCCCCCCCCCCCCCACTGACACCAACGATGGGGCACTATTCCCCCCCCCCCCCCACTGACACCAACGATGGGGCACTATTCCCCCCCCCCCCCCACTGACACCAACGATGGGGCGCTATTCCCCCCCCCCCCCACTGACACCAACGATGGGGCGCTATTCCCCCCCCCCCCCCCACTGACACCAACGATGGGGCGCTATTCCCCCCCCCCCCACTGACACCAACGATGGGGCGCTATTCCCCCCCCCACTGACACCAACGATGGGGCGCTATTCCCCCCCCCCACTGACACCAACGTTGGGGCGCTATTCCCCCCCCCCCACTGACACCAACGTTGGGGCGCTATTCCACCCCCCACTGACACCAACGATGGGGCACTATTCCACCCCCCACTGACACCAACGATGGGGCACTATTCCACCCCCCACTGACACCAACGATGGGGCACTATTCCACCCCCCACTGACACCAACGATGGGGCACTATTCCACCCCCCACTGACACCAACGATGGGGCACTATTCCACCCCCCACTGACACCAACGATGGGGCACTATTCCACCCCCCACTGACACCAACGATGGGGCACTATTCCACCCCCCACTGACACCAACGATGGGGCACTATTCCACCCCCCACTGACACCAACGATGGGGCACTATTCCACCCCCCACTGACACCAACGATGGGGCACTATTCCACCCCCCACTGACACCAACGATGGGGCACTATTCCACCCCCCACTGACACCAACGATGGGGCACTATTCCACCCCCCACTGACACCAACGATGGGGCACTATTCCACCCCCCACTGACACCAACGATGGGGCACTATTCCACCCCCCACTGACACCAACGATGGGGCACTATTCCACCCCCCACTGACACCAACGATGGGGCACTATTCCACCCCCCACTGACACCAACGATGGGGCACTATTCCACCCCCCACTGACACCAACGATGGGGCACTATTCCCCCCACTGATACCAACGATGGGGCACTATTCCCCCCACTGATACCAACGATGGGGCACTATTCCCCCCACTGATACCAACGATGGGGCACTATTCCCCCCACTGATACCAACGATGGGGCACTATTCCCCCCACTGATACCAACGATGGGGCACTATTCCCGCCACTGATACCAACGATGGGGCACTATTCCCGCCACTGATACCAACGATGGGGCACTATTCCCGCCACTGATACCAACGATGGGGCACTATTCCCGCCACTGATACCAACGATGGGGCACTATTCCCGCCACTGATACCAACGATGGGGCACTATTCCCGCCACTGATACCAACGATGGGGCACTATTCCCGCCACTGATACCAACGATGGGGCACTATTCCCGCCACTGATACCAACGATGGGGCACTATTCCCGCCACTGATACCAATGATGGGGCACTATTCCCGCCACTGATACCAATGATGGGGCACTATTCCCGCCACTGATACCAATGATGGGGCACTATTCCCGCCACTGATACCAATGATGGGGCACTATTCCTGCCCCTGATACCAATGATGGGGCACTATTCCTCCCACTGACATCAATGATGGGGCACTATTCCTGCCACTGATACCAATGATGGGGCACTATTCCTGCCACTGATACCAATGATGGGGCACTATTCCTGCCACTGATACCAATGATGGGGCACTATTCCTCCCACTGATACCAATGATGGGGCACTATTCCTGCCACTGATACCAATGATGGGGCACTATTCCTCCCACTGATACCAATGATGGGGCACTATTCCTCCCACTGGTGTGCATTGGAAGAGGGGTAGTCTTATACGGCGAGTATAGCCCAAACACTACATTTTAGCAGGAAAAGTAGGGGGTCGTCTTATACGCCGGCAAATACGGTACTTTCTGATTTAATGCTGCCCAGCAATAGCTGCATCACATTTTCCTGATGACATCAGCGGACCAAGTCTAAGTATTGAAGCGGCCACTTGAGGACTCATTCACACTGGCACTCCAATAGTTTATGCATCTTAGATCATTTTTAGTTTAGTTGTTCCTACTTTATAGCAGATTTAGATGCATTTACACCTGTTCAATTCCACAAAACTAATAAAAATACAAGAAAGCAAATTTCTCTTGATTTGGAAAGCACATTTAAAATGTCTAGTGTACAAATGTACATAGAAATCCATAGGATGTGTAACTAGTTGCCGACCGCAGGTAGCCGAATGACTGCTACACTGCGGCCGTCCAGTTCTGGGAGGGCGTCACATGACGGCCTCCCAGAATGCGCTCACCTGCGCGCCCCCGGGGGCATGCACCCGGCGATCTCCGTGATTGCTGTGTCCTACAGACACAGCTGATCACGTGATGTGGTAAAAAGGCCAATCACAGCAACCTTTTACCACGTGATCAGCCGACACGCAGATTACTAGGAAATGCAATTGCCAGTTGTTGGCTGCACTTTCCTCACGCCGTCAGCACGTGAGGAAAGTACTGCTGAGAACCAGTTGTCAAGAGCAGGGATCGGCACTGATGATCAGTGCCCTGATGATCGGTGCCCAACAGTGCCACCCACCAGTTTTGCCCACAAGTGCCCAGCATTGCTGCCCACCTGTGCTGCCCAGCAGTGCTGACTATCGGTACCCATCATCAGTGCCGCCTATCCATGCTGCCTATCAGTGCAGCCTCATCAACGCACATCAGTGGAGAAAAATTACATTGTAGAAACAAATTTTTTGCTCTTTTTTTGTTTATAGTGCAAAAAATAACACCCAGCGGCAAGTAAATACCACCAAAAGAAAGCTCTATTTGAGAGAATAAAATTATAAAGATTTCATATGAATACAATGTTGCATGACAGCACAATTGTCATTCAAAGTGTGAAAGTGCGACAGCGCTGAAAGCTGAAAATTGGCCTGGTAAGGAAGGGGGTACAAGTTCCCAGTAGGCAAGTGGTTAAATCTGTTACTTTGTGGACCTAAACGGTGTACATGAAGCCTTAAAGCTGGCAAAACATGGATCGAAATTTGGCTGGTTCAGCAGAGATTCGATCCCTGTACGGGCAGGGGCTGATTGTATCCAAGTCAATCCACCAAATTGATGGTGGTAGTAATCGTGTTCTGCTGGTCAGGAAGGCCTCCCATGCCTCCCCCCCCAGAGCACAAGAGCACTGTGGAAGGGAAGGAAAACAAATCATGTGGGCTGCAAAAAATGGCCTGGTCAGGGAGGTAAATCCTCTGGAGGGTGATTAAACTCACTGTGGAACCTAAGGGGTTAAAACCCCACATTGTGTAAAAATGGTGTTTAATCTAATCTTCTCTATTCCTCCCCTTCTTCCACTGTCCCCAATATATTCCTGATAGAGCAGAGGCTTGGAGTCACTGCACATGTTCAGCCTGGTCTGTATTGCTAGTGTTTTTTTCTTCTTTTTTTACCTTGGAAGAGTGCATGTAATCAGTAAAGGACCAACCAGCACTGTCCAAAGAGAGGGTTAGGGGTCCTGCAGTATCATAGGAGAGAAGGAAAACTCCCCCTACAAGCTTTAACCAGTGCTCTGCTGGACACTGATAGAAGTCACAAGACTGCTCTAACTGCTGATGAGAAAGAGTATTTAGCAGTTTATATTTACTAAAATAATTACACTTTTATGTTTTGTACTGTGGGAGACCAGATATAGTGAATGCAGGGTCCAGGGTTTAGTAATACTTTAAAGAGATTTTTTTTTTGTTATTAGCCAACTGATAAAAAAAAATTGACCCGATTCCTCCATCCACACATTTGAGGTGGACGAGGGAATCCTTCCTGCTGTACTGTTGCATTCTGACTGCAGGACTCTTCCACCATTAGAATATACCAATCAGCACTGCAGCTGATTGACTGCAGCACTGATTGAGTGAAAAGTTTCCAACAAGCCAACTCGAGAACAGTCAGTCCTCATCTCAACTGCTCTCAAAATGGAATAGATGGATTGAAATTCAGCCAGTCAAATTTTGATCCACATTCTCCCTGTGCCTGCGTGGATTTCCTTTGCTTTCCTCCCACACGCCAAAGACATGCTGGTAGGTTAATAGGCTCCTGTATGTGTATGGATGCAAGTTGGGGACCTTAGATTGTAAGCTCCTTGAAGGTTATGGATTGGTGTGAATGTGTAATAAATAAAGTGCTATGTAATTTGACGGCGCTATAGAAGTACCTGTAATAAAAATCTATGACCAGCTTTACTTTGCTCCAGCTTGGCAAAATCTACATATGTATTTCTTATAGCTAATGTCTGCTGGGGAAGCTGGAAATCACTCTAATAGTTGGCCCCCTGGCACCGACGGCAGGGCACTATTCCTCCCCCTGGCACCGACGGCGGGGCATTGTTCACTCCCACCAGGACATTTTCTTCTCCCACTGGTCACAGTCCGGCCCCCCTAAAGTTTGAAGGGCAGTAAACCGGCCCTTTGTTTGGAAAGTTTGGAGACCCCTGCTGTAACCCATTTATTTGAATAGGCTGCAGATCGCACTTGGAAAGAAGAAATGCTAGTGCATGGACTACGCTTTAAAAAGCACACCGCATCAAATTGCATGATACTGCGATACCATGTGACTCGGTGACCACAAACATTGCATTTTGGATCCAAGGTTTGGGTGTCTTTAATACATTTGCTTTTCCTGGAGCACGTTGTGGTGTGAAGTGGCCTTCAGGCAATGATCACTCTCACTGACACCAGGCCTGGGGCATATTGGACCCTCACTGGCCACCATCCGACCCCCTAAAGTCTGAAGGACAGTAAACCGGGCCTAGGTTAGTAAAGTTTAGTGAGCCCATGTCTAGGGGGTACCAGTCATGTGACCGGCAGGTACACAATAGAAGGATCTGTTAGTAGGTGATGGGTCTCCTCATACAGAACACGTGTTCTCCATCCCCGAGCCTTCTGATGTCATGGCTGCCCTATAACGGTCCCCCCAATGTGACGGTCCTCTACAGAGCTCTCATTGCTGGGGGTCAGGTACACAGAGCTGCAGCTCCGGTCTATGAGGAGAACGGCTCACACCTGCACCGCACATGTCTCCTATCCACGTTGTCTCTCCTCCCCTCTTACTCAGCAGACAGGGCGGCCAATACAGCGGACTACACAACCTCACCCTTGTTTGGCTACAGCACCCAACGTGTCTGGCACCTCGGGGACACAGTTGAGATCCCGTCCGCTGGACACCCGGCCTCCCCCACTGCCAGCTGCCGCCATCTTGACCATAGACTCACTCCACGCGCGCTACACAGGTCACTCCCCCTTCCTCATGACAACTGTCAACGCCGGCCAATGAGAAGCGAAAATGGGCGTCAAGAGGAAAAATCCAAACACGTCATCAGGCCTTGCAGCTGGTCGACGGTGGCATGAGGCTAGTGGCGCCAACCAATTAGAGAGAAGAGTCAGTGAGGGGCGTTAACGTTTTTAGAAACTGGTCTTTATTGGGTGTTGGACCACGCCTTTAAAACAACCATAGCAACATGCAAACGCACCAATCGGAGTCAAAGGAGGTCTTCCTTATTAGATATGCTTGGAGAACTGTGTTCGTCAGTGGGCCAGTGGCGCAATGGATAACGCGTCTGACTACGGATCAGAAGATTCTAGGTTCGACTCCTGGCTGGCTCGGAATGACATTTTTTTTTTAGGTTCTCAGATGTGTAATTTTTATAGAGGTGTCGCAAAACGGTTTAGCCCCAGTTCACAGTAATGTAGTGTCAGAAACACAGCGAATCCTGTGCGCTTCCAGTACTGCATTGCAATTGTATGGCGTCCATGCGATCTTGTACAGGTGTCAGCCTGGGTTTACACTTGTGCGGTGCGACATACCGCATGTGATTCGCGTAGGAACCACATTCCTGTGCAAATCGCATGCGAATTCTGTGCGGTGCCATTTCAACTAAACATTTTGTATGGCTCCAATCGCAACCAAAAAGGTGCAGGACCCTTTTTTTGGTCCGCACTAGAATCGGATCGCATGGGTGTTCATACCTATGCAATCCGATTCTGCACACTGATTTCAAACTGATTTCGGGGTGTCGTTAACCTAAAATACACACCTGCAATGGTTCGTGTGAATGGGGTGCAATTATGATACGGTGCGGAAAACGGTGCAAATTTCGCACAGCATCAGTGTGAACCTAGGCTCAATGTTAAATCAACGATACCCTGAAACATCGCAAAACGCAGTGCGATTACCAGAATTTGCATCATGTGGGTGTGAACAACCATGCAATGTGAATCTGGTGGGGAAAAAAAAGGATCCTGCACCTTTCTGGTGCGGATGCAATGCAATTTGAGCCATACACAATGTATGGCTCCAGTCACACTGCACAGACATCACATGTGATTTGCACAGGAATGCGGTGTGGTTCCAGTGTGAATCACGTGATGTGCCGCACCGCATTAGTGTGAACCCAGGCTTAACCTCCCAGCGGTATTCCCGAGTGTAGCTCGGGGTAAAATTTCTATACCAAAACGGTAACCCCGAGCTACACTCGGGCTTACCATGCGGCGTTGCTCAGGGATTCCCTGCAGCACTTACCTTGTCCTTCGCTCCCGCGATGTGTCCCCTGCAGAGTCCCCGGCCATCTCCTCCGGCCGACGCCGGCATCCGGCTTCTGTGTTCCGGTCCCTGTGACGTCGGGACGTACGGGCGCCAGAACCGGCGGGAAATTTGAAATTTTTAAAAAATGTCATTTTTGCTGTCATTGCTGTTTCAATGCATTTCACATATATTTTGTCCCTACTGCTTTGTCCTGTGCCCTGCCTGCATTTTGAATGTTCTTTCTGCCTGGAAACTTAGAAAAGTCCATGGCGTCCAAAAAGCGTCCCTTTATGTCAAAAGCGGTTTTAGAACAGCGATAGTAAATCAGAACCACTTGCAGAATTGAGTGATAATGATTCGTGGGGAAAGTCGTCATCAGACACTGAAAACGATTTTGCGCCTTTGCTCAGCGATGTGCGAATTTGCCTCTGTATTTCAAATTTCAGTGTTTTTGGTTTGATTATATTATTGAATTAAATTTATTATTATTATATTATTATTTTTTATGATTATTTATTAAATTATAATTTATGATTTCGTGTTTCAAGTTTTATCATACCCGGAATGTTTACTAGACTCTTGTTCGGACGGATTTCAGTGAGTTATTCCTAAATATTACAGCCTACAATAAAAAACTACATATTTCCATGCAAAAAAATGGTACCGCTTTCAGCACAAAAAATCGGAAAGAATCATACCGCCAAGGAGGTTAAAGACGTTTAATAAAGCAGTAGTGAAGTCCCCATCAGAAACTAAAATAATGTGCCCCTTGCAGGCTTAAGCCATAATGTACTAGTATGCACTGCATACTAGTACATTATGAGAGACTTACCTACAGAGACCTCAAACGCTGGGCTGGCATGGCTCTCAAAGAATCCCGGCACTTCCATCTTAACCTGGTCCTACTTCCCTTTTTCGAATCTTCGCCCGCTTTATTGGCAGGTGCATGGGAGTCACACCTTTTCAGCACACAGAGTGTGGGTGGGCGGGGGCAATTATGACAAAAAAGACCTTCTGGTATAAAAACCCCACCTTTCAGTAGATTTTTAAATAAAGCGGAGTTCCACTCATTCTGTAAAAAAATAAAAGTCAGCAGCTACAAAAACTGTAGCTGCTGACTTTTAAAAAACAGCCACTCACCTGTCTCATGATCCCGTTTCACCAGCTGTCCTGTATTCCAGGCGCTGGCATCTTCACTGTAGGCACCCGGCTGTGACAGCTTGCTGCTTCCCAGCCGGGTGCCCACTGCACATGCACGAGTAGCGCTGCGCTTCATGAATGGTCCTGTAGTCTTCTGGGACCTGTCACATGTCCCACAAGACTTCAGGGAGGGATGGTAGGAGGACAACTTCCGCTTCCGATCGCCTAGGCGATCGCAGTGGAAGTGGGAGCGGGTACCTGTCAAATTCGGGTACCAGTTCCCCCCCACTCCCCAAAGGTGCCAATCCTTAATTGGGAGCGGGGGACCAATCTTTAAAGCAGAACTTCCCCTTTTGGGTGGAACTCCGCTTTAAGTAGAATTCTCTTTTTCTGTTAGGGCTCAGTTAGGCCCTGTTCACATTGGCAGTCCATTTTTCAGGAGGACCTGACAGACCCTCCATTCAATGGGCAGTGAGATATAAACGGACCGAGTGATTCGATCCAGCAAAAACAAACAGAAGGGGATCCGTTCCTCTCTGCCTGGCCAGATCAGATCGGAGGACAGTCAGGTGTAAATACAGTAGGCAGGTCTGTTTACATCTGACTGCCCATAGAGGAGACTGGGCTCTGTTTGTGTCCGCTCTGCATAAACAGAGCGGACACAGACCTGTCATCCGCCTGCTCAGTGGGGGATCAGCAGACAGATCCCCCGATGAGCAACCAGATCACCAGCGGAGTCCGCCCTGTGTGAAAGGGGTCTTAGACATGCAGCCAGGGGATTGTGACAGCAGACAGTTGAGCCATGCAGACGCTCGGCCGCAGCACATTTGAACCACTTCTCGTTCAGCATATAATGTAGGGCAGGTGCTCTCCAATTCTGGGAAGACAGCCCTGGACCCCCTGGGGCATGCAGCAGCTCGATCTTTGACACTGAATCATAGTGCTCTGTGCCACTGTGAATGGTCCAGGTACCTTGTGATTGCTGTGACCAAACATGTGATCAAAAGTAAAGAACTGTCATGAACTCCCATTGTATTCAGCAGACCATACCAACGCTGACTGCAACCCATTCACGTGAATGGGGCTGCACAGCAATCACCCTGCAACCATGTGTAATGCATGCAGTTGAAACATGGTGAATACACAGTATATGCAGTAGACAGAGTCTCAATTTGGAGGATGGATCCCAGTACCTGTCTGAATGAGCCCTTAGGCCCCATTTAGACATCGCATTGCGAAAATGAGCCCTTCTGCATGTCACGCATATGGCAGTCCATTCACTTCAATGGGCTGCCCTATGCATGTTTGTCACCCAAAAGAAGCTCCTGCTCCTATTTGGGCAACAAGCTTAGCGTGATTTTTAATTGCGCATTTTGCCATGTGATTTTGACACACGACACTCGCGGCAGACTCACACTGTGTTTGGGGTGCCATTAATAATGAAATTGCAAGCAGAATCACAGCGATTCTGACCACTATTTCAAATCATCTAATGTGAACAGGACCATAGAGGGTCACAAGGGATATCACATGTCAGAATGAGCCCTTAGTGGCACAGATCTATGGTTGTGTTAGGATCTGACGATAGTATGCGGATAGTAAAAGTGTTATAGGCTACAGTCCTGGCCAAAAGTTTTGAGAATGACACAAATATTAATTTTCACAAAGTCTGCTGCTTCAGTGTTTTTAGATCTTTTTGTCAGATGTTACTATGGTATACTTACAAGCATTTCATAAGTGTAAAAAGGCTTTTATTGACAATTACATTAAGTTTATGTAATGAGTCAGTATTTGCAGTGTTGATCCTTCTTTTTCAAGACCTCTACAATTCACCCTGACATGCTGTCAATCAACTTCTGGGCCACATCCTGACTGATGGCAGCCCATTCTTGTATAATCAATGTTTGGAGTTTGTCAGAATATGTGTTTTTTTTTTTATTCACCTGCGTTTTGAGGATTGACCACAAGTTCTCAATGGAATTGATGTTTGGGGAGTTTCCTGGCCATGGACCCAAAATCTTGGTGTTTTGTTCCCCAAGCCACTTAGTTATCACTTTTGCCTTATGGCAAGGTGCTCCATCATGCTGGAAAAGGCATTGTTAGTCACCAAACTGTTCTTGGACGGTTGGGAGAAGTTGCTCTTGAAGGATGTTTTTGTACCATTCTTTATTCACGGCTGTGTTCTTAGGCAAAATTGTGGTGAGCCCACTCCCTTGGCTGAGAAGCAACCCCACACATAAACGATCTGAGGATGCTTTACTGTCAGCATGACATAGGACTGATGGTAGCGTTTTCTTCTCCGGACTAAGGTTTCTTCCGGATGCCCCAAACAATCAGAAAGGAAATTCATCAGAGAAAATGACTTTGCCCCAGTCCTCAGCAGTCCAATCCCTGTACCTTTTGCAGAATATCAGTCTGTCCCTGATGTTTTTCCAGGAGAGAAGTGTCTTCTTTGCTGCCCTTCTTGCAGGACCAGCACTATCACTAGGCAAATGAGGCAGCTGCCTAGGGCACACTGCTACCTAGGGAGCAGTAACTGCTGCTGGGAGGGAGGAGACGAGGAAGCATCCAGCAAAAGTGACAAGCCGGCGGAACAAGCCATCTGTCTGCGGTGGCATGGATTGATTAGAGAGTAATATTGTAGAGAACAGTTTGGTATGGCAGTCTATATTAGTGGAGTGTATAGGGGATTGTGGTGGGGCAGTGCTGTGTGTCAGTCCGGTAGTTCAGCGGGTAGCAGTAGTGGGGAGTGAGGGTAGAGGAGGGTGATCAGTGGATGGAGGAGTGGGGCTGGCAGTGGGGTAGTGACGTGGATGGAGTTGTTGATCGGAGATGGCGGATCCCAGTGATTCGTACTGTGCCCAACTCTCGGTGACTGACACAGAGCAGCGGCAGCTGATCGGAAGTGAATGGGGGCAGGGCACCGCACAAGTGTAGTGCGGCGATGGCTGTGTCCCTGGATCCCTCCCTTTTGTCCCGATCCCCGGGTCCCTCCTTCATGATGCCAACTCACCCCCCAGCCAAGCGGATGTGCTTCAGAAACTGAACGGTCTCTGCTGCTGCCCAAATCGTGAGTACCAGCTGCCCCCTCTCTTGGCTCTGATCCGTGCAGAAGGCTCTGATCCGAGGTCAGTGTTCACCCTGCCAACACCCCATAGAACCCTGCACCCATCACTGTTCACCCTGCCCCCACCTCATAGAACCCTGCACCTGTCACTGTTCACTCCCCCCACCCCATAGAACCTACACCCCTCACTATACACCCCACCTCATAGAACCCTGCACCTATCACTATTCACCCTGCCCCCACTCCATAGGACTCTGCACCTGTCACTGTTCACCCTGCCAACACCCCATAGAACCCTGCACCCATCACTGTTTACCCTGCCCCCACCTCATAGAACCCTGCACCCGTCACTGTTCACCCTGCCCCCACCCCATAGAACCCTGCACCTGTCACTGTTCACCCTGCCCCTACCCCATAGAACCCTACACTCACTATACACCTCGCCCCCACCTCATAGAACCCTGCACCCCTCACTGTTCACTCTGCCCCCACCTCATAGAACCCTGCACCCCTCACTGTTCACTCTGCCCCCACCCCATAGAACCCTGCTCCCCTCACTGCACACCCCGCCCCCACCTCTTAGAACCCTGCACCCATCACTGTTCACCCTGCCCCCACCCCATAGAATACTACACCCCTCACTTTTCACCCTTCCCCACCCTTCACTATTTACCTTGACCTACTCTATAAAACTCTGCTCTGCTCACTATTCACCAAGCCCGCACACTGTATAACACTGCACCACTCACTATTTACCCTGCTCCCACCCCATACTTCCCCAGATTGTTTAACAGTGCACCCCAATTATTTACCCTTCTCCAACCCTATACTGATCCATTCTGTTTAACACTGCACCCTGATTCTACAAGGGAGCACCCATCACCCCAATGTATAACACTGCACCCATTACTATGCACCCTTCCTCCCACCCTATGCAGCTGCTTTTCATATTGGGAAGGCCAAATTTGTATAACAATGGACTTTGGTATGTAACCTACTCCCTTCTTTTACTGGGGGACCCACTCTTTTAAATACTGCACCCATTTACTGTAAACACTGTCCCATCATAGTACTAGGGAGCCACATTCTGCATAACCCTGCACCCCCTTACTCTGTACCCAGCCACATGCCCCCATTAGTACTGGGGAGCCCTACTCAACTGTACCCCCTTACGTGCCCTGCCCCATCTCATTCTGCTCACTAGTAGTACTAAGATGCCCCACTCTCTAGAACACTGCACCCCTTTCTACTTACCCTGCCCCTCCTCATACTACCTATTCTTGGTACTGGAGAGTCCGATCTCTATAACACTGACTGCACCCTGCTGCAGTATACCCCATCCTTACCACAATACTACTTTCTCATCTGCTGCAGGTATGGTGGCCCTACTCTTCAAAATACTGCACTATGTAAAATTTACATACCTCTCCTTCTCTAATTCTTTGTTGGGGGTGGAGATGAAATTGCATTGGTGGGGGGCCCAAGAAAATGTTTGCCCAGGGTTCAATCAATAATAAAGATGGCCCTGGAAAGCAGTGACAGCTGGCGGGAGAAGGATGCTAGGAGCCGGACATCTGGCCGCAGTGGCAGGGATGGATGACAGGGCTGTTTTTGACAGGAACAGGAGTGGTGCTGGTTGTAAGAGTGGGAGTACTACTGGTGGGGTAGGAAGTGTGAGGGAAACTGGAACAGCCATTTTATATATCAAACATTTTAGTTTTGATTAAGTGGATATATATTGAATGTGCATTTTGTTATTAGAAGTCTTATTGTGTAACAACTGTATTTCTTGTGTTAGAATGCTATTCACACCTCCAGCTGGGAAGATTGCTATCTAAAGAAGCAATGGGGAGTAGGTTTTTTGTGTGAAACTCCACCAGAAACCAGAATGTAACTTCAAAGCAGTCAACTAGATTCCCACTTATCTTAGAACATATAAATTGTATTAGCTTTCCAATGCAGTTTAGAGCATTACTTTGAATCCCCACTATGTATTTGTTTTGCTCTCACTGTATGTAGTTCTAGCTACATGCTTGTATAATAAACATCTACTTTTCAATCTAGCTTCAGCAGTCAAAATGTTACTGAAACCCATGAGTTTTGGGTTTCCCCATCAGGAAGGAACACTGAAACAGCACTGAAGGGGTGTAGATGATGCAGCAGTGATGAGGGCTGTAGGAGTGGGAGTGATGCTAGCGGGGATCAGGAGGAAAACTGAAGTAGTGCTAGAACACTGGGCGGTGTAGAGGGAATCTTTCTGGCTGGTGGATAGGAAGAGGATGGTGGCTATGGGGAAGGGGGGAGGAGGACATTGGAAGGGGAGATACTGACCAGACAAGAGTATGTCTGAGTGTCGGCTATGCTAGCTGAGGCAGAATTGAAAAGTGAAATTGGTGCCACTGGGTTTAAACTTGACAGGTGGGTGTGGCTGAAGAAGTTGACAGATGTGGTGGCGGGCTAAGTCCCTGTTTGGAGATGGCACATTACACCGAAGGTTGAGTATAAGATATGTGGGGAAAATTCACAAGAGTGCTGGAGGGGGTGTGGAAAAATAGGCACGTTATATCATATATGGTGGGAGTGCCCGAAGATCCAAGGTTTCTGGGAGATAATTGTCCAAATAATTGAGAATATCTCTGGGATAAAGATAGGACTGGACCCAGAAGTATGCCTACTACATAGTACAGAGTTATCAGTAAATAAATATAAAGACTCTGGTATATGGTGTTACCTGAATGCGGCGAAGGGTCCGATACCTAAGTTTTGGCACAGACCAGAGGTGCCAAAGATAGAGGACTGGGTGGAAAGAACGAATCAAATATGTAAGATGGAGAGATTGTGTTATATGCAGGAAGACAGGATGGGGTTGTTTTCTAGGAGGTGGAGAAAATGGGAAGAATTTATGGTGAAATATATGAAGTAGCATTGTGAGAAAGATGGGAGGATTTATAAACCCTATATGTTAGTTGGGAAGAGAGGTAATAGAATAAGGCAGAGTGGGTGGGTTTATGTGGGGGGAGGGAGGTTTTATTTAGGGAGGTGGGGAAATTAGATAGTAAGAAATGTTAATAATGATATGGAAATGGTTTTTGTATGAGAATAATGATGAAATATGTATTATATATGGAAAATAAATAAAAATTTTAATTAAAAAAAAAAAGTCCTTGTTTGGAGAATATGGTGAGGATAATAGGGATATGCGAAAGGTGACTTGATGGGGAGAGTTTTTGAGGGGGTTGGGTGCACGTAGCTGGTCTTGCCCAGGGCGCAAAATAGTCTAGTACCAGCCCTGCCTTTTTGACACCAGGCTATCCTCCAAAAGTCTTCGCCTCACTGTGCGTGCAGATGCTGCCATTCCTAAGTAAGCACTGCACTTGCGGTGCCTCGATCCCGCAGCTGAATCAATTTTAGGAGACGCCCTGAAGCCTTCTTCACAACAATTGAACCTCTCTCCTTGAAGTTATTTCTTTTTTTTTTATTATTATTATATCTTTTAAATTTTTTTCCATTACAAAATCAATATAATAAACCATTTACAACAAAAGAAAACACATATTTTAACTCCCCTTACCTTCACCCCCCCCCCCCCCCCCTCAGCTCTCTTCAACTTTTTCCCTTGCTATCGTCTTTTGCTTCAAGTTCCTCTAATATTCTTATTCTTTGGTTTCTTCCCTCTGTTTTGGACTAGGTCACCTACAGACCATTTACCGTAATCTACCAGTGAGCCAAATTAATATAGAATTACATGCACATGGAAGCCAGACACTGACATTGTTGCAGTTTGCCAACTTCCTAAAATTCTGTTTTATTGAGGAACTAACAGTATCATTTACAGGCCTTATGATGCAGGCAAAGCATATACATTGATTGGGTGAAAAGTCCACTGGGTTTCTGCGTGTTCTTCCATCCGTGTTGATATCTTCCAATCATTGTCCCCAAAACGAATCATTCCCTTTTATGGGGGTTGTTTACGTTAAAGTCACCTAGGGTGAGACTCCAGATGAAGGCGCCATCTTAATTATCATCATTGTTCTGTCAACTTATATCTGATTGTTTTCTTAAGAGAGTAAGGAATTTAAAGAGCAAGAAGCAGAAAGTAGCAAGACTATAAAATTGTCATTTTACTGATCATCTAATAAAACGTGGACTGTCTATCACAATCCATTACACCTCCATCTACCTCTCTTGTACCCTCTTACAGGATCTTCTTTTCAAATTAAACTCTCCCAACTCTTTAAGCTCCTACTGCTTCAAGAAAATTCTTTGATGTTTTAAAATCCTCCCATCTTCCTCAAATTTGTTTTAATTTTTCTATTTTATCCTCATCTATGTGATATAATTCCTCCATCTTATAAATATACTCAGTTCTATTTATCCAATCTTTTATTTTGGGGGAATCTTGTGCTTGCCAATATTTAGGGATAAGTCCTTTAGTCGCATTTATTAAATGGAATAACATTATATTCTTATATTGTTTCACAAAGACCTCTAAATTATGGAATAAACACACCCATGGGTCCTTCGGTATGCAGCCCTCAATATCTCCTCTACTTAGTGACGTATTTTTTGCCAAAACGTCTGTATTTTGTGGCAATACCACCAAATATGTGCCATTGTTCCCTTAGTCCCAGACCCCTCCAACACAAAGGTGAAACTTCTGGTTGTTGCTTATGTGCCACACTAGGTGTAATATACCTTCTAGCTATACATTTATAATTAATTTCTATTGTGTTCATATTTACCGCACCATGTGTTAACTTAAATATTTATTTTTTTTGTTGCTCATTCAATTTTGTTCCTAGCTCCTTTTCCCATTTTTCTAAGAACGGTGGGAAATCGAACCTTCTATTTCTGTAAGAATCGTATATATCCCAAAGGTGACATGTTTTTGGGTTGTATTTGAACTGAACATTCAGTCCAATGAATACATGTCTTCCACTGTCCTTAGAGGTTGTGCATAGCAACAATATGTCTTGGTTTTTTATTCACTCAAAAATACCTAAGTGTAATTTTTTTTTAGGGTCACAAAAAAAGACCCTGGAAAATATATTTGGAGCATGTGAAACTTATATAAGATTTTTGATATTATTACCATCTTGACCATATTATATGACCTATCCATGACAGCCGTCCTATAGACATTCTATACAATTGTTCCTTTATCTCATTTATTAATGGAATATAATTGACCTGATATAAGTTTTTTTATCAACGGGGTTAACTTTATTCCGAGGTATTTTAATTCTTTTTCCCTCCATGTGAAGGAGAAATTTGATTCCAAGTTCTGTTTCTCTATCTTTGGTATTTTAATATTTAATATCTCTGACTTGGAGGGATTAATTTTCAGATTTGATAATTCTCCATAATGTTTTAATCCTCTCATTAAATTGGGAAGTGTTAATCTAGGATTTGTGATGTAGAACACCATATTGTTGGCATATGCCGCTACCTTATGCTCTACGTCACCCATCCAGATTCCCCTTATACTGTATCTACACTTTTTTTGTATTGTCGCTAATAACGGTTCTAAAGATATTACAAACAGCAAGGGAGAAAGTGGGCATCCCTGCCTTGTTTCATTATACATTTTAAAGTACTGTGATAGGGACCCATTAACCTTCACCACTGCTGATGGATCACTGTATAATTTTTTTATCCAACAAAACATTTTGGGCCCAATTCCTAATGTCTCTTTCATGAAACCCCAATCAACCTTATCAAAAGCTTTTTCAGCATCAATTGATAAGCTCACAGTCATTCACTTCTTTTTCTGCAGGTGGAGCAATGTTATCAATCCATTTTCTCTTCCTTCTCTGCCGGGAATGAATCTCACTTGATCTAAGTGTATCCAGTCCAGCATAAGCTCTTTCATTCTCATTTTTAGTGTTTTAGTGTATAATTGTGTGTCTATGTCTATAGCTAGCACATTGAGACCCATCTTTCCCCTCTTTAGGTATAATTGTGATATATGCCTGTAACAATTCCTCCTTCATTTCCATTCCTTCTCCTAACGCATTTTTGGGGCAAGTTGTTTTTTAAATTTTTTATAATAACCCACTGTCTATTCATCTGGTCCGGGGCTCCTTCCTGTAGCTGTACTCTTCAAAGCTATGCTAATTTTCTCATGTGAGATCGTTTTTTCTAAGGCTATTAATCTTTCTTCTTCCTGTCTTGGTAGGCCTGCCTCCTTTAAATACATCTGTCTTTTTCCCTTTCTTTCTCCCTCTGTTTCTTTCTGGTTCTTAAATTTTGCTACATATAGACTACTATAATATTTTTAAAAGACATTAGCGATATCAGTGGTTGAATGTACCATTTCTACTTTTTCGTCTTTAATTTTTTCTATAAAATTCCTCGATTTCTCTTCCCTTCATTTCCTTGATAGATATCTCCCTGATCTATTCCCCCACTGATATCTTTCTTTTGAGACCCTATTAAAGATCCAACAAACAAGAAGTCCTTCAGAATTCCTATTAAAGATCCTTCTCGTTTCTAATTCCATAAGATCTTTCAACTCTTCTCTTTTCAAGATTATCTTCTGTTGTATATCTGTATCTATTTTCTTTTTATGTGATTGCTCTAAGTTATATAGTTCCTCCATTATTAGCCTTATTTTCTTCCGCCCCTATCGAGATCAGAATCCTCCTTATAAATGCCTTATGTGCTTCCCATACTGTAGCAACTGATACCTCCTCTGTTTCTTTGGACAGAAAGTATTGCTCAATATCCTTCTTTACTCTTATTTCTGGTTCAAGATCTTGTAAAAGCATCTAATTTAATGCGGAGTTCCAGCTGAAAAAAAAAAAAATAAAAGTCAGCAGTTACAAAAACTAGCTGCTTACTTTTAAAATACAGCCACTTACCTGTCCCTCGATCCAGTGGTGTCCTCACCACTGCTGGTTTCACCGGTTGTCTTCTCTCCCTGGCGCCGACATCTTTAGTGTTGGCTCCCGACTATGACAGCTTGTGGCTTCACAGCTGGGTGCCCACTGCACATGCACAAAAAACGCTGCGCTTTGTGAATGACCCTGTAGTCTTCTGGGACCTGTCACATGTCCCAGAAGACTACAGGGAAGAAGGGGGGAGGACAAATTCTGCTTCCGATTGCCTAGGTCAGTGATGGCGAACCTTTTTGAGCCCGAGTGCCCAAACTGCAACCCAAAACCAACTTATTTCTTTCAAAGTGCCAACACTGCAATGAAACCTGAATATCGAGCTTTTGGTGTAGAAAAAACAACTCGTACAGTAGTGCAAACTAATTAACAGTACAGGGATGACCAGAGACTGCGGACAGTACAGGGATGACCAGAGACTGCGGACAGTACAGGGATGACCAGAGACTGCGGACAGTACAGGGATGACCAGAGACTGCGGACAGTACAGGGATGACCAGAGACTGCGGGGACAGTACAGATGACCAGAGACTGCGGACACAGTACAGGGATGACCAGAGACTGCGGACAGTACAGGGATGACCAGAGACTGCGGACACAGTACAGGGATGACCAGAGACTGCGGACACAGTACAGGGATGACCAGAGACTGCAGACACAGTACAGGGATGACCAGAGACTGCGGACACAGTACAGGGATGACCAGAGACTGCGGACAGTACAGGGATGACCAGAGACTGCGGACACAGTACAGGGATGACCAGAGACTGCGGACAGTACAGGGATGACCAGAGACTGCGGACAGTACAGGAGATGACCAGAGACTGCGGAAAGCACAGGGATGACCAGAGACTGCGGACAGTACAGATGACTGCTGACCTTTGGGGAGGGAGGGGGAGCGGGTACCTGAATTTGACAGGTACCCGCTCTTACTTCCGCAGAGTTTTTTTTTTATCTTACCTGTTCCTTTATCCAGCCGCGCGCTGTCTTCACGGCTTCTGTAGTGTGGGCGCTCGTCGGACAGCCGGATGCCCAGTGCGCGAGAAGCGCTGCGCTTTGTGATTGGTCCGGCGGCTTCTGGGATCTGTCATGTGTCCCAGGTACCGCCTTACCATTCACAAAGAGCACTGCTTCTTGCGCATGCGCACTTGGGACCCGGCTGTCACGCACACTACAGAAGCCGGGAAGACAGCGCGCCGCTGGATAGAGGGACAGGTAAGATCCCACTGCAGAGCTGAGCGGCCGGCCCGGTATTCTGACACGGCGGCGGTGGAAATACCGGACCAGCCGCTCTATATTCGCTCCATAAGACGCACTGACATTTTCCCCCCTTTTTTGGGGGAAAAAAAGTGCGTCTTATGGAGCGAAAAATACGGTATTCTCCTGGCGTGCCCACAGATAAGGCTCGGCGTGCCGGCTGTGGCACGCGTGCCACGGGTTCGCCATCACTGGCCTAGGTGATCGCAGCGGAAGTGGGAGCGGGTACCTGTCAAATTCGGGTACCCGCTCCCCGCAGGTGCCAGTCCTTAATGGGGAAGCGGGGGACAAAGTATTAAAGCGGAATTTCCCCTTTTGGGTGGAGCTCTGCCTTAATCTCCACATATTTATTCTATTCTGTTCCCCATTCAACTGTAATCTCATTATGAGAAGGGCATGGCCGATAAAGACATTATCTCTGTTAGATTCACCAGAGACTCCAAAAGTCTATGTTCAATCTTAATATAATCCAATTGTGAATACATCGCATGTGCCGAAGAGAAGAATGTATAGTCTCTTTCTCTTGGATGTTTAACTCTCCAGGTATCTATCAATTGACACTGATGTAACATCTTTTTAACAGATTTTAAATTATTACCGCCCTCTCTCTGCATACCTGAGGACGCATCCATCTATGGATCTATGCAAACATTAAAATATCTTGCCACAATCAGGTTACCCCCCTTGAAATCCATAAGGTTTCTTAGTATACTCTACAAGTATGCCATTGGTTTTTTATTAGTGCAATAAATATTTGCTAATGTACATTCTACTCCCTGAAGACTTCCTCTCAGGAATAGGAACCGACCTTCTGGATCCACCATACCCTACTCCTTGATGAATCTCACATATTTTCCAAACCCAATTGCCACTCCTTTTGCTCGTTTTATAGGTGAGTCGGCATAGCACCAAGTTGGATAGTAGTTAGAGTATAACTTAATATTTGTATCTTGAGATAAATGTGTCTCCTGTAGAACTGTAGAAACACTACCTCACTAAATCGTTGATGTATTTCCCTGAGATTCTTGTGCCTTTTAGTTGGGGTGTTCAATCCCTTCACATTACATGTTATAAAATTAACCGTATTCATTACTTCTACTATTTCTTTTCTCCTCGATATTCCCATTTGAGGTAATGTAGATACAAACCACTTGAAGCAAGATTTCCTCTCTATACTCTTCCCTTCCCCCCTCCCTCCTCCTCAACTCCCCCCCCCCCAATTCCCTCCATTCCACCCTCCCCTCCTTCCCAAAACCCTTGGCCCAATTCTAGCCCTGGAATCAGTCGTGGTTTACTACCACTATCGATTCCTTTCCCAAGGTAAGACTCTAAACACACACCCAGTCTGACCCTTTTTTCTCATCATTGGGTCGTGAATTTGGTAGCATGTTTAGCCTCCTAACATCCTGCCGCCATCTTTCCTTTCTTGGCTCTTCTTTTTTCTTCCTTCTCATCTTCAGCCTCCCACCTGGTCCTCTGCTTCTCTCTCATCTCTCCCCCCCTCCCCCTCCATCCTCCCGTATCCATCCTCCATCCCGTTTCACAAGCCAACCCCTTCACAAGAGAGGTAATCTATAACAAATGGGAAAAAGGGGAAGCAACAACCGAGAGGAGCGGACAATAACCAAAAGGGAGATAGAGAGAGGGAAAAAAAAAAAGGAGAACCAAAATTGCTGCACTTTGTCATCGCTCTCTTTACGTTTTCTTTTTAGAGACTAGCTACCACCTCTCTTTTCCCAACACTTCACTCTCCCTAACCCTTCCAGACCATCCTAGAATGTCCACCCTCTGCAAGTCCAGTCTATTACAAAACTCTTCAAAATCTTTTGGGAATCTTAATTTTGCAGATTTTCCAACTTTCCATCCAATCAGGCATGCTGGAAAATACTTGGCATATCGGACATTTTTCTCCCTCATCTGATTCAGCAATGGTCTCAGAGATCTTCTTCTAGCTAAAGTTTCTGCTGCGATATCTGTAAATGTTTTCAGATTTGTTTCTTCATATTTTTCATTTCTGGCATCCCTCGTAGCTTTTTCTACATGTTACATTTTTCTTCATAGTGATGAAATCGCACTCTCTTGGTGAATCTGATGTTACTCCTTGGGGTCTCCTTATCCTATGCACTCTATTTTCAGGTGTTCTGTCACTGGTCTGCCCATTATTGGATTAAAACACTTTTCTCACTTTTTTTCTTTATTTCCTCTCTTTCACTTTCTATATTTCTGGGATCTGTGATCCGATTTCCTTCGTGTGTCCCGAATGATCCCCATTATGCTTTCTTTTTACTTCATGTTGTTTCTCTGGGGATTGGTCCTCTGGGCTCTTTACTTGGGGAGGCTTATACTTTCTTATTGTACTTGTATTTAAACTTGGTTGGGGTGTTTTGGAACCACCCCCTTTAACCAATCTACTCTTCATGCTGTTAGAAGTTTACAGTTGATGACTCAAGGCAGATTAATTTCCAAGTATACTCCACTCTACACATAAAATCCAATACCAGTTTTCCTCACTTTCGGATTGCTACCAGGAATTCCAGCCAGGCTTTAAATCACCTTGTCCTATGCCCAGTCCGCTCTCCTCTTTTTCTGAGGTACTCTGACACAGACTGTGTGACCCCTCCTATATTTTTATAGAAAAATAGGTCTTTACAGTCCAACCTGCCCCTCCGATTACCAACAAACTTCATTTATTTAAAAAGGCATATCAGAACGTTTATGGCAGATCTTGCAGGTTTACCGCTAGCCATGGTGACTCACCATCTCTGCCCGTGCTCAGTACTCAGTGTGTGAGATTGCTTGCTTTCTCCTTCTCAGTCCGTTCATCTGACCAGAATTCCTTCCTTGTATTGTCTCCACCAGAAGTCTCCAGTGGATCTCAGGAAATACGGCAAGGTTTAGAATGTAGAATATAGTATATAGGGGAGCTACCCTCCATATATACCGGCACTCTGCTGCCTCGTGTCATCCTCCCTCCAGCAGCTCGAGCTCACCGGCTCCCAGTGCTCCTGGTGTCCTCTGCTGCTGTCAAGTGAGCTTTCATGTGACCACTCCCAGCGTCCTCCTCTCCTCCACCACTACCTCTCATGCTCCACAGAGGCCCCAGTCTGCACCAGACACAGACTCCAAGAACCCTGGGGCACTCCGCTCACAGCACAGCCGAGCCAGGTAAGGACTGGAACATATGCCTTTCATCCATAATATTTGCAGCGGGGGTCTGGGGCTCTTATAGCATGCTACCTCCCAGCACCATGTTCAGGCCCCCCCCCCTCCTTGATGATATGATAAATGGTTGATGTAGGTGCAATGTTAGTAACAGCAATATCTTTGCCTGTGAATCCCTTTTTGTGCAAAGCAATGAAGACTGCATGTGTTTTCTTGCAGGTAACCATGGCAAACAGAGGAAGAACAATGATTTCAAGCACCAACCTCCTTCTCTGGCCTTGTCCTCGCCTACACTGACACCTGTGTTAATGAATGAATCACTGACATGGTGGCAGCTGGTCCTATTGTGGCAGGGCTGAAATGCAGTGGACATTTTTTTTGGAGGGATTAAGTTCATTTTCATTTCAAAGAGGGACTTTGCAATTAATTGCAATTCATCTGATCACTCTACCTAACATTCTGGAGTATATGCAGAGTAAATTGATATCCAGTTCTATATTGAGTCCCTTCGGGCGCATACATTCCATCAGGAATATCCATTTCGTTTCCATTTGCGAGACTGCTCTTTTTTTATTTGTTTTTTATTTTCCAATGCCGATTGATGATCCTAGAAATATCATCAATCGGAATTGGAAAATTCTGAAGGCCGATCCAGTGTTAAATAAAATTCTTCCCGACAAGCCTGAGATTACTTATAGAAGAGCCCAATCTCTGAGAAACCTAATAGCCCCAAATATTATCAATCCCCCTAAGAGTTTTTCTTTTTTAGACAATACCATCGGTTTTTTCCCGTGCAATAAGTGTATCATGTGCGCCTGTAATGGCAAAAGGAAAAAGAGAGTTGACAATTTTATATCTACCAGTACGGGTAAAACATTCAAAATCAATAACTTCATATCATGTCACAGTAAATATGTTGTTTATCTTTTGCAATGTCCGTGCAATAAACAGTACATTGGGCGCACCACCAGGAGACTTAGAGACAGGCTTCGTGAGCATGTCAACAACATTAAAAAGGGCTTTAAAGACCATTCGCTATCCTTACATTATAGGACCCACCACAATAGGGATCCATCTTCCTTGCAGTTTGCAGGAATTGATATTGTACAAGCCCATTGGAGAGGCACAAATAAAAAAAGAGCAGTCTCGCAAATGGAAACAAAATGGATATTCCTGATGGAATGTATGCGCCCGAAGGGACTCAATATAGAACTGGATATCAATAGTTTTATTGATAATAGCTAACTTAGATTATCCAGATATATATTTTATTTTTGATCTCAGTACATATTTTTATCCTTTTGACATCATGACTGAATTTTTGTTGTTTAGGTGATTTTAGTATTGAATGTTTTAACATTTTAATATTGGCATGCACTAACGAGTTATAGGTGTATGTCACATTTTAATATTATGCAAATTTTGGATAAATTGTTATTGTATATTTTTAGTTTTGATTTTATTCCTAGTTTATACCAGATTAATTTTTTAGGTGTATTATGTATACATTTGAATATTTATTAATTGTCATTTTATTCATGCTTATTTATGTTTGGTAGATCGCATATATTCTTATTACCCGTTTGGATATTATTCGATCTGTATATGCATGTTCACCAGGTTTATTGTTTCCAATTATTATTGTTGTTAATTGATTTTAATGAATTTAATTATCTATTTAATTTCATCCACATCTCACTCTCATGTGAATAATAATGATATATCCATATATAGTGTTTAATGATATATCTATTGTAATTTAGCTATTGGTAGTATGGCAAACATGAGCTATGTAACATCATCTTGGATTTGGTCATCATTGCCCATATTTAGCTCTGCCCATAGCATTATGATCCATCTATGATCCTGCATAGTGGATTCATGTTGCTCGGAGTCCTGGTGTTCACAGCATTACTGCCTGCTGTTTGTCTGCGTACCCGATAATAGGGCGTTTGCGCATGCGCCGTCGGGTTGGGCTACATCAAAATGGCGCCCATTACGCAGACATCCAGCACACGGAAGATGGCGCGGGTGATACCGCGCATGCGCCACCTTCCGTCTTGTATTTAAACAGTGTTACAAGCGTCCACTACTGTAAGCTGCACCCCTATGAGTACGAGCTTTTGCTCGAAACGCGTCAGGAGAGCTACAGTAGGTTGGACGCCTTACCGCCGGCGCCACGAGGGGCCCCGGCGGCCATCTTTGTTCTACATCTGGGTCAGTATATCTTCTGTATATTGGAGTGTATCTGCCATCCTATGTCATCCTATGCCTGTATGCGAAATAAATACTTTAAGGATATCACACTATGTGGCCCTCTCTGTTTATTTGAGCTCTGGTGAAAACCAGCCAGATCTACAGAGCAGCCGCATCTATCCGAGCGCCAGGCAGTGGAAATTGTTGCTGACCAGACCAGTCTGATGACTCCAGAGGTCAGGTGACTGTATATACAAATGCGCATAAAGATTGCGTATCTGGTGAGTGCGCAATCTTTACATTACTTATCACCCTAGGGTTCCAATCATTGGACGTATAAGGATCATCTTGGATCTTAAGAGCACCCCTTCATTGGACTCTTTTATTTTGCACTCTTTTCACTTTGGCAGCCACTATCCAGTGGCCTTATTTCATTACCACTCAGTCACTGTCTAGTATATTATATATCCGATTTGCTGTTTATTAAGTATTTATAGCGCTGCACCTCCCCCCCTTTGTATATCTCCTTTCTATGGTTAGTTTTGAACTTTCCTCCGGCTAGTTTGTGGTCTAGTCCTTATGTTCTTGAGCTTTGCTTCAAATTGAAAATACAGCCCACTTGAACCTTATTCAACCCCCTAATGTAATTTAAAGGTTTCAATCATGTCTCCCCTGTCCCTTCTTTCCTCCAGACCAAGGTTTCTCAACTGGGGTTGTGTAGAACCCTAGGGTTCCACAAGAAGTTCCCTGGGGTTCTAACTGTAGGCAGCTGATGGGTAGATTGCATCCCAGTATTCTCCCCACATGCAGAATAACCCAAGGAAGCTTGTATGCGACATCACATGGGATGGACGAGAGAGAGGAGGGCCAGCAGGGGGAGGGTGCCCCACAACAGAACAGCCAACCACTTTCCTGCGCTGCTCTGCATTAGAACAAAACCACACCACTAGTGTATTGTGAACTGTTGCCTCCCCTCCTGACTCCCTGTGCTCTGTCCCCCTTGACCCCCTGTATACTGCTCATCTCAAGTTTGATCCAGAACTGTGCTGAAAAAAAGTGCATATTTCACATTAATAAGGGACATTTTAATATTCTCTCTGTTTATTTAATGCAATTTCTAAAAACAATTGTTGTTATAGCAACAGCTCACTGATCACACCAATATTCCATGAGATTTAGATCTGAAAATTATTTCAGGGGTTCCCTGAGATCAACCTTTTTGCCAAAGGTTTCTCCAAGGTAAACAGGTTGAGAAACCCTGCTCCAGGCTGGCCATATTACGTTCCTGAAGTCTGTCCTGATAATGTTTTATCCCTCAGGCCCTTCACAATTTTTGTTACCAGTCTATAAAACCTTTCCTCCATAGTGTGGGCCACACTGTACCTCATAGATTTGGCACATCTAAAAGATTATACAATTAGATTGTATAGTGTATGCACAGCTTTGGATGAATAGCTACTTGTGTAGCTTACATCATAGGTTGCCATTAGTTTCACATGATCACACTAATACGCTCAATTGTTACAAGATATGACTACATGCTACTTGTGTAGCTCACTCCACAGGTATCTATTTGTCTAGCAATCATCTGTTACGCCCACCAATTATTCACTGGTGATTTTAAAAGCAGGATACAGCTACTAAAAACTACTATGTGTAGCTCCAAACAATTCAGATGATTCCCAGCAAGTGGTTAAATCTGTCAGTTAAGAGATTAAAAATCACCCATGTACCTCTAGCCTAGTCACTTCTGCTGGACAACTTAATACTATCATTACAGATATTAACCACATACAGTTACCAGAATACAATGTTTTTCTCTCTAGTGTCCCTATAATCCTGATCACAAAACAAGGTGAGTGCACTCTGAACATAACAGGATGTCCATACTTATGTCTGCCAAGAGAAAAGCATCAGTCTGGTAAATAAATACAGAAATAAAAATGTGCTCACCATTTTTTTTTCTTTTATTTTCAATGTCATGGAAATGCAGATTTTGCTCTTTTCCCCTTCCTACTGACATTTTGGGGGAGATTTACTAAAACTGGATCGTACTAAATCTGGTGCAGCTCTGCATAGAAACCAATCAGCTTCCAGGTTTTATTTTCAAAGCTTAATTGAACAAGCTGAAGTTAGAAGCGGATTGGCTACCAATCACAGCTGCAAAAGGTGCAAATACAGAGCGCAATGAGGTTCCAGGGGATATGTAGAGAACCACAGTATAGGCAGCTCCAACAACTCATAAAAGACCAGCAATGAGACATGACCACGCTGGGATCGCGGAGATGGCGCGTCCGCTGGAAGACACGTGTTCTAGATCCGGTTGTTATGTCATACACCTGGCAAGAGGCTGCCTGAAAAAGGACTGGAGAAGGCAAACTGGAAGCCTAGGAGAGCACTGAAACCATAAGGAGAGAAGCCAGTCATCATAACATGTTTAAGGGACTTGCCCCTTCCTCATGATCCTTTGGTTTGACTGTTCCCTTAGGCTTCCAGTTCGCCCTCACCAGCCCTTGTACAGGCAGTCTCTTGCCAGGTGTATGACATAATCGGATCTGGGAAACGGGACTTCCGGCGGACTCAGTGATCCCCGTGGCTGCCATCCACACACCCTTCCCACTGTCCTGAGGCTCATGGGCTGAGCAATCTACTGTTGGGTCCAGGATCATGTGTCATCCTCCAGCTTCTGGAAATATGTGTTTCTCCTCTCCATTGACTTGGTGATGTATCAGTCTGGGCACTCCTACACATCATGCTTTTTAACCCAACATTAAAAGGAATTTCGATTTTAACTGTTCCTAGGATTGCGACTATTGACTTCCACAGGGTTGCATGCACAGCTGCACCAGATTCAGAGTGCACTGGTTTTGGTAAATCTCCCCCTCTTTGTCTGTGCTTATTAGAAGGTTGATTTGATTACCAAAGCATCCTTAGTTGAGTGGGCCTTTTTAGTTTTGATTATAAACTAGATGTGCTGATTGATTGTGACACTGAGGAAAGCCGAAGGCAAACTACTTGTTCATTCACTTATAAAAACAGAAATGTAAAAAAGGTGAAGTGCACTGTAAAAACTCTCCTCACCCCAGCTCCCAGCTGTACCTAGCTCTGCGGATGCCGACCTGTCAGGGCCTCCCAGCCAGTCCAGCTATTTGCAAATCCCTGCTCTCCTCCCATTTCTTTGTGCAGCGCTTCCAGGATGGACCAAAGAGATTCTGCTTGGTCAGTGCCATCCCATCCTGGAAACACAAAGAATGGGGATATAAAATCCTGGGACTGGCTCTGAGGGCACTGACAGCACAGCATCCCTAGAGGTGTTGAAAGCAGGGGCGGGGGTGTGGATGGAATTGAGGGTGTACGGTGTTAGTTCACAATAAAAAAAAAAAACAAAAATGTCTGTAAAAAGCTAAACTAAGTATTTAAAAAAGTCAACAGCAATCTAAACAACCTGACATCTCTTTAGTCCTCATGTACACTGGCACCTGGGGCTATACAAGGTAAAATTTGGGTGCATTTTCTTGCACCTTGCTTTATGCCGGTTACTTGCGTAAACATGCACGTTTGCAGTTATATGACCCTGAATGTAGACTGCCTGCATCCGGGGTGTCTGGCCATATGCAATTACTGGCCTATACCGCATACATCCATTGAAAAGAGTTACTAGTAGCTCTTATTCTAGTACCAAGCTAATAATGGATTCTTCTTTTCCTCTTATCAGTTCATCCCCCACAGTTATTACCTTTTGTACCACCAGCCCCTCCCTCTTAGATTGTAAGCTCCAAGGAGCAGGGCCCTCCTAACCCTCTTGTATTGAACTGTATCGTCTCCCTTTATATTGTAAAGTTCTGAGCAAAATGTTGGCGCTATATAAATGTATAATAATAAATAAGCAGCTTTAATAGATAGAGCCTATTACAAGAGAAACATGGAGCCTGCCATGTCAGGCCTCTTCTTTCAAAAATGTAGGTTCCCTGGCTGTCATCTTGCCCTCCTGTTTCAATCCTATACAACAGGACCTGAAACTGTACAGAAAAGGGCTTCTGACTTTTTTCAGACTGTACCAATCTGCCTACTTGTTCCATGTCATTGACTCAAAGTGCTGAAGCCTAGCAATTAGCATTTTCTGAAATAGGTCAAACGGTAGCTCTATATTTGTCTCTCATAACTTAATTTACAGTTAAACTAAATTTTATGTGCAGATTGTTCAAAAACTAAACATTTCTTTCATAGTTCACGTTTTACTAAACCAAAATGTGAATAGACTCCACAAAAAAAATATAAACCACTGTGTAGACTTGTGCTGCCATTCTGTTAAAAGGAAACATTTTCTGAATACCAGATTTCAAATTAGCTTCTACTAATAAGACAGCTTCCACATTACATCACATGAAACAAGCATTTCACGCCAGCTCAGATATGCTCTGTTAACAGAAGGAAAGTCTTGTCGATTTTTCTTCTAAAGACAGTCCGCCCACTCAACTTCATTTTGCTCAGGGTAACGTCTTGCTCAGCTCTTGAATTGCCCAGCGATTATCTTTAATTTTATCCCTAAGGCGAGTATATTCTTGAACTAGCTCTTCAAATTTTGTGCCAAGGAACTCATATGAAGAAAGAATCTGCTTAGATGCAGCTAGTTCGTTCTTTTCGGTCTTCACTGCAGCCTCTAAACTAGACCTGTAGAGAAGTAAAGTCAGTTGTGAAGATAAAGCATCCCTCTATCACTTATAGGGCAAAACCTAACAAACGTCTTTTAAATAGTAAATATACCATTAAAACCATTTAGTTTGATATACAAAAAAGAAAAAAGCCCAGACACCTTGTCAGAACTGTCCTTTGGCCCATGCATACTTCCCGTGTCACCTTAAAAGAGTCTGTTAAGCTTTACCAGTTCTTATCTTCAATTACATAATGTTGTAGAGATCTGAGAATGGGAGTGGTTGTGTAATTTATCAAAAGACAACCGGCAGAGCTGACACCATTCAGTCTAGAAAAAAAACCTGTGCTGTCAGTCCACAACAGAGTTTAAAGCGGAACTAAAGCCATTGATTTAACAGGTTTCCAAAAGACTTATATTCAAGGCATGCTGTGAATGAGAACGGTCACAGTTGCTTGTGCTCTTAACTGAGCTGTCAAGCCATCAAATGCCTGTAGCATAACTAATCATATATGCAGCAGTATGGCAACTGTAGATCAAAATAGAGGATGGTAGCTTATTTG
The DNA here is from genome assembly GCF_062004578.1 of Staurois parvus. Classification (NCBI taxonomy): domain Eukaryota; kingdom Metazoa; phylum Chordata; class Amphibia; order Anura; family Ranidae; genus Staurois; species Staurois parvus. Next base: position 1,723,164 of record NW_028317995.1, read on the forward strand.
GCTGTAAAAGGAGAAGAGGTTTTACTTCCACTTTAAAAGTCAAGTCCATTTCTAGCAGAGCAACAGGCATTTTTCTGCACCTGCAGGGTCTTTAAATTGATAAAAGATGGGGATATGTTCATGTATTGCAGAGATGTAATATATTTTTCCTTAATATACGCTTTAATGGAATCATAATATAATGATTTACCGGATGTACTTATGAACATCAACTTTCTCAAGGGTGTAAGTGTCAGTGAGGACTTGCAGTTCTTCCATTCTGTGTAATTTAAAAAATATAAAATAACGGTGTGTTAAACAGGAATTAAGATGTCTCAGTCACTATACAACTGCACAGTGGTCAGAGCACATCTTACCGGAGCTTTAAGAATAGCGCATTACTCTTGGCTTCCAAGTATTCCGCATTCATGCAATCAATTTCTGATTGTGCTTGAAGACGAAGATCAGAGGCAGCTTGTCTGAGGAGGGAAAGGCAGCGTAAGAGCACCTTAAAATAAAAAAGGATAAAGACACTTACAATGTATCTACAGACATACTGTATATTGGTTCTTAAAACCATCATATAACCCAGGAAATACCCAATATACGCACATGAGGGTACATTTCCTGCTGCCTTTCCAGTAATGCTCCTATTTCTTGGTGCTTCTCCTCCTCAGTCTGCAACCTTCTCTTCTCATCTTCCAATGTACTGGCCAAACGCAACGCTTTTGCAGCCCGAAGGACTTCACTCTCCTCATCTGAGGCAGAAAGAGAACTTAAATAGAACAGAATATAATTTAGAAGCTTGGAACAAAGCATTTGTTTCATATCTGGCCATACGCCATGGAATTCCATCTGTAAGGAGACTACTAAAGTAAAATTAGCTCAGAGAAATATACCGGCTATTACTGCAGTCCACTCTTGCTGAAAATTCTAGCTGCTCAGTTGATCTAGTTACTCAATGGCTTCAATGCTTTCCTAGTCACTGCACTGACTATTACAGATACGGAATTCTGACCCGTCTCAAACTCCTTTGCTACCTGCTTGTTCCAGTCCAGGGGCTCAAAGTATTAAAGCTACAGACAGCCAGGCAAATAGCAAATTCAGAAGGAGGTCATAAATGGCAGGATTTGTATCTCTTGTTGTACAGGTTTTCCTAGCATTCCCATGATGTGGCAGTCCAAGATTTAGGTTGGCCATACATCACGCTATATTCTTTCCTTCAACAACAGGTTAAAGAAAAGGAAAAAATAAATAAATAAATAAAATAAAAATAAAAAAAAACGCTTGTTCCCACCATCAAAACAGTTAATGTCGGTAAGGGAATCCCTTCAGCTAAGGTACTGTATTCTGACATCGGGAGGTTTCCCCACTGTCAATACAATGGTCACTGCTGCCTGCTATGGCAGCAAATGCATCCAGTTCCTGCTGAACCAATCGAATTTAGATCCCTCTATGGCCAGCTTTAGAAGTATATTCAATAGATGTTAAATGTATGCATGAAAGTCTGTCATGGGAGATGACATTTGTGATGTGCACTTCTAAAAATGCTAGTTACCTGTCATTCTGACCCTTTTTTAAAAAAAGGGAGACAAAAAAGACGTAAAGATTTCCTATGACCTGCATCAATGGCCACTTGGAATGGCTTATGTCACCACTTCAACTTCAAATTAACACAATATGGAATTGGTTTCTAGAAGCACATTCATACCAAAACTGTAATTACTGGAATTTGATACCTATCTGTGGGAAATTAAAAAGGACTGCACAGGTAAAGAATGCGAACACACCTGTCTCAGGCTGATGGAATGACAAGAAAGTGAAACATTTCTTTCGCAGAGCCTCCTCCAGCTGCTTATGTAGTCTCTCTCTTATCCAGAGAATATCCTAAAATATACAGAGGGTGGTCAGTCATCAAAATATATACTACTAAATTAGACTAAGAGTTTGATCATCTTATACCATGTTTGAAGGAAGAAGGGCAAGCATATCTTGTTTCTCCAACCCAAGAAGAGATGTAGATCCTGCATCATTATTGGAAGGCAGGAGGTCTGAACACTGTGTGACCAATAAACACTGCTGCAGTCCATCCAGAAACTGTACAAAAAGTGGCACGGATGAGACACAAAGAAAAATATGCAGACAATGACATAATGAATAAAACATATGGAAAATGATATGAAAAGCTACCTTGTTCTCGTCGTCAGTTGTCTTGCCTTCCTGTTTCCTGACCTGTAAATCCAGTAGCATCTCCTGTATCAGCCTGTATATGACCTCTGATCTCAACCACACCTTCCTTTGCAGTCGTAGCTCTCTTTGCACCTTGATGCAAAATAGAAAAAATTTAATTCCTACTAAAAAAGTGGTCGTTAAAGATAATGTCCCCTTTACATATAGCAAGTATGATGCTATTCATGTATAAATTACATTAAGCCATTTCATCCATAACCCTGCAGTTGGCTGATTTAGGCTACTTTTTACACTGATCTGCAGCAAAAATGCTTACGAGTTGTACCGCTTTTTTTTTGTCGCGTTTGCAATGTACGGTAGTTTTTAACCACTTCAATACTGGCCACTTTTACCCCCTTCCTGCCCAGGCCAATTTTCAGGTTTCAGCACTCACACTTTGAATGACAATTGCATGGTCATGCAACACTGTACCTAAACTCAAAATTTTTAAATTCAAACTCAATCATTTTGTTCACACAACTAGAGCCTTCTTTTGGTGGTATTTAATCACCACTGGGGTTTTTATTTTTTGCTAAATTAAAAAAAAATAAAAAAAAAAAAAGACCAAAAATTTTGAAACAAAATAAAAAAAAAAAAGTTTTTCTTGGTTTCTGTTATAAAAGTTTGCAAATAAATAATTGTTCTTTATAAATTTAGACCAAGATGTATTCTGCTACATTTCTTTGGTGAAAATTACCCAAATCAGTATTTATTTAGTATGTAGGAAAGTTATAGAGTTCAAAAACTATGGGATATATCTGAAAATTGATCAATCCTGAAGTACTGACAGCCAATCGAATTTCTTGAGGCCCAAAAATGTAAGAACAGTACAGATATCCCCCAAATGACCCCTTTTTGCAAAGTAGACAGTCCAACGTATCTCATAAGAGGTATGGCGAGTTTTTTGAAGTTGTAATTTTGTCATTTTTTGGAAAATAAAAAAAAAAAAAAAGATGATTTTCACCCTTTTTTTTTTTTACTTTACATATGGTCAGCACTGCAGTACAGTGTCAGCATATAACTAGTGTGGCGGTGATCAGGGACATGGACTGTTGACAGTACAAAAAAATAAAATACATTTATTACATTTTTTCACTCTTTTTTTAAGATTCTCTCATATTGCACTATAACCAAGCATTTAACTGAATGAAATTGATTCATTCAGGTTTTTGTTGTGATTAGCTGTGATTGGCCACGGCTAATCACATGACACAGATGGTCTGTGATTGGCCCAGCCTGTACATGTGATCGCTGTAACCATTCACAGCTAGATACAGTTGTATACAATGGATGGCATGAAAGGAAGCCATCCATTGGATGCAACTGTCATGTGACCTGCTGTGATTAGGCACAGCAGGTCACATGGTACTGGCAATGGGGCCGGTACACAGATCTGTCATCAGTCGTGTCCAAGGTACACGGCCGGTGACAGATCTCGCTACAGCGCAGCCCTGCATGCCGCACAAAAGTACGATCCAGGAAGGACGTCATATGACACCCTCCCGGAGGGACGAACTGTTCACTTGCCACCCAGCCTATGGTCAAATGACAGCGGGTGGCAAGTGGTTAAAAGGACTCCAAAACGCAACACAGGTGCATTTTTGCCAAGTTTTCCATTGAATGCAAATGGGAGATAGGTTTTTGTTTTTTAACCACACCAACCCTGCACCAAAAATGCAGCAAGCAGGACTTTGATAAACACACTGGACCTGCAACGGATCAGTATGAAGAGTTCCATAGGAATACATGGTCACATGTTTTTATACACGTGTATATTACCCCAACATTTCATATTCTTGATATCTGTCTGTTGTACCATTAAAACGTATCCTGTTCCCTTTGTATTGTCTTTTTTTTGTTAAATAGTTGATGATCCTGCCTGTCCCCCTGCTTTCTTTTCAAACTTAGCATGCTAGGCACGACAGCACATCCTTCCCAGCGTCGTCAGTTTCTGGCTGTGCTGGGAACATAGCCTGCTGACTAGTGACAAGACTTGTGCTGACATGTCCCCCTGCACAGCTCTTCACTGGGAACAATGTATTGCTCTCTCTACCTCCTGAATTTTCCACCCCCTGTTTTCTAACCCCCTTATGCAGCTGAAAAAAGTAATTAAAATTTAACACACACACACACTTTTGCCTTGCATTTCTATTTTAAACTGAATGGGTTAATTTACAGGGGGAAGGTTCACATATACTTTCATACCCAAGTCTAAGGGATCAGTGTCCTGCGACTTGTTCTTTCCTAATACGAATTTAGTTGTGGGGCCGACTGCTAGTATACAGTTAGGTCCATATATAATTTGGACACAGGCACAATTTTCATACTTTTGGCTCTGTATGCCACCAGAATAAATTAAAACGAAATATTCCAAATTAATTTGAAGTGGAGACTTTCAGCTTTAATTAAAGGGATTGAACATAAATATCAAGTACAAATTTTAGGAACTGCAACCATTTTTTATACACAGTCCCTCCATTTTCAGGGGCTCAAATGTAATTGGATAAGTGAATATAGTCATAAATAAAATGTTAATTTGTAATATTTTGTTGAGAATCCTTTACTGGCAATGACTGCCTGAAGTCTGGAACCCATGGACATTACCAAAGACTGGGTTTCCTCCTTTCTGATGCTTTGTCAGGCTCTAACTGCAGCTGTCTTCAGTTGTTCTTTGTTTGTGGGTCTTTCTGCCTTTAGTTTTGCCTTCAGCAAGTGAAATGCATGCTTAATTGGGTTGAGATCAGATGATTGCTTCGGCCATTGTAGAATATTCCACTTCTTTTCCTTCAAAAGCTCCTGGGTTGCTTTTGCAGTGTGTTTTGGATCATTGTCCATCTGTACTGTGAAGCACCGTCCAATCAACTTTGCTGCATTTGGCTGAATCTGGGCTGACAGTATATCTCTAAACACTGCAGAATTCATCCGGCTGCTTCTGTGTTCTGTCACATCATCAATAAATACCAATGACCCAGTGCCACTGGAAGCCATGCATGCCCATGCCATCACACTGCCTCCACCATGTTTTACACATGACAATGTGTGCTTTGGATCATAAGCTGTTCCAAACCTTCTCCACAGTTATTTCTTCCCGTCATTCTGGTACAGATTAATCTTAGTTTCATCCATTGAAAGAATGCTTTTCCAGAACTGGTCTGGCTTTTTTTTTTTTTTTTAGATGTTTTTGGCAGTCTAATCTGGCTTTTCTTTCTTCAGGCTTATGAATGGTTTGTACCTTGTGGTGGACCCTCTGTATTTGCTCTTGTGAAGTCGTCTTATCGACTTTGAAAATGATACCCCCACCCCATGCAGAGTGTCCTTCACTTGTCTGGATGCTGTGAATTGGTTTTTCTTTACCATAGAGAGGATCCTGCGATCATCCACCATTGTTGTCTTCCGTGGACATACATGCTTTTTTAAGTTACTGAGCTCACCAGTGTGTTCTTTTTTCCTCAGAATGTACCAAACTGTTGATTTGGCCACTCCTAATGTTGCTGCTATCTCTCTGATGAATTTGTTTATTTTCGCAGCCTTACAATGGCTTGTTTCACTTGCATGGACAGCTCCTTTGAACACATGATGTAGGTTCACAGCAATAGATTCCAAATGCAAATACCACACTTAAAAGCAACTCCAGACCTTTTACCTGCTTAATTAATGAAAAAAATAACAAAAAGGAGTAGCCCACACCTGGCCATGAAACAGCTTTTGATTCAATTGTCCAATTACTTTTGGTCCCTTGAAAAAAGGGGGGGGGGGTGGCTCCTTTTAAGAGCTGTAATTCCTAAACCCTTCCTCCAATTTGGATGTACATACCCTCAAATTAAACCTAAGAGTGTGCACTTTCAGACCATATCAATTATAGAACTTTAGCTTGAATATGTTTTGGTAAATACCTGGAAAAAAAACAACAAAAACTAAAATTGTGCCTGTGTCCAAATATATATGGACCCAACTGTATATGGAAGGTACACATCCACCTCCTCCATATTATACTACCCCAAGTAATGTATTAGACTGGATCTTTTATTTAATTTTACAAAAACACATCTGAAGTCTCCCAAAAGCATGTGGGGAAATGCGTCATGGTCTGATGAACAAGGTTGACCATAAATTCCAAAAGATACGTTTGGCGCAAAAACAACACTGCACATCACCAAAGAACACCATAACCACAGTGAATATTGGCACAGAACCTTCAGGCTTCTGCTGGAAAGCTGAACATGAAGAGGAACTTCATCTTTCAGCATGACAACGACCTAAAGCATACATCCAAATCAACAAAGGAATGGCTTCACCAGACGAAGATTAAAGTTTTGGAATGGCCCAGCCAGAGCCCAGACCTGAATTCGATCGAAAATTTGTGGAGTGATCTGAAGAGGGCTGTGCACAGCAAATGCCCTCACAATCTGACAGATTTGGAGTGTTTTTGCAAGGAAGAGTGAGCAAATATTGCCAAGTCAAGATGTGCCATGCTGATAGACTCATACCCAAAAAGACAGTGCTGGAACAAAATCAAAAGGTGTTTCAAAGTATTAGTTTAAGGGTGTGCACACTTATGCAACCATATTATTTTAGTCTTTTATATTTACTTCCCTCCACCTAAAGGATTTCAGTTTGTTATTCAACGGAGTTGTACAGTTTATAAATTACATTAAGCCCTGGTCAAATCAAAGCCGATTTTGAAATCGTGCAACTTACAGTGAAGTCGCATGATTTCAAAATCGGGTGACCTGCCATTGTCAGTTGCGATTTGCAAGACATCTGACACAGATCTCTGTGCAAATCGCAACAAAAGTAGTGCATGCACTACTATAAAAATCAGTGTGGTTCTGACTTGGTCAGAACCGCACCGATATGACCGCTCTAATAGTGGACAATAGGGTGCGACTTGGTATACGATTTGCAAATCGCATGCCAAGTCGCACCCGATGTGACCAGGGTATAAAGGTGAAAAAAGTTCTGAAATGATTTATCTTTGTCTCATTTTTTTACATCACAGAAACCTGACATTTTAACAGGGTTGTGTAGACCTTTTATATCCACTGTACAAAACATACACAAGTCCATGGTTTCTAGCAATCTTTATATGGATGTTAGTAGTGGTAACGGTTTGCAGAGCCTTCTGATAAAAGCAGGAATAGTTACCTCTTCCAATTCACAACTTAAGGTGGTGCTTCCACCACTTGGCTCCAAAATCTGACATAGTTCCAGCAAAAGTTTACTAAACTGTGGATTCTTCTCCAGACCCTCTTCCTCTAGCTGGAGCATTGGAAGACGACCATTTACTAAGAAATACAAGTAGAAAAAAAGGCAATAAACAGATAGCACCTAATATTTTCTCTTCTTCAAAAATCACTGGTGAGACAGTGAGACAAAGGCACACCCTTTTGGGACAAGAATCTAAAGCTCACCATACATGGATTTTGGCACTGCACATTCCTCCATCCACACTGTTGTGTACATGGGGAAAGCCACTGTTTTCTTAATCTGTATGGCCAGCTTAAGGAGGGAAACTTGAAACAGCAGATCAGAAGCATTTAAAACCTTTTCACACTAAGAGTACACATACAAGATACCTTATGTCACCAATAAAAGACAAAAAAGGTTTGACTAGGTCCCTTTTTAATTTAGTTGCACTTGACTGACTCTTACTAGGTTGAGCAGTGCCCAGTTTTATGGCCCATAATGGTCACCCTCTGGTCCAATGAGATTATCTTTTTCCTGTCTTACGTCAGTACATCAGCAGTGATAAGCTGAGTTGTGTTTGGATCCTAGTCCGAAACCACCTGAGCTATTTATCTATAGTTATATCAATTTCTTGCCTTTTTCTTTTTAGGTCGTCAGCCCTCCTCTCAGCATACATATATACACTACCGATGGGCCGATGAATCATGGTTTTTGTACAACGTTGAGTAGCTGAATGGATGGTTCCTCAGTGTGTGACACCAACTGTCAAAAGATGGAGGAGGAAGCGTGATGGTTTGAGAATCTCTTCCTTGAGCCAAAGTTGGTGACTTGCACTTGCCAAAGCATTTTGCAGCACCATGGAATACACTCTGGAATACACCTAGTTGGGCAGGGGTTCATCCTACAGCAAGATAATGACCCAAAACATATCTCCAAGCTGTGTCAGAACTACCTTAGAAGGGGGGAACAAGATGATAGGCTTCAAATCGTGGAATGGCCAGCAGTCTCCACATATAAACCCCATTGAGCTGGTTTGGGATGAACTGGAAAAAAAATTAGTGAAAGCAAAGCAACCTACATAAATAACAAAAATTGTGGGAACTTCTGTAACAGTGTTGTGAAGAACTTTCCCAACAATATTTGATTTCTGCTGTAGAAGGAATGAACAGAGTATGTTCGGCTGTTATACCTGCAAAAGGTGGCTACTTTGATGAGTCAAAAATGTTGTAAAACGATTCAATGAATTCTTTATGACACACACAAAAAAATAACATTTTCTCTCTCATACAGGGGTTAGACAAAAAAAAAGGAAACACTACATGATTTGCAGGTGTGAAAGTGAGGATATGTTTCGAGTTGAAAGCGGAAATTATGTAACTGAAGTTGCCAATTTGTTTGCCATGTTGCAAGGTACAGTATCAAACGTTTATGATGGCATATACAGTCTCCGGGAAACTGATGTCTGAGAAGCATAAGCAAGGTGAACATGGTCACCTGACCGAAAGAGGCAAAAGGACATTGCGCAGGATTTTGACCTGGACTAAAAAAACAACTGCTGCAAAAGTGACTGCAGAGCTCAATCTCAAGTCTTCACAGCTCTCTGTCTTCATGGGACAGGGATTGAGCTCTGCAATCAATTTTGCAGCAGTTTTCTTATTTCGGCTCACAATCCAATATTTTTTTCGCTTTTGGTTGACCATGTCGACCACCCTTATGCTTAGCAGGTGACGTTTTCCCAAAAACTGTATATGCCGTCATAACCTTTGATACTGCACCTCATGACACTGCAAATAAATTGTCAACTTTTGTCACAGATGCATCAGCTAAACGGGCACCAACAATTTGCCCTCTTTGAAGCTCAGTAAGCTCTGACAAGACTCCATATTACTGGTAGGGCATGCAGTGAATAACAAAAAAGTGAGGCTTCCCACCTGTTAGCCAGGTGTCTCATCACACAGTGGAAGCAAAATAATGGTACATCGCTTCCAATGCGAAACATGTAACCACTTTCACACTTGCAAATCATGTAGTGTTTCCATTTTGTTTTAATCTAATCCCTGTATATAAACACAGTAGCAATTAGGTTATAGGGTTGGTAAAAAGCCAATGGTTCAGAAAATGATACTTAAACTCTGTGCTAGGGAGGGTTCTGCATAAATCCTAGTACATACAAGCAGAAAATTGTACAAAAAATATCGCTTTCGAAGCAATCATATGATTCTGATTGTTAGTACACAGCTTTCGTCCAAAATTTATTTGAATGGACAAGCATGAAATTTTCTCGCATTACACCAGATCGTACGATTTTCGATCAGTACAGGTTTTGTCCGAAAATACAATACAAATAAATTACAACACTTTCAAATTAACTTTATTAACCTCTTCACTTTCGATAGGAGACTAGCATACAAAAAAAAAAAAACATTTGTCATATGTTCTCATCGTATGTACAGGGTCTTAGAAACAATGTTACATCACTTTCAATGTGCAACATGTCATCACTTTCACGCCTACAAATCATATAGGGTTTCCATTTTTTTGTCCAACCCCTATATATAAATACACTATATTGTCTAAAGTATTGGGGCGCCTGCCTTTACACGCACATGAACTTTAATGGCATCCCAGTCTTAGTCTGTAGGGTTCTATATTGAGATGGCCCAACCTTTGCAGCTATAACAGCTTCAACTCTTCTGGGAAGGCTGTCCACAAGGTTTAGGAGTGTGTCTATGGAAATGTTTGACCATTCTTCCAGAAGTGCATTTGTGAAGTCAGGCACTGATGTCGGATGAGAAGGCCTGGCTCGCACACTCTGCTCTAATTTATCCTGACCTATCAGGTTGAGGTCAGGACTCTATGCAGGTCAGTCAAGTGCCTCCACCCCAAACTTGCTCATCCATGTCTTTATGGACCTTGCTTTGTGCACTGGTGCGCAGTCATGAAGGGGCCATCCCCAAACTGTTCCCACAAAGTTGGGAGCATGAAATTGTCCAAAATGTCTTGGTATGTTGATGCCTTAAGAGTTCCCTTCACTGGAACTAAGGGGCCAAGCCCAACCCCTGAAAGACAACCCCACACCATAATCCCCCTCCTCCAAACTTTACACTTGGAGCAAAGCAGTCATTCTCCTGGCAACCACTAAACCCAGACAAGTCCATCAGATTGCCAGACAGAGAAGCGCGATTAGCCAATCCAGAGAACACGTCTCCACTACTCTAGCGTCCAGTGGCAGCGTGCTTTACACCACTGCATCTGACGTTTTGCATTGCACTTGGTGATGTAAGGCTTGGATGCAGCTGTTCGGCCATGGAAACCCATTCCATGAAGCTCTCTATGCACTGTTGTTGTGCTAATCTGAAGGCCACACAAAGTTTGGAGGTCTTTAGCTATTGACTCTGAAGACAGTTGGCGACTTCAGTACACTGTGCTCTTCAGCATGAGCTGACCCCGCTCTGTCATGTTACGCGGCCTACCACTTAGTGGTATTAAAACAAAGTGGGAACAACAGCAACTCAGCCACGAATAGTTGACCGTGGAATATTTAATAGCAAGGAAATTTCACAGATGGACTTATTGCAAAGGTGGCAACCTATCACGGTACCACGCTTGAATTCACTGAGCTCCTGACAGCGACCCATTCTTTCACAAATGTTTGTAGAAGCAGTCTGCATGCCTAGGTGCTTGATTTTATACACCTGTGGTCATGGAGGTGATTGGAACACCTGAATCCAATGATTTGGAGAGGTGGCCCAATACTTTTGGCAATATAGTGTATATATCAACCACAGACCACTGTGTCTGATATATACAACACCAAGGAGGACAGGAATCCAAAAGACAATTTTCTGGCTTGCTAAAAGTGACAGCTTGCTGACACTGTGCATTGTCGTGCATTTTCAGATGTGTTGGTGTTCACAAAGCCTCCATTCAGTTGACTCTAAGAGGACCTAAAGGGCATCCAAAAGTGCAGCACACTGGATGCTTTCCTGATAATACAGCCAATATAGAAGAATGTGGACGTTCTGGTGTTTGTATTACTGTGCATGGAGAACGATGAGGGCGGATGGGGTCAGAAGTTCTGGTATTCTAATCACACGAGAAGTTGGAGGGCACCGTTCTGTGTATGTGATTGGATGGCTGGAGTGTCAGTGCTCACCATACTGCAGAGTCCGGGAAGACATGTTCACTGTGAAATATACCACCAATTGTCATACGATCGGTAGGACGTGTACAGGTTCCATCCCCCGCCTGCTCCGGTACAGCTCGGTACAGCCAGCACAGCTGCGATCGCTATTCCGCGGGAGATTTGGACGGCGGTGTCGCCCTGCTAGTGAAGTCATCGGTGGGCGTGCAGGCTGCATGGAGGTCATGTGCGAGACGGACACTAGAGGGAGCCCTTCCCTTTATCATAAGCTGTGGCCTGGAGTTGGAGCTGTCCTCTGTGTAAATGTCAGGAGCCAATCCAAGACAGCCAGGAGCCAATCCAAGACAGCCAGGAGCCAATCCAAGACAGCCAGGAGCCAATCCAAGACAGCCAAGAGCCAATCCAAGACAGCCAGGAGCCAATCCAAGACAGCCAAGAGCCAATCCAAGACAGCCAAGAGCCAATCCAAGACAGCCAGGAACCAATCCAAGACAGCCAAGAGCCAATCTAAGACAGCCAGGAGCCAATCCAAGACAGCCAGGAGCCAATCCAAGACAACAAGGAACCAATCCAAGACAGCCAGGAGCCAATACACGACAGCCAGGAACCAATCCAAGACAGCCAGGATCCAATCCAAGCCAGCCAGGAGCCGATCCAAGCCAGCCAGGAGCCGATCCCAGCCAGCCAGGAGCCGATACAAGACAGCCAGGAACCAATGTCATCTACTTTTTTGAGCCCACCCCTTATGTACACACGAACTACCGACGTTAAAGTGTATACAAAGCCCAAACTTTCTTGTTTTGGATAGAGTGGGAGTTATTAGATTCCCATTTAGGTTTATATATTTTTCTTGTAAGGCCTTGTTGACATGGGTGTACTACAGAGTGCGCCTGGCCAGAGCCATGTTTACCTGCATGGGGGATGTATGAGTCTGCATGGGGGATGTATGAGTGTTCCATGCATCCCCATGCAGACAGTCCTATTCATGTCAATGGGACAGAGCTGTTGCTCCTGAGGGCCATTGCACACAAGGCGCAGACATGTGTCTTCCAGGCATGCCCGTCTTCTATGGCACAGGGATGCACAGCTCTTTCATGCATTTCCGTGTTGGTATCCCATTAATTTCTATTGGGACATGAAGCTGCATGGGCACAGCTGCTGTGTCCTAATATAACATGCAGGTCCCCAAACGCACCCTGTATGCAGGGCTAATGCTTCCGCTAGGCAAACTAGGTGGCCGCCTAGGGCGCACTGCTACCTAGGGGTATCTGGGCACAGCACAGGCCAGAACTCTGGGATGTCGCCACATAATGAATGATCCTTCATCTGAGCAGAGGGGAGGATACAAGCTGAGCTGGCACTCCTTCCAGTGTTCCTCCCAGACTCAGTCCCTTACTGCAAGCCATCTGGCGGCTGCTGATCACTGTGGAGTTCCAGCCCTTCTCTTCCCATTCTTCAGCAGAGGCGGAGGAAGGTAATGTCTGACTCTGATGTCTCATGTCTGTGTGAGTGCGACCCAGCCAGCCATCCATAACGTGGAATGTGTCAGTGACTGATGACATCATCATAATCCCACAGCCTGCTCTTCTAGTGCCTGATGATCTGTGTTGGTAGTGGTGTGCTGTGTCAGATCTGTCACTGTGTGGGATCACTCAGCTCAGCTGCCACAATGTTTTATCTCCCCCCATTGACTATTCCAGCCTGGGATCTGTCAGAGTGTGGATCCATCATCCTCCACTCACTGCAACTGTTACCCTGCCACTTCCAGCCACAGATACAGTCCATCCCTGAGACTGATTTTGTCTTTAACCACTTGCCTACTGGACACTTTTACCCCCTTCCTGCCCAGGCCAATTTTCAGCTTTCAGCTCTGTTGCACTTTGAATGACAATTGCGCGGTCATGCAAAATTGTACTCATATGAAATTTTTATCATTTGTTTTAGACATATAGAGCTTTCTTTTTGTGGTATTTAATCACCTCTGGGTTTTTTATTTTTTTTGCTAAACAAACCAAAAACAATAAATAAGTGATCTTTCTCCTTCACTGATGTGCGCTAATGAGGCTGCAGTGATGGGCACTGATAGGCGGCAGTGATGGGCACTGATAGATGGCAGTGATGGGCACTGATGAGGAGGCACTGGTAGGTGGCACTGATGGGCATTGACAGGCATCACTGATGGGCACTGAAAGGCAGCACTCATATGGTGGCACTGACTGGCACTGATACGCACTTATAGGCGGCACTGATTGGCAGGACTGACTGGCACTGATAGGTGGCACTGAAAGGCAGCTCAGATGGGCACTGATATGTGGCATTGATGTGCACTGGTAGGCACTGATGGGCACTGACAGGTGGCACTGATGGGGCTACACTGATGATCAGTGTACATGTCCCCTCTGAGGAATGATGATTACTGGCTCTCTTCTCGCCACGCTGCGTGCCCCCTGGGGGCGAGCACACGCAGTTAGAGTGGGAGGACGTCATATGATGTCCTCCCAGAATGAGAAAACCACCACCCATCTATCATTACCTTATATGGCGGACGGGAGGCGGTTAATATTTGTGCTGGTGGCATCTTATGGCACTTATTTTTGCACATTAAAAGAATTTTAGCAGTTTCATATTTTGTTGATTTAAAATTTTCTACTGTTTTAAAAAAAAAATTTTGGGTTTTTTTTTTTGGGGGGGGGGGGGGGCGCAAGTAGCTGGTCTTGCCTAGGGTGCAAAATAGTCTAGAACCAGCCCTGCCTGTATGCATTCAGGAAACCGCTCACACTGGAAGGTTATAACAGGACACAGCAGCTGTGCTGGTGTAGCTGCATATCCCAAGAGAAATGAATGGTACCCCAGCACAGGGCTGCTTGCAACAGCTGTGCATCCCCGTGCCATTAATAGACAGCCCTGCACTGGAGACACATTTTTGCACCACATGTAAATGGGGTCTAATTTGACAGCCCTGAACCGTGTGAGGTCTGCATTTGGGGCCAGGCTCCTGCAAAGCTGTCAGATTGGGAGTAGCAACTGTGTCTGTGCAGCCATTGCATACCAATTGATGTGAACAGGACTATCCGCACATGGATGAACGGAACACCATACAGCATGAAGAGCCATTTGTTTATGTTCTGGGAGCAGTTGTGAGCTGCATGCAGGCATCAGTGGAGATGCAGTGGCTGTATAGACTGACCCGCACATTCCTGTTGGACAGGTGGACAGGAGTGCAGCCTCAAAACACACACTGCATTTAGGGTCATGCACCCATCCCCGTATGCCTGTCAATCTCAGGTGTGGGAGATCCATACATGCCCCAGCGAGATTATCAAATGACTTTTGCACAGAGTATGAGTCTCTGCACCCATGTGAATGCAACCTATATGGTGACTCTGTGCAAATTCAAACATAAAAAAAATTTAGCACTCCAACTGTACTTCCAAGATTACGGTTTAAGTTCCCTATCAATAAAAACCGCCACGGTATACAGATTTTCTTTTTCAAGGTGATAAGACAGAGACCTTTCCTTGAAAAAGGGAATCTGCCTACCTTGGAAACATTGGTGTTTTTACTGATAGGAGACTTCAGTAAACAGTCATTTCGGAAATTCAGTTGGGAGTGCTGGATTATTTTGGTCTGTAGGTTTTACTTCTGTCAATGTGTCAATGTCCTCATTTATGCAGATTCACTCTCTTTATTTGCCTTGGAGACCATTGACATGTAGGCTAAGTTTAGATGTGTGTTGGGGGGCAATACAAAATGCTCAGTTGAGGTGTAATTTTAGTGCTCCCAATTGCGCTCCCTTAAGCTGCAATGGCAGCAGACAGAGTGTTTGCATGCCGGGATCGCAATGCTTTACGCCTTCAGCAAAAACAATCCAGCATATCACGATAGGCAGGATTGCAGAGGGGAGTGGGGAAGTGTTACAACTGCCCCACAACTACATGAAATGCACATGGTTGTGACAAATTTGTTTGGCAAAAATGGATTTAAAACATACGGTGAGTAGGCTTCAAATTGCCTCCTCACCACCTGTCAATCACCTCTGAAAAAGGATCTGAACTCTGATCGCTGTTAAGAGGAGCAGCGGGTTTTGACATATGTCTAACCCTAGCTCAAGACTGAAAAGGTCTGTGTTGAAGGACTTTTGTTTGCTTAAGACAGGTTCTGCATTCCCACTTGAGTCTATGGGAGTGCAGAACCCACTAGATGCCAAAAACATGACTATGCATAACGCCCATTGACCCAAGCCTAAAGGTAGTTGGCACCAGTCCAGGGCAGGAATAGAGGGGAAGTCTTGCAAAGGGGAACTAGCAGCAAAAAAGGATTTCCCTTACATTGGTGACATCTTCTCACTTCCTGTTGTGTCTTGTGACTTAAAAGGATGTATTACCATTCCCTACTCTATCCAAAACAAACAAAAAAAGTTTTGTCCCTAATTATACTTAATTATGCCCAGTATAAGGTCAGTGGTTAATTTACGCCACTTGTTTAAGAATATGCAGATGTCGAATGGTCGTACTTATGGGCCATACTTGAAAAGTGCGGATTTGGCAAAGCATTTACAGTGGGGCAAAAAAGTATTTAGTCAGCCACCAATTGTGCAAATTCTCCCACTTAAAAAGATGAGAGAGGCCTGTAATTGGCATCATAGGTAGACCTCAACTATGAGAGACAAAATGAGAAAAAAAATCCAGACAATCACATTGGCTGATTTGGAAAGAATTTATTTGCAAATTATGGTGGAAAATAAGTATTTGGTCACCTACAAACAAGCAAGATTTCTGGCTCTCACAGACCTGTACCTTCTTCTTTAAGAGGCTCCTCTGTCCTGCACTCATTACCTGTATCAATGGCACCTGTTTGAACTTGTTATCAATATAAAAGACACCTGTCCACAACCTCAAACAGTCACACTCCAAACTCCACTATGGTGAAGACCAAAGAGCTGTCGAAGGACACCAGAAACAAAATTGTAGACCTGCACCAGGCTGGGAAGACTGAATCTGCAATAGGCAAGCAGCTTGGTGTGAACAAATCAACTGTGGGAGCAATAATTAGAAAATGGAAGACATACAAGACCACTGATAATCTCCCTCGATCTGGGGCTCCACGCAAGATCTCACCCCGTGGGGTCAAAATGATCACAAGAATGGTGAGCAAAAATCCCAGGACCACACGGGGGGACCTAGTAAATGACCTGCAGAGAGCTGGGACCAACATAACAAAGGCTACCATCAGTAACACTACGCCGCCAGGGACTCAGATCCTGCAGTGCCAGACGTGTCCCCCTACTTAAGCCAGTACATGTCCGGGCCCGTCTGAAGTTTGCTAGAGAGCATTTGTATGTTCCAGAAAAGGATTGGGAAAATGTCATATGGTCAGATAAAACCAAAATAGAACTGTTTGGTAGAAACACAACTCGTCGTGTTTGGAGGAGAGAGAATGCCGAGTTGCATCCAAAGAACACCATGCCTACTGTGAAGCATGGGGATGGCAACATCATGCTTTGGGGCTGTTTCTCCGCAAAGGGACCAGGACGACTGATCCATGTACAGGACAGAATGAATGGGGCCATGTATCGTGAGATTTTGAGTGCAAACCTCCTTCCATCAGCAAGGAAATAGAAGATGAAACGTGGCTGGGTCTTCCAACATGACAATGATCCAAAACATACCACCGAAGGAGTGGCTTCGTAAGAAGCATTTCAAGGTCCTGGAGTGGCCTAGCCAGTCTCCAGATCTCAACCCCATAGAAAACCTTTGGAGGGAGTTGAAAGTCCGTGTTGCCCAGCGACAGCCCCAAAACATCACTGCTCTAGAGGGGATCTGCATGGAGGAATGGGCCAACATACCAGCAACAGTGTGTGCCAACCTTGTGAAGACTTACAGGAAACGTTTGACCTCTGTCATTGCCAACAAAGGATATATAACAAAGTATTGAGATGAACGTTTGATATTGACCAAATACTTATTTTCCACCATAATTTGCAAATAAATTCTTTCCAAATCAGCCAATGTGATTGTCTGGATTTTTTTTCTCATTTTGTCTCTCATAGTTGAGGTCTACCTATGATGCCAATTACAGGCCTCTCTCATCTTTTTAAGTGGGAGAACTTGCACAATTGGTGGCTGACTAAATACTTTTTTGCCCCACTGTATTTCTTCAGTCCAACTGTTATACCACTTACCCCAGGCCAAGATACGAGAACAATGTAGAATATCAATGCCGTTTTGGTTGGGCAGGGGGACCAGAAAGGGGTGCCCTTTTTCGTCCTAGCTTTTTGCTCTGGCCATCGCACTGCTAGAGGTATTAATTCAATCTAATGAGGAGAAAGTGGGTTTTAAATATGCTGACCTGCATACAAAAATCATGGTCTATGTTGATGACATGTTGTTACTCCTTGGCGATACTAATTCCTCCCTGAAAACAGCTGTGTCTACCATCTCCCTATTCGGTGCATTTTCAGGCTTGACGCTTAACTGATCCAAGTCTACATTAAGTCAGCTTGATCAATCAATTACTCCATCCATGAATTCTTTCTGCCATGTGCCAGTAGTTCATACCAAAAATACCTAAGGAATAGTGGTCTCCCATTTTGATGAACTATAGCCGCTTGAATTTACTACCGCTGCTTACGAGGTTTAGGGATATGGTAAAGCTTTGGAACAGGTTATGTGTCTCTGTGGCCGGTAGGGCCAATTTAGTTAAAATAATACGAATGCCTCAACTCCTATACTTTTTATGCAACACTCCAGTGCTCATACATAACATTTTTTGCATAGTGAATTCACTATTCCATACTTTGATATGGAAAAATTATCCAGCTAGAATCCAGCTCAGACAATTACAGTATGCAAAAGATAGAGGGGATATAGCATTCTCGAACCCATGGCTGTGCTATCTGGCAGCCAAACTCCAACACATGGTGGGTGGCCTTGCATGGGTATCAGAGGGGGAGGAAGCCCCACGGGACTCCCCTTTATCTGTTATTTACTGTACAGTGTCCACATCCCTCTGAGAGGGTTTGGAAGCTCATCTCTTCTCAAGGTCACAAGGTCTTTCCCACATATAGGCTCATGGATAAGATATGGGCTAAGGTGAAACAGCTCTAGCATGCCACAGACTTCACTGTATTTAGTCCACTTTGGCAAAGCCATTCCTACCCAGAACTGGCTCAACTACAATATGCAGGTAAGTGGCAAGCCTATGGCATCACTCACCTTCACCCTATTTTTAATGAAGGCAAGCTCTTATCGCTAATTTGCAAACTCAATTTGACTTACCATCTAATATCTGCTTCTACTACCTACAGCTCCAGCATGATTCATGCCAAAAACCCTCTGGCACTTTATATCTGTCTCTAACTGCAGTCTTCAATTTCATGCAACAATTCTCGTCTACTAAAGGATTTATTTCTAAATGCTATACCATGTTGCTTTTAGAATATTAAGAAAATTACCCTAGCACAGCCCTGGATAGATGGGAGGCAGATGTGAGTACTCTGTCGGAGGACCAATGGGAATCGTCTCCGGAGTCTCTTTGCTCACTAAATGTGGCGCAGCACCTTTTCCAACTATATATTTTGCTGCGGGTACACTGTACTCCTCTTAAAATGTGTATGGCTGGTCTTAGGCCAGACTTTATGTGCAATAATTGCAGCTGGGATCATAGAGAGTTGGTGCATATGCTTTGGCGCTGCCCCAAGCTTCACAGGGACTGGGACACTGTAGTCAATACTATTAATTTCAGACTATGATTATGCTAGACCCCAAACAATGTGTCTTAAGTATAATTGATGATGTGGTGCAGTAGCAGCATATTAGTGAGGCAGTGTCTAGAGCCTTTTTTCAAGCCCACAAACTTATCCTAATTCATTGGAAGTCTGTAGCTCTCCCCTTTTCTCCAGGCTTGGATTGACCACGTGGGTATTACATTGTGATACGAACAACTTATATACCAACACCAAGGCTGTCTGTCTAAGTACAATAAAGCATGGAATGGATGGTTAAGTACCCCTGGTTTAGTGCCAGTGGACTTAGTGATGTATAGATTACTGATACAAGAGGATATTTTATGTAAGGTACAGTTTGGGACACTAGAATTGGTGATATGGGGTGTCTTGCATTGCTTACAATGGGTACAACCTTTCAAATGCATAGGATGAGGTTTTTTATGTATACATTGGTTTCAGCTTGTGTAACCTATATGTATATTATTATATCTGAAACTGTTAATGGCCTGTGTCTGTATTGTGTGTATGTTCTATTATTGTTTCTTTTTGCTTTTTTGTTTCTCAATAAACTTCTTGATTTAGAAAATAATTGTACCTAATGTTCAACTGTGAAAAACTTGAAAATTCTCCCTTGCAGTAGGACTGTACACACTGCAGGGATCAGTGGATTTTTTAGGTCTAGGGGGCATAGAAAAAAATATTTTCTTACCTGATTCTTTGCCTTGCTAGGCCGGTTGCTCCAGTGTCTTCTCCCCTATGCACCATTGGTCGAAGGTCCTAACATCACCAAGACTGATACAAGATCCATAGCCCTGCATTGGATGTGAGAACGCCAGGGACAGTCCACTACCAGAGCATTAAAGAGTACCATCTGCTAGGGGAACAGAGGACTGGGCAAGTAAAAGTGCTTTTACTCTCTCCTACGTAGAATAAACGAGCAGTCAAACCCTACAGTGCAGGTACAGTCCCATTGTAAGGGAGAATTTTAAATTTTAAGTTGCATCTTAAAAACAAAACCATATTTTGCTGCAAAGCTCTACAAAAAGAATGTTTGTGTGTTTGCTGCTAGAGCAATGCATAGACAGACAGAGACACACACAGGGGCAAAATTGGAAATAACTGAACCCTATAGCAAAAACCCAGCACAAAAAATCACTTAGGTGGCACCAGACAGTTAATTTCTTTGGCATACTGAATTAAATGCATAGGCACTGGCATCACTAACTATAGTGGATGGGAAGATGTGTCTCACTCCCAGAGCAGGATAGAGGAGGGCTATTGGACCCGAACTAAAGCCAGCTCATGCAAGTGGATCAGTGTGTGATATACAGTCACCGGCCTCTTTATTAGGTACACTTGTTCAATTGCTTGGTAACACAAATTGCTAATCAGCCAATCACATGGAAGCAACTCAATGCATTTAAACATCTAGGATGCGTATCGAGCATCACAATGGGGAAGAAAAAGGATTTAAGTGACTTTGAATGTGGCATGGTTGTTGGTGCCAGATGGGTTGGTATGACTAAAGCCATGTAGGCTTAAAGGCGTCAACTTTTCTGTATTTGCAATTTTCACACTGTATCTTTTCACTAAATACAAGAATCTTAAGAGCAACTACAGTCCTGCAGATTCTCTTTTTACCAAGGAATGTGGCATGGTTGTTGGTGACACATGGGCTGATCTGAGTATTTCAAAAACTGCTGATCTACTGGGAATTTCATGCACAACCATCTCTATGGTCTTAAAAAGAGAAAATATCCAGTGAGCGGAAGTTGTGTGGACAAAAATGCCTTGTTGATGTCAGAGGTCGGAGGAGAATGGGTGGACTGGTTCGAGATGATAGAAAGGCAACAGTAACTCAAATAACCACTCATTACAACCACGGTATGCAGAATACTATATCTGAGTGCACAACATCTCAAACCTTGAAGCAGATGGGCTACAGCAGCAGAAGACCAGTCTTGTCAGCAAAGAACAGGAAACGGAGGCTACAATTTGTGCCAGCTCACCAAAATTGGACAATAGAAGATTGTAAAAACGTTACCTGGTCTGATGAGTCTCAATTTCAGCTGCATCATTCAGATGGTAGGGTCAGAATTTGGTGTGAAAACCATTGATACTGACGTGATACTTTTTTTATTTGCACTAACATACAATTTTGAGGACAAGCTTTCGGGGTATGTCCCCTTCTTCAAGGTCCAGGCAGTACTACTTCAAAGTTTTAGCAGAATGTTAAAAGAGATGTTGAAAGGGGGAGAAAAAAAAACAAAAACAAATAACCAAAAGAAACACACACAAACGTACACAGCAATGGTTATAAAACTAGTATTAGACTAGAGATAAGACACAGCAAAAGCAAAGACTGGGGGGAGGGGGCGAACAACACTCACAGAGGGGGTTGTAAAACTGTTGGATAATGAGTGAGGAATCCCATGTCCAAATTAAGGCCATTATCTCTTGTGTCAAATAGAAACATCATTCTTAGTTCAAAAGTTTTCCTTTCCTGAATAGTTTTGAAATTTCCTTTAAGAAGTAAAATATTGAGGTGTGTACTACAAAGGTAATCATTGGAGTTTGTTATAGGCCTCCCAGTGTTAATGAGGAGGTAGAGACTCACAGATTGCAAGGGCTAGGACAGTGATAATAGTAGGGGATTTTAACTACCCAGAAATTGATTGGAGTAATTGTACTGCAAGAATAGTTAAAGGGCAAATAAAACTACTACAGGACAATTTTATGGTATAGTTCATAGAGGCCCCAACTAGGAATAATGCTCTGCTGGACCTGGTAATCTCAAACCATGCATGATGAACACAACACAGAAATGGGAGTTCTTCACAAAGACTGTATGTGAACACACTGCAAAATATACCGTATTTTGTAAACTACACTGCAAAATATACTGTAAACTTCGGCAAGTTTAAAAGGCTAAAAATCAAACCTATGTGGCTTACAGACGAAGTTAAAAAAGCTATAGATAATAAGAAAAGAGCTTTTAATAAATATAAAAATGAAGGAATGCTATCATCGTCTAAACATTACAAAGAATATAACAGAATATGCAAAAAGGAAATAAAGGCCCAGAAAATTGAAAACGAACAACGCATTGCAAAAGATAGCAGGACAAACCCCCCAAAATTCTTCAAATAGATTAATAGTAAAAAGGTCCAGTCTGAGCACGTAGGCCCTTTACAAAATAATCTAGAGTGGGTGACCGGGGACAAAAAGAAGGCACATTTATTAAATATCTTCTTCAGCTCTGTGTATACAAAGGAGTATGTGGGAGCTCTTGTCCATAATGGGCATGGTATTGACACAGCTCCAGATGATCCACATTGGCTCAAAACTGATATGATCCAGAAATATTTAGACAGAATAAAGGTGAATAAAGGATCTGGATTGGATGGCATACACCCACGGGTCCTTAAAGAATTGAGCTCTGTCATTTCAAAGCCATTGTTTCTAATTTTTAGGGACTCTTTAATGACTGGCATAGTACCACTGGATTGGTGTAAGGCCAATGTGGTGCCTATATTTAGAAAGGGGTCAAAATCTTTACCAAGTAATTATAGGCCTGTGAGTTTATCTTCTATAGTTGGGAAGATACTGGAGATATTAATAAAAGACCACAGATGAGTTCTTCCTGGAAAAAAATATTTTAAGCAACACACAGCATGAATTCATGAAAGACAACAAGTCAAACAAATCTTTCTTTTTATGAGGAGGCGAGCAAAACCCTGAACAGAGGGGTGGCGGTGGACGTGGTATACTTGGATTTTGCAAAAGCGTTAGGTACCAGGGGCATCTCATGGGGCCCCCTACTGACCCCAGGCCCTCGGGCAGTGCCCGAGTTTCCAAATGGTCAGTCCGCCCCTGCGTTTGACACAGTTCCCCACACACGGCTAATGTGTAAGGTAAAGTCTACAGACTTGGAAAAATCTGTATGTAAATGGATAGAAAACTGGCTATAAGATCGTATTCAAATAGTAGTGGTTAATGATTCATACTCTGAATGGTCTAGGGTTGTCAGTGGTGTACCCCAAGGTTCAGTGTTGGGACCCTTACTTTATAATATATTTATAAACGATATAGGGTCTGGGATTAAAAATACAATTTCAGTCTTTGCAGATGACACCAAGCTGTGCAGTAGAATAAGGTCCTTACAGGATGTCTTCAACTTACATGACTACCTCAATGCCTTGTTTAATTGGACAACTATGTGGCAAATGAGGTTTAATGTTGATAAATGTAAGGTTATGCACTTGGAGGCTAAGAATATGCATGCATTGTACATACTGGGGGGTGGAGGGGTGGAATACAAATGGGAGAATCAATGGTGGAGGAGGATCTGGGAGTTCTGGTAGATCACAAGCTTAATAACGGCATGCAATGCCAAGCTGCAGTTTCTAAAGCGAGCAAAATCCTCTCTTGTATTAAAAGAGGTATAGACTCCAGAGAGAGATATCATATTACCCCTGTACAAATCATTAGTAAGACCTCATCTGGAATATGCAGTTCAGTTTTGGGCACTAATTCACAAAAAGAACATTGGGGAACAGGAGAAAGTACAGAGAAGGGCAACCAAACTGATAAGAGGCATGGAGGAGATCAGCTATGAGGAAAGATTAGAGGAACTGAATTTATTCTCTCTTGAGAAGAGGAGATTAAGGGAGGATATGATCAACATGTATACATACATCAGTGGTTCATATAGTGAACGCGGTGTAGAGTTATTCACCCTGAGGTCATCACAGAGGACAAGGGGGCACTCTTTACGTCTGGAGGAAAAGCAATGTAATCTCCAAATATGGAAAGGTTTCTTCACGGTAAAAAATGTGGAATAGACTCCCTCAAGAGTTGGTTCTGGCTAGCTCAGTGGATTGCTTTAAAAAAGGCCTGGATTCTTTCTTGGATACACAGAATATAACTGGATACTAACATTTATAAGTAAAGTTGATCCAGGGAATATCCAATTGCCTCTCGGGGGATTAGGAAGGAATTTTTTCCCCTGCAGGAGCAAATTGGGTCATGCGTTGCTGGTTTTTTTGCCTTCCTATGGATCAACTGTGCGTGTAGGATTATAACTTTTTTTTTTTTTAATGGTTGAACTGGATGGAGTTTTGTCTTTTTTCAGCCAGACTAACTATGTAACTATGTACTCCAATGGTCTCCACTGTCACCAGATCCTAATCCAATATAGCACCTTTGGGAAGTGGTGGAATGGGAGATTAGCGTCATGGATGTACATCCGAAAAATCTTCAGCAACTGCGTGATGCTATCATGTCAATATAGACCAAAATCTCTGAGGAATGTTTCTAGCATCTTGTTGAATCTATGCCATGAAGAATTAAGGCAGTTCTGAAGGCAAAAGGGGGCCCAGCCTGGTACTAGCAAGGTGTACCTAATAAAGTGGCCGATGAGTGTGGTATCCACACTTTTCATGCCAAACTTGGCAATTAAAGTGGAACTATGGGCAAAACCAAACATTATTTATTCTCAGCAGTGAGTCCTCAGTGTCACATAGTTTTATTACCTGTTGATCCTGCCAGTGGATATGTTATTTTTTCCTTTCCTTTAATAGACCAAGCTGTCCAGCAAAAGTGATAGCTACAGGGGTTGGGACAAACCATAAAATACTGACAGGTGTGCTTAAGATGAACTTTTATTCCAAAAGAAAAAAAGCTTCTGTAACTGCTCTCAAACTATTATCTGGAGTTTGGATTTAAATTGTTTATCACTTAAAGTCCAATTATTTAAAAAAAAAAACAAACAAATCACTACCTGCAGGAGGATTGGACACTGGCAAAAAACTGTAGGCCATAATGCCCCTCTACCCACAATGCATTGTAGCAAGCAGTACCAAGAGCATAAATATAAACACAAAGGGATGAGACCCATTCCCTTCAATTGATTTTAAGAAAGGGAATTTAGTTAGAGCTTGAAGCTATACAAAAATCATATTTTTTTTTTCTTGGCCATTGAGGGCCACAGGAATTTACATACTGTTGGGACATTCAAAAGCAGTCCAGCTAAGGGGTGGGCAATACAGCAACAACCACTAACAGGCCCAATGAAGAGAAGTGGGAACACCTTCAGTCCAAGATTCACCTGAAAGACTGCCCGGATGCGAACTGAATGAAGCCCGCAACCAGGTATGGGGAACCTGTCAACATGACCAGAAGGAAGGCATGGAGAATAAACCTGATATTTAAGACCTAGATGGAAAGATCACCAGAGGGAAATTACTCTAGAATAAAGGGAACCCTAAACCTGAACCAGCAAAAAAAGGTGATCAACCAAAAACCCACCACAAACCCAGACTGCTGAGATAGAAACCAGATAGAAGGGAGAATAAAGCGAATACATCTTTTCTGGCGCAAAAGAGGTGCTGCTGGGTCATTCTATAAGGATTTTGCTGAAGAACTGCAATGCCCATCTCTTACCTCAAGTCAAAGAAAAGTTCCTGATCCTTCAGATCCAGCAAAGCATCAACATCTGTTTAGTAGCACCACTATGAGCAGTCGTCTGATGAATGGAAAACCAAGGGAAGGAATCCTCAAGAAAAAGGTGGATAAGTGCCACAAAGTCATTAGGATATACTGAGCTTCTGTCAAGGGATATTAGCAGTAGGAGATTAGTGTGTTCTGCCTGTTGACCATCCAAGAAAGCACGGGGGCCTCCAGCATTGACCTCCAACTGACACGCAGGACTGAGGTGCACCTAAGTATGTGAACCTTGTGTCCATTTGCTGAGGCTACCAATTGAGAGCAACTGGTTCCAAGGGTACTGTCTATAGTGTAATCAGCACAAGAGAAGCTGAGACTTGTGGTAGCAACCAGTAAGAAGTAGGAACCAGCCTACCTCTCCTGTTGGAGGAAGGACTCCTTCTTCTTTATGGTGAAGGCCCAGCAGCACGTAGATGGTGTTCACTGAAGTCCAAACCAGAAGACCTGTCCAAGGCGAGGTCCCACTGATGGAGAAGGGAACCACTTGTTCTGGAAGGCCAGAACGTAGCCCTTTTCTCTAGTGAGTGAAAATCCCAAAATAAGGAATGAAGAATGAGATTAAGAAAATAATGCTGTTCTCCTAGGACACTAGCATGAAAGTGAGGCATACTGGGTAGAGGAGGGGTTATCTTGGGGCTGGCCTACAAAGTTCTTGTTTGTCAGTGTCAAATCCTCCTGTAAGCAGCAGTATAACCCAACAGTATTTGAATTCCTGTGTCCCTCAATTACTTTAAGTCAAAATAAACCAAAATGATTGTTTGGAGGCCAATGGCTCATTTTCCCTAATCAATCTTTACCTAATTATGACGAGTGAAGATGACCTTGCATTGTCTGAAAATAATTGAAGGAAAATAGATTTCACAACCAATTTTTTTCTGCTGAAATGATATTGCTTAGTACCCATGACCATCATGAATTTCTATTCACTTATGTTCATACCATGTCTAGATATACAGTATGCAAATCTTGGCTACATATTTTACGGCTAACCATGCAAAAAAAAAAAAAAAGATGAGCTCCTGCAAAAAAGAAACAGCTTTAAAAAATAACTTTTTATTTTGCTTTCATCAAATCGAAACAACTGCTGGACCCATGTCATGAACACAAATGCAGTTTTTCTTAATATTTGCCATGGACGATAGCCCTTTCACATAGGTCATCTTCACTGTTTATGCCTTCTTTCACAGTGTTGTATTGTGTAACCTTTGCTGAAAAGAAATGTTTGTGCATTTATGGTTCATAGCGTCTTATTCATCTTTTTCCACTTTTATCTGTATAAAGGAATTGAGATCAGGACAAAAGGATTTTCTTCCCCGTGCACCTCCTGTCAGTTCCTCCTCATTCACTTCCCTTTCCCAGTCAGGATTATAAAGGTGAGGGGGCAATATATGAACCTCAGCAGAAGGCAGTCGGTCAGAAAGAGCACCGTAGACACGATTGGTTTTATTGCCATGTTTAGAATGCGAGTCAATGCTGTAACAGAGTCTAGAGAGCTCTGGTGCTCGGAAACGAGGTGGCCGAGCTACCCATACACCTGGCTCAGACAGACTGTCCTCTTCATCAGACATTAACTCTTCCGTAACACCCTCCCACAAGGCTTGGTCTTCAGGAGAAAACTGTTGCACACCCCATGATCTGTTTGCAAAAAGCTGTACAAATAAGATATAAGACCAATGTTAGTACCTTATCTTTTAAGACACATATTTACTACCTTTTTTGCAGATGATCCTGTTGAACTGTTAAAAGAGAGATTACTTTCTGCTTTCAGCTTTACCTTACCAGGATTTAATGTGTAACTAAATCCCAAAACACAAAATGTAATATATTGCAGCTTACCAGTACTTGGATGCGATTGCTGCATACATTTTCTTTTTTTTTAGGATTTGTTCTCTTTATTTTTATCTGGTAATCCTACAAATAATACACCCCTTGACACTGGGTGACTATGCTCATTCCTCCACTGTATCTATGGAGGGAGCCATATTTCCTCTCTCTCCCGCCCCAACCAGTATTGGACATGTATTCCTTTGTTCATCTCCATTACAAGGTGATTATGAGATAAGTAGTTCACAAAAAAAAGGTAATACAGTTTTATGCTTCCATGTCAGCTTGCAAGAGGTGACAAGGACAATGCATTTCTGGCACAATTAGGTATTTCTATACTTGCTGAAAATGTTCTATTGAATAAAAAAAATGCAGCCAACAAATGTAATGACTGGTAAGCTGGGATGGGGAAGGGGTGCGGGGGTTGGGTGCAACACACTGCTGTCCATCATATACTGTATGGTAGGAAACGCAGACCAGGAAGCCTATACTGTCTTAACAGTTTATCACTATGACATGCCGGGATGAGTTGCAATCAACATTTATGTGGCTGAGCTAGCTCTTTACACCAGAACAATTTTACACACATTGTAAATGTTTTCAGAAGCTCTTTCACATGCTGTAACTTTATTTTAAGTTTAATGGTCCTTTAAGTGGGTTGAAAATCTGCCCAGGCAGTTTTAAGCCTCTTGGTAAAGAACACATTTTAATTGTCCTTTGAGGTCAAATTCAGCTTGTAGTTCCAGTAATAGAAGTAGGCACAGCGACAAAGAGTGATATATAAAGAGACTGTAATGACAGTGGAAAGAAAAGAGAGACAATGGGTCACTACTACCAGTGCATGCTAAAGAGTAAAAGATAATGCAAAAGACAGGGACTGCGGCATGTGGAAATGTTCTAGACAAATGTGCAGTAGGAAGAACTGTTATAGCATATTTAGCTTCATTTATCAGTCTAAAAGCACATTTGTCTGTGTTGCTCAAAACAACCCATCACCAGTTTTCCTTTTATTTGTTAAAATGGAGCATGTCATTGGTTGCAGTGAGTAACCCAGTTAGTTCTTTAAGGGCTTGTTCACACGTGCCGCAGTACTTGCCGATCCTCTGAAAAACTATCCGCTGTGGATCGCTTTTGATAGGTGGTGGGGTGGTGATAGGTCGCCTCCTCATGGCCTGCTAAAACCTTCAAAATGCTCACCTACCACAATACCTCGGCCCCATTCACTTAAATAGCTTGTGTTCGGCAGATATGCCACCTGCCAAATGCAACATGCCATTTGATTTTGGGTACAGCTCTGTGCAGTTGCATTGCTGTTTTTCAGTGGGAAGCTGGGGGTAGTAAAACCATGGATCAACCTGCTGCTTTTACCGCCCCTCAATTGCCTTTGTGAACGAGCCCTAATAAATGCCAGTTATATCACACACACAAAAAAAATATAGACTTCTTTAGCTCTCTGACCCTGTATCGTCGGCTCCTCAGCTTCTTTTCTTCTTTCTCCCGCAGACTCTTAAATGGATTCATAGAGTTTCGATATTCTCTCCTTTTTGTCAAAAAGTAGGCAACACAGGCACCTGCAGGAACAATGCAGATCCATGAGCAGAAAAATAAACATGTACACAGGATTCATGACTATGGCAGATATTAAAGCTGAAGTTTAGGTATTGTTTTTTTGAATACCGGTAGTTATATTGGTCTAGCTTTGATCATTGTAAGTTTGTATTAGCCATACCCGGGCGATCCCTGCGGAAGCTGAAAATCCCTGTAGTAGGCACTGCTGCTATACTGATTGCTGCTAGCTTCCAGGTTCAGTGCCGAATGCTGTATAATAAACACTGGGGGTCACTCACTGGGCATGGGTGCCATTAACAGAAGGCATTGCAGTTTTATAAATTAATACCAGATGTTTTCTGATTGGATGAGGTGGAGATTGTGACCTCACTGCCTTGCCTCTCCACCTTGTTCAATCAGAGAAAAATTAAAATAAAAAGTGTGGAATGTTATTTTATAATGATAAATAATATTTTTAGTAATATTTTTCTCATAGCTTCAAAAGTTCTGGAAATGTTACATCTCTAGGAACCCTAAAGCAAGCAGCGATATCAATTATGGCTGATGCATACTTACATTGGTCCATGATGGGCCAATGTAACTTTGCAAAAAAAACCCTAAACTTTATCTTTAAATATCTTTACATTTCACCAATTGGGTCACATAAATTGCACAGTTTATCGATACATTAATACATTTGATGAGCTCTACCAAAATCCTTGCCAGCTTACGTTCTGTACATATTGCTCTAGGTTACCGTAAATTAGCAAAATCTATGCTAACTTGAATGCTCTGTGTTTACTATAAATACGTTACCTGACCCAGGTATAAAGGGAAAACACTGCACTCCAGTATTTCTTCAGATGTGAGACCTAAACCATTACTAGAAATATAACAGTTCCTGCTACAGGCAGCCTATTATTTGACATTAAAGTGATATTAAAGGCAATTTTAAAAAAATAACAAACGTCATATTTTTACACAGAGCAGCCCTGATCCTCCTCTTCTGTGGTCCCCCACCGGCCTTCCTGGCCCCTTCCTCCTTTTGAGGTGTGCCCCCAGAGCAAGCAGCTTGCTATGGGGCACCCAAGCAAGCTCACACCCGAGCTGAGGGAGCTGCACACAGATGTTTTTTTACCTTCATGCACAGATAGCATTTACAACCTCTTTAATTTCTGTGCAGACTTCAGAGACAAATTACAGGAAGAGGGGACATGTATTCTGGGAAATACTGCCTACAACTTAAAGCATATCTAAACTTAAGAATAAAAAAAATATATACTGCAGCTTATCAGTCCTTAGCTTTGGTGGCTGCACTAATTTTCTTTTTTCGGGCTAAAAACATTTTAAACACTTGCCGTTTGGGCCATTTCTGACATATAAATGATAAGTGGTGCGCTGTAGCATCTACAAGATTACAAACTAATATAAAAGGAAATGAGTATAAAACAGTATGTAAAAAAATATCCTGTGTGAGAGGAAAAAGCCAATAGATGAAGTGATTGAAAAAGACCCAAGTGAAAAAATAAGCAAAAATAAAGAAATAGTCCTCAGTGAAATTGGTCCCCTTTAGGAGGAACACTCCAAAATCTTGTCCCTTTCCTCTGTGGACACCAGTGTCACCCAACACCACAATGAAGGCAAGATGTGGGCTTTCCAAATGTACCGACCCCTTTTTTCAGAGTGGTCAGTAACTGTTCAAAATTGATAAACCATAGTAACAACTCTCTGCTCTCTGCTCCAATCCATATGCTAATGTCCAGCACCTCTCCTCAGATAGAAGGTAATAAAAAAAAAAAAAAAAACACTTCTACAATCATGTAAAAACAAAGAAATAGACACCTCTCATAGTGCAGACATCATAAAACACCATTTAATTTACAAAAACCACACTTACAGACACCAATAAGCATATGCATATCAACATGTTCACCAAAACAGCAAGGGTAGCATCAACTTCCTGTAAAACTGTACATGATGACATCACGGGAGAGGCTCTGCACAACACGCTTCGTCATAAGCAGACATTTTCCCGAAAACAGTTTGACTGGCTACTTTACAAGCCAGTAACGGCTTGTAAACAAACAAACTGAAACCAGAAAGTACAACCTCATCATCGCTTCCAGTTTCTGACATCATGGAGGAGGCACAACGGAAGTTCCTCACAGTCTTCACAGTGAATCCAATGTGCATTGGTCCTGGGCTCTCCCATACCACCGGGGCACTCTTCCTCTGCCTGTAAAAGTAATCGGGTGCCAGCAGAGCTGCTCGGATCACTTTTACCAGAAAGCCCATTACCTGCTCTATAGAACGATAACAGGATCATGGTTGCAGCTACAGCCATGATCCGGTTATCACTGCTCCCATCCAAGGACATATATACTGTACATACGGAAGATAGGAAGCAGTTAAAATGGTTGAAATACCTCAAATATGAAAATACATAGCATCTCCCTCTATAGCGTGTACTTGTCTCAATACAGAGCAGTAAGTGTTATTTCTGTCTGCTGCCCAGTTCTCTGCTTTAAACACGAGTCACTTCTGAAAAGTTTTTCTGACACCAAGAGAAAAATAGTGACAGGGGAGGAAGCTCCAGCTGATTGACAGCCTCAGCTCTGTTCCTGTGAGTCCTTTTCCTCCAATCAGCACTCAGAGTTATCCTCACTGAGTGTAACTTCAGCTCTCCTCCCCCTGCTTTTCAGAGCTGAAAAATCATGTGTAAATTCTGCACTTTAAATGGATATAGGGGGCAGACGGCTGAAGATAAACAGGTCCAGCTTATGTAGGAAGATTTGCTTCATTTCTTTGTATCACCTTGTATCACTGCACTGGGTATATATATATATATATATATATATATATATATATATATATATATATATACGGTTTACAACCACTTTAGGCTAGTACACAAAATACCTGTTAATTTTTTCAGAAATGCAGTGTCCTTGCTGTGAGCTTAAAACATAGCAAATCAAGCTTGTGAAAACTACTCAAATCAGCCCTAATGAGGCAGAGTTTGACAAAGGCAGACATGTTTGAATCCAAGCCTGGGTGGCAACTATGGCAGTGAAAAAAAAAATGTAGCCACCCGGGGACACGTAGTGTGTTATTTTCAGGATCACCAGGTAAAAATAAAATGAAGTCTGAAAAAAGAAAACTAATGCAGCTACTACAGCCAAGGACTGTTCAGCTGCAATATTACACAGAGTATTAGTTTATAGGTAGAGTTCTTTATACAGTATATTGTTGCTATGGCTGCAAACATAAGAAATACCAACTATAGAATCCCACAGCTGGTTGCAGATTAAAACAAAACATATTGTTAGTAACATTAAATTACAAAATAGCTTCTTTAATATTTATAAATGTTGTTTCCATTATTACTGTTTTCCAATATAACTGTGTGGCAGACAGACCTGTGCATTTGTGACATCTTATTTACTGGATCTGTGTCTTTGCTATCATTATATACACTGACATACTTTATTTTAAAAGGCTCTTAGAACTGCACTGCCACCTGGCTATTCAATAAAGCATCATAATAAAAATGAAGACCTACAGCTATTTATTGATTACACAGTTTAGTGCAAATCTAATGTTTCTTCGAATTAGCACATCATATTAAACATCCGTACTCGGTTAAATATAATTCAGTGATGTAGAACTTCCTTAATTTTCAGCATGTGAACGATTATCAAACATATTCTGGAGCTTTTTCATACTCTTCCTGTATACAGCAGACAAGTATGGACACCTCTAGCCTGTCCCCTGCTCCTACCACTGTCCTTATAATATATTCTGAATCCCAATTCTAGCATGCTTTACGAGCTGCCTTCTGCCAGCAGCTGAACTGCTCTTAGCCACAGAAAACAGAATACAGTCATGGTCCGAGCACCCCCAATCAATCACAAAGTGTGAACTATTTCACTTAGTACTTTGTTTGTTTGCAGGGTGTTTGACAGGTGTTAGAAATGCCTGCCCAGCTCCTTACAACTGTCAGAGAATAAAAACACAATATGAACAAGTCCATAAACAAAACAAATATCACAAACAAAACCACTTTTCTATTGTATTTCTACTACAATCCTTAACTACTTGCCCTCCAGAGAATTTATCCCCCTTCCTGACCTGGCCATATTTTGCGATACGGCACTGTGTTATTTTAAGTGACAATAGCGCAGTCAGGCAACGCTGCACCCAAATGAAATTTGCGTCCTTTTTTCCCACAAATAGAGTTTTCTTTTGGTGGTATTTGATTGCCTGTGCATTTTTTATTTTTTGTGCTATAAACAAAAAAAAGGCAGACAATTTTGAGAAAAAAACAATATATTTTACTTTTTGCTATTAATGTCCAGTATTATATCTCCAGTAAAAAAAAAATGTAAAACTCAAATTTCGTCATAAATTTAGGCCAAAATGTATTCTGCTACATGTCTTTGCTAAAAAAAAATCTCAATACGTGTAAATTAATTGGTTTACGTGAAAGCTATAGCATCTACAAATGACAGTATATATACTGGAATTTTGTTTAAAATTTTTTTTTACTAGTAATGGCAGCAATCAGCAACTTATAGCGAGACTGCAGGACTGTGGTGGGCATTCTGACACTGGGGGTAACTGAGTTGGTGTCACTGACATCCCCAGTGACACCAATACAGTGATCAGTACTAATAAAAAGCACTGACACTGTACCAATGGTACTGGGCAGGAAGGGGTTAACATCTGGGGTACTCAAAGGGTTAAATGTATGCTAAAAACATATAAATAAGAGAGCGCCTTCCAAAATAGCAGCAGCTGTACACCAAAGGCACCGTATAAGACCTTCCAACAGACAATAGTATATAAAAAGTGCAGCGCTAATACAAAATTAGATAAAAGTATATATACATGTACAAATTCATGCAATATAAAGTGTCTTCGTGCATACAGATATACGCCACTATACTGTGGCTAATAGGACGTGAGGAAGGATTGTTACATCCAAAGGTGAGTTCAGCGTGAGGATGTGAACCAAGTCTCAAACAATCTATAGCTCTCCAGACGACACCGACTGTGTGCACGGTGAAACAATGGGGGTACAAATTGCGCACTCACCAGATGCGCAACCTTTGTGCGCTTTTCTATAACATAAGGACCTCCAATCATTCAACTAGGGTCTGGTCAGATCTGGTCAGGTCCCCTTCTTTCTCCAGAACCTTGCGATCAGCCTTCTCCTTAAGTGATCACCACTCTCCGAATAAACCTGGCTCCCGCAGGAGCTCAGAAAAAAGAAAAGGAGGCCAATAGTGCAGTATGTCTATGGGTGCATTTATTCCCACATACAAACAAAGGGTACAAGGTATGGAGTAGAATAAAGATACTGACCCAGTATATAGTTGCCGCCGGGACCCCTCGTGGTGCCGGCGGTGATAGCGTCGAACAGCTGAAGCCTGACCCTGACGCGTTTCGAGCGACAGCTCTTAGTCAAAAACCCTTTGACTAAGAGCTGTCGCTCGAAACGCGTCAGGGTCAGGCTTCAGCTGTTCGACGCTATCACCGCCGGCACCACGAGGGGTCCCGGCGGCAACTATAAATTTCTGGAGAAAGAAGGGGACCTGACCAGATCTGACCAGACCCTAGTTGAATGATTGGAGGTCCTTATGTTATAGAAAAGCGCACAAAGGTTGCGCATCTGGTGAGTGCGCAATTTGTACCCCCATTGTTTCACCGTGCACACAGTCGGTGTCGTCTGGAGAGCTATAGATTGTTTAAGACTTGGTTCACATCCTCACGCTGAACTCACCTTTGGATGTAACAATCCTTCCTCACGTCCTATTAGCCACAGTATAGTGGCGTATATCTGTATGCACGAAGACACTTTATATTGCATGAATTTGTACATGTATATATACTTTTATCTAATTTTGTATTAGCGCTGCACTTTTTATATATTAAATGTATGCTGTTTCACTACATGGGCTGTGTGTGCTTCACTGTAAGCACATTGCCTTGTATGGCTGTGCTATACAGAGCCATACAAAGCAATGTGCAGGAGCTGACAGGGGAGAGATCAGTGTTTATTCACAGGTTTCTCCCTCGTTGGAGATACTCGGCAATCACCATCTGCTGGCAAGTAATCACCGGCCGGGACCTAGTGATTGACTGCCAAGGCCGCGAATGGCGGCGTGGGTAGGGCACTCGAGCCCCCTACCCGGAACTGCAAAATTATATATTATATATATATATATATATATATATATATATATATATATATATATATATATACACACATACACACACACACACACACAGTTGTGTTCAAAATAATCGCAGTGTGTTGAAAAAAGTGAATAAAGCTCAGAATCCTTCTAATAGCTTTTATTTCCATACACACAAATGCATTGGGAACACTCCACATTCTATTCCAAATCAAAACATGAAGAAAAATATATCAAATTTGTGTTGTTCCTCTAAAACAATTGAAGAAAAGTGAATATTAGACTGTTCAAAAAAATAGCAGTGTTTGTATTCTTCTTTACAAACTCAAACATTCACTATATAAACTGAAAAATGTTTGGTTTTGCCTCAGAAACTGCATTTTTGATGTCACCCTACAAGTTTCTATTGGATTAAGATCCAGGGATTGGGCTGGCCACTCCATAACGTCAATCTTGTTGGTCTGGAACCAAGATGTTGCACGTTTACTGGTGCGTTTGGGGTCGTTGTCTTGTTGGAACACCCATTTCAAGGGCATTTCCTCTTCAGCATAAGGCAGCATGACCTCTTCAAGTATTCTGATGTATTCAAACTGATCCATGATCCCTGGTATGCGATAAATAGGCCCAACACCGTAGTATGAGAAACATCCCCATATCATGATGCTTGCACAACCATGCTTCACTGTCTTCACAGTGTACTGTGGCTTGAATTCAGTGTTTGGGGGTCATCTGACAAACTGTCTCCGGCCACTAAACCCAAAAAGAACAATCTTACTTTCATCAGTCCACAAAATGTTGCACCATTTCTCTTTAGGCCAGTCAATGTGCTCTTTGGCAAATTGTAACCTCTTCAGCACATGTCTTTTTTTCAACAGTGGGACTTTGCGGGGGCTTCTTGCAGATAGCTTGGCTTCACATAGGCGTCTTCTAATTGTAACAGTACTCACAGGTAACTTTAGACCTTCTTTGATCTTCCTGGAGCTGATTGTTGGCTGAGTCCTTGCCATTTTGGCTATTCTTCTATCCATTCGAATGGTAGTTTTTCGCTTTCTTCCACGTCTTTCAGGTTTTGGTTGCCATTTTAAAGCATTTGCGATCATTTTAGCTGAGCAGCCTATCATTTTCTGCACTTCTATATATGTTTTCCCCTCTCCAATCAACTTTTTAAACAAGGTACGCTGTTCTTCTGAACAATGTCTGGAACGACCCATTTTCCTCAGAATTTCAGAGAGAAATGCACTGTAACCAGCATGGACAACATTTGCTGCCTTCCTTCCTTAAATAAGGGCAATAATTGCCACCTGTTTTTCAAAGAATGAATGACCTCACTAATAGAACTCCACACTGCTATTATTTTGAACATGCCCCTTTCAATTAGTGATTCAATTACATAGAATCAGCAGCATGCCTGTCATGACTGTTGGGTCTGTTGGATTTCTATTACTCTACTACACCTGCTAGTAAATTATTTGCCATGTAGAAATATCATTTCTACCAAAAACAGTGATTGTTAGTGATGTCTGACTGCTATTATTTTGAACACAACTGTATATATATATATATATATATATATATATCACTTTGTGCACCCGTGCCACCCTGTAGCAGTATTTCTGCTATAGGGCGGCTCGGAACTGGTTAAAGCTAAACTCTAGGCACAAAGGTTTTTATTTAACTGTATTCCTCAATAGCCACAAAGGTTATAAATCCACTTTGTATTCACCAAATGCCTTTGCAAACCCAGTTATTACTTTGTAAAAGTTGTAGTAACCTCAGCACTGTACTGTCCTAAACCTGTGCAAAGCTGTGGATGGGATCCAGCAAGTTCCATCCACTATAGGCTACCTACAGAACTCTACAGACGACCAACCACCCCGCACAAGGAGAGAGCAGCAATGGCCGGTCTTTATTACAGGAAGCTCCTGCACAGATGCAAAGTTTCATATTGAATTACTGTATAAATCAAATATAAAGAAATACACAAAGCACACCAAGATTCAAGGAAGAATACACATTCCTATTGTATTTGGACAATATTTGCTTATCCCGGAGTTCAGCTTTAAATTAATATTGTATATGGATGACCCTAGAGGTATTTGAAATTTTTGGTTTTGTATTTCTTATGCATAAGGGTAAACCATTGGGAAAACACACAAGAAATTAACCACACTGTGACTATACATTTAGAATACATATCCATGTGCATCCATGGCTCACTTTTGTTCTACTGATATATGCTACCCACAAAAATACTGCCCAATTCTTTTAGTCTATGAAAAGTTACAAAGCTCTCCCATACTACAATCTTGCATATTTATATTAAAGTGTACATACAAACAAAACTTTTTTTTTATAAAGTAGGGTCAGAGTACAGGTTAAAATGTGTGTTACCTCAGCATTTCATATTCCAGTGTGTATGCGTTTATTGTACCATGTACTTTTGTTAGAAGTATCCTGTTCTCCTTTGTATTACTTCCTTTGAGTGAATTACCTGGTGATCCTGCCAGTTGTCTTGTTTTTCTATTTCAAACTGACTATGCCAGGAAAGGTAGCACATCCATCCCAGCGTGGTTAGTTTTCTTCTTTGCATCCTATTTGAAAGCACAGCCTGTCTGTCCTCCAGTGGTCAGACTTGTGTTGACAAGCCCCAGCACAGATAATCACTGGGAAGATCACTGTACTGCTGTTTCTCTGTCTCCTGCTGACACTACTCTCTGCAGACTTCACCCCTAGCTCTCTAAGTCCCTTATGCAGCTGAGAACAGAGATCACTTGATCACTTACTAACCCCTTCCTGCTGCCACCTCCCAGCCCTTTAAGAGCTTCTAAATGCCAGGAGGCAGAGGCAAGCATTCTGGTCCTGTGACTGCTATGATTGGCTGTCACAATGATTACATGATCGCAAGTATGCATCGGAAGCTTTCCAGTCCCTGCCGGAAACTGTCCTGGAAGCGTGCAGGCGCACACTCTCAGCATAGAAAAGTGTTTACATAGGGCTGCTTATTTGCGGCCTCTCTGTGTTAGAGCCCACCCGGGGAGAGGCTGCATATATGCGTACCTTAGATGGTAAGTGGTTAAAGACAGAAAGCGAAAAGTTTTTATAATATACGATATATATATATATATATATACACAGTATATATATTTACAGGGGTGTGGAAATTAAACAAACAAAAAAAAACCTACTAGTCCAAGGACTAAAATCGGGGTTCCAATGTACTTGTCCCTCATGACAATCTGCTTGTCCTGATAGAAAATATGCAGGGATGATGTTTTTATTTGGCATGGGTGCTTTTAGGAATATCTGGGGCTTTTAAAAATGAAAGGGGCTTTATGGCATCTTAAACTTTTAATAATTTTTAAAATTTTTGGTAGAGGCCATCGATAATAAATTGGTGGGTTTTGCAAATTTTTGTAACACGGTATTTGTGCAGCAGTTTTTCAACAATTTTTTTTTGAGAAAATACACTTTTTTTTTATTTTATTGCAAAAAAAACTCAATAGATAACCTAACTTTTTTGTTAGAGTATAAATGATGATGTTAAAGTAAATAGATACCGAACATGCCACACTTTTTAAAACTGCGCATTCCCGTGCAATGGCAACAAACTGCGTAGATTTTACTATCCCTAGGGGACACTTTAAAACCCTTTACAGGTTTACCACTTTTGATTTTCACAGGAGCTAGAATTATTGCCCATGATCTGTTGTTTGCGGTGATACCTCACATGTATGGGACGATCACTGTCACGCAAGCATGGGGGGGTGGGGGTGCTTTAAAAAAATTTTTTTTTTCTTTTTTTACACTGTTGCTTTAATGTTTTTAAAGGAAAACAACACAAAAAACAGTCCCACCTCCCACTGCCTGTAAAAGCTATCCAGTGACTGGTTAGCTGCTCAGATTGCTTTTACGAAAGATGACTGTCGGCTCTAAACCCTACTTCTTGCCTGCAGCAGCAGTAATTGTGAAAAAAAAAAACCTTCTAGCCCAGTGCCCAGAACTGCATGTCCTGGGCGTCGGGCAATAGGAATTGAACATCCCTCAGACTATAACACACGCACGCACGCACGCACACACACACACACGTTTTAGATTTCCCCTTCCTTTCTGTCTCGGTGACAAAGGGGTGCATCTCCCCAGCACAGACAGCAATAAGAACGTGACAAAGGGTCTAATCTCCTACAAACCTTAAAAAAATGTCTGCCTTTACATGTGATTTAAAAGAGATTATACAACCACACAGCAATGCAGAGTATGCTTGTGTATCTTACATTTTTTTTTAAACACTAGAGGGAGTCTTCTGCATGTAAATCAATACGTTATTTCCTACATCTACAATGTCCAAGTGACCAATAGACTGGGATAATTCTTAAAAACACTAGCTGAGTCATATCTATTTAGGAATGTTAGTATCATTATGTATCAGTATCGACAACCAATGTTAATCATTATATACATGAATTTTCATATGCAGGGTAATTGATATCTGGCTACAAAGTGTCATTTAAAAAGGCATTTGTGCAGCTTGGTGTATGTTTGATTGCAAGCTATAGATGGACCTAGAAAGGCACATTTAAATTTTAGATGGGTCAACAATCTATCTATGAAAATGTAGTGAAAACATTTTTTTTTATTCAAACAGGGACACTAGAAACATTTGGACAGTTTACTGTAATTAACCTCCTTAGCGGTATTCCCGAGTGTTACTCGGGGTAAAAATGTCAGTACCAAAAGCGGTAACCCCGAGCTACACTTGGGCTTACCATGCGGCGTTGCTCAGAGAGTCCCTTCAGCACTTACCTTGTCCTTCGCTCCCACGATGTGTCCCCTGCAGCGTCCCCAGCCATCTCCTCCGGCCGATGCCGGCATCCGGCTTCCGTGTTCCAGTCCCTGTGACGTCGGGACGTACGGGCGCCGGAACCGGCGGCAAATTTGAAATTTTTAAAAAATTTCATTTTTTTTAAAATGACTATTACATAGTAAAACATTGCTGTTTAAATGCATTTCACATACATTTTGTCCCAGTGCTTTGTCCTGTGCCCTGCCTGCATTTTGACTGTTCTTTCTGCCTGGAAACTTAGAAAAGTCCATGGCGTCCAAAAAGCGTCCCTTTACATCAAAAGCGGTTTTAGACCAGCTAGAGAACAGCGATAGTAAATCAGAACCACTTGCAGAATTGAGTGATAATGATTCGTGGGGAAATTCGTCATCAGACACTGAAAACGATTCTGCGACTTTGCTCAGCAATGTGCGAATTTGCCTCTGTATTTCAAATTTCACTGTTTTTGGTTTGATTATATTATTGAATTAAATGTATTATTATTATATTATTATTTTTTATGATTCTTAAATTATAATTTATGATTTCGTGTTTCAAATTTTATCCTACCCGGGATGTTTACTAGACTCTTGTTCGTACAGATTTCAGTGAGTTATTCCTAAAAATTACAGGCCTACAATAAAAAAACTACATATTTCCATGCAGAAAAATGGTACCGCTTTCAGCACAAAAAATCGGAAATAATCAGACCGCCGAGGAGGTTAACAAGCCTGTGCATCTTACAAAGCAGTGTATACATAGGCTGAATGGTAGCTGCATTACCTTTCAGTTCCTTGTCGGTGTAACGATGGGCACTAGACACCAGCTCTTGTTTCAGTTTTTCCACCAAGAATTTTAAAACAGAAATATTCCATGAAGACTTGATGCTGCAATGGAATATAGCACGCAGTGATTAAAACATGTACAAGCCAAATTATCAATGGATCAGTTTTTAGAATTACATACCTGGAGCCTGCAGGCACATACCTCCCCAGAGACACAGAGTAAAAGCCAATTTCTAAATGTTGGCATTCAGCACAGGCACATATGCTTACTACTAAATCTATTCCTAGATTGTAAGCTCGAAAGAGCAGGGCCCTCAAACCCCCTCATGTAGTGTATTGTTACTGTCTCGTCTCATGTTCTGTCCCCCTTGCTATTGTACAGCGCTGAGCAAACCCTTTGGCGCTATATAAATACTGTATAATAATAATATTGCTGCAAATGATATTAGGAATCTAATACAAAGAGTTATCCTCACCTTTCTGAGCCATTGAAGCGCTTGTTATTGGAGATGTGATTGTGAATGTTATGCACTAGTTTCTAAAAAAGAAATAAGTACAGTTAATATGAAGTTTAATGACAAACAATCAACAAATCTCCTATAGTGGAACTTTAGGAAAAACAGCTAAATACACAGATGAAATACATGTGAACTGCTTTATCTGCCAAAGCATTTGTAACTCTTGAATGCCAGTCTTGTGATCCAGACACCCCCAACATACTATATAAAAACACCATTCTTTTCTATTTCAGTTTATGTTATCTGCATGCCTGCATTTTAGGTGTACCTGAAGGGTTACTTTTGTATGCTTCTACAACATCACCTTTAGAAGTATATGGAGGGTAGTGTATATATATTTCTATAGGAATGTCACATTCGCTTTCCCCTGATGAAGTCTGGGAAAAATGAAATGAGTTGGGAAGTGAATGTGACATCTTTCATGTTAGTGGTGTCAGTGATTACGAAATGTCATCTAAGTAGTTTTAATAGAATAGTTATTTGTGAGCCACCAGGAGTTAACTTACTCTATTATTAGTGTTAATTGTGTGCTTAAGTGAATATTTATTAAATATTGGATCGCCAGGCACTAATTACACCCTCTCTAGGTGTATGAAATTAAACTATGAATTCTTATACTGTACCGCGCTCCAATATTATCAACCTATTGTGATTAACCTTTTTTGGTTGTGTGAATTTCTTAATATACCACCTATAATCCAATCATTACTTACTTCTATGGTGCTTAAATATACAATTAACATAAATTAATTTATAAATATGAATTAAAAAATTATATGTGATTATAACAAATATTAATAAAAAATTAATGAAAAATTGGAATGTCAATACTATGTGAATAAAATAATAAAAAATTAATAAAACATAAAAAAAAAAAAAAAAAAAAAAAAAAAAGGGAATGTCAATTATTTTCTTTAAATTTGAGATGGTGTTGTTATTCAATTTAGTTAATGTGATAAGTCTGTGTTGGCAGCTTGAACCTCTCCCTTGTCTCCTCTCCTCTCTCCTCAGCTCAGCTTTCTCAATTGTGCTTTCTTCACTGGCTGCTTTGTTTATTCCTCCATATACGGAACATGCAGAGAAGGGAAAAGAAACATAGTGTCTTATCCGGGATATAAGTGATTTATTGCTCTTTGATCTCCCACTCACATTGTGTAAATGTAAATAACGCTTTGCATACAATGTATCAAGATCGTACTTCAGACAGCCTGGCTGATGTGTTTGCTTGCAGTAAATATACTCGCAGTTCCTCTGTGGATGCGTGATAACGTCACCGCCCCTCCCCTACGCGTTACGCTACAGGGACTCGTAGCTTCCTCTGGGGGATGTGGAATCCACATCCCCCAGAGGAAGCTACGAGTCCCTGTAGCGTAACGCGTAGGGGAGGGGCGGTGACGTTATCACGCATCCACAGAGGAACGGCGAGTATATTTACTGCAAGCAAACACATCAGCCAGGCTGTCTGAAGTACGATCTTGATACATTGTATGCAAAGCGTTATTTACATTTACACAATGTGAGTGGGAGATCAAAGAGCAATAAATCACTTATATCCCGGATAAGACACTATGTTTCTTTTCCCTTCTCTGCATGTTCCGTATATGGAGGAATAAACAAAGCAGCCAGTGAAGAAAGCACAATTGAGAAAGCTGAGCTGAGGAGAGAGGAGAGGAGACAAGGGAGAGGTTCAAGCTGCCAACACAGACTTATCACATTAACTAAATTGAATAACAACACCATCTCAAATTTAAAGAAAATAATTGACATTCCCTTTTTTTTTTTTTTTTTTTTTTTTTTTTATGTTTTATTAATTTTTTATTATTTTATTCACATAGTATTGACATTCCAATTTTTCATTAATTTTTTATTAATATTTGTTATAATCACATATAATTTTTTAATTCATATTTATAAATTAATTTATGTTAATTGTATATTTAAGCACCATAGAAGTAAGTAATGATTGGATTATAGGTGGTATATTAAGAAATTCACACAACCAAAAAAGGTTAATCACAAAAGGTTGATAATATTGGAGCGCGGTACAGTATAAGAATTCATCATCTAAGTAGTTATTGCCTTTTAATGTGAGATTTGCTTATAATGATATTGTCAAGGTCCTACCTTTTCCCAGAGGTTATGTTACTCCATGTGCTAGCATCCATCTTGGATTTCTGCTGAGCATGATGGGAATCTTTTATGCCTTCAGGTCTCTGAGGTCCATCCCCCAGAGGGGTGTGGCTGAGTACATATAAGCCTGGGATCTGCACATGCTCTTTGCACTTGTGTCTTGTGTCTTTGTCTTGCTACAGCTCTGTGTATACGCTTGTGACTCTTCTGGTATTCTGACTCGGCTTGTGACTAAGACCATTCTCTGCGTTTCCCTTTGATCTGACCTTCTGTTGCTGAACCCGGCCCGTGACCTGTGATTCTCTGTCTACTGTTCTGTACTGTTTTGTCCCGTTGTTATTGACCCGGCTTGTCTGACTACGCTATTGTCATTCTCACCAACTACACGCCATTGGCGGCGGCCATTACCGCAGCTGGGGTGTCTCGGGGGCCGCGACCTGGTCCCTGGTTGCGTCAAGTCCATCCCCACCATCAGGGGCCCTGGTGAAGGGCAGCCTGGGACTTAGACTCCGCGCCCTGAGGGACTTCAGTCTGTTGGTGGTGGTTGTCGTCAGCCAGTGCGTTACCCTGCCACTAGGCCTACCTGTCCGTTCCACAGCCCTGCCCTGACATTACACAAGTGCCATGAATCCTGACGGTGCAGGTACGCCTTCACTTCCTATGTTGGTTGCCAGACTGGATCAACAGGATCTCCTGTTGGATCAGTTCGCTCAGGCGTTGCAAACTCTGCTGGCACGCACCGCGCACCTTACTCCTGGTGTTATTAGGCCGGTTGTCACTCCGGTGGTCGCTCCCGCTGCTGTTCCGCTTGCTGTGCCTACCGCCGCGGCTGATGCGGCACCCGCGGTGTCCAGAGGTATGACCGGTTCAGC
The DNA here is from genome assembly GCF_062004578.1 of Staurois parvus. Taxonomy (NCBI): domain Eukaryota; kingdom Metazoa; phylum Chordata; class Amphibia; order Anura; family Ranidae; genus Staurois; species Staurois parvus. The sequence goes on from NW_028317995.1 coordinate 1,767,632, forward strand.
CCCTCTTCCACAGCGCTTTGGGGGTGAGCCGAGTCAGTGTCGTGGGTTCCTTAACCAGGTGGGGATTTACTTTGAATTAATCCCCTACGCTTTTCCGACTGAGAGGTCAAAGGTGGGTTTCCTCATCTCACTACTCTCAGACAAGGCCTTGGCCTGGGCGAATCCCTTATGGGAGAGGAATGACCCCGTGATTCACGAGTTTTCCGGTTTTGTCGATGCCTTCCGTAGGGTATTCAATGTACCGGCTCGCTCCGCCTCGGCTGCCAAGCTGCTCATGTCTATGCATCAGGGTCCACGGACCGTGGCCGAGTACGCCATAGAGTTTCGTACCCTGGCAGCAGAGGTGGGTTGGAACAATGAGGCTCTGGTGGCTGCGTTTTCTCAGGGTCTTTCTGATGCATTGAAGGACGAGATCGCAGCCAAGGAATTGCCTGTGGAGCTGGAAGCACTAATTTCCTTCCTGATCCTGATTGATACCAGGCTCAGGGAGAGGCCTTCACTCAAGGAACGCCTGCGGAGGCCTTCCAATCGACTAGCACCTGCGTTTTCTATCCCACCCATTCCTCCCTCTCCTCCCACGCCTCCTGGGGATAGATTGTCTGGTGGTGTGCCCATGCAGCTGGGGTTTGCTCGCCTTTCCGAGGGGGAGCGGGCCGCTCGGCGTCGGGAGGGTCGCTGCCTGTACTGTGGTCTTGGTGGGCACTTTCGGCAGTCCTGTCCAGTCCGTCCGGGAAACGCTCGCACCTGAGATCCTGTCGGGGACAGATCTTGGGTGGAGTCTCCTCGTCCCCGGCGTTCCGCAGAGATAAGCCACTGATCACCGTTGTCCTCTCTTGGGCGGAGGGCTCGGTGACGGCCCAGGCGTTGGTAGATTCTGGGGCTGGCGGGTTGTTTATGGACAGCTCGTTTGCTGCCCAGCACTCCATTCCCCTGCAGGCTCGAGTTACCCCATTGGTTCTCGAGGCGATAGATGGCAGGCCCCTGCAACCACCGCAGGTTACCCACGAGACTATGCCAGTTGAGGTAGCTATTGGGGCTGTTCACAGGGAGTTGGCCTGTTTCCAGGTGATTTCTTCTCCGCACTATTCGGTGGTTTTGGGGTATCCCTGGCTCCAGATGCACAATCCAACCTTCAATTGGCAAACTGCCGAGATTCTCTCGTGGTCTTCACAGTGTGGGGCCGGGTGCATCCGTGGGCCGGTTAAGGTGTTGTGTGCCTCCTCAGACTCTGCGTTGCCCACTGATTATGGGGAGTACCAGGACGTGTTTGATAAGGTACGCGCTGGTGCCTTACCTGCTCATCGTCCTTACGACTGCGCCATATCCTTGCAACCCGGTGCCACTCCTCCGCGTGGCAGGGTGTATCCTCTCTCGGTTGCAGAGAATAAGGCCATGGAGGAGTACGTTGCGGATGCGCTTTCCCGGGGGCACATTCGTAAGTCTACTTCCCCAGCAGGAGCGGGCTTTTTCTTTGTAAAGAAGAAGGGTGGTGAATTGAGGCCTTGCATCGATTATAGGGGTCTCAATCGAATCACCACTAAGAATGCCTACCCGATTCCCTTGATTACTGAGTTGTTCGACCGCCTTAAGGGGGCAACAGTCTTTACCAAACTTGACCTTAGGGCGGCGTACAACCTCGTACGGATCAAACAGGGGGATGAGTGGAAGACCGCGTTTAACACCAGAACCGGTCACTACGAATACCTGGTGATGCCCTTCGGGTTGTGTAACGCGCCCGCAGTTTTTCAGGAATTCATAAATGATGTCCTTCGTGACTTGTTGCAGCAGTGCGTGGTAGTTTACTTGGATGACATCCTGGTTTACTCTGCCTCCATGGAGTCCCATATCCAGGATGTCAAGCAGGTGCTGCAACGATTACGTGAGAACGAACTTTTTTGTAAACTTGAGAAGTGCGAATTCCATCGATCCCAAGTTGCCTTTTTAGGCTACATCATTTCTGCGGAGGGATTCTCCATGGACCCTCAGAAGGTTTCGGCAGTTCTGCAGTGGCCTCGTCCCAATGGCCTTCGGCCCATTCAGCGCTTTTTAGGTTTTGCCAACTACTATCGGAAATTCATCAGAAATTTCTCCACGCTGGCAAAACCTCTCTCAGACCTAACCAAGAAGGGCAGCAATCCTCACGAGTGGCCATCCGAGGCCATCGTAGCTTTTGAGGCTCTGAAATCCGCCTTCGCTTCGGCTCCGATACTGTCTCATCCCAATCCTGGATTGCCCTTCGTCCTTGAGGTTGATGCATCCGAGACAGGAGTAGGCGCTCTCCTGTCTCAACGTCGGTCGCCCGATGGACCCCTACTTCCCTGTGGGTTCTACTCCAGGAAGCTTTCCTCTGCAGAGTGCAACTACCAGATTGGAGATAGGGAGTTGTTGGCAATCATTCTGGCTCTCAAGGAATGGAGGCACCTGCTCGAGGGCTCCGCAGTTCCGGTCCTCATTCTTACCGATCATAAGAACCTGACTTATCTTTCGGAGGCCAAAAGATTGACACCCCGTCAAGCCAGATGGGCCTTGTTCTTGTCGCGGTTCAACTATGTGGTCTCCTATTTGCCTGGTTCCAAGAATGTCAGGGCTGATGCATTATCGCGGCAATACTCTGAGTTGTCCAGGGAGGACTCTGAGCCAACCTCGGTCATACCTCCGGATCATATCCTGGCTGCCATTCGTACCAGTCTGACTTCACCCCTTGGGGAGCAGATTTTGGCGGCTCAAACTGACGCTCCTCCCGAGAGACCGGAGGGTAGATGTTTTGTACCCGAGGGGTTGCGCACCCGTCTGCTGCGTACCTACCATAACTCCAAAACTGCCGGGCATCCGGGGAGGAACCAGTTGTCTTGGGTCGTCTCTCGGTTGTTCTGGTGGCCAACTCTCCGTGCCGACATCGCCTCTTATGTAGCGGCATGTTCGATCTGTGCCCAGAATAAATCTCCACGGCATCTTCCAATGGGTCTTCTGCAACCCATTCCCAATGGGGAGCGTCCTTGGTCACACCTGGGCATGGACTTTATTGTAGACCTCCCTGTGTCTCGGGGTCATACGGTCATCCTCATGGTCGTCGATCGTTTTTCCAAAATGTGCCATTGTATTCCACTCAGGAAATTACCAACAGCGCAAGAACTGGCCACGGTCTTTTCCAGGGAGATTTTTCGCCTGCATGGGTTGCCCAAGGTGATTGTCTCGGACCGCGGGAGTCAGTTCGTGTCCAGATTCTGGCGCGCCTTCTGCTCCCAGTTGGGCATTAGTCTCTCCTTTTCTTCAGCCTACCACCCGCAGTCCAATGGGGCTGCGGAGCGTTCCAATCAGGCCTTAGAACAATTCCTTCGGTGTTATATCTCGGACCATCAGGACGATTGGGCCGATCTCCTGCCTTGGGCTGAGTTTGCCAGGAACTCAGCGGTCAACTCCTCCTCCGGGATGTCCCCCTTCATGGCCAACTATGGGTACCAACCCGCGGTATTACCTGAGAGGTTCTCACCACAGGACATTCCGGCTGTGGAGAACCATCTTGCTGCCCTGCGTTCTTCATGGGGGCAGATCCAGAGGGCTTTGAGGGACTCGGCTCAGCGTCAGAAGTTCCAGGCTGATCGCAGACGGTTGCCCGCTCCTTCATACCAGGTCGGCGATCGGGTGTGGTTGTCTACTCGTAACCTCAATCTTCGGGTGCCCACACCCAAACTAGCTCCCCGTTTTGTCGGTCCTTTTCGCATTCTCCGCAAGGTGAATCCGGTGGCCTATGCCCTTGCCCTTCCACCTGGGATGCGGATCTCCAATATCTTTCATGTATCACTGTTGAAACCTCTGATCTGCAATCGCTTCACTACCTCTCTGCCTCGGCCCCGTCCCATTCGGGTTGACGGTCATGAGGAGTATGAGGTGAGCCGGATCCTGGACTCTCGATTGGTGCGCGGCCGATTACAGTTCCTGGTTCATTGGCGCGGTTATGGTCCCGAGGAGCGTTCCTGGGTTCCTTCCGCGGATGTCCATGCTCCTGCCCTCCTCCGCGCGTTTCATACCCGCTTTCCTCGGAAACCTTTTGTTGAGCCGCGGAGGGGGAGGGGCCCTTGAGGAGGAGGTACTGTCAAGGTCCTACCTTTTCCCAGAGGTTATGTTACTCCATGTGCTAGCATCCATCTTGGATTTCTGCTGAGCATGATGGGAATCTTTTATGCCTTCAGGTCTCTGAGGTCCATCCCCCAGAGGGGTGTGGCTGAGTACATATAAGCCTGGGATCTGCACATGCTCTTTGCACTTGTGTCTTGTGTCTTTGTCTTGCTACAGCTCTGTGTATACGCTTGTGACTCTTCTGGTATTCTGACTCGGCTTGTGACTAAGACCATTCTCTGCGTTTCCCTTTGATCTGACCTTCTGTTGCTGAACCCGGCCCGTGACCTGTGATTCTCTGTCTACTGTTCTGTACTGTTTTGTCCCGTTGTTATTGACCCGGCTTGTCTGACTACGCTATTGTCATTCTCACCAACTACACGCCATTGGCGGCGGCCATTACCGCAGCTGGGGTGTCTCGGGGGCCGCGACCTGGTCCCTGGTTGCGTCAAGTCCATCCCCACCATCAGGGGCCCTGGTGAAGGGCAGCCTGGGACTTAGACTCCGCGCCCTGAGGGACTTCAGTCTGTTGGTGGTGGTTGTCGTCAGCCAGTGCGTTACCCTGCCACTAGGCCTACCTGTCCGTTCCACAGCCCTGCCCTGACAGATATATTTGTTAAATAGAAACTACTACACAATACACATTTATTTTATGTACCTTCTTCTCCTAAACGGCTGATATAATAAAACGACCTAATATAAGGAAGAGTGTGACATATATATACAGGGTATATATTACTATATATAAGAGGGATGGTGAGTTTATTGGTTTTTGAGAGAAGCACTGGTGACGGATTGAAGCAGAGAATCAATTGTTCATTTTTATACAGAGGATTTGCACAGCACACTATTCAGGAGACTGCTTAAAGTAGAACTCCAGAATAAGCAAATATTGTCTAAATACAAGAATCATGTATATTGTTCCTTGAATCTTAGTGTGCTTTGTGTATTTCCTCCAGACCTGTGCAGGAATGCATTGTGAAACTTCAAAGAGAAGTAGGGCTTTTTTTTCAGCAGACATTAGTCCACTGTCAGCTGAAAATGGGTCACAGGAGTGTAGAATGGACTGCACTACTGTGATCCACAAGAAAAGTACAGCAAAAAAAGAGTTTTGGCTGTACTTCTCCTTTTGCTTCTGTGCAGGAGTTCCCTATAAAGACTGGTCACTGATGCTCTCTCTCCTTGTGCAGGGTGACTGGTCTTGTCTACGCCTCCTCCTGAAGTTTTCTGCAGGCAGCCTGTATTAGGTGGGGCATACTGGGCTCTTCCCACAGCTCTGTGCATAGGGAATGTGCATTGATGATATCACTGCTAGTTTTACAAGGTAATGTCTGTGTTTTCAAAGGCATTTGGTGCACACAAAGTGGATTTATTTTCTTTGTGGCTATTGAATACATTTAAATTAAAAATGTTGTGCTTGGAGTTCAGCTTTAAAATTGAATATGTTATCAAATTTGTTTCTGGATACTGGCACTTAAAGCACTTAAAGGAAGTGGCCACACAATGAACCTGGATGAGAAGCAGTTCAATCTGAAACTGTGCAAATGGTTCTTTACTGTTAGGGCAGTAAGGATGTGTCTGTTCCTCAGTTGGTGGTGTGAGAGGAAAGTGTAGAGAAGTTCAAAAAATACTTTAAGGTGTTTCTTAGTAAACACAATGTACAGGGATATGGAAAACAGTAGTCACATACACACAATCAGGTTGATCTGAAAGGAATGGTGTCTTTAGTCAACCTTACTAAAGATATAAGTAAATGTTTATAGGATTCTTGCTTGTAATATTGATTTATTGGTAGTGATTAGTATTTTAGCACTGTATATAATATATATATATAGTATATAATAAAATATTCTATATTCAATTACAACTACTTATAAATGTGGGATTGTATTACATTTTTTCTTATCTTAGATGAACTTACTATACATGTAGAATGCATTGGGGTAATATATAAAAACATTGCTGTAAGTAGGATGTTGGTTTACTGGGCCATGCTGCTTCAGGGCCCGTTCACACCACATGCAGTGCAGTGCTTTTTTTCTGCATCAAAAAAGCATGGAAAGTAGATTATATTGAGTTCACAGCAGCGTAGTGCGTTCCAGTGCTTTTTTCCTGCACAGAACTGTACTGGAACACAGTAAAAAGCATTAAAAAAATGCACTGGACCCCAGTACAGTAAAAAAAAAAAAACATAAAAAGAAAGCAATACAAAAGCATTGTCTTGATGAAAATGAAGATTTAGCAACTGAAATTACCCCAACAAAAGGAGGGAAAAGGCATCTGGAATGCATAAAAAAGCATTAAAAAAGCACATGCAGAAATGCATCTGGAATGGTTCTGGAGAATGGTTTTGTGGTGTGAACTGGTGCTCAGATATAATATACTGGTGGTATTTTTTTCTTACTAAAGCAAATAACAGTGTAACCTATAGACTCCCACTCAGGGACGGACTGACCATTTGGAAACTCGGGCACCGCCGGAGGGCCCGGGGTCAGTAGGGGGCCCCATGAGATGCCCCTGGAACCTTTTTCATAGGGTTTTTTGAGTTTTGCAAGGACACAGGGGCCCCATGATCCCCTATTGCCCGGGGGCCCCATGAGTTGTCAGTCCGCTCCTGCTCCCACTCCTCCAATAGAACAATGAATTACACTTGATCACTTGATCTGACTCCTCCACACTATTGATAGTGGCATGTTTTGGTTGTGTACTTGACTAAATAACTTCATTTTATTCTGTCACTTTTATTAAATATAACAGCAAGCACTACATGTGGTTAATACACAGAGGATATAGATACTGACTTTATAAAGAAAACATTTTTTTTTTCTTAGTCCAAGATAACCTGTGGTTTCTTTAGAGCAGAGGAAGACCAGCTGTGGCTATCCTGCTGTTGTGAAATCACAATGTTCCTTCATGACCTACCATGGTTTCTTATAACCAGTCTAGGGTATAACATCACATGCTAATTACAGAGCTATTTTTAATGGAAAGATAGCCAGACCAGAAAGTGATCAATCCTTTACATACATTTAAACAGCAACAAACAGCCAAATACACAGCAGAAACACACATACTGGAACCAATCAGCTGCTGAACGATAGGTAAAGTAATACAGGTACAATTCTACCCCAACCATCACAACTGTTCTAGCATAACAAGGCAATACAAAAGGCTGTGACATGCTTTAAAGCATGCAGGTTCTGCAGACTTGCCAGAATTAGGGCTAAAGTAGATGGGTGTTTTTGCCAAATGCTGCTTTTGCATTTAAACATATCACAGCTCAGATAAATGTAATTGAACAGAAAATTCAGCAAAAGCTCCATCATCTGCACTGCATATGCATCCTAATAGGATCTGTTGTGTTCAAAGAAATACAACCCATTGCAGGTCAAACACACCTTCAGGACAGTCATCGACACTACACCACTGAAGTAAATTTGAATCTGCAGACTTTCATTTGATGTGTGCTTCAAACACATAGAACACATAGGAAAACAAGGCTCATACATATGCATGCTAAGTTGGCAAAATGTAAACATACCAAAAAGCCACCCCCTCCCCTCCAATTTCATAAGCTTTGACTGCAAACACTCCCACAGTAAGCATGATTTCAAATTTTAGCTATTATGTGGCAAAGCAGTAAGAGATTTATTTATTTCAGGTACTTATATAGCGCTGTTAATTTACACAGCGCTTTACATATTTATTGTACATTCACATCAGTCCCTAACCCTCAAGGGGCGTACAATCTAAGGTCCCTAACTTACATTCATATACAAGGGCCAATTTAGACAGGATCCAATTAACCTACCAGCATGTCTTTGGAGTGTGAGAGGAAACCGGAGTACCCGGAGGAAACCCACGCAGGCACAGGGAGAACATGGAAACTCCAGGCAGGAGGTGCCGTGGCTGGGACTCAACCCAACGACCCTAGTACTGCCAGGCGGAAGTGCTAACCATTTAGCCACTGTACTGCCAGAGATTTTGAATAAATACAGCAGCAATACTAAAATGGTTATATTAATTCAGAGGAAATAGCTTAACAGACCATGTTTATTTATATATTTGCTCTGACTTTCATTAACTGCTCAGTCTGGAATAGCCTCTGAAATGACTGAATTTATTAAAGTGGAACTAGCATCATGAGTATTTTTTCATGCCAAGCCCATGCATGCCAAGTGTGACACTTACAGGCATTTACTACTTTTTTCTACAAAGAATACAGTACTCCCCCTAACAACACCTTCATCTGCTTTTCTCTTCACAAGGACGGCACTAATTTGTTTAGGTATTACCAAGGGTATTTCTTTTTTGCACTGAGATGCTGGCTTAAGGATGAAACTGCCAATTAAAGCTGTATTCACAAATATCTTACAGACAGTATCCTGCTGCAGCCTCTCACCTTCTGACTAGTACTGTTTTTTTTTTTCCCCAAACAATACTTAGCTAGGTGAATGCAGCATCGATCTGATGCTGCATCTGTCCCCCACTGGCTCTAAGGGTGAGAACTGAGCTATCAGACACTGCTGATCACTCAGTTCTCCCTGCCGCTCTGAGCAGAGAGCAGCGACTGTCAGTCACTGCTGCCTACTCTGTCCCACACCCAGCACTGAGCTATGGAGGGGGCAGGAGCAGGTGGCAGGGGCAGGTGCTAGTTATGTTATGTGTGTTAGTTTGTTGAAGTGTTGTTCATTTTGAATGGCACCCCAATGCCTTAAGGCAACACAGCTCTGACAGAAATGATTTGCAGCACACCACAACACACAGTAATGCACTTTTGTGCACCATTTTGTACTGCATCAGAAAAAATGCTGCATATTCATTTTTTGGTCCATTTTTGTGCTTTGGCAGTCTATTCAAAATAAAAGTGCTGCCTTAATGCAACTTACGTTAAAGTGCAACACTGCACACAGAGATGTATGAATGCAGCCTAAAGTGTATCTAAATCCTTTGTACAAGCTTTGGCTGTACTTCTCCTTTAATGGTGGAGAGAGGATAGATGAAATGCTTCCTCCTGCCCAGGAGCGGACTGACCATTTGGAAACTCGGGCACTGCCCGAGGGCCCGGGGTCAGTAGGGGGCCCCATGAGATGCCCCTGGTATCTTTTTCATAGGCTTTTTTGAGTTTGGGCAAGGACACAGGGGCCCCATGAACCCCTATTGCCTGGGGGCCCCATGAGTTGTCAGTCCGCCCCTGCTCCTGCCTACAGTAATCTGACATCACCTCAGCCTGGGCACAGTGACTTGCCTGAAGCTCAAAAGCCGCTTTCTTATGATTAAAAACAAAACACAATACTATTGCTCTAAATTTGTAAATTGTGACATGCCAGGAATGTATTCATTTGTAAAATTGCTTAAAGGTCCACTTTAATACAATAAAAAAAATACACTTTAATACAATAAAATGACCATTTACAGTTAACATATTTCTTTATGCAATAAGACAAATGTGATAATTTTCCACACATACTGTACCCTATGTACATACTTACAGACAAAACCAGGTCTCGTTTTCTTCTAGAACATTTCTGGCCATTGCTTCGTTGGCGAGAGCTTGTGCCAGTATAATACGGCAAAAATGATGGTGGTGACACTGGAGGCCTCATCTCTGTAGCATCTGGAGAAGACTCTGCCATAATCAAGCAACCAGGACTAAGGGAGCCATCCTTCTGTATTAGAAGATGTGAATGTGCTGACTTCAGAATTGGAGGAGTTGCTTCATTTAGAGCGTCCACTGTGTCCCTAGGAGGATGTGAATCTGTCACTGGCTTCACGAAGTTGGGTGGCAAAATCCTTTGGGCTGTTGGTTCTGGAGTTAAAAAATCATCTATAGCCTGTAAGAATAAAATCATTGTCGTAATGCAGATATACACATTATCCAGTTTAAAACTATCCCTTTAGAGAATAATAAAAAAAAATTAAAATACAGCTCTTAATAGCAGCTACTGTGTTCATCTACAGATAGATGGCTGGTGGTGAGGAAACATAGGCACTGAGCATGCACACAACAGATGGTATGAAGATAATACACCTGCCAGAATTACTGCAAACAGAAGCTGTCCCTATTAAAAGTGACAGACTGCGTCTCCCACTGGAATGAAGTTGAATGGAGACTAAGCATACACAGGCTGTGAGTTGATATATTATGTACACATACACATGGCAGGATGCAGAGGGGGCATTAAGCCAAAGGAATATGAGGCCACTGAGCAAAGAGCTGAAACCTATGCTCCATTATATTGGGTTTTGGTTAACTGCTGCAAGTGTAAAAAGGAACACAGCCAGAACTGTTTACACTCACATAAAAATTGTCATGCCAAGCCATCAATGGTGTCAGAAAAATATTTGGGTAACATTTCACTCTGGTAAGAAAGCACAGATTCTGGAAAATACATCTGATCATACTTTCTTCTATAACATATGTTTGCCCAGATTTTTGTTACCTTGTTAAAATCATATGTAAACTCTAACAATACATTTCTTTTATTTGCTCCCTCGTGGTCTGTTACATATAATATTGGAAGCATTTTATTATATCTATTCAACAAGTACAAAAAAAGATAGCTGTTCATCCAGCTAGAAATCTTGTGAGTTAACTCCCTGTACTCTCTGCCTCTGGCCAGTACGGTCGCCCTAGTAAAGTAAGTGATTTAAAGGGTTACTAAACCCACATCAGTAAAATAAGTCTGTATATGCAGTATAGCATGCTTGTTATATTCACTGTGGGGGGTGAATCCTTCACATTGTGTAAAAAGGCGGTTTGATCCTGTCTTCTCTGATCCTCCCCTTCCTTTACTGTCCCCAATCCATCTGCTGCTAGCACAGAGCTCCAGACGTCACTCTGCAGTTGCTCAGTTTAGTGTATATTGCTAGGGAGTTTTTTTCCTTTGGAAGGGTGCATGTGATCAGCACAGGGCCAATCAGCACTGTCCAGACAGAGGGTCAGGGGTATTGCAGCCTCATAGAACAGTCAGATAATGAAAACTCCTTCTACAAGCTTTAAGCAGTGCCTAGCTGGACACTGATAGACATCACAAGACTGCTATATACTGCTAATAAGAAAAAGTGTTTAGCAGTTTATATTTACTGAAATAATTGCATTTTCATGTTGTGTGTACTGTGGAAGACCAGATATAGTGACTGCAGGGTCCTGGGTATAGCAACACTTTAATAGTAGGATTTCCAGGGTAAAATAAAGGAAACAAGTGTGAAGAAATAGAATATGAATGCAGCCACCACATCTAAGAAGCAATACGCTGCAATGCTATCAGTCTTTGTTCTTGGATTTAGATACACTTTAGGCTGGATTCATACATCTCTGTGTGCAGTGTTGCACTTTAACGTAAGTTGCATTAAGGCAGCACTTTTATTTTGAATAGACTGCCAAAGCACAAAAATGGACCAAAAAATGAATATGCAGCATTTTTTCTGATGCAGTACAAAATGGTGCACAAAAGTGCATTACTGTGTGTTGTGGTGTGCTGCAAAGCATTTCTGTCAGAACTGTGTTGCCTTAAGGCATTGGGGTGCCATTCAAAATGAACAACACTTCAACAAACTAACACACATAACATAACTAGCACAAAGTAAACACATAGGGGTAGATTTACTAAAACTGGTGCACTCTGAATCTGGTGCAGCCGTGCATAGCAGCCAATTAGCCTCTAACTACAGCTTGTTCAATTAACCGCTTCACGCCGGCGGAACGCAAATGTGCGGCTTCCCGGCGTCTGGGCCTAGACGCCGAGTGGCCGCACATTTGCGTTCTATTAATAAGGACATAAATGCCAAGAACGCGTGCCCGGTGCGCTCCCAGCACACATGTCCGGTACTCACGGAAAGGTCCCGATCTCCTCTTTCGATCGCGACCTTTCCCGATCATGTGACCACTGTATACTGACAGAGGGACAGCCCCCCCCCCCCCCGAAAACACTGGTCAGCCACAGCCATTGGCTGAGAATGCTAAAACAAGCTCGTTCGACAGAAGCTAGCCGTGAGATTGGCTTCTGTCAAACAAGGACCTGTACACATGGGCCGAATGTGAACCGGTATCTACTGTACCGGCTGATTTCAGACAATATTTGGCCCATGTGTACGGGCTTTAATGTCTGAATTGAAATTGGTATCAAACCTCCTGCCATCTCCTGTGCTGCACAGCTCAGACTATGAGTGGAAATATCAATACAAGATGCCAGTCAGTTGTGTTGCAGTGCTCATGTGCTAACAAGAAACATGTTGATAGAAGGAGAGTGACAGAAACATAAGCTCATTAGTTTGCTGCTTTTCCTTTACTGTCCAGCTGTAGAAGTCTCAGGACTGGATGGTCAAAAAGGTATAAATCCTTCAAGAAAGTGAAAACCAAACATTTTTTGATTTGGGAATTCTAATGGATCGATGCTATGGTTAGAATGTGAAGTTAAAAATAAAATTAAGGAGTCTATTTATATCAACAATAACCCAGCAAATTAGCTGCATATGCATAGGTGGACGCTAACAACATAAAGTGGAACTTCACCGAATATTTTTAATCTTCATGTTGCTAGCATTAAATAGGCAGAAAGGTACCGGTATATCATATTTACTTGTTTTAAACATTTGCTTCCTAGTTTCCATGCCTAGGCAAACAATGTCATAAATCCTAGGAGTCTTCAGGAAAGGAAGAGGGGCTTTCCCAGCTAAGCACACCATCCTGCCTGCATGCCTGAGCTATGAGCAGATGTATTCCAGGAAGTAAACACTACATGAATCATCTGCCCTTATTCAAGATGGCCACGGCCAGAAATGCTAGGGGGTGTTTTTCACAGTGATTTCTCAGCAAATTATAACATGGAGACATGAATGTATGAGCAAGTTTGCTTTTGACTATTAAAAATGAATTAAACAGTGTTTTTGGTTTATAGTGCTCAGATGCAATGGAGTTCTGCTTTAAGCAATTAAATGAAATATAGCCATTTTACATAACAAGTATAGAATTGCTTAACAGTTTGGAATAGTATATCTGCATCTTGCCCGTTGCAATGTAGGTAGGCAGCTGATGCCAAGGAACCAATGTCCATTGTCCAATGGCAACCTTATGACGTTTGACTGACAATTGGGTAGCAAAGGGAATATGACCAAGGCTGGATTTACCATGAGGCACGCTAAGCCCGTGCTGAAGCAGTTAAGTCCATTGCTCATTAAACCTCAATAAACCAAATGTATATGTGTACTTTGAAATCAATATAAATCAGTGGATTAATTATTTCCTAATGGATATGCAGTAGGTAATGGTAGATCACTTATGTTTCACCTATTAATTATAGTCATCACCCCAGTAAAGTCGGTATTTCGTAATAAATGTTCATGCAGCCCTCTTAAAATTCATGTTCTTTCTTCTGTCAAATGAAGATCTGTCATTCTGTTAATGCCCTTGACATGATTTAAATAAAAAGTCCTGATTCCATATTTTGATGCCAATTCACTTTAAGCATGGAAGGATTTCAGACATTTGCTTCCAGCCTTTCCTAGTTTAGGTCATAAGACTAGGAGCTACTTGTGTAATCAAGTATGTTGGCACAAGCTTTTGACAAGGACTGTCAAAAACTTCCAGTAAAGCCTATAACCTATAAGGAACTAAATGTGCTGGGTAAAGGCAGAATCGGAAAGGCAAGGCACAGTCATTCTTGCCTAGGCAAGGACTGAGGTACTGGCAAAAACCATGTGCAACTCAGTTACAGGCTGGGTAGAGGGAGTGAATGAGCAGTAGTTATGCTTTAATTCCACTGCTGCACATGCTGACTTAATGATACACACAGGCTGAATATCATCTGGTACCAGGAGGTTCAACAGAAACCAGCCGATATTTGGCCAGTGTGAACAGCAGCCTGTCCGACAGAAGAAACTGGCTTCTGTCATATAGGCATGCTGAAAAACCAGCATCCGATCAGCGCTGGCAATCGATGGCTGCAATTGCTGATCAGTGTGTTTTAGTGGGGGGGCAGTCTCCCTGTCAGAACACAATAGCTCAGTGGGAAAGATCGCTGCCCTAACATCGCTTAGTTAACATGGTGACCTCTCAGTTTTTTTCCATTCAGCCACTGGGCTGAACGAAAGAAAAATTTCACGTGTGTACCTAGCATTATAAACTACATTTCAGACTTACAAATACTCAAACACAACAGAATTTAGGCAGATTTTCAGAGCAAACCAAAAGAGGCAACTTTATAAGAGATGTGTTACAACTTCTCATGTCATGTCTCAGTCTGACAATACAGCATACATGTGCTAAATTTATGATAACAGCTGCAGCTCTTTTACCCTTAAATTGGAGTACTAATTGGATGTGGTCAAGGGATATTTTAATCAAGCAAAACACATGTATGTGTAGCGAGGTGCTGGCTATATTATTATGCCTTTCAGGGACATTTACAAATGTGACTACTAGATTGTAAACTCCAAGGAGCAGGGACCTCCTATCCCTCTTGTATTGAACTGTATTGTCTCCCGTTATATTGTAAAGTGCTGAACAAACTGTTGGCGCTATATAAATCCTGTATAATAATAATGAGACTTATTTTTCCCTAGTGCCCAGTACTGGGAGTGGTACATCACCTCCCGTTAGCAAAGTGGTTCCAGTTCTTCTACAGCAGGGGATCGTGGGACCAGTAGTCCCATAGCCAATGCATCCTGTATTTCTAAGTGCTGATTGAACTACAAATACCAGAGAGCTGCTGAACCAGAAGAATGGTGGGAGAGCAGGTATGTTCTACAGCAAGGGACTGACCCGCTCTCTGGGTGTGGGATTCGGAGCTGAACACAGGGGGACTGCCGTTCTCCTCCTGAGAAAGATTGTTGGCCTACTACTGCGGGACTCTGCACATCAGTTCAGCTCAGCGGTGACACCGATCGCCACACCGAGATCACATCAGCTTCTCTGCAACGGGACTGTCACTATCCGGTCTTCACACAGACATCTCTGCTCGCTGCGCTGACAGGCCATCAGGAGACAACTCTGCACATCCCTGCAAAACAGCCAAGAGCTTGTGCAAGAACTCTTGTTTCTAAAAGGCTGTGCTATCCACAGGGATAGATGAGCGGGCAGATGCCTAACAGCTTTTTGTCAGCACTCTTGAGAAACTGCATGCAGAAGCCTTTACACCTCAGTATCAGGACATCTTTGCTTTGAGCAGTACCACAGCATATCTGTTTAACTTCATTGAATCACCAGTATTCACTGCTGTTTATGGGCCCCACCATTGCTAGCAGAAGACAACAGACACCACCCTATGAGGAACTTTAAACATCACAGGACTCAAATTGCAATCTCTAGCTAAAGGGACCACTTCTCTTCTAAGACCATAGTGGTTCAAATTAGGGTACTTCTATCTGTTCATGCTGGAGTGTAAATTTACATAATTCTTTGCATCCACCATTGCGGTACTGATGGCCTAGAGAGAGATGATAAGTCCTTTTTGTCCCCCTCTTACTGCTGGTGTTGCAGTTTAATAGTTAAAGCTTGCTACTCAGTACTGTACAATTTATTAAATGTTGCTTTTTTACCATATCCTATTTTTATGTGTTGACTGGGGTTGTATATCCTAAACCCATTATTCTTGTGTTCTACTCTTTTGAACAAGACTAATATAGAGGTGTTACCAAAGAATCATGCCTCTTGCATTATTATCCTATACTGTTTAAATATGTCTGAACCCAGAGTGTCAGAGTTGTCGGGAGGCTTGCAAGATCAGGACAACCACTGGGGACAAGCATTATGAAGCAGTCCCTGTAGGGGTAGCGCTATATATGAAAAGTGTTTTTAAAGTCCATAGCAACCAATTACCTTCCAACTGACACTTCTTCCATATAGAGCTGAACATTAAAGAAAAGGATTCGGATTGGTTGCAACGGGCTATAGGAAATTTTCTTGTCAGAACAAATTCTATGTATAATCCCTCACCTTTGACCAATAGTAAGGAGGGAGTGAAAATGCACATAGTTTGTCTGCTACTATGGTTGCTCACCACTGTCCTTCATTATCTGGACATTTTCCTTGTTTTAATGTGCATCTAAAGATCAATCAAGCTATCATAGCACCTCCCCTTCCCCAGGGTATAGGTAAGGCCCTGTTACTTGTGATGCTTTTCTTGCAATTTGAGAATGGGGGGGGGGGGTGTTGGGGATGTATACACACTCCTCAGTCTGCCCTAAGCCCCAATTTATTTCAATTGGCCCTTTCACTGACTTTTTAGATCTGTTCATCTGTTTTAACGTAGACATTTGCCATCCATCTTAATCTTTGGTCCTGAGTATTACCCAAACATGTACTGATGCTAAAATACCCCCATTTACTTTATCAGAACGACACATATAGGACACCCCAAGTTACTAAACAATTATATAGGCCCAATGTCAATGTTCAGGTCCTGCCATATCACTACAGAGTATACTATATGAAAACTCACACTGCCGGAGTAAGAGGTACAGGATTCTCAGGATTATGTAATAAAATGTTTTGGGGATCTATGTACACCTTGTTTTGTTTCTTTGTATCTCCTTTGATACCATAATTGGAAAAAAACCTGCAACGTGTATGTGTCTCTCAAACTCTTTCTCATACTAAGTTGGTCGCTTTACCCTTCCCCCTGCACTGAGCTGAGACTGACTATTCAAATCCAGTCAGTACATTTTCTGTTTTTCAGTATGTCCCCTTGTTTGAAGAATATAGGCACAAATCCAACTCAGATGGACCTACAACATACTGTATGTATTGTAATGTTCCCCTTAATGGAAAATTGTTTTCACTTACCGGAATATGAATGGGACTTAGAAGTGATTGTGTCTCATTTGGAGGACATGGAGGCAAGCAGCTTTCTTTTGTCCTTTCCATGGTTGGTGGATGAAGTCCAGGAACTAATGATGCAGATGCTGCACCCAGCTGTCTGAGCTCCTCTATGACAACCTGCACTCCTCTGATCTCTTCAACTTCTTCCTCGTCTGATAGCTTACATCTTGCAGTGTTATCAGGTGATTTTGGTCTTTCTGATCTTTCATGCATATTCCGTAAACTGCTCACTTCATCCTGTAGTTGGCTCAGTAGACTACTGTTTGCTTTGGCCACATTAAGAGCAGCTTCAGCAAGTCCCACTGCTTTCTCCACACGCTGATAGATAAGATGCAGAAGCTGCTCACATCCTTGTACTGAAACTCCTTGACCAGTAACCGTAACTGGAGTTGGTCCATCAACAATCACAGAGCCACCTTGAGTGCTTTCAGTTTTGCATCCACATTTGGCATCATCTTGCCCTGTTGGAGGAGTGAAAAGGATGGTGGCACTAAAGGACATATTCCCAAACAGTGCAAATGTTCACTTCACTGTAAAACTGCACTGTTTATAACCTTAACTAACCAAAGTTAGTACTGGTTACTTTGGCTATAGCATGAGAATTCGTAGCAAAACAAATATTTGAGAAACACACAATCTAGAAACCCTCCATTATTAGGTTTTCTGTGAGTGCATATGAAATGGAATATTACAACTAAATAATTCAAGTCCAAGTAAGGCGCTACTATGGTTTATCATCTGTCTCTGAGATATATTATTTAATATGTTCTTAATATGTTTTTTATGATTGTCACAGTTTCTTCTGGGAATATTTGCTACTCATACTCTCAAGCTAGAAAAACATCCCACAAGATTTATGTTCTCCCCAAACAGAAATTCTTTTCTAAATCCAAGCTCCTTTATTTAGTACTATTGGAAGTCTTGAAGGAATTATGCTGCTGGTTTCATTTACACTTGTTGCCTTCTTGTGGAAGAATCAGTGGCACGATGAATTATTGAAATGTTCAGATGGCTGAAGTTTCTGGGAGAAATCTGTGATGGCAGGTTAAGAAAACATCAGTAAATCAACTTAGGAAAACAACAGTTTAGGCACACAAAATAAAGTTGTTTTTCCTCTTTGAATATTATTTGAATATCATAATCTATAGAGGCAACTCAGTGCATATCATTCCCCAAACAATAACTCAAATGTTGCTTTTGTCAAGAGAAAAATGTAGGCAACATGTTTGAAAATCTACATTTTATGTGTACTCCAGCTATAAATGATAAGAATATTTGGATTTCATCAAATAGTGCAATAGTCCTATAAAGGAATATGTCTTGCATATTTAAAATATATGGCCCTATTCACATCTAGTGATGCCAGAGCATTGTGTTTTTTCAGGCTTTTTTTCCAATTTTTTGAGTGACACCATTCAATTGAAAGGGCTCCACTCCATAAACACGCCAAAGTAGCTCCTGAACCTATTTTTGGAGCCAATTTTGCCGTTGTGCAATTTGGTGCTTTTTTCACCTGTTTATGGCACATTTGGGGTACCATTAAGAACATTGTACAGTGTGCAACATGTGCAATTGCGCAATTCTGCCCACGATTCTGAGTCTCTCAGATGTGAACAGGGCATAAGGGCCAGATCGCATCAGATCGCAAAGTAACATGTGTCGCATTCTCGTGCGATTCTCACACGTGTCCATGTAATGCAATTTTGCAGCCCATTCATTTGAAGTGTTGGGTGGTGAAAAGCATGAAAAAGTGGGTGTGTCTTATCAAAAGTGGATGTAGATCAGCTGGAATCGTTAAATCATCATGGTGTAGTGATGATGAATACTGTACAATTATGCCAGGTTTTTTTATGACATTGTAATAACCACTGGGTTCCAACAGCAATATATACTGTATATATGTACAGTACATCCTGTCTGTAGCTCAACTACACGTCTGGAGGACCTTATGTCCTAAGCTGGCATCAGATAGGGACTGAACATCCACCTGTTAAAATTTGGAAAATGAGAGAACTCAAGACTAGGTGCAAGCCTTGCAAATGAGAATGAGTCTGTCGTAAAAAGCCAAAGAGACACTCACAAAACTAGTACAGTGAGCATTGTAAGGAACAGATGGAAATCTTACCATAGCGCTTTAATAACGGTCTCTCTGAGTCACCAAGAAATGGTGGAACAAGAATCCAATTCATCTTTTGGGAACCATTTGGAATGACAAAGAGTCAGTTTTTACAAACGAAGAAGTGACCAAAGAGTTAAACTCATAGACGAAACTACATCAAGGCAATGGAGGGAAATCTCCTCCTGATGAAGTGGAGCCTGACATATAGAAGGAAGAACGATGTCCTCATTGCAGTGAAAGGCTAAAACTACTTTAGGTAGAAAGGAAGCTCTGGACCTTGAAACCACTTTGTCCTCGAGCAAGACCAAGAATGTTTTTTTACAGGATAAAGCTTTCAGATCAGACACTTCCCTTGAAGAAGCTATGGCCACAAGAAACATCACCTTATGGGTAAGATTGGATTGAGGAATATTCCTGAAAGGTTTATAGGGCAGTTTCTGAAGTGCTGAGAAAAACAAATTCAGAACTGCAAGGAGTCCCAGAGGAGTGAACAGTGTGCACATGGTGCAAGTGTATAATCCAAACACACACGTTCCTGCGTTAAAAATGGCTGTGTGTATAAGTGGGTGCTGCAGTGACCGTCGGCTGGAACCGAACAAAATCAGCAAGGGAAAAATGCCACCAGCACACCTGGTGGACACTCTAAACAAAAGTTTTGATCGTGGAATGGGAAGCCAATTTGGAACAAGACAGCTAGAGGAGATACCTGACCCTTAATAGTGCTGAGGACCAAATTCTAGTCAACCACAGCTATAACAAGGTAAGGACTTGTCCCACAGAGCATTTGTTAAATCAAAAGCCTCGTACCAAGTGCAATATGCCTTCTGCAAAAGGTCAAGGGCCTTGTGAGAAATATACTTCCTAGCTTTTAGCATTGTGGGAGTGGCTGAATCAGAGATGCCCCTGTCCCTCAGAACCTGGGGTTCAACAGCCATGCCATTAAAGCTAGCACCTGCTAAGGTAGTAAATCAGTCCTTGAACATTTGGCTGATCTGGAAATGTCTGCCAGGAGTCTTATCACGTTGGAGTACTACATCCACCAGGGCTAATCAGGAGCTATCAGTATCACTGACAATCCAACACTTTAGCCAAAATGTTCACTGCCTGTGAACTGACAGGAGACCCATGCAGGAAAGACAGAAAAAACTTCCAGCAACCCATTATCCTTGTAGTTTAGAGTTACAGCCCCTTTGTAATTTAGAAATTTCACAGAACTGATCCTAGACAATCTGTTTTTTCAATGGCATCTACATGCAAAAACAGCACCCTGAAAAATCAGTAGGAGCAGCTGTTTGTGTTGGAGATTAGCCCTACCTGTAAGATAGCACAGAAGCATATCATCTGTCCCACTTTGCGCCTCCCAGCTCTTTTATTTTAACTCTGCTTTGTCTGTGACCTGTCAGACCTTGTATTGCCACTCCATCGCCATGAGTGCAATGTGCTTTCCCACTGGTGATCAGGAGTAGGAGTGCTGACATCAGATCTCACACAACCAGAGGTGTCAGTAGGAAAAGTTGAAGATGCCGCTCACCCAGCCCAATCCATGTAAAGTGTACGTGGCGGCCTCAGCCAGCGCTGCTCCAATGACCAACCCCCCATCGATGCGTTTTGCCTGGCCACTGGGACTTAGTCATAGGTTGAGAGGCAAGAGCAGGACGAGAGAAAAAGCATGTTTGTTTTCATGGTTAATGTATTTGATACATTATTAATAACATATGCTGCAACAAGTTATGGTGAGTTGGCCAAAAGTGAACCATAAACTATCCAATGAACCAGTGTGAATGACTGTAGAGGCATCTTAAAACTGAAGGTATCTACAGGTTTTATCCCTCATACATTTTTTTAAAAAGGTGTTTATTTATTTAGCATTTATAAAACACAAACAATAACAGAGAAAAAGAGACAAATGATAAATGATAAGAGGAACCCAAAACTAAAACCTAAGAGCAAGGGTACACAGAAAGGGATCAGAAACAATTAAATTATTGCCAGGCATCCCTGTTTAACAATAACAAAACTACAAAGGGCAAGCATTTAATGCGGTATTAAACCCAAAAGCAAACATTTAATATATTGCAGCTTACCAATTCTTAGATGTGATGGCTGCATTAGTTTTGTTTTTTAGGATTTCTTTCATTTTCAACTGGTGATCTGGTCAGTACGTGTGTTGTTTTTCTACAGAACACCCTGTCCTGCAATTGGTGCAATTTTAATGATGAAACAAACCATTTACCACTGATGGGTGCTTGCAACAATCAGCCTTTTTTATGCAAAACCTGCTGAAACTGCTTAAAAAGTGTGAACTGCAGTTGGCTTCAGTTTATTAATGTATCCAAATTTGTACAGGAGGTGTGTTACTGGTCAGATTACCAGGTGAAAACAGAGAGAAAAGGCCTAAATAAAAAAGAAAACTAATACAGCCACCATGTTCCACGGCACCACCTGCCTGGAGTTTGCATGCTCTCCCTGTGCCTGCGTGGGTTTCCTCCGGGTACTCCGGTTTCCTCCCACACTCCAAAGACATGCAGGTAGGTTAATTGGATCCTGTCTAAATTGTCCATAGTAGGTGTATGTATGAATGTGAGTTAGGGACCTTAGATTGTACACCCCTTGAGGGTTAGGGACTGATGTGAATGTACAATTTATGTATGTAAAGCGCTGCATAAATTGACGGCGCTATATAAGTACCTGAAATAAATAAATATCTAATGAATGGTAAGCTGTAACATGATAACCCCTATACATTACAGTGTTGCAGTAACAGGATGCCAAGAAGTTCATGGTTACAATAACAGCAATAAATGTGTTGACCTTTGGGCTTTCACATAGCAATTTTTAGCTACTTACTCAATTCTATGAGCCATAATGATGCACAAATACTGCACAACATGGAAACTGAATAAACAATTTTAACAGGTGCACACAATACCAGTGACATAAAAAATGTCAACTACTATCCTTTTATTTTGGAGGGGGGGTTCAAAGTGCTTTTTATGTACAAAATGTGCATTTTAACCTGTGTTTGAAAATCAATCTGGTAGCAAAAGGGTTAAAAACACTCTTAAAATGTGCTTGTTGAAAATATATTGAAGGGAATTTGCGAAGACTGGAGCAGCCAGAATCTGAGTTGCTGTGCACGTCAACCAATCAGCTTCTTTCGAGTTTACACTTGCTTTGCTCTCTAAAGAGCGATCTGTATTCTGATTACTCTTCAGAGAGTATTTGACAGGCGTTGAAGAAGCATTCCATCGTCTCCTCACAACCTGTTTTAATCCCCCAAATGCTGGACTAGTGCTCTGCATCTGCACGCATGGTTACAGGGTGGATGCAGCGCAGCCCCATTCACTTGAAAGGGTTGCATTCAGTAGTGCCAATGGAGCGTGACAGGGGTAGAAATCCTGCCATGGCACGTGTACGCTCTTGGTTGCTCCCTTCCCTGTTAAAGGAGGAGCGGTTGAGGGGAAGTAAAAAAGCCCCCCAAACCGCAAATGTAAATGAGCCTAAGTGCCTTTTCACACAGGCATTTAGACTGGATCCGATTTTCAGTTTATCAGACTGAACCACAATGTAGGTCTATGGGCGGGTGGATGTAAATGATCATCCACCTACATCCGTGTCCATTCAAGTCCGTTAATTGTTTTTTTTTTAACGAAACAAGGTTGCATCCTTTTCCAGTTAGATGGATTTGAACAGATGTAAACAGATACCTTCTGTTTATGTCCATGTTTAGGGCCAGTTCACATGCCCGCATTCCAGTTTTTACAGCCCATTCATTGGAATGAGCAGTAAAACACACTGGAAAGTACAAAAAGTAGAACTACTTTTCGCACCAGACCAAACCACGATACTGTGATACCGTGTGGTTTTCTACCATAAGTGTGCTGTGATTGCAAGATAATTTTGGGTGCCATTAACGCAGTAGTAAACTCTGCTTTTTCTATTTCAAAATATTTATTTATCTATATTTATTGATCTAAACAGATTGAACAATCGTGTTTTGTCGTGTACAAGAGAAAAAAAAGAAACCAAGCGGAATACATTAAAAAGCATGATAACAAGTATATGTCCAATGAACACAGTAAAAGTTGTGACATCACTCTTAAGCTTGCTCCTTTGAGCAGTACAAAAAAAGTAAACTTTGCTTTTTAACTTGTACCTACAAGCAGGGTTTTTTTCCGGCACCTCAGCCAGCCCAATAACAAAAAGGGAGTAAAGCACTCTGTATTTCTGAGCCGGGTGGCTGCGCCGATGCAGCTCGCTTACTTCTGGCTGCAGCCTGAAAGAGAACCTCTCCCTGCAAACTGGAAGCTGCTTTTGGTGCCATTTGCAGCTGTGTTGAAGACTTGCAGGGCGTGCAGGAACTGGGAAGCCTGATCTGACTGTGACAGCTCAGTTGTGTGGACTGGAGACAAGTTGTTTTGGTAAATTGATTAACAATGTGTCTGAATGGGGTTGTCTGTTACTGCTGCTTGGATGTGGGCCTGTGCTGTGACTGTCTCTTTCCTGGACTGGGGATGTCCCTTTGCTGGATAGGGATGTTTCTTTGCTGGACGGGAATGTCTCTTTGATGGATTGCAGTTGTTTATTTGATGGACTAGGGATGTCTCTTTACAGAATTGAGGATGTCTCTTTGCTGGAAGGGGGGGGGGCTCTGCCTTTTTGCTGGATAGGGATGTCTCTTTCCTGGATTGGGCCATCTCTTTACTGAATATATGGGAATGTCTATTTGCTGGATTGGGCCATCCCTTTGCTGAATATATGGGGATGTAGCTTTGCTGAATATTCTGGGGTGTCTCTTTGCTGGATGCGGCTGTCTCTTTGAATATATGGGGGTGTCTCCGTGCTGGATTGGGCTGTCTCTTTGCTGAATATATGGGGATGTCCCTTTGCTGGATTGGCCCATCTCTTTGCTGAATATATGGGTCTGTCTCTTTGCTGGATATATGGGGGGCTGTCACTTTGCTGGATATGTGGAGGCTCTCTATTGTTGCTGAATATGGGGGGCTGTCTATTGTTGCTGGAGGAATGTATTCTTGCTGAAGTGGATCTATTATTGCTTTCACTTCAAAAACAAACTAAAGGGCTTATGCTATCCCCCAAAATTATACTTGGTTCCCTATTCTCTAAAGGGGGCAGTGCTAAGGGTGGAGACAGGCGTAACTTAGGGAGCAGGGGTGAGTTTCTGCACCTTTTCTCTGACATAAAAAAGCCCTGCCTACAGGTAAGTCTATAATAAGGGTTACTAGTAGGTACAGTGAATATCTCCTAAAGTTGTGTTTAGGAGATATTCACACTTGAAGCAGTCAATGACATCACTGGCGCATGCACACTGCACTCTGTCACTCAGTGTGCCATCCATTCAGAGCACTGGGCCACCAATTTAGAGTACTGTGATGCAGCCTTGACTCCTGTGCGTATGCACGGGAGAGATGTTATCGTAGCCTGGCCATTCAAATGGTCAGAGAGTGCAAACCTGGAAGGAAGACCGGGTGAAGAAGGTAGCACTGACAGCGGTGACAGGGCTCCCCTGGAGGGCTTATTTTAGGTTAAGTCATCATAATGTGCTAGTATGCGGTGAAAACTAGCACATTATTGTTTAAACTGCCCAGGGTTCCACATTTTGTTAATGGCACCTGCACATCTTGCAAGGGCAGCATGTTTTCGTGTGGTGAATGCGCCCCTTTCCTGTACTGCATTCTGACATGAACAGGCCCTAGGGCAACAGGCCCTAGGGCAAGAAACTATTTTTGTTTATCATTTTGTCCCCTATATTTCTGCAACACCTAAAAAAATAAAAAGGAAAGGGATGCAAAAGCAGATGTAAACTGAAGTGTAAAGTGAATTGAACTGAAGATGAATGTGCTAACTGATGTAACTTGAATCAGCATTTTCTTAGCCCAGGTTCACACCAAATGCAGCTTTGAAATCATGCTACTTCATCTAAAGTAGCACAATTTTAAAGCAGCCGGTCAGTGCGATTTCATGTGCAGTTTGCCAACATCAGTGCGATTTTATGCACAGAAGTCAATGCAAGTCACAAATGAAACAGCAAAAAATGTGCACCAATTTGAATGGTTTCATAGACACAAATGCCACTTGTCATGTGATTTTTAACTGTCAAATTGCAAGACATTGGTGTGAACAGGGGCTTAGCATAAAAATGTGACTGAACTGATGGACCCTGTGAAAGTCCTTATGCTTCATGTACACTGTACACTGGATGTTTTTAATGCTGCTCCTAGGGCCGTCTGGCGTTTCTTTTCTGCCTATTAATGCCCCTGCATGTTATGGTGGCCATACACTAGATGAAAAATCATTTGAAAATCTGTCACTTGGACAGGTCGTTCGTTTTTTGTCCTGTTAATGGACACAAATCAAAAATCGGTTGTGATGTTTTGAGTCAAAAAAAATCTAAGAAAAAGTTTGGAAAACTTCTGCCTAAAGAATGATAAATTGAAACATTAATGTGTTTCTCGCCCATTAAAAAATAACTGCTGGTACTGCGTATATGTGACCAAGAAGCAAAAAACAAATGAAAAACTGATCCATTTGTCCATTGAACAATTTATTGTTCGAATTTCGGTCATTACATTATGGCAATTTTATTTGCGCTCACGACCATGTGTTCGTTTTTCAAAAACTCATTTGAACGATTTTGTTTTTTACTAGTGTATGACTAGCATTAGCCTATGTGTCCATGCACACATAGGTGTTTAGAGGAGTTTAGAGATACAGACCTTCAGAGGCAGAAAAAACCTACTGCCAGCACATCCAGAAGCAGCACCTCTTTGGCAGAAAAAAACACTTGATGCCTGTAAACATGTGTAAACGTGCCTATACACTAGGAGCGTTAATTCACCGTTCACACCGCTGTAATTTAAAATCGTGTGATTTGTGTGCAATTTCAGGTGTGATTTCTGAAGACTTTATTGCTATTTGTGAAGATTTTCAATGATTTCTTGCAATTTGCAGTGCGATTTCCACTATATTCTATGTATGTGAAATTGCAACAAAACTGCAGAAAAAGAACTACTTTATAAATCGCACTGCAGCAACTCACAAATGTTAAGACACCGACATTCACATTCATTAGATGCGATTTCAGCTGAGATTTCAATTCCCAAATTGCACCTGAAATCGCACTGGTATGACCGGGCACATAGAGATTGAGCACTGATTCATTTCAATGGCCAGAATAAATTATCATTCTAGCCAATTAAATGAATTACTGCCTGACATGCCTAAATACATGTTTACAGGCATAAAGCTTTTTTTTTTCCAAAACACCGCTGTTGGGAAGACAGGCATCTAGGAGAGATAGAAAAATGTCCCTTGTGCATGAGGCCTATGTGAATTTTTTCCAGTTTTAGTCCCCCACTGTTTTCACTCACAAGCATCTTAGTTCTGGTTAACCACTTGCTCTCCAGAAGATTTACTGCGCTATTTCAACTGGTAATTGTGCGCTCATGCAATGCTGTACCCAAACAAAATTTATGTCCTTTTTTTCACACAAATAGAGCTTTCTTTTGGTGGTATTTGATCACCTGTGTGGTTTTTACTTTTTGCGCTATAAACAAAAAAAAAGACTGAAAATTTGGAAAAACCTATACTTTTGGTTATAAAAAATATCCAATAAACTCAAAGTTAGTCATAAATTTAAGCTGAAATGTATTCTGCTACATGTCTTTGATAAAAAAAAATCCCAGTACGTGTATATTAAATGGTTTGTGTGAAAGTAATAGCATCTACAAACTATGCTATATATACAGTATCGGAATTTAGGTAGCTTTTACTTTCTGACTGCCTATCACATTTCTTGAGGTGCTAAAATGCCAGGGCAGTACAACTCCCCCCCCAAATGAGCCCTTTTTGGAAAGCAGACGCCTCAAGGATTTTGCAGAGAAGCATGTTAAGTCCATGGAACATTTTATTTTTTTTGCCACAAATTTTTTGAAAATGACTTTTTTTTTCACACAAAGTTGTCATTTTAATGATATATTGTTCATGCATGCCATGGGTATATGTGGAATAACACCCCAAAACATCCCAATTCTCCTACTTCTTCTGAGTATGGGGGTACCGCATGTGAGACTTTTTGGCAACCTAACTACGTACAGGCTCCCAAAATCCAATGACCTCCTCCAAGCTTTCAAAGGGCATATTTCCTCATATCACTTTCCCACTACCTATCACAGTTTTGGAGGCTCTAAAATGCCAGGATAGTACAAACTCCCCCCCAAATGACCCCTTTTTGGAAAGTAGACATCCCAAGGAATTTGATAAGAGGTATGGTGAGTACTTTACAGATATCATTTTTGTCACAGGCTTTTGAAGAAAAAAAGAAAAGAAAAAATACATTTTTATTTTATTTTTTTGTTTTCCAAAAACACGTGGCAACAAATGAGATCTACAAAACACTCAGCATGCCTCTTAGCAAATACCTTAGAGTGTCTACTTTCCAGAAAGGGGTCATTTGGATAGGTTGCTTCTACTATCCTGGCATTTCTGGGCCATCACTAGAAGCTTACGCCACACATCACCAACTCTTGAAGACCAAGCCTTTTCTGACACTTTCTGTTCACATGAAAAAGTTTTTTTTCAAAATTACTTTGAACCCCCAAACATTATATAATTTTTTGCCCGTGCCCGTGCAATGGCAACAAAGGTGTCCGTTTATGAACCAGCAGTATTAGATCGCTGCTCAGTTCTCCGGCATTCTCGGAGAACACAGTTCTCCTGTGAATGCCGGTTATGAAGCATATGTAGATCAGTTCTCCAAACGAAGGGAGAACGGTCTACAAACGCTGGAAAATGGCTGATTTTATTATAATCTCGCGAGATTACAGTAAAAGATCAGTTTACTAAACAGAGGTAAATTATCTCTGCTTAGTTTCGGTCCCTCCGATTCTCCAGCTCTGGGCTGGAGAATCTGGAGGGAGAACACAGATCTCCAGAGAAGGGCTAAACATATTCTCCTGGGTGTCATAAACTGTGACTGACCAGAGAATACTGTGATCCTCTGAATCTCAGCTATTCTGTGTGTCATAAACGGACACCAAAGTACATACATGTTTATTATCGATAGGCGACGCTTTAAAAACCTTTACAGGTAACCAATTTATAATTACACAGGAGGTCTAGTGTTAGAATTACTGACCTTGATCGGACGTTCACGGCGATACCTCACATGCATGGTGCAACTGCTGTTTACATACCAGCACAAGGTCAACGCTTGCGCGGGCAGGGGGGCAAGGGTGCTTTTTTTTTTTTTAGTTATTTTGATTTTTTTTATTTTTACACTGTCCCTTTTTTTTTTTTTTATTTCTTTGTTATCACAGGGAATGTATATATCCCCCTAACTGCAAAAGGCATCGTCAGGTATTCTCTTTGGAGAAATCTGGGGTCTATTATACTCTAGATATCTCCTCGGCCCTTACATTATCTACTCAAACCAAGATTGGTGATCAGATGCTTTCCCAATTTACAAATGGAGTGGTTTATATCCTGTGAAACTGAAGTGATGAAATGCTCATGGCTTCTGATTTCTTAGACTATAGAGATGACTGGAACCATTCTGGTCTCTGACCAACTCTATGGTCAGCCAGCAGATCTACCGGCTGCATTCTCGGATTCCCCTGTGGGACAGGAGAGCCCAAGAAAACTGTGGAAGGCAGCAGGGGGGGGGGGGGGGGTTTCTGCTGCTCATAAAAACAATTTTGTAGCTAATTGGCCACTAGGATTGTTTTTACATGAAAGCCGACCGCCAGCTGAAAACGACGATACTAGGATGATGCCTGTAACTGCAGGCATCATCCTGGAATAACCATTCAAAATCCAGCAATGTACCAGTACATTGCTGATCCATGTTGGGCATATATGTAACAGCAGAGAACACGGACATACGGTGAATCGGCTCTGTGGATCAACATGACCGCAATTCATTCTTTTCTGTAACACCCATGTTGAGGATTAGGTCCAAAAGAGTTTTAAATTTAGAAACCGTGGTAGGTTTCCATGTGAATTGTCTGGCAAAAGCTGACTTTGGGTGGGCGGAGATGTATTGTTGTGCATATAAATTGCCTTGGCCCACAATTGATACAAAACTTCTGTGAAAAACAGCGGAGGGGCTAAACACTAGTGCTGGTAGCAAACAGGGCTGATCCTGCTAACTCTGCGTTTTTGGGGACACTATACAAAGGAGGCACTAGTATGGTTCTGTACATGATCATTATATTGATCTGTACAAACAATATACTAGTAATGGTGGTGATCAGTGACCTATAGCGTGTGCAGGCAATCTAACACTAGCTGACCCTGGCTGGGAGGGGTGCTTACTGACCCTGATACTGCTAGTGGCAGGAATACAGTGATCACTGAAATATTCTATATACTGACACTGTACTAATGGCACTGGCTGGGTGACGGGGTGATCAAAGGGTTAAATCAAATGAATGTGTGTGTGTAAAATGTAGCGTGTACTCGATGCCGTGTTTCCTCTTCTCTTCCTGGACCAACCGGGGGGGGTGTCAGAAGGGGCGCAGTTATAGATGCTACAACTTTCACATAAACCAATTAATTTACATGTATTGGGATTGTTTTTAGTAAAGACATCACAGAATACATTTTGGCCTAAATATATGCCAAAAATTAGCTTTTTTAAAAAAATTTTATCAAGTTTTTTTCAAAATTGTCAGATGTTTATAATATAAAAAATAAAAACCACACAGGCGATCAAATGCCACCAAAAGAAAGCTCCATCTGTGGGGAAATAATGACATAAATTTCATTCCTATATATTCATAAGTGTTGCATGACCACACCATATGGCAAGAAATGCCCTTGTCAGGAAGGAGGGTAAATCCTCCGGAAGGCAAGTGGTTAATATGTGTTCGGGTAGAACGAGATCACGTGACTTTTCTCATAAGCACGTTGCGCAGTACTGTACACTGTTCCCTTTTACAAGCCCTCGCGCACCAGACAAACTTCACTATCGAATTCTCCCGCGCATCCGAACTTCACGGCAGGAGGCGTGGCCGGTATACGCTAACCACCACACCACGTGACCTCAAGGGTGTACGCGACTTACTGAAAGCCGTGTACATCGCGCTCACACAGAGCTGAAGAACACCGGCGGCTCCGATTGGCCGCACGTAAGCGCCCTGTGATTTGCTACATTCTGCCGTCAATAACAACGACGTCTAATCAGACTCCCCCGTCGAGGTTACGTCAAGATGGATGTTGCTGCTGGTCCCAGCTACGTGTTAACCCCTTGGTTGCCAAAAATGCTGGAAAAAAACTGCAGAAACTGGCTAGGCGCCTGAAACACATGGGACAGGCAGTAGGCGAGATGGACAGCAGCGGGAAACGCCTCAAGCTGCCTATGGCGTAGTCTCTGAAGGAACTACAAGTGCCGGCAGCTGGGGGAGGAGACCAGAGCTCGTGTGACCGCCGCATTAACCCCTCTCTGCCCACAGTCTGTGGAAAGTTAAGTGGCGGCACCTGTACTTCGTGCCATTCACAGCCTCTCCCTACGAGCCCTTCCAGCGTGAAGCAGCAGCTGCACCTGAGGCGGCCCACTCCCATCCATACACAACACAGCACACAATGTACCAGCAGGGGGAGGTTGTGCCGCCCAGGTACAGGAATATACCACACAAGAAATGGGAAAATACCTCAGAACACACGGGGAGAGGTCACATTAGAAGACATCCTAGCAGGTTTACGGCTCCCCCGCCCCAATCAGCTGGAATAGCTGGCTTCTAGGAAAGGATACATGAAGGTCAGCGTGTCCCCTTTGTATTCTTGGAGCTGAGTGCACAGACGAGTGCACAGCTTGTACACGCCTCTTCTGGCTGAGGAGGGAGGAGGTGGGGGCACACTGCGTGTACAGGGGACCCTTCAGGGGACATGGCCGCACACTGCACACACAGGCAAACACTGTATACATACACTCATTTTTTCATGTAATAGTAAAAATGTACCAAAAAACCTAATTAAGGGCTCACTTATGCAAGCAGTACATCCTGAAGAACAATCTGAAGTGGATTGCTTTTCAGTGGGTGTTTGACAGGCAGTGAGGAAGTGTTCTGTTGCCACCTCTTCCCTTTAAACCCAAATAAATAGTAATTACACAGATTCTGGGGCTAATTTAACGTCTTGGTCCCGGCCGAACGCAAATGTGCGGCATCCCGGTGTCTGGGCCTAGACGCCAAGCGGCCGCACATTTGCGTCCTATTAAAAAAAACGTGCTGAGAGCGCGCGCCCTGTGCGCTCCCAGCTCACATCTGGTACTCATGGAAAGGTCTCGATCTCTTTCAGTCGGGACCCTTCCCAATCATGTGATGATGTGTCACGGCGGTCACATGACCCTAAACCCCTCCCGCCTTCTGAAACCCTTAAAGGGCTGGGAGGCGCCAAGGGGTTAATGCAGATAAGGCACTGAGTACGTTTAACCACCCTACAACCGCGCTATAGCTGAATGACGGCTACAGCACAGTTGTCCAGTTCTGGGAGGGTGTTATATGATGTCCTCCCAGAATGCACCCACAGTGGCACACATCTGGCACTGTCAGTGATCGTGTCCTACAAACAACGCTGATCACATGACTAGGTAAAAGGCCAATCATAGTGGCCTTTTACCACATGATCAGCTGTGTCTAATGAGACAGCAGATCACGAGCTGTCACAGCCAGAGGAAACTACTGCCGATAACCGGCAAATGTCACAGAGGACACCCGCACTGATCATCAGTGCCACCCATAAATGCTGCCTGTCAGTGCCCATCATTGCTGCATATGATGGGCAGCACAGTGGCTAAATGGTTAGCACTTCTGCCTGGGTCTTTGGTTTGAATCCCACCCACAGTACCACCTGCCTGGAGCTTGCATGTTCTCCCTTTGCCTGCGTGGATTTCCTCCGGGTACTCCGGTTTCCTCCCACACTCCAAAGACATGCTGGTAGGTTAATTGGTTCCTGTCTAAATTGTCCCTAGTATGTGTATGTATGAATGTAAGTTAGGGACTTTAGATTGTACGCCCCTTGAGGGTTAGGGACTGATGTGAATGTACAATATATATGTAAAGCACTGCGTAAATTGACGGCGCTATATGAGTACCTGTAATAATAATAATATAAGTTCCTCCTCATCAATGCAGCCTATCAGTGCTGCCAATCCATACCAGCTCATCAGTGCCCATCAGTACAGCCTATCAGTGCTGCCTCATCAACACACATCAGTGAAGGAGAAAAATTACCTGTTTGCAAAATTTTTTAATAGAAACAAAAACTTTTTTTTTTTAAATTTTTGCTCTTTTTTTGTTTATAGTGCAAGAAAGCTCTATTTGTATAAAAAAAAATAAATTATACAAAATTTCATATGGATACAATGTTGCACGACCGCACGATTGTCAAAGTGCAACAGCACTGAAAGCTGAAAATTGGCCTGGGCAGGAAGGGGGTAAAAATGCCCAGTAGGCAAGTAGTTAATTACCACTTTAATCAGCCACAGAACCTGTGTAATTTATGTGTTCAGTTTTAAAGGGATAAGGTGGCAACCCTACCGCCTCACCACCTGTTTTAACCCCTAAAAGCCCAGGCTGTAACCATGTGCATGGTTGTGGTGCAGCCCATTCGCTTGAATTGGTCACATTTGGCAGGCAGTACTGAACAGGACAGGTGGGATCATTTTTCCTGCAGCATGTATACTTGGGGGGGATTGGCAGTAAAAACCCACATGCTTTTTCCACCCACAAGTGTAAACTGCACCCAATGCTGGCCATACACTAGTCGAAAAATCGTTTGAACAGGTTTTTGAAAAACAGACACATGGTCAGGGGAGGACTGACCATTCGTGTATTCCGGCACTGCCCGATGCTGGCCATACACTAGTCGAAAAATTGTTTGAACAGGTTTTTGAAAAACAGACACATGGTCAGGGGTGGACTGACCATTCGGGCACTGCCCGAGGGCCCGGGGTCTGTAGGGGGCCCTATGAGATGCACTTGGTACCTTTCATAGGCTTTTTTGGGTGTGGTTTGAGTGTGAGCTAGGACACAAGGGCCCCATGATCCCCTATTGCCCGGGGGCCCCATGAGTTGTCAGTTCGCCCCTGCACATGGTCATAAGAGCAAATGATATTGCCATCGTGTAATGAGATTTGAACGATAAATTGTGCAATGGAAATAAATGAATTCAGTTTTTTTTTGTTTTCTGCTTTTGGGTCAAATATGCACAGTACCTACCGTTAGATTCTTAACGAGGCATGAAACACATTAACCTTTCAATTTATCATCTGAAATGTTCCAAATTTTTCCTTCGATTTTATTTTATTTTTTTCTTGGCTCAAAAAAGTCACTACCGATTTTTGATTTGTGCCCATTAACTGGACAAAAGACAAACAAATTGTCTAAATGATAGATTTTCATATATTTCATCTACTGTACAATGGGTTTAAAAAGTCTACACACCCCTGTTAAAATGTCAGATTACTGTGATATAATAAAATGAGACAAAGATAAATAATTTCAGAACTTTTTCCACCTTTTAATGTGACCTATAAACTGTACAACTCAGTTGAACAACAAACTGAAATCTTTTAGGGGGGAGTAAACATAACAAACTAAAACTAGAAAAGCTACAATTTCTGGGGAAATTGTGTGAAGTGTTCTTGCCTCCACAAGTAGTCTACAACTGGAGTGGGCGGAGTAACTGGGTGGAGTGGCTGGAGTAACTGTGAAAAGGTTGGACTGGGCAGAGTAACTTTATGGAGTGGGTTAAAAACTCATGCAACTCACTCTACAGCAAGGGCAGAGAAGAGCAGTTAAAAACAAACCTCTCCAACTTGCTCACTTCACTGGCGGTTGCCATCTTCAAACAATTGTAGTTTAAAATTATAAATACTACACCGACGTATTTATATTGTGAGAATCACAAGACCCAGACCTACATTTGATGCATAGTATGTCTCTGAAATATTAAAAATGAAGGTACAGTCGCAGTTTAGAAATTGCCCTTTAAATTTGAGGTGGCTAGAGTGGAGTTTAAATGAATGTCAATGGGCAGCATGAGTTGCAAACAAATGGTCATATTGTGAAAACTATCAGGACTATATGAGCCGTGGATTATATTAGCCGTGGACATTTTTAGTGGCAGGGATAGCTGAACGTTTTGATATATGATTTGTGTAGGTGGGCTTGAAAATGAGGGAGTGATGGCAGTTTAGAAATCATGTCCTGATTTTTCAGCTCACACTCTAGCTTTTGTCAGCTCCCACTCTAGTTTTGAACATTCCGCCATTCATTCCTATGGGACCAATTTCACCACAAAAATGCCGATATTACGTGAACCATTTGGTGAAACGTTCCACAAAGTAATAGCACACCAATCGGGAACAATCCGCACGTTTTGGTATATTACTGTCTATGTAGTGTAAAAACTGTGGGAGGAGTTAGGGTGGAAAATTTGGCTATAATAATAAGAATATATATGTGAGATAACAGTAAGTGGTCTTGCCATGCAAGAATACTTAATGTGGCTGCATAAGGGTGCACACCCTCTTATAACTGAGGATGTAGCTGTGTTCAGAATTAAGCAATCACATTCAAAATCATGTTAAATAGGAGTCAGTACACACCTGCTATCATTTTAAAGTGCCTCTGATTAACCCCAAATAAAGTTCAGCTGTTCTAGTAGGTCTTTCTTGACATATTCTTAGTCGCATCCTACAGCAAAAGCCATGGTCCACAGAGAGCTTCCAAGGCATCGGAGGGATCTCATTGTTAAAAGGTATCAATCAGGAGAAGGGTGCAAAAGAATTTCCAAGGCATTAGATATACCATGGAACACAGTGAAGACAGTCATCATCAAGTGGAGAAAATATGGTACAACAGTGACATTAGCAAGAACTGGACGTCCCTCCAAAATTGATGAAAAAACGAGAAGAAAACTGGTCTGGGAGGCTGCCAAGAGGCCTCTACAGCAACATTAAAGGAGCTGCAGGAATATCTGGCAAGTGCTGGCTGTGTGGTACATGTGACAACAGTCTCCCGTATTCGTCATATGTCTGGGCTATGGGGTAGAGTGGCAAGATATAAGCCCTTTCTTACAAAGATAAACATCCAAGCCTGGCTAAATTTTGCAAAAACACATCTGAAGTCTCCCAAAAGCATGTGGGAAAATGTGTTATGGTTTGATGAAACCAAGGTTGAACATTTTGGCCATAATTCCAAAAGATATGTTTGGCACAAAAACAACACTGCACATCACCAAAAGAACACCATACCCACAGTGAAGCATGGTGGTGGCAGCATCATGCTTTGGGGTTGTTTTTCAGCTGGAACTGGGGCCTTAGTCAAGGTAGAGGGAATTATGAAGAGTTCCAAATACCAGTCAATATTGGCACAAAGCCTTCAGGGTTCTGCTAGAAAGCTGAACAAGAAGAGGAATGTCATCTTTCAGCATGACAGTGACCCAAAGCATACATCCAAATCAACAAAGGAATGGCTTCACCAGAAGAAGATTAAAGTTTTGGAATGGCCCAACCAGAGCCCAGACCTGAATCCGATCGAAAATCTGTGGAGTGATCTGAAGAGGACTGTGCACAGGAGATGCCCTCGCAATCTGACAGATTTGGAGTGTCAGGAAGAGTGGGCAAATATTGCCAAGTCAAGATGTGCCATGCTGATAGACTCATACCTAAAAAGACTGAGTGCTGGAATAAAATCAAAAGGTGCTTCAACAAAGTATTAGTTTAAGGGTGTGCACACTTATGCAACCATATTATTTTAGTTTTTTATTTTTACTTCCCTCCACCCAAATGATTTTAGTTTGTTCAACTGAGTTGTACAGTTTATAGGTTACATTAACCAGTTCCCTACCGCGCTATAGCCGAAAGACGGCTACAGCGCGGTTGTCTAGTTCTGCGAGGGCGTCCATGGACGTCGTCCCAGAACACGGCCCCAGTGGCGCGCTGCAGTTGATCACTGTGTCCTACGGCCAATCACAGCGGCCTTTTACCACGTGATCAGCTGTTGCCAATGACACATCAGTTCACCGGGTAAATACAGTTGTCGGTTATCAGCTGCACTTTCCGTATGATGTTACAGTGTGAGGAAAGTACTGCCGACAACCGGCAATTGTCAGAGATGTGATCGGCACTGATCATCAGGGCACTGATGATCAGTGCCCTGATTATCAGTTCCCAGCAGTGCCACCCACCTGTACCCTTCAGTGCAGCATCATCAGTGCCAGCTCATCAGTGCAGCATCATTAGTGCCTCTTATCAGTGCCCATCAGTGCTGCCTATCCTTGTCACCTATCAGTGCTGCCTATCAGTGCAGCCTCATCAACACACATCAGTGAAGGAGAAAAATGTCCTGTTTGCAAAATTTTGCAAAAGAAACAATGAAAAACTTTTTTTTTCATATTTTTTGCTTTTTTTTGTTTATAGCGCAAAAAATAAAACACCCAGTGGCGATTAAATACCACCAAAAGAAAGTTCTATTTGTGTGAGAAAAATGATAAAAATTTCATATGGGTACAGTGTTGCATGACTGCGCAATTATCATTCAAAGTGTGAGTGCGCTGAAAGCTGATAATTGGCCTGGGCAGGAAGGGGGTATAAGTGCCTGGTAGGCAAGGGGTTAAAGGTGGAAAAAGTTCTGAAATTATTTATTTTTGTCTAAATTTTTTTACATCACAGAAAACTGACATTTTAACAGGGGTGTGTAGACTTTTTATATCCACTATGTGCACCATTTGGCTAGGTTGACACTTGTGTAGGGCAGACCATTCATTTCAGTGTGCTGCCCTACCCACAGACATGCAGGGAAAGAAGCCCCCAACCTTTTTTTTAAAAAAAATCATGCCACATGGTGCTGTGGCACGATGCAGTTTTGTGCGCATTAAAACAGGTGGTTTAGTGATTCACGGGGGGAACTAAAGAACAGCATGTTTGTCACATAATTGTGCACATGTTCCCAACACACAATAACATGAATCTAATATTAGCCCATAATTTTTTTTGTTATAGGTATTTACATAGTGCCTAAAAAGTCAAATAAAAATATTGCGCACAGTGCAAGTATAAATGTATACAAAAACAGCCGTACTCTAACATCAGAATACAAGATAAGTAAAACTAATAGGTGTGGTATCCCTTTAACTGTCCATTGAAAATTGATATCAAATTACATGAAGATAATGTTACATAAAAAATGAATTGCTCAAAGGTTATATCTTGTATTGCAGTAAATACTAAAAGTTCATGCCAAAGAAAATGGTGCTGTGGCCAATCCACTACAACCTGGTGTTCATCCAGGTGCTCCCACACCACCAAGTATACAGGGGTCTTACCAGAAGCAATAGACCTTTATGATAAAGGAGGTCCTTGGTGCATATGGTAACATGATTTGCCACTCTCAACCATTCTCCAGTTCCAGTATACAAAAATGACCCTCAATCCTTTACAGTATCAGTCTTAATAAAACCGCCATATAGAAAGAACAAGAATGAGACACATTTTTGTAATCCCTCACCTGAAGACATTCTCTTGTGAAGAAACGTGTCAAGAGCCACGCCAATGTCATTATCAAATTCGCTGCCCTGTCTGTGGTGATTCTGTTGTGCTTGTCTATATTACATTTTAAGTACCCTACGGTTAATGAACTGTGTTTAATATCAGTGGTACTACACAATGTGGCTTGTTTTTTTTCCCCTTTTATGTCACCATAACATGATTTCATTTTATGTAAACTGTAAACGACAAGCTCATACTGGAAGGATCAAAACTCTTAATTTTGAGGGAGCAGATTTCCAAGGCTGAGGGCAGCTCTAAAAGATGTAGACTGAGAGGGAATATTGTCATCGAAGAATATAGAACAGAAATGTGAATTCTTCAAATCTACTGTATGTGAACACACTGCAACATATATTCCCATGGAAAGTACAGTACTTTTAAAAGGCTAAACATAAAACCTATGTGACTATGTTTAACTACTTCCTGTCCGCCCTATAGCAGAAATACTGCTACAGGGCGGCACGGGTGCGCAAAATCACATATATATAAATATATACATGTGATTTTGCATTTCCGGGTAGGGGTCCCAGCCGGTGATTGCTGAGGATCTCCAATGGGGAGAATTGTTTGTAAACAAAATAGTTCTCCCTGTCAGCTCGTTCACACATACAAAGCAGTGTGCTTACAGTGAAGCACAAACACATGGCCCCATAGTAAAACACCCCCAGCACACAGTTAACCCTTTGATTGTCCCTCATGTTAACCCCTTCCTGCCCAGTGCCATTAGTACAGTGTCAGTGTTTTTTTTTTTTAGCACTGATCCCTGTATTACTGTCACTGGGGATGTCAGTGACACCAAGTCAGTTTCTCCCAGTGTCAGAATGCTTACCGCAGTCCGGCTATAAGTTGCTGATCGCCATTACTATAAAAAAACCCAGTATGTATACCGCCATTTGTAAATACTATAGCTTTAACGTAAACCAATTAATTTACACATATTGGGAATTTTTTTTTTAGTAAAGATGTAGTAGAATGCATTTTGGCCTAAATTTATGACAAAATTAGATTTTTAAAAATTTTTTACTGGACATGTTTAATCGCTTAAGGACCGCCCAATAGCAGATATACTGCTACAGGGCGGCACCAGTGCGCAGAATCACGTATATATACATGTGATTTTGCATTTCCGGGTAGGGGGCACACTCTACCCACGCCGCCGTTTGCTGTCGCAGATGTCAATCACCAGGTCCCGCCCGGTAATTACCCGCCGGTGCCCGGAGATTACCGAGCATTTCTGACGGGGAGAAAGATTGTTTTGGTTACGAACAATATTCCTCCCTGTCAGCTCGAGCACACTGCTGTGGATGGCTGTGCACAGTACAGCCATCCCGATCAGTGTGCTTACAGTGAAGAACTCACACCCCGCCCCCTAGTAAAACACTCTTAGCACACAGTTAACCCTTTGATCACCCCTCACATTAATCCCTTCCTGCCCAGTGCCATTAGTACAGTGTCGGTGCTTTTCTTTAGCTAACTGTATTGGTGTCACTGGGGTGTCAGTGACACCAAGTTAGTTCCCCCCCCCCAGTGTCATAATGTCTGCCGCAGTTCCGCTAAAAGTCGCTGATCGCCGCCATTACTACTAGGGAAAAAAACCAAATCCCATTAGCTATACCACCATTTGTAAATGCTATAACTTTCACGTAAACCAATTAATTTACATGTATTGGGATCTTTTTTTAGCAAAGACATGTTGCAGAATACATTTTGGCCTAAGTTTATGATGAAATTTGATTTTTTAAAATTTATTTACTGGACATGTTTAATAGCAAAAAGTCCAAAATATTGTTTTTTTTTTCAAAATTGTCAGTTTTTTTTGCTTATAGTTCAAAAAATAAAAACCGCACAGGCGATCAAATACCACCGAAAGAAAGCTCAATTTGTGGGAAAAGAGGACGTAAATTTAATTTGAGTGCAGCGTTGCATGACTACGCAGTTGTCAGTTAAAGTAAGGTAGTGCTGTAATGCAAAAATGGCCTGGTCGGGAAGGGAGGTAAATCCTCAGGAGGACAAGTGGTTAATAACAAAAAGTCAAAAATATTGTTTTTTTTCTCAGAATTGCCGGTCTTTTTTTTTTATAGCGCAAAAAATTAAAACCACACAGGCAATCAAATACCCCCAAAAGAAAGCTTGATTTGTGGGAAAAAAGAACGCAAATTTTCATTTGGGTGCAGCGTTGCATGACTGCACAATTGTCAGTTAAAGTAATGCAGCGCCTTAACAAAAAAAATGGCCTGGTCAGGAAGGGGGGTAAATCCTCAGGAGGGCAAGTGGTTAAAGTTGAAGAAGCTATAAATAATAAAAGGACATTTAAAAATACAAAAATTAAGGAACACTATCATCATTTAAAAGTCACAAAGAATATAACATGTTAAAAGGAAATCAAGACCGTAAACATTAAAAGAAGGACCAGGTGCAAAAGAGAGTAGGAGAAACCCCCAAAATTCTTCAACTATATCAATAGTAAAAAAAAGTCAGGGCTGAGCATGTAGACCCCTTATAAGATAATTTAGAGTTGGTGACTAGGGACAAAAAAAGGCAAATCTATTAAGTATAGTAATAGTATAGTAATAAAACAACAGAGAAATGTAGTCCTTCTTAGTTGTGTATAAGTGGAAGAAATGGGGGCACTCAGATCCATACTGTAATGGGGATAGTATTGACATTGCTCCAAAAGAACCACAATTCAAAATTGATTTGGTCCTAAAATATTTAGACAAAGGTGAATAAAGCACCTGAACCAGGTGGCTTACATCTACACGTACTCAAAAAGTTGAGCTCTGTTATTTCAATGCTGTTGTTTCTAATTTTAGGGACTCTAACCGCTAAGTCTAGGTTCACATCTGTGCAGGTGGTGCGGCTTCGGATCCGCACAAAAATCAGTGCAGCCACACCACCCGCACAGAGGAATGTGGACCCACGGGCGGGTGCCATTAGTTCTAATGGCACGCCGCCCGTACTGGAAACCGCAACCGTACTGGGAACTGAGGTTCCTGTGCGGGCTGCGTTTTCAGAAGAAGTGCAGGGACTTCTCTGCGTCTCATGGGCAGGAGACTCCATTCAAATGAATGGGCTCTTGTGCCCGCAGAAACCGCGGCCCGTACGGCCGCATATATGTAAACCGGGGGTTAAGGACTGCCTGCTCATTATGTACTGCAGATGGGTGGCCCGTGCAGGCAAAGCGATATACTGGTACATTGCTGCTTGCTTCCAGGTGTAGGGTGTACACATGGGCACCCCCTCCCATTGGGATTGTACACAGCGGGAGTCTGTCAGTAAGTCCCAGCGAATGATTCATGGGGGGCAGAATGTGCAGGGAAGGTCAACTAAACTGATAAAAGGCATGGAGGAGCTCAGCTATGCAGAGATATTAGTTGAGCTGACTTTATTTTCTCTGGAGAAGAGGCAGTTAAAGGGTTAGGCCCCCTTTCATATGAGGCAGACTACGGATGCAATCCGCTTGCTTAGCAGGGGATATGTCTGCTTATGCTTATTTTCTCTCTTCTTTCTCTTTTCTTTTTTGCCCCAATCGCAATCCAGATACCTCTTATATATGCCTTATGAGACTCCCACACTGTAGCTAAGGACACATCCTCTGTCTCATTCTCTCTAAAAAATCTCTTAATTTCTTTCCCAATCTTCTG
Source organism: Staurois parvus (assembly GCF_062004578.1). Taxonomy (NCBI): domain Eukaryota; kingdom Metazoa; phylum Chordata; class Amphibia; order Anura; family Ranidae; genus Staurois; species Staurois parvus. The sequence continues at coordinate 1,808,905 of NW_028317995.1, forward strand.
GGCAGTATCCTTATCCAGGAGAAGTGCCTCATTCAACCTCCATCCTACACCACCTGTTTTCTCCCTTCCCCATCCCATCTTCAATACAACAGGGGCGTGGTCCGAAATAATCATTGCTCCTATTTCTACTTCAACCATTAACTCAATAAATCAATGTTCTATCAATATGTAGTCCAACCTCGAATACATCTCATGTGCATTTGAGAAGAATGTATAGTCTCTATCCTTCATATGCATAATTCTCCATGTGTCCACCAATTGAAACTCATGGATTTCCTTCTTTAGTAATCTCAGAGACCTACTCCCAGCTCGCTGCACAGAAGAGGTTGCATCTTTTTTTGGGTCCATACAAAAATTTAAATCCCCAGCCAATATCAAACGGCCCTTTTTAAAGTCTATCAGTTTTTTTAGCACACCTTTCAAATATATCTCTGGCTTCTTGTTTGGACAATATATGTTAGCTACTGTACACTCCACCTCCTGCAGTTTACCCTTCAAAAACAAATATCTCCCCTCTGGGTCCACTTTTCTATCCTCCAACTCAAACCTTATATTTTGTGCGAATCCTATTGCCACCCCTTTTGCTCTTCTAATCGGGGAATCTGCATAATACCATGTTGGATAATATCTAGATTTTAACTTAACCTTAGATTCTATCTCAAAATGTGCCTCCCACTTGTTAAGGGACCAAAAGTAATGGGACAGAATAATAATCATAAATCAAACTTTCACTTTTTAATACTTGGTTGCAAATCCTTTGCAGTCAATTACAGCCTGAAGTCTGGAACGCATAGACATCACCAGACGCTGGGTTTCATCCCTGGTGATGCTCTGCCAGGCCTCTACTGCAACTGTCTTCAGTTCCTGCTTGTTCTTGGGGCATTTTCCCTTTAGTTTTTTCTTCAGCAAGTGAAATGCATGCTCAATCGGATTCAGGTCAGGTGATTGACTTGGCCATTGCATAACATTCCACTTCTTTCCCTTAAAAAACTCTTTGGTTGCTTTTGCAGTATGCTTTGGGTCATTGTCCATCTGCACTGTGAAGCGGCGTCCAATGGGTTCTGAAGCATTTGGCTGAATATGAGCAGATCATATTGCCCGAAACACTTCAGAATTCATCCTGCTGCTTTTGTCAGCAGTCACATCATCAATAAATACAAGAGAACCAGTTCCATTGGCAGCCATACATGCCCACGCCATGACACTACCACCACCATGCTTCACTGATGAGGTGGTATGCTTAGGATCATGAGCAGTTCCTTTCCTTCTCCATACTCTTCTCTTCCCATCACTCTGGTACAAGTTGATCTTGGTCTCATCTGTCCATAGGATGTTGTTCCAGAACTGTGAAGGCTTTTTTAGATGTCGTTTGGCAAACTCTAATCTGGCCTTCCTGTTTTTGAGGCTCACCAATGGTTTACATCTTGTGGTGAACCCTCTGTATTCACTCTGGTGAAGTCTTCTCTTGATTGTTGACTTTGACACACATACACCTACCTCCTGGAGAGTGTTCTTGATCTGGCCAACTGTTGTGAAGGGTGTTTTCTTCACCAGGGAAAGAATTCTTCGGTCATCCACCACAGTTGTTTTCCATGGTCTTCCGGGTCTTTTGGTGTTGCTGAGCTCACCGGTGCGTTCCTTCTTTTTAAGAATGTTCCAAACAATTGTTTTGGCCACGCCTAATGTTTTTGCTATCTCTCTGATGGGTTTGTTTTGTTTTTTCAGCCTAATGATGGCTTGCTTCACTGATAGTGACAGCTCTTTGAATCTCATCTTGAGAGTTGACAGCAACAGATTCCAAATGCAAATAGCACACTTGAAATGAACTCTGGACCTTTTATCTGCTCATTGTAATTGGTATAATGAGGGAATAACACACACCTGGCCATAGAACAGCTGAGAAGCCAATTGTCCCATTACGTTTGGTCCCTTAACAAGTGGGAGGCACATATGCAAACTGTTGTAATTCCTACACCGTTCACCTGATTAGGATGTAAATACCCTCAAATTAAAGCTGACAGTCTGCAGTTAAAGCACATCTTGTTCATTTTATTTCAAATCCATTGTGGTAGTGTATAGAGCCAAAAATGTTAGAATTGTGTCGATGTCCCAATATTTATTGACCTGACTGTAGGTGGTCCATATAGTTATTCACTTTCAGGTCATTACAGAGTGGGTGCTCTTTGTGTAGAGCAGAGGTGTCCAACCTGTGGCCCATGGGCCACATGCAGTCCAGCACAAAATCATAAACCTACTTAAAAATTTAGATTTTTTTAAATTTTTGTAAAAATGTGTTTACACTTGATTTTGACAGTTGGAATTTGACAGTGTCTCTTTACTGGACTTTTCTAAGTTTTATCTTCCCAAAGAAAAATCTCCCACTCTTCACAATCACTCTTTATTCATGTCATCAGTTTTCAGCAGCACCTACATTTGTGAGCATTTTCAAGGATGAGGCACACGAAGGGAAAAATTAGAACCAAAATATCTGATCAACACCTTGAGAATTCATTGAGAATTGCTGCTACATTCATAAAACTTGATCATGATGTTTTAGTTTATCAAAAAACAGTGTCAAATATTGCAGTTTTATGTTGCCCTCCTTTAGATTTTATAATAAAAAGTATTACAAAAAAAAAAAAAGTTTTATTACTCAGGTACATTATTTATATCAATGATCTAATGATCGGTGACCTAATTGACTTTTTCTGCTATATCAGCTATCCTTACTGTTAGGGGGGATGGCTACTCTTAAGATCTGTAATTCCTAAACCCTTCCTCCAATTTGGATGTACATACTCTCAAATTAAACCCAAGAGTGTGCACTTTCAGCCCATATCCATTATATAACTATAGCTTGAATATATTTTGGTAAATATTTGAAAAAACTAAAATTGTGCCTGTGTCCAAATATATATGGACCTAACTGTATGTACAAAAAACAGCTGTAATCAAAGTGCCCTTACACTCTTATTCATCAATATTCAAATAACTCTTTACAGTGATATGTACTACTAATAAAGTGCAAAAGGTTACTGTGCATCAATCAAAAACAAAGCACAATAAATCAATGTTAAAATAAAATAAAAGTCCACTGAATTATATGCCACCACGTGGCTAACAAAGTGTCCGTGAAAGTCATTCACAAGAAAGGTACTTCCATGCAATCTTGAAAAAAACACAGCCCTGTGTTCTTGTGCTATATTCCAGTGCTCCTCCACCACCAACAGAGAACTAACCAGAGAAGTATGACCACCCAATACAGGTCAGTCATAATGCGCTTGTTGTATTTATATGGCACCATCCAGCACATCTTTGTATTAGATATTCCACTTATCCTCCAACTACGTAGAGACCATTTAAAGGCTCAGGAACCCTTTGCAGGTGTTATGGCTTAATTAGCTGATTAGAGTGGGACACTTTGAGCCTAGAATATTGCACCTTACAATATTCTAATTTTCTGAGATTGTGGATTTGGGGTTTTCATGAGCTGTAAGCCATAATCATCACAGTTATGACAAATCTTGACTTGAACTATCTTGCTCTGCATGTAATGAGTCTATCTCATATATTAGTTTCACCTTTTAAGTTGCATTACTGAAATAAATGAACTTTTGCACGATATTCTAATTTTTCGAGTTTCACCTGTATATCATACCACATGAAAGAGGAAGAAAAGGGAAACTGCCATCATGCAAAACCTTAAAATACGTTTATTATATTAAAAGCTGAGATTCCTATATGATTACACTCACATGTGAATGTACCTTAGTGCTGGGATAGCACTAGATTTGTGAGTAGACCATATTGTATGAATATAATAAACGTATTTTAAGGTTTTACAGTATGACAATCTCCTTTTTCCTCCTCTTTCATGTGGAATGATATACGTGGTTGAAGGATAAGTGGAACATCTAATCCATAGATGTGGTGGGTGGTGCCATATAAATACAACAAGTGCATTATAACTGACCTGTAGTGGATGGTCATACTTATCTGGAGAGTTCTCTTTGTTGGTGGTGGAGGAGCACTGGAAAATAGCACAAGGGGCTGTGTTTTTTTGAAGATTGCATGGAAGCATCTCTTTTGTGATTGACTTTCACAAACACTTTATGTTAGCCATGTGGTGGTATATGATTCAGTGTACTTTTCTTTTATTTCACCATTGGTTTATTGTGTTTTGTTTTTAAGTGATGCACAGTGATTTACTGCACTTTATAAGTAGCACATAGCGCTGTAAAGATTTATTTGTACAATGAATGGTCAGACTCTAGATGGTGATAAGTCATTCTCACCAGCGATGCTGCCTTTAGGGGATGCAAGTTTTAGTCCATGTGCTCTGATAGCTGGCTCCTTCTCTCCCAGTCTGAGCTCCCAAGATGCATCTCTTTCCTTTCTCTCAGAATTATAGGAATTTGTATGAACTCTTATCTAAACAGTCTCTAGTTTCTGTAACACAGTAAATTTATTACCGGCTCCACATAGTGGTCAAATTTGATAGTGCAGGCAGGACAGGCATAATATATTCCCCTGCTGGAGGCAAAGCACTGTATGTCTAGCTCCAGCAATTACATGTGCTCCAAATGGAAACTAAAGACACACTGAAGGAGGGTGGGAATAACTGTAATGAGCATCTCTTAGCTATGGAGTGAGGCAGGGACAAAAGTATTTATTAATAATGCATGTGTAACATGATAGAAGTAGTATAAGAAAAGCAAAAAATTTAAAACATGTATACAAAAGAGACTACAGCCTGTCAAAATAGGATGGTTTGAAGCAAGATATGCTCCTGGTCAGCAAAAATTATGCCTGCATGACCATTCTATTCCTATCTCTGGACAATCTGCATCAAGTTGTGAAACTCTATGAGTAAGTTTGTGATGGAGTGAAACGCACTAAGACATCTGTGAATGAAGTCGAACGACCTGTATTTCAGAGAGCTCAACAAACTTGAACAAGGTTTTTAACAGTGAATAGCTTCCCTTTTTTATTGCTAGTTTCCAGGTGGAGTCAATGGAGCCGCCAGCGACTGCCGGGAGCAAGCACCCTCAGCTGGAGGATTGGGGGAGGTGCAAAAAGAACATTTCAAAGAACATTATCCATTTCAAAAGAAACCATGTCCTCCTCAAAATGTATAAATTATTATTTTAATTAGAATGAAGACTGATGTTCAACATACACCATGGGAAAAGTGTCTTACATATTGCTATAGGATTCTGTTTGACCTGTATGCAGTCTACTGTATATAGAAACCTTTTTGCAGTATAGAAAATGCTTAAATGCACTTAAGTGTCTTGTGAAAGATTTTTTTCCAAATACAAAAACATCTCGACACTAGGTATTGCAATTATCTGCTGTTTACAATTAGTCATTATCCTCATCATACTTAGAAACTCTTATCTTGTCTTGACTTTAGTCATCTTGTCTTAGATGACTAAGTAATTGGACACTAGCAAAGCAGACCTGTAGGGACTCCCATATAACCCCTCCAAATTCCAGCATTTCCTACCAGTTATGGGAGGAGACGGAAGAAGGGAAAATAAGAGGTGATACGGTGACTTCAGAATCAAAGATTTCCACACAGGAATGGGTTTATGCTGGACACTATCTCTCCAAGTTCAAAAACACCATTTCTATCCTGGTGGACATGATGTGCACCTGTGTGTTGTTGTGGCTAAAGGTCAACTGTTTGGGTTAAAGAAGGATCCTAAACCATCTTAGACCCTCCCTATGCAATTTGTGATAGAGGGGGATTTATTCGGCGCACCATGAAAAGATTTACCTTCCTCTCAAGCTGTTTGCTTAACAGTAATTGATGGAGAAACTAACCGTCCCAGTAAAAGATATTGTGCTCTTTAAATATGAGGTGGTTCAGAGACTTGCATCTCTTTGGGCACCCTTTGCATTTGTAGACCCTGCCATGCAGCCTCCTGTTTCGCAAGCTATGGTGTTTCGCAAGATACTTGCAGTCTGATTGAAGCGCATGGAGAAGGAACCAGGCTGTATTCTTACAGATGCTTTCATCCTGAAACACTTGGAAATCCTCCTGGCTGCCTTACGGTATTGTGTAGACAGCATTAGGGACACCGTCAAAAAGATTTAATGCTTGCAGCAGATGTCCTTTGTGGGGGGAACATCATTCAGCAGCTAGACTCCTCCTGTAGGAGGCCACCAGCAGTAAGAGCCTGTCTTATAGATTGCAGGACCGTTATGGGTTAGTCTGCACCCTGCAGGTTTCAGAAGGGATCCTTTTGTCCCTCCCAGATCTCTGTTCTGTCTGGCATCCAGTTTTATTGCAGAAACTGGACTTCCAAGCTGGCCAAATCAGTATACAAGCTGCCCTTGCATTGAAGGGGCACTTCCACTTCTTCAATTGGTGGGATATCTGTCAGCCTTTGCAGCTGCCTGGAGACATTCCCTATCTTGGGTCCAGAATATAATCCTACAGGGGTACAAGTTGGAGTTCAATCTCCTCCTCTGGCCTGCTTTTTGCTTTCTAATCTGCCCTTCTTCACAAGACTGATGGACCTACAGGCTGTGCTGCTGCAACTTCCTCTCTTGAGGATCATTGTTCTCATTTTCATGGAGGAGACCTTTTAGTATTTCTAATCCAATCTGTTTACAGCTCTGAAAACCTAGGGCAACATCCATTCCATCCTGGAACTAAAGTCCCTGAAATTCTTTCTACAGGTTAACAAGTTCCACAAGGACATCCCCTAGCTTTTATGGACATTCAGGATCCCTTTTTGCACATCTCTATCTTTCACCAACACCAGTGCTTTTGTGCTTTGCTGTGGATGAGTTTGTTGCTCTTCCCTTTGGTTTGCCCACAGGTCCAGAGCTTTTTTATGAAAGTTCTGGTTCCTGTTTGGGCTTAGCTTTGCTTTAGGGTGACCACTATGTGTGCTGTCTGGATGATCCGCTGCTGTAAGATCATTTTGTCCAGGCACTTGCTTTCAACACAGGATGGTAAAACTGCTGCAGAGATCAGGTGGTTCTTTAGTATTCAAAGGTCAGCACTAGATTCGTTCCACTCCCTGGAACCACCAAGCTTGGGTATTTCTTCCTCTGGATGAGATCCAGCACCCACAATTTTAGATGCAGATTCTTCAGTCTGGAAGGTGTCCCACGGTTTGCTTTTGCATTACTGAGGTTACTGAGGCTGATGATGGCCCCCTTAGAGGGTGTCTTAAGCCCAGTTTTCACACCAACCTAGTACAACTCTAAGCTACTACACAAAGTAAACCAGTCTCTGGACTGCCCCATGCCCCTGTCGCCCAGTGCCAGATTATTTTGGTGTAGTAGGTCATAAACCTGACATTGGTGTCAGTGAAGTCTTCCTACTTTTAACTGGAAGATACTCACAACTAATGCCAGTCTATCAGGCTGGGGAGCATTCCTCAGGATTTTGATGGTCCAGGGTACCTGGTTCGAGGGGGATCCAAGCTTCTTATCACCATTCTGGAATTCAGAGCCATTCACCTGTCCCTTCAGCATTAGATTTCTCAGTTTTAGGGGTTCCCGACCAGTGTACAGTCAGACTACGCTTTGCTGTGCTTGTCCTCCGTCTAGGATGCACCAGAAGTTTTGTGTCTCAAACCTAGGCAGATCTGATTCTGACTTGGGTGCAACAGCATGTTCCACTCTCAGTGCCATGCACATCCCTGAAGTGAAATATTGACCTTTTAGCCATCTTAATCAACATCAGTTTGACCTGGGAGAGTGGTCCCTTTTGTCCCTCTTTGTGCTTCCTGAGGGTTCGCACAGGGGTTTGTTGATGCTCATTCAACTATGGCAGGGTGGATTTGAGTTCTATGCCTTCTCTTTAAAAGACACTCCACTTTATCTCTAGGTGCCTTTTGGGCTTTTCAGCACCAGGCATCTGTTGCATAGATTTGCAAACTTGCCAGTTAGTTCTCTGTTCCTGTTGTGATGTTTTATCATGTGGATGTTCTGGTCTCTGCTGATGTCAGCTTTGGCTGCAAGGTGCTACAGTTTCACTGCTGTTTCAGTTTGGTTCTCCAACCCAATCTGTTCTGTGGGCCTGTTGATGTTTGTTTACTGTATTGCTCATCCCTCCTTTTGTATTGCTTCTGGACATCCCAGTCATCTAAGACTCTGCCTATGTTCTGTACTGTACGAGAGAGCTGGGAGTGGGAAGGATTTTATAGGGATTCTTACAGCTTTTCTTTACCAGTGTCCAATCATGTGAAGGTGGGAGCATATAACTCATTTGTATAAGACTCTGCTGTGACCTGTACTATACTCCAAAAAACAGATTTACAGGCAAGTAAATACCTTCTCTTCGAGTCCTCGTCGGCTCTTCTCTACCTTTAACTCTCTACTTTCTCCACCCCCACCGCCACCCAGCACCTCACTCACTGCCCACGAGATTGCTCACCACTTCCAAAAGAAGATCAACGCAATTCGTAGGGACATCGCCACTACACAGACACCCACCCCACTTAGCATTCCTCATACCATACCTCCCTCAACACTTTCCTCCTTTGACCTCACTACCACTGAAGAGGTCTTTAAGGTCTTCTCAGAAGCCCACCTCACCACCTGCCCCCTGGACCCTGTCCCCTCACAACTCCTTCGGTCACCCTCCTCTTCCATCCTATGCTCCCTCACTCACATCTTCAATCTCTCCCTCTCTACAGGTGCATTCCCCTCCCCTCTAAAGCACGTGCACATCACTCTCATACTTAAAAAACCCTCCCTAGACCCCACCAACCTGAACAACCTGAGACCCATCTCCCTGCTGCCATTTACCTCTAAACTCCTTGAACGCTTAGTCTACAATCGTCTGAGCTCCCACCTCAACGACAACAACCTTCTCGACCCCTTACAGTCTGGATTTCGATCCCCTACACTCCACTGAAACTACCCTATTAAAGCTCTCTAATGACCTACTAACTGCAAAAACCAACGGCCACTATTCAATACTCCTACTACTTGACCTCTCCGTGGCTTTTGACACGGTTGACCATCCCCTCCTCCTCAAAAAACTACACTCTTTTGGCCTCAGCGACTCCGTTCTCTCCTGGTTCTCCTCCTGTCTATCGCAGCGCTCCTTCAGTGTTACCTATAACGCTGCCACCTCCTCCTCACTCACTCTCTCTGTAGGGGTAGCCCAAGGTTCTTTCCTTGGACCCCTTCTCTTCTCCATCTACACCTCCTCCCTTGGACACCTGATAAACTCCCACGGCTTCAATTACCATCTCTATGCTGATGACACGCAAATCTATCTGTCTACCCCTCACCTCACCCCTTCAGTTTCTACCCGCATCGCTAGCCTACTAAGCGCCATATCGGCCTGGATGTCACTCCACTTCCTCAAACTCAACCTTTCCAAAACTGAGCTCCTAGTATTCCCCCCTGCCCGCGCCACCCCCACTGACTTCACCATAAACATCGCTAACACCATCCTCAGTCCATTCCCTCATGCCAGGGTACTAGGTGTAATCCTAGACTCCCATCTGTCCTTCCAGCCCCAGATCCAATCGATGACAAAATCATGTAGACTTCACCTCCACAACATCTCCAAGATACAACCGTTCCTAACCCCGGAAACCACTAAGCAACTTATTCACTCCCTTGTCATATCATGGCTTGGCTACTGTAACTCCCTCCTCATTGGCCTACCTCATCGCAGGCTATCCCCCCCTCCAGTCTATCATGAACGCTGCTGCCAGACTCATCCACCTCACTAACCTTTCTGTATCCGCCACCCCTCTCTGCCAATCCCTCCACTGGCTCCCAGTTGCCCAACGGATAAAATTCAAAACTCTAACAATGACATATAAAGCCATCCACAACACTGCCCCAATTTACATAACCAATCTTATCTCTAAATATCACCCAAACTGTACACTCCGCTCCTCGCAAGACCTCCTACTCTCTAGCTCCCTTATCTCCTCCTCCCATTCTCGTCTCCAAGACTTTTCCAGGGCATCACCTATCCTCTGGAACTCCCTACCCTAATCTATCAGACTATCACCTACTGACTCATCATCTACTTGCCTTTAGGCAATCACTGAAAACCTTTCTCTTCAGGGAAGCCTATCCCGCCCTCTGCTAATTCTGGAATCCTCTACTCTTCCAACCACTCCACCCCCCACAGTGACTACCTACTGTACCATTCACCCCTCCCTCCTAGATTGTAAGCTCCAAGGAGCAGGGCCCTCAAATCCCTCTTGTATTGAACTGTATTGTTACTCTTTTCTCTCCCCCCATGTAAAGCGCTGAGCAAACCGTTGGCGCTATATAAATCCTGTATAATAATAATAAAGTAACAAATCCTGTTTTTCCACTCATCTGGTTCTTTGCTGTTATACACTTTGGACTTGCTCATGGAGCACAATCATGAGATAATTTCTCTGAATATATTTGCTTAATTATGTTACAAATAAAGTGCAAAATATTCTTTTTTGTTGTGGCATTAGAAAAAAGGGCAAAGTTGTTGGATGAGTACCGTGTCTCGTTGAAAAAAATGAAGGGTTGGCCATGTGGACCACAGGCCTAATGTTCCCTGTTGTGCTCCAGAGTCCCAGTCTGCCCATGTTTGTGTACACAAGCTTTTGTTTACATTCAAACTTTTTTTTTTTCTCTATACAAAAAAATTGAAAAAACAGCTTAGAAAGAGTACTAAAACACCTGTGAAGGAACTCAGAACTCAAACTGATCAAAATTGAAAGCTGAAAGCATACTGCATTTGCTTATCTACACAAGCACTAAAATGAACTGTGCAGCATATTCTATGCTTTTATACCAGTCAGCACCATTCACTCCTGAGTGTTTTGTAGCTCGAAATCCTAAATGTTCAACATCCAAAATTCAATGGTTTTCACTTGTTCCTGTTCAAATCAGAGCATAGTGTTGCTTCCAGCTTGAAGCTTGAAAATGTAAATATGTGGGTAGGGTGCCCCCTAGGGGCTACTTGGAAGATTTAGGTTATGACAATACCCTAGTGTGGGTTACCAACAATCTCGAGCCAGAGCCCATACACACCACAGAGCCCCACACTCAGAAGGATCGTGTCTTCTGTCCCACCAGTGACTCCTTTCCTGGCATTGGCTACAAAGTCACTTTGAGATAAGTAGCACAGAACACTGACATGTCTCCATCAGCTCTTCATGACACAATACACTGTACCATTAGCCTTGTTCAGCCTGAAGGCAAAGAAGGAAGCCATCATTCTTCTGCTTGGAAGGCCTTTCACATTGTGGTTACAGGTTCAGTCCCTAGGAGGATTCTGTTTCACAGCGGACCCCAAGATAAGGACCTTACCACTTACCAAGGTCCATGAAGTACCAAGCCACACCTTTCTCACAGAACCTCCATCGCCATCCAACAGCACTCCCAGTTCCAAGCTGACTGCTTCTCATTCTTTTCAATCTCCTCTCTATAACCTCAAGGGTTAACTCACAGCAGATATCCAATACTCCCTAGTTCTTCTTATACTGTACACTTGTTAATAACACACTTGGTTTTCTTTCCTTTGTAACTGATGCCAAACAACTCTTCTTAAATGATAACGGTTTACTGAATGATAAGATAAAATACATCTTGAGGTAGAAAAAGGAGTTTAACCTCTTGGCACTGGTCGAACGCAAATGTGCGGCCTCCCGGCGTCTGGGCCTAGACGCCGAGCGGCCGCTCATTTGTGTTCTATTAAAAAAAACATATGTGCTGAGAGCGCGTGCCATGCACACCCCCAACACACACATTCGGCACTCACGGAAAGGTCCTGATCTCCTCTTTCAATCGGGACCTTTCCCAATCATGTGACCGCTGTGACAGTGAATTACGGCGGTCACATGACCCTAAAACCCCACCCCGCCTCCTGGCTTCTGGAACCCTTACAGGGTCGGGAGGCGCTGGCACCAAGGGGTTAACATGACAAGCTTGGTTACAAAAGTGTCTCTCATATATGGTACATCACAACACGTTACGTATGAGCGTTATGTGCAATTGACTGTGCTATACCCTATAGTGCAGTCTATACCTTATGGTATGAAAAGTCACTCTTCAGTGAATAGCTTAACCTCCCTAGCAGTATTCCCGAGTGTAGCTCGGGGTAAAATGTCAGTACCAAAAGCGGTAATCCCGAGCTACACTCGGGCTTACCATGCGGCGCTGCATAGGGAGTCCCTGCAGAGCTTACCTTGTCCTTCGCTCCTGGGATGTGTCCCCTGCAGCGTCCCCGGCCATCTCCTCCGGCTGATGCCGGCATCCGGCTCCTGTGTTCCGGTCCCTGTGACGTCGGGACGTACGGGCACCGCCGGCGGCGGGAAATTTGAAAATTTAAAAAAAATGTCATTTTTTTCAAAACGATTTTACATAGTAAAACATTGCTGTTTCAACCCATTTCACATACATTTTGTCCCTAGTGCTTTGTCCTGTCCCCTGTCTGCATTTTGACTGTTCTTTCTGCCTGGAAACTTAGAAAAGTCCATGGCGTCCAAAATGTGTCCCTTTAGGTCAAAAGCGGGTTTAGATCAGCTAGAGAACAGCGATAGTAAATCAGAACCACTTGCAGAATTGAGTGATAATGATTTGTGGAGAAATTCGTCATCAGACACTGAAAACAATTTTGCGACCTTGCTCAGTGATGTGCGAACTTGGCGCTATATTTCAAATTTCTGTGTTTTTGGTTTGATTATATTATTGAATTAAATGTATTATTATTATATTATTATTCTTTATGATTATTTATTAAATTATAATTTATGATTTTGTGTTTTAAATTTTATCATACCCGGGATGTTTAATAGACTCTTGTTCGGACAGATTTCAGTGAGTTATTCCTAAATATTACAGCCTACAATAAAAAAACTATATATTTCCATGCAAAATAATGGTACTGCTTTCAGCACCAAAAATCTGAAATAATCATACCGCTAGGGAGGTTAAATTCCACCTTCTGGGAACCCACAACTGGGTCGCCATCACAATGACTGTTCACATAGTAATTTAGTAGTGGACCTAATTGTCCAGTGCTTATCTGTTCCTGTCCTAATTTATGATGCTGGCCAGCTTTTGGAATGTGCGCACATGAAGAAACTCACACTGACAGGTTTGGTCTGTGAAAACTTCTCTCTAATTTATTGAAATGAAACCGTGAGTTTATATATGAAAAATGATGCGAACATCACGTGATAACAGCATAAGCATTATATTAGTCTTTGATTGGTCACTTTACACGAAAACAATCTCTGTCATGGTATAGGTGTGATCTTCTTCAGTCTTATCTTAAAAAGAGAAAAACATTCTTTTGTCTTCCAAATCACACGATGGGAGGGGGTCTGTTCCTGTGAGCAAATATTTCTTAAGCAAGGATTTCTTAAAGTACCACAAAGCCCAGCAGGCAGAAAATATTCACACAACATATATATTCATGCTAAACATTTATAAATATGTGGAAAGAAATAGTATTAAAGTATAAAAGTAAATATGTAAAAAGATGTGTATAAAAAAATGTATATATATATATTCAATAGGAAACGAAATAGACATTTTACCAAATCCATCACAGTCCCCCCTTAAAATGACTATTTTACTCTGTCCCTATAAAACCTAGCTCATCTGTCCTTATGTACCTTGGAACTCTTTTATGCTGTACGTTAGATAAGTGATGACTATTTCATCACCTCCCTTGCCACAGACTTTGTACATAAGGAAGTCAGATGCTATCCCTACAAAATTGTGAGATTACTATTGGCGGGGAGGGACCGTAATGGGGTATAAGGTTTTTCTTCATCTATCATATGGGGATCCTCTTGCTCCTGGTTCAGGAAGATAGGTGTACTGTTGTCTACAGCTTTGCTCATCAATTTCCTCACACATGGTATAACACAGCATACAACCAGGGCCAGGAGAATCAGAATTATTAGTACAGTTACCCCTATTTGGGCAAGTATCTTTTGCCACCCACTCATCCAACTGAAATATTGATCCCACAGGTCTGTGATACCTGAGTTCTTCTTCAAATCAGTTGACAGGTCTTCCAATTTCTTCATAGCCAGAGTAACCTTACCATTCGAGCCAGCATTGTCAGGAATATATATACAACATGTTCCGGTTCCTTCTATCATTTTACAGACACCTCCTTTTTCTGCTAAAATCATGTCCAGAGCCATCCTATTCTGGAATGTCATGTAGGATGTAGGGGCTAGCTGGTCAACGATTCCTTGAAGGGCATCCCTGGTGTAATTCACAAACCTCTGTTGGTTGTAGTATATGTAATGTATCTAATCTACATTTTTATTAACAGTTATCATGGGAATCAGGGATTCAAAACCTGCTTTACTTGGTCTTTGGCTTTAAATTTATTAGGCACCCCCCCCTTGGGACTCCAATGGCATCTGTATACACATGTGGGTCAAAACTACCAGAAGGAGCTTTTCGTTTCCTCCTACGGCCAGGCGTTGGGTCAGGGGTATTTTCTGCTAGGATGTGGAGAGGCATAATGGCCTTTGCAAGAGCACACTCACCAGTCCAAATCCCTTCCAATCTTATTCTAATCTTTTGGTCCCCAGTAATCATCCATGACACATATGTATACTTGGTCACTACTATCGGAACATGCTCGTTGTGTCAAGATCATATAGATTATGGTCATAGCACCACATGGGATCTATACTACAGAAATCAAAGGTGAAAATAGCTACATGAGTGTTGGATGAGTTGTACCAAAATATAGTGGTGTCACCTATTTTTGTGATATCCACCTGTTGAGCCTCTGTCAGACTCATTAGAAAAAGGATATACAACATAATTGTCATGGTGTAGATGACGCCTTTTCCTCAGGGTTTGGGACTTTCTTGCAGTGGGCGGCGTGTATCCAAGTGTTCTTCCCGGCCACCTTGTCAGAAGGGGCTGTGGTCAGCAGAACTTGGAATGGACCATCATATCTTGGCTCAAGAGAATGTTTCCTCATAAATGTCTTTACTAATACCCAATCTCCGGGTAATAGGCTGTGAGTTCCTGTATCTGACTCAGAATCTGGAATGGAGAAAACACTTGGACATGGATACGGGTTAATTCACGTAATAATACAGTCACATAATCAGTTAACACATCAAATTGTAATTGCAACTGTTGTGGAAAATAACAACCAAATCTGGGGGCTGAGCTAAACAAAATCTCATAAGGGGATAGGGAGTGTTCTCCCCTTGGTGTGTATCTGACACTAAATAGGGCAATAAACAGACTGTCTGGCCAACTCATGCCAGTCTCTTGGGCTACTTTTAGCATTCTTTCTATTTTCCCACTACTTTGGGGGTGATAGGGGGTATGGAACGCCAGAGTGACTCCTAATGCCGCCCATATTTCTTTGGTTACTGAAGCTGTAAAGGCAGGGCCCTGGTCACTCTCTATCACCTCTGGAAGCCCATATCTGCATACAACCTCAGTGGGGAGTTTCTTCGCAGTTGTTTTAGCAGTCATGTTAGTTACAGCAAAGGCCTCTGGCCAACTGGAAAACATGTCCACCACCACTAGGGTGTACTCAACCGCCCACTCTTTGGCATCTGGATATGATCAATTTGTATCCTTTGAAAAGGGTATAGGGGTTTTGGCCAAGTGTTTCTGTGGTGTCTTCTCTGTGCGTCCCGGATTGCATTGTGCACAGATGGCACATGTTCTGCAAAAAATTGTTTGTCAATGTGGTGATTCCAGGCGCTACATAGTACTTGTTGATAAAAGAGTTCATGAGGCTCTTTGACAGATGGGCTGCTCCGTGTGCCCACTGGACTACAGCTGGAAACATATTCTTGGGTAAACAAAGCCTCTTGTTGCACTCAAACAGACCGTCTTTGAGAATAGCTCCTCTCCGTCTCCAGCTTTCTTTTTCTTCTGGACTTGCTGCTTCTTGGAGTTCCTTGAGGTAGCTTCTGTCCACAGGTAAGGTCTGTAAGGTGAATATTGGTTCCCACTCTCCGGTCACCTCTCCTTCCATTTCTGGTGATCCCATGGCCGCTCGTTTTGTCGCCAAATCCGCCAGATTATTGCATTTGGCTTTTGAAGAGTTTAATTTCCCATGAGCTTTTACCTTCAGAATAGCCACTTGAATGGGTAGAAGGAGTGCTTCCAGCAGTCGTCCAATGGCTGCTCCATGTCTTATGGATGTACCTGCCGCAGTCATAAATCCTCTTGCCTTCCATATGGGTCCAAAGTCATGGGCCATCCCAAAGGCGTATCTGGAGTCTGTGTAGATATTGGCCCTTTTTCCTTCCATCATCTGGCATGCTGTTGTAAGTGCTTGAAGTTCAGCTCCCTGTGCAGATATTGTTCGCGATAGGGCTCTTGCCTGTAGGACTGTGTCTGCAGTAGTGACCGCAAATCCTGTATAATATTTGCCTCCATCGTCTGCATATCTGGAACCATCAACAAAGAAAGTGAAGTCTGGATCCTGCAGAGGTGTTTCACTCACTGTGGGGAGATGGAAGATTTCCATTTTCATCACTTCAAGACAATTATGAGGCTCAGTGGCTCCATCATCCTCTCCACTTTCTGCATTACCTTCATTACCCCCCTCAGCAATTGGGAGGAGAGTGGCCGGATTCAGGGTTTGGCAACGTAGGAGAGTGACGTTATCAGGAAGGTGGAGGGAACACTGTAGTCTAAGATGCCTCGCTGTGGACAAATGTTTAGGTTGGACTTGGTTTAAAATGGCAGCAATGGCATACGGTGCCAGAAGAACAAGTTCATGTCCCAGTACGATATCAGAGGTCTTATCCAGCAGAGCTGGAGCAGCGAAAACTGCACGCAGACATGACGGTGCTCCTCTAGCCACTGGGTCTAAACGGCATGAGTAGGAGCCTACAGGTCGTAGGCGGTCGCCATGGGACTAGGCCAATACTCCTGTGGCATGGCCTTGGCGTTCAGACACGAACAGTTTGAAAAGTTTCTCGTAGTCTGGTAGAACCAGGGCTGGGGCTGAAGAAAGTAAGCGTTTTAGAGCCAAAAAGTTGGAGGCGGCCTCTTCGGACAGATGGAAGGGCTCAGACTTGAGAGCATTCTAGAGTAATTACATAAACCAAGAAGCATCAGGAATCCATGACCTACAGTAGGATATGAGGCCAAGAAAGGCATGGAGTGGCTTCTGGCCTAGCGGCAGTGGCAGATTTTGGATGGCCTTAACTCTTTCCTCCGTAAGATGCCTTGTTCCAAGTGGCCCAAGAATACGACTGTTGTAGAGCACCATTGCAACTTCGGTTTAGAAGCCTTACAGCCTTGGTGTGCCAAATAACATAGTAAACTCTCTGAGGCTTCTTCAGCCGTGGGCAGGTCATCAGCACAGAGGAAAAGTCATCCACATATTGAAGAAGGACCACTGCCGAATGTTCCTTTTGCTACGTGCCCAGTATGGTGGTCATGGCTTTTGCAAACTGGCTCAGGGAATTTTTTGCCCCCTTGTGGCATAACTGCCCAGGTGTATTGCTGCCCCTCATGGATAAAAGCGAAGAAGTAGCTGCAGGGAGGATACAAGGGAACGCTGGAGAATGCATTTGCCAGGTCCACCACGGTGAAATACTTTGCTGTTGGAGATACCCCTGTGAGTAAAGTGTGGGGATTTGGAACGATAGGTGTCTCTAAGACAGTGGCTTCATTCACTGCTCGGAGGTCCTGTACCATCCTGTACTTCTCTGGTTCTCCTTTGGGTGTCTTCTTTTCTTATTGGGAACAAAAGTGTATTACATGGAGAGGTACAAGGTACGAGTGCACCATTTGCCACAAGGGACTTGACCTGCTTCAAAATGGCCTTGGATTGCGCTAGTTTCAGTGGGTACTGTGGTTTCCTGGGTAGGGGAGCTCCAGGCTTCAGTTCCACCATAATTGGGGGTACCTTTTAAACGTCCAATATCTTCGGGTCCTGTGGACCATAGACAACTTGGGATTCTGCTCAGCACATCCGGTGCTACGTAGAATGTACCATTGACTTGTAAGATCGGACACACTGGGTAGAGGCGGCTCACTCGAGGCGTTGGCCTTCCAGTTGTCTAATTTGGTGTACCAATATGGCCGCCTCCAGGAAGTGTACTTAGCTGGGCAGGAAGGGACAAAGCAGGAGCAGCAAGATGGCTGCCATCAGGAAGTGTACTGGGCAGGAAATGACAACACAGGTGTAGCAAGATGGCTGCTAGCAGGAAGTGTACTGGGCAGGGCTGGGGTTATGGGAATAAAGTAGGCGTTAGACAAAAGGGCAGGGCTGTCCCTCCCCTCCTTTGTCCTGAATTCTATCATCATAGGGCTTCCATTTTCACTTTTATGATACATTATACAATCGCCATTTTATTGAATTTCTTCCAACTATCCTTTATGCAACGCTTTTGCAGTTTTTTTGTTTTTTGTTTTTTTTTTTACCAAGCTTCTGTCACGTTCAGCAAACCTTTTTCACATAACATTCCTCTCTGTTCCTACAATGATTTATGCCAGTCCTGACCTTCAGCTTACAAACTTTCCGCTACTTTAGATAACTTTTTTAACTGCTTCACTTCCTTCACAATATGACATGCCAGTAATCCTTTTCAATATTTAACACATTAATGGTACACATATACAGTTTTTTTTTTTTTCCCCTGTAGCAATACCTGTTCTGTCCACTACTCTTTGTGGATAACTTTTGGCTACATTATACCAAGCTTCTTGCTGTCTTCAGCACATGTTTGTCAACTAAGACATCTTTCTTCTCTTTTTTTTTTTTTTCATACCTCCTTATCTTTGATTCCACATACTTTCTAACTGAACTAATCCCTTAACATACTGCTCCCCCTCCCTCTGTGCAACCAGGTCACGTGCTAACATTCCTTTCTAGGGGTCTTATCAGCTTCTGACCCATCTCCTTCTGTCTCTGGTCCTTCCTAACAAATCTAAGACACTTCACAGGCTGCTGTCCAGACTTTCCTTAACCCTTAACAAACCCCAACCTTCTGTGATGAACGGCAAACATTAACTTACAGACACACATGTAGGACATGACATAGCAGTCTATCTTGGTGGGCTATGAGTACAGATCACTGAGGAACTCATCGTAACCCACACAAACAGTTACGGCACCCGCTGTCACACTACCGTGACGCATATCCGACACCTCCTCTGTTGTGGTCAACACACAAGGTTACCACACACCCAGAGAAATTATGTGTCAAAACCCTCAGTAGGTCCACTCCTCTTCCACCTCAAGACTGATACATAAAAACACACAACAGAGACCCAGGTAACAGATAAGCACATGCAGGTATATTTAAATAAACTCCGGGCAAGCAAGGTTACCTGCCTTTAGTGACCTTTAGCAGCCGTACTAGGCACAGGTATGAATCAACAACAAAGACAGGATAAGCAATGGTAAGATAGCAAAATATATCTTACCATGCACCAGAAGCGATCAATCTCCGGCCTGTCCAGTTTGACTGACACCGAACGCCTTTTCATGGCGGCTGGCTGCAGGTTCATTACTCGGAATTCCCGGGTTTCTCGGCACCAGATGATTTAGTAGTGGACCTAATTGTCCAGTGCTTATCTGTTCCTGTCCTAATTTATGATGCTGGCCAGCTTTTGGAATGTGCACACATGAAGAAACTCACACTGACACGTTTGGTCTGTGAAAACTTCTCTCTAATTTATTGAAATGAAACCGTGAGTTTATATATGAAAAATTATGCGAACATCACGTGATAACAGCATAAGCATTATATTAGTCTTTGATTGGTCACTTTACACGAAAACAATCTCCGTCATGGTATAGGTGTGATCTTCTTCAGTCTTATCTTAAAAAGAGAAAAACATTCTTTTGTCTTCCAAATCACACGATGGGAGGGGGTCTGTTTCTGTGAGCAAATATTTCTTAAGCAAGGATTTCTTAAAGTACCACAAAGCCCAGCAGGCAGAAAATATTCACACAACATATATATTCATGCTAAACATTTATAAATATGTGGAAAGAAATAGTATTAAAGTATAAAAGTAAATATGTAAAAAGATGTGTATAAAAAAATGTATATATATATATTCAATAGGAAACGAAATAGACATTTTACCAAATCCATCACAATAGTACAACAGATCCTCACTGCATTACTACAATGGTGGACTCCACCACAAAGTTGGTCCTACCTTGTATATATCACCTCACAAAGGGAAGTGAGTTATACACAGGGGAAACAGAACACAGCAAGAAATAGTTAACCCCTGCATCAGCCAGCTCAGACAGTACTAATACTCACAGTATTAAGAATAACTTTAAAGTTAAACTTCAGTCTCTCAATCAACATTGACTATTTTTATCCTTATGCTGCTAGCATTAATAAATAGATAGGAAAGTATAACATATTTACTTGTTTTAAACATTTTTTACATTTCTTAGTTACTTCCTGGTCTCCAGGCCTAGGCAAATGATAATATACATGCCAGGAGTTTTCAGGAGGGAAGGAGGGGTTTTCTCAGCTAAGCACATCTTCTTGTCTGCAAACTTGAGCCAAGGGCAGATGGATTCCAGGAAGTAAATGTTCTATTAATCAGCTGCCCTTACTCAAGATGGCCACAGTCAGAAATACTGGGGGGGGGGGGGGTTCAAAGTGATTTCTCTACAAAATAAAACATAAAGCCACTGATGGATGGGGGGATTGCTTTGAATATTAAAAATAAATTAAATAGTGTTTTTTTAGTTTGTGGTGCTCAGATGCAGTGAAGTTCCACTTTAAGACGGCACATGTCTATACATAGACTTCTTTTGCGCTACAAGCTTTAAGTGATTTTGGCCCCAAAAGACTTTCATAGGATCATCCAGGGGCGGACTGACCATTTGGAAATTTGGGCACTGCCCGAGGGCCCGGGGTCAGTAGGGGGCCCCATGAGATGCCCCTGGTACCTTTTTCATAGGCTTATTTGAGTTTGGGCAAGGACACAGGGGCCCCATGATCCCCTATTGCCCTGGGGCCCCATGAGTTGTCAGTCCGTCCCTGGGAGCACTTACAAAAAAGTTACCCAAAAAATGAAATTGCCCATTTCTCCCTACTAACTAGCTTTTCATTAACTAAAAAAGAAATGGCTGTATAAACACTAAAAAAAGAGCCTGCAAAACGATCAAAGATGCTCAGCTCAAGTGTGAATGCAGCTTTATACCATTGTGTGCTGCTAGACCCTATAGCAACCACATAGTCTACAGTGGCTACAATTATACTCTTCATCATTTCTAGTGTTACGCTAATATTCCATCTGGGCTCTAGCCTTCAGAACTTGCTGACCGAGTCGACTTTGAATTTAAAATCTAAAGTTATAAATTGTTGCATGTCACAGTACAGATTTCTTGGAATAATTTATGAATCTTAATTTCATAATGATACTTAGTCCATGCAGACTTTTAAATCACTGCTTTGATTGCCTAATTTGTAATACTGATTCTGTAACTTGTTTTGGCATCCTTTCATAAAGTTTTACATATTGCTACACTGTCTTTTAAAATATAGCTACGTCAGCTATAGGTAGCTGTTTTTCTTTTGCATAGTTTTTCTACAGAATATACAAGGCATGTTGAATATAATTGTATATTGATCTAACAGTTGTTAAACTTATTGCAGCATTCATGTTTATTAACTACTTGCCCTCTAGAGGATTTACCCCCCTTGCTGACCAGGCCAATTTTTGTGATACGGCGCTGCGTTACTTTAACTGACAATTGCATGGTCATGCAACACTGCACCTAAATGAAATTTACGCCCTTTTTCCCACTAATAGAGTTTTCTTTCAATGGTATTTGATTGCCTGTGTATTTTTTTTTTTTTGCGCTATAGAAAAAAAAAGACCAACAATTTAGAGAAAAAAACTATATTTTTGACTTTTTGCTATTAAACATGTCCAGTGAAAAAATTAGAAAAATGAAATTTTGTCATAAATTTAGGCCAAAATGTATTTTGCTACGTCTTTGCTAAAAAAAAAAATCCCAATACATGTAAATGTATTTGCTTACGTGAAAGTTATAGTGTTTACAAATGGCGGTATATATACTGGAATTTTTTTAACTTTTTTTTTTACTAATAATGGCGGCGATCAGCGACTTACAGCGGGATTACGTCGGGCATTCTGACACTGGGGGGAACTAACTTGGTGTCACTGACATCCCCAGTGACACCTTTACAGTGATCAGTGCTAATAAAAAGCACTGACACTATACTAATGGCACTGGGCAGGAAGGGGTTAACATCTGGGGCGATCAAAGGGTTAGCAGTGTGCTGTTTCCCATTATGTGCTGTGTGTGTCCTTCTTTGTAAGCACAGTACATTATATGGCTCTGCTATGCAGAGCCATACAAAGTAGTGTGCAGGAGCTGACAGGGGAGAGAAATGTTATTTTTACATAGAGTTCTCTCCCCTTGTCGGTATTACTTGGTGATTGACAGCCGAGGCTGTGAATAGCGGCGTGGGAAGGGCGCTCCCTACCCAGGACTGCAAATTCATGTATATATAAGTGATTTTGCGCACCTGTGTCACCCTATAGCAGTATTTCTGCTATAGGGTCGACGACAAGTGGTTAATATACTTCTACTAGATATATCCAATGACATCTGTTAGTTATTGTGCAATAATGGTATTTTGGTAAACATGTTTTGTGGTGTGTGTACAATAAACCCTCTAAATGATTTTTCTTAGAAGACAAAATAGCACATTGCTCACTTTTATCTAAGAAGTAGTCACGATAGCACTGTGGTTCCTAGCAATACCACTAATAAAATGGTCAGCTGTCCTGCTGGTCCTTGGTCTCAGCTCTTTTACTTCTTTATCCTTGCAGAAACTAGAGGCTGAAAGGACGCAAGAATAAAAGAAAGAGAAAATATTCTTTTAACTCAGACCAACAATTTCATGCCAGAAGTGCTCTCAGCTTCCCAGCTGCCATTGGGGTTTTATTGGTGTTTTGCAGTAAACGTAAAAAAAAAACAGCTATCTTTTTTACTCTTATAAATAAAAATCAAATTGTACTTCCAACCATATGTCTTGTTCCTTCTTTACCCTGCCAAACCCATATTGACAATCCAGGAACCTGGATTCCGAGGATCTCCAACAGAGAGGAGAACTGTTTTGTTTACTAAAAGTTCTCCTCCCTTTCAGCTTGTGCACACTGCTTTGGATGGCTGTGCACAGCACAGACATCCACAGCGGAGTGATTATAGTGAATTACACACATACCTCCCCCTAATAATAAAACACTCCCAGCACACAGTTAACCCTTTGATCGCCCCTCATTTTAACCCCTTCCTGCCCAGTGCCATTAGTACAGTCTTAGTGCTTTTTTTTTTTTTTAGCACTGATCACTGTACTAGTGTCACTGGGGATATCAGTGACACCAAGTCAGTTCCCCCCAATGTCAGAATGTCTGCCGCAGTCCCGCTAAAAGTCGCTGATCACCGCCATTACTAGTGAAAATTGAAAAAAAAAATCCCAGTATATATATACTGCCATTTGTAAACGCTATATCGTTGACGGAAACCAATTAATTTACACGTATTGGGATTTTTTTTTATCAATGATGTAGCAGAATACATCTTGGCATAAAAGTATGACGAAATTTGATTTTTTAAATTTTTTTACTGGATATGTTTTTTTTTTTTATTTTATTTAAATATTTATTCATTATTCATATAAAATACATATTTCATCAATACTCTCATATAACATACAAAACCATCAGTTATATCCCTTTCTATCTTTATTTCCCATTACCCCCCACCACCTAATACCCCCACCCACCCTGAAACCTGCCCCCTCCTAATAATAAAACCACCCACTCTGCATTTTTCCATTACATCTTTTCCTAAGTAAGGGGGACTTTCACATATCCCTCTCTACTGCTTCATATATTTCACCTTGGGCACAAAATCTTCCCATTTTCCCCACCTCCTGTAATATAACCCCATCTTGTCTTCTTGCATATAATACAGTTTCTCCATCCTACATATCTGGTTCACTCTTTCTACCCAATCCTTTTCTCTCGGCACCTCTGAGCTATGCCAAAATGTAGGTATCAGCCCCTTTGCCGCATTCAGATAGTACCATATACCCGAATCCTTGTATTTGTTTACTGAAAGCTCTGTACTATGTAATAGATACAACTCTGGATCCAATCCTATCTTTATCCTAGAGATTATCCCAATTAAATTAACCATTGTCTCCCAAAAACCTTGAATCTTTGGGCACTCCCACCATATGTGATATAACGTACCTATCTTTCCACACCCCCGCCAACACTCTGGTATATTTTCCCCACTCATCTTGTATTCAACGTTCGGTGCAATGTGCCATCTTGTTAAACACTTATAGTTTACCTCCACCTCTCTCATGCTTACATTCTCATGTGTTAGTCTACATATTTTTCTCTGTTTGTCTTCATCTATCTCTATTCCCAAATCCCTTTCCCATTTTACTATGTACATTGGCTTTGTGTGTGTGTCTAATTCAGTGAGAATCTTATAAACTTTTGTCGTGCCCCGTTTCTCATCTCCACGTGATTTCAACAACCTCTCAAACAAATTCCAATCCTTTCTCAATCTCAATGGTTTAGGAAGACTCCCGACAAAGTGTTTTAATTGGTGATATCTCCACTCATGTAACTTAATGAAAAGTTCCCTTTTGTCATTTTTCAACTCCTTAAGTGTTCTCAATTCCTGCCCTTCCATAATATCCCTCAGTTGAATATCCTCCTTTTTAAACCATTTTCCTGTGCTCTCCTCCCTACCTGGAGGGAAATACTCCGTGTTCCTCAGTGACATTAATTGTGAATTAAAATCCCATTTCATAAGCTTGTGCAGTTTATCCCAAACCTTTAAAACATTTAATGTATAAACACTCGTGGTATCTTTTAATCCTCTATATTGTGCTGGTACCATATGATTTTACTCAAGTTAACTCTGCTTAATTCATTTTCAATTTTGACCCACCTTTTCCCCTCTGGATTGTGTGTCCAGTCATAAATTCTTGCTAGAACTACTGCTCTATAATACCTCTTAAAATCTGGCACTCCCAATCCTCCCTTCTCTTTATTTCTACTCAACAAATCATAAGATATTCTAGGTTTTTTATTTTTCCATATATATCTTAACATCTTTTTAATTACCTTGACAAAAGCCTCCGGAAGTTCAATTGGGATCATCTGGAATTTATATAGGATTTTAGGTACAATTACCATTTTTATCAGATTTATGCGCCCTATCCAAGACGGGTTACCTCCTCCCAATTTCTTTAGTTCCTCCTTAATCTCATTTAAAAGTGAGATATAATTTGATTTATACAAGTTCTTATATGAAGCAGTGAGTTTAACCCTTAGATATTTTCTCTCTATCTTTCCATATAAAAGGGAATTCTTTTTATATCTTTTCTTTTTAACTCTTTGGAAGATTTACATTTAAGATCTCAGTTTTTGTTGGGTTAATTTTCAAATTTGATAGCTCCCCATAATCCCGATAAGCTCTTCATTAAACTTGGGAGTGTTATCCTAGGATTTCCCACATAGAACAACAGGTCGTCCGCAAAGGCTGTTTATGTTCCATTCCTCCTATCTGTATTCCTTTTATGTCCATATTTTTCCTAATTGTTGCCAGTAAAGGTTCCAAGGACAATACATACAACAATTGGGACAGTGGGCATCCCTGTCTTGTTCCATTTGACATCCCAATAGGTTCTGACCTCTCTCCATTAACCAAAATAACCAGGGCTCTCTATACAATTTTCCTATCCACTCTCTCATTCTAACTCCCAATCCTAGAGTCTCCAGAGTGTCCATCATGAAGCTCCAATCTACTCTATCGAATGCCTTTTCAGCATCGATTGAAAGCACCACCACCGGAGTTTTCCCCTTCCTAGCTTTCTGGATAAGCAACAAAGTTCTCAACCCATTGTCTCTACCCTCCCTCCCTGGTACAAATCCCACCTGGTCCCCCTGGATCCATTCTGGCATTAAATGTTTCAACCTATTTGCTAAAACCTTTGCATATAACTTAGTGTCTATGTTCAAAAGTGAGATTGGTCTATAGTTAGAGCACTGAGAAGCATCCTTCCCTTCCTTTTGAATAAGCACCACATGAGCCTGTAAAGATTCTCGCCTCATCTCCATCTCCCCACCCAGGGCGTTCATATATTTCTTCAATTTAGGTATTAACAATTCATTATATTTTTTATAGTACCTACAGTATAATCATCTGGGCCTGGGCTTTTCCCCGTCATGGTACTTCTTAATGCTATTTTTATTTCTTCCTGCGTAATTTCTAGATCAGTTGATCTTCACTTAACTTCGATAGTCCTGCGTTTTTTAGATATACCCTTCTTTTTTCTCTACTCGCATTTCCACTTTTATTTACTGAATCCTGGGAAGTAATATTATACAGCTTGCTATAATATTCCTTAAACACCTTGACGATCTCTTTAGTAGAATAAACCATTTCTCCCTTGGGGTTTCTTATTTTTTCTATATAATTCCTGTTTTTCTTTTTCCTCAAGGCTCTCATTAAATATTTTCCTGGTCTATCTCCCCATCTATACCTCTCACTTGCCACTTTATTAAAAACTCTTCTCCTCTCCTCTTCCATCAGTATCTCTAGTTCTGCTTTCTTTTTTGTTACCTTCTGTCTTATCTTTTTTGTTATTCTATTTTTATGTATCTACTCCAGGTCAAATATTTCTTTTAACAGCCCAGTAAGTTTCTCTCTTCTTTCCCTTTTCTTTTTTGCCCCTCACGCGATCATTATACCTCTTATGTAGGCCTTATGGGACTCCTATACTGTAGCCACAGACACTTCCCCTGTCTCATTCTCCTGAAAAAATCTTTCAATCTCTTCCTTAATCTACTGATTCATCTCCTGATCCAGGAGAAGAGCCTCATTCAGCTTCCATCCTATACCACCTGTCGACCGCCTCCCCCACCCTAGTTTCAATGTAACAGGGGTATGGTCTGAGAGAGACATTTCCTCTATTTCTACTTTAGCCACCATCTCTATAAGTTGATGATCAACCAATATATAGTCCAATCTCGAGTACATCTCGTGTGCATTCGAGAAGAAGGTATAGTCTCTCTCTTTTCCATGTATTATTCTCCAAATATCCACCAGTTGGCACTCATGCATCACCTTCTTTAAAATTCTCATAGACCTACCTCCCTCTCACTGCGCAGAAGAGGTCGTATCTATCTGTGGATCCATACAGAAATTCAAGTCCCCTGCCACTATCAAACATCCATTTTTAAAGGCCATCAGTTTTCTCAAGACACGTTTCAAATATAACTCCGGTCTCTTATTTGGGCAATAAATATTCGCAATTGTACATTCCATCTCTTGCAATCTACCTCTCAAAAACAAAAATGTCCCCTCAGGATCTATTTCTCTCTCCTCCAGCTCCAGCCTTATGTTTTTTGCAAACCCTATTGCTACTCCCTTAGCTCTCTTTATTGGGGAATCTGCGTAAAACCATGTTGGGTAGTTTCTAGAATTCAACTTAATATTTGACTTAATCTCAAGATGTGTCTCCTGAAAAAAGACCACCAAAGCTTCTCGATGTTGCAACTCTTTGAATAGCTTAAATCTCTTCCCAGGACAATTGAACCCATTTACATTATATGTTATAAACCGTAAATCTTCCATACTTCTTGTATCTCTTTTTTTCTCCTCAGTTTCCTCTTTTCCACCCTCAATTCCCTTATACTTCCCTTCCTTATGCAGAGTGTTAACTTTAATACCCCCTCCCCGTTCCCTCCTACCCACCCTCCCCTGTTACTCCCTTCCCATCCCACTCCCCTCCCCCCTCCCAATACCCACCCCCTTACTACCCCGCTATTCATTTCCCAAACCATTCCCCCCCACCCCCCTCCCAATAACCTCCTCAACCCCCCCCATTCCCACCACCTCAACCCTCCCTCCTCCCATTCCCATCCTCCTCCCTACTATGCCTGCTATTTGCCTTCTAATCAGTTGTGGCCCTAATGCCACGTTTGATTCCGGCCCTGGGGTTGAGCTCTGCCCATGTACCCCCGTTTCCCCCAATGTCCCCCTATCTTTTCTCTGTTTCTCCTAACTAGCTGCCAATCCTCTTTTCCCATAGCACATATCCCTCCTTCTTCCTCCTCCCATCCTGGAATCTCTATTCTCTGGATATTAAGTTTATCACAAAAGTCTCTCAGTTCATCAGGGAATCTCAGAAATGCAGTAACTCCATTCTTCCATCCAATTAAGCACGCCGAGCTACCCCATCTATATTGTATATTCTGTTTTTTCATCTGTTCTAGTAGTGGTTTCAGCGATCTCTTTCTCCACAATGTCTCAACTGTCAGGTTTGCAAAAACTTGTATATTTTTTCCTCCATGTGTTATACTGGTTCTTCCTTTTATCTTCTTACATACCTCTTCTTTGTCTCATATTTATGGAATTGTACAACTACATCTCTTGGTCTCTCTTCCACCCGATCCCGTTGGAACCTTCCTATTCTATAAACATTATCCAATTCAAATATCTCAGTACTAGGTTTATCCATAATGGAGTTTAAAATTTTACACATTGTCCCTCTTAGATCTTCTCCTTGTGTGAGCTCCGGGACTCCTTTTATCCTAAGGTTATTTCTCCTATGCCTATTTCCTTGTATCTCCAACATATATAGCAACAATTTTTGTTCTTTCCTCATCTCCATTATCCGATTTTTTAATTCTGAAATAGCTTGGGCATGCTTTTTAATTTTTTCTTCCGTTTCTTCTGCTCTGGATAGCAATTGTCCCAAATCATTCCAAATGATCCCCATCTCTTGTTTAATGGATTTTTCCAAATGTTTAAACATTTCTGCCATCTCCTTTTTATTTGGGATTTGTAGTTCTCCTTCATTTTCTCTTAGCAATGTTCCCTCCGATGTTTGTTGGCTATTAGCCATTTCCACAGAAGACCTGACGCTATTATCCAAACTGGTTTGCATTATGCCCCTTTCACATACCCCCTGAGATCTTTCTGGGGTCACATTTCCCTGGGACGTATATTTCCTAATCGTTCCAGCTTGGGGGTGCTTGGGACCAGTTCCTTTACTGTTTTTGCTCTTAATATTTCCTATAAGTCCATTTCCTCTTCTTTAAGCTCTGGGGTATGTGCTATGATTAGTCCCTTTGGAAAATTCAAGTTTCTTCTGTCCCCTTAGGAATCCCCCTTTTTCTCTATATATTCCTCCCCAGATTCAACATTAAGAGTCAATATACAGGGTCAATATACGGTCCAGCCACTCTCACTCACCCTCCTTCTTGCAGCTTTTTCAGTGAGGCGGCTTCAACTATGTTATCCGCTGTTCCGAGTCCTCTCCTGTCCTTATTCACTCTTTGGGGGGATTCCTCCGGGTCTCTCTCTCGTCCTTTACCTGCTCTCGTTTACAGGTAGCAGGCAGGGTGCTTTTCTTCCAAGCCAGCATTTCCCCGGCTCCTTAGGACGCCGGCCGGCTTTTTCCTTCCCAACACTCCTCCGCGGCTGCCACGTGGTCACGCTGCTTCTCTTCATCGCCTGGCAACCCGACACTCCATCCAGGTTCACTGCCAGGCGACACACGGCTCCTCCTGCATACCCGCACAGGCTTCCCTCCGCCGCCAAGACCCCCTCTTACACGGGTAAGTCTTCGGCGAACAATCGCAGCAGCCAGCGGGACACCTTTGGGGGAAAGTGTGGAGGGGGAAGGCTAATGGAGAGAGTCTACTCCGCTCTCTCCAACACCGCCATGCTCAGGCTCCTCCCCCTCATTCCTTTACTGGACATGTTTAATAGCAAAACGTCAAAAATAGTTTTTGTCTCAAAATTGTCGGTCTTATTTTCTTTTTATAGCGCAAAAAATGCGCAGGTGATCAAATACCACCGAAAGAAAGCTCAATTAATGGGAAAAAGGACGTAAATTTATTTTGGCTGCAGCGTTGCATGACCGCGCAATTGTCAGTTAAAGTAATGCAGTGCTGTAACGCAAAAAATGTCCTGTTCAGGAAGGCTTGTAAATCCTCGGAAGGGCAAGCGGCTGAAGCTGGTGCACTCGGAATCTGGTGCACTCAGAATCTGGTGCAGCCGTGCATGGTAACCAGTCAGCTTCTAACTTTAGCTTTTTCAATTAAGCTGTGGCAATAAAACCTGGAAACTGGTTTCTGTGCAGAGCTGCACCAGATTTTGAACTCTCCAGTTTTAGTAAATAATCCCCAGTGTGTAGCCCCTTGCACACAAAGAGGTGATTGACAGCCTCACTGGGATGACAATGCGCATGTTTCCCAGTGAGGCATTGTGGAGGGGTACATGTCCATTCCCCCCTCTCTGATCTCAGATTACACTCAGCTCTGTACAGTGAAGTGTGTGATGCCAGATCCCACACCCTGCCTCCTGGACATGAGAAATTTTATGTGCTTTGTGTACTTTAGAGGGCTCTGGAGGAGTGAGGGTTGCAACTAAAGAGGTACAGTTTATATGGGGGGATTTTCTTCATCATTGTTTGTCAACTGAAGCATGTCGTTTCAGTGAGCTTATGTAAAGATTTATTACCAGTTTAGGATATAATAGAATTAAGGTGACTCATTCCACCAGGCTCCACTTGCAACTGAGATCATTTGGAGTTTGTTGACTTGCAAACTGTGCACAAATGATGATCCAAATTATATGTAAAGTAATTCTCATTTGAGTATGTCTAGCTAACAGGATGTTCAGATTGAGGGTACATTCACACCACCCTGCATGCTAAAATGGGCCATTGTAATGTGCAGACTGGTGTCTGTTGTGTAGTGGCTGTAATGGGCAGTACCTTGTGTTTTCTTAACTTTACTGAAATGTCTTAAAATTATATTTCATTCATTTTTATGCACCACAACTGAGCTACTGAACAGTGCTATAACATAAGGCAAGGGAAATTGTGAAAAAATTGTCTGCATTTTTACAAAATGTACTGCAACCCACCTTAATGAAGTGTTGTGGGCACATAGAGAACAAATGTTTTCTATATGCAGTTACACTGAACCTCAATTGTAGCGCTTTGAACAAGCACCCAAACTTCCTTTTATTTCCAAAAAGCAATGTCTCCCTCTTTGGTGATGTTGTGAACCCTAGAGATCCAATGTCAGTAAGCAGCTAGTCTTTGGGTTTATTAAAAGTTTATTTCCACATTTCTGTGAGCTTATATTTATTAGGCTCAGTTCTAGCAGTCGCTGTTTGGTGTGCTTAGTCGACTGGATAATTTATCTTGGCCTAATATTAAATATGCCTGGGGGCTGAGACTCAAATCACTATGTAAGACTCTTGCTGTTTAATACTATATTTTTAAGAAAGCAGGATCCTGTTTTGTAATGTGGCTGCCAATTATTCTGTTGTCTCTAACTCTTGACTCATTTTTCACACTAGCTCTCTGTCTGTACCACTGGATCAAAAGTGCTTGTGACTCCCCTACTCCCCAAGCTATCACAGCAACGCCCGATGGCATTATCATATCAAGGGTCAGTTATTTATGATCGTGGCAACCTATGAACATCTGAATATATTTGGTCTTGGATTTCTGATATCCATGAAGCTGCTTTATCACTTAAAATCCAGAATAAAAGTCCTCATCTTTTTTGACCATGACCATCTGTTAACCTCAGTCTCAGCATATACCATGGTCTTTTAGATACTTTTACAAAAGCTAACCAAAAGTGTCTAAAAAAAGACTTGTTCTTCCTTCAGTAACCAGTCATATTTTCCCTTTCTAACTAATTAGATCTTCCACAAGCACAATTGTTAGTTCAGACTCCCATAGTCATTTGATGCAGTTTACAATGTAGGAAATTCTGTTTTTCTAGCCAGAAAAAATGTTGCATAGAAAACTAATTGCATAAAAGACCACATTTTAACATTTGTATCTGATAGACCTGTTTATCCTAAGCAGGTTTACAGTGACCTTGATGCTATTTTTTCAAATATTTCAAATGATGCTCTAACCATTAGCTGTTTGCAAAGCAAACAATTGGGGCCCATTTGCTCTGGTCTATTCAACAGTAGATCTGTGAGCAGATCCTCTGCTGATTCTGGCTTTTTCTGATCAGGCCCACCCAGGGGCGGACTGACAACTCATGGGGCCCCCAGGCAGTAGGGGATCATTGGGCCCTTGTGTCCTTTGACCCAACTCAAAAAAGCCTATGAAAAAGGTACCAGGGGCATTTCATGGGACCCCCTACCGGCTTTGGACAGCTCCTGAGTTTCCAAATGGTCAGTCCGTCCCTGGGCCCACCTATCAGTTTTTCATGCAGACCTGGTCAGAAGCTCTATGCAGGTCTTTTTGTCCATTTATATCAGTCTACCTTCAAGTCTGCCAGGTCCAAAAGAAAAGGAAAAGGACTGCATTGTTTGTTGTTTTTCCATCCTGAATGTTGCAGATTATATGTAGCCTGATATAGATGGACACAATCCTTGTACCATGCTAGTAAGCTAGCTACTCTACTTAGCTTAGGGAAAGGTTAATGCTTGTTCTGCATTTTCCTGCCCTTTCTGGGCTCTGCCTCTCTCCCTGTACTGTAAATAAAAGTGGAAAGGACTCAGAGAGTTGGTGTATGGGAAGAAGATGCAGACAAACCAGAAGCTGTGATCTCCAGCTAGCATGAGGACCGCTGTGCCTTGCAGTCTGTCAGAGGCACTAGGGTTCCGGAGAAGATCCAAGTTATGGAGAACACCAGCATGGACTACTACCTTGCAGAGGTATGCCTGGCAGCAACACAGCTGTAGTTAGGACTAGTTTGGACTTGCTCACATTGGACTATAATGTTGAAATCGATTCAGTAAAGTCACACTACAGTGTCAAGTCAGCATGTAAAGAGAAGACAACAATGTTGTTACTACGGGTAACCAAGCGCATATGCACGACACATAGCAACCAGTCGAGGCTTGGTACCTGGGCAAGGTGAGGTGTCTTCTGGAGTTATTGCTTTGGCTCCCTCCCTAGTGTTCCATCTCCCATGGCAACCGGGAGCAGGCCAGCGTTACAGAGGTCCTCAGCCGAGCCATATGGAAATGGCAGAATTATTTCAGGACATGCATAGAATCAGCGCTGTGTCTGGGAGAATCTCATTCTGTTACTGGGAGTGAGGTAACAGAGGTACGCTGGCTGGTCGAGGTGGCGTGGCTTGGCCTTCGACTGGTAATGCAACAAGTAAGAAAGATGGGACATCACCTAACACAAAACTCCATTTTATTACTATACGTTGTGGAAGCTTACCTCTAAGTCAGGGGAATGCTTTAATGTTAGACTGTTCACATTACTGCAATTTCCGCCTAGTCCTGGGCAATGAGGAGTGTGCCCTTGGGCAAAGGTACCCTTAGTGCATGGGCACGATAGGCCTGTCCACTATCTCAAAGATCCTAAACTAGTCTACCACAGTCTGCTGTCAAAATGCAGGCAAAAAATGATTGGGCACAGATATCTGAAAAGTGACATCACTCTCTTTCTGCTCTGATTCAGAAGGAGATCTGATCACTGCTGGCAGAACATGCCCATGTGAAATGACCTTAATACTTACCTGTCCTTCTGCCCATGCTGCCAAACTTCACTGGATTTAAGAGAGAAGCTTGATTAAATGTCTTCAGTATCCATTGCAGTGTCTGTCAGATGCCTGGTTTCCTGTTGCATCCCATGGTTCCTACTGCTGGAGTGACATACCCCAGAATCTTATTTACTCTTTCCCCTGCCAGGCCCCACTGTTTTCTCATTTCCTCTAAAAAGAGAACCCCAATTTTTTCTGTAGTTCAGGCTAATGCAGTACCCTAATATTGTGCTGTGTTAGAGGGTTATATTACTTCTTAAAAGAGAAGTATTGGTTTCATTTAAAAAAAAATAAAAAAATAAAAATCATACTCTTCTAGAATGTATCTGTCCCTGCCACCTCTAAGACTGAGAACTGAGTGATCAAACACCACTTAGATCTCAGTTTTCAGGCTGCAGAGAGCCGGTGACTGTCAGTCACCGGCTCTCTGCTCTGCCCCTCCAGCGCTGGGCTGTGGAGGGGGTAGGAATGGCTGGCTCAGCCTGTCCAAATATCTGATAGGGATCTTTTCAGAGCCTGGACTGACTGTGTGACGTCAAAAGCTGAAAATGGGTCACAGGAGGGCAGCACGAATTGCTCTCCTGTGATCCATAGGAAAAGTACAACAAAAAAGCTTAAGATATACTTCTCCTTTTAACTGCATTTTTTTTATTTTGTAAACACTGAAGTGCACTTTCCCCTGCTATGACCAATTTTCCAGCAATGCTAAATCATGTTCCATATTACAAAAACTTTCAGAAATGTCAGCCCTATTACACACCAAAACCTCAAGTTGCAGATGGCTCCCATGCAGTCTTACAGTTTGTTTAGGCGTATACTATTTTAAAAGGAGCATGCAGGACTGTTCATAGGAGGTGGAGTTAGGGAAGATGGTTGCTTCCTTACCATCTCCTCAAGGTTTCTTGTTCCTTAACCCTCACTATTTTCCCTCTGTTCTGCTAATTTTCCTAACTTATGCAATATCATACCAGTCAACCCAGAGTACTGATTTTAAATCTAGATTGACTGAAGAAATACGCAGACACCACTGGAATGGAAATTCAGCTTTAATAACTGCAAGCACAAGATTTTATCATTGGAAGAAAATATAACAGTTCCAAATACAGAATATATGTCAATAAGCTATTAGTGTAGAATTGTTTCATATCTGCTGGATCACTGTTTGTTCCACCTAGAAATGTTGCATTATTGTATTGTATTACTTTGAAACCATTAAAATCACTGAAAGAGAAGGAACTCACACTTTTTAAATTTTATATCTTATATGACATGTTATTTACAATTGTCTCTGTTTCTGGGGCTTTCCTTGAAATTAAATACATAACTACATTTTAGGATTTCACTGCATACGCCTTTTCCCTCCTAAGGCTGCCGAGAACTGCACTGTGCATGAATGATAATGGCCTTTAGGTAAAGAATCACAGACATGTACATTTGTAAGGGTTTTTGACAGTTTATTTCAAAACATTCTACATAAACATCATTGCCCTGGACCACCTTCATAATTGCGACAATGGCGAATAGTGACTGTGTAATGTGCGTTTGCACAGCCAACTGTAATCTCTGCCAGGGGCGTATATGACAGGTTACAACGCACAAGGACAACAGGCAAAAATAAGTCAGGAAGTGCCTGCACAAGGTCCTTCTTGGCAGAATCACAAGGCATTTTGTTAATAAAAACTGACGATAACCACATAAGACTGATACCAACGTTTAATATTTAACCACTCCAAGTACGGACACTTTCACCCCCTTCCTGTCCAGGCCAATTTTCAGCTTTCAGTGCTATCACACTTTGAATGACAATTGAGCGGTCAAGCAACACTGTACCCATATGAAATTTTTAGCATTTTTTTGAGACAGATAAAGCTTTATTTTGGTGGTATTTATTCACCACTGGGATTTTTATTTTTTTTGCTATATAAATGAAAATGTCCAAACATTTAAAAAAAAAAATGTTGCAAATAAATAATCTTTATAAATCCTGGCCAAAATGTATTCAGCTATCTTTTTAGTAAAAAAAAAATAACCCAAATTAGTTTATAACCAAAAATTATATTTTTTCAAACTTTTTTTTACATTTTTATTTAATTTTTTTATATTATTATTTATGTTTTTTTTTTTTACATACTGTCATCCTAGCAGTACAGTGTCACCATAGTGACACTGTACTACTTGTGGGGGTGATAAAGATTTTATTTATTTTTTTTACACTGATTGCTTTTATACCCATAAAGGCTGTAAATGCAATCATTTCTCCTTCTCTCTGGCTGCATTCTTGCAGCCATTGAGAAATACAGTGAGAGCTGTGATTGGCCACAGCTTGTCACATAATACAAGGCTTTTGTGAATAGCCCTGTACCATGTGACCTCGGTGATCATTCATAGATTTCACTAGTAGTAAGCAATGATGTCAGCAAGTGACATCTTGCTTACTACTGCTCATGTGATCACTGATTGGCCAATCAGTGATCACATGATCGGGACCTCACACAGAGGACCTCCCGTACAGCTATCGGTTTTCCGTTGTGTCTTCCAGACACAGCGGGCACCAGATCGCGGTGCCACGTGCTCCTAGGAAGCGCGCACAGGCAATGAATGTGGAGGCTGTTTATAAACAGACACCTGCTTCTGCACTGCTCCCGTCCAGCCATTTATGTGCATGGGCCAGACAGGAACAGGGACACTTTAATATATTTTTCATGAAATTGTTTCTTACTGTGTTTTTCTGTCTCCTTGTATTGATCTCTATGAACATCCTTTCCCCTGACCTCTCCTTTCTCCCCTCACTTTCATTTGTTTAGAATAAGCAGTGCACGTTCATTGTGTTTTTGTGTTTTGCTCTATGCACATGGCAAATCCCATAGTCCATCCTGGGAGCAAGCAAGAGAGGGTGGCTATGTTCCTACACACAGTGGGACCATGAAGAAGGAACGTAGTCACCTTCTAACAGGAAGTTAGATCTCTCTTCTTCTCAAGTGAAACTGCTGGTGATTGGCCATTCAGGCACCTAGCGCTGTCACATGCCTCAGCTCTGTGTATGTCTCACATTAAAAGGACTTAATAAAGTAGTGAGAGAAATTATGTGAAGCTGGCAGAGCCACCATCAATGTGTATGGGCAATATACAGTACATACTCAGTACATCTCTTGCATACATGCACATCTCCCCATGCCTCAACACTGATTTGTCTCACATGTAGAAGATTCACTTTTAAGTAAACTTTAGAAATACAGGGATTTTCACTGGAGATGCCACTTTTCTAAAAATGCTAGTTGCCTGGCTGTCATTTTGATCCAGTGGCCAACGTGGAATAAGCACGTAGATCACTTCTGATTTCACTCTGACTTCATGTCTAACTTCTTCTTTCTTCTGGCAAACTGTATATCTCTTTCAGGTCAGTGACCCCAGAAACAACCAACATTTTTAAAGGGGTGTAAAGCACAGAAAGGTGGAAACAATAGTTAATTAAGTATAACAGTGAATAAAATCCAGAACAAAAGGAACTTCTTGCCAGTATCAAACCAATGAACTAGAATCATATTAAAGTTTTTGCGTAAAGCTGACCTATATTTGTGCTCTGATTAAAGCAACTGTAGCTTCTTTGAAAACAAATAGCTTGGAAAGTGGGAGCTTTGCTGGAGAGCCATGCTTGTGACAAGGCAGGGGGTATGTCAGACTGCTGGAGATAGGCTGCTGTGTTCACACACAGCACTGTGCCTCTGTTATCTTCAGTCTGCTGCTGGGCTCCTGAGGTTTGGGATGTTGCTGAAGCACAGGCACTTAAATAATAAAAAGAAGATCTGATACTCTATTTTATTATTCTATTTTATTTTTAAAAACTGATTGCCAGTTTTTAGTGAAGTTTAAATAGTTCATTTGGACCAAGCTGGTTAAAACTTACAAACGTACAAAGTTATTTACTTCACTAAGAATGCAGAGGCTCTCAGCGCTGCATGGACTGTATGTAAAAACAAAAGGTATCGCATGAATGGGTAAAGCCCATCCCATGAGACAAGTGGTTGATTGGACAGCAAACGAGATTTGTATCAGGCTATGGTGAATAAAAATTGTGTTTATTCAGTTTGGCAAAATTATTTGCAATATAACAATATTAAAGTAACACGTAGTGCTCAGCAACCACAACTTGCATGTGAACATACAAGACATAGATAAAAACAATGTAAAATACGGACGTCCGGACATCAAATGTAGTATATGTGTATGTATATATATATATATATATATATATATATATATATATATATATATATATATATATACAGGGGAGGACTGACCATTCAAGCACTTGGGCACTGCCCGGGGTCAGTAGGGGGCCCCATGAGATGCCCCTGGTACCTTTCATAGGCTTTTTTGGGTATGGTTTGAGTGTGGGCGAGGCCACAGGGGCCCCATGATCCCCTATTGCCTGGGGGCCCCATGAGTTGTCAGTCCACACCTATATACAGTTGTGTTAAAAATAATAGCAGTTGAGAAAAGTGAATAAAGCTCAAAATCCTTCTAATAGCTTTTATTTCCATACACACAAATGCACTGGGAACACTACACATTCTATTCCAAATCTATCAAATTTGTGTTGTTCCTTTAAAAAAATTGAAGAAAAGTGAATATTGGACTGTTCAAAAAAATAGCAGTGTTTGTATTCTTCTTTACAAACTCAAACATTCACTATATAAACTGAAAAATGTTTGAAGATTTTGCTTTCCTTTGAATCACTTAATATTTCGTTGTATAAGCACTGTTTCTGAGAACTGCTGTACATCTGTGTTGCATGGAGTCAACCAACTTCTGGCACCTGTGAACAGGTATTCCAGCCCAGGATGATTGGACTACATTCCACAGTTCCTCTCTATTTCTAGGTTTTGCCTCAGAAACTGCATTTTTGATGTCACCCCACAAGTTTTCTATTGGATTAAGATCCGAGGATTGGGCTGGCCACTCCATAACGTCAATCTTGTTGGTCTGGAACCAAGATATTGCACGTTTACTGGTGTGTTTGGGGTCGTTGTCTTGTTGGAACACCCATTTCAAGTGCATTTCCTCGTCAGCATAAGGCAGCATGACCTCTTCAAGTATTCTGATGTATTCAAACTGATCCATGATCCCTGGTATGCAATAAATAGGCCCAACACCGTAGTATGAGAAACATCCCCATATCATGATGCTTGCGCAACCATGCTTCACTGTCTTCACAGTGTACTGTGGCTTGAATTCAGTGTTTGGGCGTCATCTGACAAACTGTCTCCGGCCACTAGACCCAAAAAGAACAATCTTACTTTCATCAGTCCACAAAATGTTGCGCCATTTCTCTTTAGGCCAGTCAATGTGCTCTTTGGCAAATTGTAACCTCTCCAGCACATGTCTTTTTTTCAACAGTGGGACTTTGCGGGGGCTTCTTGCAGATATCTTGGCTTCACATAGGCGTCTTCTAATTGTAACAGTACTCACAGGTAACTTTAGACCTTCTTTGATCTTCCTGGAGCTGATTGTTGGCTGAATCCTTGCCATTTTGGCTATTCTTCTATCCATTCGAATGGTAGTTTTTCGCTTTCTTCCTCGTGTTTCAGGTTTTGGTTGCCATTTTAAAGCATTTGTGATCATTTTAGCTGAGCAGCCTATCATTTTCTGCACTTCTTTATATGTTTTCAGGTTAGTGATTCGAGTTAGTGATTGATCAGGTTAGTGATGTCTGACTGCTATTATTTTGAACACAACTGTATGTATATATATATATATATTGTGGAAGCCTGACAAAAAATTGGGTATATTGAAGTTATCAATTAATTGAAATGATGGCTCTACAAGTCCTAAATGCATACACATATACACCCCAGGGTCTATACAGAATAAATAAAGAGAGAAATGGAGAAGGGGGAAGCACGGGAGGAGTAGCAGGAGGATAGGGGGAAAAGGAAAGGGGTATAGAAAAGACCTGACGCTGTGGTGGGAGGGGATACGCCCACTCAGCACTCCCCCAGATAAAACTGAGTAAAGAGTTCTCACTGCCACCCATGCGTCTATCAAAAGGACTCCTAACGTACACTTAAAGTTAGGAATTTCTCAGTTTTTAATCACTTTCTGCTGCTGATTTAATCACTTACTGAGTATGCAGCTTCTTTATCTTTTAATGCTTGCCAATGTTCCAGTTTAAATTGGTGCCATGACCCCTGCCCCGGGCTTCCTGTTTCAGGGTAGCATTTTTCTAGCAGCATCCTATGAAGTCACCCTTGCAAGCTGGGATTAGAGTTGTGTCTCTCTACACTGTGTGCATCAATAGAAACCTACAGCCTAGAATGGCTAGGCACTCTCCTGTTCCCCCCTTCTACTCCCCCCTCCAAACTAACACACGTGCTTGAGATTGCACTGTCCACACATACTGTAACTCCTTTCCTGTGACGAGCAGATGTTCAGAGAAGCTGGAGCCAGCAGCACTGAAATTATACATTGGAAGTTCTGGGGTAGGAATTTTAACAAATATTTTATTGAGGAATGTTTATTTTATTGTGATCATTATAATGTGTTAAGCTAAAAACCAATGAGGATTTAATACTACTTTAACTAGTTTTTTTTGTAAATTTTAACCCTTTTTCTTATGTTGTTGATTATGTCTGTTTTTATAATTTTTTTTCTTTTCATTAAATAATATCTAATATGGTTAAGTTGAATCTCTGAATGCTCTATCTAGAAAATAAGAAACATTGCCTCTATAAATTGGGCAGCACAGTGGCTAAATGGTTAGCACTTCTTTCTGGCAGTACTAGGGTCATTGGTTCAAATCCCAACCACGGCACCACCTGCCTGGAGTTTGCATGTTCTCCCTGTGCCTGTGTGGGTTTCCTCTGTATACTCTGGTTTCCTCCCACACTCCAAAGACATGCTGGTAGGTTAATTGGATCCTGTCAAAATTGTCCCTCATATATGAATGTAAGTTAAGGACCTTAGATTGTATACCCCTTGAGGGTTAGGGTGTGAATGTATAATATATATGTAAAGCGCTGCGTAAACTGACAGTGCTATATAAGTACCTGAAATAAATAAAGAAGTTACCATGATGTAAAATCTGTTACATACCTGTCTGGGCATGACACATTTTTTAAAGGTAAAAATCTCAACAGCAGATGCTGTGAATGTTGTGTTGTTTCGTTAAAGTGTTAACTGCTCAGTCACTCTCAGTATGCTGGTCCCATGACCTGGACATCTATGTGCAGGGTGTACATTCACTTTTCAAATTTTTGCCCTGTGTTTGTTACATGCAAGACCACCAACTAGTATACACTGCTAGAATGTAGGCACAAATGATTTCTTTTTAAAGTGCTTGTGAAAACCAGAATTGTAGATCATCAATATTAATAATATAGATATAATGGCATTCTATAAATTTGCATCTCAGTGGTGGATGACGTCCATACATATTCAGACTGAAACAACTGTCAGCTTGGGTGACAGCACTTAATGGTTTTGTGAATGAAATAATTGGGATATCCAGACTCTAAGGGTCCTTTCACACAGTGTGGACCCATTTAGAGGAGCTGCTTGTTCAGCGGGGGACCTCTCTGCTGTTCCCTGCTTAGCAAGTGGATGACAGTTCTGTGTCTGCACCACTGCTGCACAACGGGCACAGAGCAGCACGCTGTCCTCAATGGGCAGTCGGATGGAAATGGACTGCCTATCTGTTTCCATCCAACCTGATCCGATGGACATAAGGGGAATTGGATCCCTGTCCGTCTCTTTTTTGCGAGTCGGATCGGATTGGATTGGATGTTGGCGGGTGTTAAAGGATACATGTCCATAGAGCAAAATGGAGGTTTCCGATCGGGTTCACCTGCAAAACGGGAAAGACGCTGCAATCCCAGCCATTTAACGTTAACTGGTAGTTGTCTAAAAAAAAAAAAAAAAAAAGAAAAACACTTTGGATTGGATACAAATCTGTACACCTCATAGATTTTAAAGAGAAACATCTAATAAGGTTCATTTCCAATGCTCTTTGGACTACTGGTTCACCTGAATCTCATCTCTGATTTAGGAGATTTTTCAAAGCTGGGCTGGGAGTGTTTTGCAACTGGACACAAAGAAAAAAAGAGAGAGAAAGAAAGATGGACACTGAAGCCTCCAACCTTCTTTCTGATGCCACAGTTGACAGCCACCACTAATAGGCATAACAATCTTGCCAACCTCAAGGTTCACACTGCTGTGGGAGTGGAGGAAATTGGGTATGTTTGTGCCGCCTGCTGCTGGAGATTCAATACCTTATCTCTTCTAGAGCACATCGAAAATATATGTGCTGATGGCTTTAGCTGCCTTGTATCAGATGGTTTTGGCCTACTAAAAGAGCGAGATCAAAGTCTACGAGTCACCTCCAGGCAAACAGAGATGGGATGAAAGCCATTACAATGATGAGGAAAAAGGGGATGGCAGAACTGATATACTGTATCGAATATGCTATTACACTGCACATATAAACATTTTGTCTTTTGTATATGTAGAAATATGGATAAGTGGATGGTAGCTGCTACAACTGGCACTGAAGGGGGTTAAATAATAATCCTGAAACATTTTTGATAAGTGGCAAGTTCACTTTTGTGTATGCTTTTTTAAATATGGCCACCATTAAATGTTGATTGCAGCATTTTTACAAACCTTACAGGATAAGTTCACCTTTGTAAAAAAACAAAACAAAAAAACACATATTTTTGCAGGTAAAAAAAAAGTGCATTTATTATTTTTTTTTACTAGGTGCCTGCACAGCATTGCACTCACAATCAGCAGATTGCAGAAGCAAAGCAAGGCTCTTGCAGACTGTCAGTGTGAGCTCTCTGCTTATACCTCGTACGGGCAGGCAGTTACTGAATGACAGGAAGCATCAATGAACTACCTAGAGTGCTCATCAGGGCCTTGGTAGTTTATTGAGAACTGCAAGCCGACAGCCGCAAAGGCTGTCGGTACTTCTTCTTCTCCCATTCACAGAACTCTGAGAATGAATGAAGCGCAAATGGCCACTTTCTAAAAACAGTAGCATGTTACACGCTCAATACATGCTTAACATGCAACATGTTACAAAAGGTGAACTTATCCTTTATTTATTTCAGGTACTTATATAGCGCCATCAATTTACGCAGCGCTTTACATATATATTATACATTCACGTCAGTCCCTAACCCTCAAGGGGCATACAATCTAAGGTCCCTAACTCACATTCATACATACACATACTGGGGCCAATTTAGACAGGAGCCAATTAACCTACCAGCATGTCTTTGGAGTGGGGGAGGAAACTGGAGTACCCGGAGGAAATCCACATAGGCGCAGGGAGAACATGCAAACTCCAGGTGGTGCCATGGTTGGGATTGCGAACCAACGATTCTCGTACTGCCAGGCAGAAGTTCTAACCATTTAGCCACTGTGCTGATCCTTTAAAATCCAGCAATG
Organism: Staurois parvus; assembly: GCF_062004578.1. Lineage (NCBI taxonomy): Eukaryota > Metazoa > Chordata > Amphibia > Anura > Ranidae > Staurois > Staurois parvus. Next base: position 1,851,889 of record NW_028317995.1, read on the forward strand.
ATTGCTCCCATAGACCAGTCTTTACAGGAGATTATAGAGCACAGTAGCTCACCCTTATTTGAAACTGCTGCAAGAACAGACATTCATTAGTGTTTGAGTGCTCATAGATCTGAATCACATTCTGTCTACTTGTGAATAAATAATTCACTGTTGGTCAACAGATACTGATCACATTGTTCCCTAGCTCTTTTCAAAGTCTCTTGAAAATCAGAGAAAATCAGACAATCACTTTCTCATAGAGGCTGTCAAGTCGAATGCAATTATATTGCATACATGTGCAGTGTGATTTCTGGAGAGTAGCTAAACATATCACTGTCTAAGAGCCCTTTCACACCAAATGCAGTAGAATACAGTTGGCTGTAGTTGGATACATTGTGGACTATGCACTCCAACTGCATAGACAGTCCAAAATCCAAGCTATCATACAGGCATAGTTCACACCATTGCAGTGTGATGCAGCACAGAAAATTACAGCATGCTGCATTTTTCTGCACCACAAAAGCACAAAAAGCACATGCAAATGCACTGCAACATGTCACAGTACACATGGAATCCCAAGGAAAGAAAGAAGGAAATGACCTCACAGGATAAAGGCATTTAGAAAAACGTGTCAACTGCATGCATAGGTACAAGGAAAAAATGTGCAGTTACTTGTAGTTTCTGGTGTGAATGGACCCTAAAAAGAAGTGAATCAGTAGAAGTGACACTGGAAAATGACATTTCACTGCCACCTTGTCCAATAATGAGTAGTGGGAAAGCACTGCAATTTATACACTTTTGGCTGACAGCGATTTTTGTTGAGTGCAGGAGTAGGGAAAGGTAAGGAAGTAAGGAGCACTAGACTGCATAATACTATGTACATTAGACTCTCGTAATACTATGTAGAAGCATATTCCCAGCCTGAGGCCTGTTACCTGGAATAAAGAATGTCCTCTGAAGATACTTTTCAATGGTTCACTGAAGAACATTCATGTAATAGTCCACAACCCAACTTTACAAACAGTATCTTTACAATGCAGAACGCAGTACCTCCATTACACGACCTCCTGAACAATAGTCTCCACTTTACTATAGCTATCATAAACACATTAAGTCCAGCTATCTCTCCCCTCGCTCTTCCATGAGTAACCTAGCAGTGGGTTTTCACACAGGTGTTGCAGGAACTTTATCCTGTACGCGGTAATATAAAAAACGGCACACAAAGCATTATCACACTGCCATATGAGAGAAGCAAAACAGCTAATACTAAAAGGCACTACATAACACCTCTGCAACATCTGTCTGGTTGCTAGGCATAAGCCACCAGGACATCTTCATCTGGAGTGGCTGTTACCCAGCCCTTCTCCATCTTCTGCTGTTCTATCATTACACATTGTCTGAACAGGGAATAGAAATATTATCTCTGTCATTCACTGATGAAGATGCTAGTGGTGTAGTCACTGCTGTGCCAATTACTCATTATTAGCACATTAAGAAAGAGAATGGCATGTACTCTGGGCTGCAACCATTTCCCTAAGAAGGCTGTACCTGAGCCTTGTGGTCCTGTCTTGGCAACGTGGAATATTTCATGGAATTCTCACTGTGCTCTAAAGTGCATGTCATTACTGATACTTGGAGCAATGGAAATGGCCAATGAATGTTTTGTCTTTTAATTACTATTAGATAAACAAATTAACTGACTATATCAGGAAGTGAAATTGGTAGCACCACAACGAAAAGTGAAGTCAAGCACCAAAGTATCCGTAACTTGCACTCCTCACATTCTGTACAAAATTGACCTTTTCTTCCTATCATCTGTATAAAATTAAATACTGTCATGGTATATTGCAAAAAGCAATGTGCAAATCAACATCTGTCTCCCCTTATCTTCTCCAACAGCCCAAAATGACATAAGAAAGAATATTGTCACTGCACTACATTTGTGGAGGCTATATCATTCTCCTTGCATGGCTCTATTTCTTACATTTAATGGCTTATAAATTCTAAAAATTATTTAGGGTTAGGAAACTTTAGGCGATCGTACTAGATTAATGGGACAGTTATGCACTGCAACCAATCAGCTTCTAGTTTTCTTTTCAAACCATAACTGAACAAGGTAAAGGTAGAAGTTGATTGGTAAATATGCACAGCTGCTCCAGATTCTAGCTGCTTCAGTGTTGATAAACTTCTCCCATTGCCTTAAAGCCAGCCATAGATGGATCAAATCAGCAGGGACTGGCAGAGATTTGATTAATTTATGGGCAGAATGGTTGTACTGAAGTCAATCGACTTCAGTACATATAGCCTGTTTGATTTTGTTTCATGTGATCACTGCTGACAGCCGCCAGCAGTGATAATTATGTTCTGCTGGCAGGGATGGCTCCCCGCTGGCAGAACATAATAGCGTTGTGGGAAGGAGAAAAAATTGCTTGCTTCCTCCATCACCATAATTAGTGTTGATGGGGGAATCAAGCAATTTTTTTCTCCTTCCACTCATGATGGAAGGAAAGAAAATGTCATAATGTATGGGCTGCTTTATTTGCAATGCAAAACTGATGACTTCATTATAGACCAAAATAATTAACAGTTAGCATATGCTTCTTTAACTCTTGATGCCATCAGCTATGCAGGGGCTCATGATTGAAGCTCTGGGTAAACTGTGGAGCAGGATGACAAGGGTCAAAAAGTGTAGATGTTATACCATGGGAATGAGGGTAATATGTCTAAAGGAAATTCAAGCAGCAATGATAATGATGAGGATGACAATTTGTTGTGGGGTGGAGGACAAGGCAATTGAGATTCAGACTGGATGGCAAGCTGTATGCTTGTTTCTGGAGAAACAAGTGTTTCATCAATATTAAAATAAACCTATGAGGTAGAACTATGGCAGTTGTCATTGTTAGCTTTATTCTTAAATGTAATTTTGATGCTGCCATCGTGATTCTGTTTTTACAACCATGCGATTCACTAACCTGGAGTAAATATGCAGCCAGAGAAGTTTGGAACATCTGAATCCTGGTCCTACATACTTCTTCTAGATCATTGGCTTACTAGATCATAAAAGCCAAGACTGGAATGACAGTTCTGGAGCTTGGCTGCAATGGAAGTGCCGATATTTGTATCTCCTCTGGCTCAATTTACTGAGAAGACTACTGAGTAGCTATGATTTTAGTCTTTTTCTGTTAAAGATTCTTGATGCAGGTTCTTGAGGCCCCACTCTGCTCCCCACTGTCACTGCACTGTGACTCCAAGATGGCATCCAAGCAGGAGGTAATGGAGCCTCCATCCCCTTCCTCCATGCTCTCTCTACCAATCAAGCTGCTTCTGTGGGAGACCAGGAGTCCTTGGTATCAGATAAGGAGATGGATTCACAAGATTTCAAAGGTGCATTCAAAAAGTACTTTGCTATGCTTCCCACTAATATATATATATATATATATATATATATATATATATATATATACAGTATCTCAGAGACGTGAGTACTCCTCTTACATTTTTGTAAATATTTTATTATATCTTTTCATGTCGCTACACTGAAGAAATGACACTTTGCTATAATGTAAAGTAGTGAGTGTACAGCTTGGATAACAGTGTAAATTTGCTGTCCCCTCAAAATAACTCAACACACAGCCATTAATGTCTAAACCGCTGGCAACAAAAGTGAGTACACCCCTAAGTGAAAATGTCCAAATTGGTCACAATTAGCCATTTTCCCTCTCCGGTGTCATGTGACTCGTTAGTGTTACAAGGTCTCAGGTATGAATGGGGAGCAGGCGTGTGAAATTTGGTGTTACCGCTCTCACTCTCTCATACTGGTCACTGGAAGTTCAACATGACACCTCATGGCAAAGAACTCTCTATGAGGATCTGAAAAAAGTATTGTCTACATAAAGATGGCCTAGGCTATAAGAAGATCGCCAAGACCCTGAAACTGAGCTGCAGCATGGTGGCCAAGACCATACAGCGGTTTAACAGGACAGGTTCCACTCAGAACAGGCCTCTCCATGGTTGACCAAAGAAGTTGAATGCACGTGCTCAGCATCATATCCAGAGGTTGTCTTTGGGAAATAGACGTATGAGTGCTGCCAGCATTGCTGCAGAGGTTGAAGGGGTGGGGGGTCAGCCTGTCAGTGCTCAGACCATATGCCGCACACTGCATCAAATTGGTCTGCATGGCTATCGTCCCAGAAGGAAGCCTCTTCTAAAGATGATGCACAAGAAAGCCCGCAAACAGTTTGCTGAAGAAAAGCAGACTAAGGACATGGATTTACAAGATAAACTTATTTGGTTCAGATGGTGTCAAGCGTGTGTGGCGGCAACCAGGTGAGGAGTACAAAGACAAGTGTGTCTTGCCTACAGTCAAGCATGGTGGTGGGAGTGTCATGGTCTGGGGCTGCATGAGTGCTGCTGGCACTGGGGAGCTACAGTTCATTGAGGGAACCATGAATGGCAACATGTACTGTGACATACTGAAGCAGAGCATTATCCCCTCCCTTTGGAGACTGGGCCGCAGGGCAGTATTCCAACATGATAACGACCCCAAACACACCTCCAAGACGACCACTGCCTTGCTAAAGAAGCTGGACTGGCCAAGCATGTCTCCAGACCTAAACCCTATTGAGCATCTGTGGAGCATCCTCAAACAGAAGGTGGAGGAGCACAAGGTCTCTAACATCTACCAGCTCCGTGATGGCATCATGGAGAAGTGGAAGAGGACTCCACTGGAAACCTGTGAAGCTCTGGTGAACTCCATATCCAGGAGGGTTAAGGCAGTGCTGGAATATAATTGTGGCACACAAAATATTGACACTTTGGGCCCAATTTGGACATTTTCACTTAAAATATTTACAAAAATGTGAGGGGTGTATTCATTTCTGTGAGATATATATATATATATACTGGGGTTTCTACACATGGAAAACCACGCACTCAGCATGCGGCAAAGCTCCACACTAACTTACAAGGCTTTCATCGATGACTTGATCCATTTGAGTCTGCACTCACATCTACTGCCTCTGCTATTACTCACCTGCAGGAAACTAACGCTCTGCAATTTGGATACATGGGATTGGAACCAAGGCCTGACCCATCTGTTCCCCAATTTCAAGAACACTCTTGTCATTCCTTCCAGACACAAGAAGGCCCAGAGGCGTCCCTAGGGTTGGTGTCACCCGGTGCGGTAACACTTGGTGACACCCCCTCCGACGATCCCTGCAGAATGAATCGGATCTGTGGATTGAGCATAATGGATCGGACTCCGATCCATTATGCTCACCCCGCAGATCTGATCCATTCTGCGGGGATCATCGGCTTTCTTTACAACTTACCTTTTCTTGGAGCGGGTCCGGTGTCACCCCGTATAGGTTGCATGCCGACGATCCCTGCAGGGTTGACACCGGACCCACTGCAAGAAAAGGTAAGTTGTAAAGAAAGCCGACGATCCCCGCAGGATGGATCGGATCCATCCTGCAGTGATCGTTGGCTTGCTTTACAACTTACCTTTTTGTGGAGTGGGTCCGGTGTCACCCCGTGCTGTCGGTGTCACCCGGTGCGGACCACAACCCCGCACCTGCCTCGGGACGCCACTGAGAAGGCCTTCTTAGTGGCTGCTACATAAAGAGAGTGGACTCCATGTCTGCATAGACTTTTTTATTGTTTTTATCTTTCCATTTCAGTGTAGCCTGATTCTGGTAATTCTGCTCTATGGGCAATGGTATGGAAATGATCGATGTCCTTTTGCCCTCTATATATTTTGCAGTACTATTGTTTGTTTTTCCTGTTTAAATATCCATTCTTGTAGCCTTCTTCGGCATGATCTGATACCTGCTCCTTGCACTACTCTAGGCACACGAGGTGTTTGTGATATGTTATTTGTTTCCCTTTTTTGAATTCTCCTTTCTTTTAGTCCTGCTGCTTGACGCTCTAAAGATTATCTTCCCTATCCCTTATTAGTGTGGCACCCTTCTAATGTAGGACACCAGGCAAATTTCATTTTTGGCTACTTCTGTAGCAAGGGAGCAGTGATTAATTGCTCTGTTCTTTTCAGAGTTTCACAGGCTGGGAGAATGACTGCTTCCCCCTGCTTCTGGAAGAAGGTTCCAGAATATGTGGTTGGGAAAGTCAAATGACCAGAATGAATATTTATTATGCCCTTGCCAATCCCTGAAGGGAAGTGTCTGGAAGGGGTGGTAATAAATGGTTTGGAGCCCTGGAGAGATCGTTCTTTTCTTGTCAGGGAGGGTTCCAGAGCCTCTGGGGCTGCTGCCCCCCCGAGGTAGCCTGTGGACTGTGTAGCTGATTTTAAGGCATCAGCTGTGGCAGAGCTGAGAGCCTGAAGCAAACGTATTGAGGAACCGGCCATAGGACTTCACCTTAAGGGATATGGTATGCAGAAGGATTGTACCCTGACTGGGCTGTGTCTAGAAAAAGCTGGAAGATGTACTACTGACCCTAAATTATGATCCCTAGAGACTGTGTGCTTTGGGATGTAAGTGTCAGAGGTAGTTTTGGACTGAGATGGCTCTCATAGGGTCTGAGAGTATTGGCCATTTCCCTCTGTCCCCTGAAAAATCAATGTGAGTGAGCCTAGAGAAGACTATCCTGCTATTACTGTACAATCTTTTGGAGTATCCCATTCCCTAACCCCTCTCCTGTTTAAACTTGCTGCAGAAAATACTGGGGTGCTGTGGAGAGGCTCTGCAGCTTATGCATGTATTTGCAAATGTGTGCAAACTAAACCCCTGTTTTTAATGTGAACTGTTAGACAGGACAATTTGGTTGGTTGCAGGCTGGTTGGTAAGTTGAGCTGGGAATTTTTCTTTGTTGTTGTTTGACATGCATCACCCTTCCATGTGCTCCTTGCTGCAAAGACCAGTTCTAGATTAGGGCAGTTGCTGTTTGTTTGTACTGTTAGTATATTAATGAGGGGTGCACTGGACACCTTAGCTGCAATTGTGCTATATGCTGGGTGCCCAATGCGCCCATGTGTCTTTAAGAAGGGGCAGGCTTCCTTCAGGCTTACCTGCCCTCAGTCTATCCACGATTATGCATGTGATTCTACTATGGAGGCTCTCAATATTTATAGAGCTAGGACTGCAAAAAATTCTGGGGTGAAGAGGCTCTGCAGCTTACGGATGTATTTGCAAATGTAAGTAAACTAAACCCCTGTTTTTAATGTGAACTGTTTGACAGGACAATTTGGTTGGTTGCCGAGCGTAATGATGTCATCACGTTGACGCGTTTCGTCCGCCAATCACCGCAGACTTCGTCAGAACTGGGAGGGGACTATTGCATTGCCTTGTATAGTACCCTAATTGCATACATTCTTATTTATGTCGCCCTCTTGTGTTAGAAAACCATCACTACATTTAAAATCACAAATCATACAGAACTGATGGTGACATTGAGGAGAAAGCCCTATTTTAAGGACAGAAGACCACCATAAATAGACAGATTCATACCAAAAATTCTTTTGGTTCAGACGGCAATGTGGATAAATCTTAAACCCTGAAATAGATCTTTTATTCAGTTCAAACCGACTTTTTAAATTGGGTTCTATTTTCAAACCGTATAAGTCTGATGTATCACGGGTATATCTTTTATTTAATTCAAAAAAACTTTGAAATTGAGTTCTGTATTCAAACCGTATGGGACTAATGTATCAAGAATATATATCCAATATTTTTCTTTTTGAAAAAGAACTTTATCAAAATCCCCTCGTCTAGCTGAGATGTTCAGCAGAAAAATCCCTTTTACTTTCAATCCTTCAATTTTTCCCCCGTGTACATCCTTAAAATGTTGAGCAAGCGGGTTTTCCCTCTCTTTATCATTTCCATGCTTATTCTCATTTTTAATATCTCTCAGGTGTTTGCCTATCCTAGTTCTAAGAGTTATTTTTGTTTTCCCTATATACTTCTTTTTACATGGACATTCTATCATATAGATCACCTTACTACTAGAACAGTTAATAAAATTCTTTAGTTTAAATCTCTGGGATTCATCTATATTGGAAAATTGATTAGTCTTGTGTACATACGGGCAAATTTGGCAATGGCCACAGGGGAACATCCCAGTAGTATGGATTTGCTTAGTTAGCCAGTTGGTTTTAGGAGTTCTTTGGAACTCTGATTGTACTAGAATGTCACTCAGATTTTGGGCTCTTTTTGCTACCATGTGTGGATTATCACCCACTATCTGTGCTATTCCCGAGTTTTGGGTTAATAAATGCCAATGTGTATGCAAGGCCTTTTTAACATCATTCCATTGTTGTCCAAATTTTGTTATAAACCTCACTGGTTGGTTATAGTATTTATCAACCACTTTAGTTTTAGAATTAGAGATTAGTTCATTTCTTGTTTTGTAGGAAGCTCTTCGTTTCGCTCTTCTCAAAGTCCTATGTGAATACCCCCTTTCCCTAAATCTTTTATAAAGCTGAATGGATTCAGCTTTATATTGGGCCTCATTAGTACAGTTCCTTCTAATTCTCTGAAATTGGCCAATGGGTATACCCTGTTTTAGGCTTTCCGGGTGGTAACTGGTAGCATGTAGCAATGTATTCGCTGCCGTTTCTTTTCTAAATGTTTTAGTAATTAATCTATTCTCACATATTGAAATAGAAAGATCAATGAATGAAATTACTTCACGATCAGTAATATATGTTAACCTGATATTTCTATCATTCTTATTGAGAAATTCAAGGAAGCAAACCAGTTGTCCCATGTCTCCATCCCATATCATCAGGACGTCATCAATATATCTAAGCCATTTAACTACATGTAGGTTAAATGGGATAGAGGGATAAACCAAATCTTCCTCCCAAAGGCCCAAGTGGAGACATGCATAAGTCGGAGCCCATGGTGCTCCCATGGAAGTACCACATACCTGTTGGTACCATGCCCCAAGGAATTGAAAGCAATTGTGGGTCAGCATAAATTCCATGAGGTCCAGAATAAATTCATTCTGGGCCTCCATCTCTGGAAAATGTTTTTCCAGAAAAAAGGCTATAGCTCTCAATCCCCAAAGATGTGGGATTGAGGTATAAAGTGATTCAACATCTATACCCACTAGAAATGCTCCCTTTGGTACCTCTAAATCACTCATTTTTCCCAGTACATCTCCGGTATCTCTTACATAGGACTTAAGTTTGATAACCATGTCATTAACCAGGTCATCGACAAATTTACCAACTGTCTCAAGTGGGCCTTTTATGGCTGATACTATTGGACGTCCTGGTGGTTGGGTAGGATTCTTATGTATTTTGGGAATAACATAGAACGTAGGAATGTTATAAATATCAACTGTCAACATATCATATTCCTGTTTTGTTAAAAGATTTACTTTGAATGCCCACTTTAACTTTCTGTTTAATACCTCAACTATCCTAGGGAAGGGGTTCATATGTAGTTTACAATAAGTACTAGAGTCCCTTAATTGTCTCAAAATTTCCTTCTCATAATCATCATTTTGTAATAACACCACATTCCCCCTTTATCACTTTTCTTTATTACAATATCTTTTGCATTTTTTAACTCTAAGAGTGCTCTTCTTTCCTCTCTAGTCAGGTTATCAGGGTTAATAGTAGTCCCCTCCCAGTTCTGACGAAGTCTGCGGTGATTGGCGGACGAAACGCATCAACGTGATGACATCATTACGCTCGGCGTCTCCATAGGGCGTGGTGCCCACGAGGAAGGAAGAAGCGGTTTGCTTCAGCTCCACACTGGAAAGGCAGGAGACACTCTAATTATGATGAGGACATCATTTTAAGCAGCCCGCACATGGCAACTCTGAGTCACAGCCTACTTCCACTGGTGGCAAGTTTATAGCCGTTAGGCTAAATTTGGCTTCAGTGCTATCAATATAAACGGGTCATATACCCTCATATTTTTTGAAAACTCTGTGCCTATTTACCTCATTTGGGGGAATTTTTGAACTCCTATTGGAGGAATATTTGTATACTATGCTTTATATGTGCGGCGGCATGCTTCTATAGTCTCATATATATACCTAAGGAACCGCATTACTTTCTCACCACTGAGCAATTTTTGGAAACCCAGATTTGGGCCTATATATTCATATATACATAGACTGTATCAAACAGTCGGGATTTTTCATATCTACTACCTGGCTGCCCACCCCCATATTCACTTTTTCATCTAGACCTGATCTTACTTCAAGTGAGGAGGAGTCCCCTTGATCTTTTGTGTGGTAATATTCTTTAGATTTTTACCCTTATTAGTCTCATTCAGGTTTGATGGTAGTTTTATATTTATGTCTCATATTTATACACTTCTAGAATCACTTACTACTGTGGATACATTTCCATTTGGGGTGGCTATCCAGGAAGGTCATATATCCATCCTTTCATAATGGACAAGCTTATGACAAGGTAATGGAATAACATATATACCCGTGATGGGGTTGCTCTGCTATTGCATATGGTTAGTGCATATATCCTATTTTTTGTTCCCTCTACTATGATCTTTTTTTCTGGTTTTCCATTTTTAGGAGGTCATTCTATTCACTGTGGTGGTCACCAAAATACTCTTTGAAGAATGCTCCCCTCATGCAGATATTATATGGAAAATATGGAAATCCTTTGATCTAGTAGTTAGGAACTTCATTGCCTTATGTGGATTCCTGATTGCCGAATATCATTGGAGACCTCGAATGTTTTTAATTCAGTGATTTTATAAAGATTTGTTTACCATGTCTCTGTCTAACCTCAATATGATCCATGTGATCGAATAAAACTTGTTTGTTAATACTTATTATATTACTCCGCTTGGATTTTCTAATAACCACTCTGTGTGAGCAGTGTTGCACTTGTCATACTGCTATGTTTTATGCTAAATATTTGGGTTTATAAATCCACACTAATTATTAGTGAGACGGAGATATTTATATGACACATATTTACGTGTCATGTTAGGTGGCTACCCCTTCCCCCCTTTTCTCCAGTAGTATCAGGCAAGTGGGACACCAAGACACCAGCCTGCAACCAACCAAATTGTCCTGTCAAACAGTTCACATTAAAAACAGGGGTTTAGTTTACTTACATTTGCAAATATATCCGTAAGCTGCAGAGCCTCTTCACCCCAGAATTTTTTGCAGTCCTAGCTCTATAAATATTGAGAGCCTCCATAGAAGAAGCACATGCATAATCGTGGATAGACTGAGGGCAGGTAAGCCTGAAGGAAGCCTGCCCCTTCTTAAAGACACATGGGCGCATTGGGCACCCAGCATATAGCACAATTGCAGCTAAGGTGTCCAGTGCACCATGTCTCTGTCTAACCTCAATATGATCCATGTGATCGAATAAAACTTGTTTGTTAATACTTATTATATTACTCCACTTGGATTTTCTAATAACCACTCTGTGTGAGCAGTATTGCACTTGTCATACTGCTATGTTTTTTGTCTGATACTACCCCTGCCCCCATTAACCACTTGCCGACCGCAGATAGCCGAATGATGGCTTCACTGCGGCCGACCAGTTCTGGGTGGGCGTCATATGACGTCCTCCCAGAATGTGTTCTCCTGCTCGCCCACGGGGGCATGCACCCGGCGATCTCCATGATCGCTTTGTCCTACGGACACAGCTGATCACATGGTATGGTAAAAAGCCATTCACAGCGGCTTTTAACCACATGATCAGCCGTGTCCAATGACACACTGATCAACAGGAAATGCAATTGCCAGTTATCGGCTGCACTTTCCTCACGCTGTCACAGCATGAGGAAAGTACTGCGGGCAGTAGTGCCCTGATGATCGGTGCCCAGCAGTGCCACCCACCAGTGCTGCCCACAAGTGCCCAGCAGTGCCACCCACCTGTGCCAAGCAGTGCCACCCACCTGTGCCCATCAGTGCCCACCAGTGCCACCCACCAGTGCCCATCAGTGCAGAACAGCAGTGCCATCCATCAGTGTCGCCAGTCAGTGCCAGCAATCAGTGCCTAGCTGTGCCGCCAGTCAGTGCCCAGCAGTGTCGCCAGTCAGTGCCCAGCAGTGCCGCAAGTCAGTGCCCATCATCAGTGCTTGCTATCAGTGCCACCTATCAGTGTTTATCAGTGCCACCTATCAGTGCCCATCAGTGCTGCCTATCAGTGCAGCCTCATCAACGCACATCAGTGAAGGAGAAAAATTACCTGTTTGCAAAATTTTATAATAGAAACAAAGAAAGACTTTTTTTTTTTAATTTTTTGCTCTTTTTTTGTTTATAGAGCAAAACATAAAACACCCAGTGGCGAATAAATACCACCAAAAGAAAGCTCTATTTGTGTAAAAATAATGATAAAAATTTTGTATGTGTACAGTGTTGCTTGACAATTGTCATTCAAAGTGTGAGAGCGCTGAAAGCTGAAAATTGGCCTGGGCAGGAAGGGGGTAAAAGTGCCCGGTAGGCAAGTAGTTAATTACCACTTTAATCAGCCACAGAACCTGTGTAATTTATATGTGTTCAGTTTTAAAGGGATGAGGTGGCAACCCTACAGCCTCACCACCTATTAAAACCCCTAAAAGCCCAGACTGTAACCGTGTGCATGGTTGTGGTGCAGCCCATTCACTTGAATTGGTCACATTTGGCAGTACTGAACAGGACAGGTAGGATCATTTTTCCTGCAGCATGTATACTTGGAGGGCATTGGCAGTAAAAACCCACATGCTTTTCACCATCCACCCAACCACAAGTGTAAACTGCATGCAATGCTGGCCATACATTAGTCGAAAAATCGTTTGAATGGGTTTTTGAAAAACAGACACATGGTCATAAGATCAAATGATTTTGCCATTGTGTAATGACAGATTTGAACGATAAATTGTGCAATGGAAATGAATGAATTTTTTTTTGTTAGTTTTTTGCTTTTGGGTCAAATATGCACAGTACCTACCGTTAGATTCTTTACGAGGCATGAAACACATGCCTGGGCAGGAAGGGGGTATAAGTGCCTGGTAGGCAAGTGGTTAAATGGTAAGCTCTTAAAGAATAGTTCAATCCAAAATTTCATATTCCTGATACTGTATGTGCTTGCTGTACCTATTACAGTACTTGTATGAAAAAGTGTGCTGTTCTCAATGTGTTGCTTCCTTTGTGTGAAATACCTAGTGTTGCTGCCAGTCACTCTGCTTTCCTTTTAAAAACTGACCACACTAGGCAGGAGAGCACAGCATGGTCAGTTTTCTGGCTGTGCTGGGATCTCAGCCTGCTCTCCACCAATGATGAGACTTGTGCTAACATGCACCCACTGGGGCAGCCATTCACTGGGAAAATGTGCTACTACTTCTGCTCCCCCGACTCTCTAAGATCCTTATGCAGCTGAGAATAGAGGGTATGTGATAATTTATAAAAAAGGGGAAAAAGGCATTTATAATGTTTTTTATATCTATACACAAATAATGTGCCTTTAATATTAATTTTAAACTGAATGGGTTGTTTTACAAAGTGAGGGTTCACATATAATTTAAGTGTGTGCTTAGAGGTCTTGTATTAAAAAGGAGAAATCGTTAACTTTGACTAAGCTTCTTTGAGAGATCTATATACTAGAACGTACACATAAATCCACTCTAGATAGGTCTGTTTCTCAGGAATTATTGCAGAAACATACTGCTTTATTGGAGCTACTTAATCAAAGTGCCCTTAAACACAAAGAATCTTTACAACAACATCTTTACGAACATGGGGACAAACATGGAGTGGCTCTCCCTAGGTCGCTCAGAGGCAAATGCAAACATACAGTACCTAAGGTAAGAATGAATGGGAATCAGCTTGTCCATCAGTTTGATAAAATAGCCCAAGACTTCCACTCCTATTACTCTGATCCAGGGGCGGACTGACCGTTCGACCTCGGGCACTGCCCGAGGGCCCGAGGTTAGTAGGGGGCCCCATGAAATGCCCCTGGTACCTTTTTTATAGGCTTTTTTGAGTGTGGGCAAGGACACAGGGGCCCCATGATCCCCTATTGCCCGGGGGCCCGTGAGTTGTCAGTCCGCCCCTGCTCTGATCTCTATAATATTTTACTTACGTTTGGTGGGTCTTTGAATCCATTTAATGCCTGATCTGAGCTCTTATATTGCATACTGTCTTATATTATACTGCCGTCCCTACCCTAGGTCCTTCAGCTGCAGATGTTCTGGCAGCCCTTTTACTATCCAAGAAATTGTCAAGGTTATTAAATCTCTCCCTGTGGGAAAAGAGCCCTAGCCCTGATGGGTTACTGGTTTTTTCTATAAAACCCTTCTGATTGTCACTTCACTAATCAAACTGAAGAAGTCCATATCACTCTCCTGCTCAAAGCCAAAGAAGGATCTCGCCCAATGCTCCAGTTATAGACTCATCTCTCTTATCAATGTAGATCTGAAGATTTATGCAAAAATTATAGCTTCCATATTCACCCCATTTATTCCCCAAATAATCCACAGAGAACAGGTAGGGTTTGTCCCCAATCAAGAAGCAATGGACAATACCATAAATATCTTGATACTTCTTCAATATGCTCAACTGTGTAAGATTCCTTTGTGTTTTTTATCATTGGTCCTTAGTGCTCTCGGTCTTGGCCTAGATTGGTATGTGCCCGACTGCTAGGATTGGGGTGAATGGGTTGTTGTCACCTTGTGTCGATAAATAATGGCACTCACCAAAGCTGTCCCCTGTCTCCATATCTATGTATTCTAGCTATAGAACACTTGGCAGTTGCCATATGTAAAAATCCAGATATCTGTAGACTTACCATTGGGTCATTATATCACAAAATGGGTTTATATGCAGATGATGTGTTGTTATATGTTGCTAACTCTCATGTCCTTTTCCCCCCAGTTATTGGTCAAATTCTCAAAATTTGGGGGGCTAAGTAATTTTAAGGTCAATTACTCTAAATCAGAAGTGTTAAATGTGTCCTTGGCTATGAATATTTTGTTTTTCAATGCCGGATCAGACTCTCACATACCTAGAGACCTTACACATCTATATTCCCTAAACCAGGGGTAGGCAACCTTAAAGAGGTGGAGATCTACCTGAACAACATGGGAGAAGTCAAAGAACATTGGGTGCCTCACACCTGATTTAACACTTTAATTGCTGTCTTACCATGTTACAATTATCTGCATTGCATGGCAATCATGGGTTTAAATCAGGTGGTGAGGAGGCAACATATCGCCTCCTCACCACGTGCCAAACACACTCAGATCACTTTTCAGAGGAGCAGCACTTGTGAATGAGCCCTTAGTTGCATTCGGAAGTGGCACCCTTAGTGCTCGTTTACACAAAAAGTTGGGGGGTGGTAAAACCCTGTGGTTTAATCATGGTTTTACTGCCCCCAATTCCTACCCCCTTTACCTGGTGAGGCAGCAGCCAAAGGTGTGCACATGCTGCAGCAGGAATTAAACCCCCTCTTGCTTTTGGTGGGTGCAGCCACCTGCCAATCACAATACATTCAAGTAAATGGGGCCACTTTGCAAGCACCCCGCAACTGCATGCTTCTGTGGGGTCCAAGGGGTTAAAGCAGGTGGTGAGAAAGCAACCTGCTTTAACCCCTTGTTTGTTGTACTGCACAAGGTTGCAGGGCAGTTGCACAGTGGCCTCATTCACTTGAATGGATCTTGCTTGGCAGGTGCTACACCCACCAGCCATGACAAGGAGTATATCTCCTGCTACAGCTGTGACATGTGTACACCCCTGGCCACTGCAGCTAAAAGGATGCGTGGTTGGGGGTGGTAAAAACACATCTTAACGATGGGGTTTTACCACCCCCTAAACTTCAAATATAAATTAACCCTTACTGTTCTGAGAACCCTAAAAGGGACAGAAGCCAGCACTACAGAGGAGGCATCGGCTTATGTGACTCTTGCTCCCTACTACAGCTCCATCTTTACAAGTAGTCCCTCTGCATTGCACTCTGTTTGATACTCTGGGATGGCGGGTCAGCAAGCCCAGAATGCGATCTACCAGTCACCTGGGCACGATCTACTTGTAGATCGTGAGCTACAGGTTACTGACCCCCACCCTAAACTAACTGCCTCTTTTAGAAAGCTCTATTACCAATTTAAAAACTTGGGCCCATCTTCGGCACTCATGGTTCAGTTGGATAGCATCTTTTAAGATAACAATTCTTCCCCATTTTTATATTTATTTCAAGTGGCTCCAATCCTTCTCACTTGAACCTTTTTCGCACACGTACGGTCTGTGTTGCTCAACTTTATTTGATGAACAAACGTCATGCTTACAATATGATACCCTAGTCAAGTGTAAACTTAGGGAGGCACAGGGTTACTGCATTTGAAATTATATTTTAAATTTCATTAATGATGCAATATGGTTGATCGACATCATAAAGTACAACACAAACTTTGAGTGACCATTGAGAAAGAGATCTCGCCAATTTTACTATATTCTCTTCCTTCCCTGGCATAAATGACTCCACCTTTTCTATATGGGATTCTCATTCCCCCTCGCTTATCTGCTCAACTTTGGAAGCAGGACATCTTAAAACTTTAGTTTCTTTAGCAGCTCTGCCTGTTCCTGCAGGAGGGCTTTGGTTACAGTACTTTCAATTTTGTGACTTTAGCTCTCCCCTACATTGGTCGGCATCCTTGATGCACCCCTTGACCCCTTTTGAACAACTTTGCCATTGTTCTCCTGGTTCAACAAGTGATCTCCTTAATCTATGGGCTGTTGCTCTCAGAAACCTATCCCTCATGACCTCACTATGTAGAGGAGTGGGAGAGGGAACTTAATAGCTCTTTCTCTGATTCAGCTTTTTAAAACTTTCACCCTTAATTATAAACTCACAGTGACCTCCTTAGCGTAGAAAAGGAGCTTCAAGCTTTTAACTAGATGGTATCATTCAATGTATGTTACATAGAATACCTTCCATTCCAGATACCTGTTGGAGATTCGGGGGAGACAAGGCTACCTTATGTCATATATGGCAAGACTGTCCTGGTATCCTTCCTTTTTGGACTAATGTCTTTACCATATCGAGCCAAGACACCTCATGTGGCATACCTTGTACACCTCAAATTTTCCTTCTATCAATTTTGATTGGATCAGTTTCTCGCATTAAGTTGGGTCTCCTTTGCTTTTTCCTGTTGGTAGCTCGTGTGGTGATAACGAGCCACTGGAAATATGTGACCAGTACAATGATTACCGAATGGGCTAAAGAATTATGCCATGTCATGCACATTGAGGATCTGATTGCCCCGTTGCATGAGAGAAGTAAAACTCATTATAATACATGGAGCTCCTAGTTGCTATACATGGTTTCTGACTCTTATTTGTAGCTTGGACCTGGCTATCATGAATCACTTGTTTCAGCTTTAGTCATGTGGTTGCATGCCCAGAGTCCAGAGCGTTCTTGCCTTGCCACTTTTTTCTTTTCCTCTTCTCCTTTCCTTTTCCTCCTTTTCTTTCTCCTTCCTTCTTCTGTTGGGTGGCTTGCTCTCCTAGATACAAGTCATGCGTACACCATAAAGTAACCAGCTCTTCTGTGGGCTTAAACGGGAATTTTTCCATATGTCATGATGTGATTGTTTTCTGGACATCAATTTCTATGTCAGACGTATGCTGGAATAATCTATTTTGGATAACATTATGTCTATTTTGTAATTTGATAGTGATTAATGGCCCAAGGCAGGACTGTGTCATACTTTTACAGGACTTGGCATGACATTTTACTTTCTGGCTAGCCTTATATAATTAATAGAAATATTTGAAATGTAAAAACTTTTTTTTGCATAGAATAATGGTGGGTTTAACTACATTCGTTTTTTTTTTTTTCAGCCATCTGTATCCCAATGGGGAGATTTCACTTCCCTTCCTCTCCCATAACCACAATAGGAAATAAGACAAAGTCTTCTAGAGTAGTGAGGGAATTCCTGATGGTCACCAGGATCACCAGAACAAGTGTCGCCACTGAAAGATTTCTCCTCTATTTCTGTTCTGGTGGCAAACAAAAATGTGGGATTTTCTTTCACTTTCACTCTTGGTACATCGTAGAGAGAATATAACTCCCTAAAAAGGTTTTGCCTGTAGCTATACTTTAAATATTGCTCCTAGTCAAAGAGCAGCACATTTGTGGGTCTGTAAACTGGACCAGTGTTTCACGCTTGCCAATTTATCTATTTATTTTTCTATTTATGCCAGCCTCCCCTTCCACCTACTACTATTGCTGCTACATGTGTGGCTACAGAAAATTGGATAAAAAATAAAAAAATGCATTTTTTTTTAAAATGCTGAGGCCAGGGGCACAGTCTATCCCTATGTAGCACAGCTTCTAGAAAAACAATCTTTTTTTCTTCTTAATCCTTGGCTGCCCTGCTGGAGCTACCCAGTGGTGTTTCTCTGAAGGAATTTTCATATCTAGCATCAGCTGCTTGCAAGCCAATTGTGCACAATACAAATTGCCAAAATTTACCTCAAGGGGCTTAGCAAAACACAGTTTTCTCCGCATGATTATAATCAGACACTTTTCTAGATGTGTGTCAAAATAGTAAAGACAGCATTTTTAACGGATTTTTCATGAACAAAGAAAAAAAAGCATAAAAGTCTGTAGAGAAAACATTTGTTTTACTCTAGCAAGTTGAACAGGCAAATTGCCAGTGGAAGGAATTTTAGGACATTTAAGTTATCTTTTTTAAATTGTTTGGAACGAAGAGATGTAATGACTACGTAGATTCGTTTCCCCAGATCTTTCATGATTCTGTTCTAAAATACCCGCACAAGCATTTCCTACTCCAGTTATCCTGTGACCAGCAGGCTGCACTGTAATTGTTTTTCCGAAGACTCCCCATAGATTTCTGTGTAACACAGCATAATAAGATCAAATACAGTAAAACAGGACTCAGAAGTCCTCTGGAGCAGCAAACTTAGAATTTCATACCATACAAGCATCAGATTTATACTACACCCCTATGTCTTAAAATGTATTCTGATTATATTCAATGCTTTTATTACAGCACACAAGTCAATGTGGAGTCCACCGATCCACAGTTTTAGAGACAGACCTGTTGGAACACAGCTGCCAAATTCATTTGCTGGAGCTTGTGGTTCACCCATGCCATATGTAATAAACAAACTTGAAAGCTCAGGCTGACAAAGGTAGTCAAGCTCCTCCCATTGTGTTCTCCATAGCTTGACTACTTTTTTTGTATGGTAGTACAATGTAATTCTAGAGTGTACGCTAATCCTAGCAGGAGAGCTATAGGCTTGCAGAGCCCATTACATTAGCTCTGCTCCCCATAACTGCCTACTGCGCTCTGTAGGACGCAGGCGGCGTGTAAAATGATGACAGATGATTTCGGTGATGGGGAAATAATTCTTAATTTTTCCTCCTCACAGGTTTGAGAGTATCAGAGCGTGTTCTGAAAGCAAGTCCCACCCTTTCGCTGCTTCGCTAACAGTCCTTTCTCTTACTCACACTCTTAAAACGTGCCTAGCACACAAACACAGCCATACACACAGATCTGCAATGCAGACTCTTAACCCATTCACTGCAAGTAACCTTGTGCTCCTCCTGTTTCAAGCACCATAGCCAGACTTCCAATATGTGTAGCAAACAATAGCCTTTCAAACTAGTCAAAAGTAGCAGAGAGTTTGAACTTTAAACACCGAAATATAGTTCAAATACAAATAAATACTCTAACATAGGTAGGTTTCCCTACCTTTTATGAGCAAAAAAAAAAAACATACTTGATTTAAATGATCATCATTTTTTTTCCTTCCACTTATTTTTTTCTCATCCACCTCTAGATAATAGGACGTGTGCTGACACCCTCTGAAGATTGATCCACAGTGGATCTCACTGGAATTTGACATGCAACTGGGAGGCACAGGGGCAGATTGACCATTCGAGCACTCGGGCACTGCCCGAGGGCCCGGGGTCAGTAGGGGGCCCCATGAAAGGCCCCTGGTACCTTTTTTATAGGCTTTTTTGAGTGTGGGCAAGGACACAGGGGCCCCATGATCCCCTATTGCCCGGGGGCCCCATGAGTTGTCAGTCTGCCCCTGGGGAGGCATTATTTCCCCTCCTCACTGCCATTTTTAATCCTGTAAAACCCACACCACTGCGCTACAACCACGTGCATAGCCACTTTCACTTCAGTGGGTTGTGCTTGGGGCTGCTACTGCCTATTGGAATCAAGAGGAGGTTAAATTTCAGCATCACCCTTGTGGCATATGTACGACCTCCTCCAGCTACTGTGTTTGATTTAGGGGGTGGTAAAACCACAGCTCAACCACCTATTTTTACAGCCCCCTAATCACAAGTGTAAACTGAGCCTAAGTGAACCCGTGTGTATGCTAAAGCACGCTTGCAGTGATGCTTTGTGTGGGAATGACAGCCAGTGTTCACTAGAATGGTCAACAAAGACCATATAAAACATACAAATGCATGTCTGAGCAAGGGGCGGACTGACAACTCATGGGGCCCCCGGGCAATAGGGGATCATGGGGCCCCTGTGTCCTTGCCCAAACTCAAAAAAGCCTATGAAAAAGGTACCAGGGGCATCTCTTGGGGCCCCCTACTGACCTCGGGCCCTCGGGCAGTGCCCGAGTTTCCAAATGGTCAGTCCGCCCCTGGTTTGAGCACTGTGTGCATCAAACTCAGATTTCAGGTATTTGGCCATGTCCAAAAGCTGCGAGGGTATATATTATATCCTTATACGTATATCATGATCAGAAGGAGGATGGGAAATTACCAGGGGAATTCATTAGCTAAGCAGTAGATTACAGATAAAAGGTAATTATTGATTACACAATGCAAGGAAATATGCTTTCAGAGATACACCAATCTCTCCACCTCTCAAAAAAAAAGTATATTTAGTTACATGGGGTCAGCCTTTATTCTGCAAGAAAATAAAGACCAAAATTTACATAAAAATCCGAAGCTAATATTTACATACAAAATCCCCATTCAGCTTTTAAAATAAAAAAAAGGCATTTAAGAGGGTGACAGAATCATCTCTCAAATGCCTGGCTGCCACTGCTCTAATGCTCTGTGAAAAAATGATCCACCAAAGGCCAATTCTCAGATGGACATCAAGGGCTGCCCTTATATGAATGAGTTCTAACAGAGCAGCCTTCTGGACATGGGAGAGCATGTGACTTCATCCATGTGACAGAGCTGGGATCTCAGCTGCCAACTGCCAGGCTTGAACACTGTCACATATGGGAGGGCAACAACTTCATCCACCTGAGTAAGCTTCGACAACATCAGACATTGCTTATTCATGGAGGACTCCTGCAGCAAGGAGGTGGCGAGAGAGTGTCGATAAATAAGTACACCTTATTGAGCCACCCTTCAGAGCGTTCATGTTCCAGGGTGGCAGCACAGACACAAGAATGTGGAAGACTATGTCAGAAATAGGAGATGCCAGATGATGCCAACTTCAAAGGAAGGCCCACCAAGTGCATTAGAAGGAAGAGAATGGCCTTCTCATCACAGACACAGGAAGATGAAAGGCAGATCTATATCAGAAATAGGAGGATCATGATGATGCCAACTTCAAAGAAAAGCCCACCAAGTGGATTAGAAGGAAGAAAAGGGCCTTCTCACCACAGATACAGGAAGATGACAGGCAGATCTATGTCAGAAATAGGAGGAGCCTGATGATGTCAACTTCAAAGAAAGGCCCACCAAGTGCATTAGAAGGAAGAAAAGGGCCTTCTCACCACAGATACAGGAAGATGACAGGCAGCTCTATGTCAGAAATAGGAGGAGCCTGATGATGCCAACTTCAAAGAAAGGCCCACCAAGTGCATTAGAAGGAAGAAAAGGGCCTTCTCACCACAGATACAGGAAGATGACAGGCAGATCTATGTCAGAAATAGGAGGAGCCTGATGATGCTAACTTCAAAGAAAGGCCCATCAAGTGCATTAGAAGGAAGAAAAGGGTCTTCTCACCACAGATACAGGAAGATGACAGGCAGATCTATGTTAGAAATAGGAGGAGCCTGAGGATGCCAACTTCAAAGGAAGGACCACCAAGTGCATTAGAAAGAAGAGAAGGACCTTCTCATCACAGACACAGGAAGATGAAAGGCAGATCTATGTCAGATATAGGAGGAGCCTGATGATGCCAACTTCAAAGGAAGGCCCACCTCGTAAGTTAGAAGGAAGAGTAGGACCTTCTCACCTTTGCCCAATGTCATAGTGGTGGGTGGACATAAAGCAGGAGATCATCCCCTAAGCATTTCCCACAAGCACGGCAGGGTTTCTAGCTGCCAGGCTAGTGAAGGATCCCTCAACCACCCAGGCTGAGCTAGTCACTGGTCAAACTTTGCTGCAAGGTACCTTATTTTGTTGGAAATCATCTCCAGCCAGGAGTAGCAATTCACAGCTTGGCAAGCCTCCTGCTAATGCCTTAGGTGGCAGATCTTCCCCACCTATAATTTCTCACTAAGCTAATATTCATTTTCCCTGTGGGAAAGCTTCAGTACCTTAGCACAGGAATGCTCCGTCAGCTGGTGAGTTAAGTCAGTCAAATATTCTTAATGGATTAGTTAAAGTGGAGTTCCACCTGTATTTTTAAAGTTATCCCCATCACAATGCTCACCCGCAGTGCATGAGTAAATGGTTATTATAATTTTTTCTTATTATTTGAAAGTACCTTTTTTCTCAATTTTCACAGCACTTCCGGTCCCTGCTACCTAGGTGTTTGAATCATTAGGCTATCCCATAGACTCCTAGGATATCAGTGTCATAAATTCCAAGAGTCTTTGGACATCTTAAACATCTAATATGGCAGTATTACCGTGCATGCCTGAGACAGCTAAGTGCATGCTGGGTAGCCAGCTACACCAAAATCCAGGAACTGCATAGGAGCAAGCTTCAGATGCCCATATCTGCAATCGCAGCTACTAGAAGAGATAGGAGATGTATAATTTATTTTATTTATTTCAGGTACTTATATAGCGCCATCATTTTACGCAGTGCTTTACATATATGTTGTACATTCACATCAGTCCCTAATCCTCAAGGGGCGTACAATCTAAGGTCCCTAACTTACATTCATACATACACATACTAGGGCCAATTTAGACAGGATCCAATTAACCTACCAGCATGTCTTTGGAGTGTGGGAGGAAACCTGAGTACCCGGAGAAAACCCACGCAGGCACAGGGAGAACATGCAAACTCCAGGCAGGTGATGCCATGGTTGGGATTTGAACCAACAACCCTAGTACTGCCAGGCAGAAGTGCTAACCATTTAGCCACTGTGCTGCTGTACCTGTGATTCAACAGGTACAAACTATGCAGACAGGTATAGGAATATCCAAGTTAGATGATGCAAGTCACAGGAATCATAACAATGTTTTTATTACAATTCTGGATAGGAGACTGTAGCTCTTCTTTAATTCCTTGTCTAAGATTGCTGCAAACATTTCTTCTATACATACTTCTACTAACACTGTGGCTGTTTCTCATGCAAATGTTTGATCACCGACATCTAATAACCAAAGGAACATTTCAATTGCTACAACCAATCTTTTACCAGTTACTGTTACTAATCCTGCTACTTCATCTAACAATGTATCAGATACTTTCTGTATTAGCAAAACTATTGATCTTAGTACATCACATACTATTCCTGAGGCTTGTTATAGAGAGGTTTTACCTTGTAAAATCTCTCCTCTAGGATTTCATTTCCCTCTCTCAGTTAAAAAAAAATAAGTGGAGAGAGGAATTTTATAGATTTACTGTGTACTATTTTCAAATGAATTTATATTTAAAAGTGATAAAAAGAATGAAAAAAAACTTTATGAGCCTAGTAGTAGAACTGTCAGAACTTTTATTAATTGGCTTCAAGCATTCTCCATTTTTGCAGAAGTTTTCAGTGAAAGACTGGAAAAATGCAAGGGTATATTCCTGCATGATTAATCCATCTTTGACACATACAGTATCTCTATCTAAGTGAGTACACCCCTCACATTTTTGTAAATATTTTATTCTGTCTTTTCATGTGACAACACTGAAGAAATGACACTTTGCTGCAATGTAAAGTAGTGAGTGTACAGCTTGTATAACAGTGTAAATTTGCTGTCCTCTCAAAATAACTCAACACACAGCCATTAATGTCTAAACCGCTGGCAACAACAGTGAGTACACCCCTAAGTTAAAATGTCCAAATTGGGCCCAAAGTGTCAATATTTTGTGTGGCAACCATTATTTTCCAGCACTGCCTTAACTCTCTTGGGCATGGAGTTCACCAGAGCTTCAAAGGTTGCCACTGGAGTCCTCTTCCACTCCTCCATGATGACATCACGGAGCTGGTGGATGTTAGAGACCTTGCGCTCCTCCACCTTCCATTTGAGGATGCCCCACAGATACTCAATAGGGTTTAGGTTTGGCGACATGCTTGGCCAGTTCAACACCTTTACCCTCAGCTTCTTTAGCAAGGTAGTGGTCGTCTTGGAGGTGTGTTGGGGGTCATTATCATGTTGGAATACTGCCCTGCGGCCCAGTCTCCGAAGGGAGGGGATCATGCTCTGCTTCAGTATGTCACAGTACTTGTTGGCATTCATGGTTCCCTCAGTGAACTGTAGCTCCCCAGTCATGCAGCCCCAAACCATGACACTCGCACCACCATGCTTGACTGTAGACAAGACACACTTGTCTTTCTACTCCTCACCTGGTTGCCGCCACACACGCTTGACACCATCTGAACCAAATCAGTTTATCTTGGTCTCATCAGACCACAGGACATGGTTCCAGTAATCCATGTCCTTAGTCTGCTTGTCTTCAGCAAATTATTTGCAGGCTTTCTTGTGCATCATGTTTAGAAGAGGCTTCCTTCTGGGACGACAGCCATGCAGACCAATTCGATGCAGTGTGCGGCATATAGTCTGAGCACTGACAGGCTGACCCCCCACCCCTTCAACCTCTGCAGTAATGCTGGCAGCACTCATACGTCTATTTCCCAAAGACAACCTCTGGATATGACGCTGAGCATGTGCACTCATCGTCTTTGGTCGACCATGGCGAGGCTTGTTCTGAGTGGAACCTGTCCTGTTGGTCACCATGCTGCAGCTCAATTTCAGGTTCTTGGCAATCTTCTTATAGCCTAGGCCATCTTTATGTAGAGCAACAATTCTTTCTTTCAGATCCTCAGAGAGTTCTTTGCCATGAGGTGCCATGTTGAACTTCCAGTGACCAGTAAGAGAGAGTAAGAGCGATAACACCAAATTTAACACACCTGAGACCTTGTAACACTAACGAGTCACATGACATCAGGGAGGATAAATGGCTAATTGGGCCCAATTTGGACATTCTCACTCAGGGGTGTACTCACTTTTGTTGCCAGCTGTTTAGACATTAATGGCTCTGTGTTGAGTTATTTTGAGGGGACAGCAAATTTACACTGTTATACAAGCTGTACACTCACTACTTTACATTGTAGCAAAGTGTCATTTCTTCAGTGTTGTCACATGAAAAGATAGAAAAAAATATTTACAAAAATGTGAGGGGTGTACTCACTTCTGTGAGATACTGTACTTTCATTTTGGGAGTGTAGTTTGGTTTTACTATAATGTATGTTTCAGACAGAAGTTGTCCGTCTATTCGAATCTTAAAGAACTCCAAGTTTCCTGTCACTTTAAATACTTTGAGCCAGCTTGGTTAAAACAAATTCTTACCATGCCAGAATGGTATTGCAAGCGGGGCAGCTTTAATAGACTGTAGTAGCATTTGCTACATACACTAAGCGCTGTTGTCTTCCCGTAGGGGAACAACCAAGTTTCCTCTCTGCTACTAATAACAGTCATTTAGCCAAGGTGGAGAGGTGGAAGGATGATGTCTCCATTTCAGCCAGAGAACGGCTCTTCCTGAAAGGTGCAAGTGGCTTTCAGAGGGAAGTTAATATGACACTATAAAAAATTCTGTTGCCCAAATACATGGTCCAATTATTTGGCCACATAGAAAAAAATGGGTTTCCTTCAACACTTTGTTTATTGTTTTGGGAAACCATCTGTGCAAACTGTCTTTGCATTTATGTGATTTTATTGCAACAATTTCTTTCTTTACAGTCATATACTTAAAACAGTAGGTGTTTTTGTTCTAAAGCTGAATACGTTTCTTCCTTGTAACAGTTATTTTGCTGTCATACAAGCTTTCAAAGACTATAAAGACTCAAATTTCTTGCCACACAATAAAAGATCAATTTTTATACCAATTTTGAGACCAAGCTGAAGCCATTTTTTACAAGAGGCAGTGTGTGGATGGGCGCCATTTTGTTGTAGTAATCAATTTTAATAGATATACTTAAAAGCTTTTTGCACTTTCCTCTACTGTATGTTGCTATTAGGCCTTTCCTTTTCATACTGTTTTTATCCTAGTATCCTGAGTTGGATCGTAAAAATAAGGGCTTGTTAACACCAAGGTGAAGAGACATCAGTTTTTCTACACATGTACAGCAAGGGCACAATCAATCGTTCTGTAGTTGCCCTGTTCACATCACAACATTGGTATCACTTGCAGATTTTTTCTGCATAGGAATCGGCCACGTGTGTAAAATTAACTGACGCGCACATGAAAACTGAGGTAAACTGATGTCTCTGCAAGTGAAATCTGCACGTCAGTTCCATCAGTTTTTCTGCAAGTATGGTGTGAACAAGGCCTACAAGAGGTGTGTCAGGCACCATGTTTAACAAAGTGGTCCTATCAAAATCTTGTTTCTATGAAAAGATCCAAGCCTGGCTAATTTGGTAAAGGTTACTGCATCAATCGACATGCCAGCAATGATTTGGTAATTTGCCTTGTGCTAAAAGTTAAAAACTATTTATCTTTCAGACTGAATTGTGAAGGAAACTTTCTTATATTCAGAGAGGTCACCTTTACAAGGTCTCTGTTTAATTGTGTTTTTATTAAATGCCTTAAAACATTAGGTCTTAGCCATCCAAAGTTCACTTTTTATTCATTCAGAAATGGTGCAGTAACAGAGGCTGTTAGATTGGGCCTAAGCAATGCTATATATAAAAATATTGGGCAGAAGAGAATCACACAGATTTAATCTTTGTATATGTCCTAATCTATGCCTTTAATTCTTTATATGTGATCGCAAAACAATATTTGGAAACCTGAATATTTGCATTTCTGCTTGGCTCATTAATGAGCATCTAAGAAAATTTGCACCCCAATGTGTCTCATGTTTTTTTGGAAAGGTGTTAAAGATTTAAAATAGAATAATTTACTGTATACTTTCACTTGTCTGAACTATTTCAGGGTACTTGCACATGGTACTGATGCTTGAGCATCAGAATTCCTGTCCAGAATTTCTTGCGTTTACTTTGTGTGTATTCGCATGTATTTGTGCGTATTTCCGTGTATATGTGTACATGAGTAAAATAAATTCTAGCTCTCAGAATGTAATTTTCACCTCTTCAACTTAACATTTTACGAGCACACGTATGCACGTAAAATGCTATCCAGCAACTCAAATTTCTGTATTTTTTTCTCATCTATATGAAGCGCATGATTATACGCACCTGTGTGTACAGGCACATTGAAAACAATGGGCTACATTTAGATCAGTGGAAAAAAAATCTGTATCCCTAAAAATACAGAGTTGTTTAGGCAGCAGTGTACAAGAGATCTTAGATTTGGTCCATTTTATCATTCATCTTGGAGATAAATACGTAGGTCAAGTTAAAACCTTGGATCTACTGTTTAAAAATAAGTGCAATCTTCATGGCTTTAAAAAATGTTCGCATAATACCACCATCAATTTCAGAAATTGTTCCCCAATTATTGGTTGTCGTTTCTTTACTTTGTAATTCTTTATTTAGACTATGTGCATTTACAAAGAAGTATCAACACACAGTATGCAAAAGGGTGAACGTAAGCTTCACACAAAACATTTTCTAGCGCATTATAGCACATGTCACAGTGTTCCAGTAACCAGGAACGTTAGGCTAGGTACAATTTGTCCGGTACAGAAACTGTAAATGGAAATGTTGGGTAATAAACCTGAAATACACAAAGTCTGGCTCAAGCTTTTTTCATTATAAAACACAAATTTGATCCCACACATCTTGGGACCATAAAAAGACTAAAAAAAATAACGTAGAAAAATTTCATATCATGACTGTCAGGGAAGGGGGAAATAATGGGAGGGAAAAAAAAGGGGTGGGGGTTGAGAATGAGGGGGAGATGACGAAGAGGGAGGAAGAGAACAGACAGCGAGGACATAGAGGGAAAATGCTGACAGTACTGGAAGCAGATCTGAGTGATGGAGGGGCAGAGTGGCATAGGGGCCCCCCGCTCCTTCTACTCCCCCCCATAGAACCTGCCCAGTCAAAAAGGTTCAAAATGTAACCTCCGAAAAGTTATGCTGAGAAGGACTCAATCACGTTGGGAGGATGCGGGCACCACGTCCAGGTGTTGTGCCGTGCAAGTGTACATCGTCCAAGGCCGCCACGTTTCCCGAAATTCATCTTCCTTGTTATGGGAAGCAGTTAGACTTTCCATAGAATTAATCTAATTCAACTTCGCAAACCAATGACCCATAGTTGGGGGAGAGGTTTGCTTCCATAGATCTGGAATGCATACCGTGCCGGATTCAGGAGATGAACTGTCAGGGTACGTTTATAGCAACGTAACTACTTGAAGCTTTTTGACAAAATAAGAAGGTGTTTAAATAACACTTAGACTTTTATGTCCCTCATTCATGGCTTCTCAGTTCATCATTTTAAGCTAGAAGTGGGTCTAGTTGACCTATACAGACATGATAGTGTCAAACCTTTGTGCATTTGATAATGAATTATTTGATAATTAACTATTTTATGTTTACATTCATCTATTGATAGGGGTACAGTTATGGATTAGGCTGGGCTTGTTATTGATGGCAACACCCCTTTTGAAGACGTATTCTGATAGGAAACTCGTCAAGGAGGAGCCTTCGTACGCTGTGACGTCACGCCGCCGGATCACGGAGGTCTGGCGGCCATCTTGCACCACCAGCTGGACCCCAGGTGTTCTTTCTGGACCAGAGGAGGGAATCTTATGACCAGACCCTATTACAGATAGCCCTTCAAGGGGACCTCTGACTGATGTCCTAACACCCAGATACACAGAGGAGGTGATCCCACACCAGGCTGTACCTAAGAGGAGACCTCTGGCTGATTTACATGATAAATGCACATTAAGATTGTGCTTCTGGTGAGTGTGCAATCTTACTATTTATCGCAAGTCACCAAAGTACTATTGGTTCACACTGGGATAATAAAGTTTTTTCATCTGATTATAGCCATTTGGAACTACTATCATCGCTTGATATATGATCCCCTATTTGAGATACATAACCACTTTGGCACTTTATTTGAACTGTTTTGCACTTTATTTGGACGTTTTTATCCTATCTAGATCATATCATTATAACTATCTAAGCGTTTAAGTTATCCCTCCATGTTGAGTCATCACCTGGTATTATATATTTATGCACTGGTAGTGGTGTTTTACTACTTTTGCTATATCACTATTATGTGTTCATTTTACTGGTTTTAGCGCTGCACTTTTTTAGATAAGAACACCTGTCTGGTTTCTATTGCTGCCTGTACTCCCTTTAGTTCTACATTAAAGTGTTACTAAACCCACAACAGTAAAATCAGTCTGTATATGCAGTAAAGCATGCTTGTTATACTCACTGTGGAACTTAAGGGGTTAATCCTCCGCATTGTGTAAAAAGGATGTTTGATACTGTCTTCTCTGATCTTCCCCTTCTTCTACTGTCCCCAATCCGTCTGCTGACAAAACAGAGCATTAGAGGCAAGCTGCAAATGCTCAGTTTGGTGTGCATTGCGAGATATGTTTTTTTTTCTCATTGGGAAAGTGCATGTAATCAGCACAGGGCCAATCAGCATTGTCACGACAGAGGTTATACAATCTCATAGGACAATCGGGGAGAATGAAAACTCCTCCTACAAGCTTTAACCAGTGCTCTGCTGGACACTGATAGAAGTCACAAGACTGCTCTAACTGCTGATGAGAAAAGGTATTTAGCAGTTTATATTTACTAAAACAATTGCATGTTGTGTGTACTGTGGGATACACAGAAATAGTGAATGCAGGGTCCTGGGTTTAGTAACACTTTAAGAGAGCTAAGAAAAAATAACAATAGTAGCTTCTGGTAGTCGAATGCACAGCAACACTCACACTGGTGGAGTGAGATTCAGAACTTTATTCCTTTGTCTGTGCTATCAGTTAACACTCTGAGCCTGTTTACAGGAGGTGAGCGCACCATCAGTATGGTCCATGCTCTTCTTAGTACAGCCTTGGGTCACGTTTGCAACTATGCTGTACTGTTTAACCACTTGCCCTTTATAAGATTTACCCCCCTTCTTGACCAGGCCATTTTTTGTGACACGGCTCTGTGTTACTTTAACTGCCAATTGCACAGTCATGCAATGCTGTACCCAAATGAAATTTACATCCTTTTTTCCCACAAATAGAGCTTTTTTTTGGTGGTAATTTATCACCTCTGCGGTTTTTATTTTTTGCGCTATAAACAAAAAAAGACCAACAATTTTGAGACAAAAAAACTATATTTTTTACTTATTGCTATTAAACATGTCCAGTAAGAAAATTTTAAAAATCAAATTTCGTTGTAAATTTAAGCCAAAATGTATTCTGCAACATGTCTTTGCTAAAAAGAAAATCCCAATTTGTGTAAATTAATTGGTTAACGTGAAAGTTATAGCATTTACAAATGGCGGTATATATACTGGAATTTTTTTTTTTTGCTACTAGTAATGGTGGCAATCAGCGACTTATAGCAGGACTGCAGCAGGCATTCTGACACTGGGGAGAACTGACTTGGTGTCACTGACATCCCCAGTGACACCATTACAGTGGTCAGTGCTAATAAAAGGCACTGACACTGTACTAATGGCACTGGGCAGAAAGGGGTTAACATTAGAAGGCAATCAAAGGGTTAACTGCATGCTATGTGCTGTTTAAACTCGGCCATACATGGGTCAAATTTTAAAAGAAGGGGTTAACAAGGGGGGCGATCAAAGGGTTAACTGTGTACAGTTTTACTATGTGGGCTGTTTGTGTGTTTCACTGTAAGCACACTGCTTTGTATGGCTAATCTATGCAGAGCCATACAAAGCAGTGTACAGGAGTTGACAGGGGAGAGATCTGTGTTGTTTCTACACAGGTCTCTCCCCTGTCAGAGATACTCGGCAATCACTGGGTGCCTTTGAATGGAAAGCAGTGTGCAGGAGCTGACAGGAGTATTGTATACAAAAAGGCTCTCCCCTGTCAGGAATCCTCAGAGATTGTGAGGAGTCACTGTCCAGGACCCAATGATTGACAGCCGAGGCTTCCTACCCGGAGCTGCAAAACCACGTATTTATACGTGATTTTACGCACCTGTCTTGCCCTGTTGCAGTATTTCTGCTATAGAGCAGTGCGGAAGCGGTTAACTCTGGCAGAGAAAAGTGTGGTCGCTGGTACTGTATATCCACATTGCCGTAGAAGATAACTGGTCGAAGACCTTTCCAAATCATCTGGCAGATGAAAAAGGTTATATATATCAAACAAGTGTTTAGCCACTTGATGGATAAAGCATCATGACATTGTGTAACCTACAAGTGAATCCTAATTTACAACATTTTGACCTTTACAATATGTACTCTCATTTGTTAGTGATCTATGTTGGGAGATAGAACTGATATTTTTCATTTCTGGCACCATCCTCTATTTTGACATTGTTATATCAAATTCTTGTCTTTCTTTAAAAACTGCATAGTACTTCACGTCAGACTCTGCAGTATCTCTGGAGTCAATGGATTTTTGGGGAAGAGACATGTGAATTGTGGTTTAACTACTTTTCCGAAAATATAACAAAGCAATAGTTTTAACTTAAAGCACACAAAGAGAATACTCTAGCAACTCAGGTAGAGACCATGTAACCTATTGTTCAATGATACGTAAAGTAGCAGAGCAACAGAGCACATCTGCTTGGCACTTTATAAGATAACCTTATGAATTATAAATAGACATTACAGCAGAATCTATAATGTTTGTATAACTCCTAGATTTTTCAGTGCCAGCCACATGTGTGCTGACTGTGAAGGCACAGAACATGTCTCAATGCTGCTTGAAGCCACTTAGGCAGTGGACCTCATTCTGTCACTTAGTTATGTTCAATTTGTTGCTATACAGGCTGGTCAACATGCCGACTAAGATTAATAGAGCTCACTAGCCTCTCCACTCATGGAGCTTTGATAAAAACAATCCTGACATATAATTTGCTGCTTCCATTTCTATTTGCTGAAAGAAAACAATATGGAAATCTACATTGCTAAGCAGAGCCTTTCACAGCAACACCCTTTTTTTAATACAAGATTTGTCTGAAGAATGAAGATTTAATCCTCTCTAGAAATTGTGGGTCGGGACATGCAAATTAATCCTCTGCTGCATTTGTAGACAGATATTCGTATGGAGTCGCTGCTCTAATCGCATCAAAATTTACAGCTATTAATCCAGCTCATGTACATCGACTTTGACAACATCAAATCTTATAACTAAAGGCTATGGGTAACTGGCTTGCGTAAGGCAGATTTACAGCACCTAATACGTTTTCAGTGCTTCAAAGGTTGATTGTTTTAATGTTTTAAAAAGGGTACCCCTTCCAAAAGTTTAATTCTTGAAGCTGCGCCCTATGGGGCTGAGTGGGCATCATTCTCTGTGCCGAAAGCTGTTTGTGGAAAATTACGAGCATCCAGCTGCTATATTAGGCTAAATTTAGAAGCTAACGTACCAGGATAAGCATCCTTCTTTTGAAAGAAGAAAAAGCCATTTTTAGTTGAATCCATTAGGATTTGAAAATTACAGGTTTTTGTTTCTGTGTTAAAACCTTGAGTCCTCCCTATTGGCTTCTCTTTTCCACCCATTCACTAGATTCAAGCATTTCTCTTCATATGTTAAAATAATGTCACTCTACCTACCTATCCCAGCTATGACAGCTGAGGCTCACAACCAGAACAAAGTGCATTTAGCATTAAATTTATATACCTGATTGTAGCAACTAAAGCTGACAACTGATTCTTCACTCACCCAGGAAAACCTGATCTCTCCGCTATTAATCATGCAGGTAAGCTACATTCTGAAGCTCCATGTACCCTGGAACGTTTTTTCTACTGGCAGCAGAAAAACACTTATATGTGGCAAAAATGTGTGTAAACGCGGTACCGTGTTTACCCGCACTGAGCACTTGGACATTTATTCATTTAATTGGCCAGAGAACTTGCCATTGGGATGATTAAATGCCCATTCGCTAAATGAGGTTACCGCTTAGGAGCATTTACCTGCGTTTCTGCTGCGTTTAGCAATTTTTGGCCAAAATGTTCCTCTCCTGAAAGCAATTCTTCTGCATCCAGGAGAGGGACCTTTAACTGCCCCTAAACTCTGCTGCTGTTAAACATACAGTAGGCTTTTATTGAACTGAGTTCAGGGGCTTTGGCAAAAAACGGCAAAAGCTTCTGAACTGAATGAGGACTAAGGCTGTTCATAACTCTGAGAAGTTGCTGTGCAAATATTGAATTCTGCCAGTAATACTTCTGGGCAAACCGTTGTATTTTAAATTAAATCATTAGAATCACAACATACTGTAAGCTTCTCATAATTTCCAGCATGATAAATCTGGCTGAGAGTGAGAGTACCAGTACTGTGAAGCAATAGGGATGTCTAAAGACAAAAAGACTTCATTCACAAATTTAATTTTAGCTTAGAAAATATGGTAAAAAATCACTCTGCAAAGAATACTAAATCACATGTAAGGATAAAGTTTAAAAAATAGTATTTTTGCTTGCACAGGATTGGCTGGTGGAAGTCAGTAGAGCTTTATCTCATTCATCAAAATAAAGCAGAGTTCCACTCACACTGTAAAAAAATAAAAGTCAGCAGCTACAAAAACTGTAGCTGCTGACTTTTAAAAAACAGCCACTTACCTGTCCCACGATTCCGCATTGCCTCCGCCGCAGCCCTTTTCCTCGGCCGTCCTGTATTCCAGGAGGACGGCATCTTTAGTGTGCGTACTCGGCTGTGACAGCTTCCAGCTTCACAGCCGGGTGCCAACTGCGCATGCGCGAGTAGCGTTGTGCTACCTGTCACGTGTCCCACAAGACTACGGGGAGGGAGGGTAGGAGAACACCTTCCGCTTCTGATCGGCTAGATCGCAGCGGAAGTGGGAGCGGGTACCTGTCGAATTCGAATACCCGCTCCCCCCTCCCCCGCAAAAGTGTCAATCCTTAATGGGGAGCGGGAGGCCAATCGTTAAAGTGGAACTTCCCCTTTTGGGTGGAACTCCGCTTTAAGGGAAAATTTCCTTGCAAAGTGCTAATTCCCTTGCAGAGTGAACAGCCTATTTTCCTTTCATAAATCAACCCCAGTGTGTCTACTGCGTTTAGGGGTAGGGGTAGTGACATAGGGGTTGATCTACTAAAACTGGAGAGTGCAAAATATGTTGCAGCTCTGCATAGAAGCCAATCAGCTCCCAGGTTTTATTGTCAAAGCTTAACTTTCAAGCTGAAGTTAGAAGTGGATTGGCTACCATGCACAGCTGCACCCGATTTTCCACCCTCCATCTTTAGTGTCAACCCCAGAGTGTCATTATTCAAACATAAATCTGACACTGGGACGTCACCTATGGGGCAATGCCCAAACAGAGGCCAATGAGCAAGCTGGAGGTAGGAATTTTGCACAGGAAGCTGCAAGATCTGAATGCCTGTTTAACTCTGTCTGTATTGTTGTAATTGATGTAATGACAGATCCTTATTGTTGGGGTTACATCATCAGCAGGCGTTTGTGTTGGATTCATTGTTTTGAAGTAATCTCTTCCAAATGATAACTGGTTTGTGAACCTCCTGGTGGGTGAAATCTGGCCAGTGGGTTGACAGGGGAGACAAGAACTGGATTTCTTGTAAAGTATTCAGTTTAGATTAGCTGAACTTTCACTTAAAGAAGAACTCCAGGATAGGCAAAAAAAATCACCCATTACTACACCCTCCTACACAAAACACTAAACAGTTGATAACATTTTGAAAATCCTTACAATTTAGGAGAGAAGTCTAATTGAATTTCATGACCTCATCTCTGTAATTCAAAAGATAACAGGATCTGCTCTGCCAAGGATGAGGTGTAACAGCAAGGATTACATCATATCCTTTCCTCTTTCTCTGCAGTAAAAAGAAAACTACAATTTCTATCAACCACAGGGAATTGTAGTGAATGTGGGCAGGCACACTAGATTTGTACATGTTAAATGTGTCTGAGAGTCTCGATCCGTCCACCACTGCAAGAACTGCTGAATGACTTTGCTGCTTCCTGGAGAAAGAACTACAGAAGGGATGTGCCAAGACCAGTGGCGGGGGGGAATAGGAGGCATAGCATTCACAGGTCTTACAAACAGGAAACCAAAGAGAATTAACAGTTTGATTTGAAAATGAGTAGGCTATTTCTCAGCAACTACTGAGGGAACCAGAAGATGGATGACCTATTCAATGAAGGTAGGAGATCAGCAACAAGGATATGTAAAGAAGTTTTTGCCCAGAGTTCTGCTTTAAACAAGCGTAGCAATTATAAAAAAAAATTTAATCAGGGCTTCTTGACTTTACTCAAATTTATATCTATATTATTAGTATTTATATATTTGGGATTTATATATACTATTTCGAACTGGAAATGTAACCCTAACTTTACGAAGAACTTTTATCTTTGGAAGTATTCTAATGGGCAGCACAGTGACTAAATGGTTAGCACTTCCGCCTGGCAGCACTAGGGTCGTTGGTTCGAATCCCAGCCAGGGCACCACCTGCCTGGAGTTTGCATGTTCTCCCTGTGCCTGTGTGGGTTTTCTTCAGGTACTCCGGTTTCCTCCTACACTCCAAAGACATGCTGGTAGGTTAATTGGATCCTGTCTAAATTGTCCCTAGTATGTATATGTATGAATGTGAGTTAGGGACCTTAGATTGTACACCCCTGGAGGGTTAGGGACTGATGTGAATGTACAATATATATGTGTAAAGCGATGCGTAAATTGACGGCGCTATATAAATAAATAATGTCATCCGTAGCTCCAAATACAATTCTACATGACTATTCCAGGAGTGATGCTGAGGACAATTGCCAAGTTGGTAAAAGTTTTCATGAGCCAACTTTATATTTACCAGAACTTAAATTAACCTGCCTTTTCAAAGAAGAACAGGCTGTCTTTCAATCACAATGGTGGAGTGATTCAAGCTATACTATTTTGGGATCAGCTTTCTAAGTTGCCTGTCTATAATCGAAGACAAACTCAAAATGAATCTCACGGCTAAGGAAGGCCTTACCTAGATAGCAGCTATATTGCTCTGCGATTGCAATAGAGAACGGCAGCCTACTATTGGCTGCATCTTATTTTCATATCACCCATCTCATCTTATTTCTGAAGCCCTAATGTTTGATTAAAAACACCTTTGAAATGAAAATGATCTTTGCTGAGGATAACAGATTTAACCCTTGAAGGAGGGTCAGTTACTTAAAAGAACCTAAGGCAGAAAAAGCTATTATGCAGCCAGATTCCATATCATTCCTCTGTTTTTTGTTCCTGTTTTCTATTTTTACATAATAATAGTCTTTAAACCCCATTGCAGTTTTGGGTTGCTGCATGACGGCTCTCGCATAAAAGCCTGTTAAAGTGTATGTCCAGCAAAAACGTTTCTTAGTATTGGAAAGAATGGGGATTGATTGGACACCCTGTTATATTATAATTGCTCAGTTAAGCTGGCTATACACTAGGCAATATCATTATACAATCTCCTTTAGATTTAAATTCAGCTGTGTAGTGAAAAGGCCTGCCTGATTGGATACAAATTGAATGGATTAATATCGCTCATAAGCCTCTACAGCAGCAGTAAAACCATACAGAGGATCTAATCCTAACCCACTCCATCCAAAAGTGAAAAGGGTGAGCTCATAAAAGGGTTCATTCACACTGGTGAATTGGGATAATAAATATTACTGCTATGTGTTAATGAGTATTGTGGTAAGGAAGCCCATTTTATTAAATGCACAGAGAAAGGGACTTTCATTATTTTTTTTTGAATACAAGGTATCCCTAAAGTCTGGACACATATGCAAAATACATAATTTTAACAAATGTCAATATATTTTTCAACAACATTTTATTTAATTGGAATATTAATTAATAACATCTTCAATGTGATGTCCACCATTTGTGATGCAAAGTTCCATGCGCTTTGCAAAATTCACAAGAACCCAATGCAGTAACTCCACATTTCACTCAATATGAGCACATCTATTCATGATGCGTTCCTTCAGGTGATTCATATCTGTGATTTACATTGAGTACACCTTCTCCTTTAGCATACCACTAAAAAAAGAAGTCAAAGGGGTTAAGGTCTGGTGAGCTTATATAGTGATATATTATACACATATACACTATATTGCCAAAAGTATTGGGACACCCCTCCAAATCATTGAATTTAGGTGTTCCAATCACCTCCATGGCCACAGGTGTATAAAATCAAGTACCTAGGCATGCAGACTGCTTCTACAAACATTTGTGAAAGAATGGGTCGCTCTCAGGAGCTCAGTGAATTCAAGTGTGGTTCCGTGATAGGTTGCCACCTGTGCAATAGGTCCATCTGTGAAATTTCCTTGTTACTAAATATTCCACGGTCAACTGTTAGTGGTATTATAATAAAGTGGAAGCAACTGGAAACAACAGCAACTCAGCTATGAAGTGGTAGGCCACGTAAAATGACAGAGCGGGGTCAGCGCATGCTGAAGCACACAGTGCGCAAAATACACCAACTATCTGCAGAGCCAATAGCAAAAGACTTCCAAACTTCATGTGACCTTCAGATTAGCACAACAGTGCATAGAAAGCTTCATGGAATGGGTTTCCATGGCCGAGCAGCTGCATCCAAGCCTTACATCACCAAGTGCAATGCAAAGCGTCGGATGCAATGGCGTAAAGCACGCCACCACTGGACTCTAGAGCAGTGGAGACGTTTTCTGGAGTGATGAATCACGCTTCTCTGTCTGGCAATCTGATGGTGGTCTGGGTTTGGCGGATGCCAGGAGAACGGTACTTGCCTGACTGCATTGTGCCAAGTATAAAGTTTGGTGGAGGGGGGATTATGGTGTGGGGTTGTTTTTCAGGGGTTGGGCTTGGCCCCTTAGTTCCAGTGAAGGGAATTCTTAAGGCGTCAGCATACCAAGACATTTTGGACAATAGCATACTCCCAACTTTGTGAGAACAGTTTGGGGTTGGCCCCTTCCCTGTTCCAACATGACTGCGCACCAGTGCACAAAGCAAGGTCCATAAAGACATGGATGAGCGAGTTTGGGGTGGAGGAACAGACATGCTAATTCTCTCTGATAATGATTGAGAGATGTAGTTCTTGCAGTAGGCACAATGTCACAATTCTGTGGCATAACCTCATGACAGCAGCCCTAACCCTGCTTAGAAAAAATAATGTATTTAAGATGCAGAAGTGCATCAAGGGAAACACATTTTTAAAGTGATATTTATTAAGTGCAAACATGTGAAAACCATTGACGTAATTATGGCATAGTGCCATGAGCTAAGAGCATACAAAGACTAAGCAATGTAAAATAAAATCTAAAATGCTTTAGATAACCATAGGTGTTAAAAAAAAAGAAAAAAAGTGTTGGTTTTATCTTTACAGAAAAAATTTAAAGGTGAACCAACATCGGACAAGTTCCCCACCAACCCAGTCCATGCTGTACTTACTTCCAGGGTCGCCAGGCTGTGAGCACCTCCACAGCCGCTTCTGTGGTCCAGGACTTGAAATCCCTGCTTTTCTCCCTTTTCTCTGTGCAGTGCTTCCGGCACAGACCAGATCAGAATCCATTTTGTTCATCCCGGAAGCGCTGATGTCGAAGGGGGAGAAGAGCGGTGATTTAAAATTCCAGGGCTGATGGAGTGGCTGCTGGGATGCTGATGGCTCAGCAACCCTGTGTGTATGAGGTCTTTGGGTGTCGGTGGTCCTTACAATGTCGGAGGGGGGCACCTGTGCTAGGGACTGAGTGGCCGATTGTCCAAATAGAACTGTCACTTGGTCCGGGTCTGCCTTGTAGTGAGTCCTGTTTTGGTAGAAAAGCGGCATACCTAATAATAAAGAGCCTCTAGCATTCAGATTTTATCAGCGGTCAAGATTAACTACTCAACATCCACCAGGTATTGTTTTTGTCAGAAAATTTTCTTTTTGTTATTGCGGTGCCATCCAACATGGAGAATTATAATTATAAAATGATTCTGCTCTCCAGCCATGTATATAAACCTGTTATCCTAGAGTTGTTATATCCTTTTGATGCGCACTACTGAA
The DNA here is from genome assembly GCF_062004578.1 of Staurois parvus. Taxonomy (NCBI): domain Eukaryota; kingdom Metazoa; phylum Chordata; class Amphibia; order Anura; family Ranidae; genus Staurois; species Staurois parvus. The sequence continues at coordinate 1,891,210 of NW_028317995.1, forward strand.
AGATGTAGACTTCTGGGTCTTAGCTACTTTGGGTTGATTTCAATCAGTGAAATTAATATATCACAGGAATCATTATCTACAATGTGCAGTTCCATCTCTCCACAGTGCTTGCTAGAGCCTAGGTCTGGACAGGTTCCTTAACTGCTCTTCAGACACAACAAACAGAAGCTTTCAGAGTAAATTCAAATCTATTATTTTTTTTTTCCTGGACAGATTAATTAGCCAGTATGGCATGGAATTTTCATTTTCTGTTCTTACAGAATTGTCAGAAGAAACTGTTCTTATTTTGTATCCTCCATAATATAGAACACATATTAAAAATATAAAAAGTGAGGCACCTTTGTAATTGCAGTATTAGGTGTGAAGGCATGGGAACACAGCCTCTCCACAAAAGTGTGTTTTGGGTAGATTGACTATTCAAAGGTTACCAAAAAAAAACATTTACCTTTCAATAGCCAATGTCAGTGCTTTTAGTTAATAGTAACGTCCCTTTCCAGACTGCTTAAAGTGGAGTTCCGCCCAAAAGGGGAAGTTCCGCTTTAAGGACTGGTCTCCCTCTCCCCATTAAGGATTGGCACCTTTGGGGAGCGGGGGGGAGCAGGTATCCCGCTGTGATCGCCTAGGCTATCGGAAGTGGAAGTTGTCCTCCCACCCTCCTTTCCCGTAGTCTTTTGGAACACGTGACAGGTCCCAGAAAACTACAGGGCCATTCAGGAAGCGCAGCGCTACTCACGCATGCGCAGTGGGCACCTGGATGTGAAGCCACAAGCTGTCACAGCCGGGTGCCCAGTGAAACGGGCTGTGGGGATGACACTGTGGGATCGTTGGACAGGTGAGTGTTTGTTTTTGTAGCTGCTGACTTATTTTTTTTTTACAGTGAGTGGAACTCCGCTTTAAATATAATTTGTGGTGATGCTAAAACTATAAAAATTTTGTATGTAAATAAGGCACTTTCAGTTGTCATAACAACCTATCAGAGTTACTACAGAATGCCCCAATTACTGACATATTCCTTAAATGAATTAACATTACTGGGGCAATAGTTGGGTTCAGGAGACAGGCCAAGTCATCAAGAGTGACCCAATATCCAAGGTTCTTGGGGCAAACTAGACAAACTGCCAGGAGGTTCAGGAATCCCAAGGTATCTTCTTTTACATAGCAAGAGGCAGTTTTGTAGTTTTAGTATCCCCATAAAACAGAAATATTGGGTTGCCATTACTGACCTTAAGAAATTACTAGAGGTTTGGGGGTCTAAGGCTCGAGTTACCAACCTGAAACAAGTATGCTGAAAATGAGGCCAGAACTCCAGACAAAGAGGGGCAGTCATGGCAGTCACTGAGTTTCACTCAGTGCAGGTTTCCTGTAAGCAGCAGTCTTCATATGGAGTGAGAAAATGGGAGTACCACTATGTACATGTATAATTACAACTTTTGCATAGAGAAAAAGATGTTTGACTTACCTGTAAAATCCGTTACTTGGAGTACAGTACAGGGCATAGTCTTAGACAACTGAAGGTAGCAACATATAACCCGTCATCTAAGACTATGCCTGTGTCCTGTACAATCAAGAAAAAAGGTTTAAAAGAAAAAAAAAAAAATCCGCTGACCTTTGTATATGGGGATAAATATGAACTAGACTATAATTTGGAGCACGGCCCTCAAATCCCTCTTCTATTGAACTGTATTGTCTCCCGTTATACTGTAAAGCACTGAGCAAACTGTTGGCTCTATATAAATCCTGTATAATAATAATAATAATTTCCCTACATAGCAACTTACCCAAGACCACCTGTATGCACAGTCAAATTAGATCCTGTCTTGGTTTGCATTGGATTTTCCCATTAAAGTGGTCGTCAATCTTTGACACAAAAAATTAACACAGCACATCCTTTTAGTCAGATCCGTACCTCTGCCTGCTAGAACTCAGAAATGCTGAATAAAATGTGCTTTTGTAGACTGTAGAAGAGAGGACTACAGATAAACAGGAGAATTTATTTAAACTCTGTATATCACCTGAAGCTAGTAGGTTCTGAGGGTATTTGTACAACCACTTTAAGCTAAATGTTCATGTATACCAAAGGTCTTCTCACTTGGTTCAATAAAACCTAAAATCATTGTTAAAGTGGTTGTAAACCTCTGACATGAAATATGAACCAAGCATATCCCTCTATAGTATATGTCTCAATCCGGAGCACTACAGGAAGTGTTATTTCTGTCTGGTGCCTTGTTCTTCTGCAATCTGCATGAGTCACTTCTGGTAAGTTTTTCTGACACGGAGGAAAAAAGGTGATCGGGTGGGAGCTCCAGCACACTGCCTGTGATTGACAGCCTTAGCTCTCTTCCTGTGTGCTAGGGGATGTGTTCCTTCCCTCCTATCAGCTCTCAGAGCTCTACTCACGAATGCTGCATTTACACTTGAGTGATTTGTAGCTTGAAGCTCCAAAAGGCTCATACTTAAGAAATCAATTGTTCTCTATGGTGCTTGTTCCTGCAATCAGGTGTAAACAGCCACCATAGAGAATTGATTTTTTTTTTTTTTTAAGTTTGAGCATTTTTGAAGCTTAGAGCTTCAAGCTACAAATCACTCAAGTGTGAATGCAGCCTGACCTCTGCACAGTGTAACTTTAACTCCCCACCCCCTGCTTTCCAGAGGTTCGGACAAGCTGTATACATTCTGCGTTTTGAGCAGCTGTAGAAAAGATGGCTGCAGATAAAAAGGTACAACTTATGTAGGATTTGTTTCATCTCTGTGTATCACCTGAGTCTAGTTGTTTGCAATAATGAAACCTCATCCAGAGATTATGTCACACCCTCAGTATAGGTAGTTACATAAAACAATAGGAGAGATTTATTAAAACTGGTGCAGCTGCACACCACATTCTTTGCATGAAGGTAAATAACCTTCGGTATCAAGTCCCCATTTGGGCCCCTAATACATATATCTGAGCCCAATCCTTTTTTTTTTTTTTTTTTATTTAAATATTTATTAATTTTTCATATTAGTACAAAAATTTCATATGAAGAAACACAATACATATAAATAATCAATATATTTCTACTTTGTTCCTTCTATTTACCTCTTTTCTTACCCGTCCCTCCCCACCCCCCTTTTCCCCTCCTTCCCCCCCTCCCTCCTCTCTGCAAGATCTCAAAGTCTCTCTAGGCCCAATAATTTCAAATAATTTCCTAGTTTAGAGTATTCTATATTTCTCTTTCAATCCTGATTTTTCCCATTTATCCCATCGCGAGTAGTATAATTTCAGCCTGTCTTCCTGAGTATAATAAGATTTTTCCATTCTGCTAATCTGGTTTACCCTATTGATCCAATCCTCCTCCGTCGGGACCTCTATCTTCCACCAAAACTTGGGAATCAACCCTTTTGCAGCACTTAAGTAGTACCATAGGCCTGATTCTTTATATTTTTTTACTGTTGTCTCAACACTATGTAGGAGACACATGGTTGGGTCTAATCCTATGTCATTTCCAGTTATTATTTCTATTAAATTGACTATTGTCTTCCAGAAAACCTGAATTTTTGGACATTGCCACTATATGTGAAAAACTGTGCCCTCTTCCCCACATCCTCTCCAACACATTTTTGAATTCTCCCCCTCATCCTGTGCTCAATGCTCGGTGTAATATGCCATTGTGTCAAACATTTATAATTAATCTCAACATCTCTCATACTAACATTCTCGTGAACTAATCTAAATATCTTATTCTGTTGATCTTCATCTATCGCCACCCCCATATCTCTTTCCCAATTTGTTATAAAAATTAACTTCATGTCTGTGTACAATTCTGTGAGTATTCTATACATTTTTGTGACACCGTGTTTCCCATCTCTACGTGTTTCCAATAACCTTTCAAACAGATTCCACTCCTTTTTTAATCTCAAGGGTTTAGGAAGAGTTCCAATAAAACATTTTAATTGATGATATTTCCACTCATCTATTTTAATAAACAAATCTCCTCCCCTTTCTTTTAATTCTTTAAGTGTTCTCAGTTCCCCCTCTACCAAAACGTCTCTCAATTGGATATCTTCCTTTTTAATCCATCTCCCTGATATCTCATCTTTTCCTGGAGGGAAATACTCCGTGTTTGCAAGAGGCATTAATATAGAGTTGAATTCCCATTTCATATGCCTATGTAAATTATCCCATATACTTAAAACATTTAAAGTGTAAGTGCTTGTGCTCTCTTTAATTCTTCTATAATGTGCTGGAACCCATATCATCTTACTCAAATTAATTCCACTCAGTTCATTTTCTATTTTTACCCAATTTTTCCCCTTATGTTTAAAAGTCCAATCATAAATTCTTGCTAACATTACTGCTTTGTAATATCTCTTGACATCAGGTAGTCCCATCCCCCCTTTCTCTTTAGTCCTACTTAGTGTTTCATACGATATTCTTGGTTTTTTATTCCTCCATATATATTTTGTTAACATTTTTCTCATTGTCTTAAAAAACACCTCTGGGAGTTTGATTGGGATCATTTGAAATCTATAGAGTATTTTAGGTATAATTACCATTTTAATTAGGTTTATACGTCCTAACCATGATGGGTTTCCTCCTTCTAATCTTTTTATTTCATCCTTAGTCTCATTTATCAGAGAAATATAGTTTAATCTATACAGTTGTTTATATGAGGTAGCAAGTTTTATTCCTAGGTATTTTATATCTTTTTCTCTCCAGATAAAGGGGAATTCTTTTTGTAGCTTTTCTTTTTCGCTCTTTGGTACATTAATGTTCAGAATTTCTGTTTTTGTTGGGTTAATTTTTAGATTTGATAGTTCACCGTAGTCCTTCAAGATCTTCATTATATTTGGTAGTGTTATTCGGGGGTTGCCCACATAAAACAGTAGGTCGTCTGCAAAGGCCGCTACTTTATGTTCTATATTTTCTATCTGTATTCCCTTTACCGCACCACTATTCCTTATCATTGATAACAGAGGTTCCAATGTCAAAACATACAGTAGGGGGGACAATGGACATCCCTGCCTTGTTCCATTGGACATCCCAATGGGTTCCGACCTCTCCCCATTTACCGTGATGATTGCAGTGGGCTCCCTGTATAGTTTACCTATCCACTCACGCATTCTCTCTCCAATCCCCAACACTTCCAAGTTGTCCATCATAAAGCCCCAGTCCACTCTATCAAACGCCTTTTCGGCGTCAATTGACAAGAGCACCACCGGGGCTTTCCCTTTTCTACTTTTCTGGGTAAGCATCAAAGTTCTCAACCCATTATCTCTACCCTCTCTCCCTGGAACAAAGCCCACCTGATCTCCATGGATCCATTCGGGCATTAGGTCTTTCAGCCTGTTTGCTAGGACCTTTGCGTACAACTTAGTATCGGTATTTAGTAATGAAATTGGTCTGTAGCTAGAACACTGAGATAGATCTTTTCCCTCCTTGTGGATGAGAACAACATGAGCCTGAAGGGATTCCCTCCTCCCCTCCATCCCACCTCCCAAGTCATTCATATATTTCTTTAACTTTGGTAACATTACTTCACAAAATTTTTTATAGTACTTAACTGTATAACCATCTGGGCCTGGGCTTTTCCCTCCCCCTGTACTTCTCAATGCTGCTTCTATTTCTTCCTGGGAAATTTCTGCATCCAAGGAGTTCAGTTGTGTTTCACTGAGCTTTGGCAATCCCGCATTTTTTAGGTATATCATCCTTTTCTCGTCAATACCCTCTCTAATTTCCTTTGGTGAACCTTGGTGGCTGATGTTATACAACTTTCTATAATACTCCATAAATACTTTGATGATTTCTTTAGTTGAGTGGACCAACTCCCCCTTGGGGTTTTTTATCTTATCTATATGATTCCTGTTTTTCTTTTTATTCAAGGCTCTCATTAAGTACTTTCCTGGTCTATCACCCCATCTATATCTTTCACTTAATACTTTATTAAATACTCTTCTCCTCTCCTCTTCCATCAATCTCTCTAACTCGTCTTTTTTATCACTTAACTTCTGTCTTGTTTCTATTGTTATTTTCTTCTTATGTATCTGCTCCAGATCCAGGATTTCCTTTAATAGTCCACTAACCCTCTCTCTTCTTTCTTTTTTCTTCCTTGCTCCCATCGCTATCAAGATTCCTCTTATATATACCTTATGGCATTCCCACACTGTAGCTGTCGATACTCCCTCTGTCTCATTCTCCTTGAAATAAACCTTAATCTCTTCCCTGATCTTCTGCACAATATCCTCATCTAAGAGAAGAGCCTCATTTAACCTCCATCCTAAACCTCCCACCCACCTTTTTCCCCATCCCATTTTCATTACGACTGGGGCATGGTCCGAGAAAGTTCTTGTCTCTATTTCTATTTTAACCAGTGTTTCAATGAGTTGGTGATCTATTAGGATGTAATCCAATCTCGAGTATATCTCATGTGCATTAGAGAAGAAGGAATAGTCTCTGTCTTTCATATGCATCATTCTCCATGTGTCCACCAGTTGGAGCTCGTGGATCGCCCTCTTCAGGGCTCTCAGAGACCTACCCCCTTCTCTCTGCACAGGGGAGGTTGTAAACTTTTGTGGGTCCATACAGAGATTAAAATCTCCTGCTATTATCAAACACCCTTTTTTAAAGTCTATCAATTTTTTCAGCATACCCTTTAAAAAGATCTCCGGTTTCTTATTGGGGCAATATATGTTAGCTAGTGTACATTCAATTCCCTGAAGTTTACCTTTCAAAAACAGGAATCTCCCTTCCGGGTCAGTCCTTCTATCTTCTAACTCAAATCTCATATTCTTTGCCAATCCTATTGCCACCCCCTTTGCTCTTTTAATTGGAGAGTCTGCATAAAACCATGTTGGATAGTATTTAGATTTTAATTTCACGTTTGATTCTATCTCAAAATGTGTCTCCTGCAAAAATACCACTGACGTTGCCCTGTGATGTAACTCTTTAAACAACTTAAATCTTTTCCCAGGACTGTTCAACCCATTCACATTATATGTTATAAACTGTATTTCTTCCATCCTTCTTGATTTTATCTTTCTCTCTTCTAGTCCATCTCCTTCTATTAGGCCCAAATATCTTTCAGAACATTAACCCCCCCCCCTCCTCCCCACCCCACTCAAGAAGGATGAGAAGAAGGATGAGAAGAAGGAGAAGGATGAGAAGAAGGAGAAGGATGAGAAGAAGGAGAAGGATGAGAAGAAGGAGAAGGATGAGAAGAAGGAGAAGGATGAGAAGAAGGACAGTTCTGTGACAGTTTCTGTCTATTTCTGACAGTTCTGGGACATTCACTCCATACAGCGGTTTCAACCGCTGTATGGAGGGAATGTCCCAGAACTGTCAGAAATAGACTATTTCTGACAGTTCTGGGGCATTCAACCGCTGTATGGAGGGAATGTCATAGAACTGTCAGAAATAGACTATTTCTAACAGTTCTGGGACATTCCTTCCATACAGCGGTTGAAACATTGTATCTATTTGTTTCCATAAATGGATCCATTTATGGAAACAAATAGATACAATGTTTCAACCGCTGTATGGAAGGACAGTCCCAGAACTGTCATAAATAGTCTATTTCTGACAGTTCTGGGACATTCACTCCATACAGCGGTTGAAACATTGTATCTATTTTTTTCCATAAATGACATTCTGCAGATACACTTAGAGGAGCGCTGCAGATACACTTTTTGCCGGCTTGGAATTATTCTTATTTTCATCCTACTTCTTCTTCTTCTTATGAGGATGAGGATGAAGAAGAAGAAGAAGTAGGATGAAAATAAGATTAATTCCAAGCCGGCAAAAAGTGTATCTGCAGCGCTCCTCTAAGTGTATTTGCAGAATGTCATTTATGGAAAAAAATAGATACAATGTTTCAACCGCTGTATGGAGTGAATGTCCCAGAACTGTCATAAATAGTCTATTTCTGACAGTTCTATGACATTCCCTCCATACAGCGGTTGAAACCGCTGTATGGAGTGAATGTCCCAGAACTGTCAGAAATAGTCTATTTCTGACAGTTATGGGACATTCACTCCATACAGCGGTTGAAACATTGTATCTATTTGTTTCCATAAATGGATCCATTTATGGAAACAAATAGATACAATGTTTCAACCGCTGTATGGAAGGAATGTCACAGAACTGTTAGAAATAGTCTATTTCTGACAGTTCTATGACATTCCCTCCATACAGCGGTTTCAACCGCTGTATGGAGTGAATGTCCCAGAACTGTCAGAAATAGTCTATTTCTGACAGTTATGGGACATTCACTCCATACAGCGGTTGAAACATTGTATCTATTTTTTTCCATAAATGACATTCTGCAAATACACTTAGAGGAGCGCTGCAGATACACATTTTGCCGGCTTGGAATTAATCTTATTTTCATCCTACTTCTTCTTCTTCTTCATCCTCATCCTTATAAGAAGAAGAAGAGGATGAGGATGAAGAAGAAGAAGAAGAAGTAGGCAAAAAGTGTATCTGCAGCGCTCCTCTAAGTGTATCTGCAGAATGTCATTTATGGAAAAAAATAGATACGTTTCAACCGCTGTATGGAGTGAATGTCCCATAACTGTCAGAAATAGACTATTTCTGACAGTTCTGGGACATTCACTCCATACAGCGGTTGAAACCGCTGTATGGAGGGAATGTCATAGAACTGTCAGAAATAGACTATTTATGAAAGTTCTGGGACATTCCTTCCATACAGCGGTTGAAACATTGTATCTATTTGTTTCCATAAATGGATCCATTTATGGAAACAAATAGATACAATGTTTCAACCGCTGTATGGAAGGAATGTCCCAGAACTGTTAGAAATAGTCTATTTCTGACAGTTCTATGACATTCCTTCCATACAGCGGTTGAAACATTGTATCTATTTTTTTCCATAAATGACATTCTGCAAATACACTTAGAGGAGCGCTGCAGATACACATTTTGCCGGCTTGGAATTAATCTTATTTTCATCCTACTTCTTCTTCTTCATCCTCATCCTTATAAGAAGAAGAAGAGGATGAGGATGAAGAAGAAGAAGAAGAAGTAGGCAAAAAGTGTATCTGCAGCGCTCCTCTAAGTGTATCTGCAGAATGTCATTTATGGAAACAAATAGATACAATGTTTCAACCGCTGTATGGAAGGACAGTCCCAGAACTGTCATTAATAGTCTATTTCTGACAGTTCTATGACATTCCCTCCATACAGCGGTTGAAACCGCTGTATGGAGTTAATGTCCCAGAACTGTCATAAATAGTCTATTTCTGACAGTTCTGGGACATTCACTCCATACAGCGGTTGAAACATTGTATCTATTCTTTTCCATAAATGACATTCTGCAGATACACTTAGAGGAGCGCTGCAGATACACTTTTTGCCGGCTTGGAATTATTCTTATTTTCATCCTACTACTTCTTCTTCTTCTTATGAGGATGAGGATGAAGAAGAAGTAGGATGAAAATAAGATTAATTCCAAGCCGGCAAAAAGTGTATCTGCAGCGCTCCTCTAAGTGTATCTGCAGAATGTCATTTATGGAAAAGAATAGATACAATGTTTCAACCGCTGTATGGAGTGAATGTCCCAGAACTGTCAGAAATAGACTATTTATGACAGTTCTGGGACATTAACTCCATACAGCGGTTTCAACCGCTGTATGGAGGGAATGTCATAGAACTGTCAGAAATAGACTATTAATGACAGTTCTGGGACTGTCCTTCCATACAGCGGTTGAAACATTGTATCTATTTGTTTCCATAAATGACATTCTGCAGATACACTTAGAGGAGCGCTGCAGATACACTTTTTGCCTACTTCTTCTTCTTCTTCTTCATCCTCATCCTCTTCTTCTTCTTATAAGGATGAGGATGAAGAAGAAGAAGAAGAAGTAGGATGAAAATAAGATTAATTCCAAGCCGGCAAAATGTGTATCTGCAGCGCTCCTCTAAGTGTATTTGCAGAATGTCATTTATGGAAAAAAATAGACACAATGTTTCAACCGCTGTATGGAGTGAATGTCCCAGAACTGTCATAAATAGTCTATTTCTGACAGTTCTATGACATTCCCTCCATACAGCGGTTTCCGGCAAAAAGTGTATGTGCAGAGTTCCTCTATTCTGCAGATACACTTAGAGGAGCTCTGCAGATACACTTAGAGGAGCTCTGCCCATACACTTTTTGCCGGCTTGGAATTATTCTTATTTTCATCCTACTTCTTCTTCTTCATCCTCATCCTCTTCTTCTTCTGAGGATGAGGATGAAGAAGAAGTAGGATGAAAATAAGATTAATTCCAAGCCGGCAAAAAGTGTATGTGCAGAGCTCCTCTAAGTGTATGTGCAGAGCTCCTCTAAGTGTATCTGCAGAATAGAGGAACTCTGCACATACACTTTTTGCCGGCTTGGAATTATTCTTATTTTCATCCTACTTCTTCTTCTTCATCCTCAGAAGAAGAAGAGGATGAGGATGAAGAAGAAGAAGAAGAAGTAGGATGAAAATAAGATTAATTCCAAGCCGGCAAAAAGTGTATGTGCAGAGCTCCTCTAAGTGTATCTGCAGAGCTCCTCTAAGTGTATCTGCAGAATAGAGGAACTCTGCACATACACTTTTTGCCGGCTTGGAATTATTCTTCTGTTCATCCTACTTCTTCTTCTTCTTCTTCTTCATCCTCATCCTCAGAAGAAGAGGATGAGGATGAAGAAGAAGAAGAAGAAGAAGAAGTAGGATGAAAAGAAGAATAATTCCAAGCCGGCAAAAAGTGTATGTGCAGAGTTCCTCTATTTCTGACAGTTCTCTGACAGCTTCTTCACATGTACAGCGGTTGAAACATCTGTATCCTAAATGGAAACTAATAGATACAATGTTTCAACCGCTAAACATGTGTTCCTTCTGTCAGAGAACTGTCAGAAATAGCGGAGCTCACTGCAGGGACACTTTTGCCGGCTGATCGGGAAATGTTCGATTCGCGCACCCGAAGTAGGCAAAATTTCGGATTCGACGCGAATCGAATATTTCCTGAAATTCGACTCGAATTCCGGTTCGCCTGGTTCGATTCGCTCATCTCTAATCACCACCTCAGCTTTATCCACTATGGAGTTCAAAATTTTGCCTATTAACTCTTTTAAGTCCTCCCCCTGGGTCAACTCTGGGACTCCTCTGACTCTTAAGTTATTTCTCCTGTCTCTATTTTCTTGTTCTTCCATCATAAAAAAAAGTCTTTTTTGTTCTTTTCTATTGTCTATTATCAATCTGTCTAATTTTGGGATAGCTTGACCCTGAACTTTTTCCTCAGTTTCCTCCATCCTAGTTAGCAGTTGTTCCAGATCATCCCGAATTATCCCCATCTCTTGCTTTATTGATAATTCCAAGTTTTTAAACATCTCCGCCATTTCCTTTTTATTTGGTATTTGCAGATCTCTTTCAGATTCTCTCGGCCCTATACCGTCCAGGGGTTGTTGACTATTGTATACCGGTCCTAGGGAAAGTCTTGGACTATTATCCAAACTTACTTCCAATTCACTTATTTCACTCACTCCTTGAGATCTTTCTGGGGTCAAATTTCCTTGGGGTATATACTTCTTAATCGAACCGGTTTGAGGGTTCTTAGACCCACTCCCTTTTGTGTTTTTACCTTTCATGTCTTCAACTCCTCCAAACCTTCAGACCCTCCCAGGGAATCCCCAATTTCCTTCTCTCAATTTAGAATATACAATGTCCTAGTGCAAGCACAATGAAAGCATTGCTTAAATCTGGTATACAGAAAAGGACGTAAGTCCAGGATATAGAGAGTATATAGGGAGTATATAACAACCCCTGCAATATTCACGTTATTATCACTCACCCTCCACGCTGGAGTACCTTTCAGAATACAGTCCTCTCCTATAGTTGTCTTTCCTTGGGGGATTCCTTTGGGTCTCTTTAAGTCTTTTACTTTCTTTCCTTTTTCTTCTGGGTTGGAGGAGGTATGGAAGTTTGAGGGATGGATGTGTTGTGGAAGAGTGTGGCACCGTTCCACCTTACATCTCTTTATGTTGCTCTCTCGTCTCCCTTGAACTGCTGGACGCCGAAAAGCCGGCTGTTTCTTCTGCTCCCAGAGCTCCTCCGCGGCTGCCCACGTGTGAGAGGCGCTATATTCGTCTCCCGGGCAACCCCAGTCCTGCTCTTGAGCTACCGCGAGAGACGCCCGTCTCCCCTCTGGACTTGCCGCCACGACACGCCGTCTCAAGAGTCCACTCTTCTGCCGGGTAAGCCTCCAGTGCTCTCCACTGCTACTCCAGTGCAGCTAGTTATGTGACCGGGACCTCACTGGGGAGATGAACGGGGAAGGGAGCGAGGAGTGCTTACTCCACGCTCTCCCGAGCCGCCATGTTCGGGCTCCACCCCCCTTCTCTGAGCCCAATCCTGATCCAGTGCTGTGCGTAAGAGCAGCGGCTCTCCCACCTCATTGGCTGAGACAGCAGAGGGAGCCATTGGCTCCTGCTGCTGTCAATCACAGCTAGTGAGGAGGGGTTGGGGGGCACTTTGTTTCTTATAGACACACAGAGCTTGCTCGGGAGCGAGTACACGAGTGCCATCAGAGCAAGCAGCTTGCTCTGGGGGAACTCAGCAGGGCGTGGAGTCAAGAACACCTGTGGGGGACCCCAGAAGGGCTGTTCTGTATAAAACCATTACACAGAGCAGGTGAGTATAACATGTTTCTTGTTTTATTTTTTTTTTAAATCAGCACCTTTAGTATCACTTTAATATTTCACTCATTTCCTAGGCATTCTGCCTAAATAATATTTGTCATTCTGTATAATGCCTATGGAAAGTATATAGCATAATAAAACAAGAGGCATACTTTGCCTAAAAAATGTCTCACATTCTATAGCCTAGGCATTCCATACAATGCCTGCTCTTCACACATTGCCAGTAACATATACATCAGGGTAGATTCATGTGTGCTGGATTTTTTCTCAATTATTCTAAATATAACAAAATTGTACCTTAAAAATCCATTTGGTGTATATATATATATATATTTTTTTTTTTTTTTAACACGCACACACATACATACATACATACACACATATATATATATATATATAGTGGCAGTGCAGTATCCTGCCACGGTGCGCTGATTGCACAGGTGTGTGCAGGCCTTTTTGGGGAGGCCAGGCCATGGTTCTGGGCTCCACCCCGGCAGACAGGAGTCAGGAGGGCTCCAACCTGGCAGACAGGAGGTCTCTGCCTTGGAGTCAGGAGGGCTTCACCAAGGAGAGGTGGAAGCCAGACTAGCTGTGTGCTACTGGATAGCTGTGTGTGGAAAAGCCTTTTTGGAAAGAGTCTGTAGGAGACAGACGTAAGCCTGAACAGGAAGATTGTTATTATCTGAGAGAGCTAGGAGGCTGAATTTTGTTTCATGTGTGTGATGGTGAATACCCCTGTGTGGGAAGCTTTATGGAACGTTTTCTTTACATAAAAGTGGGCTAAAACAGCCCTTAACAAAAGAAGCGAGTTGCTGTGTGCTTTAAAAAACTCTACCAAAGAAGCGAGTTCCCATAATACACACACACACACACACACACACACACACACACACACACACACACACACACACTATGAAATAATTAGGATGTGGTACGCTTTTCCCTTCTTGAGCCCCTTTCCTCTTATACACTGATCTGCCATCTTCATGGTAAACAGTCTGTTTGCATTCATCTTTACAGTAAACAGCTGATTTCCTTTTGTCACCACTGGTAGTACAGTTTGAAGACAAGGAGCCTGCTCTGCATTACACTGGCCATTTACTAGTAATTTCTCAAACTAGCACTCTTATAAAAATTCTTATCAGTATATTTAAGAACTTGACAAATGTCACCCAAAAGTACTCCAAAAGCTGTGTACTTTTAATATTTGAGTTTGCAGTGAATTAACTTTTCTGAATGAAAACCACATTTACTGTCAGAAATTAGTTAAAAAATGTGCATCCTCCACCTTCTGATTTTCTTGTCACGGTTGTTTAAAACGAAATTGATTTGACCCTTCCAACAATTAGAAAACTGTTCTTAAAACAAAAATTTTGGAAGAAAATTTTACAAGTGTATAACTGCTGTAGGCTGAATGAACAGTCTGTCTCGTCTCCTGCACTGCAAAATATACCCCGAGCCAGGAGTCTGCACACAGGTCAGCAGAGTTAGTCCCGGTTCACACTGACGCAAATTTGAGGCGGGTTAGAGGCAATCCAAAAAAGGCATAGATTCGCATGTCATATGAAAAGACATTGTTTTCTATGAAGGCCGTACACATCTATGCAGTGCAATTCTGATCTGGTTATTGAAAAAAAAAAAAAAAAAAAGAGAAGGGTCCTGTGCTAGTTAACCTAGCCTAAAAGAGTATGTAAATCTAACATTTCATATTTCTGATATGTGCCTGCTGTACTTGTATGAAAAAGTATCCTGTTCTCTTTGTATTGCTTCCTTTGTGTGAAATCCTTGGTGTTCCTTCCAGTCCCTCTGCTTTCCTATTAAAAGCTGACCACACTAGGCATGAGAGCACAGCAAAGTCAGTTCTCTAGCGGTGCTGGGAACTCAGTATGTTCATTTCCAACGATCAGACTTGGCCTGACATGCCCCAACAGCCATTCACTGGCTAGATCTGCTGTTTCTCCTCCTCCAGCTCTCTGTTCTCAGCTGCATAAGGAGCTTACAAAAACAGGGGAAAAAATGTATTAATGTTTTTTATTATGTATACACAAATGTTTGCCTTTCATGTCTATTTTAAACTGAATGGGTTGTTTTACAAGGTGACGGTTTCCATATACCTTAACCAATTATATTGGAATTCACTGCTAGGACAAATAGCAAAAGTATTCGTTTTAGTGAAAGCAGTAGTATAATTTGAAATCTCAAACACATTATCAGACTCACTTATACCCCAAGGCTGGATTCATGCTTTTGCATTTTAAAGCAAATGTATTCCCATTAAACTCGGTGGAAAGCAGTCAATAAATCAAACTTACAGTTTTAGAGAAGAGGTTTAATAGGATGCAATAGAGATTTATGTGATAAACAAGGGTCATAACTCCTTCCATAAAATGCTCATTTATTCAATATGAAACTGTTCAGGTTCAAATGTGACTAGAAGGCTCAAATATTGCCCCCAACAAAGACTGAACGGGGTGGAATTAATAGGGATTCACTAGTAGAACTCAATGATGGACCTCACAGATTTTGTCGAAAACCCTTCACTATGAACTATTCCCTCTCATAAATGAGCTTTGTGACTTAAACTATTACCAGTACTGATGTCTTGTCAAATCAACAGATGAGAAAGCCTGTAAGTAAAACATCAGATTTTATTTTTTTCCTACAATATCCAAAAAAGCAGAGTTTGTAGTGAACTGGGCACATTTTCTATTACCTGCATGGTTTAGAAAGCCTGAAAGGAAACCTGTAATGAAAGAAAAATGTTGCAAACCGTTGCTAACCACTCTTCTTCAAAATGCTATTTGCCTGACTTTAATATCACCGATTTACAGGTCAAGAACAAGTAAATCAAAAATATCAGGAAGTTAGCATTTTTTTTTCAATGTAATCTAGGAAGTTAACATTTTACTGAGGTATGCAATGGTAGACGGTTTCCCTCAGTACAGTTCTCTTTAGGTATTTGATGCTCCTACTCTACAGTGTATTCACTCAATCAGTCCTTTGTACTTCTCATGTAAATCAGCCACATCATCTTGAGACACACGCTGCCAACCATCCTCCCGAACATGGTACAGATTCACTACTCCTCCAGAGTAAGCATCACGGTATGTGGCTTGGTAAATTGAGCGCCGTGCCAACTCTTGAGCTTCCTCGGTTTCCAGATTATAGTCATATCCTCTATCCAGGACACCATAGGCATACATAGAACCTGAGCCCACTGAGAACACAGAGCCAGACACACGGTTCCCTTCACTGTCCACATAGTACAGACCTGGGCAGAGAAAAGCATATTCAATATTGAAATTTATAGAAACAACTTATCACCTAAAGCATCCTACAAATGTTTGCTTTCAGCAATAAAACGGTATTTACAACTACTACAAAGATTTATATAAACCATAAAGGAAAATAAAGCAAATTTCATAAACTGTTAAAATAGGAAAAAAAAAAAAAAAACAACATTCAGTACATATCTGCAATACATGAGCATTCCCCCATGTTTTATGCCTTTAAACAGTATCATTGAACAGAAAATAACAGATGATGTGCCAGAAACATAGTTTGCTCCTATCTTCCTTTTTGGTGTGGTAAACTTCCTCTCTGACATGACAACACATATCTGACTTCCTAATCAAATGGTGTCAGCCCTGCCTACATCAATTCTGATGGATTAAATGGAACAAAGACCTTAACCATAACCTGTACACACTGTATGTGTGTATATGATTTTAACATGTGAACTTATCCTTTACACAAGATATATCCGTCATCGATATATCTGCCTTAGATGATGGCTTGACACCAAAACGTGGCTTTTGGGTTACTTCATCCCACACAACCTATCAACTTGCGGCTGAAAGTATACTCCTTTTTGTCGAGTTGGCAATAATCTATTGTGTATTTTATGCTCAATAAATTGTGAAAGTTTTTATACCATCAGCGCTTCTCTTTCTGCTACATTTTATGTGAGAGAGGAGAATGGGACCAGACTATTGATGGAGGAGGCTTAACCCTTGCCGAGCTGAAGAGAATGCTGGTCATGCTGGAGAGGAGAGTGCTTGCTGTAATGAGAGATTATTGGATAAACTGCTTATAGTAACAGCTTTGCTGGACACAGTTATTATTTTTATTTTATTATTTGCAGCGAGTACTTGGCGTGCTCAGGGAGAGGTCACGTGGTATGGGGTGACCACGGTAAAAACTGACCTTTTAAACTTATTTTATAGAACAGTTCATATAGTAGAATACTGTGTCTTTGAGATGCACTCATCACAGGATGTATTGGATGAATGTTGGACACTTTATTCATGAGCTTTAATTGCACAGGATTAATTGTAATCTTTATATGAATTTTATTGGACAGCATGAATTAGAATTTTTGTATGAATCTGCATGTTTATGTATTTTACAGTGGAGGTTGGCAACACTTAACAGATAGGGATGGTCTCAAGCTTTTCTTTATCCAATTTTACACATTTTTAATAATTTTATTTATTACTTTCTTGATACTTCAAGCTTTTTGATGTTCAAGTCTTTAATTTAAACAAGCTCTTGCTGACCTTGGTAGCAACAGCCACTGTAAAACCATGTATTCTAAACATTTGCAGGAATTTCTAAGCTTTAGGCCCCATGCACACTGCCAACTGGGGCTGTGTGATCTAAAATGTGGGTATTCAGCAACAGCTGCTCATAGATATGAATTACATAATGTAGCTGTACACAAGTATACACCAGTACTTGAGTAAACATATGGTCATTTGACCATGGAAGCCGACAGTCTGCACCCAGAGTTGTGCATTAATACGTGTGTGTGTGTGTGTGTGGTGTGTGTGCCCACATCCTGTACTAAATCTCTTTAGGCAGCTATAAGCAGCAACTGTGGCCCCCGGGCAGGTAAATACTTCTGAAATATTGTATGACCCCAGACGACCGTGTGCATGAGGCCCTACTTTTTCTTGGTAGTTCAGCTCCCCCTCCCAGCAGTGAGCTGACAAGCCTGCCAGCTTTCTAATTTCAAATGCAAACACTGAGCAGATGCACAGGAAGAGTGAGAAAAAAACAAAATAAAATAGAAAAGTGCTGCGATCTCAGTTGAAACACCTTCCCCACTACTGTGAATTTGAGAATGAATTTCTCCACATTGGCTGAAACTACATAGGGTCAGCAAGGGCTTATTACAAAGCTAATTTATGGTTTGTGAAAAATATCAAAACAAAAAAAATATATATTGCTCCTTATCACTCCATATATATGGGGAGAGCACTAGTTGTCATGAGCGGGAAAAGACTGCAGCCCTTATCACTGAAAGACTTCTGACATCCTACAAGAACCTATTAGAGGGTCTCAGATCCATATACAAGTGGACACACTAGCAACAAAGAAGCCAGTGGCTGGAAGTTCAACAGAAAGCGTGGATGCAAACAACCAAAACACCCTTGGAAGCTGAAGTTTCTACCATCAGTGTAGCTCTGCAGAAAAGACTGGATACACAGCCAGCAGGAATGGCAATTATTGTTCTTTTACAGGCTGCTTTTTGTTTACTGTTCTTATTTTTAAACTGCTGCCTGTATGGCATTATTTCAAACAGAAGGACAAAAATGGGGCCCACTAGTAGGTAAAATAAAAACAATTTAAGAATCCATGAGTCACTGATGCAAAGACTAATACATGCTTTCTAGCCCCTAATGCAGTTACATAGTTTGGCTGAAAAAAAGACACAAGTCCATCTATTCAATCATAAAAAGTGAAGAAAAAAAAAAAATATAATCCTAGAGAACATTTTTTACCTTAATTAATTCCTGCATTAAGGTAAAACATGTTCCAGCAGCAGTAACACCTCCTCACCCCCCTTATACTTAATTGAGATCTCACTCCACCAAGCGCTGTGCTAATCTGTGATGGCTGTCTTCTCTCTCCCAGCTCTCACAGGATTTGCTGAGGCAGCGGGAGATATTGCCTCCTGCTGCTGTCGATCAAATCCTGTGACGAGGGAGCAGGCAGCAGGTCCAAACCACGCTGTGTGTGTATGGATGCAGGCAGTGCAGCTTGGGATTGAGCCCACATGTGCTTACCCATAGAAAGTGGCTAACTGTGGTGGCACACAGAGAAGAGGAGCCAGGAGCACGTGCGGGGTGAAGAAGACGAGGATGCTGCTCTGTGCATATCCATTGCACAGAGACAGTAAGTAGATCAAGTTTGTTATTGAAAAAAAAATTAATTAAGACTTTACAATCGCTTTAATTATGCCTGGGCCACCTCTATGGGCAAACCAAAGCTGTAGCCTGCCAATAAGGTGTTCTAGCAAGATGCCAGGTATCCAGATTTACATTATGCAATATACAAGGAAGAAAGAAGCTTCATATTAATGGCACAACAAAATCTGTGATGTTAATATTAAAGTCACATTTTTCAGCTTACCTGGTCCCCTCTTGTCCCATCCACAGATCATGGTTCCCATAGATAGCCCCATTCCTTTGTACTGATATACCATATTAGCTAGCAGTTTGGATGCTGCTGCAACAGATATTCGTTCCTTGTTTCGTAGCTCATAGATGCGGCACTGACGAGCAAGAAGCCTCTCCCAAAAACTACAATCAGCGGCACCTCCGGCCATTGTGCCCAACAGGTAAGGATTAATTTCAATAACTTTTTTCACTGTCTGAGAAGCGATGTATGAGCCAGCTGTAGCACGGGAGTCAACAGCCACAATAACTCCATGTTGAAACTGAAAAAGAAAAAAAAAAAAAAGTCACCATTAGAAATATATACATGGATCCTGACAAGTCTTTAAACGGAAGTTGTTGTGCATTTTCACACTGCACATTATTGCATGTGGTAGCATACATTCAGTTAAGGCAGGCCATTCATTGTCAATAGGCCATAATGAATGAGAAAAAAAAAAAGAAAAAAAAAAAAAAGTGTATTACCCTCATAATAAAGCTTGTGGTATATGCATGGTGATCGAATGTACAATGCATTGGGTGCCATTCACAATGGCAAAGTATATCAATAAAGTGCAGCGCTATTGAATTGGTCAAAGATGTAATCGGGGTATAATCAAAATATAATAGTTTGTGAATAAATGATGAAATATGATCCAGAAGTAAGCAGAAATCAAAATGCTGGTGCTCAGAAGGAATGGTAAAATTGCACACTCACCAGATGCATATGGGACATACGCTTTACTATATCCACCACGGAACACTTAGTGTGTGGGGTATGATAGGTGTGTGAAGATCTTCCTTCAAGAGATAGGGCAGCACAGGGGTGAATCTGTAGATTTAGGTGAAGTCTGCTCGTCCAGAGGTCCCCTTTAGGATGGATGGGTCTGCAACCTGCTTACAGGGATTCCCTCTTCTGGGTACTGGATCAGTAAGGAACTTCCACTGGCTCTGTAATTTAATGGTTCCATAAAAGAGCCATAAAGAAGGTGCCCATAGTCTAGTATTCCTTTACACTTTTATTCCATGGAAACAGGTAACAGTAATATACAGTACTGCAGAGTGAACTGACCGTACATAAAGATGGCCGCAGGACCTGCACGTGGCTCCGGCGGCGTGACATCACAGCATGTTGGTTCCTCCTTAGGCCAACACGGTGTTGGTCTCCCCTCTGAGGACATGCGTGGCACAAAATGCCTAAGGAGGAACCAACACGCTGTGACGTCACACCGCCGGAGCCATGTGCAGGTCCGGCGGCCATCTTTATGTACGGTCAGTTCACTCTGCAGTACTGTATATTACTGTTACCTGTTTCCATGGAATAAAAGTTTAAAGGAATACTACACTATGGGCACCTTTTTTATGGCTTTTATGGAGCCATTAAATTACAGAGCCAGTGGAAGTTCCTTACTGATCCAGTACCCAGAGGAGGGAATCCTTGTAAGCAGGTTGCAGACCCATCCATCCTAAAGGGGACCTCTGGACGAGCAGACTTCACCTAAATCTACAGATTCACCACTGTACTGCCCTATCTCTCGAAGGAAGATCATCACACACCTATCATACCCCACACCCTAAGTGTTCCGTGGTGGATATATTAATGTGTATGTCCCATGCGCATCTGGTGAGTGCGCAATTTTACTATTCCTTCTGAGCACCAGCATTTTGATTTCTGCTTACTCCTGGATCATATTTCATCATTTATTCATTAACTATAATATTTTGATTATACCCCGATTACATCTTTGACCGATTCAATAGCGCTGTACTTTATTGATATACTTTGTTCTCTGGAGGTTTCATATGTTACCTTAGTGCTTTAGCTGCTGTACTAGAGAGCACTCACTTGGTTTTATTTTTACATTCACAATGGCAACTTACATAGAGCAGGCTTGTTTAAGTCACCATGCTCAAGTGTGAATAGGCCCTGAGAATTATGACAGCAAAGAGAATGTTTAGGATTTTTGTACATTTCTACTCTCTTTATCGTGTTTCTCATGACAAATAATAATAGTCCATGCTGGCTTACTGAATTGCAGATGAATGCTGTAAACAAAATCGCAATTCAGGGCAAGCAGTGACTATATATATATTTTTTTTTAAAGGAGTAAGCAGCTAGGTTGCGGGCTATAGAGTAAAAGAAAAGAACCCAGAAGGGTGGGTTAGCACATGTTTAATAAAAGTACACTTCTCCTTGCTGTAATCTATGCCATTACACCGATAGCACTACCACACTGATGGCTGTCATTTTCCAGGTCCAGCTGGAATTCTGTCATCAGCTTCCTTTCCACACACTGTCCTCAGGCCCCTTCCACATGGGTGGAGTCTGCCAGCGGATCTGCCTGCTCAGTGGGGGATCTGTCCGCTGATCCCCACTGAGCAGGCGGATGACAGGTCCATGTGTCTGTTCCACTTATGCGGAGCAGACACGAACACAGCCCCTTTTCTCTATGGGTGGTCGGATGTAAATGGACCATCCGTCTAGCGGATCAAATGACAGATGTAAACGGACATCCTGTCTGTTTACATCTGACTGTCATCTGATCTGCTAGATGGATGGTGAACAGATCCCCACCCATCTGTTTTTAGAGGATCAGATTTAGGCAGCTGTAAATGGACATGTCACTTTACATCCGCTGCACCATAGCGGGCAATGGTTGATCCGATTGGGTCCACCTGAAAAACTGACAGGCTGACCCGGTCGGTTCGCAAGTGTGAAAGGGGCCTTAAAGTTGAACTCCAGGAATTATCTGTATTGTATATTTACATCGGTCCAGCTTAGCACAATGGAAGTATGCAAATCTCATATTTGAGGGACTGCTAGGGAAGCCAACAATCAATGTATTAGTCGGTGCTTCTATAGTAATAACCATGATCTTGCAGATCCTGTGTGAGCAGTTTCCCTTCCACACACTGACCACAGGGGGTCGGTCGCTCAGCTCTGTCACCATTCATAGAATGCCTTGTATTTTTTTTTTCATTGAATATAAAGCGTTCTCTAATTGTATGAGGTAAGGAGAAGGAGCAGTGAGCTCTCTATCTCCACCTCATTCAATCAAAGAATGCCTTGTACCCACTAAGAAAAAAAAAAAAAAAGGAAGGACATTCTATGAATGGTGACAATGTCAAGAGAGCAACCCCCTGTGGTCAGTGTGCAGATGGGAAGCTGCTCACACGGGATCTGCAAGATCATGGTTATTACTATAACAATGCCGACTACTATACTGATTGTTGGCTTCCCCAGTGGTCCCTCAATTATGAGATAAGCCTACTTACATTGTGCCAAGCTGGACCAATGTAAGTATGCAATACAGATCGTTCCAAGCTCAACTTTAATGTGTTACTAAACCCACAACAGTAAAATCAGTCTGTATATGCAGTAAAGCATGCTTGTTATACTCACTGTGGCACCTAAGGGGGTAATCCTCAGCATTGTGTAAAAGGCTGTTTGATCCTTTCTTCCCTGCCCCTCCTCTTGTTGAAATGACCACCCGATACAGACTGAATCTGTAGGCACATGCTCAGTTTGGTGTGTATTGCTAGATTTTATTTTTTTCTTCTTGGGAGGGTGCATGTGATCAGCACAGGGCCGATCAGCACTGTCCAGACAGAAGGTCAGGTGGTTTCACATCCTCCTAGAGCAGAAAGAAAACTCCTCCTACAAGCTTTAACCAGTTCTCTGCTGAAGTCACAAGACTGCTCTAACTGCTGATGAGAAAAGGTATTGAGCAGTTTATATTTACTAAAATAATTGCATTTCCATGTTGTGTGTACTGTGGGAGACCAAATATAGTGTATGCAGGGTCATGGGTTTAGTATCCTTTTACGGAAAAGTGGAACCAAAACTCCATGTTTCCTTTGCCCAGAAAAAAAAAAAAATAAAAAAAAAAATAATATATATATATATACACACACACACACACACACACACACACATATACATATACACACACACTGTAGCTGGATCATTTCAAACGACAACTTTCCCATCACTCCAGGTTTGGTACAAACACATCAGAGTATACATTTTACAACCATACTACGCTTTGGTTATTATCTGTGAAGCTAAACGTAGCCAAGTATAGTGTACTGGATTTCAATCTATCATGTTACCTTTGTATTGTAGTGTGGGGAGGGGGGCCTCTTGTCACAATGTACATCAGCATAATTGTAAATTATGACAGTCATATCCTAATCTGCTCTCCTACAGTGCTATCAAATCCACACTCACATGTAACATCAATGGCCTTAGGGCATCATATGTACCGATCAGCGACTGCTGCCCTTCTCTGCCAATCCCTTCACTGGCTTACACTAACCCAACGTATAAAATTCAAAACACTAACCACAGCTTACAAAGCCATCCACAACACTGCCCCTAGCTACATCACCAACCTCATCCACAGAAATCGGCCAAATCGCCCACTCTGCTCCTCCCATGATATCCTCCTCTCTAGCTCCCTCATCACCTCCTCCCACGCTCGCCTCCAGGACTTCTCCAGAGCCTCTCCCATCCTCTGGAACTCCCTACCACAGCATGTCCGGTCAGCCCCCACCATGTCTGCCTTTAGGTGATCTTTGAAAACGCACTTCTTCAGGGAAGCCTACCCCACCTCCACCTAAGAACTCTACTTGAATCACCTCCACCAGATCATCCCCCGCAGCTATCACCTTTTGTATCACCTCTCCCTTCCTTTAGATTGTAAGCTCCACGAGCAGGGCCCTCCTATTCCTTCTGTACTGAAATGTATTGTAATTGTATTGTCTCCCTTATATTGTGAAGCGCTGAGCAAACTGTTGGCGCTATATAAATCCTGTATAATATATAATAATAGGTATATCTAAGGATGGCTGTACACTTCAATATTATTTATTTCTGATTGATGTGTGATTCTATCCAATCGTATCTGTAAACTATCGAATAGCTGAAATTTCCCTTCCAGTTGATTTTAGACTCACTTTGGATCATATTTGGTCAAACCAAGTTGATCAGCCAGGGTGGAAAATGATCAATCGTTCTGCATCAACTTGCAGCATAAAAAGGTGTTGTTCACAATATGATCAATCACTATGGGGAGGAATTTACTAACATCAAAGCAGATGGAATCTAGAGCACCTCTGCACGGCAACCAATCAACTCAAATCTTTCATTTTCAAAGCTTAACTGTACAAACCTGAAGCTAGCAGCTGATTGGTTGCCATGCAGAGCTGCTCCAGCCTTAGTAAACCCCCTCCATTGTGCATAATAGGTTAGAAGCTATTTATCAAAGGGAATGGTTACATATTAGTCATCAAATCAATGAAACAAAATGCACTCATTTCTACAAACTAATGTTGGTAATAAAAGGAAGTCTCCATCCTGGTGATCAGCACCTTGAAGGCCAGCGTGGTGGTCCCATGTAAGAACTCGATCCCAGGATCGGCCGTGCCCTGCCCCGCTCCAGGCACTACATGGAAGCTCAGGCCCTCGGTGTCCAGGCCGCAATGTGCCGGGTTATCCCGCTGCTGCATCCACGACAGACCCTCCGATCTCACAACACTAGCCAGCGCCATGTTCTCTCCCAGCAAAGCACCGGCTTGACTGCGACTATAGGCCAGCCCGTCTCTTGCCTGTTACATCACTATGACAAAGCACTAATGCGGCCATGTTGGAAAAGGGCATGACAAAGCTGGGCAAAGCCATTTAGCGCCATGTTTATGAAGGGAAGATTTATAACTAGGGATGCGCTAGTGAGGCTGGAAAGCTGGCAGCCCGGCTTTCCATCTGCATGCTACCAAACCAGTTGTAGTGTAGCTGCTAAAAAAAGGTCTCTTTAAGTCTTTTCTATAAAGTAGGGTGAAATCTACATCTACTCATTGGTGTCATGACAGCCTAGCAGCTCCTCTCAAGCTGAGTTTCCCCAGTTGCCAGGAGTTCCTTGACCACTTCAATACCGGGCACTTTCACCCCCTTCCTGCCCAGGGCAATGTTCAGGTTTCAGCGCTCTCACACTTTGAATGACAATTGCACGGTCATGCAACACTGTACCCAAACTAACATTTTATCATTTTCTTCACACAACTAGAGCTTTCTTTTGGTGGTATTTAATCACCGCTGGGGTTTTTGTTTTTTGATAATTAACAAAAAAAGATCGAAAATGTTGAAAAAAAAAAGTTTCTTTGTTATAAAAGTTTGCAAATAAATAATTGTTCTTCATAAATTTAGGCCGAGATGTATTCTGCTACATTTCTTTGGTGAAAATAACCCAAATTAGGATGTATTATTTAGTCTGTAGGAAAGTTATAGAGTTCACAAACTATGGGATAGATCTGAAAATTGATCAGTCCTGAAGTACTGACGGACAATCTAATTTCTTGAGGCCCAAAAATGTCAGAAAAGTACAGATATCCCCAAAATGACCCCTTTTTGCAAAGTAGACAGTCTTTTTTTGAAGTTGTAATTTTTTGCCATTTTTTGGAAAATGAAGAAATTAAAAAAATTATTTTCACATTTTTTTGTGCATACTGTCACCAGTGCAGTACAGTGTCATTATATAACTGTTGTGGCGGTGATCAGGGACACTGACTGGCAACAGTACGAAAAAAATATAATTTTGTTTCAATTTTTATTTTATTTTTTATTACATTTTTTTCTCTTTTTTTAAGATTTTGTTTTCATATTACACTATGACCAAAGTAGCATAATGTTACCATAGTAACATTGTACTACTTTTGGGAAGTGATCAGTATTTTTATTTTTTACACAATTTGATTGCTTATAGCAAAGAATTACTTTGCTATAAGCAAGCATTTAACTGATTGAAATCGATTAATTCAGGTTTTTTTGTTGTGATTAGCTGTGATTGGCCACAGCTAATCACATGACACAGATGGGCTGTGATTGGCCTAGCCTGTGCATGTGATCACTGTGACCATTTACAGTTAGACACACTTGTATACAATGGATGGCGTGAAAGGAAGCCATCCATTGTATACAACTGTCATGTGACCTGCTGTGATTGGTCACAGCAGGTCACATGGTACTGGCAACGGGACCGGTACACAGATCTGCCTTCAGCCATGTCCGAGGTACACAGCCGGTGACAGATCTTGCCACAGCATGGCCCTGCGGGCATGGAAATCATATGATGCCCTCCCAGATCAACGAGAGGCCCGCCCGGCCGTCATTTTGCCATAGGCCAGGAGGGAAGTGGTTAAATCGGAGTGCCCATCTCTGGTGAAAAAAATTAAGTCAGAAGCTACAAAAACTGTAGCTGTTGACTTTTAAACAAAGAGACGCCTGTCCCTCAATCCCATGGTGTCCTCACCGCTGCCGGGCTTACCAGGCACCCTGTGTTCCCGGCACCGGCATCTTAAGTATGGGCACTCGGCTGTGAAGGCGCAAGCCCACTGCACATGTGCAAGCGGCGCTGCACTTTGTGAATGGTCCTGCAGTCCTCTGGGATGTGTCCCAGAAGACTGCAGGGGGTAGGATTGCCATCTCATCCCTTTAAAACCAATCACATATTATTTACACAGGTTCTGTGGCTGATTAACCACTTGCCCTCCTGAGGATTTACTCCTCTTCCTGACCAGGCTATTTTTTGCGTTAAGGCGTTGCGTTACTTTAACTGAAAATTGCGCGGTCATGCAGCGTTGCACCTAAATTAAATTTACGTCCTTTTTTCCCCACAAATTAACCTTTCTTTCGGTGGTATTTTATCGCTTGTGCATTTTTAATTTTTTGCACTATAAAAAAAAATTCCAATAATTTTGAGAAAAAAACTATTTTTGACTTTTCGCTATTAAACATATCCAGTAAAAAAATTTTAAAAATCAAATTTCTTCATAAATTTAGGCCAAAATGTATTCTTCTACATGTCTTTGCTAAAAAAAAATCCCAATACATGTAAATTAATTGGTTTACGTGCAAGTTATAGCATTTACAAATGGCGGAATATATACTGGGATTGTTTTTTTTTAAATTTTTACCAGTAATGGCAGCAATCAGCAAATTTTAGCTGGACTGCGGCGGACATTCTGACACGGGGGAGAACTGACTTACTGCGGATGTCAGTGACACCAATACGGTGATCAGTGCTAATAAAAAGCACTGACACTGTACTAATGGCACTGGGCAGGAAGGGGTTAACATTGGAAGGCAATCAAAAGGTTAACTGTATGCTGTGTGCTGTTTAAAGCCGGCCATACATGGGTCGAATTTCAAAAGAATTTTCTTTCGAAAATCTTTTCTAAGAATTTTCGTTTGAATTTTGCACCATTAGTGGGCCACAGAAACGGCCGATTTTCGTGTAACCATCGAATTTGAGTGATCGGGCATGTTGGAAATTTTTTGAAAAACAAATTAATTTCTAATCAGTGATGGGAGAATCGTGCATGATTTCGCGCACCCATGCTGCCCTGTAGCAGTATTTATTTATTTCAGGTACTTACTGTCAATTTACTATCACTTTGCTGTCAATTTACGCAGCGCTTTACATATATATTATACATTCACATCAGTCCCTAACCCTCAAGGGGCGTACAATCTAAGGTCCCTAACTCACATTCATACATACACATACTAGGGCCAGTTTAGACAGGATCCATTTAACCTACCAGCATGTCCTTGGAGGTGGGAGGAAACCGGAGTACATCTGCTATAGGGCGGTCGGGAAGCGGTTAAAAGAGAAGTCTGTGAAAAAAATAACAAGCAGTCATACTCACCTGGGTGGATGCAGAATCGCTCTAATCTGTCCCTGCCTCCTCTTAGACTGATAACTGAGCAATCAAAGACCACCGATCGCTCAGTTTTTGGTCTTCAGTCTGCAGAGAGCTGGTGATTGTCAGTCACCGGATATGTGCTCTGCCCCTCCAGTGCTCAATGGAGTGCTGGGCTGTGGAGGGGCAAGAGCAGCTGGCACAGGCTCTCAATGGCTCGCTGATAGGCCAAGCCAGCTGCCTATCAGGCTCTTTCTAGAGCCTGGACCGGCTGAATGATGTCAGCCAACAGCAGGCTTTAGCCAGCTGTCAGCTGGAAACAGGTCACAGGAGTACAGAACTAAGTGCACCTCTGTGATCCATATAGTTTTAGCCCTACTTCTCCTTCAGCCACATCAGACACTTTCATCCCCCTTCACGCCCAGGCCATTTTTTACATTTCAGCGCTGTTACAGTTTGAATGACAATTACTCAGTTATGCAACACTGTGCCCAAATTAAATTTATATCTTTTTCTTTTTTATACAGATAGAGCTTTTTTTGGGTGGTATTTAATCACCACTGGGATTTTCTAATTTATTTTATTTATTATTTAGTTATTTCAGGTACTTACATAGCGCCGTCAATTTACACAGCGCTTTACATATATATTGTAAATTCACATCAGTCATATGTTAACATATATAAAGGAATAAAGACAGAACATTTTGAAAAAAAAAAAGTTTTCTTAGTTTATTGGTATAAACATTTGCAAACAAATAATTGTTCTTCATAAATTTAGGCTAAAATGTATTCTGCTACATTTCTTTGGTAAAAATAACCCAAATAATATAATTTGGTGATATGATTAGAGACACCGTGACTGGTGTGGCGGTGATCAGGGACACTCTGACTGGTGAGGCAGTGATCAGGGCCAGTGTGACTGGTGTGGGGGTGATTACGGTCATTGTGACTGGTGCAGCTGTAATTAGGGCCACTGTGACTGGCAGCACTGCTATGGTGATATTGAACTGCTGTGGTGGTGATCAGAGACAATGACTGATAGCACTGACATACAATGATATCAGAGCAGCCAGTCACTGTATATGATTACTGCTAGAGCAATACAATGTCACCATAGTGACACTACACTTGCTCTGGTGACAGGATGTTAAAAAAAAAGTTGTTTTTTTTTCAATTTTTTTTACATACTGTCACCAGAGCAAGTGCAGTGTCACCATAACTACTGTTATATTGACCACCAAGTGTAAGGGGGCACTTTTCCTCTTGATATCCATTGTAAGAGGGAGTTATACTGACAAGCAATGTAAGGGGACACTATACTGACCTCCAGTATGCAAAGGAAACTTTTCTACTGACTGACAAGAAAGGGGGCACTGCACTAACCAGTGAAGTAAGTGGACACTGAGGGACGTTTGCAGTGACCACACATGTAAAGGGATACAAAATGACCACCAATTTAAACAAACCCTTCTCCATTGACCAACAATGTAAGGGGGCCCTTCTCCACTGACAACAAATATAAGGGGGCACTACACTAACCGTCAGTGTAAGGGGGTTCTCCTCCACTGAATAGCAATGCATGGGGGAATTACACTAACCACCAATGTAAGAGGGCAATACACTAACCAGTAATGTAAAGGGTCAATACACTAATCACTGTGAGGGGGCAATACACTACCCACCGCTATAAAGGGGCACTACACTAACCACCAATCTAAGGGGGTACTACACTAGCGACCAATGTAAGGGGGCACTACATTACAGAAAAACATCCTGCAGAAAAGGATATAGCACCTCAAAGGCTACTAAGGCAGTATTTATTATAGACGTAATAAATGTAAAAAGGATATACATATCATATCATAATAATACAAGGCACGTACCCCACTCCTGTCCACCCCTCCACTCCCCACCAGCCCCCCCTCACACCCCCCCCCGGACCCCCCCAGTACCACCCCGACAGGCCCCTACTCTACTCCAGAGCACCCAGGGCCACCCCACCCACCCCTTTCCGTATGTCCCTAAGTCCCCCTGTCCTGCAAGGATAGAAAAGGTTCTCCAAAAAGTTCCTTTGTAGCAGTGCCAGTGGTAAAAAATGTGATGCTATACGGATATCTGGCCCGACTCAAGTGTATAATTCGAAGAGTCCCAATGTGGATACGCTGAGTATCACTCCACTGTAGGAGGAAAGAGCGGAAGGAGGAGGCAACCTCAACCCCACCAGGTGTGAGTCAATCAGTATAGCAGACTGCTGATATATGATGTGCCTCTATGTTCTCCAAACCTCAGTGGTATCTCCGAGACCTTTTAGGGTTGCCACCTGACATGCGCCAAACAGGTCCAGTCTTCCAACTTCCCCCGATGCAGGTAGCTGTTTGGTGCAGCCTGTACACCACAATGTGATTACTCTTGTACCAGCGCAATAAATTGTAGATATGAAATGGTCTCACCACATTGAAACAACAGGTGTATGTTCATCCAACAATCAGTGGCTGGGATTTCCAGTGTCCATTAGCAAATGTGTAGCAATGTCCATGAGTGTATCCGAGTCGGCTTATGCTATTCAGACTGGGCTTGAGAGCCGGCATGCAGCCTGGTGTCTTACACTCACAGGGTAGGAGGACGTGATCCCTTCCACCTACATCTTTCACCCCTCCCACTGACTGGGGCTTCTTCAGGATGTAGCTAGGGATTGGTTGGTTGCCTCTACTATTTATCTCCGTTGCTACAATTGTATTCCTCCTCATCAGGCAACCTCCCAGGGATAAATTTAACCTTAACTCCACATGGGTACCCCTTACTGTTTGGAGTACATACAGAAGTTTACAAGACTGAGGAAAAAATCCTCTAAATCTTTGCCATGTCTATCATGGTCTACCCCAATCAGGGGCTCATACCAAAATTTGTTGTTTATTTCTGTATGATCTCCAACCTCTAAATATATAATGAAATATGGGTCTATCTTCATAAAAAGGTTGTAGTGATAAATCATTATTCAATCCATGAGGGCTCATTGTATTTAATAGGAATATCTATCTTGCCTTATTTTGCAAAAGGACATTATCTTTATTTCCCCTCCTTTCTGATAATGATAACTGGAAAATAGCTGCATGTTTTATACCTTTAAAAGATGAGTTATGATATTGTTCAAAATGGTCGGCTACTGGGGACTCATCATCTTTGCTAGTAATACTGGCTAGATGTTCTATTATACGTCTAAATTCCTTGTTTGTTTTGCCTATATAGGCCTTGTTGCATGGGCATATTATATATATATAACCCATGACAATGAACAATTGAGGAAGGAGTTAATGGAATATGTTCTCACACCTGTTGAGTCCTTAAATTCTCTAATTTTATCTACGTGTTTGCATATGGAACAACGTCCACATGCAAACATGCCCTTTAAGGGTGGTTGTATGTACATGGGTTCACTTCTACTCCTTCTTCACTATGAACCAGGGTATCACCTACAGTGGGAGCTTTCTTTGCTATAATCCAGGGTCTCGTCCCTATTATATTATTTATTTCCTATCTAGTGTTAAGCTATGCCAGTGCTTGTTCAGCACAGACTCTAGCTGACTTGTGTGTTCCATACCAGGTGACCAACCCTATTTTGTCTTTCTGTAATTTCTTTTTATATTTTATGTTTTGTAAAGGCTGTGTCCTGTTTTGTTTTCATCATGCCATTTTCTGGCACTGAGTTAGGGTATCCCCTGACTTGGAACCTCTCTTTTAGTTCTTGGCTCTTAATATGATAATCATCTCCTAGATTGTAAGCTCCAAGGAGCAGGGCCCTCCTATCCCTCTTGTATTGAACTGTATTGTTGCTGTATTGCCTCCCGTTATATTGTAAACCGCTTAGAAAACTGTTGGAGCTATATAAATCCTGTATAATAATAATCTATATTTGAGCAGTTTCTTCTGCTGCTTAAGAATTATCCATAAGGGATCCCTCTAATTAATGGTCAGGAATGGTGGCTGGTGGCGTGGAGAAGACTATTCCCCGCCATGAGTTTACGGAATGTGGTGGTGTCCATTTTCTCTCCTACATTTCTTATTTTCAAATCTAAGAATTCCATTTTACATTAATATTCTTTATATGTTAGAAAGAATTTTTTTATCATTACAATTTAGTTCTTCTATAAATAACTGGAATTCTTCCACTGATCCTCGCCACACCACCAGCACATCGTCCATATAGCGAACCCACATAGCTACATTTGTATGATATCTAGGGTTCTCATAAACTACAGTTTTCTCCCAACAGTCTAAGTTCAAACATGCATATGATGGTGCGCATGCTGCTCCCATCGCAACTCCTCTAGTCTGATGGTAAAACTTACAATCAAACATAAAGAAGTTATTGTGGAGAATAAGATCCAACAATTCCACCAGGAATTCATTGTGTGGGCCAGACAATGGATACCTTAATTCCAGCCATTTTGAATCGGCCTGGATTCCTATCTGGTAGGGAATGGACATGTATAATGACTCCACGTCCACCCCCGCCAGTATACAGTCTGCTGGTACCTTCAGATCAATTTACATAGATGGGGCCCTGTGTCCAGAACGAACGAGGGTAATGTTTCAACTAGATGTCTAATTCTCCTATCTACATATTGTCCCAGACATTCAGTGGGTCCACCTACCCCTGAGACAATAGGTCTCCCGTGTGATTGAGTTACATTCTTATGGACGTTTGGGGTGATGTAAAACGTAGGAATATTATATTCCTTGATATGCAGGTAGTCCCGTTCTTTTTCTTAACCGCTTCCCACCCGGCCACTGCACATAAATGGCCAGGTGGAAGCTTCGTCATTCTGAGTCAATGTTCAGGAATGTCCTTCAGGACATGCGCACAAGTGTGGCCTCTTGGCCGTGCAGCTGCACGCTTTTGGTGTGCCTGTGTCCCTTGGACACAGCGCAACACCGCTCGGCAGAAGGGCCGTCTGATTGGCCCTTCTGATCACATGATGGCTGTGTCCAATCACAGCCGTCATGTGATGTCAACAAAGCCGCTTAATTAGTTGAACGGCTCTGCCTCTCCTCACACAGAGCCCGTGAGTGAGCCGATCAGCGAGTACACACAAGCACATCGCCCACACATCACCCTGTCACAGTACCAGTATCTGTCACTGGTACTGTGACAGATGTGGATCACTGGTACTGTGACAGATGTGGATCACTGGTACTGTGACAGATGTGGATCATCTGTGATCCACATCTGTTCCAGTGCCAGTGATCCACATCCGTCATAGTATCCATGATCCACATCTGTCACAGTGCCAGTGATCCACATCTGTTACAGTGCCAGTGGCCCACATCTGTTACAGTGCCAGTAGTCCTCATCTGTCACAGTGCCAGTGATCCACATCTGTCACTGTACTCATGATCCACATATGTCACCGTACTCATGATCCACATCTGTCACCGTACTCATTATCTGCATCTGTCACTGTACCCATGATCCATATCTGTCACAGTGCCAGTGACTTACATCTGTCACATACCTGTAATCCACATCTGTCACAGTAACCGTGATCCACATCTGTGATCCACATCTGTTACAGTGCCAGTGAGCCACATCTGTCACAATGCCCATGAGCCACATCTGTCACAGTATCCATGATCCACATCTGTCACAGTACCAGTGATCTACATCTGTGATCCACATCTGTTACAGTGCCAGTGATTCACATCTGTCACCGTACCCATGATCCACATCTGTCACAGTACTCATGATCCACATCTGTCACCGTACCCGTGATCCACATCTGTGATGCATATCTGTCACAGTACCCATGATCCACATCTGTCACAGTATCTGTGATCAACATCTGTCACAGTTCCCGTGATCAACATCTGTCACAGTGCTAGTGATCAACATCTGTCACACAGTATCAGTGATCCACATCCATCACGGTGTACTAGTGGTCATCCACATCTGTACCAGTGATTCACATCTATACCAGTGATCCACATCTGTACCAGTGATCCACATTTGTCACGGTGTACCAGTGTAAAATTCACATCTGTACCAGTGATCCACATCTGTCACAATGTACCAGTGCTCATCCACTTCTGTACTAGTGATCAACATCTGTCACGGCCTACCAGGATCAAAGCCACATCTGTCAGAGTTTACCAGTGCTCAATATCTGTCACAGTGTACCAGTGTCAAATCAACATCTGTACCAGTGATAAACATCTGTAACAGTGAACATCAAAATATCTAAAAAATTAAACACCAGCGAGGAGGCTTTCCAGATACTGAGTATGACGGACGAGAGCAGTGGGGAACTCTCTTTCTCAGACTCGGATTTTGAGTATGAGCCAATTGAAAGCAGTGGGCCAGAACGGATTTTGAGGAGGAGAGAGTCCAAACAAGGAGGTTCAGGAGATGTGAGGAGGAGCAGGCATCCACCAGTAGCGCAGTGGCGAGCACAAGCAGCGCAGCACTCCCAGAAGATAGGCAGGTATCCAAGGGTAATTTCATTGACATGTTCAAAAGACTCATTATGCCTCACAGAATATATATTGGGGTGTTTTCTTTCCAAAATGGGGTCATTTTGTGGGTAATTCCATTGCCCTGGTGCTCCAGGGCCTTCACAAATGTGATAGGTAGTCAGGAATTGAGATGTGTAATTTTTATGCCTCCAGAATGCCTGTAGGTCCTACTTGGATGTTGGGCCTCTGTATGTGGCCAGGCTGTGGAAAAGTCTTACACATGTGGTATCCCCATACTCAGGAGGATTAGCAGAATGTATTTTGGGGTGTAATTTTTGGTATGTACATGCAATGTGTTAGAAATATCTTATAAATGGACAACTTTGTATAAAAAAAAAATACATTTTCATTTTCTTTCCACATTTTCTGAAAACTTGTGGAAAAAAATGACATGTTCAAAAGACTCATTATGCGTCATAGAATATACTTTGGTGTATTTTCTTTTCAAAATGGGGTCATTTTGTGGGTAATTCCATTGTCCTGGTACTCCAGGGCCTTCCACAATGTGATAGGTAGTCAGGGAATGAGATGTGTAATTTATGATCCAGAACGCCTGTAGGTGCTACTTGGATGTTGGGCCTCTGTATGTGGCCAGGCTGTGGAAAAGACTTACAAATGTAGTATCCCCATACTCAGGAGGAGCTGTAGAATGTGTTTTGAGGTGAAGCTGCAAGCATGCATGTGCTGTGTGAGAGGAATAACCTGTTAATATAACAGTTGTGTGAAAAAAAAAAATGTATTTACTTTCTTAATTTTCCAAAGAATTGTGGGAAAAAATTGCAGGTTCAAAAAACTCACCATGCATCTTACTAAATATCTTGCAATGTCTACTTTCCAAAAAGGGGTAATTTGGGGGGTATTTGTACTGTCCTGGCTTGTTATTTGAATGGACTCCCGTGTCCTGTGACACGCAGGGAAGAAGTCGTTGCACTTCTTCCGAAAATGCAACCGCACGGGAACCTCGGTTCCCAGTACGGTTGTGCCGTTTTGCAGAGCGGGCGGCGTGCCATCAGAATTAATGGCACCCTCCCATGGGTCCTCATTTCTCTGTGCGGGTGGTACGGCTGCACAGATTTTCATGCGGATCCGCAGCAGCACCACCCGCACAGATGTGAACCTAGCCTTAGTGTCTCAAAAAATGAGATCAGTAGATCAGGTTTGATCAGGTGTGTTCAATTTTCAATGGTTGGTACCATAGCTTGTAGACTGTATAACTTGCACACAGACCAAATAATGCACAATAATTGGGATTATTTTTACCAAAGCAATGTAGCAGTATACATTTTGGCCCAAATTTATGAAGAAAAATTACTTATTTGCAAAATTGTATAACAGAAACAAAGAAAAATGCATTTTTTAAAAATGTTTTGGTCTTTTCTAATTTACAGTGCAAAAAATCCCACTGCTAATTAAATACCACCAAAAGAAAGCTCTATTTGTGTGAAAAAAATGACAAACATTTCATTTGAGTACAGTGTTGCATGACTTGTCATTCAAAGTGTGAGAGCACTGAAAGCTGAAAATTGGTCTGGGCAAGAAGGGGGTAAAAGTGCCCGGTATTGAGGTGGTTAATCAATCTCACTTCAAACGCTCTGTCAAGCTTGTAATTAATTTCAGTGACAAGGGCGGGAAAAGGATTATTTATACATTTTTCATAACACAATTCATTATTAAATTGTCTGTGGACTTCTTCAACATAGTCACTTTCTTTCCAGATCACCACATTCCCACTAAAATCCTTGTTTCTATTGGACATCTAAAGTTCATCTTTTGAAAAGACCGCCCTCATTTCTCTTTTTATTTCTTCTTTCCAGATCACCACATTCCCACCCTTGTCACTGAGCTTAACCACAACCTCTCTAAGAATCAGTTATCTTCATCTGGCAAGAAATAGTCCCAGTCCATTTCCCTGTTCCATGTCTCTAGTTACCGCTTTCAAAAATGTTTGGAGGTATCTGTTGTTAGTTATGCTTGGAAATGTCTTGAACTTATTTAACAAGCCAGAAGGTGGTGGTGGATCTAACATGTTTGAGTCCAACTAGGTATTACCCTGTAGATATTCAAGCTCATCAATATTCCTGAGATCAACATCCTGTGAATTAGTATTTATATCCTCCACACCCTCCTGTGCCTCTCTGTGCATATACATGAGTTTAAAACTCACTCTTCTAAGAAAGAGACATATATCCTTATAGATTTCAAACTTATCTCCAGAGCAGCTGGCTTAAAAAACCAGGCTCTTTTGTAATAGGGATATATGGTCTTTTGAGAGCTCCTTTTTTCCGTTAGATTAATTACATTTAGAGATTCTCCTCTATTTTCTGCCTTCATTTGGCCTGTCTCCATGTTTGTTTCTTGACATTCTGAGTCGATCTGCTCTTCTCTATTTTGTTGGCTACTTGTGTCTATTGCTCCATGTGACCCCCTTGATTCTATGTATCTCTTCCTCCTCCTTTTTCTTCTTCTTCTCCTTTTTCCCCTGGGATTCCCAAAAAAGATACTGTCTTATTTGCTTCCTTGTCTGGATCTCCCCTATCCTTGTGCCATTGCCTCTGCTTACTCCTTGATCTACTCCTGCCCCTTCTTCCCTGCAAATCAAAGATCTGTCCAGATTCAAAATCCACCAAGTTCCGTTAAAATTTCTTATGTTTCCCCATTTTTTGTTTCTTTTGAAAATCAGCCAGCTCCTTTTTAACCTTTCATTTAATTTTGTAAACTCATCCAAATCCTTGTATTCTTCCAATTCTTTATACTCTCATGTAATTGATCCTCTATTTCCGTTAATTGCAACTTCTCTTCCTCAATTATCACCTGCATCAGATGTATACCATGTGAAATAGCTTCTTCTTGCCATTCTTTAAAAACCGTTCATTATGTAGATGTTCTGCTGAAATAATTCTCTCCCAGAGTCCTTGGGGAATCATCTTAGACTCCATGTATGACTCCAGGGACACAATATTCCACTTCCGCCTCAGATGTCTAAACGTCAAATTACTGTGTATCCTAAATAATTGCCTAAAATCCTTGTTTCTATTAGACATCTGAAGTTCATCTTTTGAAAAGACCGCCCTCATTTCTCTTTTTATTTCTTCATCTATCTGATAAGCCATAGTTCCAAAAGTATAAGCCCCAAACAGATATATAAATGTACTACCTATAATCAACAACCAACTGTAAATGAAAATGTCTAAGGAGGGATCGCACGTGGAGCCTTATTCTTCAAGAGGGTGTAACGGCCGGACAACCCCCGTACCCCGTCTAGAGAAGGGGTCCATATAACCAGGGAGCTAGGGGGGGTGGGAAAGAAATTGGCAATCCTCCTACAAAATAGCACATGAGGCCCCCCCACATACACCTGGGGAGGGAGGAATAAAGGTGGGGAAAGCAGAAAGGTAGCCCCTAAGGGGTGGAGGAAAAGGAACAAGAACCCCCCTTGGGCACTTGCATCGAGAAAAATGTTGTTAGATCGTCCAATACCACTCTACCTGGACATATAGTATACTGTCTTGGAAATTCGCTTTAACGAATTTCTCCTTACCGTGAGTACTCGCAGTTGGATGCGCAGAAATCCCCCATAAAGCTGTGCGAATCTTGCTTACCACGACTGCAGCCAAACTACACGATTCCTGCCCATCCAAATACTTTGGCTCTGTTGAAATGTGGGGGAATTAGAGCTCTGTTACCCTAGAATGATCACACGACACTCTCAGGATGGTGTTGCAACTCACATCCGGGCTGGTTTTAGACCCAGCTCTCTGTTTTATTAAAAATACACACATGCCCCCCACATGAATAAAGTCAATCCCCTCCCACCAAACAATGCAATGGGGAGTGCCTATACACAGGATGTATATTCCAATTGGAGCATAGCCTTTCCTATTATCTATCACTGGTCCTCCCCCATGAGTCTTCTGAGGTCAGCAGACTTCCTCCCCTTCCCCCCCATGAGCCATCTGAGGTCATATTTCCTGTCCTACTAGCTTCTATTGGTATGTAAATTCTCTGTACAAGCACTCCCTAAAAATATCAGTCTGTACCTGGATGGGCCCGATACGATCTTTATTAAAACACATCCATCCAAGATACAGTTTCAAGTTGGTAATGGGTTGTAAGATATGCATAAGCCTACACGCGGAGTTCGTACCGCTTGGCGCCTTGCGTTATGAAGCCCACGTGGTACTATGCTGCTGATATGTGGATACAGGCCCACGGTCTACTGCCAGCGACATTCGCATCGAATGCCGTGGTGGTATACACGCCGGTCTATAAGCGCAGATCTGCCATCTCATCCATTACCAAGCTGAGTACTGTAATACATACATTGTACATGCGCATGGCCCAATTGCAGCCTTCAGAGCTTTAATTAAGCCACACGAGAGACATATGAATAACACGAATATATGACACATTTAAAGTTCGACCAACAATACAAAATTTCCATGACATTCCCTCCTGTTTTATCATATTCTCCTCGTGTCCCTTCTTGATCTTCTTCAGCTTGATGGGTGTAGTCTCAAACTTCAAAGAGTTCCTGTAGTTGTCCCTGAGAATAAAGCTCCACGGGGTACCTGAAACAACAAGACCCGACGCAGACTCGACGCAAACAGGCTTGATTGAAGCAATGATCCTCAAGAGCGTTGGAACCTTCACTACAGGAAGGCTCTTGCAAAAACCACAAACAGACTTGTGGTATGAATAAGGCTTGTGATCCCACGGTGGTCTGGGGAGATCCAGCAATAGATTCTCAAATTGCCCCTGCAGACGGGGCCACACAAGGCTGGTCTCGACCCAGACGGTTTTCCAAATTGCAGACACAAACCATGATGAGGCTTGAAGCTTGCTTGAAGGTCTTGGAGAATGTGGTCTTCAGAGAGATAAATTAGAGGGAAGCCAGGACGTAATCTGTAGAGAAGGTGGATGGTTGGTGAGGTCTTCCTCCGATCAGTGGTTGGAGTGGGATCCCAGGAGCGGGCATGGAGATGTGGTTGTCTGCCCGAGCTTGGCTTACACGGTCGATGAGGCAACAGGAACATCTCACTGCGGCATATAAAAAGCAGATGAAAAAGAGAAGCATCAGGACATACACTCCCACTTCCTTCAACCAAGATCCGATGGAGAACAGGAAATCTCCCAATCCTCCCAAACCCTTGAACGGATTCCAACCCTCACTAGCTATAGCTCTAGCTTTTCCCTGTAGTTCACTAACTTTGTCCATATGGGCCTGGACCTTGTCATCGGTGTCTTCTATCCAAGTACAACAATCCTCTCCGATGAACTCACAGAACCCCCCTTTGGCGGCTAAAAGATAATCAAGGGCCATCTTCTCCTGAAGCACTAAAATTCCCATCTGCCGTTGTTCTTGGGCAATTTCTCTGACAGCCTCTACGGTCTCGTTAAACATACTATCCACGATGACAGAAAAATTGTTCAGGCGCTTCATAAGTTCTATTCCCCATCCTGTCCATGAGGGGAACCAAGCCCATGCTTGGTCGCCCTCAGAGAACAGCTCCCTACGAACTCTCCCTGCCATCCTTACCTTCTTGTGGACCATCAACTCTTCATGATCCATCACTACATAGGATGCTGGGACTAGCTTTATGAGGGCACACGAACCTTTCGCGTTCTGGGGAAATGTTCTATAGGCTGCCGAACCACACAGAAAATAGTATGGACCTGTCAGAGCAGAACAGGAGGAGTTCCTCGTTCGGCCTCTGGCACTGAGCAACAGTTGCACAGACTGGGGGATTGCTCCCTCAGTCTGCACATCACATCCGTCCTTCCAACACACGTGGTCTGGTCGGTCAGTGTGGTTACTCAGAAGGGAAGTCTGGTTAGTCAGATTGACAGTTATACCTCCCTCGCAGGTGGTAGTCCCAACAAACTTGTTACCTGTGCCAAAGCTGATGTTAAAGCACACCTGAGGGTTGCCTAGCTGCCCAGTTACCCATAATGGACTGGTGAGGGCCCTACAGGAGCTAGAGCTAATATTGGTGCTAAAACTGATGTTACCTGCTAAAAATGTGTCATTAAGTTCTACCGACAAATGTCTACGTGGGGGCTGACCAGGGGTCTCTTGCTTTTTCATGCCGACGCGGATGTCACATAGGGCATGAACAGCGGCCATTGCGGACATGTGATGACTGGGTGGGGGCTTAGAGCATACCCAACAGTTGGTTTTGTTGGCGGTTCTGGCTAAACGCAGGTGCATTTTAAATAAAAGGTTGGGGTATCTGCCGTCTTTTCCTCCGTTCACACACATGTATGACATACAAACAAAAAGAAAAAGGAAAATGACACCCCTCATTCTCTGGTGTAGCTGAAAAGCTTCTTGCAGTGGCTTGCGTGCACCCAGTTGTCTCGTCCCTCGAGTTTGAGTGAGGTAGGTGTCGTCAGCTGGACTTGGTATGGTCCGGTGAACCGTGGCTCGAGTCCGGTTCTTTGATGTTTCTTTAGGACGACCCAATCACCTGGCTCAATAGAAAGAACACCTGTTATTGCATTTGGATCGGGGACCGATTCGCGAACCCGATGGTGTATCTTCTGCAGCTCCCGTTGCAGAGATTGCACATAACCTGTAAGCTGTGAATGCAAAGACGACAACTGTTGAGGAAAGTACAACCCTGTTTTGGGAGGTCCCCCAAACAACACCTCGTAGGGTGACAGCCCATGTGGTTGCCGAGGGGCATTCCGGATGGAATAGGGGGCAATGGGGAGACACTCAGGCCAAGGTTTTTGGGTATCGGAAGACGTTCAACCTTACCGCTACTCTCGGGGTGATATGGGGTGTGTCGCCGCTGACTCCAGTTCCACCAAAGAAATGCAGTCGTGTCCTTTGGAAGAGAGATTAGTAGTGGACAAAGAAGACATGTTAGCAGAAGAGGTGTTAGTATTGTTAGTCGTGTTGCAAAATTCAGCACTGTCATTGCTGTCCTCCCCCCCTTCTCATCTTCCGACACAGGAAGAAGAGAAGCTGGGTTAAGAATAGTGCATCGTTTGATAGTGAGGTTAGTAGGGGTTAGGAGGGCTTTCCCCTGAGAGGGGTACCTTGCCTTGGATGTCCTGTTTTCGCAGGACCGTTCTTGCTGCACTGGTGTCGGTGAGGCAAGGGAGGGGATATTTTAATTCCTCTAGAAAAAGATGGATCTGGGCCGACACTGATTTGCCAACTTCCTATGAGGATTCATAGGAGTTACTTACCATGGTGGTCATAGGGGCGGAGGACTCATCAGGAATGAACTGCCACCGACCTTTAGGTAATTGGGGACAGCTCCTCCTCATGTGCCCCGTTTGGTGGCACTGGAAGCACCTGGATGGGGGCCTATCCTTCCTGTGACCCAGATCCCTTGGTTTTTCGTGTGGGGTCTGGGACATAAGAACTTTGGCCTTGTCTTGTTTTCTTCTATCCATTTCCCTCTCTATTGCCGCAAGAGTGGAAAGGATAGCAGGGATAGACATCTCATTATATTCGGGTCGGGCCAGAACCAGCCTTTCCCGAATTTTAATATTGATGCCTTCCAAAAATTTGGCCCGCAACAGAATGTGCGTCGCGGTCACCTTTACCCCTTCAGTTGGAGCATCAGGTCCAACTTCCAGATCCGCATCCAGTGCCGTCTGCTTGAGACGGCGCCAGAAGCAGGCGCTTTCCTCATTAGGACCCTGGGTGAGCTTCATCATGTCCGTAGTAGAGGTAGCAACATACATATCACTGTACTGGCCACTTCCATGCCCACCTTAGCCCGCAGGATCTGCGCACAATCTGACCCGCTCATACCATAGCTGAACTGGTTTTGTCCAAACATTCGACCAAATCCTCTCGGATTGACTCGATAGTCCGGGAGCTCAGCCAGAATAGTGCGGATCTCTGCCGGGGTGAAGGGGACATGCCAAACTACCCGTTCCCCTAAAGTCCGTTCCCCCTGTGCATTGGGAGGACCTTCAAATTGCTGCACTCTGACTGGATAGGCCTCGGTCCGGGAAGAGTGCAAGGGCTGACCCAGCTTCATCGGTGGGCTTAGATTAACCACCTCGCTTACTGCACCTTCAGGTTTGAGGTCCCTCAGATCAGGGTATAGCTGGGGGGCAGGGGTCTGATCAGTGGTTCGTAGCGCTTTGATGCAATCCGCCCTGTTTCTTAACCGGGTGTCTATTCCCCTTGATTCACAGATAGTCTGCAAATCGGTTGTTGAGTAGGCTTCATAGTTGGAAACAGAAGGAGCTGGGGTGAAGCAGGAAGAAGGGA
The DNA here is from genome assembly GCF_062004578.1 of Staurois parvus. Classification (NCBI taxonomy): domain Eukaryota; kingdom Metazoa; phylum Chordata; class Amphibia; order Anura; family Ranidae; genus Staurois; species Staurois parvus. The sequence continues at coordinate 1,933,754 of NW_028317995.1, forward strand.
GAGGTAGAGGTAGAGGCTGAGGCATAGATACAGAAGACACGGAAGGTACATCAAGAGTGACGTCACTAACAGAAGAGACAGGTGCAGTTATACTTTTCTCAGCCACTGTTGGTTGTTGGGGAACCCCAGCAGACCCTGATCCTGCCTGCCTTAGTAGAGTCAGCCCTGAAAGAGCTTCCTCCACCTCTGACACTGGATCCTCCTGTTTTATTCCCTCTGGAGGCCAGGTATACATCACCTGGTTCTTCCGGACAGACACCAGTTTATGTATGCCCTGCTTCCCTAATTGGATTGACCTGTGAAGCCATAGCTGTGCGATCTCTAGTTCTGACGCCTGCATCCGTGGTTCAAATTCAGAGATGAATTTTTCCCACCTCCATGCGTCAAATGTACCTTCCCGGGGAATTTCCCATCTGGTACCCTTCGACCATTTATTCCACCTTTTGAGGGGTTCTGTAGACTTCCCCCCCAAACTCACCTTCATCAGTTGTGCAGCTGTCCTTACCCTGAAGAGGGCTGGTTCCCCCTCTCTCTTCATGGACTGACTACTGCCCATCGTGACTAGTCACTGGTATATATCCCGCGTCCGGGTACCTGTTTACCCCCTGGAGCACTCGGTGGGATCCTACCGAGAGGCCTGATTCCACCACTTTCCCAGCACAGCGTAATTTATGTGATACTTATCGATCACCCGAAGCGCATCAAGTGGCGGTCAGACTGAGAGCACACCTCCCACTCCCACAGCGCAATTTATGTGATCCTGACCACCCGAAGTGTTTGTGGTAACCAGGCTAAGTGTTACTTCCCTGGACTGCCCACTCCCACAGCGTAATTTATGTGGTTCTCATCACCCACTGTGTTTGGCAGGCCACACCGCACAATGATGAAAGTGGCTTTTCTCTCCCTGCACACAGTAGCTAACACAAGTCAAAACAAAAAGAGGGGTTCTTGGATGTTACTTAGGGGTCACTGGTTGGGCAGAAACCTGCTAACTGACCTTTAGGAAATTTGTGTAAAGAAAAAAACTTTCCTAATACACACAGAAAAACCCTTTTTCAACCTGAAAAACTGTTAAAAAGGACAAAGTGGATCCTTATGAAAAACACGGGACGTTTAACAGTAAAACAATTACACAGAGGTAAACCGAAAAACTGCGCCAAAAGTAACCTTGTTGCTGACGCAAAAATCACTCATACCAGCACCGCTAAACGATCCACGTTACACACGCAATCTTCACTGCAACCACCTAAAACCGTTTACACAAAAAGTCTGCTGGACGCGAAACACGTGACACAGCAGCTTAAAACAAACCCGCTTTACAATAAGGAACTACTTTTAACAGGAAAAACACAAGAAAAACATAATCACTATACAAGAAATCTATGTGCAAAAACCCAGACTTCACCGCGCTCACTAAATGTGGAACACGTGAAGGGAAAACTCGCTTAACACACTTTAAATTGGCCGGCAATACGCAAATTTAAAGCTAAAAGCAAACAAATGAAACTGTAAAAAATTTGGATTAAAAACACAATATGGGTCAAATGCATATAGAAAGCTGCATACACATTGCATAGAGATTACTGCACATGTGGTAGTCAACAAAATGGCCACCAACAGGGAAAGCACATGGTAGTCAACAAAATGGCCACCAAACAAAAGGAGTCCATGTGGTTAGTCAAGAAGATGACCCCCCACAGAGGAGCACACGGCAGATACTAGAATTACCCCCCACAGGGAAGCACATGGTAACACTAGAATGGCCCCCCCACAGAGGAGCACATGGCAGATTCTAGCCTCAAAATTGCCTCTAACCTCTTACACAAAACAGACTTTTGGACAGAACATACACTGGACAATTACACAACAATATGAAGTACACATACAACACAATTTGGGCACAATCACAGAACGGACATAAAACACCAACATATCACACTAACATGCACATGTAACAGAAAGGACCCCCTGCTGCATGCTTGCTGGGAGCAGTAGTACCACAAAACACTGCACAGACTACATACAAAGATCTTACAACAGTTAACAATTAACCTAAACCTTTCAGCACTGTAATAATTACCTCACGTGGAGGGGGGTAGAGCAATTACCACAGTACCTACAACCCACAAATACTTACCTAACACTATGCAACAACTTTTACCCGCTAAAACATATACCCATTTAATTTTTGGTTGGAAGATTTTTAAACTTGACCAAATCCAGCCAACCAAACCCACCCCTCTGCTGCTCTCCGCAGAGACAAACCCTTGTCTTTCACCCACAAATCAAGAGTTTAGGACAAAAACTAGGTCCTTGCCAAGCGGTAATTCTTGTTAGCTAACAGAGAGCGAAATCAGCCACACGAACACGCAAAAAGCGATCCTCTTAATGGCAGAGAGACCTGAAATGTGCCGGCATACTTTTTGCTAGTTCATGATGGCTCATTCCCCCCCGTTCTTGGTTAGCTATGCAAGAATACGCGTTAGTATCCACCAGGCTCGCCAAACTGTCTTGGAAATTCGCTTTAACGAATTTCTCCTTACCGTGAGTACTCGCAGTTGGATGCGCAGAAATCCCCCATAAAGCTGTGCGAATCTTGCTTACCACGACTGCAGCCAAACTACACGATTCCTACCCATCCAAATACTTTGGCTCTGTTGAGATGTGGGGGAATTAGAGCTCTGTTACCCTAGAATGATCACACGACACTCTCAGGATGGTGTTGCAACTCACATCCGGGCTGGTTTTAGACCCAGCTCTCTGTTTTATTAAAAATACACACATGCCCCCCACATGAATAAAGTCAATCCCCTCCCACCAAACAATGCAATGGGGAGTGCCTATACACAGGATGTATATTCCAATTGGAGCATAGCCTTTCCTATTATCTATCACTGGTCCTCCCCCACGAGTCTTCTGAGGTCAGCAGACTTCCTCCCCTTCCCCCCCATGAGCCATCTGAGGTCATATTTCCTGTCCTACTAGCTTCTATTGGTATGTAAATTCTCTGTACAAGCACTCCCTAAAAATATCAGTCTGTACCTGGATGGGCCCGATACGATCTTTATTAAAACACATCCATCCAAGATACAGTTTCAAGTTGGTAATGGGTTGTAAGATATGCATAAGCCTACACGCGGAGTTCGTACCGCTTGGCGCCTTGCGTTATGAAGCCCACGTGGTACTATGCTGCTGATATGTGGATACAGGCCCACGGTCTACTGCCAGCGACATTCGCATCGAATGCCGTGGTGGTATACACGCCGGTCTATAAGCGCAGATCTGCCATCTCATCCATTACCAAGCTGAGTACTGTAATACATACATTGTACATGCGCATGGCCCAATTGCAGCCTTCAGAGCTTTAATTAAGCCACACGAGAGACATATGAATAACACGAATATATGACACATTTAAAGTTCGACCAACAATACAAAATTTCCATGACAATACCATATGTAAAAAAAAACCCACTGCCATAGGCCTGGTCCTGGGAATGGTATATCTGCCAGTTCCTAACCCTGAATAGGGGAGATGCATCCAAAAACAGTACACTACAGAAAAAAACCCACAGAGAAGGATATAGCACCTAAAAGGCTACTACAGCAGTATTTATTGTAGACCTAATAAATGTATGTACCCCAGTCCTGTCCAACACTACCCCCTTCACTCCCCACCAGTCCCCCCCTCACACCACCCCGCACCCTCACCCCCTAAATAATCCCAGTACCACTCGAACAGGCCCCCACCACTCCACTCCAGAGCACACAGGACAACCCCATCCACCCCTCCCTGTATGTCCCTAAGCCCCCCTGTCCTGCAAGGATGGAACAGGTCCCCCAAAAAGTCCCTCTGTAGCAGTGCCAGTAGTAAAAAATGCAATGCTATATGGATATCTGACCCGACTCAAGTGTATAATTTGAAGAGTCCCAATGTGGATACGCTGAATATCACTCCACTGTAGGAGGAAAGAGCAGAAGGAGGGGGCGGCCTCAACCCCACCAGGTGTGTGGTACTACAACCATCAATGGAAGGGGGTATTACACTAACCACCAATAAAAGGGGGTACTACACTGACCACCAATTTAAGGGGGTACTACACTGACCACCAATTTAAGGGGGTACTACACTGACCACCAATATAAGGGGGCACTACATTAACCAAAAAACTTAGGGGATACTACAGTTACCACCAATGTAAGTGGGTAGTACACTAACCATCAATATAAGGGAGAATACACTAATCACCAATTTAAGTGGGCACTGCACTAACCACCAATGTAAGGGGGTGCTACTCTAGCTACCAATGTAAGGGGTCAGTGCACTAACCACCAATTTAAGGATCTACTAGACTAACCACCAATGCAAGGGGGCACTACACTAATTACCAATGTAAGGCAGTGCTACACTAACTACTAATGTAAGGGGGCAGTAAGCTAACCACCAGTGTAAGGGGGCACTACACTAACTACCAATGTAAGGGGGCACTAAACTAACCACCAATGTAAGGGGGTGCAACACTAACCATCAATGTAAGGGGGCACTAAACTAACCACCAATGTAAGGGGGTGCTACACTAACCACCAGTTTAAGAGGCACTTTTCCACTGACTGTCTATGCAAGGGGGCATTCTGGGTATACCAAATTCTTTATTCTTTCTTTATTCTTGTATCTACAATTTAAGGATCACACTAAAGTACCATAATCTGTTTATATAATGATTTTCAGCAGGGGCTCCCTTAGAGCTGAAGATTATTTCATAGGGTTCCTCAGGGGTGAAAAGGTTGAGAAAAGTTGTACATGTTTGGTGCATTAGTGTGTGCACTGGAAAAATATAGAAGCTAAGTTCTATGTTAGTTTAGGATTTGCACAAATAAGCTGAGAAATACTTCCACATTGCAGCCTCTTGGGAACATCTGCAGACTGCAATAATCGGAATTTAAATAATGTTAGCTCTGTTTAAAATATTACTCATTGTACAAACAATTCTAGTGGCCAAGGGCAGCAACAATATCATATACAGCATGCAAAGATGCCGTGCAAAGAAAGAATACAAGACATTTTATTTTAAAATTAATGTGTGATTACTTAATGTAACCAGTTGGCTTTGCATAAGTGGTATAGGCAATGTATGCAGAACTGTGGATCTTTGTATTTTATGGAGTATAATCATTTTTACAGCATCATGATGCAGCTTCTCATTTATCATTTTCCATCCTGAGAAACTTGGTTCTACATCTTATCTCCAGGTATCTTATGTCAAGGAGATGTCTAAAATGTACAGGTATTGAACTGCTTGAGATAAAGCTTCCCCTTGTGTCTTTCAACAGCCTATCACACATGAAACATTATACTGTTTTATAAGGTTGTACTGTTTACATTCACACCAGATTTTATAAGTATGTGTGATGCCGTCCTGAGTTTCTTCTGCATGGACCATTTGAGCAGAAGGAGGAAAGCATTAGAATAATCACAGGGATTTTATACAGAAAATGGCTTTGCAGGATGTCTGTGGCTGGGATATAGACTCTTCAGTTCAGCCGACAAGAAATAACCTCCATCCCATTTCAAATATGATTATATCACATGCTCCTTGTGTACTTCAGAGAGCTCATGACTTTTCTTCTTCTGACCATCGCAGCACGGGTCCCCCGCCACCAGCACATGGCACTACCACCCTTGCCTTTCTGTATGCAGATGGTGTTGCTGTTGCAACAGACTCACGCTCCTCTGCTGGAAAGCTGATCTGCAGCCCTGACAGCCGCAAAGCATTTCTTATCCACAGTCATTTGCTAGCCACCACTTCAGGCAGTGCTGCTGATTGCCAGTTCTTTGGACGAGTTTTGGCCAGAGAGTGCAGGCTTTACCAGGTGCGGAATGGATACATGCCAAGTGTTCGAGGAGCAGCTAGAATGTTGAGCGTCCTGATGATGCCATTCCGTGGAACTGATATCTGTGCTGCTGTTACTTTATGTGGCTGGGACAGAGATGGTGCTTGCATCTGTTATGTATATAATGATGGAACCCGTCTCTGCTCAGATATTCTGTCTGTTGGATCAGGCTCTCCATATGCCTACAGCATTATTGATGATGGGTACAAACCTGGATTGAATGAAGAAGAAGCCCGCCAGCTTGCTAGAAGAGCAGTGTGCCATGCAGGCCGAAGAGATGCCTATTCTGGTGGATTTGTAGATGTGTACTGGGTGAGAGAGGGAGGCTGTGAAATGGATCCTAGAGAAGACTTGGCACAACTGTATGAGCGTATAGTAGAAGAAAAGAGGCTGAGAAACGAACCTCAGAAACTGCCCGCTCCTTAATAAACCCTATAAGCAATTATTGTGACACATAAAAAAGTCTCCTGTTACAATTATTTTGTATTAAACGTTCTGTAATGTATCCAATCACCAAGGTTTTTTTTGCATTTAGCTTTTAATTGAATGGGATTTTTAAAGCGGTATTAAACCAAAAACCGACACTGTACTATATTGCAGCTTAACAATTCTTAAATGTGTTGGATGCATTTGTTTTCTTTTTTTAGTCTTTTTAATTTTTTTTCTTTTTACCTGGTGATCTGGCTACTAAGTCTGTCATTTTTCTACATCTATTAACAGACCAAGCCATCCAGACAAAGTGACAGATTGTTGAGAAAATCCATTTATCACTGTTAGTCAAGTCCACTAGTACATCTAAGGCTGGCCATACATTATACAATTTTCGAGATTTGTGCTTTAGATTTACCAAAAACCACATAATAGGAGGTCAAACCCAAACAACACTTTCAGTTGTATCCAATTAGGCAGGCCCTTGTACTACACAGTTGAAGGTAAATCTAAAGGAAATTGGGCAGAAATTGGACAGAAAATTGTAAGAAAATTGTATAGTGTATGGCCAGCCTACACTATCCTTTCCCCAGATTGACAATGCTGCTGTCCACAGGTATCTCTGTTGCTCCTCAGTCCTGAGTGTGGACAACTGACGTATGTTATTGGCTGAATCACCAGCTGAAAGTAAAGGAAAAAAAGACGATTGCAGCCAGCACATAAGGATTAGTAAGCTGCAATATATTAAAGTTTAGTTTTTGTGTTTAATACTTCTTAACAGGGGTGGACTGACAACTCATGGGGCCCCCGGGCAATAGGGGATCATGGGGCCCCTGTGTCCTTGCCCAAACTCAAAAAAGCCTATGAAAAAGGTTCCAGGGGCATCTCATAGGGCCCCCTACTGACCTCGGGCCCTCGGGCAGTGCCCAAGTTTCCAAATGGTCAGTCTGCCCCTGCTTCTTAAAAGCATAAAAGCTGTCACTTTGGTATCTTTACTTTTCCAGTTTGAACATGTTCATATAAGTTATCTCCAGCTCTGACAAATTAGAAATAGGCTGCAGTGTTGGTCCACAATGACACTGCAGTCCGCATTCTGTACTATGACTCCCTATGGAAAGATGTTGCTGTTTACAGTTTATGCCAGTAGTATATACACAGATGTACAGTGTACTCCCTGAAGCAGTGTATTCTTTGTTAATATGATTTTTTAGAGGCAGTCTGTGAATAAACATTATATTAAATATTTATACTTGGAATTGTCACAATTTACCAGTGCACAGTAGTTCTCATATAAGGGTCCATTCAGACCTTGGTGTACTGGTTCATATGCATTAATCCTTGTGTTAACATAAGTTAAGGAAGCCTATTAAATTGAATGAGCTGACAATTTATCAAATGGTTAAAAAACAAATTGGACGTGCACCTTTTATGGCAACGCAGCACACCACAATGCATGGTAGTGCCTTACTATGCATTGTGGTATGTTGCAATGCATGTGCATTTGAATTCCTATTAAAATAAATGGCACCTCAATGCACTAATGCACACAATGTTACCACAACACACTGCATCTGAGAAGTGTGCTTTTAGCCTAAGGCTGGCACATTATATAGTTTTCTTATTCAATTTCCTTTAGATTTACCTTCAGCTATGTAGTGCCTGTCTGATTGCATACAAATTGAAAGTGTTTAGGTTTGACCTCATATTATATGGTTTTTGTAAATCTAAAGGAAAATTCTAAAGAAAGTTGTATAATAAATGGCCAGCCATAGTGTAATGGCATGGATTTTATTACTGCCTACATACAGTAAAGATGCATCAATGGAAAAAAAACAACATTAGCATATATTTTTTTTTAAACATTTTACTAATCAATTATGAATATGGAGATTGCTTTTTCGTTTATGGTAAAAAATATAATGGGACAGAAGCAACCATAATGAGGTGCAACAGAAAATCTGGAATATACTGTATTTCCTGTTGTCAACATCCAGTTATTAAATATGTTACTATCACTAATAAAGAACAAATGTCATTTTTAATATTGTGATACATATGATTGCCAATAAAATTTTTATGTCTACTTTTGTAATTAAGTCTTATTTACTTATCGCATGTCAATGTAAACAAGTGCATAATGGTCATTTTTACAGTCATTATGGGAACATGACTATATCAAGCTGTAAGCATTTATCAAGCAACAAAGAATACATGAAATTTAGTTTTAATTTTGGCTACTGATTTTCTTAAAGTAGAACTTAACCAATTGATTTAACAGTTTAAAAAAACAGTTACATTCCTAGCATGCAGGGAATTCTAACTGTCACATTTGCTTGTTCTGACAACTAAACTGTCAAAACATCAAGGGGTTTATTTACTAAAGCTGGAGAGTCCAAAATCAGACTCCCTTCTGCATAGAAACCAATCAGCTTCCAGGTTTCATTGCCAAAGCTTCATTTAACAAGCTGAAGTTAGAAGCTGATTGGTTTCTATGCAGAAGGGAGTCTGATTTTGGACTCTCCAGCTTTAGTAAATAAACCCCCAAATGTCTGGTGTCATAACTGATCACATGTGCAGTACCATGGCAGTTGCGGATCAAACAGAGGCCAAGATGGCAGCTTCATTGGCTAAAAATGATAGGAGGGTTTAGTTCCGCTTTAAGTAGGCACATGGTGAACCTAATTGGCAGCTGTCAAAGAATAAAATATATTAATTTGCATATTACCTGGCCTTAGAAGATGTATCCATTTCTTTTTTTAAGGTTTTTCTTTTTTCACAGAAAGGAAATCCTCCATAGGCCCAGGGCCACTCTAGACTAAGCCATGGGAGCCGCTAAGCAAGGGTTGGGTGGGTCAATTCTCTGTCTGTCCCCAATGTGTCTTCACTCACCACCCTGGCAGTTCAGCCCTACAAAAGCCTTTTTATTTTAGCTTCAGCTCAGCACTACATCTCTGCAGATTAGAGGTGTCCTGCTTCAATACCCCAAATGCAAAGGGCCCCACCTGCAGCTGGCATATAAAGTGGCACTATCCCCACCCATTAGATCACTAAAGGAGGGATAACAGTTAACACTAATATCTGCAAATGTGCAGCTTTATAAAACATTTATTAATTTTATTGTCATACTAGTAGGCCATTTGGGCCTCGCTGGAAGCCTGGATGAAAAACTGCTAGTTAGCAATCCTACATCCTGCCTTTTTATGGAATAGAGTGGGAAAAGTTTAAACCACTGTTAGATGTTTTTGCTGTCTGTGGCCCTACCTTTGAGATGTATTTTTGGTTGCAATTGCTGACACTTAAAACCAAATTTATTCCCCACAAAATGGCCCCTGGCCATAATGAACAGCATATTAACACCTTATGGCAGACCTACCTGCCAAGCAATCTCCTCCAACACAACATGGCAGAGCTCTCGGCTGTCATGGACACTTCCCTCTTCTCCCTGCCATCCTTCTGGGTTCAGACTCTTTGACAACTTGATTGGCTGGGCTGCAATGATGCCATTCCTGCACATGTGCCCAGAAGTTACATCATCATTAGAGATGAGCGAATTTCTCAAAAATTCGATTCGGCTGATTCGGCGAATTCCAGTATGAAATTCGATTCGATGCGAATTAATTCGCTACGAAGTTAACTTATTAAAAGGGTTTCTAGGCTTCAGAGAGCCTTTAAATTAGTGCAGAACACTGTACCTTTAATTTAAATGCCCTTGGAGATGAGGAAGGAGAAGGAGAAGGAGAAGGATGAGAAGAAGGAGAAGGAGAAGGATGAGAAGAAGGAGAAGGAGAAGGATGAGAAGAAGGAGAAGGAGAAGGATGAGAAGAAGGAGAAGGATGAGAAGAAGGAGAAGGAGAAGGAGAAGGAGAAGGATGAGAAGAAGGAGAAGGAGAAGGATGAGAAGATGGAGAAGGAGAAGGATGAGAAGAAGGAGAAGGATGAGAAGAAGGAGAAGGAGAAGGATGAGAAGAAGGAGAAGGATGAGAAGAAGGAGAAGGAGAAGGATGAGAAGAAGGAGAAGGATGAGAAGAAGTTAACTTATTAAAAGGGTTTCTAGGCTTCAGAGAGCCTTTAAATTAGTGCAGAACACTGTACCTTTAATTTAAATGCCCTTGGAGATGAGGAAGGAGAAGGAGAAGGATGAGAAGAAGGAGAAGGAGAAGGATGAGAAGAAGGAGAAGGAGAAGGATGAGAAGAAGGAGAAGGAGAAGGATGAGAAGAAGGAGAAGGATGAGAAGAAAGAGAAGGAGAAGGAGAAGGATGAGAAGAAGGAGAAGGAGAAGGATGAGAAGATGGAGAAGGAGAAGGATGAGAAGAAGGAGAAGGATGAGAAGAAGGAGAAGGAGAAGAAGGAGAAGGATGAGAAGAAGGAGAAGGAGAAGGATGAGAAGAAGGAGAAGGATGAGAAGAAGGAGAAGGATGAGAAGAAGGATGAGAAGAAGGAGAAGGATGAGAAGAAGGATGAGAAGAAGGAGAAGGATGAGAAGAAGGAGAAGGAGAAGGATGAGAAGAAGGAGAAGGATGAGAAGAAGGAGAAGGATGAGAAGAAGGAGAAGGATGAGAAGAAGGAGAAGGAGAAGGATGAGAAGAAGGAGAAGGAGAAGGATGAGAAGAAGGAGAAGGATGAGAAGAAGGAGAAGGATGAGAAGAAGGAGAAGGATGAGAAGAAGGAGAAGGATGAGAAGAAAGAGAAGGAGAAGGAGAAGGAGAAGGATGAGAAGAAGGAGAAGGAGAAGGATGAGAAGATGGAGAAGGAGAAGGATGAGAAGAAGGAGAAGGATGAGAAGAAGGATGAGAAGAAGGATGAGAAGAAGGAGAAGGATGAGAAGAAGGACAGTTCTGTGACAGTTTCTGTCTATTTCTGACAGTTCTGGGACATTCACTCCATACAGAGGTTTCAACCGCTGTATGGAGGGAATGTCATAGAACTGTCAGAAATAGACTATTTCTAACAGTTCTGGGGACATTCCTTCCATACAGCGGTTGAAACATTGTATCTATTTGTTTCCATAAATGGATCCATTTATGGAAACAAATAGATACAATGTTTCAACCGCTGTATGGAAGGAATGTCCCAGAACTGTCAGAAATAGTCTATTTCTGACAGTTCTGGGACATTCCCTCCATACAGCGGTTTCCGGCAAAAAGTGTATGTGCAGAGTTCCTCTATTCTGCAGATACACTTAGAGGAGCTCTGCAGATACACTTAGAGGAGCTCTGCACATACACTTTTTGCCGGCTTGGAATTATTCTTATTTTCATCCTACTTCTTCTTCTTCTTCTTCTTCTTCTTCTTCATCCTCATCCTCATCCTCTTCTTCTTCTTCTGAGGATGAGGATGAGGATGAAGAAGAAGAAGAAGAAGAAGAAGTAGGATGAAAATAAGATTAATTCCAAGCCGGCAAAAAGTGTATGTGCAGAGCTCCTCTAAGTGTATGTGCAGAGCTCCTCTAAGTGTATCTGCAGAATAGAGGAACTCTGCACATACACTTTTTGCCGGCTTGGAATTATTCTTATTTTCATCCTACTTCTTCTTCTTCTTCTTCATCCTCATCCTCTTCTTCTTCTTCTGAGGATGAGGATGAGGATGAAGAAGAAGAAGAAGTAGGATGAAAATAAGATTAATTCCAAGCCGGCAAAAAGTGTATGTGCAGAGCTCCTCTAAGTGTATGTGCAGAGCTCCTCTAAGTGTATCTGCAGAATAGAGGAGCTCTGCACATACACTTTTTGCCGGCTTGGAATTATTCTTATTTTCATCCTACTTCTTCTTCTTCTTCTTCTTCATCCTCATCCTCTTCTTCTTCTTCTGAGGATGAGGATGAGGATGAAGAAGAAGAAGAAGAAGTAGGATGAAAATAAGATTAATTCCAAGCCGGCAAAAAGTGTATGTGCAGAGCTCCTCTAAGTGTATGTGCAGAGCTCCTCTAAGTGTATCTGCAGAATAGAGGAACTCTGCACATACACTTTTTGCCGGCTTGGAATTATTCTTATTTTCATCCTACTTCTTCTTCTTCATCCTCATCCTCTTCTTCTTCTGAGGATGAGGATGAGGATGAAGAAGAAGAAGAAGAAGTAGGATGAAAATAAGATTAATTCCAAGCCGGCAAAAAGTGTATGTGCAGAGCTCCTCTAAGTGTATCTGCAGAGCTCCTCTAAGTGTATCTGCAGAATAGAGGAACTCTGCACATACACTTTTTGCCGGCTTGGAATTATTCTTATTTTCATCCTACTTCTTCTTCTTCTTCATCCTCATCCTCAGAAGAAGAGGATGAGGATGAAGAAGAAGAAGAAGAAGAAGAAGTAGGATGAAAATAAGAATAATTCCAAGCCGGCAAAAAGTGTATGTGCAGAGTTCCTCTATTTCTGACAGTTCTCTGACAGCTTCTTCACATGTACAGCGGTTGAAACATCTGTATCCTAAATGGAAACTAATAGATACAATGTTTCAACCGCTAAACATGTGTTCCTTCTGTCAGAGAACTGTCAGAAATAGCGGAGCTCACTGCAGGGACACTTTTGCCGGCTGATCGGGAAATATTCGATTCGCGCACCCGAAGTAGGCAAAATTTCGGATTCGACGCAAATCGAATATTTCCTGAAATTCGACTCGAATTCCGGTTCACCTGGTTCGATTCGCTCATCTCTAATCATCATGGTACAAAGTAATGCCATAAATGTACGCTGAGCTGCGCATGTGTGGCTCAGTGTCCATAAATGCTGAGAAGCAGGAAGAAGGGGTTTTGACAAAATGGACCAATAGGGTCTTTTCTGTCATCAAATTCCTACCAGTCAATGATTTTCTATTTTCTTGGTTTTATTCCACTTTAACCTCTCCTTGCTCTTCTCTGTTCACCTGGGGAAGTGAAATGGCATAATTGGTGATAGTAGAGCATGTGACAAGACAGTGCTGGTGCATAGTGGTTAGCCATTTAGAAACTCAATGATGTCATATGAGTGTAGGAAGTGAGTCTTCAGCCCTGTGTAAGCTCCAAATCTTTTTGAGGGAAAAAAAGTGCCTTCATGGTGTTCCTATGCCTCACACAGACCAATCAGGTCACTGTGATATGTTAAGACACGTGCTACTTTCATTTATATAGCTCTTACCCCAAGTGGGGCCACTGGAAATTGACAGGTTGTCCTGAAGTCATACAGAAGCTGCCAGTCACATTAGCACAGTTCCATGCACACCGACAATTCAGGCTCAGTCTATGGCAAGTGTCAAACTGGTATCACTCCAGCTGTTGCCAAACTACAAGTCCCAGGAGGCATTGCAAGATTGACAGTTACAAGCATGACTCCCAAAGGCAGAGGCATGATGGGAATTGTAGTTTTGCAACAGTTGGAGGGCTGCCAGTTTGACACCCCTGGTCTAGGGGATGTCTTTTTTAGTATTTATTGCTAAAGAACTTTAATAGGAGAGGGGTTTAGAGTCAGAGGATACTACAAAATGATGAATAGCAATAATGTGAGGACAAATTTCTTACTAATCTTCCAATAGCAGCTTTTGCTGGAGGTAACAGGGAATGGACAGCATATCTGGGACCCTATAACAGAGATTAATATAGACACTTCTGGTACTTCGTTCCCTTTTTGGCAGTCACACAACTAATAGTCCACAGCAAGGTCTTTACTCACAGGGGGAAATGAACTAAAACTGAGGCTCACAGATTCTGGTACAGCTGTGCATAGTAACCAATCATATTCTAACCTCAGCTTATTCAGTTAAACTTTGACAACCTAGAAGCTGATTGGTTACTATGCTCAACTGCACCAGATTCTGTGAGCACCAGCTTTAGTAAATCTCCCCCACAGTGTCCGAGGAGCTGTCTGCCACCCAGCATCCGCAGGTAGATCTTCAGCAAGATCCTTCTCCAGACCAGGACTTTAGCATAGTGTGCTTCAGCAAAATTCATTGGCAATCTTCTCCAGGCCCTCAGCCTTACAGCTACTAAGGCCCAAACTGATTGGTTTCTATGCTGTAAGCACCAGTTTTAGTAAATCTCCCCCATAGTGTCTGAGGAGCTGTCTGCCACTCAGCATCCTCAGTTACATCCTCAGCAAGATCCTTCTCCAGACCAGGACTTTAGCACAGTGTGCTTCAGCAAAATTCATTGGCAATCTTCTCCAGGCCCTCAGCCTTACAACTACTAAGGCCCAGACTGCAATTTCTTGTCTCAGTAAAGTTGCCTCCTGGGGCAACAGCCCCAAGAGAACCTGAACCCTCCTTAAAGGGAAAAGAACACTGACAAGGCTTCCTAAACATTTTTTACCTTCCCAGACACCTTCCGACACCTCCTTCTGGGGATTGGCTGGGGCATGATAAATATTTACACTGACCATTTGAATCTCCCTGGCCTATACTCTAGAAACGTCTTTCAGAGGTAGGTAGAAGGAATCAAACTCTCCATTCAGGAAACCCTGAACAGGCCAACACAATCAGCCACTGCTCCAATCACTACAGTAAAGCCAAGAACTAAATTTAACATAACGGCCTAACTAATTTATTGTTACTGACACCATAACACGTGGACTGGATGGGCTGAATGGTACCCTAAACGGTATCAAAATGTGCAGGGACTTAATCTTTGCTCATGTTCTCTGTCTTTGGTGTTGAAAATAAACTTGCGAGTGAGACCAAACTAATAGGCCTACTGCACTAACACTTCAGTATTGTTCTTTAATGGGTATGATAATCAGGCAGAAAAGGTTGGATGGTGCAGATCTGTACATTCACAAGATTGGCTTCAGATGTGTTTCTTGCAAGAATAGAATTTGTTAGATAACATGTTTAGTAATTCAGTTGTATAAAGAGAAAGACAGCCAGTTCTGTTAAATCGCTGAGCAAAGTGCATTATCTGTATGCATTATGTAAACACTTGCCTTTATCTGTGATATGCTTGCATTAAACTCATTAACCTCTTAGGGAACAGAGCCCAGATGGCATTCCACATAGGGTTTATTGAGCCCTATGTCAATATGTTGGCAATATATGTGTGTATTCACAGTGAATGCTGAATGGAGCCATTAGGACATGTCTGATTGTCTTCTGTTTAGCATTCACTGTGAATAATAATGTGTCTTCCTGTCTTGCCAGCATGTTCCTTCCCTCAGAACTGTACTACTTTGCAGTATAAACGTAATCTCCATAACAATTGTTACTGTTTACGTGAATATGAACAAATAAAATTGCAATTCTATCTGACATGGAGGTACATTGGTGTGTGGCATTTTCTGCCCCCCTCTTATATCCATAAGAAATCACTTTCAAATGGCAGCTCCTGACCCCCAGTAATAAAAATGAATGAATCACAATAATGTAACCAAAAATATGCAAGCTCAGTATTGAGAACTAGAAATTAATAAAAGGATTGCAGATTGTCTGCTATACCTCCCACGTAACACAGAAAAAAGAAAAATGCTGCAGAGGGAGAGAGGATATTAGAAGAGGAAAGGGCTCTAGCTGAGGGTGTGGGGGAAAATGTAAAAAACATGCAGCAATGTCAGTTATGGAGCTAAGGCCAGTTACCCCTGGTTCACATATATATGAGGCTGTGCGGGCTGTGTTTTGCGCGGGCACGAGAGCCCATTCATTTGAATGGACTCCTGTGCGCTATGATACACAGGGAAGAAGTCCCTGCACTTCTCTTGAAACTGCAGGCCGCACGGGAACCTCGGTTCCCAGTGTGGGTGCGATTTCCAGTGCGGGTGGCATGCCATTCTTCTGTGTGGGTAGTGCGGCTGCATGGATTTTTGTGCAGATCCGCAGTGGCACCACCCGCACATATGTGAACCTAGCCTTACTGCATATCTAAGGATATTAACTGTATTATACTATACAGCCCCTGAGCATCAAGTTTGTATAATTTTGTTTGTACCACCTTCAAGAGTTTGACCTATTCCCTCAATTCCTGGCTTCATTTGCCGGCTTCTGCTTATTTTTGCATTTTGATGTCAGCTGTCTATACTAAACAAGAGGAAAGGTGTGAGTGAGCAACTGCCACTGGGGACAGCGAAACAGTGCTGTAGCAAAAATCAAAGTGCATTTGAAGGTCTTTAGCTGTGCATGGTTTCACAAATACATGATTATTCCAATGCTTCACCCTCTCAAGTGAAAGATACTGCACAAATTTCAATCTGTTATTGCTAAAGTGTTAACATAAGCATCAACCATTCCAAAATTTAAGGTGTAGGATATGCCTTTAGAAAGAGTTCAGCATGCATGCAAAATATACATTATATACACTATATTGCCAAAAGTATTGGGACACTCCTCCAAATCATTGGATTCAGGTGTTCCAATCACCTCCATGGCCACAGGTATATACAACCAAGCACCTAGGCATGCAGACTGCTTCTACAAACATTTGTGAAATAATGGGAGCTCAGTGAATTTAAGTGGGCCAACTGTACAATAAGTCCATCTGTGAAATTTCCTTGCTACTAAATATTCCAAGGTCAACTGTTAGTTGGTATTATAACAAATTAGAAGCAACTGGGAACAACAGCAACTCAGCCACAAAGTAGTAGGCCATGTAGAATGATAGAGCGGGTTAAGTGCATGCTGAAGCGCACAGTGCGCAGAAGTCACCAATTGTCTGCAGAATCAATAGCTAAAGACCTCCAAACTTTATGTGGCCTTCAGATTAGCACAACAATGGTACATAGAGAGCTTCATGGAATGGGTTTCCATGGCCAAGCAGCTGCATCCAAGCCTTACATCACCAAATGCAATGTAAAGCACGCCACCACTGGACTCTAGAGCAGTGGAGACATGTTCTCTGGAGTGACGAGTCATGCTTCTCTGTCTGGCAATCCCATGGACGTGTCAGGGTTTGGCAGTTGCCAGGAGAATAGTACTTGCCTGACTGCATTGTGCTAAGTGCAAAGTTTAATGGAGGGGGCATTATGGTGTGGGGCTGTTTTTCAGGGGATGGGCTTGGCCCCTTAGTTCCAGTGAAGGGAACTCTTAAGGTGTCAGCATACTAAGACATTTTGAACAATTTCATGCTCCCAACTTTGTGGGAACAGTTTGGGGATGGCCCCTTCCTGTTCCAACATGACTGTGCATCAGTGCACAAAACAAGGTCCATAAAGACATGGATGAGCGAGTTTGGGGTAGAGGAACTTGACTGGCCTGCATCTGACCTCAACCCGATAGAACACCTTTGGGATGAATTAGAGCTGAGATTGTGAGCCAGGCCTTCTTGTCCGACATCAGTGTCTGACCTCACAAATGCGCTTCTGGAAGAATGGCCAAACATTCCCATAGACACACTCCTAAACCTTGGAGACAGCCTTCCCAGAAGAGTTGAAGCTGTTGTAGCTGTAAAGGGTGGGCCAACTCAATATCAAACCCTTTGGACTAAGACTGGGATGCTGTTAAAGTTCATTTGCGTGTAAAGGCAGATGTTCCAATACTTTTGGCGATATAGTGTATATTGGCCATAATTTAATTTTTTATGTAACCTTTGCAAGCTCCTGAATAAAGGGAATCAAGCTTATAAGCGCCCATGATTCTTTGAATTGTGGATTTCAGATTAATCTTATGTTTAATATGAGTAAGCACAACATCCAGCAATTAAAAATGGAGGCCTGGATGTGATCTTCATAGGCAACCTGGAGCAGTATCAGTTGCAGTCTACCTGTCGCCTCCCTCGGGGCGTGAGTGCCACACATATTAACTTCATTGGATAATCATCAACCAATAAAACATTAGCCCAAGACAAGACCTTTTACAAGTCCACAGGAGAGTGCAGAGAACTTTAATTTCAAATTAAATTCACCCAATGTACATACTGTCCCACCCTCTCTACACACTGCCCCGCTGTACACACTGCTGCCTATGCACACTGACCCCCTTTTTCTCTGTACACACTACTCCCACTCCAGCTCAGACCACATGCATGTATGTACACTGTAAGCAGTGATTCAGTGACTCCCATGTGCATACGCAGGTGTGGCATTATCGCGGCCCAGCCACTCAAATGACTGGAAAAAAAAGCACTCAAAATTGGTACCATTAGAGCGCCCTGTACATGCCATTTTGGACTCACAATTGCACAGTGTGATGAGTTAGAGCCTGCACACTACAAACGTAACACTGCTTGGCAGCTCCCGGGGATGATGCTCCAATCTTTGACAGAGCAGCTGCTGACCTGATCCCTGAGCTCTTTATGCCTGACCTCTGCACTCAGTGTGTTACTCAATTCTGACCCCTGAACTCTGTGCGTTACTTAATCCTGATCCCTGAACGCTATAAATCAATTAATCCTGACCCTTGAACTCTGTGCGCAACGTAATACTGACCCCTGAACTTGATACGTTACTTAATCCTGACCCCTGAACTTTATGCATTACTTGATACATTACTTAATCCTGACCACAGAACTCTGTGTGTTACTTAATCTCGACCTCTGAACCCTGTGCATCACTTAATACCGACCTTTGAATTCTGTGGGTCACTTAATATTGACCCCTATTGTGTGCTGCTTACTCCTAACCTCTGAAATCTGTGCATCACTTAATCCTAACCCCTGAACTCTGTGCATCACTTAATGCTGACCCCTGAATTCTGTGTTACTTTATTCAGACCATTAAACTCTGTGTGCTACTTAATCCTGACTCCTGAACTTTGTGCGCCACCTAATGCTGACCCCTGCACTCTGTGTGTTACTTTATCCTAACCCCCAAACTTTGTGCATCACGTAATGCTGACGCCTGAACTCTGTGTGTTACTTACTCCTGACCCCTGAACTCTGTGTGTGACTTAATCCTGACCCCTGAACTCTGTGTGTGACTTAATGCTGATGCCTGAACTCTGTGTATTACTTACTCCTGACCCCTGAACTCTGTGTGTCACTTAATGCTGACCCCTAAACTCTGTGTGTCACTTATTCCTGACCCCTGAACCCTATGTGTTTCTTAACCCTGACTCCTGAACTGTGTGTGTCTCTTAATCCTGACCCCTGAACTCTGTGTGTTACTTAATGCTGACCCCTGAACTCTTTGTGTTACTTAATCCTGATTCCTAAATTTTGTGTGTATGCACCACATACTAGCACAAATATTAAAGTCAAAGAAGGAACCACAAATTTACATGCACAAAGAAAAAAAAAGGAGATAGTATCACTTCCTTAGGTTTAGGACTTTGTAGGTGCAAGGTCATTCAAACTACACAGATTTCAAGATAAAACCACTGAAGTTTTTATTACATATATAAAATTAAATTACAATATGAAATTGCTTAAAAACAATATTGAAAGATGGTTTCAGTAAGTCTCACAGATGATAGTTCCAAACAACATCAATATGCTGTGTGATGAATCCCGACATGTTTCACCATTGGGCTTCCTCAGGGGATATAATTTATCACACTGTGAAGGAACTAAAAGGAGATAATCAATACCTTATAAACAACAAAGAATATAACATATATTGTACTAACCATTGTATAGAATAAATGAATCTGGATCAACATTTTTCTATAACAACAATATCAAACCACTCATAACATCAATATCACTGGGAGGTCTTTGAGTATCTTACCAATATCACTCAGGTCATGAGAAAACTTGTCAGAATCAGAGAAGGGTGGTACAAAGATAAAGCCAGATAGTTCAACAGGTCCCCTCACCGGTAAAGGTAGAGGGCAGTATTCAGTGTGCTGCAGGAGAGGCACACAAGGCCAAAACCTATGTTAAAGAAAATATCTGATGTATATGTGAAAAAAAAATTATATATGAATATACTGTAATTCTCTGGGAAGGGTCTTACTGAGCCCCACATGCTAAGGAGATAAACCACCTAGCCACAGAAGTAGTCAAGGTATAAACACCTGGTTATTATCAAATGATGGATTGCTGTTTTCCAAAAGAAAATAGCCTGTACACCATACAAGTGGGAATCAGCAAAGAGAAGGCTACCTTATATGTATGTGTGCTCTTACAGCCCCGCCCAACACAGCAATGTCATGGCGGGACACTGATGCAAAAATTGTATGGCACAATTTTGTATGGCATTTTGTACTGATTCTATACAATGGTTTGTTCAATACACACTATATTGCCAAAAATATTGAGACACCTACCCTTACACGCACATGAACGTTAATGGCCTCCAAGTCTTAGTCTGTAGTCTTTAATATTGTGTTGGCCCACCCTTTGCAGCTATAACAGCTTCATCTCTTCTGGGAAGGCTGCTCCCAAGGTTTAGGAGTGTGTCTATGGGAATGTTTGACCATTCTTCCAGAAGCACATTTGTGAAGTCAGGCACTGATGTCGGACGAGAAGGCTGTCGGGTTGAGGCTGGGACTCTGTGCAGGCCACTCAAATTCCTCCATCCAAAACTTGCTCCTCCATGTCTTTATGAACCTTGCTTTGTGCACTGGTGTGCAGTCATGTTGGAACAGGAAGGGGTCATCCCCAAACTGTTCCCACAAAGTTGGGAGCATGAAATTGTCCAAAATGTCTTGGTATGCTGATGCCTTAAGAGTTCCCTTCACTGGAACTAAGGGGCCAAGCCCAACCCCTAAAAAACAACCCTACACCATAATCCCCCCTCCACTAAACTTTACACTTGGCACAATGCAGTCAGGCAAGTACCATTCTCCTGGCAACCTCCAAACGCAGACATGTGCATGGGATTGCCAGACAGAGAAGTGTGATTCGTCACACCAGAGAACAGGTCTCCACTACTCTAGGGTCCAGTGGCGGCTTGCTTTTCACCACAGCATCCAACGCTTTGCATTGCACTTCGTGGCTGAGTTGCTGTTCCCAGTTGCTTCCACTTGTTATAATACCACTAACAATTGACTGTGGAATATGTATTAGCCAGGAAATTTCACGGATAGAGTTACTGCACAGGTGGCAACCTATCACGATACTACACATGTTTGTAAAGGCAGTCTGCATACCTAGGTGCTTGATTTTATACACCTGTGGCCATGGAGGTGATTGGAATACCTGAATCCAATGATTTGGAGGGGCGTCCCAATACTTTTGGCAATATAGTGTATATTTTGCATCCATTCTGAACTCTTTCTCAAGGCATATCCTACACCTTGAATTGTGGAATGGTTGATTCTTATGTTAATACTCAACTTTTCCAATACTTTTGACAATATAGTGTGTTATATTCTTTGTTGTTTATAAGGTATTGATTATCTCCCCTTAGTTCCTTCACAGTGTGATAAATTATATCCCCTGAGGAAGCCCGATGGATGAAACATGTTGTGAGACCTACTGAAACTATCTTTCAATATTATTTTTAAGCAATTTCATATTGTATTTTAATTTTCTATATGCAATAAAAATCTTCAGTGGTTTTGTCTTGAAATCTGTGTAGTGTTGAATGACCTTGCACCTACAAAGTCCTAAACCTAAGGGAGTGATATTATCTCCTTTTTTTTCTCTAACTACATACTAGCACATCATAACAGACTTACCCCTCAAATGGAGCACTTCAGCGCTGAGCTGTCACCACTCCCAATGGTTCCATCTTCTCCTGGTCTTCGGGGTTTGCTTTTTCCGGCCAATTGAAGTCACTACACCACTGCATACACTAGGTGCCATACCTGTGGTTTCAGCTGGAGTGGGAGCAGTATGCACAAAGAAAAAGGGGGTCAGTGCGTATAGGCAGCAGTGTATACAGGGGAGCAGTGTGTAGAGAGAGTGGGACAGTGTGTACAGTAGCTGAATTAAATTTGAGAGAATTCCCAGGTTGTGTTTGTTGTTTGTAATCAGACTATAAAGCCATACCCAGTATTTAGCATAATTTACCCACACCCACATTTTGCCACAGGTCACCATCTCCCTACTCCCTACTGTCACCTCCCATTCTCTAGTCCAAAAGTTGGGAGGTACATTTAAAGCCACTCTATTGTTTTATATTATTTAGGGCATGAAAATATAGTTACTATACAGTATATCCTGCTTTTATCCACCACTACCATCAAGTCACTACATTTATGGAAATATTTGCACATTACTAAGTAAACTACAATGATTTGTTAACAATCCTAAAATATTATGTAGCCCTGGTCTGTGGTACTTAAGACCAGGCTGTCACTGACAGCTAGTCACACACGGCAGCTGCCACCGAGGATGTCAAAGCCGGCAGTCCTGCAGCTTATTTCCCTTTCACTGGTATGACCGGTGAGGGATAGGATGAAGGAAAAAAAGAGATTACTGGCTAAAGGACATGTAACTGGGCTGTGGATACAGCCATAGCAAACCAAAGGAGAGCCCCTTTCACCACCTGGGACAGCAGGAGAGTACTGAAGGGTCACAGAGGGAAAATCCTGCCTGTGAAGTGGGGAAAAGAGTGCTGAGAGTCACTTGGAACTATGGGTGGTGTAATCCCCAGAAGACAGTCTCTATCAAGCTAAGTACTGTATTAGATTACAAGTCCCAGGAGTATGGGGATTAGCAGAAGAAGAAAAAGGAAAGAAAACCTTGAGGCTCAGGGCTGTCTCGTGAGGGAATTGAGTGGTTACGAGGGGAGGCCAAAGCCAATGGAGAGATCCAACGGCCAGAGGAGAGGGGCATCACAGGTTCCACAAGAGATTGCCACTAAAGCACTTGAAGTCACCACCAAAGCCACTTGTTCTAGATGTAAAGAACATTTGGAAAAGGTGGCATAGTGGTGAGAGGACACTGGCCACAACTCCTACCTCCTACAAAGACAGCATCCCCCTAAACTGGGACATATAGTAGTTTGGGAACGTACACCCTGTACTGTTGGGCTACAACTAGGGTTGCCATCTCATTAGACCTTTAAACTGAACACATATTAATTACACAGGTTCTGTGGCTGATTAAGGTGGTAATTAAAATCACTTAGTGCCTGATCTGCATTACATTAGCCTCAGAAACTGTGTAAATAATATGTGTTCGGTTTTAAAGGGATGAGGTAGCAACCCTAGCTAAAACTAAACCTCAGTGCTCCAAAGCAGAACTCTGGGCCCCAATGGCTAAAACTACAATGGTCACTGGGAGAGATTTTTAGGGACTGAAGAACCTTTTTTACTTCTAGTAGCACCCCTTTCATTAAGACGGCACCCCCTGCTAGGACACACTGATCAACGCTAGCTGCCATTGGCTGTTAACGCTGATTTAATGCAGATCAGATGCTGGTTTTTCAGCATGGTTGTTTGACAGAAGCTGGTTGTGAGACCAGCTTCTGTCAGACAGGGTGCTTTACGCAAGGGCCAAAAGTTGTCCAGTTCCTGCCGAACCAACCGTTTTCTGACGATTTTTGGCCCGTGTGTACCTGGAATTACACATACTTGTCTCTCTTTATCAAGTTTCTTCATTTATTTTCTAAGGATTTATAGTGCATACTAGAGTCCTTAAAATCTAATGATCATACCCCGGTCACATAATAACATATACACAATAGGGCCAGCATGAGTGGATGTTGATTAACCTACCAGAATATTATGAGAAAGAAAACATAAGGGAATACATATCACCTCCACACAGGTAGTATCCTCCTGGCAACTAAACTTAGTACTTTATGGGAAGGATGCTAACCACTAAGTCACTTTGGTGTTGATTTACTAAAGGTAACTATACTGTGCACTGCAAGTGCAGTTGCTTTATATCCAAAGGGAAGCTCCTTAATGAGGGGAAGCTCTGCTGATTTCTTTCATCTAATCATGTGCAAGCAAAAATGCTCTTTTTTAAATTTTTTTTGCATGTTCCCCTTAGACTTGCAGTGCACTTCCAAGTGCACAGCCTATTTGCCTTTAGTACATCAACTCCTTTGTGTGTTTATAAAAATGGTAATCTCATTTAATAAAATATCCTGTGGCTAAGATGCGTAGCTACAGTATTTTCATGTGCAAAATACAAGGAAACAAAATGAAAAAGGGAGCATCATATCAAAGGTTAATATCAAAGCATCATCAGACGGCTTCTCCATATTTATTACCTTCCTCTTAGTTCTATCAAGTTTGTTTTTTAACACCTTATACTGGGTATTCTATGTCAAGGACAACAGAGGAGTATCTTGGCGAATTGCTCCAAGCAGCGCTTCCTTGAAGTATCTTGTGTCCTAAAAACAGTCAGTGATAAATGATATGTTGCAACATTTTCCTTTTTCAGTCCAGCACATGTATATGATATCACCCTCTCTATCTTGATACTTGTACATGGACCTCTGAATATCAGAGAATAAAGTGAACTCATAACGATCAGACCTTTTATGCGTACTATGGCATTGCTAAGTGTCTGTGGCTGGGATGGAGAATCTTCAGGTCAACCAGGAGAAGGCAATATTCAATTATTTCCAAATTTCATTTTTGGTGCTCCTCATCTTCTTCCTTCTGCTGCCAAGCTTTCTTCTTCTGACCATCGCAGCACTGGCCCCCCACCACCAGCACATGGTACTACCACTCTTGCATTTCTATATGCAGATGGTGTTGCTGTTGCAACAGACTCACGCTCCTCTGCTGGAAACCTTGTCTGCAGCCCTAACAGCCGTAAAGCTTTTCTTATCCACAGTCATTTGCTAGCCACAACTTCTGGGAGTTCTGCTGATTGCCATTTCTTCAGAAGAGCCTTGGCCAAAGAGTGCAGGCTCTACCAGGTGAGGAATGGGTACATGCCAAGTGTCCGAGGAGCAGCAAAAATGTTGAGCGTCATGATGATGCCATTCCGTGGAACTGATATCTGTGCTGCTGTTACTTTATGTGGCTGGGATAGAGATGGCCCTTGCATCTGTTATGTATATAATGATGGAACCCGTCTCTGCTCAGATATCCTGTCAGTTGGATCAGGCTCTCCATATGCCTACAGCATTATCGATGAGGGGTACAAACCTGGAATGCAAGAAGAAGAAGCCCGCCAGCTTGCTAGAAGAGCAGTGTGCCATGCAGGCCGAAGAGATGCCTATTCTGGTGGATTAGTGGATGTGTACTGGGTGAGAGAAGGAGGCTGTGAAATGGATCCTAGAGAAGACTTGGCACAACTTTATGAGCGTATAGTAGAAGAAGAAAAGACAATGATAAAAACAGAGTGCAGCAATTGTCCTCTCCTAAATACTGATTAAAATACAATAAACCAGTTGGCATTTTACATGATAAAGCAAATATAACAGCAATTAATATGAGCATGTTGTTTGATGTACTTTAATATTTATCTGAGTTGATTTTTCCCCACAAATCAATTATCTTGCAAATGATATGCAGCAACTTTTATGTATTTAAAAAGTCATGGCATATTGGATTTGTCCGTTTCATATTTTCAATGTAAACACAGGTGAGTTTGGCAAACAAAGAAGGATATTTTTTAGCACTTTTTATAAAGCCAGCTTGAGTTAAAGAATTATAATTTTAAAGAAATGTTAAGCAAAATTTAATGGAAAGGTGAAATATTTTCCTTTCCTGGAGAAAATGCTGTTTTCAAAGGTCCTCCAGTGCCAGTGATATTTGTGCAAGTCTAGACATTTGATCATGTGATGTTTTCGTTTAATCAGTCGTTTTCATCCAAAAATACAAATACACTACAATACAGGACACCACTTTCTAATTTTTATTTTGTTCTACAAGAATTTTCGTAACTTTTCATTATCTGAGACTAGTATGCAAAAAAACAAACAAATGATCATTTATCCAATATTCTCATTGTGTGAACGAGGCTTTATACCACGGAAGCTGACATCTTAGCCTCTGTTTGATCTGCAGTTGCTATGGTGCCACACATTTGATGAGATATGACACCAGCCATTTGATGGCTTCACAGTTTGATTTAGAATTAACATAAGCACCCTAGTAACTCTAACAGTTATTTATGGCATGGCTTGTATCACTTGACCCTCCCTTTTAGATTGTAAGTTGTTACTGCCAGGGCCCTCTGATTCTTCCTGTATTGAATTGTATTTTCACCATACTGTCTGCCCTTATGT
Organism: Staurois parvus; assembly: GCF_062004578.1. NCBI lineage: Eukaryota > Metazoa > Chordata > Amphibia > Anura > Ranidae > Staurois > Staurois parvus. The sequence goes on from NW_028317995.1 coordinate 1,959,977, forward strand.
TGTAAAGCGCAGCGCAAACTGTTGGCGCTATATAAATCCTGCATAATAATGTTTTGGGAAACAGTTGAAGTGGAACTAAAGTTTCTAATTTCAAATATTGAGCAGTCCATTTTTTATTGCAAAAGAGGCATGCAATGTATCTTCTGCAATAAAATAAACCTACCTGCCTGCTCACAGTCTTCTTTAGCAAGGATACTGAGCTGTGCATGCACAGCTCAGTTTACATTCCAGGAACAGATCCTGTGTGTCGGAATGACTGAATTGATGTCTTTCCACATTGGCTAATGGAGTTGGCTGCAGCCCGTTGAGGGATGTCAGACTGTTGAAGGAGAGGTAACTATTGTGGACTGTAGTTCTGCTTCAAACCCGTTTCCCAAAACAGTTACATTCAAGACATGCTGTCACAGTTGCTTGTGTCAAACCACAAAATATGCAGCACCATGGCACCTTCGGATCAAACAAAGGGTAAGATGGAGGGCAGGAGGGTTTACTTCTTCTTCTACACTGGTGGATTTAGTTCAACTTTAAGTACTTTGAGCTGGGAAACTAGCTGATAATTTGTAACCCAGCCTTGCTATTTAAATGTGCCAGACGTATGTTTTGACTTTTTGTGCTGCATTTACTGTCCAATTACTGAACAAATGATCACTACTAATACTATTAGTGTCTAGTGTCATAAGAATTGATGGGATGTCCATGCTGGCGTATCACAGTATCGAAGCCCAGATACAACAGCTTTGAACACACAAAGTGGGATCAATATAGAGTACTGACCAGCAATCAGATATTAGCATTGACAAATGTTTGCAGCTTGGTTGTTTTATTCATTGCCAGGCACCAGTCTTGGTAAAATGTTCTCTTGTCAATTAAAATGAATACTGATAATATATTTTCAATGTATTACTACTTGTTTGCAAGATTTTTCAAATCTATATAATGTATGATTGCCTAGGGCAGTTAAACTGTTTTGCACCTTTCCCTGTTTTAATTTTTTACTTCTGTCCACTGGTGCTTTCTGTATTTTCATTTATTTCAGGAAGCTAGCTAAGGGGTTTATCAAGGGAATTCTTTTCCATTCAGTGTTACAATGCATGTGAGATTTTTGGTCAAGTCATGCTCTATCAGCCCAACTCCAAGGAAATTAAAAATCCCCCCCCACACTGAAAGGGTTAAATGCTTGTTTAGTCTAGAGGCAGAGGATTAAAGTGGAGCTTCACCCAAAAGGGAAAGTTCCACACTTCCTCCATTTCCCACCTCCTTTGCCATATTTGGATTTTATATTTTTTGGGGGGTGGGAGCGGGTACCTGGTTTTGACTCCCTCCCCTGTGCCCGCAGCCTTCTGGGACACATCACAGTTCTCAGAAAGTTGTAGGACCATTGAGATAGCGCAGCCCAACTCGCTCATGCGCAGTGGACAGCTGGTTGTAAAGCCACAAGGAGTCACAGTTGGCTGCCCACAGTTAAGATGCCTGCGCCGTGGACCAAAGACTGGTGAAGAAACTGCAGCTCTGTAAGCTGCGACCAGTTGCAGTTGCACTCCAACATCATTAGCATACCATACAGGGTTAATGACCCTTATTGTATCTTAGGCCTCATGCACATTATGCTCTTCTGAATGCAGTAGAAAAGCAGATGTAAGAATGTGCCTAAAGTTGTGTTTAGATGCATTCTGGTGCGTCAAGCATTTGGTGTTCATTTCATTGGCCAGAATAGTAGTTTGTTCTGGACATTGAAATAAATGAACATTCAAGGGCTAAACGTGCCTAGCATTTCAAATCTACCTATCCACCCCTCACCTCACCCCCACATTCTCCGCCCGCATCACTCACCTCCTAAACAACATCTCTGACTGGATGTCGCTCCATTTCCTCAAGCTCAACCTCTCCAAAACCGAGCTTCTCGTCTTTCCCCCTTCCCGCGCCCCCCCCCATCCTTACAAACACATGCAGGCTCCACCTCCGGAACATCGCCAAGATACGCTCCTTCCTTACCCCAGACACCACTAAACTACTCGTACACTCCCTGATTATCTCACGCCTTGACTACTGCAACTCCCTCCTCACCGGCCTACCCCAGTGCAAACTCTCCCCGCTTCAGACCATCCTGAACTCAGTTGCCAGACTCATCCACCTCACCAGCCTCTCCACCTCTGCCACCCCCCTCTGCCTCTCCCTCCACTGGCTCCCCATTGCCCAACGCATTAAATTCAAACTGCTCACTCTGACCTATAAGGTGATTCACAACACTGCCCCTAACTACCTCACCGACCTGATTCCCAAGTACCACCCTACCCGTACCCTTCACTCTTCACAGGACCTCCTTCTATCTTGCTCCCTGGTCTCCTCCTCCCACGCATGACTGCAAGACCTCTCCAGGTCCTCCCCCATCCTCTGGAACTCACTACCCCAATCCATCAGACTGTCACCTTCCCTCCTCACCTTCAGGCGCTCCCTGAAAACCCACCTCTTCAGGGAAGCCTACCCCACCCTCACCTAACAGCCGCTGCCCTTCCCTCCTCCTACCACTCCATCCCCCACAGCCATTTCCTCCTGTACCTCTACCCCCTCCCTCCTAGATTGTACGCTCGAAAGAGTAGGGCCCTCTTACCCCTTGTGTGCTGTTTGATGTTACTGTACTGTTTCATGTATTGTCCCCCCCTCTATTGTACAGCGCTGAGCAAACCCTTTGGCGCTATATAAACTCGATAAATAAATAAATAAATAAATAAAAATTTCAGAGCATTTTAATGCATTTACATGCGTTTAGGCGCAATTTTGGTTTGTTCAGATTTCTGCTCCTGGACACCCCTGCTTTCAAATGCTTATAAATGCCTATGTGTGCATGGACACATAGGGGTCATTTTAATAAAACTGGAGAGTGCAAAATTTGTTGCAGTTCTGCTTAGAAACCAATCAGCTTCCAGTTTTTTTTTTTGTCAAAGCTGCCCCAGATTTTGCAGTCTCCAGCTTTAGTAAATCAACCCCATTGAATAATATAGAGGTGCATTTGAAGCCAGAAAAAATATAATAAGCAGGTATTTGACAGCTGCAGTTTGTATGAGGCCTTATATGTGATAATGCTGAAGCTTTACGCACAGATTGGAGTTTTGAAGAATACACCGGAGCAGGGGCGGACTGACAACTCATGGGGCCCCTTGGCAATAGGGGATCATGGGGCCCCTGTGTCCTTGCCCAAACTCAAAAAAGCCTATGAAAAAGGTACCAGGGGCATCTCATGGGGCCCCCTACTGACCCCGGGCCCTCGGGCAGTGCCCGAGTTTCCAAATGGTCAGTCCGCCCCTGCACCAGAGCTGGCTGGAGCGAGGTTGTAAAGTAAGTTCTTTCAGTGTGATAAATAAGGGATTACCTCGCAACCAAGAAACTTCTAGGTTAGACCTTTAACATAATGCATAGAAAGAAATGACAGTTGATGCCCCCAACCAAAAAAAAGGGGAAACCACTTTCTGTGACCTGAAAAAGGTAAAACTATGAAATATGAGAGCACAGAGGACAGGCTGACTCCAGTATAGCAAATAGATGTTGGACCTGCGGTTAAAGTCATGTCCCTGCTGCCTCCTTTACTCACCACACGTAGCCACAATGCTTTTGTGCCACAAATGATTCCGGTTGCCCACTTGACGCAACTCATTCAACTGAAGAGGGGTAACCTGCAACCTGCTTATTGTGTGCTAGTGTGGGTTTCAAGGGTTCACTTCCTCACCATCTGTCAAATACCCTCTGAAGAGCAATCTGAATGCAAACCTCTCATCAGAGTGCAATGCTAGTGTAAACTGGCCCTTAAGGTTTCATCTTATACTCCCAGGGGAGCAGAGAATCAGGTAAATACTTTTCAGTCTCCTAGATTAAGCAAGTCACATTTCCTGGAGTGGGGCTTCAGGGTTTCAGTGGAAAGGGTTTTGGAAATGTTGGAACCTTTGTTAGGCTTTTATGGTTGTCTGTGTCCCCAGTGGGGAGATCCACTCTTTCTATTTATCCTTGCGACAACTTTTTCCGATACAGAAAGTAATAGGAAAATGGAAAATGGTATCAAATACCATAATTTTTCTTTCGTGGTGCCAATCCATGGCAACAGACATGTAGTTTGCCTATTCCATAATAGGAATGCTTTGACCATCTTTTTTTTTTTGCATTAAAAAAAATGGAAGAAAAACATTTGAACATATAATCCTATGAAAATCTTCACGTTCATCTGTTGCTGGCCTGCTGCATTTTTTGGAATCCTGCCTGCTGCATTTTTGGTGCAGGTTTTGTGCGGTAATAAAAACGCAACAAAAATGCACCTCCCCATTCAAATCAAAGGAAAATGCAGCAAAATGTAGCAAAAATGCACCAGTGTTGCAATATGGTGCGGTTTTTGAGTCATATGTCCTGAAAAAAAACACATCACAAACACGATAAAACATATGTGTTTTTGCCGCATTTTTGCTGCAGATCAGTGTGAAAGTAGCTTTACAATGTTGCAGCTTTGATCACTGGGGTAGAGGGGCAAGCTGTAGACTGATCACATCATCTCAGCCTAGGAAGTCTCTGGACTACATTGGTAAAGTTAAAACTTTTGTATATTGTATTGTGTCAGGAGTTTAAACTGGTTCTAAAGGCTGCAGGTTTTTTACATTCATGTATTCTATGCATGAAGGTAAAAAACCTTCTGTGTGCAGCGGTCCTCTCAATCCTCACTTGAGCCCCCTCCTATCCAGCGACAATCACAACAGCCTCTGCTGTCTGGGAATTCTTCCTCCTCATTGATTGAGACATTGGCTCCCTCTGCTGTCAGTCACAGCCAGTGAGCCAATGTGGAGAGAGTGGGGGGCGGGGCGGAGCCACGGCTCTATGTGTCTTATGGACGCATAGAGCAGTGCCTCAAGGACGAGCATGTAGCGGTGCCCCCAGGGTGAGTGGATTTCCCTGGGGGCACTGCTCGAGGGGGAGGAGCCTGGAGCTCCGGCAGAGACCCAAAAAGAAGAGGATCAGGGCTGCTCTGTGCAAAACACTGTAAGTATAGGACATGTAGAAGAGGGGGTTACAAATTAATAGTTCATTTTTCGCCGAGGCATATCTATTGCAATGCACAAAGTCTGTTTCCCTGAGAGGATTTTAATTCTTGTCCAAAATATCAGGGAACACAAAAGTGCTATGACGACCATGGAGGCTTCTCAGGAAATCTCTAATGTTTCTTTGTTACTCTAGTCAAAAGCTGAAGCGCATGTTCTTCTTTGAAGAATGTTACAATCTAAAATGCTATGGCTTATTCATTCAAGACAGGCTGGACTGACTGTGCGAAGATCATATCAGACACATTTATTTGATTTCTTTGACTGTAACTAAAACGACATTGCACTGGGGAACGCAGTCAACTGGTTTAGGAAAGGAAAGGTGTAGAATTGAAATCAATTATGTCTCAGCGAATGCTGTATTGTTAAGAGGGACAGTCTTTCTCAAATAATATTAACAAAGCAATAGTCCATGCTCAGTTAAAAAAATAAAAAGTCAAGTGTTATAGACAGGGTTTGGAAGAATCAAAATGACTAATGAGAAATCTTGGAAATGGTAACGTCATTTTACCAAGGCAGAGTGCTTGAATATTAACAAAATAATTATATTTTACAATGACCATATCTGTCATATATTTTGAATGTGTAGACCAGGGGTCTTCAAACTTTCTACACCATGGGCCAGCTTACTGTCCTTCAGACTTTATGGGGTCTGAAAAGTGGCCAATGGGAGTACAAAATGCCCCAGTGTCAGTGGGAGTAAATATTGCTTCACGCTTGGTGGTCAGTGGGAATAAAAAAAAAGCATGCATAGTGCCTGTGGTTAGTAGGAGAAATATTGCCCCACCATTAGTATTAGTGTCAGGAATAGTTCCCCATTGTTGGTGTCAGTGGGAGAAATAGTTCCCCACTGTTGTTGTCAGTGGGAGAAATAGTTCCCCACTGTTGTTGTCAGTGGGAGAAATAGTTCCCCACTGTTGTTGTCAGTGGAAGGAATGGTGCCCCTTCGAATGTGTCAGTGGAAGGAATGGTGCACCATCAAATGTGAAAGTGGAAGGAATGGTGCCCCATCAAATGTGTCAGTGGGAGTCTTATTGCTCCATTGTTGGTGCCAGTGTTAGAAATAGTTCCCTGCTGTTGGTGTCGGTGGAAGGAATGGTGCCCCAGCGAATGTGTTAGTGGAAGGAATGCTACCTAATCAAATGTGTCAGTGGAAGGAATGGTGCCCCATCAAATTTGTCAGTGGAAAGAATGGTGCCCCATCATATGTGTCAGTGGAAGGAATGGTGCCCCATCATATGTGTCAGTAGAAGGAATGGTGCCCCATCAAATGTGTCAGTGGAAAGAATGGTGCCCCATCATATGTGTCAGTAAAAGGAATGGTGCCCCATCATATGTGTCAGTAGAAAGAATGGGGCCCCATCAAATGTGTCAGTGGAAGGAATGGTGCCCCACCAAATGTGTCAGTAGAAGAAATGGGGCCCCATCATATGTGTCAGTGGAAGGAATGGTGCCCCATCAAATGTGTCAGTGGGAGTATTATTGCTCTATTGTTGTTGCCAGTGGGAGAAATAGTTCCCTGCTGTTGGTGTCAGTGGAAAGAATGGTTCCTCAGGGAATGTGTCAGTGGAAGGAATGCTACCTAATTAAATGTGTCAGTGGAAGGAATGGTGCCCCAGCAGATGTGTCAGTGGGAAGATTAGTGTTCCTTTATCGGTATGAGTGAGAGAAATAGTTCTCCACTGTTGGTGTCAGTGGAAAGAATAGTGCCCCAGGGAATGTGTCTGTGGAAGGAATGCTACCTAATCAAATGTATCAGCGGGAGGATTAGTGTTCCATTATCAGTATCAGTGGAGAGAAATAGTTCCCCACTGTTGGTGTCAGTGGAAGGAATGGTGCCCCAGCAAATGTGTCAGTGGAAGGAATCGTGTCTCATATTTGCACGAGGACCAGTGCATCATGGGCCAGTTAAAGGCATACAAAGGGCCACATCTGTCTTGCAGGCTACAGTCTGGAGACCACTAGTGTGGTCCTAAAACACAAAGATGTGTTCTAATTATCCTATACTTCCAGTCATTTTAATGTAAATCCAGCTAATATATGTTATTGTTTTGGAACAATAAAATAATGGGCAAAATATGACATTGTAATACAGTATATTTGTATCTGGTATAAAATGGCGTTATTGCAAAATATTAAATATCTTTTACATGCAGTACCTGTTTGTCATCTGCAACACTAGAAGCAGCTTGTTAGGATTTCTCTCATTCAGCCCCACAGATTGAGCAAGAAAAATCACGTAATTCTCCCCAGATAACTGTTGTATTCTGACGGTTGACACCTGCAGCTCTCAGAATACCCAAACAGTTCAGCCTAATTCTCTGCCAAATAGTACATGCATCCAGTCATCTGAATGGATGCAGGTGCTGTTTGGAACAGAATTTTCTGCCTAGCTTCCTCGACAAAAGTCAATTAAAAAAACAACATCAAGCAGGGTGGTGCCAAGAGGGCCACCCACAGAACAAATTTCAATCAATTCAGTGTGAATCGGGTGACATTTGATCTGTGTATTGTCAGCTTAACTTGTTTTACAATGTTTGCAATTATGCAACCAATAACTGAGTAGTGTAAGGGTTCAAATTGTCAACAAACATTATATAAAGCAATGGCAATCTGAACTGTCAGTTGTGGAAATCAAGAAACAACATTTACTGCAAAAAACATTCTTTTACATTAAAAAAATATGTTTATATGTGCAGCAGAGTTTGCAGCCCCTCTGAAAAGCAATCTTTTTTCAGAGGATTTAGACAAGTGGTGAGAAGGTAATGTCGCTCCCTCACCTCCTGTTTTAACCCTGTAAATACTGAACCACTGTGCTGCAACTCGAGGTTGCAGGCTGGTTGTGGCGTAGCACTATGCACTCGAATGGGTCATGTTCAGCAGCAGTACGCACAACACAACAGGGTATAGTATTTGTCATGCCCACAAAGCAAAGCATTGCATCTGTGGCATGTGTACAATCCCATTTCGCTGTCTCAGTTTAAAGTGATACTAAAGGCAATTTTTTTTTTTTTAATTAAACATGTCATACTTACCTGCACGATGCAGTGGTTTTGCACAGTGCAGCCCCGATCCTCCTCTTCTTGAGTCCCCTGCCGGCACTCTTGGCCCCTACCTCTTGCCAGGTGTCCTCATAGTAAGCAGCTTGCTATGGGGGCACCCAAGTAGGCTCGCTCCCGAGCAACTGCTCTGCATGTCCATTCACACGTGGAGCTGTAGCTCAGCCCCACCCCCTCTCTTTTCATTGCCTCACTGACTGTGATCGACAGCCAACCAATGAGGAGGGAGAGTCCCCGAAAAGCAGAGGCTCCGTGCACATCACTGGATCGCGATGGGGCTCAGGTAAGTATTAGGGGGGCTGGGGGAGCTGCTGCACACAAAAGGTTTTTTACCTTCATGTATGGAATGCATGAAGGTAAAAAACCCAGAGCCTTTAGAACCACTTTAACCACCTCCCGCCTGCCATATAACGAAATAAATGAATGGGTGGTGGTTCTCTCATTCTGGGAGGACGTCATATGACTTCCTCCGACTCTAACTGCGCATGTGTCCCCCCCAGGGCGGGAGGGGGCGCGTGGTGTTTGGTGGTGCGCTGTGTCTCTGGGACACAGCGGATCTCCGATCAGAGTAAAGTGCCAATGACGTGAGCTCTGTCATGTGACTAGCTGTGTCCAAACACAACTGATCGCATGTACACAAGGAAATGCTGGTTATCGGCATTCCTCTCCTCACGCTGACAGCGCATGAGGAGAGGAGAGCTGGTAATTGGCATTCCTCAGAGGGGACACCTTCACTGATCATCAGGGCACTGATGATCAGTACCCTGATGATCAGTGTAGCCCCATCAGTGCCACCTGTCAGTGCCCATCAATGCCACATACCAGTGCTCATCAGTGCCACGTCAATGCCACATAAAAGGTGCCTACCAGCGCACATCACTGCAACATATCAGTGCCCATCAGTGCTGCCTTTCATTACCAACTATCAGTGCCAGTCAGTGTCACATATCATTGCCACCAGTGCCAGTCAGTGCTGCCTATCAGTGCAGCCTATCAGTGCCAAATATGAGTGCTGCCTTTCAGTGCCCATCAGTGATGCCTGTCAATGCCCACAAATGATACCTGTCAATGCCCATCAGTGCCACCTACCAGTGCTTCGTCATCAGTGCCACCTATCAGTGCCCATCAAGGCAGCCTATCAGTGCCCATCACTGCAGCCTCATTAGCACACATTTGTGAAGGAGAAAAATTACTTATTTACAACATTTTATAACAGAAACTAATAAACTTTCTTTTCCCAAAATGTTCTGCCTTTTTTAGTTTGACAAAAATATAAATCCAGAGTAGATTAAACACCACCAAAAGAAATCTCTGTCTCAAAAAAAATGCTAAAAATTTGTTTGGGTACGGTGTTGCATGACTGCGCAATTGTCATTCAAAGTGCGACAGCGCTGAAAGCTGAAAATTGGCCTGGGCAGGAAGGGGGTAAAAGTGCCCGGTAGGCAAGTGGTTAAGGCGAAACAGTTGGGGGCAACTGTCTGTTCTTACTATCCCCCAACTGCAAGTGTAAATAAGCCTTTACTCAAGTTGATTCCATTGTTAAAATAGCAGGCTTCCTATAGAAAAGCTTAAAGCCATAGTAAGAGAAATCTAGTGTGGCTTCAGTAGATTCTTATTCACTAACCTGGAAAACGTTTGTAGCATATAAAGTCCAAACATCTGATCTGCATTCTGGTTCTGCATCAGTGACTCATAAAGTATTGAACTAACCGGATTAGCATGGTAGACAGGCAACTAGCTTTTTCAGAAGCAAAGGTTATCAGTTGTTATTTATCTCTCACTAAATATGACATGCTTTGTAACCATAATAAAATGTACCTGAAAGGGCCCATTGACATCTTTGGGTTGTAGAAATGTGCAGATTGTCATGGGGCATCTTGCAGTGCCATTCATTTTAAATGACAACTATTAGGGCCCCTTTCATGCCATTGTGCTGCGATAATTGCACTAACTAAAAGCATGGTAATGTGTCTTGGGGCACTGTAGTTTCATTCAAATGCTGCACATAACAAATGCTGCCTGTGTGTGCTTTGTGTTGTGCAGATCACTCATATAAAAAGGCTAACACAAAGGACATTACCAGGCAGTGCACATGGGCCCTTGCTTTAGCAGCAATGCATGGGCACAGCAACACATAATGCTGTTCGCACAATGATGAGCTTTGTGATGTGAAAAAGAAATGTCAGGTCACATTTTCTGTGTTCTAGGGCTGTAGGGGTAAAGCATGTATTACTGCAAAGCACATATGTTGCACTTGTTGGTGTGATGCGATCCCATTCATTTAAAACTGTACCCCAAAACACCTGTGTTGTAGCATCCTCCAACTCACAGATGTCTATTCCATTATTCAACATTGGACATGCTGGAGTACATTCAAGGCTGATTCAAAAATGAATGGGCTGCCTTAATGCATGCCAGCGTGTGATATTACACACGTTAACACACTGTACAAATGTAAATGGGCCCTTAAAGTGTAACTTCATGTTATATATCAAAGCTCCCTTCGACACTCTCAGTTTTATACTCATCCATCCCCAATCCAGCAAGATATTTCTCTTTAGATCACCCTGATTCTTGTTAAATATTTTCCCTGCTTGACCCATGCAAATGCTTTGCAATTCTATTTATTTCTATGGATGTCTGAGTCCACTTTGGCGCAGTTACACTTTGAGAGGTTGTCTTAATGCAATAAGCCTTAATGCATAATAGTGTGCTTTGTTAATGCTGGTATGAATGGGCCCTTACAGTAGTGGACAATGCACCCACACTCCAGAGTGCAACGCACATGCCTTGGTACGCTGCATTTAGAAAAAAAGCTTCAGATCCATATTCTTTATTTTTGGGCTGAATCACACATTTTTGTAGCTGTAACATGCACATTATCACAAAGTACTGTAACTCACGTTTTGTGCATTGGAGTGATGAGGTGCCATCGATTTTATAGCATGCTGCAACCTAAGGCAATTACGCATTGGTGAGTTGCACATCCCCTACCCTCTTCCCAGTTTTATATTCACCTGTCCCCAATCCAGAAAAATATCTAGATCTCCTGCCTGCTGGTCAGAAATCTTCCTGCCTGCTTCTGCGCATGTGCTCTGTAATCACATGTATTCATATGGACTCCTGAGTGTGCTTTGATGCAGTTACTTATTCTAAATAATTTCTCTTATTCAAAATAATACAGTAAAGTGTTTTGGTGTTGCATGTGCATTAACACAACGCAGTCAGTATGAATTTTTTCCTAATTGTTTTTGGAGAATGGGTGACTACAGAACCTTGCGCCAATCATGACAAAAGATTTGCCTATCATTAGCCAACACTTTATAGGGTCAGCAAAAAAAACCCTTCTGTTCTACTCTGTTCAATGTGGGATTGATACATAGATATGAAACAGCAGGTATAAAAATGTACTCACATACCCATTGCACACAACAAATTGTTTCTTTTACAATTTTATTTTGAAAATAAAATGTTTGTTTTCCACAAATGGCACACGTTGTATTTGATACTCCCGCAGCAAGCGGTGGGAAGACTGGAAGAACTGAATGTAATCTTGTAAACGTCACAACACCCCTAGAAACTCTTTTTTTAGGTGGCCTCTGACAGGGAAGGGGTTAACAAATGTTCCACCTGTCTTTGTTTACATGTCTGCTAGTCTCTGTGAAGAAGCAGGGGCTTTGTCACTGATATTGTATGTCACTCTGTTTTATGGAAAAGAGAAAAATGATCATTCTGCATGTCATTCACAAGAAGTTGATTAACAATCACTCAACGGTTTTAATCTTCAGGAATGGAATTTCTTCGTTTTGCTCCATAGATCTCTGCCAGTGTCCTGAAATGTGGGCCCCATTCCCATATGTCATCCCCAATAGGTTCATCTTCCCCAACTCCTCCAGAGCCGCTGGTCAGCGAGCTAAGGGATCCAGCTGAAGATCCTCCTCCCTCAAACCCATAAACTTGAATGGAGTCATAGGGGGGAGCTACAGGGTCTCGTTCTGCTTCTCTTAGACGGAGCGCCAAAAACCGCTGTACATCAACAGGGGCTGGCTGAGGTGATCGGGGTGCAGGCTGGTGAGGAACCCTTGGAAGAACATCCATTCGGGGAGGGTGAAAGAAGCCTCCAGTGAGGCCTGTTTGAGGAGGCTGCAAAGCTGACATGTCAAATGCTTGAGTGTCTTGTTCTCCTCCACCTTCATCATCATAAGTAATGATGTTTTCTCGGATATCCTCATCCTCACATAGAGACAGGGGGGATGGTTTGTGTCTGCGCTGTAAATAGAAGAGGGATACTAGGGCTGACGTGGAGAAATATGAGTAGGATAGGAAAAATGTGATGAGGCAGAGAAAAAAAATTAAAACAATGGAATTGTGTTCATGGATGGATATGTTATAGATGAAGAGAAAACAGAGGTTTTACTATTAATATTAAACACTTCCAGTAGGAACTATGTAAATCTTGTAATAGGTAACTACCGTGGCATATACAACAAAGCTGCTTGCCTGACAGAACGTACAAGACATAACTAGGTTCCGTGAAGGAAACAACACCTATGTTTTTTCTAATGTGAGCAATTGTTTACTGAGGTGTAAATAATCTGAAATTGCTGTGGCTGTAAACAGTCAGTCCACCCATTTCAGAAGGCTGAATCACCATTAGATTTTTAGATTTCTTCTACTTCACTTGAACTGAAAGATCTCTGTGAAGGAGGTTGCAGCAATGGTATCCATGTCACGAAGTCTCACTCTCCATGATGAATTTTCCATTAAATGCAACACATTACAATGCAACAAGAAGAGACAATAGCCAGGTAGATGACTCCAAAAATGAAAGTAGAGCAAAAACTATTTCTGTAGATATGAACAGAGTGGGGAAGCGTTTTAAACAGGTTTTTCCTGGCTTCTTCATGTCAGCATACTTTTCGGTCAGCTCCAACCCCTGACCCCATGAGTACCATGCTACCTCAACATTCAAGGGATCCAGATTACCTCCCCATCAGTCTGTCCTCATTTTGTTCTCACCCCAGGATCTCCTGACTTTATTTTAGTGGTAAGTTCTCTTTCTTTAATTCCCATGCAGAATCAGCCTCTCATGTTTGAAAGGCTTTAGTATTGGGGTAAGCCTCCTTGGCTTGGAAGCACTCATGGTGCATGGGTGATTGGTTTAAAGCCTAAATGGCTCTAAAGACTACAGGTGTGTTTGTTCCCTTGTTGTGTGCTTTTATTGGTTACATCTGTGCACTATTTTCTGTTATGTCTCTCCTGTGTTTTTTAAATTCTGATTTTGTTTTTTCCCTGCTGCTGGCTTTTATATTTAGCCTAAGAGCTACAAAAGAGCCAGAGGCACTGTTCTGTCAGGAGGAGAGATAGAAAAAGGAGAACTATTAAAAAAGCATGCAGAGAATGATTATAGTCTCTATCCTTGTAGGGGAAAAAGCCCTCGGAATGCCAGTTGTCCGTCATCCAAGGGTCAGATCCAGATCCTTGCAATCATCCTGCCACTATTAAGAAAGAACTTCTCACAGTGGATCCTCGGCCTCTTATAGGAGGTCCAGATTCCACTGAAATCAATGCTCATGTTCCATGACATATGATTGGTCTCCTCCTTGTCTGCTTCAGGTTTTCTGCTTGGTCTATGGTATCCTCTAAGCTGGCTTGCAAAACTTGCAGCAAGAAAGCAACACAGGAAGGAGAGATGAAGTCTCAAGAAGTACGTTCATATATTTGCCAGCAGTGCAGGAAAGTTTCCATTTCTATCTGACAGCAAACCTGCTATCTCCTGCAGTGGTAGTCGCAAGAAAAGGAGGGTCCTTCAACATTGGCACATATCAGTGAAGACCTTAGAGCAGGGCCAATCCGAAAGATTCTGAGTCTGAAGGGGATCTATATGTTTGGAGTTCTCTCAAATGCTCCTATATGTTAACACAGTGAAGGAAATATTTGATTGGATTGAGGAGGTGGAGGCTGCCAACCAAGCAACCTTAAAGAAATCTATGGGAGAGTTTGATATTCTAAAACTTGTGCACTCAAGAGTCTAATGCAGCTGTGCATGGTAGCCAATCAGCTTCTAACTTCAGCTTGTTCAATTAGGCTTTGGCAGTAAAACCTGGAATCTGATTGATTTCTATGCAAAGTTGCACCAGATTTTGCACACTCCAGTTTTAGTAATATCCCCCTATGCCTTCCTTTCTGCTTATGTCTTATATTATCGCATTAATTGAAGAGGAATGGCAGAATGTGGAAAAAAGATCTGTCTTCTAAAATACACTGCTCAAAAAAAATTAAAGGAACACTTTTTAATCAGAGTATAGCATTGAGTCAATTAAACTCCTGGGGTATTGATCTGGTTAGTTAAGTAGCAGAGGGGGTTGTTATTCAGTTTCAGCTGCTTTGGTGTTAATGAAATTAACAACAGGTGCACTAGATGGGCAAAAATGAGCCGACCCCAAAAATAGGAATGGTGTTACAGTTGGAGGCCACTGACATTTTTTCTCCTACTCATCTTTTCTGACTGTTTGTCACTAGTTTTGCATTTGGCTAGGTTCAGTGTCACTATTGGTAGCATGAGGCGATACCTGGACCCTACAGAGGTTGTACAGGCAGTCCAATTCCTCCAGGATGGCACATCAATACATTCCATTGCCAGAAGGTTTACTCCCAGCACAGTCTCAAGAGCATGGAAGAGAGTCCAGGAGACAGGCAGTTACCCTAGGAGAGCTGGACAGGGCCGTAGAACGTCCTTAACCCATCAGCAGGACCGGCATCTGCTCCTTTGTGTAAGGTGGAACAGGATGAGCACTGCCAGAGCCCTACAAAATGACCTCCAGCAGGCCACTGGTGTGAATGTCTCTGACCAAACAATCAGAAACAGACTTCATGAGGGTGGCCTGAGGTTCCAACATCTTCTAGTGGGCCCTGTGCTCACTGCTCGGCACCATAGAGCTTGATTGGCATTTGCCATTGAACATCATAATTGGCAGGTCTGCCACTGGCGCCCTGTGCTTTTCACAGATGAGAGCTGGTTCACCCAGAGCATGTGTCAGAGGTGAAAGGTTCTGGAGAAGCCATAGAGAATGTTATGCTGCCTGTAACATCGTTCAGCATGGCCGTTTTAGTGGTGCGTCAGTGATGGTCTGGGAAGGCATATCCATGGAGGGATGCACAGACCTCTACAGGCTAGACAATGGCAACCTGACTGCCATTAGGTATCGGGATGAAATCCTTGGACCCACTGTTAGACCCTATGCTAGTGCAGTGGGTCCTGGGTTCCTCCTGGTGCACAACAATGTATGGCCTCATGTGGTGAGAGTATGCAGGCAGTTCCTGGAAGATGAAGGAATTGATACCACTGAATGACCCCTACGCTTGCTTGACCTAAATCCAATAGAACACCTCTGGGATATCTATCGTGTTTCGGGCCATCTGACTCCGCCAGGTTGCACCTCAGACTGTCCAAGAGCTCAGTGATGCCCTGGTCCAGATTTGGGAAGTAATATCCCAGGACACCATCTGTCATCTCATTAGAAGCATTCCTTGATGTTGTCAGACATGCATACAAGCACATGAGGGCCATAAAAACTACAGAGTACCATTCTGAGTTGCTGCAATTAAATTTCAGCAAAATAGACTAGCCTGCTGCATCGTTTTTACACTTTTGGTGTCTTTGAATTCAGTCCTCTGTAGGTTGATCATTTTCATTTTCATCAAACGATGGGACATCCTTACATTCCTAACACATCACCCAGACCATATCAGTATAGGTATCCAGCATGATATTTTTCCCCATTGAGATCTCATGTGTTTTTGAAGTGTTCCTTTAATTTTTTTCAGCAGTGTACATTCTCAAAGTTGTATCCTTTTCACTGGGTAGAATCTTTCTTGTAAAATTCTCCCCTCTTGGTAGATTCCTCCCTTCAGAGACTGGCGTGACATGTCGCTTCACCTCTGGACAATTCCATTGTCGTGTTCACACCATGGGTGCAGAAAAACTGATGGAAACTGACACGTAGATTTCACTTGTGGAGACATCCAGTTTTCATACGCGCTCAAATGAGTTTTATACACATTGCATATTCCTGCACAGAAGAAAATCTGCACAGTACTAGAGTTGTGGTGTGAACAGGGCACATAGAGAACAATTGATTTCATTACGCCCTTGCAGATCACATGCAGAAAAACTGATGTCTCTGCACCATGGTGTGAACAAGTCCTTACACACAGGCAGCCCTAGCTTGCAGGCCTCCTGTGGCACAAATATCTGTAAAGAAAGCATTAAAGAAGTGAATGGAGAATATTCAGACAGCTCTGGAGACCATTGTGAACAGGTCAGCCATAGCTAAAGTGCTGCATGATGTAGTAAACAGCAAGAAAGAAAAAAAAAGTCCCCTGCAAGGTAATGTCATAATGTGCTAGTATGCATCGAATACCAATACATTATGAAGGACTTACCTTAAAATGAAGCCCTCCAGTGGTGCACTGTCACCGCTGTAGAGGTTTCAATCTTCACCCAGTCCTTCTTCCGGGTTTGCGATCACCAGCCATCTGACAGGCTGGGCCACAATGGCGTCACTCCCCCCGCATGCGAGCAGGAACCCCCGGGCCTTGGCACACAGCTCTGAAGGAATGGCACTGGTATGCAGTTCCTTCAGAGCACATGCGCTGGCTTTACAAAAGAGAGAACATCATTTAGGAGACATTCATTTTACCTAAAGGTAAGCTTTATTATAACTTAGCTCATGTATCCTCCTATATCATCATAATGGCTGTTACAGCTAAGGGGGCTTTATGGCTTAAACAAGTGTCTAAGACTTCATCCAAACCGGACTACAAAATTCCCTACGATGGCAAGATGCTCTTCGGTAAAACCTTGGAAAATGCTATCCAGAGAGCAACAGGTTGATTCCACAGTATATAAAGAGGAGACAATCCTTTCAATCAAGAAACTTTTACAGTCGATACAGACATGCTCAGGCTTATAGATTAGGGAAGAACTTTCTCAAAGCAGTTTGGCAGGGCACGCATGTAAGCAGGTCGAAATGCTGGTTAGTGAGATAGCTGCTGCCCCAGCCAGCAGGGAAACATTTAGTGTTACTAAACCCACAACAGTAAAATCAGTCTGTATATGCAGTAAAGCATGCTTGTTATACTCACTATGGAACCTAAGGGATTAATCCTCCACATTGTGTAAAAAGGCTGTTTGATCCTTTCTTCCCTGATCCTCCCATTCTTCTACTGTCCCCAATCCATCTGCTGATAGTACAGAGCTCTAGGAATCACTCTGCACATGCTCAGTTTACTGTGTATGGCTAGAGAGTTTTTTTGTTCTTTGGGAGGTGCATGTGATCAGCTCAGGGCCAATCCAGACAGAGGGTCAGGGGTTATGCAGTCTCATAGGACAGTCATAGCAGAAGGAAAACTCCTTCTACAAGATTAACCAGTGCTCAGCTGGACACTGAAAGAAGTCACAAGAATGCAATATACTGCTGAGAAAAGGTATTTAGCAGTTTATATTTACTAAAAGAATTGCATTTCTATGTTGTGTGTACTGTGGAAGACCACATATAGTGAATGCAGAGTTCTGGGTTTAGTAACACTTTAATATGGTTTCCTATACTTTTTGCTGAGCTCTGCCGTTTTCCCTGTGCTGTACATAAAAGGGGTAGAGGGCTCTGCCCAGACAGTCTGCTGCATGTGAAAGAAGACACAGACAAGCCACAGCATGTAATCTCTAGCTGCTTACAGAGAAAAGAGAAAGGGAAGCAGTTCCACCACAGAGAGCAAAGCTGCCTTCTGTCACATCCGCCATGCAGGGGGATTGCTGGGACCTGCAGTCTGCTTTGAAGTTACCAGTTCTGGAGATCTGTCACTGTGGACTATGCCAAGCATGGACTTTCATCCTGTGCAGGTATGCTGGGGCAGCCACAAGCCTAGGTAGGGATTAGGGACATTAGGAAAAGACTGCACTGTTTTCTGTTATGCTGAGAGTTTTTAGTAAAGCTTTTAAAACTTTGTTCTTGCCTGGTCTGAATTTACTACAGCAGTGTAATGCAAGTAACTGGCACATTCCACACATAGTCTACAACCTGGGTCGGTGAAGCACATTGGGGTATGAACACAGCAAGTGGTTACCAAGGGTAATGGGGGTTTACCAAGCAGTCTGTCGTTAAGCTTGCACCTGTGACAGGTGGATCAGCCTCTTGCAAAGAGGAAGTTTTTGTTGGCACTCTCTCAGTGAGCTGTCAATCTCCCATGGCAATGAGAGCAGCACAGGTGCTTAGCCTGTGCAGAGGTATGGAAATGGAACAATTAATACAGAGCACACATGGAGCCAGCTCTTGTTGCTCGGCAGGGCTCCATTTCACTACTGGGAGTGAGGTAGCGTAGATATGCTGGGCAGGTGGAGTGGGCATAGGCTCAGCATGTCCCTCCTAAATGCAACACATTACTGTGGAGGTGTACTTTGACACAGGAACAAGAAAGTTAACTGGAGTACAGTTTATTGTTCAAGTGTAAAAGGTGTACTGTATGGCAATCTCTTAAGGTTGAGTACTTCTCAAAAGCCTTGTCCTGGGGCATTGATGGATATGGCACTGTAAATGTATCCCATGTGTAAGGTGAGTGACCTTTTCCAAGGTGCCAAGAGTAGACGAGAAGAACTCATCCCAGGGTAGAGCTCTCATGTGATCCACACTTGGCACCCAGTGAGGAGGGGAACATGAAGAGAGTATCACCCACCACCTGCCTCCTTACACACAGGGTTTTTTCCCATGTTCAGAAATCAGAATCAATCCTCCCAGTCTGACAAGCCTTCAGATGATTCATTTTGGGGTCTTGTTTTCCCAAAGGCATCCAGTTGGGGGCAGACTGTCCCTGTTTTAAAGGATCTGGGAGGGCAGGATTTCAGATCGATGGGTCTTGAATATTAAAAAATAGAGGGTACCCAATTGAGTTTATCAAGAAGTCTTCCAAGAATGTTGTTGTGGAAACAAAATTGCCCACATCTCCAGAGAAAATAAATTATTATAAGTCGTAGCTATCTGTCTGGTCCCAGATGAAGAACAGGACAGAGGTTTTTACTCTCCAATATTTTTAGTCACAAAAAGTTCCTGAGAAGTTCAGGCTGTCTTGGACCTGATAGCTCTAAACTGTTTTATCAAATTGAAGAGGTTTTGTATGGAATCACTGGAGTCCATCATAGTGGTAGTGTCACAGCAAGACCGGATGTTATCCATAGACCTTGCAGATGCTTACCTTCATATTCCGGTGGCAAGGTCTCACCAGAGGTTTCTCCAATTTTCAGTTCATTGAAGGCACTACCAGTTCCAATATCTACCATTCAGGCTAGCAACAGCTCCCTGGACCTTTTCAAATATGTTGGCAGTTGTGAAGGCTCTTGAAGGCTGTTGATCTGCAATAGTTGTGAAAATTTCATTACCTACATGACATCCTGCTGCTAGGAGATATGCCCTCTGTTCTGGAGACACACAAGGTTATTCTTCTACAGACTTTGGGAGATTTGGAGTGGCTAGTGAACCTTCAGAAGAACCACCTAGTTTCAATGCAAATGATGGAGTATCTGGAAGTGTGCTTCAAAACCTTTGCGGCCTGAGTTTTTCTTTCTTCCAGAAATATGTGAGGTAATATTTCCCAATCCCAGAAGATGTACACATATATACTTCAACATTGGTGAGATTGTGTATGACATACCTGAGGAAACTTTTGGCCACCATTCCAATGGTCCTTTGGGCCAGGTGGCATCAGGGACGATTTCAGTTAAGCTTCCTAAACCTCTAGAATTGAATGTCATTTTCCCAGCATTCCCAATATTCTGCCTTTCTCAGCCCGGCAGGACCTTCTTTGGTGGACTATCTCTCAAAACTGGAGAGGCGCCTGGCTCTTAGCACGTGGGCCATTCTTACATCAGATGTCAGCCTACAAGGGTGGGGCACTCACTGTGAGGTTTACCAGATTCGAGCAAGATGATACCAAAGACCTTCTCATTAATCCAGTCTCCGAGAATTGAGAGCTCTCGTGTACTTTACTCCACTGTGACAAGGCAAACAGGTGAAGGTTTTTATGGACAGCAAACAAAGATATCCTATATTGCTAAACAATGTGGGTCCAGAAATATGTCACTTCTCCAGGTTGTGGTGGAGATTTTTCAGTGGGCACAGGGACATGTCACACATCTAACAACAATTTTCTTGCCAGAGAATCTCTTGACAGATTTCCTGAGCAGGAGGTTTGCAGACTAGAACGAATGCAGTGTGAAGAACTCCATCGATAGATCTTATGGCAACATGCCAGAGTGTTCACTTTCCTCTCTTCAGCTCCAGATACAGGGAGAAATTGTCCAGAACACCTTTATGTTCTGGGAGTATTTCCTGCAGGTTTAGGTGTATCTTCCAAATGCATTGATACCCTGAGTTCTCAAGAAAATCCAACATCAGGGAGTCAAGGCCATTATAGTGTTACCTTTCTGGCCCAGATGTATCTCCTTCTTCTAATGGCCCTGGTTCAACCTTGGCATCTTCCTTTGAGAAAAGACCTGCTCAAACAAGGCAAACTTGTGCATCCTAACCCTCAGCATCTTTGTTTAATGACATAAAGTTTGCTAGGGGCAGGCTGATCCAAGCGGATCTTTCAACCAATGTAGTTGATGCCTTGTTGAATTGCAGAAAGTTTTCAACCAATGCTACTTATTTCAGGATATGGTGAAGATTGTACCAGCTTATGCAAAAGGAAGGGGTTGATCCTCTTAATCCAAACATTAAAGAAGTGCTTGGTTTGCTCCAGTCAGATCACAAGAAAGATCTTGCATATCATTCTTAAAAGGTGCAAGTTTCAGCTCTATTAGCCTTGACCAATCTCAGGTGGATGGATCATCCTCTGGTTCAATGGGTCTTGAAGGTAGTATTCAGGTTAAATCTACCTGTGAGAATTTTCTTCCTAAAATTATATTTTCCATCAGTGCTCCTGGAGAAGTCTCTATTTTCTCCTAATTCTTCCTGTTGTATCAATCAGCGTCCTTGGAAAGTAGTCTTTTTAACAGCAGTTACCTCTGCCAGGAGGGTATCAGAAATCACCTGCAGGGAACCATTTTGCCCTTTATTAAAAGGCAGAGTAATTTTGAGGCCTTCATCTGAGTTTGTCCCAAAGGTGTCTTGAGTTTTTGCATTTTGGCAGTCAGGCACCCCTTGAATAAGGTTAATCTTATTAGAACTTATTTGGCAAGGACTTGGTCCTTATTATGTTGAAAAACAGTGATTCTACCAGGGGTCAGAGGGCAGAGCTGACACAGAAATATGCTGACATGAGCATAGGTCGAAAAAGGAAAACTGATAGATATGAAAAAACAATTTTGGGAATCTCCCTAAAGAGGATACAGGCAGCATTAAACACTTAAGGCCTCATTCACACATGTAATCCCTTATTAAGTTTTCCTAACCGCAAGACGTTTTCTGGGAAATATAAATATGCTTCCCAGATTATATTTTCCTCTGCTTAGAAGTACCTGTTTTAATCCTTTGTTGCCACCAATTTAAGGCTTATAATGATGGCAGCACAGGTTTGTAGGCAGCATTTACATGTTTACATTAGTATAGCCATTGTTTAGAGTTTCTAATCGTATTCTGGATACACAGA
Source organism: Staurois parvus (assembly GCF_062004578.1). Lineage (NCBI taxonomy): Eukaryota > Metazoa > Chordata > Amphibia > Anura > Ranidae > Staurois > Staurois parvus. The sequence continues at coordinate 1,981,749 of NW_028317995.1, forward strand.
ATTCTATTTTCTTTAAACACAGCTTTACTGAACGACCCTATAGGCAGCTAAGCATCCAGTCTGAATGATATATTCTTCAGATTTTTTTTTAACATATAAAAAGTAATTTTAACATATATTTTTACATATATTTGTAAATGCATTCCAAAAATGTAGATTTGTATTTTTAAAGACATACAGTATATTTGAAATGTATTTTTAAAAATATTATTCAAATATTTTGTAATAAAACCGCATTTCAACATGCAGTATATATATATATATTTATTAAAACATATTTTGAAATATATTGAATATGTCCAAAAATTGTAGCATTTCAAATATATGGAAATATATGTGGGAAGAATATTTTTAAAATACATTTCAAATATATTTTTCTTCCATATGGGTTACATGTGGGAGATACAATGGGGGCACTCAGCAACTAGCTGTGGGCGACAGCCCCATTGAAAGCAAAGGCAGGTATTTGGGTCTGCTCATGGAGTGATTAGATGTGGGAGCTGTCAGTCTCCAATTGCTTTCAACCCCCACTGGGTCTTCCACATGTAATCGGTAACGGCCCTTTTCACAAGTGTGAATGGGGCCTTACTAATAAAAGAAGAAATGTTGGAATAATTACCCAAAAGGCTAAATGCACAAGCCAGGATAGCCAGCAGAGCAGGAGTGCTTAGTCCAGCAGCTGACCCTGTGGTCATATGACAGGTTAAGACCGCTCCGCCTGCCTCACAGTGACACAAAGAGACCGTCAGGGTGTCAGTACTGCTAAGTGGGGGATCTCCGCTGTCTGTGATTTCTATGGGCACTAAAAAGAGGTCCCTCTGGGATCTCCAGAAGCTGCTGTGCTTCACCAGAAGAGACGCGCTTCCATCTAGTGAGAAGGGAGGAATTAGAGATTAAATACTGGCATGCATGGGAATGGATATATTAATGGAGTGTAGAGGGAATGAATAAAGTAGCATTATTCAGAGGTTACTGATGAGCACACCTTTGTTGTCTTGAATAGTGAAGTTTCCATCAGATGCAGCAGCTGGACTTCGAATAGAGAAAACACCATTCTCAACATCTGCATCTTTCACTTTGATAGTCTGGATGATCTTTGGGAACACAGCGACAGAATAACAGTATAATTTACAATGACAACAGAATACATGGTTTTGTGGTACAAAAAATAGCATCACACCACTGCAGACAGTAGATTCTAGCATACAAACCGCTATTATAGTAGAGATGTGCTCGTATTTTGTCACCAGAAAATTACAATCTATAGATTGCCATACTGAGATAAAAATATAATGAATGATTTCAGTGTGAAAATTATAGGATGACATAAATCTAGGTATTTGAAAGTTATTACTGTATCATAACAGATTTCTATTCACATCTCAAAGCTGAATTCCAGTTATGGATTATATTGTCATAGTTACATTTAATCAAAGTAAGTATGCATGTGTCGTACCTGTGGAATATCTGTGGAAGCAGATTATCACTGTAGTAGTCACCACTACTACAGTGGGTTGTCAACATACGTATATCTGCACCTACATCCCATCATAATGCATAATAGATGTGTGAGATGGGGAAACAGCTCTCATTGTTTGAACACTGTTTGTGTGGAAGTAAATTAATGTTTTGACTGACATTCTGCGGTTAAGCCACAAGATGTCACTGTTTTTCTAACACAGGCTCAGACTGCATAGATATTTGTATATTCATGAAGAGGTGGGGTTTTGCACTCAGAGTTGGAGTTTAGTGAACAGAAAGAGGAGACTGCAGCCATGTTTTGGACGATGCTGAATGAAGTGGCCGTGTGAGCTGAGAATCCGATGACATCCAGGTGTGAATGTGTCCCTCACTAACCAGAGCTGCAGCTGAGTGAAGCTGATGAGATTGCTACCAGGAATGCTGATGAGATTGCTGCCAGGAAGGCTGATGAGAGCAGAGGAACTAAGCAACATATACGGCAAGACCGCATGCATGTTGGAGAGAAATTTGTCCTGTTCAGAGTCACCAGCGGATGAAAAGCAGACCCGGGTCGGTAAGATCGTGCACGCACCTCATTTCAGTGTTGGCGCCTTGAGACTGAGTCCAGGCCGATAGTTAGGGTCTCTGTTTGTGTCACGCCACAAGTGTTGTTACTGATTATTGGAAGGACTCCACAACTCAAAGTGACATTTCACATTGGAGAGCTGATGAAATCCTACAAACTCAGAAGGAATGCTCAGAAGGAATACTCAGGCACGTGCTACAGGACCAGTTATGGGAGGGGGAATACTGTAGATTTGTGTAAGATTGTAAGCTGTTGTGCTGCACCGCAGGCTAGCCCATACCGTACACCCATACACTGATTCTTGTTCTTTTAGGGTAATAACGGGTAAGGTGTGGCAGCTTAGTTGTGCCCACCAATAGGAAATTACTTCACTTTCTACCTTCATCCATCAGAAGGCGCCGTGCTGTGCAGCACAAGGGTCTCAGCCTTTGGGCTGGGTGTATGTAAATTTATTGTATGATCCCAGCATTTGTGGTTATGTTTATTTGCCACATCTAAGTATAATTCTGTTGTGGCAAAAGCTGGTGTTGGGGTTGCTTTCCTCGTTCGTGACTTCACTGTATCCTGGGGAGCCCACCCCGGTACACGGCTTATAGATGAACCAAGAAAATTAGGGTATTTTATGGTGCTTATCAAAAATATTAACATAGGAAAATTTGTCAGAGAATTTCTAAAATTATTCACAGTTTATTGAGTTACAAAATTAAGAGTCATAGTGTTCATAAAAGCTTCAACAACACATGTGCAAAGCTGGAGAGTGCAAAATCTGGTGCAGCTCTGCATAGAAACCAATCAGCTTCTAAGTCATATTGCCAAAGCCTAATTGAACAAGCTGAGTTTAGAAGCTGATTGGCTACCATGCACAGCTGCACCAGATTCTGAGTGCTCCAGTTTTAATAAATCTACCCCATAATGTGGTTGACAGTAGTAGTAAAACTATTGTCAACCACATTATGTGTTGTTGAAGCTTTTATAAACACTATGGGGGTGATTCACTAAAGGCAAATAGACTTTGCACTTTGCAAAGTGCAGTTGCATTCAGGAAGTGCAGTTTCTCCAGGGCTTAGTATTATTATTATACAGGATTTATATAGCGTCAACAGTTTGCTCAGCGCTTTACAATATAACGGGAGACAATACAGCAACAATACAGTTCAATACAAGAGGGTTAGAAGGGCCTTGGAGCTTACTAAATGAGGTAAAGCTTCACTTTACAAAGAATACCCAATCACGTGCAAGGAAAATAAAAAAAAAGCAGCATTTTGCTTCAATATACTGTAAAGAGTAATAATTGGCATACAAGCGCTAGGTGGAATAGAATAAGCAGCTGGCATTAAAGGTCAACCTCCAACCCTCATAAAACATACATATTCAGAAATGCAGCGCGAATAAAAAAAAGGTGACTTATAAAACAACAAAATAAAATATAAATGTAAATATAAATATAAAAATGCGCTGTGGAGCGATACGATAAAGGTGATAATAGCATCTAGATATGATGCATAAGGTGCGATAGTGACATTCAATAATGAGATAAATGTCCAATATATCAAAAAGGTGAACTTCCGTGCTTCCAGTGGATGTGGGAATGAGTATATATTGCACTAACCAGATAGCGCAATTAAAAGCGCATTTGAGTACATAGACCACTCCTGGTCATCAGCATCCTAGGGGTAACCTCGGGGATCATCTGGTATACTTCCGCACATCAGCTGATCATCCGACTGCTACTCTCCAGATCTCCAGGATAACTCCAATCCAAATGTAAATGGACTAAAAATGCCATATTGGTGAAGCCGCGCATGCACGGTACGTCTGAGAGAGGCCATCTTAGTGACTGGATTCAGAAAGCAGACAGAAGGGGAGAACGCACTTGTTATATAGTTGAATGGGTCAGTATTCAAATGGATGGACACAATCGGGGCAAACAATAAAGATGCATTTACATGGCAAATTGGCAAAAGCATCAAAATGAAATAAATGCATCTTTATTGTTTGCCCCGATAGTGTCCGTCCGTTTGAATACTGACCCGTTCAACTATATAACAAGTGCGTTTTCCCCTTCTGTCTGCTTTCTGAATCTGGTCACTAAGATGGCCGCTCTCAGACGTACTGTGCATGCGCGGCTTCACCAATATGGCGTCTAATCACCGTACCGCGCATGTGTGCGGCTCCGTATATAAACAAACTCCTGGCTATGTTAAGCTCCCTTTGATAACATGCACGAGCATGAAACATGTTAGGGAGGAGCCAAGCCAGTTACGCCACACCGCACGGGCCACGAGGAAGTCCGGCGGCCATCTTTGGATCTGTTTTCCATATGCATCTTGCCAGATGTGAATGCATAGTGTTTTTTGCTGTCATTTTTTGCCACAATAATAAAATATACTGCACTATCAAGCACTCTTTTTCTGGCTCATTTGTTCATGAGCATTTTAAGGTGGATTCCTTTAGTGCATTTTTGTCCATTTACATCTGGATTGGAGTTATCCTGCAGATCTGGAGAGTAGCAGGCGGATGATCAGCTGATGTGCAGACGTATACCAGAAGATCCCCGAGGTTACCCCTAGGATGCTGATGACCAGGAGTGGTCTATGTACTCAAATGCGCTTTTAATTGCACTATCTGGTTAGTGCAATATATACTTATTCTCACATCCAGTGGAAACCCGAAAGTTCACCTTTTTGATATATTGGACATTTATCTCATTATTGGATGTCACTATTGCACCTTATGTGTCATATCTAGATGCTATTATCACCTTTATCGTAGCGCTCCACAGTGCATTTTTATATTTATATTTACATTTATATTTTATTTTGTTGTTTTATAAGTCACCATTTTTTATTAGCGCTGCATTTCTGAATATGTAGCATTTTGCTTCCACATGATTGGATGATGGAAGTCAACAGAGCGTCTACACATTTACTAAGCTCTGGAAAAGTGCACTTTGCAAAGTGTACAATCTCTTTGCCTTTGGTAAATCAACTCTTCTGACTCTTTTAACTTTGTAATACAATACATTGTGTATAATTTTAGAAATTCTCTATGTGACAGATTTTCCTATGTTGGTATTTCTGATCAGCACTATAAAAGTCCCTAATTTTCTTGGTTCATCTATGATGAACTACTACAGTGATCGGCACTATCTTAAGGGTCCCCCGCCGAGTGTCTGCCATGCTACATAGTGAACACAGGGGGTCACTAGCACCATTCACAGAATGTCTTGCATTTTTTTCAATGAAGGCAAGGCATTCTCTGATTGGATGAGGTGGAAATTGTGATGTCACCACCCCCCTCTCCACCTTGTTCAATCAGAGAACACCTTTCATTGAGAAAAATACAAGCCTCCGTCTTCAGCTTGTTCAGTTAAGCTTTGAAAATAAAAGAAGCTGATTGGTTGTCATGTACATCTTCCCCCAATTCAGTTTGCTTCAGTTTTGATAAATTCCCCTCATTTTATCTTTTTTTCCTAATCTCCTAATAAGAACAAATAAAGATAAAATAGGATGATCAGAGCTTGATTTAAGCTAATATCCGGGTCACCGTCAGGGTAATCATCGGGATCAATATGTTTTAGGTAGGCTTAAAAAATGTTTTTCTTAGTGTCAGTGTGTTTTAGATAGGATTAAAATTAAACAAAATGCACACTTATATAATATACACACATGCGGTATCACTGTGCATGTCAGGAGTAGGAGAATTTTTTCTGTTTTTTTTTTTTATTTGATAATGGGTCATGGACATTTACAGCTAAATTTAAAAAAAATATTGTTACCGTTTTGTAATGTTAGGGGGGGAATTAAGTTCACCATTTACTTCTGTCCAAGGATTTGATTAGGAAGTAAAAATGTGCTTGGGGAGGGATCGGTTTGACTTCTGCACTTGAGATCCATGGTCTGCATGTCTTCCAAATCTTTTAAGTGCCAGCCTTCCTTCTGGAATCTTAGTTTTGCAAGCTATTGAAAATGTGGGATTGGACTTTAATTAATATGTTTTTTTTTTTATTTTACTCCTGGATGATTTTTTTCAGTGGACATTGAGGCTGATCTCCAGCTTTTAGTGCAGTTTAAATAGCTTGTTCGGACCAAGCTAGTTCAATAGAACTATTAACTTCATCATGAGATGCAGCGGCTATGTGCACTGTATGATCTGTATGTGGCAGGGGCGGACTGACCATTTGAAAACTCGGGCACTGCCCAAGGGCCCGGGGTCAGTAGGGGGCCCCATGAGATGCCCCGGTACCTTTTCCATAGGCTTTTTTGAGTTTGGGCAAGGACACAGGGGCCCCATGATCCCCTATTGCCCGGGGGCCCCATGAGTTGTCAGTCCGCCCCTGGTATGTAGTTCAACCAGCAGGACAGGAACTCCCCTCCCTGCTCTCTCAACAAAATCGATTTGTGCTGAGCGCTGCTCACCCATTCACAGGAAACTTTGTACTCTATGAATTCTAATCAGCTGAGGTGGAGATCATGACGTCATCTGTCCTCAGCCAATCAGGAGAAGCTTTGTATTCATTCAGAAAACACAAAAAGTCCTGTGATTGGCTGAGAATGCTTCATCTCCTAGTGAAGTAAATTGCTTGGTCCAAACAAACTATTTAAATTTCACCAAACTGATTTCTGAAGGAAGCACGTTCACTCGCTAGCCTCAGCATACCCAAGCTGTCATGGACAGTACCCGGTCACAATTTAAAATCAGGAGTCAGTGGAATGAGCTCTCACAGTGATAACATAATTGGGAGCCCATCCCACTAACTCCCGACCTTTCCACTACTCTTTTTCCTTAATATACATTTCTCTTTTTTTTACAAGCTGAACATACCTGCCCAGGTTGTGCATTATCACATACATGTGGTTTATATAGTTCCGCAAGTGTTGGAGGATTGTCATTGATGTCTAACACCTGGATCACAACGCCAACTTGTGACACCTGGGAGGGGCTGTCTGAAACAACAACACAACACAGAGACACAACAAAGAGACACAACGAAAAAGAAAAAAAAACACCAAGACAAAACAAAACACACAACAGAAACATATAAAACAACACGATATATGAAAACACAAAACAACACAAAAAGAGAAATGCGTCAGTTTGTGAGTTTGAAGTGTGGTACAACAATATATTCCTATGAAGCTTGATACTTTTTCTAATTTAGCTACAGTAGAGAATTTCTCTCACAGGGAACAGATCAACTAGGGCTGACTAGCAGATAGAGTCCTGCCTGACTTTCTCATACTTTATTCACAGAAATGCAAGAACTACCTCAACCTTTCTCCAAGCCTTAGGAGAAGTTTCCTACTGACACATCCATATGGAAAGGAATGTTCCTTTTTTCTGTAGGGAAAGAGGCATGACCCTTAATTGGTTGCAAATATCTAGAAGCAGTTATATGCCCATACCTTTCCTGATTATAACTATCAATACTCTGACTGGTTGCATCACTTGCAAATATAGCCAGGTAGCGAAGACTTAACTGTATAATACAACTGGCTAGCCAACCATTTACTGTACATGGCTATTGCCATCAGATGTCTGCCTTGTTTGCAAATTGGACAAATTAACAGAATTAAGTCCCAAAACTATGGGTTGCCTATCTGATAAAGAATCTAAAACTAGATTATTTAATAAATGGTCTCACTCACCGTTCTCAGTAGCCATTATAGTAATACTGTGCTCTTTCTTGATCTCTCGGTCCAAGAAAGTACTTGTTCCAATTGTTCCATCTTCAGGGTCAATAGAAAAAAGAGCCTCAGGGTCAGAGAGGGGATCGATGGAGTAACTGTGAGGAAAATAAAGCATCGAGAAGAGATCTATTAAAGAAGGATTTAGAATGTTTTTTTTAATTGGAAACAGTGTTGCCTGATGTCAAATGGGACACGTTTCTATGTTGTTCAAATTATAACAAAGGGCAAAGCTTTTTTTACATTTTGGATAGAGTGGAGAGGTATTAGGACATCAGTCATGTGTTTATTGCTGTCTGTGCTCCTGTAATAGAGATTCACCCTTTCTATTTTTCATTTTTACCATTATCTCTGAAAGTAAAAATGAAAGAAAATCACAAATTTTGGGTTGTCCCAAGAAGAGGAATGGAGGGGGAATTTTCCAATGGGAGCACTAGTTCTGGTGAGAGGCATGGATCCTCACTTTGGAGAGATTTCCTGTCACTTCCTGTTTTGGCTTTGTGATGGAAATTAAAGGGAAATCTCCCCATGAGACAAATTAACAAAATGAAAAAAAGTTGTTATACAGTGGGGATCGAAAGTTTGGGCACCCCAGCTAAAAATTTGTATTAATGTGCATAAAGAAGCCAAGGAAAGATGGAAAAATCTCCAAAAGGCATCAAATTACAGATTAGACATTCTTATAATATGTCAACAAAAGTTAGATTTTATTTCCATCATTTACACTTTCAAAATAACAGAAAACAAAAAAAGGGCATCTGCAAAAGTTTAGGCACCCTGCAGAGTTAATATCTTGTACTGCCCCCTTTGGCAAGTATCACAGCTTGTAAACGCTTTTGTAGCCAGCCAAGAGTCATTCAATTCTTGTTTGAGGTATCTTTGCCCATTCTTCTTTACAAAAGTCTTCCAGTTCTTTGAGATTTCTGGGCTGTCTGTCACTCACTGCTCTTTTAAGGTCTATCCATAGATTTTCAATTATGTTGAGGCCAGGAGATTGTGAAGGCCATGGCAAAACCTTCAGTTTACGCCTCTTGAAGTAATCCCCCGTGAATTTCGAGGTGTGTTTAGTATCATTATCCATTTGTAGAAGCCATCCTCTCTTTAACTTCAGCTTTTTCACAGATGGCATCAAGTTACCATCCAAAATTTGCTGAAATTTTATTGAATCCATTTTTCCTTCTGCTCGTGAGATGTTCCCTGTGCCACTGGCTGCAACACAACACCAAAGCATGATTGATCCAACCCCATGCTTAACAGTTGGACAGAGGTTCTTTTCATTAAATTCTGTGCCCCTTCTTCTCCAAACATACCTTTGCTCATTCCGGCCAAAAAGTTCAATTTTAACCTCATCGGTCCACAGAACTTGTTTCCAAAATGTATCAGGCTTGTCTATATGTTCATTTGCAAAGTTCAAACGATGATTTTTGTGGTGAGGGCGTAGAAGAGGTTTTCTTCTGATGACTCTTCCATGAAGACCATATTTGTACAAGTATCTCTTTATAGTGGAATAGTGTACCACAACTCCAGTGTCTGCCAGATCTTTCTGGAGGGATCGTGCAGTCAAACGTGGGTTTTGAATTGTTTTTCTCACAATCCTGCGAGCTGTTCTGTCTGATATTTTTCTTGGTCTTCCAGATCTTGCTTTAACTTCCACTGTTCCTGATGACTACCATTTCTTAATTACATTCCGAACAGAGGATATTGACATCTGAAAACGCTTTGCTATCTTCTTAAAGCCTTCTCCAGCTTTGTGAGCGTCAACTATTTTCAGTTTCAGTTTTCTAGACAACTGCTTAGAAGACCCATGGTGCTGATTGTTGGGGCAAGGTCAGATGAATCTGGGCATTTAAAACCTTTGAGATTGACATAACCTGGTCTTCCCAGACGATGATTGAGAACAATCCATGACACTGGCAGGTCTCAGCTTTGCAAAGGGGGCAGTGCATGCTATAAATTCTGCAGGGTGCCCAAACTTTTGCAGACGCCATTTTTTTGTTTTCTGTTATTTTGAAAGTGTAAATGATGGAAATAAAATCTAACTTTTGTTGACATATTATAAGAATGTCTAATCTGTAATTTGATGCCTTTTTGAGATTTTTCCATCTTTCCTTTGCTTCTTTATGCACATTAATACAAATTTTTAGCTGGGGTGCCCAAACTTTCGATCCCCACTGTACTTTAAAGAGAACAAGTCACAACTGGGCATTTAAAGGAATCTAAGTATTCTTTTTTAATTTTGTTTTTTCATTGTTAATTATTAAAACTGTTATTTTACAGGCGCTAAAAGTAACTGTCATCATGGTAAGCAAACTAGTTATACCTTGGTAATTGAACCTTTGGGCATAAATTAAATACTTCAGATTGTAATGGCTGCACCCACTATCAGAGTTGTATGAACTGTATGTAACATCAGCCATATGCAGTATGCATTGCTCTGTTCCAACAGCTGTAAAGGGACTTAGCGGCACTACGCTCATAATAACATTTCCTTCATGCCATACAAAGCAGAAATCAAAATAAGAAACATACTGTATATCATGCAAAAAAATCCAAGTGCAACAGTCATTTTGTTTCTTCCTTTTGCTACTTCAAACAATAATAATAATACAACTATTTAAAAACACAAAACCTGGCGTTAGGCTAGGTTCACACTGCTGCGTTACAATTTTGATTCGACTTTCAGTGTGATCATGTATTGCTACATGGATGCAACTTTGATAAAGTTTGTATATTTTATGGGGCCATAACTTGCACTGGAATCACACCAAAATAGTACAGGAGCCTTTTAAAAAATCACTTGTGCTGAGTTGCATTGATGTGAACGGACACTATTGAAATGTGATTTTCCTTGTAGTGAGATTCTGTGTGACTCAAGATTCATCTGAAATCCCTCTAGTGTAAAGCAGGCCTTAGGCTTTAAAAACAGGCCAGGTATTGGTTCTAGCCATATCCACGCTCACTGTTCAGCATCGCTTATGATAACAAATATATCATTAGGTAGAAATCATTTCAAACAAGTGTTCCTAGACTACAAAAATGTGTATCATCATTGAAGGAGTCTTTAAATTTGAAATCTTCTCAATAGCCTAAAACCACTAGTCATAGGTTTAAGGCTGTTTATAGATTGGCACATTATTATATTTTTATATTTCAAGCGACACAGATATATTGTTGCTATGGCACAAAATACTGGTTTGTGTGATTTAATTTAAGCACTTTCCCTTTGGTGGTCCCCCTCCTTCAATTCTGCATACGGTATACTGAACCAAAGAGGACTGAATGATCCGATTATGTCAGAGCTTTTTCATAAGCTGAAGCAGAAGCCAGCCCTTCTGTGTATAGAATACTCAGTTCTCACATCAGTCAAAGTAAAGTCTCTAATGTAAGTTGACTGTAAGGCAGCGTAAATAATCAGATTTTAGTATCACTGAACACATATTAGTCCAGTATTATAGGTGCACAATTTCAGCTCAGGTTAAAATCTGCAAGGTGCTGCAGATGCAAAGTATGACTAAAGAGACCCTGTCACCAGATCATTCATTTCAACAAAAATCTACCCATACAATTATATGTGCAATTAAATTATTTTATTTTTTTAATTTACCTGCAAAAGCCTTGTGAAGACATCCAAAAGCTCTATGACTACTATTGAGCACCGCCATATTGGATGTGATGTCAGCAGGCTCATCAGATTCAGAGCTGTCACTCAAGTGACACACTATAGTATCCCCCCCCTGCATAAAAGATAATGTAGGGATGTGAGGGGAGGGGTAGAGGAATTAGGCCAGCACAGGCAGAAGAGAAAGGTTAGAATGTGCATGAATAAAGGGGGAATTGTGGTTTTGATAGGGTATAGAGTTTTCCTGGAGTAGTCAAATTCCCTAGCACACTGAAAGTAAATAAATACAACAATAGAAAGAAAAAGCACTACACAGGTATGCATTTAAAATACCCTTTTCTGTGCTCCCCCTTGCAGTTTTTTAAATTGGTGACAAGGTCTCTTTAAATCAACTCTAGTAGTCTAATCTAGTAATCACGCCAAGTTCAAAGGTAAGCTTACACAGGGTTTCTTCTCTTTGGTTCCAGTAGTCAAACAGAGCTGTAGGTGAGGAAAATATAGGTATGTACAGTATGTGCAGCTGGTGGTATGGCCAATAAAGTGAACCAATGCTTTGTCCAAGCACTGGATAACTATAAAGAGCCTAAGTTCAATCAGTCAAAACATGAGAAAAACCTTGGCCTGTAGAAGTACAGTCATGGCCAAAAATATTGGCACCCCTGCATTTCTTTCAGATAATGCAGGGATTCTCTGCCAATCCCTCCACTGGCTTCCCATTGCCCAAAGAATAAAATTCAAAACATTAACAATAACATATGAAGCCATTTATAACTCTGCCCCCAATTACATCACAAATCTTGTCTCCAAATATCACCTAAACTGTTCTCTCCACTCCTCCCACGACCTCCTGCTCTCTAGATCCCTTGTCTCCTCCTGCCATGCCTGTCTACATGACTTCTCCAGTGCCTCCCTCATGCTCTGGAACTCTCTACCACAATCTATTCAACTATTGCCTACTCTGCTCACTTTTAGGCAATCTCTGAAAACCTATCCCTTCAGGGAAGCCTATCTTGTCTTCAGCTAATAACCAAATCTTCTATTTCTCCCATCAGTTCATCCCCCACAGTTATCACCTTGTGTACCATTAGCCCCTCCCTCTTAGACTGTAAGATCCAAGGAGCAGGACCCTCCTAACCCTTTTGCATTGAACTGATAGTTGCTGTATTGTCTCCATTTATATTGTAAAGCGCTGAGCAAACTGTTGGCGCTATATAAATCCTGTATTATAATAATAATGCACCAATTAACCCAGAAAATTGTTGCAATTACAAATGTTTAGGCATTCTCATGTTTATTTCTTTTGTTTGTATTGGTATGACACAAAAAAGTAAACCAAAAGCCAAATCTGACAAATTCCATGAAAAACCCCATAAATTGACTGGACAAACTTATTGGTAGCTTCTCAAAATTGTAGGAAATAATTGCATTCCAAGTTTGTGATGCTCCTGTAATTTGTAATCAAGCTCACCTGTATCAATTAACACGTGCTGATAATATAGAAATCACACCGGCCTTCCTGTTATATGTCTCTGTGTGCCAAATGGAGCATAGAGAAGAGAAAGAGCAGCAAAGAATTGGATTTGAGGATTTGAGAACAAAAATTGTGGAACAATTTGTGGGACAATCTCAAGGTTACAAGTCCTTCTCCAGAGATTTTAATGTTCCTGTGTCCACTGTGTGCAGCATTGTCAAGAAGTTTACAGCCAATGGCACTGTAGCTAATATACAAGGATGTGGACAAAGAGCAAAATTGATTAAAGATTGCAACGAAGGATGGTTCAAATGGTGGATAAAGAACCTTGTTCTACTTCCAGACAAATTCAAGCTGACATTCAGGTACAGGGTACAACTGTGTCAGCTCGCAGTATACATTGCCATCTGAATGAAAAGGGGCACTATGGTAGGAGACCCAGGAGGACCCCACTGCTGACACAGAAACATAAATATGACAGATTGGAGTTTGCCAAAACTTACCTGAGGAAGCTAAAATCCTTTTGGGAGAATGTGTTGTGAACAGACGAAACAAAATTACAGCTTTTTGGTAAACCCATCATTGGGTTTACCAGAAAAAGAAATGAGGCCTTTAAAGAAAAGTATACACATCCTACAGTCAAATATAGTGGAGATTCACTGATGTTTTGGGGTTGCTTTGCTGCTTCAGGCACTGGATGTCTTCACCATGTGCATGGCATTATGAAATGTAAAGACTACTTACATAAAGTTGGGTGTCTATCAGAGGTCATGGGGATTACAACAGGACAATGACCCAAAGCACCTAGAAATGGTTTCAGACAAAGCACTGGAGAGTACTGAACTGGCCAGCAATGAGTCCAGATCTCAATCCCATAGAGCACCTGTGGAGAGATCTCAAAACAGCAGTTGGGAAAAGGAACCCTTCCAATCTGAGAGACCTGGAGCAGTTGGCGAAAGAAGAGTGCTCCAAAATTCCAGTAGAGAGGTGTAAACTCATTGATGGTTACAGGAAGTAATTGATTTAAGTTATTTTTTCAACGGGGTGTGCTACCAGATATTAAATTGAAGCTGCCAATAATTTTGGGGGTTTGCGTGGAATGTGTCAGATATAGCTTTTTGCTTCTCCACCTTTTTTGTCATACCAATACAAACAAAAGAAATAAACATAAATATGCCTAAACGTTTGTAATTGCAACAATTTTCTGGGCAAAGTGGTGCATTATGTGACAGAAATGCAGGGGTGCCAATATTAGTGGCCATGACTGTATATTGCTTGTTTTTTAATGACACTGCATGTCTTTTTTATGACATATATTTTAATAAATTGAATTATCAATTGCTTTTTACAACACTGAAATATGAACCCCAGGGACGTAAACAATATACTTCAGGTATTAACCTAAATGGATGCTAGTTCAATTTTTTCAACTGCTATGAACAAGTTTGGTACTGACATTCATTATTTGTACAGAATGATGTAGTCACAAAGTCATTAGCCTTCATGGATTGCTACAAACGTTATCTATAAGGCTTACATGTATATTTATAAAAAAATATCTAAAAGCTTCATATCTGCTAATGTACTTTGAACATTGCCAGTAATATAATTTACCTTAGAGAGCTGCTTTGTAAATCAGGGTCTCTAGCTTCAACCACCCCCACAAGAGTACCAGGAGGGAGGTTTTCTTGAACACTTAAAATATACGGGTCCTGGGAGAAATATGGTGGCTCGTTCACATCTCCAACTGTTATTCTCACTGTTGTGACATCCTTAAAAGGTCCACGGCGAATGTATTGGGGATCAATGACAGTATTCATCACTTCCACACGGAATGTGAAGGACCGGCGTGACTCAAAATCTAGAGGCTGGAAAAATGAAAAATGAAAAAAGAGAAAAAAAGGGAAGGGACTGCATAAAAAAGAGAATAGTTGAGGATGCAGGTTGGATAGTGTAGAACACACTTTTGTATGGTATCGGTTAGTCTACAGTCCCTTTAGTGCTGTAGATTAGGGCTGTATTAAACCCCAAAACAAAAATGTATTTATCCTTAGATGTGGTATCTGCATTTGTTTTCCATTTTAGTTCTTTTTTCCTTTATTTTCACCTGATGGTCATGCCAGTAAATCTATTATTTTTCAACTTTCTTTAGCAGGCCAAGCTGTCCAGCAAAAGTAGCAGTTAGATGAATGAGACAAACCTTTTAACATTAACTGAGGTGCTTACAATGGTCACCTTTTATTTATTTGTTTGAAACCTTTATACCAAAAACAACAAAACTGTTGCAGTAACTGCTTAAAAAGTGTTACCAAGAGGTTGGGTTTAATTTGTTAGTCAAGTCCATCTAAATCAGTGGTTCTCAACCTTCCTAATGCCGCGACCCTTTAATACAGTTCCTCATGTTGTGGTGACCCCCAACCATAAAATTATTTACCCAGTAATTATAATTCATGAGTGTCGTTTTACCTCCAATACTGCTGCTTTCAACACAGTAGCTGCTTTTAACAGAGTAGCTGCTTTCAACATAGCAGCTGCTTTCTACACAGTAGCTGCTCTTTACACATCGGAAATATGTGTTTTCTGATGGTCTTAGGGGACCCCTGTAAAAGGGTCATTCGACCCCCAAAAGGGTCGCGACCCACAGGTTGAGAACCACTGATCTAAATCTTCTAATGCATTTAACACTACCCTTTCTCTGGAATGACAATGCTACTGTCCACAGGTATCTCTGTTGCACTTCTGTCCAGAATGTAGACCCCCTAAGACAGAAAGTGTGTTATTGGCCAAAACACTAGTTCAAAATAAAGGAAAAAACGTAGAAGAAAATAAAACGAATGTAGCTATCACATTTTAGGATCACTAAGTTGCAATATAATGAATTTTTATTTTTGTTTATTAACACTGCTTTAGTGCCCGGTCATACCGGTGCTATTTGGGAACTGAAATCGCATCTAATGAATGTGAATGTCGGTGTCTTAACATTTGCAATTTGCTGCAGCAAAAAAATAGAAAATAAAATAGTTCTTGCATTACTTTTTCTGCAGTTTTGTTCCAATTTCACATACATAGAATATAATGGAAATCACACAGCAAATTGCAAGAAATCATTGAAAATCTTCACAAGTAGCAATAAAGTCTTCAGAAACTGCACCTGAAATTGCACAAAAATCGTGCGATTTTAAATTGCAGCGGTGTGATCGCTGACTTAAGGTGAGTTTGAACTATCACCATTTGCTTAATTGGCCAGGGGAGCTCAGGATGGAAGGTGGAAATGTTTGTGTTTTCTTTGTACTTAAAATGGACATTTAAAAAGAAAAAAAAAAATCTACATCCTGATTTACTCAACAGGTGTGCTCATCATGAAATATTATGAAGAAAAAACTGCATATATGGGGTGTTAATCTTACCTTTTGTACTCTGAGAATGCCATCTTGACCAACAGCATCTACCATTACACTAAAGGTGTCTCCAGCATCACCATCTAAAATACTATATGACATTTCGGCATTTTCTCCAATATCTGGGTCATGTGCTCTAAGTCGGCCAATCAGAGAGCCAGGAACAGTGTCCTCTAACACAGTGAACTGGTACAGGCCTGTAAAAAAATAGATTGAATCTTTTGATGCCTCTGTCCCTAATTTTAATGATTATTGTTTCTAATGCCTATTTAATTATCTGGTAGCCCAGTATATTTCAAAGCATTTCAAAGAGATTAATGATGTCAATAAGAAGCTAGCCATTTCAAAACGATCATTTTCAGTGCCTCTATAAAATGTAGCATCCAGCATATTTAGGATGTTCTTGACACAGTTCTTGAAATGTAACCTTATGCTAGACTAGGTATAGAAGTCAGCCAAAGGATTGAAGAATGTCAACCCACGTTAGAGTGTGGCTGAATTTCTTCAAGGGAGAATGTCACCAGCACACCGAGGATCACCATTATGGGTCCAAAATTTTTAATGAATGATCACATAGTTACAGCAAGGCAATGTTTCAGAGTCTCGCAGGACCCTTCATCAGGCAGGTCACATGCCTGATGAAGGGGTCCTGCGAGACTCCGAAATGTTGCCTTGCTGTAACTCTGTGATCATTTATTAAAACTTTTAGAACCATATTGGTGATCCTCGGTGTGCTGGTGACATTCTCCCTTGCTGATTCTGTTCAGTTCCAGCCGACGGTCTCTGCAGCACCCACTTATACACACAGCCATTTTTTACACAGGAACGTGTGCGTTTGGATTGTAAACTTGAATTTCTTCAAGACCACTAGCAGCAGACTGTACGGTTGCACAAGGGACTTTGGGGTATATTTATAATAGATATGACTTAGGTGGGTGCTGTTATCTCTCCTCCTGTCAAAAAGACTTGGAAATAGCTCTCTTTTATCTATCTGTTAGTGAATAAGTATTTTTTACTTGACCAGTAGTTGAACTGAAGGGTCCAAAAATTAGACTATCACAGGAGACTTCTGATAAGTACCACTAACGGCCACTACAGCAAAATGGTATAAATTGAGTTTAATTTTAACCCCTTACTTATTGTGAGCCAAGCACGGCATAGTAATGAATTGAAGAATACTTGGCTGAATAAGACAGAACCTTTTTAGGGCTGAGTAGTCAACAGCAGATAGCAATATTTATATTTGTTAGACTTTCCATATGGCCAGTCCAAGCCCACAGGCGTCATATTTCTTAAGTATATAACTTTCACTTGTATATGTATCTTTATAAATTAAATAGAATTAGGAGAGAATTCCCAGACTGGTTTGCTATAGCAAAGCTTCACGGGCTGGAATTTACAACAGAAAGCACAAACACAGCAGCTAAGCTTAAGATAAAGTGCTTTAATTCCTTTTATTGGCATAATCAGAGCTACTTCAGCCACTGGCTAAGTCAGACTAGTCAGGATGTAAACAAGGAAAAAAATGCCCTGCCTATAAGAGGTTTTGGTATTACATATGATAAGTTCTACAGCTGGAGCTCAAGGTAAAAACATTTTTTTGAAGTAAGGTTTGCGTGCTATCACAACCTATGTATTTCAGTTGACATGCATCTAGTGTCATCTAGTTATACATTCATAATTCACATAAATATTAATAATGTTCATGAAAATACATGATGGCATAAAAGTTTAATATCCTTACTTTGAGGAAATTTGGGTGGATTGTCATTTACATCTGTTAAGGTGACTGTAACTGTGGTGGAGCCTGAGAGACCTCCTACATGGCCTCCCATATCCTTAGCCTGGATGACAACTAGGAATTCATCTTGGGTCTCACGGTCCATGTTTGGGATAGCAGTGCGGATCACACCTGCAGAGACAGGCATGATTTAAACAGATATTACAATGTCTGAAAAACTAAACAACCTAAACCCTTTTTAAAGACTGTAGAAGAGTAAATACTTTTGTAGGGCAGCACAGTGGCTAAATGGTTAGCACTTCCGCCTGGCAGTACTAGGGTCATTGGTTCAAATCCCAGCCATGGCACCACCTGCCTGGAGTTTGCATGTTCTCCCTGTGCCTGCGTGGGTTTCCTACCACACTCCAAAGACATGCTGGTAGGTTAATTGGCTCCTCTCTAAATTGTCCCTAGTATGTGTATGTATCAATGTAAGTTAGGGACCTTAGATTGTATGCCCCTTGAGGGACTGATGGGACTGATGTGAATGTACAATATATATGTAAAGCGCTGCGTAAATTGACGGCGCTATATAAGTACCTGAAATAAATAAATAAAGTTTTTACTGCATTACGTGACCCTGCTGGGAAAATTTCACCTCTCTGCCTGTGACAGCAACACAAGAAATGAGGGGAGCAGTTGTCAGTAACGCAGGAAGTCACAGACAGTAATATTAACCAATAAATAAATATCCCTTCCCGATAGAAAGCTATAGCGCTGCACACTGCAATATAATTAACACAGGGTTTCTATCCCTCCTGTCCAATTTAAGAAAAAAGTTTTGCCTGGAGTTGGGCTTTAGGGTAGAAAAGAAAAACAATGGTTGCCAGCAATAACATATTGAACAAAGCAGGTTTATTTATTCAAAAAAAATTTCTCAGAATTGTAAATTTATTTGATAACATATTGTCATATAGTAACATATAGGGGTATATTTGACAAGGATTCAGCAATAAATTCAAACAACATTTATCTAATGTCAGGCAGTTTCTTTACCAAGATTTTGCTGCTTCCCTCCAATTATCACACTGGTTTTTGCTAGTTTTCAAATAATATTCACCCATCAGAAATAGCATCAAACCCAAAATATGTTTTTTAATGGGAAAGTGCTTTACGGTGCTATTCATCCTGTTTATTATTCAGTGACTGTAAATTCCTTCACCCAACATTCCCTTTCTTTCACCTTGCACGTTAATTAAACTGTTCCCTGATTTGAAGTAGGGAATGTGAAATAGAAAATGCTTCTTTTCTTTGGAGCTGTGATTCTGGAGAGTGCTGAACCTGTGTTTTTAAAAAACGACCTCTCCCCCTTCCTCAAATAAATGAGCCCACCTTAACAAGCATGTTGGTCTTGTACACTATATTGCTAAAAGTATTGGTCGGTCTGCCTTTACACGCACATGAACTTTAATGGCATCCCACTCTTAGTCCGTAGGGTTTAATATTGAGTTGGCCCACCCTTTGCAGCTATAACAGCTTCAACTCTTCTGGGAAGGCTGTCCACAAGGTTTAGGAGTGTGTCTATGGGAATGTTTGACCATTCTTCCAGAAGCGCATTTGTGAGGTCAGGCATTGATGTCACACGAGAAGGCCTGGCTCACAGTCTCTGCTCTAATTCATCCCAAAGGTGTTCTATCAGGTTGAGGTCAAGACTCTGTGCAGGCCAGTGAAGTTCCTCCACCCCAAACTCGCTCATCCATGTCTTTATGGACCTTGATTTGTGCACTGGTGCGCAGTCATGTTGGAACAGGAAGGGGCCATCCCCAAACTGTTCCCAAAAAGTTGGGAGCATGAAATTGTCCAAAATGTCTTGGTATGTTGATACCTTAAGAGTTCCATTAACTGGAACTAAGGGGTCAAGCCCAACCCCTGAAAAACAACCCCACACCATAATCCCCCCTCCACCAAACTTTACACTAGGCACAATGCAGTCAGGCAAGTACCGTTCTGCTGGCAACAGCCAAGCCAAGACATGTCCATTGGATTATCAGACAGAGAAGCGTGATTTGTCACTCCAGAGAACACGTCTCCACTGCTCTAGAGTCCAGTGGCGGCATGCTTTACACCACTGCATCCGACACTTTGCATTGCACTTGGTGATTTAAGGCTTGGATGTAGTTGCTCGGCCATGGAAACCCATTCCATGAAGCTCTCTATGTATTGTTCTGCTACTCTGAAGGCCATATGAAGTTTGGAGGTCTTTTGCTATTGAATCTGCAGACAGTTGGTGACTTCTGTGCACTGTGCACTTCAGCCGCTCTGTCATTTCATGTGGCCTACCACTTCATGGCTGAGCTGCTGTTATTCCCAGTTGCTTCCATAATACCACTAGGAGTTGACTGTGGAATATTTAGTAGCAAGGAAATTTCACTGAGAGACTTACTGCACAGGTGGCAACCTATCATGGTACCACGCTTGAATTCACTGAGCTCCTAACAGCGGCCCATTCTTTCACAAATGTTTGTAGAAACAGTCTGCATGCCTAGGTGCTTGATTTTATACACCTGTGGTCATGGAGGTGATTGGAATACCTGAATTCAATTATTTGGAGGGGTGTCCATATACTTTTGGCAATATAGTGTATCTCAACATCAAGGAAGCTACTGCCAGATATGCTGATATCAGCCCATATGCCTTTCAACATGGGGGGGGGGTGTGCTTTGAGGGGAGTTCTTCGCAAAAATTGGGGTCCAGGAGGGGAGACTGGCAAATGGGAATCTCATGTTCCACCTATGTGCCCCCCCCCCCCAAGTAGGTGGTCAGCCCTCCCTATTGAACTAGTCTACAAGTGCTTGCAAAGCCAAAGTGGTAAAAAAAAAAAAGACACCACAATGAAATAACCTTTTTTTTCCCCCTTTTAAACTAATATTTACCAAGTCACTGAGCACCTAAAACTGTGGCTATGACACTTAGCACATACAACTGTGCCCAGAATGGATATCAGCATAGCAGAGTGGCTGCACACTTGCAGCTCTCTTGCTATGTGAACACCAACCAACACATAATATTTTTTTTAACCTTTCTTTTTTCTTAATATTACCTTAACCCTCCTAATGTTGAAGCACTACACAGCCTACACTGTGTTCAGCACCATGGAAAGCATGTTGGCAAATGAATGAAAGGAGATTCCTATTAACAAGATTCACCCAAAGATTAATTCCCTCAAAGATCTGTCCATAAATGAAAAATAGCTGCTACTGTACTACCAAGATTCATTCAAGCAAGATTTGATCTAAAAAGATTTTCCCAGCGAATACATAATATAAAGGACTAATCCTGAGAGGAAGTGCTGGGCGAACCCCATCAAATCTAATTTTATAATTAATATGCTTGTACCAGAATATAATTCAGTTGTGCGTAGAATGCAGTATTTAAACAAACAACATAAAAATGCATACAGCACAGTGCAGTTTTATTTTCCTATTATGCTACATCAGCATGGTAAATCCAGTTCAGTTGTTATAAAAGATATAAACTAAGGACAATAATTGTTCAGCAAGCCATTAAATTTAGGAAATACTTAAATGCCATAAAAGTTAGGAGTAATACGCCTGGCAAGAATAATAAATTAGGCATATGGTAATTATTTTATACCAGTGTATCTGGGGTATCACACCACCTCCCCCTCACTTTCTGAAATGTATTTGAACATCTTATGTTTTTAAATTTCATCTCCTCATTAGGCAGTATGTTATTAATTAGACTTTTCCATAGCTTAAGAGATCTGGATATCAGATTAATATGATGTAATGCTATGGACTTCTTCGCTATGAACGTGTCCCTTTCAAGTGTACCCTGGTGTGATGTTGCCATGCTTGCAAAGACAAAAGCAAGAACAAGCTTGGAAACCTGAATACTGCTTTTGAATTCATAAGCTAATAAATAGATACTAGCTTCCACTAATCTGAACATTTCTGAAAAAAATAGTAAAGAGTTTTCTATATGAAAATTGTTTTACTGGTGGACAAACACTTTGGTGAATCGTTACCTCCAGAATATTAATTATATATTAGTCACACAAGCAAATTCACTGAAAGCTACCTGTTTGTGGATCCACAGAGAAGTATGGCTGCCCTTCCAGCACAGTGTATACAAGTCTAGCGCTGTTGCCATATGTTGGGTCATCGGCATCACTGGCTGTCACTTGGATCACAGAGGTCCCTATAAGATTCAGTTTGATTATTTTTTATCACCAAGTATCAGTTAAACACATAAACATGCATCTAGTAGTATTCAAATATCAGTACGCTGTTCCTGATATATATAGTATATGTCATATACCTGCAATGCCACTACTCCATAGTAACTGGAATTGATTTAAAAACTGGAAGAAAGAAACTTGTCTTCCTTACCCATGGTAGTCAGTAAACTTTCAGTGGTTTCTCCTGCTAATTTTAAAATGGAAACAGACATTTGTCTGGTTATTACTAGGCAACTGTCTTCCTCTTTAAAAATTGCAGTCTGTGGTTTCCAGAAATATGGAAACTTAGGTTGCCACAAGCAACATGTAAACTTTTTTTATCTGCCTTTTTGCTATGACTGGTAATCATATGTTCTGTTGAGTGATTCCCTACTGGTATACTTAGCAGTATATGAAAGAAAAAGACAAAAAAAAGAATTGGGAAAATGTCAACATCTAGCCAGAGTGTTCCTTTATACCATATCGTCTATCAAAGATCTAACTATTAAAGTACAGCTAAAGACAAGAAAGAAGTCATTTGTTATAAATTGAAGTGTCCCCTTTGGAAGTTTTCCCTCTATTCCTGTACCTGTGGCAATTCAAAATGCTGTATTTTCCCTCAGTTTCTATTCTGGTGACATTAGTAACCAGGACAAGTAGAGAGCGCAAATCCCTTCAGTGTGGAAATAGACAGCAAGAAAAATGTTTTAGAGGTTCTAACCTAACAAAAAAGATTTTACCTTTAGAGAGATTTAAAGGCAGAATCATTATAGGCTGGAAGTACACTGGTAGCTTTTCGAATGAATGTTCATACAAAAAATCTTGTTGGTACATTCGATAATGATAATGCCATCAGAGAGTTGCCAAAAGTACTTCAAAGTTTTGTTTGCTTTTAATATTCAATTTTGAAAATAATGGAATTTCCCAAAGGAAAATCATTTTACACTGATAGAAATGGGGTTGTTAGAGATACATTTTCCATCCTACTCATTTGAATGTTGTCATCACTGCAGTTGAAACAAATGTCCACTTGACCTCACTAACCATTAGAAAATTGAACGAACGCTTCAAAAAAATTTTTTTTTTACAAAATTCTGGCATGGCCAACTTTAGACCTGATTTGCTGTAATTGCAAAATACAATGCTGATATGTTTGTGGAATTGAGCATCCCCAACAATGAAAATGTTTAAACAATAGCTGCAACTGGCATTGTAATTAGTTATTGTACAACCACTTCTATAACCTCATGAATGGTATGGGAATTTAGCATTCACATCTTGGCCACAGTAGTTGTAATACAGTTGCAAGAAAAAGTATGTGAACCCCTTGGGATTACGTGGAGTTTTGCATGAATTGGCCATAAAATGTGCTCTGAACGTCATCTAAGTCACAACAATAGAAGAACACGGTCTGCTGAACATAATACTACACAAACATTAGATGTTGCCATGGTTTAATTGCACATAACATGTAAACATTCACAGTGAAGGGAGGAAAAAGTATGTGAGGCCCTAGCTTAATGACTTCTCCCAGAGCTAATTGGAGCCAGGAGTGAGCCAACCTTGACTCCAATCAGTGTGATGATATTGGATATGTTGCTGACAGCTGTTCTGCCCTTAAAAAACACACACCTGTTTTGGGTTTACTGGTTTCAAGAAGCACTGTCTGATGTGAACCATGCCTCGCAGAAAAGAGCTCTCAGAAGACCTACGATCAAGAATTGTTGACTCGCATGAAGCTGGAAAGGGTTACAAAAGTATCTCCAAAAGCCTTGATGTTCATGTGTCCACGGTAAGACAGACTGTCTACAAATGGAGAAAGTTTAACACTGTTGCTACTCTCCCTAGGCGTGGTCGTCCTGTAAAAATGACTGCAAGAGCACAGCGCAGAATGCTGCATGAGGTAAAGAAGAATCCCAGAGTGTCAGCTAAAGACCTACAGAAATCTCTGGCACATGCTAACATTTTTGTTGATACATCTACAATAAGGAAAACATTAAACAAGAATGGAGTACATGGGAGGACACCAAGGAGGAAGCCATTGCTGTCCAAAAAGAATATTGCAGCACGTTTGAAGTTTGCAAAAGACCACCTGGATGTTCCACAGCACTACTGGCAAAATATACTGTGGACAGATGAAACCAAGATTGAGTTGTTTGGGAAGAACACACAA
The DNA here is from genome assembly GCF_062004578.1 of Staurois parvus. Classification (NCBI taxonomy): domain Eukaryota; kingdom Metazoa; phylum Chordata; class Amphibia; order Anura; family Ranidae; genus Staurois; species Staurois parvus. Next base: position 2,006,104 of record NW_028317995.1, read on the forward strand.
CACTATGTGTGGAGAAAAAAAGGCACAGCACACCAACATCAAAACCTCATCCCCACTGTAAAACATGGCAGAGGGAGCATCATGGTTTGGGGCTGCTTTGCTGCCTCAGAGCCTGGACGGATGTTGTCATTGATGGGAAAATGAATTCCAGAGTTTATCAAGACATTTTGCAGGAAAACGTACGACCATCTGTCCGCCAACTGAAGCTCTGCAGAGGATGGGTGATGCAACAGGACAATGACCCAAAGCATACAAGTAATTCAACAAAACAATGGCTGCAACAGCACAGAATACGCCTTCTGGAGTGGCCCAGTCAGAGTCCTGACCTCAACCCAAATGCTGTGGCATGACCTTAAGAGAGTGATTCACACCAGACATCCCAAGAATATTGCTACACTGAAACAGTTTTGTGAAGAGGAGTGGTCCAAAAATTACTCCAGATCGTTGTGCAGGTCTGATCTGCAACTACAGGAAATGTTTGGTTGAGGTTATTTCTGCCAAAGGAGGGTCAACCAGTTATTAAGTCCAAAGGTTCACATACTTTTTCCTCCCTGCACTGTGAATGTTTACATGTTATGTGCAATTAAGCCATGGCAACGTCTAATGTTTGTGTAGTATTATGTTCAGCAGACTGTGTTCTTCTATTGTTGTGACTTAGATGACGTTCAGAGCACATTTAATGCCCAATTCATGCAAAACTCCACGTAATCCCAAGGGGTTCACATACTTTTTCTTGCAACTGTAAACCTGAGTGATCCCTTTGTGTTACTATATCAGGGTACCAAAGACAAAATCTTTTATTTAGTTACGGTAATCTATATTGAATGTAAGCACAAATGTGTTTTGTCCTGTTTTGGTTTAATCATCTCTTCCTTCCCTCATTGGACTTTAGTTGTCAACACAGTTTGCAGATCTCTTCTATCTGTTATCTAAAATCAACAGTTCTGCACTAAATGTTGTGTGAATTCATTGCCCCTTCTCTCTAGCAAACTGTCACTTTCATAGAATGAGTAATTATCACTGGCACATCTGCTATGTGAAGACATAAATCTCTGGCCTTTAATATCTCTATTGCTTAATACATGTCTAAAAACAAAAACCTCAGGTTCCCCCCTCACCTACGTTGGACATCTCTGGCACAGAGGCCCGGTAGGGAGGGTGCAGGAAAACAGGGGGGTTGTCATTAATGTCTTGCACCTTGATGATGAACTGAGAGGGGGGCTCAAGTGGTCGAAGGGTAACCTTGTCCACAGCCTGTGCCAGTAGAATATATTCCTCCTTTTCTTCCCGATCCAAGGACTTTGTTACATGGATGTTGCCAGTTTTATCATCAATAACAAACACAGAACCAGCTCCCTCTCCAGTCAGGATATATTTGGCTCGTCCTTCCCCTCGATCGACATCTGTGTGAAGCTGTGAAGCCATAATACAAGTTACATAATGCTATTATCAGAGTAATAAGCCCAGCAAGCTTTAGCAGCAAACTATTAAATAACATAGTTGTGCAATAATTCATATCAACCAATCATAACCCAGCTAGCAGTAGTTTAAAGTAGTTTTAGGAGTAGAAATATCCTGCCCACCCTGACAAGGCATTATATACCTTGGTAACAAAATACAGCTGGTCTGATATACCTGGGCACTTGGTCACATGAACAAAGGCATTTTTTACATGATCTTTTCAAAGATGAACTTAACCCAATCAACATCTCTGCCTCAACTGTCATCCTATTCAACAGTGAGCACAAAACCATTCCCTTGGTATTAAAGTGGTTGTAAACCCCTGAAACAAAAAATGAACAAAGCACATCCTTCTATAGTATGTACTTGCCTCAATCCAAAGTAATTAGTATGATTTCTGTCTATTTGCATGAGTCACCTCTGACAGTCTATGCTGACACCAGACAATCCCGGAGACAGCCCGAAACCCAGTAGACGATTGACAGCCTCAGCTGTGCATGCTTCCCTGTGTAGAGGGTGTGTGTGTCTTTTCCCTACACTCAGGTCTCAGATTACATTCACCTCCCTGCTCTATGCTGTGCAGCATGTGACATCAGTTTCCCAACCCCTGCCTCTCTGGAGAAGAGAAATTTTGTGTACATTGGGTAATTTGAACTGTTAAAGAGTGAAGGCTGCATATAAACACCTGCGGCACACTTGTAGGCTCGATCCCAAGCCGTGCTGCATGCGTCCACAGACACAGACAGCGTGACTCGGCCCTGACAATGATCCCTCATCACAGGATTTGACTGACAGCAGAGGAAGCCAAAGGCTCCTGCCGCCTCAGCAAAGCCTGTGAAAGCAGGGGAAGCTGCTTCAGATGGTCACAGCACTGGATCGAGTGAGGGCTCAGTTAAGTAAAAGGGGGAGGGGGGGAGTCGGCAATACTAATACCTAATCTTTAAAAATATAGAATCACTTGAATGCCTTGTCCTATTTATTATTACCCTAACAGCTCAAATTGTCAAGGTAAATAGGGCCAAATGTTTGACTATAGATCTGCTTTACAATAATTACAGCTTCCTGAGAACTCAATACCTTGTTTCAATTCAAATCTAAAATTGACTCTTTGTAAGAACTTGGCAGTTTAGGAATGATTTAATATTACCTATACAGTACACAGTAAATGATCTGAATTAAGAATTATAAGTATACAATACAATAGTCAATGCACAGCACGCAGTAGATTCTTTTTTTCTCTCTACACAAATATACCAAGAACCTATAGCTGGTAAGAGAAACAACAACTAAAAAATGTTAATTTGTTGCAAAAAAATTGGAATTTCACAAACGTGTAGATAAACAAAGCATTTGTGACAGCTGTTTGGGAACATATAGCAAACTCCTTTGGGGGCAAGGAATAGAGCGGGTGGTTCAACATTCTCTGTGAAGTGTTGCAGAATCTTTTGGTGCTATATAAATGAATAAAATAAATACAAGTAAATAAGATTTCTTTTGATTAGCTGCTATGGATTATTACACTTTGCACATTGCATTATTAAATAAAGGCCTATGTTTTATTCAGATCTACTCCCTAATGATTGTATCTTGTTTACATTTTACTGTTCTTTGCAATCACAGCTTTTATTCCTGTATCCTACCAAACTATTACTGAACCGTTTACAAGCTGCAAATTTCATTCAGATATAAGCCTGCCCAACTGGAGCTTGTAATCTAATTTTCCTTCCACAAACATACAAAGACACAGCCTGGTGCCTATTTAGTCAGAAGCCAATTAACCTACCAGTAGTTCTTTGGCTTGTAGGAGAAAGCTAAAGTACCTGGAAAAGCCTGCGCCAACATAGAACATATGAACAAGTTCTGTTATATTCACTGTAATGTAGGGAATACATAAAGATTCAACTCGTTATCTATCACTTTATCATTGTGGAAAACTAGCCATACACTAATAGACTGTTTTGTTATGTCTGCGGGCTGTACGCAAAAAAACAGATTCCTCTATCCATCATAAACAGAGGAGTGAGGCTCTTGTACTCTGTCAACCGGAAACAGCAGTAGTCAGAATGGGATGGGCACTGTCAAACAGTGACTACAGCTGATTGGCTGCAGTCATTGCTTGGCCAAGAATTATCCACCCAGCTCTGGTGATTTCCAGATCAAAGGATGTCAGACAGTGGGGGGACCTCTCAATGCTCGTTTTTCAGCCGGTTCATCAGAACCTGGCCAAAATTCAATTAGTGTATGGCCAGCTTTACTCAGTGTTCTGTACAAAAACGACAAGTAAGAAAACAGACCCTGCAGTTAGCAGTTAAAGTTAAAGCAGATCAGTTGCTTTTGTTGTTGACAAACCAGTGTTGCCTGTTTTTTTTTTTTGACCAGTGTTGGCATCAATCCCAGCACAAGATGGCCTCCTACTTTCAGCAAAGAGAACAGATTTTCAAGGAATTAATTTTGTGTTACAGGCTAAGGTAAGGGTTAAGTTAGGCTTAGGGTTTAAAGTTGAACCACAGGCAGATATAAAAGGCACACATGAATGCAGTTTAGTGAATATTAATATATCATTAAATGATTATTTTTGAATGCTAGCAATGTAGGTAAGCCTCTTGAAGTCTATACAGCAGAGCTCAGACTAAAAGAGCAGCAGAAGGAGCCATTGAGGTGTGCTGAATACCACAGAACATGCTATTATTATTATACAGGATTAATATAGCACCAACAGTTTGTGCAGCGCTTTACAAAATGAAGGTAGACATTACAGTTACATTACAATTTGGTAAAGAGGAAAAGAGGGCCCTGCTCGTTAGAGCTTACAATCTAGGAGATAGGAGGAGAGATGAGAGTGGCAGAAAAAGGAGCACATTAGTGTGCTGCTTCTCTCTTCACTGTACAGTCACAAGGCAAGGGTTGGAGAGGAGACCTGTAAATTTAAAAGTAAAACATTTTTGGGAGTACAGAGGTTACCTCTAATAAAGCATATCCTAAGTTTTTCTGGCTACTGTAAAAATCCTCCCCCTCGTAATGCCAGATGATACAGTGGCTCTGACTGTGAAGGACTTGTACCATTGCCCCTCCCCATTCCTCTCTCCTTGTCCATTCACAAAAATCCTAGTGTTCTTCTCCCATAATGCAAGGTATTCTGTGATTGGAAAAGGGGCAAATGAATGTTAACAGGAACCAGCAGCCAGCAGAACATGGCATATGCTTTATTAGAGGTAAATTATGTGACTGGTGCTGAGTGCCCCAAATTGTTTTACTGGAGTTCAGCTTCAAGAGAAACTGCAGGAGAGAAGGATCAGACCAATTCCCTTGGCAGACAGGACTGTGTAAAATTCAGGAATAGGTGGACAAAAAAACAATCCTCTAGCACGTAACACAGCACTCAGACATATAGCAACGGTGTATTTAGCTTTATGCCTGTATGCCTGGAGTTTGTTTTTATGGTTAGGGTCATGTTTTAGGAGTTTGGTTAAGTTTTAGGTTTAAGGTTAAGTACATATTACACTCCTTGGTTAGGTTAGATCAGCAATGGGCAAACTACGGCCCACGGGCCGTATACGGCCCGGCGGACCTTTTAATCCGGCCCGCGGATGTGGCTGTCAGGATGTGTGTAGGCGGGGCAGCGTGACGAACGTGAGGGGAGCTAGGCTCCTCTCACAGTCCGCCCTGAAGACCGGAACGGCGCGGGAACACGGCGAGAGGAACGTGTGGAGCAAAGGTAAGTGAATTGACACAGGGGGGACTTGGCTTACTACTTGGGGGGAATAGTACTGTGGGGGATGAAATACTATATGAGGGATGAATTAATATGGGGAATGAATTACTATAGGGGGGATGAATTACTATATGGGGGATGAATTACTATATGGGGGATGAATTACTATATGGGGGATGAATTACTATGGGGGATGAATTACTATATGGGGGATGAATTACTATGGGGGATGAATTACTATATGGGGGATGAATTACTATGGGGGATGAATTACTATGGGGGATGAATTACTATAGGGGGGATGAATTACTATATGGGGGATGAATTACTATATGGGGGATGAATTACTATAGGGGGGATGAATTACTATATGGGGGATGAATTACTATGGGGGATGAATTACTATATGGGGGATGAATTACTATAGGGGGGATGAATTACTATATGGGGGATGAATTACTATAGGGGGGATGAATTACTATGGGGGATGAATTACTATGGGGGATGAATTACTATATGGGGGATGAATTACTATAGGGGGGATGAATTACTATATGGGGGATGAATTACTATGGGGGATGAATTACTATGGGGGATGAATTACTATATGGGGGATGAATTACTATGCTTACTATGGGGGAATATTACTATACTTACTATGGATGACACATACACATCATTCATCTACTCTTGGTCCGGCCCCCGGGTCCAATATATGAACCCATTGCGGCCCTCAAGTCAAAAAGTTTGCCCACCCCTGGGTTAGATGCTAAGTGTTAGGGTGAGGTTAATGGTAAATGTAGGGCTTAGGTAAAGTTGTATATCTCTAGCAAGTGATGGGGTGGCGTATGTGTTCCATTAAGGTTCAGGGTCACAGGATGTACAGGATCCCTTTAGTTACAAATTTGATTTTGGCTGTGTAAACTGTTATACTAATAACTAGCTGGTGCTGCTTTGTCAAGACCCAAAATCCAAAATACCAATGGTGAAGATAAGCTATTGTTTTTCTTAATATATGTGAATAAGATCAGCTTAAAAATACTCTCTTGTTAAACATGTCCGAACGCAAAATTAACATATGTGTAGATGTTTTGGAGGACATCCATTATTTTAAACAACTATGCTGTACATCCGAACAGTCATCCTGTACAGCTATCAACCCCAGCTTCTCTGATGGCTTCCATTACCATCTTTGTCAAGCCTATAAAGAGTAAGCTAGTTGTTTGCAGGCTACAAATATAGCCTGCTGTCATTTTTTACAGGATAGTTGCCCGTCATAGTATCATGTGACAAGAGGCTTCAGTCCCACTGGGATGCCTTATGAAAATCTTGCTAAATCTGTGCACAATAAATCATGAAAATGTAGGTTAAATGTAAATTGAGTGGACTTCATGATAGGCGCAGTGCTTTCTGAAGAGACTAGGTAGTTCACCACCAAGAATTGCTTAATATGACTTAATATGACTGATTTACTATTTATAATAATAATAATATTTTTGCACAACATATGCATTCTCTGTATAGTAAATAGAGAACAATGATTGCATAGGACTGCTCCCATCACAGATGAAGCCTACAAACAACTAGAGACCATTTGAAAGCTTTAGGAATGATAAAGCTAAACCTAGACCTTGAGCTACGTGGACCACTTGGATCTCTTGCTTTCAACAAAAGCAACCACTTGCTGGTAGCTATATATATATATATATATATATATATATATATATATGAAACAATTTGCACAACCTCTTGTTGGTAGCCACCTCATTAGGCTAGGGGCTAGAGATTTTTAGTAGTTCCATAGTGTTGCTAAATTCGGTAGGGATTCATTGCTAGGAGTGGCAATTGATCGCTAAAAAGATGGAACAAATGGCTCCCTATGGAGTGAGCTACACAGGGTAAGAAAAGCAATAAAGTCTCCACATGGCTTGTTCTTTAATTTGTTTACTGAGACAATTATTTAACAAGGATGCTGACTGTTACATACAATGCCAAGATAAATGTACCCTCTAATAACTACATATCTTTAAATACTGTATTCTTGCCAGGTCACCTGAGTTCAATAGTTTGCACTTTTCACTTTGCAATGATGTCTAAAGGTCCATAATCATCTATAGTCCAGCTAGGCTGTTAGTTGACATAAATCTAAGCTGAATCTTTAACATCTCAGTGGAGACTTGAATCCTGCCAGTGCCAGTCTGGGCCTAAATGAGCCATAGCCAAGAAGTAGTGACCCACATGCAGGTCTGCAACTACACTTTCCTAAGCTCAGCTGTGCTATAAATTTTGTATATTATAGCCAGTGCTTATTTGGTATGGCGGTAGAGATATTTTATTATGGTATTAACACGAGATTTAGCAGGGCAAGAGACTCCCAGGAGTTTTCAACAGTGTGCAAGCACTCTTAAAGAGTATATAATGAAATTAAAATAATTTAATACATACAAGCTTAGTTCCAGAACAATTTGTCCAGTCTTTTTCATGGTTTTTGCCTTCGTCTGTCTAATTTTACATTATGATCCTGCCAGCAAGGGTGTCTCCTGTTACAGGGTGACAACGCTGGTCCTGCAGGAGCAGTCTTCTTCCCCTGTGCACCACAGACTGCCTGCATATTTAACTTGTAACTCTGCAGAGAGAGGTGGCTAGTCCTTCTAAGGCTGGACATACACTATACAATCTGTATAATCTCCTTTAGAGCAGCTAAGTAGTGCAAATACCTGCTTGTTTGAATACTAATTGAATGGAATATTTAGAAATGTCTTCATATTACATAGTTTTAGTAAAGCTAAAGAAAATTGTACAGAGTCTGTATAATCAGATTGTACAGTGTATGGCTAGCTTAAAATCTTCCTTTCCACACTGAGTGAAAGCCCTTCTGAGAGCTCTGTAGTTGCAGCTATGGTACATACTCCTTTACTAGAAGATGTGTTCCATAGCTGCAGAGGCATGGTGCATGGATTTTGGTTCTGTTAAAAAAATATGTGTTTTAAAAGCACAAAATCCAGCATACTTTATTAAAAAGCAAATACTATACGGTTTTCTTTCAAGATTAAGCTCTACTTTGAAGGAAAATGCTAGCTGACTAGGTTATGTCCATCCTCAATGCTTTGAGTCAAACAAGAATTAGTAGAGCAGTAAGGTCAGCACCCAGCTGTTCAATGCATATATAACCTTCTTTATTGCAAACCCATAGGGACAAAAAGGATCCAATATACAAAAGATCTAACGCGTTTCTGCCCTTACAGACCTTAGTCGTAGCCAGGGAGCTCCCAGTCTGAACTAGAAGTGAGTCAGTCAATGAATCAAAGCTTTTGGATCAGCATAACAACCAGGCAACTAGGACATTTTAACAGAGAAATTAAAGTGGTATGAAACTCAAAAACAAAAATATAATATATTGCAGCTTCATAATCATTAGATGTGGTGGCAGCGTTAGTTTTTTTTTTTTTTAAAGCTTTTTCCCTTGTTTTTCATCTGGCTATTAACACACCTCCTGTATTAAAGTGCCTCCACTCTGGATGAAGGAGCACAGGGTCATCTTAGCAGCATTGTCAATCTGGGGGAGAGGGAAGTGTTAGATATACTCGAAAATTTAGATTCACCTAGTGACAAATGTGTGTCAGACCGTTGCCCTTTTTTACCGACTTGTGGCAAATGGCTGGTCAGCCGCACCGCTCTGTCACTAATATGCAACATGACACCTTAAGCCTCACCCTGCACAAAGATTTTCCAGCCTGGAGAAGTAGTAAACGTTCACAAGATTAGCAATACCAACTATGATTTTAGAATAAACGTCCGTAACACACACTGTCTCCACAGACAGGTAAATTCAGATAATAAAGAAAATGTATACGAGCGCACCTATAAATGCAAAGTAGCAGCTGTGCACCAGGTAACCATAAACCCAAAAAACAATATAAATCAGAAGATGCAGCGCTACAGAAGGGGAACACTATAAACAAATGAATAAATAAATATATAGATGTATAGATAAATAAATAAATAAATAAATGAAACAGTTCATGTGATGATATCAAGGTGACTTCAAGTGCTCTCATCTATTTCATATCCTCCTGATAATAAGGTGCTGTGCGATATAGTGCTGAAGAAATGCACACTCACCAGAATGCACAGTTAAATGGGCGTTTGTAAATATAAATTTCCCTTGGGTTCATCAGCTGGTCAGGATAGGATCTGCAATGTGATAGCCTCCCTCCAGTACTCCTGGATATTACTGGGTAATCCCTTGGAAGGTAGCCTGTGGACTGCTCCTTAGTGCTTACACACGTTCCTTTCCCAGCAGAGAGATGAGTAGCTGTGAATTGATACTCCACAAGGGAGTCAAGACAGAGACATCTCCATAGTGTAAATTAAGGTAAATTCAGATATTTAGCAGGTAGTAGCGCTATTCAAGAGACAGGGACTCTTTGAGCTCTGCCTTAGAGAGTTTTAAACTTTTCAAAACATTGTTTAATAATGGAAAGGTAAAAATGGTGATTTGAAAATATTTACAGAAAAAGGTATTACAAAGACACAACAAGGCAACAGCAACAAAAAGGGTTGAAAAAATGACAATACTCCTGGTTCAGCAGACTCCAATTAACAAACAAGGTGGTGTATTGGCTCTCATGCGACGTGATAGGTGTTCCTTGGTTTGACGTTAAACGAGAGCTGTCATCTGTGGCTTCAGACCCCTTTTATGGACCTTGAGGGGGGTGTTGACAGAAATGACTTGACCAATCATCAGGTCTAAGCTGTGGCTGCTGGAATGTCACTGTGTTTATGACTATGTCCCAGACTCATTTTTCTATAGGTACGGTATTAATATCTTTGAATACCTATATGTTGGAGTCTACTAACTAGTATATTATTGTCCAGCATGCAATTACCTTTTGAATGGATATAAATATGACAGGTTTCTGATGCCCAGCTTGCCTAGGGGAGAAATTGGGATGGTTCCTCTCCCAGTACTCCTAGGGTTTGGGCTCAAAATACACTGGGGTTACCGATTCAACCAGGAGAGAGAGATAGAATTGTGTATTGTTAAAGTCTCCAGCTAGGGTATTTACAATGGGGTTGATCTGGCAAGACATCTGGTTGGTTTTCTGACTGCTCAAACCTGCAAGTCTGAGAATAAGAATATTCTGGTTTGCAGCTAAGAGTTATTGACTGCATATGCTAAGGGGGGGAGGGGGGGTCTGGCGTTATGGCACTTGTGTCTCTTATTCTGAAAAGATGGCATTGGGAAATGAGACCTGAACAACATGCAAACCTGACTATAACATTTTAGCTGACAGATGATGATAAATAGTGAAAAAGGTACAGTCACACAGATGATGATGATGATGTTTTTGATGACTGTGCAGAGGCTGCCAGCACGCACACATTAGTGACTTCCCAGTCTATGGGATGTCTTTTTAAATTTTAATGCTGAGTAAACTTGTAACTGGGGAGGGGTGTAGGGCACTGTATACTCCAATAAATGCAAAAGGCACTGTATACTCCAATAAATGCAGAAGAAGAAGTGGACCTAACTTCACTGTCCTGAAAAAAAATAGCACCCCTGGACTGCTGAGACCGTAAGGAAAGGCCATATTAGGGGCTTTTGTGCCATCTGTACACCATAAAGCTATATTGGTTCCTGCCTTCCTCTGGATCAACTTTGGGTATAGGATTATAACTTTTTTTTTTAAATGGTTGAACTGGATGGACTTTTGTCTTTTTTTTAGCCAGACTAACTATGTAACTATATCCTTGCAGAACCAAACATCACCCAGATTGGCAAACAGCCTTTTACTCACAAGGCCAAAGGTTAGCTGCTCAGACTTAGCTTCCTGTTGTCTTTTAATGAAGTGATAACAGACTGGATCCTCAAGGTTGAGGTCTAAGAGGTGTTTCTGTAGTTACAGGTATGGGCTTCCAGACTCAGCCACAGCCAGGACCCTGATGAAAAACCAGCAACAAGACCTTCAGCAGTGGCAGCTTTCCAAGCTGGTGTACCTCCTAGGACAGATGTGTAGAGTTGTGCTTAAAATGCATGCTAGGTTCCAATCAGGTCCAGCAGCATGACTAGTCCAGAAGCAACTTCTTAAGCCTCAGCCTGAGCCAAATGGCTTTCCCAAATATTTATATTCCCCCTATCATTCCCCAGAAGCTTGAACCTTCTACTGGGATGACTAGAAGAAAGATGAATATTCATGACTCAGCCAGGCACAAACCCTCATACTATGGCCAGTGGTGTAACAACTCTTTTTTGTAACAGTGAGAGACCATTAACCTTCTGAGCTTAGTGAGAGAAACCAAATGTGCACCTATACAAATAAAACTGGGTTAACCACCACCCAGCCAAAAATGAAATTTTCCCAGTACATAGCAACCTAACTAAGAGGGTGCTACAATATTAAAGTCGAACCAACACTTTTTAGGACCTTACAGTCACAGTGTTTTTTCTTTCCTTTTGGGATAAAGGCTTTACATTAAAGTGGAACTTAACTGTATCTGAGCAACACAAATTGAAAATGCTATTGAATTTATTTTTATTATTCAAAGCAAACTCACTCATCCATTCATGTCTTTATTTTGTTGAGAAATTGTTTTGAAAAACACTTACCTAGCATTTCTAGCTGCAGACATCTTAAGTAAGAGCAGATGATTCATGTAGTATTTACTTTTTGCAATCCATATGCCCTTAGCCCAGGCATGCATGCAGAAGGGTGCTCAGAAGGGTACTCTCATGAGAGTTTCTTTATTTTCTCAATACAAACTTGGGCCCTGCTTCCTGCTTTACCCTGCTGTACAATGTTTGTACTTTAGTGCCCCTTTTCCCAATGCATGTCTATGGTGTTAATTTAAATACTTCAGCTCTCACACCTGTATACCACCCATTTTTACATTTCTGCTGTGGGTCTGTTTTTTCAGTAATAACTTAGTAATTACTTAAGAAAACAAGTTCATATTTTTTTAGGACAAGTAAGGCTTTCTATTGGTAATATTTCTTGCAAAAGTGATTTAATTTTTCTGCAATTTTTTTTTGCTTTGATCAGTGTTACTTTTAAAAAAGATTGCGTTTATATGGATACAAAAATATACATTTTATTTTATAATTTTCTACTGTTTAAGATTACACTAAAATTATGATTCTGATACAAAGAATTGCAAAGTTATTTACGAATAAAATAAAGGCTTTTTAAAAATGTTTCTTTTAATGCAACACTAAAAATTGAATGAACAAAACTAATAAAAATGACAAAAAAAAGTTTAACTATTAATAGACAGAAAAAAGCCCTGTAACTGAAGGTCCATACCTTGGTACAGACCTGCAACCGCAGGTGACAAATCGCAATGGAGCGTGGTCCATGGGGTGTGTGTGTGTGGCGTGTTCTGGGGAGGATACCATATGATGTCCACCCAGAACAGCGAATGTCCCGCCCGACCCATAGTAAAATAACATCTGGACGGGACATTTGCCCAGAACAGTGAATGTCCTGCCTGGCTGTCATTTTACTATGGGCTGGCGGAAAGATGTTAAAGTTGTTCTAAAGGCAGAAGTTTTTTTTTTTTTTATCTTAATGCATCCTATGCATTAAGGTTAAAAAACATTCTTATTGCAGCCCCCTTATACTTACCTGAGCCCAGCCCGAGCCAGGGATGTGCATGAGAGCAGAGGCTCTCCTGGATCTCTTTCCTTATTGGCTCACACAGCAGCCATTGGCTCCTGCTGCTGTCAGTCACAGCCAGTGAGCCAATAAGGAGAGAATGGGGAGTGAAGCCAAACCACGCTTTGTCTGTATAGACAATGTCCATTCACAGGAGCATGGCTTGGAAATAAGCCTGCTCGAGTGCCGCCATAGCAAGAGGCTTGTTGTTGATGACATTTGGCAGGGGAGAGAAGCCAGGACCGCCGGCAGGGGACCCAAAAGAAGAGGACTGGGATGCTCTGAGCAAAACCATTGCACAGAGCGGGTAAGTATGACATGTTTTTATTTTTAAATTACAGCCTTTAGAAACACTTTAGAATCACTTTAACCCCTTCACGCCTAAGGATAAAACAAATCTAAATACCTAAGCACAATTTTGCAACGTTGACATGTGTTAGTAAAACCGTACATATCATCACAACTACTTTGTACATCCAGGTGAATTATACCTTGTTTTTTTTCAGGACAAATTGGGCTTTCATTTGATGGTAAATGGTACTGGATATCTTCTGATTTTTTTTTTATTATCAAAGGAAAAATGGCCCACAATAGTAAAAAAAATAAATAAATTTATTAAAATTTAGCTGTGTGTTTCTTGTTACTACCATAACCTACCACCAAAGAGCAACCCAAAATACATTTTACAGCTCTTGACGATCGCAGCGATACCATATATGTGTATGTTATTTGTTGTTTGTACCCGTAGTACAACCCAGAAACAATAGTGCACATTTTAAAAAATTTTTTTTACCTAAAACACACTGACACTGACACCAATTTTTTTTTTAAATCCTGTCCTTTGACCCTAACCTTTTGACCTTGACCTTTGACCCTGACCTTGACCCAAACACTTACCCTGGCACTGAACTAAATCAAACCTTGATCTAGGTATTTATTCTTTATTTTTTATTTTATTTATCTTTTTTTTTTTCATTTTTTTTTACAAACATTTTCTTCCCCTCTATGCCAGAAGTTAGAGAGATACAATGTATATCTCTCCTCCATTCATAGAGAGAAAAAAAAACCAAGGGGGCCAGTCAGAGACTGATCACTGTGATAGCTAATCAGAGGCTATTACAGCAATCATGTGACGGAATCCGGAGTCCCGGGTCCCAATCATTAGAACGGGACACAAGGCTCTCAGTGACACCCCAGTCTTTGTGCTGGGAGTGCACCGTAGCCCCACAGAAAAAAGCCCAGTTCTGTTAGGCCGCACATTTGTGCGACGTCGATGTCAAGGGGTTAAGATTGTAGAAGTGGAGAGATGAGTGGGGTTATAGAAGAATAGATGGGGTTTACATACACTTGTAATATTGAAATTTAAAGCTCATCTCCAGGCAAATGTAGCACTGACCCCCAAAATGGCTGCTGGTAACAGACAGTACATAGGCCTCCAGTCAGCCAAGCACACCAACAGTTAAAGCTTAGTCCAGGAAATATCTTTTTAGGATTTATTGCTAAGAACTATGACAGGAGAGAGGTTTAGGGGCACAGGATTCTCCATCACTCCATCACACATGATACCCTATCAGTCAGTCTCAATAACAGCTTCTCTGCAGAAATCTGGGAATTTCGGTCTATTTAAAGCACCACAGCTGTAGACCACAGGGCAAATGTTAACAACTGGTTCTCTTTCATATCTACACATCTGTCAGTCCCAGTATAATCCTTATTCACTGTATCCTAGGAGCTGTCCACCACCCAGCCTTCTCACAGTGCGAAATAACAAAGTTCTCCTCCAGACCCTGAAACTCTGAAACAGTGTCCTAAGCAGGTATCCCCTTCTCAGCTGTTCTCCGCAGGCCCCTTTAGTGCAACAAACACTTAGGCCCCATACAGTGGTTTATGGGCTTTGTGATCAGGGGCGGACTGACCATTCGAAAACTCGGGCACTGCCCGAGGGCCCGGGGTCAGTAGGGGGCCCCATGAAATGCCCCGGGTACCTTTTTATAGGCTTTTTTGGGTGTGCTTTGAGTGTGGGCAAGGACACAGGGGCCCCATGATCCCCTAATGCCCGGGGCCCCATGAGCTGTCAGTCCGCCCCTGTTTGTGATCCTTCTCCTAGGGTCAACAGCCCTAGGAGCACTGAAACCCACCCTTACGAGTAAAGAATGTTCTGCTCAGGGCTTCTGTACATGTATGACCGTCCCAGCCACCTTCTAGGTGCTCCTATCCAGGGACTGGCCAAGGCATAAAATATTCAGCTGGTCATTTAAATCTCCCTCCTTATGTTCTGGAAGCTTCTTCCAGAGGCAGGGGAAAGCAATCAAACTCTCAGCCTATGAGATTGCAATCACTCACCGCTGCACTGATTACAGTAGAGCCAAACTAACTTTATCTAGCAAGCCTAATTAGGAGGGTGCTACACAAATATAAAACATATTATAAAATACAGGGCTTAATGTGAAACCCCTGATATCCTTCTTGCCCCTTTATTCTATGCATAGTGCTTCCCAGAACACTCAGAGATGGAAGGAAAGTACTGTTACATGACCTATTATATTCCCAAAGCAGCTCCTTAGTGATTTTTTAAATCTGCTATGAGTTCAACTTTAAAGTGACTCTTTCATGCAGTCCTCCTTCTGAAAATGCCAGAACAAATCCCAGAACAAGCATGATGTAAATGAGTATCAGAAAGGCATCAGACCTGCCTATCTCTATACTTGTTCTGGGTCAATAACGCAGACAGCATTAAAGTAAAGCTTCATAATGACAGCTAGGAAACTAGCATTCCCAGCGGAGAGTTTAGTGATGGCAGCCCCCATTAATCTCTCATGACAGTATTCCTTGAAGGTGCCCATAAATATTAGATGACGGTCTCCCAATTCGGCTATTTCCAGCCAATGGCAATCAAATGTCTGTGGGTCAGTCCCTGACATCCCCAAATGACCTTCTCTCCTGTATTGTGAAATATATGTTCCCTCAATTTTTTTGTTTAAACCAGAAGCTGGATCCTGCCTTATCAGTAAGGCCTGTGCTGAGCTTTAGATACATTGGTAATGTTAGAATTGCTTGCAAGTTTTACAGTTTTAAATTTGCAACCAAAATGTTCTAATAATCCATTTGGGTTTCATTGTGCTGTAATCTAATACTGACATTATTCTATAGTGCTTTTGTATTGAAATGTGATTTATTTCTATTCATCTACGGTATAGGATATCTTGGGGGACCCTCTACAAAAGAGTGAAAGAGACATAGAATCATCTCAATATAGACAGCTGGAATTGTAAGAAAAAATAGACTGTAAAAAAAGGAGGTCATGCACATAATTAGAAATGACTGTTCCAGATAGCCTTGCGCCTTCAAGCCACTGCACTCTCTTTGTTTTTTTTTTTGCTTAAATCCTACCCATTCACTGGCATCTACTTAATCCCTAAACAAAAAACCATGACTGCAAATTATATTCCTGATAACTGTTTAAGGATTCCTGAAACATAAATTTCTCTTCTTTAGTTCCTGGCAAATCTATTTGTTGACCGAACTAATCAATGCCCAGTGTGACTAAGCTATTGTTTTCTTTTTGCTTCAAAGTCTCTAAAGTAACAGGGCACCTGAGGACCTTACTGCTGCATTAGATATAGTAACATCTAAAGTCATTTATTTGATTTTGCCAAGGTACATTTTATTCATCTAATTTCCAGCTGAAAATAACCAAACAATGCAAAAAAGACTCAAATATAATGCGATAGTGGAAATCCCAAGATATATGACTGAAAGATAAAAACATCTGATTTATTGGACAAAATACATTACTATACAAGTGACTTTGTAGGAAGGGGTTAAGTGGCCCTGTTGTAATTCCCTATGTGGCTACTAGAGTGCTCCCTTTACCTTACAAGAGAGGATATATAGGGCTGTGGGGTGGGTATGGGAGGAGTCCGTGTACTGCAGTAAGAAGAGGAGAGTTAGCCCTTGTGAGAAGTTTGGGGCCTTCCTTAGCCAGATGTAGGCTATTAAGAAAGAGGGTGTTCCCCGGCTGGGGATTATTCCAGAATATTCACCTCCCCTTGGGCTCAGACAGGGAGACAGCAGATATGAGGCAACCCTACAATAAGGCTTGAAGAGACATCACCCGAGTGGAAACATGTTGACTGACAGTTTACCGTATTGGAGAAATATTTGCACTGAAGATGTTCGAATTCCCTTCAGTAAAGAAAAATTAGAAAGAGCATTAGACTGGAATAGTGGCATCGATGAACACAACACAGAAATGGGAGCTCTTCAAAAAGACTCTATGTGAACACACTGCAAAATATATTCCCATGGGCAACAAGTTTAAAAGGCTAAAAAGCAAACCTATGTGGCTTACGGCCAAAGCTAAAAAAGCTATAGATAATAAGAAAAGAGCTTTTATTAAATATAAAAATGAAGGACGCTATAATCATTTAAACATTATAAAGAATATAAAAGACTAACTAAAAAGGAAATCAAGGCCACAAAAATTGAAAACGAATGACAGATTGCAAAAGATAGCAGGACAAACCCCCAAAAATTCTTCAACTATATTAATAGTAAAAAGGTCCAGTCTGAGCACGTAGGCCCTTTACAAAATAATCTAGAGTGGGTGACTGGGGACAAAGAGAAGGCAAATGTATTAAATACCTTCTTCAGCTCTGTGTATACAAAGGAGTATGGGGGAGCTCTTGTCCATAATGGGCATGGTATTGACACAGCCCCAGATGATCCACACTGGCTCACAACTAATATGGTCCAAAAATATTTAGACAGAAAAATTCCTTTAAGAATTGAGCTCTGTCATTTCCAAGCCATTGTTTCTAATTTTTAGGGACTCTTTAATGACTGGCATAGTACCACTGGATTGGCATAAGGCCAATGTGGTGCTTATATTTAAAAAGGGGTCAAAATCTTTACCAAGTAATTATAGACCTGTTTAACATCTATAGTTGGGAAGATACTGGAGAGTTTAATAAAAGACCACATAGATGAGTTCTTGCTGGAAAAAAATATTTTAAGCAACAGACAGCATGGATTCATGAAAGACAGAAGTTTTCAAACAAATCTGATTTCTTTTTATGAGGAGCTGAGCAAAGCCTTGGACAGAGGGGTGGCGGTGGACGTGGTATACTTGGATTTTGCAAAATTGTTTGACAGAGTTCCCCACACACGGCTAATGTGTAAGGTAAAGTCTATGGGCTTGGAAAAATCTGTATGTAAATGGATAGAAAACTGGCTAAAAGATCGTATTCAGAGAGTAGTGGTTAATGATTCATACTCTGAATGGTCTAGGGTTGTCAGTGGTGTACCCCAAGGTTCAGTGTTGGGACCCTTACTTTATAATATATTTGTAAACAATATAGGGTCTGGGATTAAAAATCCCATTTCAGTCTTTGCAGATTACACCAAGCTGTGCAGTGGAATAACGTCCTTACAGGATGTCTCCAATTTACAAGCCGACCTTGATGCTCTGTTTAATTGGGCAACTATGTGGCAAATGAGGTTTAATGTTGATAAATGTAAGGTTATGCACTTGGGGCTCAGAATATGCATTCATCATACATACTAGGGGGGGTACAACTGGGGGAATCAATGGTGGAGAAGGATCTGGGAGTTCTGGTAGATCACAAGCTTAATAATGGCATGCAATGCCAAGCTGCGGTTTCTAAAGTGAGCAAAATGTGCTCTTGTGAGGTATAGACTCCAGAGAGAGAGATATCATTTGACCCCTGTACAAATCATTAGTAACACCTCATCTGAAATATGCAGTTCACTTTTGGGCACCAATTCACAAAAAGAACATTAGGGAACTGGAGAAAGTACAGAGAAGGGCAACCAAACTGATACGAGGCATGGAGGAGCTCTATGAGGAAAGATTAGAGAAACTGAATTTATTCTCTCTTGAGAAGAGGAGATTAAGGGAGGATATGATCAACATGTATAAATACATCAGTGGTTCATATAGTGAACTCGTTGGGGGCACTCTTTTCATCTGGATTCTTTCCTAGATACACAGAATATAACCGGTTACTAACATTTATTGGTAAAGTTGATCCAGGGAATATCCGATTGCCTCTCGAGGATCAGGAGGGAATTTTTTCCCCTGCAGGAGCAAATTGGATCATGCTTTGCTGATTTTTTTTGCCTTCCTCTGGATCAACTGTGGGTATAGGATTATAACTTTTTTTTTGTTGAACTAGATGGATTTTGTCTTTTTTTCAGCCAGACGTAACTATGACTCATTTTATTTTGTATTGGTGGCCTAGACCTGGGAACCCTGGTTAAAGGAGGCCTCTGAATCCTCTAGATAAGGGACAGAAGATGTTGGTGCTTTTACTTGTGTTACAAGCACATGAAGTACAATAACTCATCCTGGGGTTCACATTAGCGAAGTTGGGCTTGTACTGGCTAATGGTACCTGAGAAGCTAACCGTTGTATCCTCACTTACGTGGCCCCGTCTATGACTTGACATATATTTCACATTTAACCACTTCACCAGTCAGTGTCCCTGATCATCACCACACCAGTTATATGATGACGCTGTACTGCACTGGTGACAGTATGTAAAAAAAAAAAATTGTGAACGTAATTTTTTTAATTCTTCATTTTCCAAAAATTATGACAAAAAAATTGCAACTTCAAAAAACTCGCCATGCCTATTATGAAATACGTCGGACTGTCTACTTTGCAAAAAGGGGTCATTTGGGGGATATCTGTACTGTTCTGACATTTTTGGACCTCAAGAAATTAGATTGGCTGTCAGTACTTCAGGATTGATCAATTTTCAGATATATCCCATAGTTTGTGAACTCTATAACTTTCCTACAGACTAAACAATAAATACTGATTTGGGTTATTTTCACTCAAAAAATGTAGCAGAATACATCTTGGCCTAAATTTATGAAGAACAATTATTTATTTGCAAACATTTTTTTAACAGAAACAAAGAAAAACGTGTTTTTTTTTCAAAATGTTTTTTTTTTTTTGTTAATTTAGCAAAGAATAAAAACAAAATGATAAAATTTTAGTTTGGGTACAGAGTTGCATGACCACGCAATTGTCATTCAAAGTGTGAAAGCGCTGAAACCTGAAAATTGGCCTGGGCAGGAAGGGGGTAAAAGTGCCCGGTAATTAAGTGGTTAATGATGAACTCCAGGCATGGATTTTATTGCATAGTTACAGCTTGGAACAATGTATGTATGCATATTCCATACCTGGCCTATCCCCTTGGAATCAGCAAATCACTATAGTAGTTGCCGCTGGTATAATGAAACTCTCTGTCTTCCACATCCTTTGCTGAGTGGCTGCTCTCTTGTACAGTAATCACAGGGGGTTACTTACTCAACACAGGGACAATTCAGAGAATGGAAAGCATTCTTTGAATTGATGAGATGAAGAGACTGGGCTGTGAAGTCACAATCTCAACCTTTTCCAATCACAGAATGCCTTGCATTTACTGACAAAATGCAAAGCATTCTCTGAACGGTGCCTGTACCGAGCAAGAGCCCTCCTGTGGTTACAATGCAGCAGAGAAGCTGCTTGGTGTGGAATGCAGAGAACAGCGAGGATCACCATAGTAGTAGCAGCTCCTACAGTGATTATGTGCTTCTACAAGGATCGGCCAGGTATGGAAGCTGAACCAATGTGACTATGCAAAAGAAAAAAACAGACCTGTAATTCAGCTTTAAGTACAATTATATGTAACATACCAAAAAAATGGTTGATGTTAAACCCCTTAATGTAACATATATTTTATTATCATGCCATTATGCCATATGGTTTGTTATTATGCCATAGTCTAATTTTTACAATTTTACAATTTATCTAAGTCAGTGATATTGGTTAGGGGAAATGGGGCATGTAGATGTTGTATTTGCTTCATTGGGATATTTAGGAGGTAAATATCATATAGTATATAGAGAATCATCACACAATTAGTCCTTGGATGCCATAGATACCCTCTTAGAGGGAGCTGCAGGGGCAAAGCCAAAACGTCCTTTACATTTGCATATAATCTTCACATAAGTGCTAACCTATTGTCCATCCAGTGATGCTATGGAAGAACCAAGCATAGTCCTGGGTATCTACTGCTGTGGCATTCCCCCTTGCCCTTCAGCCAACAATCCATCAACCATGAGATAATACCTTTTAATCCTTTGGTCCTACACGTTGTATATGATATATACATTTGAGAATTTATGCAATTGAATAATGGTATGTGGCAGGGGCGGACTGACCATTTGAGCACTCTGGCACTGCCCGAGGGCCCAGGCTCAGTAGGGGGCCCCATGAGATGCCCCTGGTACCTTTCATTGGCTTTTTCATAGGCTTTTTGGGGTTTTGGGCGAGGACACAGGGGCCCCATGATCCCCTATTGCCCGGGGGCCCCATGAGTTGTCAGTCCACCCCTGGTATGTGGGCACCTCTAGATAATAGAAAAATATGTGAGTATGCTGCCCTAATTATTTAAATGCTGACAACCATTGACATCATTGTCATTTGGACACACATCCTAGGCGATGGGACCTTTTCACAACCCAGATACATTTTTCAAAATCCATTGTTGTAATTATCTTTGGAGTACAATCGTTTTCTCTTTTTATGGATAACTTCCATGAATGTCATACAGTGGACATGATGAAAAAATAAAATGTTGGTTAAAAAGAAATCACAGATTTGCTTGAGTCTAGTAGCCCAACCGGCCCTGTCACAGCTGCACCCCCTGTGCAGTAGATGGGGTACCAACACATGAGGTATCACAACCGGAATTATTTCACCTGTTACCAGTTGTTCTGGCATCTGTCTAAATATGTGCACAATGCTTTTGTGTCATAACTAAAGTGATGTCCTTTGTATAAAGGCATTTATATTTATGAGTATGGAAAATAAAAAAAAATGATCTTACAGTGGATAGATGGTTTTCTAATCAGCGGTTGATATTTAATGTCTAATTTATACCTTTATATCTAAATAATATATATCCAAGGATGTAATACATTTTCCCCCTGTCTTTGTTTAGTAAATAATGGAAGAGTACAGTTGGCTATGGTCGTCTGTGGACTACAAGGTAGAGAAAAGGAGAAAACCAAGATTTACTTCCGCTATTAATGGCACAAGATTTAACTGCACTTACACAGTGACACGCTGATGTAAATCTGAAAAATAGACAAATCCATAAACAATCGTCAGCAGTAAGTTAATCGGAGAAAGAAAATGCAAAATGCAGCAACATGTGGCCAGACTGTAATACACTGGATCTCCCCTCTAGTGTAAGTGGGAGGAAAGAAAAAAGCTGCAAATAAATAAATCATTCCTCTGCTGCCATTGCTTACTGCGGACTCCTGAAAACTGTATACGCACGCTGTCTGTGATCTCTATGCCAAGCTCAGAGACATGACTAGAAACAGAAAGAGCTAAAAAAAAATCTGGGCATGACAGAGAGTGTTATTACTGGCAGATTGCATCCCTCTCACCTGCAGCCCTCAGAGTAAATCTGCCATCTAGAGCTATGCATACCCATGTTTAGTGCAGCTGAGTGATTGCAGCTGATCTGAAAAGAAGAGTGACAGAAAAAGACAGACCCGTACAAAGGAAAGCGCTATCCTAAGGAAAGAAAAATTAGTATCAATACAAAGAATGATGACGGAAAAAAAAAAGATTCTCTACAATGCTGAAACAGAAACAATCATAGCATTATGATTTAGGACAAAGCATTCCACAACGGAGACCTAAAAAGAAAATTCCCAATTTTAAAGTGGTTCTAAAGGTAGAAGGTTTTTTTTTTACCCTTAATGCATTCTTTGCAACCTTCTGTTGCAGAAGGTCCCCCAGCCCCTCTTATTCTTACCTGAGCCCGATCTCGGTCTAGTTGTGTGCATGAGAGCAGCGGCTCTCCCGGGTCTTTCCCCCCTCCTTGGGCAGGTTGATAGCAGCAGGGGATGAGGGAGTGGGGCTGGGTCTCGCTGTCTGTTTTAATAGACACAGAGTAGGTGGCTCGGGAGCGAGCACGCATGAGTGCCCCCATAGAAAGCTGCTTTTTTTGGGTGCACACGGTAGCCAGGAGTGAAGGTGGGGGATTCGAGAAGAGCAGGACCAGGGCTTCTGTGTGCAAAACCGTTGTACAGAGCTGGTAGCTATAACATATTTGTTACTTTAATAAAACAGGGAACCTTTACAATCACTTTAAAACCCCAAAAAGGACTGATTAAAGCTCTCTGAACACGAGATGACAGTCACCCAATCTTCCCATTTTTGGAAGTATTTGCTCTTATCTTTGGGATCCCTTGACCAAACAGAGGCGATATTCATTTCAGTCATCCATATTATTATCACATGAAACATCTGTTTTTTTTTAATACCCAATCATGTGCACATAAAGAAATAAGCAGGAATACATTTTTCATATGAAATGACAATGGAAGGGAATATTCATATTTTTCTGGGTACAGATTCCTAACTCTTGTAGGGAATCAGCTTCTCTGTTCATATGTTCGCCATGGGAAAATGAGATGAATGTGGCTTGACTATGCATTTCTTATTACTCCCTATATCTGTGGTCACTCTTGGTGGCTTCACACTATTGTGGTGTGTTATTGTGCTTTATTTTGAGCGTTAAATTGCACTGCAATGGTTGACATTAGCATATTGCCTTAAAGCTGTTGTAAACGTTAATTGTTTTTTTCTAAAATAATAAACATGATATATTTACCTGCTGTGCTTAATGGTATTGCACAGAGAAGCCCCAATCCT
The DNA here is from genome assembly GCF_062004578.1 of Staurois parvus. Classification (NCBI taxonomy): domain Eukaryota; kingdom Metazoa; phylum Chordata; class Amphibia; order Anura; family Ranidae; genus Staurois; species Staurois parvus. Next base: position 2,029,679 of record NW_028317995.1, read on the forward strand.
CCTCTTCTGGGGTTCTCTGCCAGCTTCTTCTATTCTGTGTGTGCCCCCATAGCAAACCGCTTGCTATGGGGGCAGACGTATGGGCTTCTTCCTGAGCCGAACTTGTGTGCGCCCATAGACACACACATCACAGCTTCAGCCCCACGCACACTCCCTCCTCACAAGATTTGATTGATGGCAGCCATGTAATAAAAGATACTTTCTTTTATACTTTTCAGAGCATTTAAGATGCAGGTCACGTGAATGATTTTGTTTTGCTCACAGACTTGCAGATGGGTGTGTCCATGTCAGATGGGAAGGGGAAAAGGTTACATACACATTGGAGGTGCAGGGCATGGCTAGACACACAAAGAATCAGTGGGAGCATGGCTACATATTGACCATAGAAGATACAGGCAGGCTGTACTATTGCCTGCAGCGCTGATTGAGTAGAAATTTTACAGCAGGTTGATTGAACAGAAGTCGATCATTAGAACGCATATTTGGGTTCCATTCATTGTTAATGGCACCCCAAACGCGCTAAAGAAATCGATGTTTTGTAATGCAATCTCTTAGATTGTAAGCTCCTATGAGCAGGGCCCTCCTAGCCCTCTTGTATTGAACTGTATTGTTGCTGTATTGTCTCCCGTTATATTGTAAAGCGCTGAGCAAACTGTTGGCGCTATATAAATCCTGTGTAATAATAATAGTGCAAAATTGCGCACAAAAAGTCCTGTTCAAAAACTTGCCAAAGTCAGCTCCAAAAAAGGGTACAGGAGCTACTTTGCCATTTTTTGGAGTGGAGGGCAGCCTATTCAAGTGAATATTGTCACTCCATATACATGCACAAAAAAAGCATGAAAAATTTGACAGCAAGGTTTGCCATAGACATGGAAATGTGGCTGAAACACCTGATCACAGAGAGATCCTTCCATATACAGTTGTGTTCAAAGTAATAGTAGTCAGACATCACTAACCTGATCAATCACTGTTTTTGGTAGAAATGATATTTCTACATGGCAAATAATTTACTAGCAGGTGTAGTAGAGTAATAGAAATCCAACAGACCCAACAGTCATGACATGCATGCTGCTGATTCTGTGTAATTGAATCACTAATTGAAAGGGGCATGTTCAAAATAATAGCAGTGTGGAGTTCTATTAGTGAGGTCATTCATTCTTTGAAAAACAGGTGGCAATTATTGTCCTTATTTAAGGAAGGAAGGCAGCAAATGTTGTACATGCTGGTTACAGTGCATTTCTCTCTGAAATTCTGAGGAAAATGGGTCATTCCAGACATTGTTCAGAAGAACAGCGTACCTTGATTAAAAAGTTGATTGGAGAGGGGAAAACATATAAAGAAGTGCAGAAAATGATAGGCTGCTCAGCTAAAATGATCGCAAATGCTTTAAAATGGCAACCAAAACCTGAAACACGAGGAAGAAAGCGAAAAACTACCATTCGAATGGATAGAAGAATAGCCAAAATGGCAAGGACTCAGCCAACAATCAGCTCCAGGAAGATCAAAGAAGGTCTAAAGTCACCCGTGAGTACTGTTACAATTAGAAGACGCCTATGTGAAGCCAAGCTATCTGCAAGAAGCCCCCGCAAAGTCCCACTGTTGAAAAAAAGACGTGCTGAGGAGGTTACAATTTGCCAAAGAGCACATTGACTGGCCTAAAGAGAAATGGCGCAACATTTTGTGGACTGATGAAAGTAAGATTGTTCTTTTTGGGTCTAGTGGCCGGAGACAGTTTGTCAGACAACCCCCAAACACTGAATTCAAGCCACAGTACACTGTGAAGACAGTGAAGCATGGTTGCGCAAGCATCATGATATGGGGATGTTTCTCATACTACGGTGTTGGGCCTAGTTATCGCATACCAGGGATCATGAATCAGTTTGAATACATCAGAATACTTGAAGAGGTCATGCTACCTTATGCTGAAGAGGAAATGCCCTTGAAATGGGTGTTCCAACAAGACAACGACCTCAAACACATCAGTAAACGTGCAACATCTTGGTTCCAGACCAACAAGATTGACGTTATGGAGTGGCCTGCCCAATCCCCGGATCTTAATCCAATAGAAAACTTGTGGGGTAACATCAAAAATGCAGTTTCTGAGGCAAAACCAAGAAATAGAGAAGAACTGTGGAATGTAGTCCAATCATCCTGGGCTGAAATACCTGTTCACAGGTGCCAGAAGTTGGTTGACTCCATGCAACACAGATGTACAGCAGTTCTCAGAAACAGTGCTTATACAACTAAATATTCATTAAGTGATTCAAAGGAAAGCAAAATCTTCAAACATTTCTCAGTTTATATAGTGAATGTTTGAGTTTGTAAAGAAGAATACAAATACTGAACAGTCTAATATTCACTTTTCAATTTTTGTAGAGGAACAACACAAATTTGATATATTTTTCTTCATGTTTTGATTTGGAATAGAATGTATAGTGTTCCCAATGCATTTGTGTGTATGGAAATAAAAGCTATTAGAAGGATTTTGAGCTTTATTCACTTTTTTTTTAACACACTGCTATTATTTTGAACACAACTGTATAAACAAGATTTTTTTGGCCATACATGCATGTTTATGCATTGACCTAAGGTAAACAGTAAGAAAACAAAATGGACATTTGAATATGCCTCAGAATACTGTAGTGTGTTCAAAAACTTACTGTTATCTGTTGCCCAGAACTGCCTGGAATTAAACATAAGTGTGAGTATGCATGGATACCACCAATGGCTAACAAGCCACCAATCACATCCATTTATATAGGGTTTGTGCCCCCCCACCCATATACTTCTGCTCACCAGCGGCTGTGGGTTCGTTACATCATCAGCTTTTTGTCTTGGGATGGAGAGCAGGAAGACTAGTAAACAATATGTGGATATTTACCGATCTTGTGCAGAGCAAAACGAAATCAGAAGTGAAATAGTGCAGTGCTGGTTGTATTATATTGGTAGTTAACGTTCACTGCTTTAGAGCAGCTCATTAAAAATAAATCTACCAACATATCGGAATGTGATTAAAAACACACATGACCCCTTTTTTAAACACAATTCTTTGTACTACTGTGTTTTGCCTTAGTGCATTTTGTTGCCATTTAAAATGAACAGCAGTGCAATGCATGTTACATGTGTTATTGTTTGTGTTAGCACAATGCAGAAGTGTGAAAGAGCAAAGATGACCTTTTTTTAACAATGCAGTGTGCCACAATGCACAGCATGTGTAATGTGATACGCTGCTCATTATTGTATTTGAGTGCTGGGGTGGCGTTCACTATGAATGTCACCGCAATTCTACAGTGAAGGATAATAAGTATTTGATCTCCTGCTGATTTTGACAAAGCAATGATCAGTCTAAAAATCGAATGGTAGGTGTATTGTAACACTGAGAGGCAGAATAGCAACAACAAATTCAAAAGAAATGCATGTCTAACAAATGATGCACTGATTTGCATGTTCATGAGGGAAATAAGTATTTGATCCCCTTCACAAAACATGATTTACTACTTGGTGGCAAATCGCTTGTTGGCAATCACAGAGGTCAGACGTTTCCTGTAGTTGGCCACTAGGTTTGCACATATCTCAGGAGGGATTTTGGCCCACTCCTCTTGGCAGATCCTCTCCAAGTCATTAAGGTTTGGTGGCTGACGTTTGGCAACTCGAACTTTCAGCTCCCTCCACAGATTTTTCAATCGGATTAGGGTCTGGAGATTGGCTAAGCCACTCCAGGATCTTAATGTGCTTCTTCTTGAGCCACTCCTTTGTTGCCTTGGTTGTGTGTTTTGTGTCATTGTCATGCTGGAACACCCATTCACGACCCATTTTCAATGCCCTGGCTGAGGGATCAAATACTTATTTTGTTCACTGTATGTGGTACAGGGACGGACTGACAACTCATGGGGTCCCCGAACAATAGGGTTAATGGGGCCCCTGTGTCCTTGCCCAAACTCAAAAAAGCCTATGAAAAAGGTACCAGGGGCATCTCATGGAGCCCCCTACTGACCCCGGGCCCTTGGGCAGTGCCCGAGTTTCCAAATGGTCAGTCCGCCCCTGATGTGGTACATGTATGCATTACAGTAAAGTGAAGTAAAACACTTTTTCACCACACATGAATGTAAGCCCAAGTAATAAAGGAAAGAGCCGATGGAGGTCACTGGCTAATGTAAATATCAGTGAGGGGGCTTTTCACAGGCACTCTCAGTTTGCTTTGAATAGCCTAAGTGGCAGTGCAAAATCCCTTTCTAACATATTTTTTTGTTATTTTACATGCATTGTTTTAAGGCAGCTTATTATTTTTTAATGAATTACCAGCATACCAAAAGGCAGACACAATTCTTTTTTTCAATGCAGCACACTACAACACACAGATGGTTCCCATCTGTGCATTGTTGTGCACTGTAATGCATATGCATTGAGATGCCTTGGCAAGGTTCATTGGGGTGCCATTCAAAATGAATAGCACTGCAAATTGTAAATTAGAACAACACATAGGTGTGAAGCCAGCCTTGAGGTTTTTAAATTACAGTATATGTAAAAGGAAAAACGTTTTTTTTGCTATACATAAACTTTAATTTGCTTAAGGTACAATAAAAGTGTACAATTATATGTTTTTTATAAAATATTTTTTATTACCAATAATACAGATTTAGTAAGAATTTTGAAAACTATATTATTTTTGCATGTACAATTAATGATTTTAGTGTCATTTTTATTGAACATATAGATTGAATAAAAGTTTGCGCAACTATCATGAAACATACAAAATCAGTGGCACAATCTTTTAGTTCTACAGGCACTGTAGTTTCAGGAAGTATATGGTTTGGGGGGTCTTTTACTAACTTTAAAAGCTGTAAGTAATGAAAAAGCAAAAAAGTAAAAAATAGCAAACAAAATCCGGCCACCAAAAGTGAATTATGGGAGGCTGAGCCCAGCAGTGAAAGGGTTAAACATTGGATCATTTTCCCTTACAATACGGCCTGGATCTTGTAGGTAAATGTATTAAATGTTGTAAAATATCAACAAACAAAAATTCCCAGCTCACTTACTAGTCAGCCTGCAGCAAACCAAATTGTGTCTTATATATGTGCTCCAACTATGCAGAATCTCAAAATTTATAGATTTAGGACTGCAGTACAATGGGGTGCTGAGACATGTACTGTTGGTGAATTGGGGAGGGTACACACTGGATACCTTCACTGCCATTGTGCTATTGTTGGGTGTCCTGTTTGTCCCTATACCTTTAAGGAGGGGTGGGCTCCATCCAGGCATATCTGCCCTTAATCTATCCATTAACATATATGCGCTACAACTTTGGAGACTCTCAAAATTTAAAAAGTTAGGACTGCAGATCAATGGGGTGCCATGACACGGCCTCTGCAGTTTATGTATATATTTGCAAATGTGTGCAAATGAAACCCCTGTTTTAACATGAACTGTCAGACATGGTTAAATCGATTTGTCGCAGGCTGGCTAGTGTGTGAGCTGGGAATTTTTTTTTTTTTTTTACATGTGTTGCCCTTCCATTTGCTCCTTGTTGCAAAAGCCGTTTATAAATTGGGGTGGCTGCCACTTGTTTGTACAGTATTAAATGGTGGGTTAATACGCCAATTCTGATAAAGAGAGAAAGGGTTTGTATGGATTAATACAGGCTTAATGTGGCAATTTTTGTTTTAATTCTAAGCTTGTCTACCTATCATCCAATGCACCCCAGCCAAAGTTTTCAGAAACTATCTGATGAATTACAAGAAAGGGTGCTACAGCCACAATCTGTTACAATTTGGTTCATGATAGAAAAGAGTGTAAAGAGCAATGATTTTCTGTAATATCACATATGCATCATATATAACGGTAAGCCTGTAGTGGGCTAGTCAAACTGGATCTAGTGGTTGTGCTCATCCATCAATGGCAAAAACCAGGTTAAAAGCAAAAAACAAAAAGTTGACTGGTATGGGTAGGGTCAACTCCCTCTCCCATGTCCACACAGATAAAATGTCTTCCCAATTAAACCAGAAATTCCTGGGTCAGATAACTGTCTCATCCTCCTTGGCAGATTTAAACTACTGAAATTAATCTGTGATTGGCTGTAGTGTTTGATTTCTTTTTATTTCTTTATTTTTATTTTGAACCCCTCGTGTATTGTTTTGTTACTGTATTGTCTCATGTACTGTCCCCCACTATAATGTACAGAGCTGAGCAAACTTTTTGGCGCTATATAAATACTGAATAATAATAATATAAATTACTGACTGTATGCTGTATTATTCGGTAATAATGTCAGGGTACTATTCAGAACAAATGTGAGCGTGTGCTGAGAGGAGGACAGCAGAACAAAAATGTGCATGTGCTGAGGAAAAGACCTGGCATAGTTACCAATGCTATACAAGGCCATGCTCGTTTGTGCAGAAATCCATGCATGTGCAAGACTATTCGTGTTAGCATGAACATTCGCACTGGCGCACACGCACACACTCCTGCTGCCAGAACTGGTGCCAAATGCCTTATATAAGGACAGTAGCTGCACTTAGACTTTGCTGGATGATTTTCAGCTGCCACTACTCCTTGCTCCTGTGTATCCTGTATTCCTTGGACCTCCTGTTACTGACCCAGCATGCCTGTGGACCTTCCTGCTGTCTGACTCCTGGTTTTGACCCCTGGACTCTGCCTTACTGTGTATGACTCTGGCCTGCTACCTGACTACTTTTCTGCCTGCTCCACCTGATTCCTGTGTATGACTTTGGGTATTGTTCCTGACCACGCTCCAGTACTCTCCCTGGCTTCCATCCTGAATACGCTTCTTCAGTCCAGTCCTCCCAGTCTGACCATGCCTCTACCTTGGGTGCCATCTTGCTTGTGGCCTCTGCCTTGATCCCACTGCATCTTCAAGGACAGCATAAGTCCTGCAATCAGTCCTTACAGACCAGCTGACAGATACCCTGTGGACCTCCAGCAGAGCTACTTAAAAGGCATCCATGCTTCTTTGAGATATGCATTCACTGTTCGCACCTCAAGAGTGCTTGGAGCTCAGCTGCAAGGGAAGTCCTCTCCTCAGGTTTGCCTCAGATTAGGTACGTGACAAATAGCCCCATCACACCATTGCGTTTATCTCACATACATTCACTTTGAGTGGCACTTCAACACTCAACAAAATGCACAATCTGTCTGTTGTGTTGCGCTGTGTTAAACAAAATGTTGCAGGTTCTGTTTAATTGTGTTGCTTTGGCAACCCATTCAAAATGACTGATGTGCTTAATGCTATGCATGCTAAATGCACAATACAGCATTTTCATTACTGCAACGGACTGGTAACAATTGGCCCTAAAGCTCCAGTCCTAAAATGGCAGTGGAGCCATTATTTAATTGCAATATGTTTAAAGCTTCCTCATTTTGCTCCTCCCAATAGGCTGTAGACAGACTCCAATGTCATTGTAATGTACAAAGCAATACACAAGTCTGATAAAAATGCCATGCTCCAGGATTAGCCCCAGCTTTCATACTCTTGGCCTTTTCCTCACCCCAGACTTCAATACATGTCAATTTACACTCCAGAGCTGCAAGGTTTAGAGAAGGTCAGTGCCTTTCAGCTGTGATCGGAATAATCCATTGCTAGTTTCTGATGTCTACACATGGAAGTAATGTGGGGCCTATTTATTTACTGGTGGAATTGATTTTTTTCTCATGTAAAAATGTTGTTTAAAGTGATATTTGACCATTTCTTTATGGGAAATAGAAATTGCTAAAGATCTACCTATTCTAAAGCTGTTCTAGGCAGTTTCTTGCTTGTTTATATCATACTTAGACAATATAAAAAGAAGACAAACCTTTGAGGAAAATAAATTTTCTTTAAGTACACAGCTTGTTCCTAATTTTTGATGCATTGCCATGTTGTTTGTTTGTTTGTTATATTGAAAGCTTGATTGAATGTATAAGCCTTTACACAACTTGGGCTCTTCAACGTTGCAGGTGTCAGTGCCCTACAACTGGAGACAACACAGGTAAAAGTAGTGCCGAAATACACCAAGTCTTTAAATTTGAGAGAATATTCAACCAGTGGTGTGACAGCGGTCTTATGTGCCATTTTATTAATATTTTTCAATTTAAGTCATATTTGCATTGACTTGTTAATGTACTTCCACCATGCAAATATGTTGGATTTACACCAACATGTTAAACTAAGAATGACCTTCAAAATAGATTGTGGATTCTAAATTTTAGGACATCTGCTGCCAGGCTTCATTACCAACATGTTTGCAAGATGGTCTCTTTTCCTTGTGGATTCAGTCCAAATACCTTTTTTGTCCTTTTATTGTATAGGATCAATCTGTCTTTAGATGTGTCTTTGATGTAGAAATTTCATCGTGCAGTTTTAAATATCAGGTATAGGGAAAGCTGTATTTAGACATCTTGCTGATCTAAGCACTCCTCAATATTAATGCCTTTTTTGCATAAGCTCCGCCCTTCATCTAACATGATCACTTTAATAGAAATTACTACTAGAATGCATTTTTGGAGGCAGAATGGAGTGTGCTTTATATACAGTTCTACTTTTCAGCTGTACAGACAATCAAGCAAGAGATAGTTTATGTTTCCTAAACAAAAAGATGAGCCTTCTGATATCATCCCCTGCACCCACTTGCCCTACAATTTTCTTGTAGATTGTAGCCACAAATGTCCACAGGTAGAACAAATATGGAAGCAAAATCAAGGTAAGGTATTAAAATGTGTATATGTCGAAGCTTAGTGCTGCTCCCTCTAACTCTGCTGTCCTGGACACTGATTCATGACTGCCATAACGGAAATGCAGAAAAATAAAAAAAAGGAAAAGAAAAGCTCACATAGTAAGATCTTTGTGTGAGAGGCCAGAGGTGTTGCTAGGGTTCTAAAAGATTCAAGTTACCTTTGAGCATCTGGAATGAAATATCTAGAGCTTGTAGAATACTATGGCAAAAAGTAAAAAAAACTGTTCCTTGTCTTATTTATCTTTTTCTTAAAGTTTTTATTGCATTTTCAGATAAGAAAATACAGATAGAAACATGGTAAGAAAAATCACGTTACATGCAAAGAAATAGTATGGAGCACGTTAATATCATACAAAATTATATTGTTGGGCACAAAGAGTACAGTACGCATTTGTATAACTGGTACAAAAGTTTAATAGAAATGTTATAAGAAAACAGAAGTATAATGATATAAATTGCATAGAAAAAGTGACACACAAAGGATGTCACAATGTGTAGAAGTGCAATAGTGAAAAGAGTACAAATCTTCAGCCATCACTACTAACAAACCAGCTATTATGCCTTAGATAAGGTAGGGTGGTTGCTCAACAAATGAAGGGTTAAATGATGGCAACTGCCTCACTACAGGGTCCATCTGATAAGAAAAAATATAGAATGCTTCATGAATTTGTGTGCCACCCTGGTGCAGAGGTTCTTGCCTTCTATCTCATCCCTTTTCTTTCTCTCCTGTCCTTGTCTTTGCTGTCTTCTCTCTGTTGGGTCTCTTTCCCTTTCATTGTGCACTACGCTAAATTTGAGCCATTACTGCTCTAGCCTTTATTTACAGAAACGTGATGCCAGAGGAACGTAAAAGGACACTGAAAGGACCCAAAGCCACTGTTTGGGAGTGTCTACTTTGTATACTTTCTTTTATTAGGTATGGATATAGGATTTTTATAAAAGGTCAATTTGTCTTAGGTAAAAGGTGCATTTTTATAAAAGGTAAATGTGTCTTAAATGGTCATGACCATAATTTATTACTGTTATTTATGTGAAGACATGACTGAAATTAAAAACTGAATGTATCATGACTGTAAAAAAATGAATTAAATACAAGATATACATGATGGACCTGGGGTATGCAGTAGAAGAAGTGAAGTGCATGCTCTGGGTGCCAGGGTCCAGCAACATCCCCAAGATGCTACTAAATGTGCCAACAAGAATATACTGCATGACATGACAATCATTACATCCATGAGCATTATAATTAATGTGTTTTCATAATAAATAAATCAACATACACAGAATTTTACATTTGTCTACCTCCTTTTACAACATAAGCCTATAATGCATTTGTACTGTTTTGTGGACTTATGCACCTATGTAAATGCAGAATAATAAAGACACAAGAAGTTGTATTGGAGGAAAACTCAATCTTCCTTGTACAACACCTTCATTTTGCCAAAGTCAGCCTGAAAATGTAATATAAGCTCTTACTGGCATGTTTTTCCTCCACATTTTTTTCTTTTTAAGCTCTGTTGTTCCTATTGCAAATTAACAGATGTGTTAGTGCATAGGTAATTGAGCAGTTTTACAGCTTGGCGCTATAAATAGGGTTAATTGAGCCCTATAGGTAGAGCACCTGTTAATATGCATGGTTGCCTGAAGACAGCTAGAAAATTAATGCACTCAGAGTCACTTTGTTTCCAGCATTAGAGAAGTTGCTCAACTTCTAATCTACCACACTAAAAATAAATCCGCCAAGTATTATTTGTATCTAAAATGACAGCATAATACCGGGGGTGTGACTACTGCGGTCCAAGGCAGCAGCGGAAGAGGGAGAGTTGAGTCATTTTTTTCCAAGAAAAAAGAATTAGAATGATATTCCAAACATGGCAGCCCTAAAAATTAGAGACTCACTTCCCATTAAACAAGCATTTATATGTGGACACAGTGTTAGAAAAAAAGGTGAAGCATATTTTATTTGCATTAAAAAAAATATTTCAGTTTACTATGTCACAATCAAGAGCCAGAAATATTGTAAGGACATGTAGCACACGATGTAATTGTTTTTACTAAACCGCTATGCAAGGTGTAGAGACTAGGCAGGTTTGATCCTCCTAAAACATAAATTTAGAGTCTGCTTTTTCAGAGTCACAAGCCAGAGAAACTGAATTGATTAAATGGAGAGTACGTACTCTTTATTTGCTATTATTCTATGTCAGAGGGAAATATGGCAGACCGGATCTGGAATAAAAAAAAAATCACATCTTTTTTCTCAGACCTAATTGTAAACTTTGATGCAGATGCCTTGAAGTTTTTTTGTTATTCCACTATTGCAAAGAGAGAGCAGGCACTTTACGTATTAAAAAAAAGCACATTTAGAGCTATTTTCCGAGTTTCCAAGACTGAAATGGAACAGTGTTGAAGGATACCTCAGAGAGGAGAGAGAATCAGATTGCACCTTGAAATCTAAAATTTGCAACACAGTTATTAAGCTTGTAGAAACAAGTTACACTTTTTGAGAGATTGAACAAGCATTTAGCATCTATAAGATTTGCTAAAACTGGTGCACTCAGAATCTGGTGCAGCCGTGCATGGTAGCCAATCAGATTCTAACTTTAACTTGTTCAGTTAAACTTTGGCAATAAAACCTGGTAGCTGATTGGTTTCTCTGCAGAGCTGCACCAGTTGTAGTAAATAACCCCTTAGTGTCCTTTTTTGGATACTGACATAGAAATATCATATGGTTTTGCAGCACAGATAAAAATCCATTATAAACAGGCCACAATTTCTGAGAGATTGAGCAGGCACTTAGCAGCCAAAGCAAATGTCTTTTTTTTGGACATTGCTTACAGGTTTGCAACACAGGTAGAAAACCTTTTTGAACAGGCCTTTATTTCTGAGAGATTGAGCAAGTATTTAGTATCTGTAAAAAAAATATTAATGTAAAAAATAAAATAGGAGGAATGGGATTTGCTGACATTAGGGACTATCACAAAGCATCATTATTAGACCAACTCAGATATTGGTTTATAGTGGAAGATGATACAAAGTGGTGTGACATTGAAAAAACTCTAACCTCTACTACAGATTTAGGCGCCATACTACTAGCGCGCTCGTGGCAAAGGATTCCCACTAGTAAAACAACACCAACTATACGAGCCTCAACTGAAGCCTGGAAATCCTTAAGCTCCATGCCTATAGATCCTCTCCAAATAAGTCCTCTTCTTCTTATATCTATAACAGCCTTAGAAGTCGTAATGCCTAGCATAGATATCTTGAATTGGAAACATAATGGCGTATGCACAATACAAGATATTTGTGCTAAAAACGACAAAATATTTTTGAATTCCTTATGAAAGAATTTAACCTCCTCCCTTCTGAAAAATCAATATCATACACATACCAGGCATTGCCTATCGAAACATCCAGTAAAAACAATATATATACCCAAAGTATCTTTACAGTTCTAAATCAGGTGGTATAACCATATTTTATAACCTTCTACAGTGTAAATCAGAATTTAATAAGACTACTCCCTTAATCAAGTGGGAAAAAGACTTAAAGACTGAAATCTCTAATGCGCACTGGGAATGTGCATTCGGGAATGTGTTTTCAGCTACTAGATGTGTTAACCTCGGGGAGATAACGTACAAAATTTCCACAAAGTGATATCTAACTCCTTACCAAATGGTCGAATTCTCAGAACAACATAGTCCTCAATGCTGGAGAAACTGGGTCAGATTAGTACTCTATTACATATATTATAGACATGTAAAAATATTAGAAGCTATTGGTATAAAGTTTTCCACATGATATCAGAAATTACTGGGATATTAAAACAACCAGATCCTACCCTAGCCATTTTGAATATAAATATAGATACACATTCAATTCATTATCGACTCTTAGTGACGCATATTCTTCTAGCATCAAGATTTACCATTACTAGACACTGGTAAAAAGACTTAGCCCCCTTCTCTAAAAGAAGTCATTGAGCTAATCAAGACCCACTTCATCTATGAGAAATCTTTAGCTTACTAAAGCGATAGAATTACGAAATTTGACAAAGCTTGGAAACCCTGGTCCGACTGGTTCAAAACTGTAACCTAAGGTAATATTGTGCTTAACCTTTTTTTGGATACTCTAATATGATTATTTCCTGGAACTAGTAGGATTTTTAGGAATTATTCAATATTTCCTTTTTTCTCTTTGTTAAACTTTAACGCAGCACCTATAGTGTGATATTGTGTAGCTTTTCACTGTCCTATTCTTGTTTTTTTTTTTGTTGTAACTATATTTGTAAAAGCAAATTAAAATTTATTATGGAAAAAAAATATTAATGTCTTTTTTGGGACACTGACAATGGAAATGGAAATTTGCACCACGACTTAAGCACCCATTTGGACAGGCCACAAGCGAGCCATTTAGCATCTAGGAATAAAACAATTTGTTTTTTTTTTGCAGTCTGAGGATAAAAGAAGCATACAGCTTAACAACACAACTAATAAACTGGTGTCCACAATTTCAAAGAGATAGCACAGGCAGGTATTTGTTTTGGATACTGAAGATGGAAACTGCATACATATTTGCAACATAACCTTGAAGTTTTCATTGTCAGACCACAATTTATGAGGGAGATAGTAACCAGGTTGCAATTTGGCCAAAAATAAGCTTCCTTTTTTATAGAGAGAGCAAGCAAACTGCACCTTATGATTCATGAATTATTTTCCACCCAGAAGATGGGAAAAATTAAAGTACTAACCAGTACAGATTTTATACCTTTGGAAAGGCCACTATTTATGAGGGTCATGGTGAGCAGATTTAACTTTAAATAATGAAATTACACTGTATATTTGCAAAGATATGATATAAATATTGTAAAGATTTCAGGCAGAAAATCTTATCCTTACTAATGGGAGACCTGCAATTGCAAAAAAACGCTATTAAGATGCACACCGACAATGAACTTTCTACACATTTTTAGAACAAAAACGAATCCTTTTTAGGTTTAGGTAAATAAGGGGACAGAGAGTTAGCTTATTTATGACAGCAAATAAAACGTATAATTTTTAGGATACACTACTATATATAATTTCACAGACTTACTGCGCATTCATGCTTCTTTTTAAGAGAAGGTAATTTAGGAGCCAGGGAGATGTTATATATCAACCAGCAATAATCAGACTGTTTTTTTTTTCTTACACATAATCTAGAAATCAGACACTGAGATTCCGCAATAAACATAAGCAGTGCTAATTAGAGGCAATTTTAGAGGAAGAGAGCAGGCAGGTTCCATCTGTAAATCCAAAAATTACATTATATGCAGCAAAATACCTACAGGCCCAAAATAGTGACAGAAGATTTTAAGAGTGGCTGATCATCCCAAAAGTTTGGGATTCGGCTGAAAAATTGCTGTGGACATTAAACCATAGAAAAGTTTTAAGAGGATGTGTTCCTACTAGGGTGTGTTGGAAAATGAGTGCATTGACCAACCAAGGCGACTTAGCGTGATCTATCAAAAATACAACACCCCAAAGCTAAAATAAGTGACAACGTTAATATATATGCGATTTCAGGAACATGTTTTAATATAAAGAGCCCTAAAGCTGTTATTCCCATATCCCACATACAGTAGGTTTGGTGAAGCCTATGCACTAGAGAAGCTGTTTTTTTTTCCAATTTCCAAGACTGTATTGCAGGTACTTAGATAATCTGAAAGTAATTTACAGATTTGCATTTTTTTTTTGAAGAGTGCTAGCCAATTAGAATGAACTGTTCCGCAAGCACATAATGTATTTTGTTTCTATGCATTACTAATTAGCATTTATTTATTAAGGCTGCTGGCTTTTGTACATGTAATCTGCCACTAATTATCCTACTTGTGGTAACAAATTTCTTCACACACATAATCAAAATGTGATTAGCAAAGACTATATACAGTGGGGCAAAAAAGTATTTAGTCAGCCACCAATTGTGCAAGTTCTCCCACTTAAAAAGATGAGAGAGGCCTGTAATTGGCATCATAGGTAGACCTCAACTATGAGAGACAAAATGAGAAAAAAAATCCAGACAATCACATTGGCTGATTTGGAAAGAATTTATTTGCAAATTATGGTGGAAAATAAGTATTTGGTCACCTACAAACAAGCAAGATTTCTCGCTCTCACAGACCTGTACCTTCTTCTTTAAGAGGCTCCTCTGCCCTGCACTCATTACCTGTATCAATGGCACCTGTTTGAATTTGTTATCAGTATAAAAGACACCTGTCCACAACCTCAAATAGTCACACTCCAAACTCCACTATGGTGAAGACCAAAGAGCTGTCGAAGGACACCAGAAACAAAATTGTAGACCTGCACCAGGCTGGGAAGACTGAATCTGCAATAGGCAAGCAGCTTGGTGTGAACAAATCAACTGTGGAAGCGATAATTAGAAAATGGAAGACATACAAGACCACTGATAATCTCCCTCCATCTGGGACTCCACGCAAGATCTCACTCCTTGGGGTCAAAATGATCACAAGAACGGTGAGCAAAAATCCCAGGACCACACAGGGGGACCTAGTGAATGACCTGCAGAGAGCTGGGACCAATGTAACAAAGGCTACCATCAGTAACACACTATGCCGCCAGGGACTCCGATCCTGCAGTGCCAGACGTGTCCCCCTGCTTAAGCCAGTACATGTCCGGGCCTGTCTGAAGTTTGCTAGCGAGGATTTGGATGATCCAGAAGAGGATTGGGAGAATGTCATATGGTCAGATGAAACCAAAATAGAACTGTTTGGTAGAAACACAACTCGTCGTGTTTGGAGGAGAGAGAATGCTGAGTTGCATCCAAAGAACACCATACCTACTGTGAAGCATGGGGGTGGCAACATCATGCTTTGGGGCTGTTTCCCTGCAAAGGGACCAGGACGACTGATCCATGTACAGGACAGAATGAATGGGGCCATGTATCGTGAGATTTTGAGTGCAAACCTCCTTCCATCAGCAAGGGCATTGAAGATGAAACATGGCTGGGTCTTCCAACATGACAATGATCCCAAACATACCACCCAGGCAACGAAGCAGTGGCTTCGTAAGAAGCATTTCAAGGTCCTGCAGTGGCCTAGCCAGTCTCCAGATCTCAACCCCATAGAAAACCTTTGGAGGGAGTTGAAAGTCCGTGTTGCCCAGCGACAGCCCCAAAACATCACTGCTCTAGAGGAGATCTGCATGGAGGAATGGGCCAACATACCAGCAACAGTGTGTGCCAACCTTGTGAAGACTTACAGGAAACGTTTGACCTCTGTCATTGCCAACAAAGGATATATAACTAAGTATTGAGATGAACTTTTGATATTGACCAAATACTTATTTTCCACCATAATTTGCAAATAAATTCTTTCCAAATCAGCCAATGTGATTGTCTGGATTTTCTTTCTCATTTTGTCTCTCATAGTTGAGGTCTACCTATGATGCCAATTACAGGCCTCTCTCATCTTTTTAGGTGGGAGAACTTGCACAATTGGTGGCTGACTAAATACGTTTTTGCCCCACTGTATGCAGTCATTGTGTGGCCATTTCAACTTTCCTTTGCACAACCCCCAACATTTTTTGTTACTGACAGTTTTGCATGTGTGAATGTTTACGTGTCTGTGTGATGTCCACCCACCTGAGCCCAGATGTGTGTTAAACAGTCCAATCTGCATGGCATGCATTATACTTTGTATAATTATTTGTTTCATTTATTTTGATAATAGCAGTACAGCTATTGTATTTTTCCTTTTGGCTTGTCTTATTAGAAAAAAAAGAACTTTTTGTATGATGGATAGAGTGCACGTTGTTTATCTTTAAAACAGCATGCAGTCTTCCATGGCTTTGTACTGTTCATTGTTTAGAATATGTTTCCATACCTGCCAAATTAATGACCAGGGGGGCAGTTATCTTTTTATGTTCAGTCAAAGCAGAATTTTTATGCAGATATTGTTTCCCTTCACTGAGCAGATTGTGTTACTGCAATCAGCCCTCTAAACTGATATCTACAGAGTTTATTCAACACATTTACAAAAAAAAAAGTACCGGTATTTTATCACAAAAGAGATTAGGGGCCTATTCTTCACCATGTCTCATTTATCCCAGAGTGACATATACAAGTCATACTGCTGTGCGTGGATCATTCATCCAACGCTGAGCTGTTTAAGAGACTTTATCTGTCCCATGTGAAGGGAATAATAACCTTTGATGAAAAGATGCTTAAGTGAGTTGTTTTTCAATTGGTGACTGGCGCTAGAGCAGCAAACGGTCGTCTCTCGAGCCTTATTTGGGTTTTTTTCTCAACGCAAATTTTCAAAAGAATGGTAGCATGAAAGACTGTTATCATTTAAAGGTAATATCTGTTACCTGTCATGATCAAAGTAATGGTTACATTTTACTGGCAATTGTCTAAAAGATATACTTTTCATCCACCATTTATAGTACTTGCCTACAGAGGACCATTATTGGTGAATGTAAACAATAGGAGGCTGTGTTATAGCTAATTATTTTATAAAGCTTACAGTTGTAAAAAAGAGAGTGTGGATTTATGCGATTTTTGCTATAAAATCGGCTTCTTTTTCTTTACTGTTACTGTGGTTAATACAATAAAGAGAACAGATGAGTTAAAGACAAATTTACTTTGGAAAAAGCACCTTATATGTGACCTGACTAAAGATTGGAATAATATGCAAATGTACTCAAGGTCAGTACAAAAAACAGATCTCCACAATTCCAGTATAGGTCCATACACATAATTATATTTAGAGTAAGTGTGGAAAATGACAGGTTTAATCATCCTCATCTTGCATATCTTGAGGACAGAGCAGACCCACCCACCCGTAGATGGATATTATCTTTTTCAGCACTGTGCGTTTTTGGTGCAAGCACTGAGACTTAGGGTTAGATTTTAGGGGGTTAATGCTTATATTTTAGGTGAGAGATTAAAGATGAACACCAGCCAGACAGAATAAATATATATATAAAAGCGGTTTTACCTGACAAAGGATCTGCATTTATGCTCATCCAGTCTTGAGATTTACCCAGCTCTTCCCCACAGGACATCCCTGCCTGGCTGGGGAGGAGAACTGACATTTCTCTGCTGCAGTTTCATTTTACTTTACAGGACCCTTCCCTGTGGGCGGACAGTAAATGGAGAGCAGCACACTAAATAGCTCATCTCTCTGTCCTATCTGCATGGATTTTGGAACTGTTCCACACTTGAGTGGCTCCTTGGGCTGCCTCTCCCTACTTTCTATGAAACAGTCTGTGTAGGTTGTAAAATAAAAAGGCTGATACTGAGTCAAATTCAGGGTACTACCACTGCTTGCATTTGAAACATACATTTAATGATGTATTAATACAGGACTGATTTAAGGTGCTGGGTAAAGAGGTTGAAGAGAACCTTTGTCCAGAAAATGAACATTAGGCATATACATATTCAGAGCAAGCACTAAAAGTACTTTAAAACAAGCCCCATTCACCTTTGTCACTAAAGGCCCTGTGGAGAGATTCATCTGCAAATTTCTCAACAGAGACAGTAAAATCTTAATTGTTTCCTATTACTTTCAACTGCAGCAGAATCTTAGCAGACTGCCAGCTCTTTAATTTAAATTTACAGCAGATTACGAATGAATTGTCTTTAGAAAATCAAAAATTTTGTGCGTTTTGTAATATGATGGTGCCACCACTGATTTTGAAATTCAGCCAACCAAGCTTTTCATTTCACCTCATGTTGCTACAGAAAATAATTTCCGTGGCCAAGAATTTTCTTTTCTATCCAGGACACAGCTTATGCTCATTTGTTTTTCAATTGTATTTCTCCCATCATTGATTAGAAATGTGTTCATTTTCAAAAAATTTCCAGCATGCCCAATCACTCAAATTTGATGGTCGCTCGAAAATCGGATGTTGCTGTGGCTCACTAATGGTGCGAAATTCGAAAGAAAATTATTAGAAAAGATTTTCAAAAGTTTCGGAATTCAACCCATGTATGGCCATTATTTTCCTATTACTTTCAACTGCAGCAGAATCTTGGCAGACTGTCAGCTCTTTAATTTAAACTCACAGCAGATGATCCTAAGCTGTTAGAAACCCACTGAAACCTGATTGTACGCTAGGTTCACATTTGTGTGGGTGGTGCCGCTGTGAATCCGCACGAAAATCCGTGCAGCCGCACACCCACACAGAGAAATGCGGACCCGCGGGCGGATGTTATTAGTTCTAATGGCACACCGCCCGCACTGGAAAATGCAACCGTACTGGGAACTGAGGTTCCCAAGTGGGCTGCTTTTTCAGAAGAAGTGCATGGACTTCTTCCCTGCATGTCACAGGGCACGAGAGTCCATTCAAATGAATGGGCTCTCATGCCTGTGCAAAACACGGCCCACAGGGCCGCTTATATTTGAACTGGGGCTAAGTCTTTGGTCACACCAATCCGACTTTGAAATCGAGCGACTTCTGGTGAAGTCACACGATTTAAAAGTTGGATGTCAGTCCGACTTCAGGTGCGAATTGCAAGACATCTGCGACTTGCAGGACACAGATGTCTATGCAAGTTGCACCTGAACTTGCAAAAAGTAGTGCATTCACTGCTTTCAAAATTGGTGCGACTCTGACAAAGTTGGAATCGCACCAATATGACCACTTCAAACGCATGCAATAGGCTGCGATTTGTCATGCGATTTGAAACTATCAAATCGCATGACAAGTTGTACCGGTATGACCGGGCACTTATAGTCTCTGTTTTTGGTCTTTAGCCCATTGACGCCTGCCTCACACACATATGCGGCAGTCCGGCCTTTGTGCTAGAATCGCGCTCCATAGCACACTCTGAGCACAGAGATTGAGTTTTTGCCATACTAACAATTGGGAGCCACAAGATACCTGGGTCCAGATCAGATCATTTTTGTGATAGCCTGTGATTGGCTATCAAAGTGATCAGTCAGTAAAACTCCTCCCTGTACTCTCTTTTATCTTCTGAATGGAGAAAAGAAAGGTCTGTGTGTAACGATAAAATAACTAGATCAGGGCTTGATCTAGGTTACTGTAAGAGTCAAGGTCAAAAGTTTGGGTTCTACTAAAATATTTAAAACATTTGGGACCCCAGGAGATAACCATTACCATTTACGTCCAAATGAAGGTTCAATTATCATGAAAAAAACAATGTATAATTCACCAGGATATATTAGTTGCAATATGTACAGTTTTGCTAACACAAGCCCAGTTGCAAAACTGCATTCAGGTGTTAAAAATGTGTTTTATTTTCAGGATTAGTTTGCATTTGTAGTTGGGGGGCAGTAAAAATAGGCAGTGGTTAAAACAGTTGTTGAGGAGCCAACATATCTTTACCACCTCTCAAACACCTTGTGAAAAACAATCCACCGTTGATCACTCTTCAGAGAGCAACACTTGTATAAATGAGCCCTCAAGCATTAGGGGATTAAAGATCTTTGAGAATGCATTACTTCACAGTACAAGCAAGCGGCAAGAGGTCAAGGAAGATAACCTGTTTAAGAGCTTTTTTTCCTGCATGTTAATAATCTGTAATTACTTGTCTGGACACAGACGCACTTTAGGCTTACTAAATGAAAGAGGTGATATGCTATTCAGTACAACAAAGTGCAGTTATACCGCCCATGATCATCTGTTCTTGACATTGTGGCTAACAAGGTAACATGAAGACTGATATATTTTAAACGATTTTCGCATATAAATGATACTTTTTTCATTGATTTTATTGGAATATTTTTTTTACCATGAAGGTCTAGCAGCAAAAATCCAGTTTGGCTTTCCAACATTCATTCTAAAGGCTAGCCTACCTCTGAGAACTCAGCTATACAATTCATGACTGCACACAGTAAAAGTAATTAGAGATGAGTAATAATGGAAAATCTAATCCACTGGGAATTTGTCAGTATTGTCTTCTAGTGTTTGTGAACTGGTGAAAAGAGGTGCCAAACAATACTTGCTAGTTCCTTACTGACTCTACAGAGTAGATGCTGCACTGATTAAAGTTGTTTATGTTCAACATTATAGTGGAAAAATGGAGTGATACTCTGACCTCAAGTTGGTCTATACAAGTAAATCTTTTGTCAGATAATTCAATAGATTTCAGAACTGTGAATTCTGGTAATGATCACTGATTCAAACCCCAACTTGAATCACCTCCTGACCAATGCTGCAGGTACTCATGGCTTCAGTAACAGATAAACCTTGTAGTTAACAAAAGGAATGTTCAAATATGTTGCATTACCTGTGAAAAGCTCTTCATATTTTGTCAAAATTAAATTTCGCAGTATCAGCACTGACATTTGGAAACTGGACTGATGCCTGAGCATGCTTGCAATGAAAGTAAATCATGTTTGCTATTATCCTATAAAACCCAATAGGTTGATTGCTGGTCAAATTGTTAAAAGCGCTCGAAAGATGACTGCCGAGGAGAAGATATAAATTGCTAAGATCTATATGGTGGACTAGAGCAGAGGTCAAATCAAAATTTCCATCTGTTGGGATCAGAAATTGTGTAGTGATGTGATTCACCTGGTTTACAGGAAGCCATTTTACGGGGCCCATCTACAACTAGAGCCTGCTCTCTTTATAACATATACATTATGTCCCACCTGGGAACTTTGATTCTGATCTGGGTTACAGACCCTTCCTCCCATCTTTTTCCACTCTGTAGGAACTAATTTACAACCCTGGAAACTGGTGCTGGTACTGCCAAGTTGCAATCTTTGTCAAACCTTCCACTCTTCCTTTTGGGTGGAGCAGAACTTAAATAACATGGTTTGTACTTTATTCCTCTAGGCTCTACCCAACAGTTACATATTGGAAAACAAAGGTCAGGAAAGGCTACGTTTCGGACTATGGAGTTGATTTACTAAAGAGAAATTGGCTGTTCATTTTACAAGTGAAGTTGTATTTTGCAAAGGTAGTTTTCCCCAGAGCTTAATGAAAGTCATGAGATTTCATTTTGCAAAGAAAACCCAATTATGTACAAGGAAAATATAAAAAAATGCATATTTACTTGTACGTGAACAGTCTATTTGCGTTTAGTAAATCAGCAATTTTGCTTTGACTCTACAGAAGGGAAGGAAGCTTTACCAATGACTACTACTGAGGACCAAGACATGTCAACTTTATTGCTGATAATTACAAGAAGAATGAGTAGGGTTTGATTCATAAATGGTAGGTATTCTAAAAATTGCCATAAAACCTTAGGCAAATCCAATATCAAGTGTTCATTAACATGGTTTATAAACTGTTGTATGATAGCTAACAGTTCATTCTGGTTGCAGCTTTAATTCAATCAAAATTCAATAGGACATCCAAGTACTTTATAGATTAGTCCATTCACATTGGTCTTATAAATTGTGATCAAAAAGTCATATAGATTATGAGTGATACCTTCGTGTCAAGGATACCAACAGCAGGGGTGGCCAGATCTGCTTAGCTACACTTAAGAAACTGAGGTCAGACTATATATGATTTAAGCAAGTGTAGCTCCACCCCATTAGGAGTTGCTGAAGTTTTCGGTCCCCCTATAGTTCTGCATAGCCAGGCAACAAGCATTTTCACAAACTTGCATTCAGGAGTCAGTAACCAGTCCTTAAACTTGTTTTGATGTTTTATTTGGGGATTTAGAACTTGGATAGGGTAAGCGGTGTACTGGATGCACAAAAGAACTGAGGAGCTGAGCACAACTTCCTGAACTTTGTACAAGTGTTTAAAGCAACAGTCTCTTTTGCAGAGCTATCCAGCATCTCCTCTAGTACCACCCCAGGTCCCAAACACTCCTCTATCTGGCTACCTAGAGGAATCCCTAAGCATGAGATCCAGTGTCTGTCACTTTAAGAAATAAGACAGTCCCAGGTAGTGGCTAATCTGGTTTCTCACCAGAGTGCTCCTTCACCCATCTGACCCAGGGGGTCCAGATCTACTTACGAGGCCTTTTAGCTGGGCCACTCCTTTCCTGCCTCACAGGTGGTCTTCTCTCAGGGGGCTGGTGAAATCCCAAGGTTTCCTCCTACCGATATACTCTGCCTGTAGGTGAGCCCCTCTCCATCTGGACCCCCTCACAGGCTCCTGCCTCCAGTCTCACATCCTCTCTGTCTTCCACCCGAACTCTCCTCCAACTCTCCTGCAGCTGAGCAGACTCAGTTACTCTTAATGGCTGTTCTGGCCCCTTGTCAAGTCTCCTGTTGGGGATTGGCAAGGGTCCTTTAAAAGTATAGACCAGCCACTCCTAAAGTCTACCCACTATTTCTGGACCTTTCTCCAAAGTTCTGGAACAGTGGGAAATGCAAGAGGGCCGGTCTGCAGAGCCTGCAAATTTGTCCCAGCTAGCTATCACACCCAGGCTGCTACTCAGCGTTCCTAGCTAACAACTGAATTAGAGCTCCCCTAACTAACTAGGAGGGTGCTACACAAGTTTATTAACAGATAAACAAAACACATCCAAACACCAGCAAACAGAATGCACAGCAAATGTGAAGCTATACGTGCACCATAAACCAAGTGACAAAATAACTAGCAACCTAACAAAGTGAATAAAAATATAACTTACAAACTAACTATATAGCAATATATACAGACAAAAGGAGAGCATGGATTAACAGGGTAAAATAGAGGCAAAAGAAAGGAAGGGGAATCAGGAACAAAAGGAGAAGGTACAAGGCAGCAGGGTACAATATACAGATACAGGGCAGGCTCATGACTCAGGGCTCAGGATAAGTCAACAAGCATAATCTGGCTATCAGGCAAACACCGACGCAAAAGGATTAAATGCCCTCCCAGCAGCCAGCATCAGGTAGAAACGGATTACTGGGATCTGCTGACTGCTGAGAGACACCCATTGGTAGACACTGAAACTACGATCTTCCGCTCCAGGAACCACAGTGCAATCAGCAGGTGATCCAGGTCCTGACACTTAGAAACTGTCTATAAGTTGCATGGTGGAATATCTGGGCTGGGTGACATTCAGGTAAGATAGAACCCTTGTATTGTGCACAAAAAAAATCACACTCCCTTTGCCTCTGTTATGTTGTCTTGAGTTGTATTTATTCTACAGAGTGGTGCTTTGCTTTATTAAAAACAAGACTCTGAGTGCCTATTCATCCTTTTTTAAGAGCCCAGTTCCCTTGTTGCCATGGTTTTGGGACCCGAACATTTCCACTAAAATATTTAAAACATTTGGGACCCCCAAAAGATTCTTCCTAATGTTGGGAAACAGTTTGGGCTATATTCTTCTACTACTGTATAGATTACTGAGAATTTTTATTGTTAGGATTAGGAAACCGATGATGGCTCACATGAACGCTCACAGTAAATGCCACATAAAATTTATTTTACCATAGAAGGTGAAGTTGGCAATCTCATTACATTTATTTATTAATTTAAATGGAATTAAAATGAATTCAATTCTCTTCTTACATATTATCGTTAGCTATAACTCACACAGCTTATTATGTTGATGACTGACGCAGAGTATTAATCTAGTTGCAGGTTATAAGGTCTTCTGCTGATGAGGCTAAATTGACAACTACTTTAACTATGTGTATTTTTTTCCATCAGGAGTGCTACTTGCCATTTTTTTTTTTCATTTTAGCTAAATGAGAACTCTGCTATGCACTATTTTCATATAACATAAAAGACAGTGATCTGTCAGAATGTCAATATGCATTTCTGTGAAAAAAGCAACTTGTTTATTGGGTCAATATACTGCACATCTACCCATCATACACATTTGAAACAATTCAAAAAATTAGGACCTGTGTGTGGACACTCAAAAATGATCTATATCTATGGATCTATTGGATTTCTCCTTCCTGTGCTTCATGCATCAATCATGGGGATGAAGTGTTTGTAGCTGGCACATGGACATATGGCTACCACTGACTCCTGATGATATCAACAATGTGGACAGACAGTAAATTATTCTTAAAATTCAATTAATTAATTATAATAATAAATTAATTATTATTAATTAAATTTGGGACCTGAGTGTGGACACTCAAAAAATGATCTACACCTATAGACCAACGGGAGTTCTCCTTCCTGTGCTTCATGAATCAATCATGGGGATGAAATGCTGGCAGCTGGCACATGCACATATGGCTACCACTGACTCCTGAAAATCCCAAGGATGCGGATAGACTGTAAATTACTATGGATGCCTTGTTTTGAAGATCAGCTAATATGTATATTAGAAGTCTACTCAACGTCAGAAAATGAGACTGAAATGAGAATTGTTACTGAGCATAACTTATAGTTTCAAACAGGTCTGTCTTTAAAAACTATAACAACTTTACTAGAACCTGAGTTTTTCTATAGTCTCTATCTCTAACAGTGGCCATTTAGATATTAGATATCTTCAGGTTGCACAACCAGATGTCATATCATCTCACCAATCCTTGCTGGAGGAATCGGGTACATTAGAGACACATCAATTGTAATTAAGAAGGCATTCCCTTTTCAAAAGTTGCAGAAGATGCAATAAGGGGTGCTTTAGGATTCCTGCCAGGGCCAAATGTCACTAGTACTGTCAATGTAACTTGCTAGTGCCATTTCTGGACCTGAATATGCCAAAAAAGCACCTATGGGTTTTAAGGAACTCCATGTAAATATGTAATTAACAGCTTGCCGCCCGGCCACAGTACATTTACTGTGGGCGATACGGGCAAGCTAGATCATGTACATGTACGTCATCCAGCCTGTTCTGGGTTCAGGACTGCTGCTAAATCACACTGTCACTAGGGATTTTGTCAGCAGGTCAATGATTTATGGCTGTAGACATTTACAAACACACAGGGCTCTGTACACAGATCAGTGATCTGGCTGTTTCTTCTCCGTACAAAGCAGGGAGAAAAAACAGCCAGATCTGTAAGTAAAATCAGCACATACAGTGAGTATAGGTAAGAATCACCACCCTTTAAAAGAATCACAATTTGTTGCTTTGCAGCCTGAAATGAAACAGTTTTTGTTTTATCCAGCTGTGTTTACTCTTATAACATCAACTTATAACTTATCAACTTACAACTTATAACATCAAAGTGAAAGATATAACACCAACATGTCTGAAACAAATACAAAAAAAATCAAAACAGAATCACTAAGTTGGAAAAAGGATAACCCCCTCCCCCTAAAAATGACATGTAAACTCAATCAGGTGTAGCTAATCACCTTCTCAATGGCACACAAAGCCATTTGACTTTCAACTGTGACCAACTGTGGTGATTTTGATTAGCTCAACATGAAAAGAGCATCCCTGGAGCATTTCAGTCCCTGTAGTGCAACTGAAGCAAACAATCAACTATGGGTGGCAAGGCACTGTCAAAAGACCTCTGGGATAAAATTGTGGACAGAAACAAGCCAGGAGATGGATACAAAAAAATATAAAAGACTTTATCAATGCCTAGAAACACAGTGAAGAATATTATTAAGAAGTGGGAGGTATTTGCTACAACACAGAACCCCCCCCCCCCGGATCAGGACATCTCACCAAACTGGATGAAAGAGCCAGGAGGAAACTGGTCAGAGAGGCTACCAAGAAGCCTACAGCAACTCTGAAGCAGCTGCAGGAATGTATGACAAAGAGTGTTCATTATGTGTATGTGACAATAAAATCACAAATTGTATTGCTTGTATGGGAGGGTTGCAAGAGAAAGCCACGCCTCAAGAAAGGCCACATGCAGTCTTGAATGAGCTTTGCCAAAACGCACCTTGAAGATTCTGAGGCCACATGGAAAAAGGTGTTATGTTCAGATGAGACTAAAATTGAATTATTTGGCCTCAACACTAAACAATATGGCTGCTGGAAATCCAATACAACTCACCATCCAAATAACACCATTCCTACAGTAAAGCATGGAGGTGATAATATCCTGAGGGTGTTTCTCTGCAGCACGGACTGGAGTTCTTGTCATAATAGAAGGAAAAATGGATGGGGCAAAATACCGTCAAATTCTTGAGTAAAATCTGCTGTCCTCTGCCAGAAAGTTGTCAATGGGAAGAAGGTTTACCTTCTAACATGAGTGATCCAAAGCACACAGCAAAAATGACCATACAGTGGTTGAAGGAGAAAAATGTTAATGTCTTTGCATGGCCTAGTCAGAGCCCAGACTTAAACATCATTGAAAATCTGTGGAATGACTTGAAGACTGCAGTCCACAAATGGTCACCATCAAATTTAACTGATCTTGAGAAATTCTGCAAAGTGGGCAAATATTGGAAATTCTAGATGTGCAAAGTTAGTAGAGACATATCCCAACAGACTAAAAGCTGTAATTAAAGCAAAAGGTGGTTCAACAAAATACTGAAATACTGACTTAAGGGGGTGATTCTTTCTTTGATTCTTTAAAAAAAAAATTCTGACATGTTGGTGTTATATCTTTCACTTGTATACTATAAGTTGCACTGAGTAAATACAGCTGGATAAAACAAAAAATGTGCCTGTCTTCATTTCAGTCTGCAAAGCAACAAAATGTGATTATTTTAAGGGTGGTGATTCTTTTCTATACCTACTGTATTACACACATTAAACTTGTTAGGCACACAGTTAACCCTTTGATTGCACCTTGATGTTAACCCCTTCCCAGCCAGAGTCATTAGTACAGTGACCGTGTACAGTATCTGATATCTGATGTCACTGTCAGTTAATCAGATAGTGTACCTTCCAGACAGGGTCCATTAGAGCTAGATTGCCCACCACACTATCACAGTCCCACAATATGTTGCTGATCATTCCCTTTATAGGTATATAGTCATAGCTCTGTAAATTCAGGTATATATCCGTAGTTTGTAGATGCTATAACTTTCACACAAATAAATTATTATACACTTACTGTTTTTTGTTGTTTTGTTTACCAAATCTGAATATATAAAGAATTTAGGCCAAATTTAGATATTTTTATTGGATATGTTTTATAACATATATATTGGGGTTTTTGTTTTCAAAATTATTTTTTCATCTTGATCTTTTTGATCTTTTTTGTTTATATAATAACAATTAAAAACCCAGCGGTGATTAAATACCACTAAAAAAGCTCTATTTGCGTAAAAAATTATATAAATTTCATTTTGGTACAGTGTTACATGACCAAGCAATTGCCAGGTAAAATAGCATAGTGCTGAATAGCAAAAAATGCCCTGTTCATAAAGGGAACTAAACCTTCTGTAGGTCAAGTGGTTAAATAAGTGCAAAACCGTTGGTTATATTTCTTTGCTAATTCCCTCTAAGTATTATTTATTATAATTCTCTAGAACTGTGTCTCTTGATACAAAAAGGTATGTATTTCCTGTGTTCCTCGGCTCCATGTAGTGGCCATAATGCAGTATTTTACTACTGCTCATGCTAATTGTCCAATTCGCACAGAACGAATGTACATGTAGATTTGCTGGATGGATGGCTATGCAAATAGATCCCTTAAGTGTTCATGATAAAACAATATTCCAAGGATCTACCTGTGCCAGCAGTCAGAAGTGTTTTTGCACAGGTCCTCTCACATTCTGCAAAACTTGCTAGTGAAGCCAATTACTTTCACTGCTAAATAAGTGTATCTGTTTTTATTCTATTTGTAAAATTAAAATTATCTTTTGACAGACGATAATGAGCCTTCAGTCTGAGATCCCAAACTAATATTTTTCTGAAAATCTTTCTCACAATAAAAAAAGGCCCTGCAAACAGATGGGTGTCATTACTTTCAATAGCATGTTATCTGTACCAGCCTGATACTTTTCCTCATATTATATGACAGCCTTAATGTCCTACTAATCTGTTGAATTAAGATGTAAGGAGTAAGGCTTCAATGGGCTGTATTTTAAAAGGAAATCATTAAGAAAACTTTATTGCAGGCCATGGCTTAAAAAGTCATATTGGACGAAATCTAGAAGAGAAGTTTGTATATTCACTAACATGTGGTCTTATTTTGTGAGGTAAAGCAATATAGAGAAAACCTGTCTATCAATAACGTCTTACTGATTAGAGTAAATGGAAATCTGGTTGCTGTGAGTTATTGCACTAGGCAGTTCATCACTGCTGTCTGCACGGTTTTATTGAATAAACCTGACAGTGTCTGCGCATTTCTCCTAATGGAAGACATGGGACTGAGATTGAGTTCTGCAATCACTTTTACAATTGTTTTCTTATTCCAGGTCACAATCCTGCGCAATGTCCTTTTGTTTCTTTCGAACAGATGACCATGTCGACCTCTCTTATGCTTATCACTCTGCTATAATGTAAGTTGCAGGATGTTAATAGAAACACAAGATTGCATTGTCCTGCAGTTCAGTGGCACTCACTTTCTGTAGAACAGCCCCATGGACCTTGTATGCTGAACCACAGGACTCTGCTGAGGAGCAGTGCACCACAGGACTACATTTTCCAGAGGAGCCGACGTGTGGGCAGGTGCATTTATATACAGAAGCCCGGGAGACTGGACAGGAAGTGAGAGGGCAGAGAGCTGAAGTAGATAGAGAGTTGTGCTGACTGCCAGAGAACCCGACCAAGCCGCAGAGCTAGAGAGAGGAGAGGCAAGGAAGAGTCACTGACCGCCAGCCTTGTTACCCTGTTCAGCGAGACAGTCTGCCGGCAGGTTACCCGGAGCTCAGTGACCAGACAGAACCCCCATCCGCCGAGAGAGAGAGGCAACTAGGACCTGCTGGAAGCCACCGAACAGGTGAGAGAGTCCCAGACACCAGCCAAATGAGTGAACATTGACATTCAAAGCCATCCACAACACTGCCCCAATTTACATATCTGATCTTATCTCTAAATATCACCCAAACCTTATACTCCGCTCCTCGCAAGACCTCCTACTCTCTAGCTCCCTTATCTCTGGAACGCCCTACCCTAATCTATCAGACTATCACCTACTCTACTTACCTTTAGGCGATCTGCAGTCCAGAGTGAACTTGCCCTTTTGCCAGCAAGTGCTTCTACCAACTTCTGACACCTTTCTGCCCAGAATTTGTAGCCTGCTCAGTGCATTAAAGGGACACCATCCACGTCAAGTGCCACTTAAAGGGATGGTACTTGTTCTTCTGTCTTCATTTCCTTGAATTAATCCTTTGAGGGACTTTCACCTTCATCTCATCCTACTTGTGTACCAACAAACGTGCAGAGAATTCCTCACTGCATTTATTATTATTATTATTATTATTATTATTATACAGTATTTATAAAGCGCCAACAGTTCACTCAGCGCTGTACATTACATTTAAAGGGACATTAACTACCCTGGTCAAAGGACTCTTTTCAATCTCAGATTTAAATGTTACTATCAGATTCTGAGGACCCAAAGTGAGCTAGTTAAACCTTCAGTAGCTTTCCTTGCTCACTAAGGACTAGAAGCACCTCAGATTGCAGGTATTGGGTTAGCTTCTAAAAAGCAGGCCTGCTAACACTGATTGAGATTCTGCTGTATGTGTTGTTTCTTTTCTGAGTGACAATTGCTAATATACTTACCTATATTACTTTGTGCTGTTTAAGCTTACATTGCGGTTTGAAATATACATTATATCAGTTCACTCCAGTCTGTGTGAGAGTCTACTTTCTGGTGGTAATTTACACTGGTTAAGAGAATACTGTGGTGTCAGCAGGGGTTGGGCTTTCAGAAACCAGTGCAGAACGACAGGGAGCCTGAAAATATTTCAGCGACTCCTAAGGGGTAATGATACATGTATGTTTCATAACCTTTCATAACCTTTGATATTGTACCTTGTGTAACCAGGTGCTGGCTATTCTGCCCGTGTCATTGTGGGACATTCTTTAACAAAGACTGCCTTGAGTTTGTTTCCCTCTAGTGTTCAGCCTAGCCATTGTGACATCATTTCCTGGAAACAGAGAGAGAGAGAGAGACCACTACTAAGAGCAAGGGATCATGGGACCTGTAGTCCAGATAGCCTGGTTTTACATGGAGCCAGTGTTGCAAACTACAAGTTTCAGCCAGCTGGAGAAAGAAAAATGCTGGGAGAGGACATAAATAGCCTGGCCCAGGGAAAAGATCACTCCCTTTTGACCATGACCTTCAGTTGAGATGAGGGGCCTGGTCGCTATGGAGAATGTGAGCAGGCACCTCGGCCTGGACAGAGTAGAGAGTCTTCAGCGAGTGAGCCATATATCTGCAGGCATATCCACCATCACCACCTCCCTGTCAGCAGAGTGATTGGCGGGGGGTTACTCTCACCATCACAGTTGCAGACCCAGCTGAATCCCAGCTTTGCCAAGAGCACAGTCCGGCACCCTTTACTGGTTACAGATTCTTCAAGAGCCTGTTGTGGGACATCCCATTCCCTTGAGCCTTGGCATCATCAGGATTGGTGAGTGGGAAGAAGTCCACACTGTGTACATTTTACAAAAGACATTGCATGGAGACCCCTTTACCCCATCTTTATACACAAACGTTTCTAACAGGAAACACTTTACATATGCATACTTTGCTATCCACTATTGCTGGTCGCCATTGCACAACAATCCCTCTGGGCCATTGTTGAGATAGCTGAAGATTCTGAACACCCACACCACCAAGACTTCTCTCCTCTTCTCTCCCTTCCCACATAAAGGACTCAGTGTATTACATCTGTGCACATTATGGGGAACTCTTACTTAGAACTAACTTATTGCATTGTTCACATATTGAGTTCTTATAAGTTGTGCTGTTATTTTCTGGGCCTGTGGCATCAGAATTTTAGGGGAGCAGTTTGAAACAGAAATGTCTCTCTTTCCTATTATACCTGGGGTCATAGGGTTTTTCAGGGCCTATTGGTTATCACTGTTTGATTCACTGTGATTTCCTTTACATTGGATATCTGTGTTCAATACGCATGAAGACTAAAAGTTTTGCATTGAAAGATATCTGTATCACATTCCTTTCTGTCTGTGGACTTAAGAATCCTTAGTAAATATTTAGTTGCTTTGCTACAGTTTGGAGTCTTTGCAATTTTGATCTTTTGTGAACGATGTCCAAACCCAGGGTGTCAGAGGTGTCGGGAGGCTTGCAAGGTCAGGACAACCTTTGGGGACAGTCATCTTCCAGCGACCCCTGCGGGGTGGCGCTTCACCCGCAACATGGCAAATAAAATGGCAACTTCAGTCACAGAGGCACCAGCTAAGCGGGCACCAACAATTTGCCCTCTTTGAAGCTCAGAAAGCTCTGACATGACTCCATATTACTAGCAGAGTATGTAGTGAATGACTAAAGTGAGGATTACCATCTGTTAGCTAGGTGCCTCATCACAAAAGCGGAAGCAAAAGAATGTTACATCACTTCAACACAAAACATGTCATCATTTTCACACCTGCAAATCATGTAGTGTTTCCATTTTTTTGTCTAACCCCTGTATTTTTTGGCAGTGTTCAGGGGCAAAAAAAAAGCAATGCCCCCAATTCTACATTCAAAGAAGGTGAGCAACACAGCAGGATCTTCCAAATATATGACAATTTATTGGCACATCAGGTTAAGATCCAACAACAGACAGGCTAACGCGTTTCAGCCACTCTGGTCTTAGTCATAGGTGACTATTTGATTATAATCTTTAAGTTTGTACTTTTAGGCAGTGCCTAAAAATGCCCCAATTCTACATTCAGAGACGGTAAGCAACACGGTATGATCTTCCAAATATTTATTTATTACAAGTGCTTATACAGTGCTGTCAATTTACGCAGCACTTTATATCTATCAATCAATATATATATATATATATATATATATATATATATATATATATATACCGTATTTTTCGCTCCATAAGACGCACCTGACCATAAGACGCACCTAGGTTTTAGAGGCAGAAAACAGGAAAAAAAAATTTGAACTAATGGACTGCAGACATAGTACAGGAGATGACCAGAGACTGCGGACACAGTACAGGAGATGACCAGAGACTGCGGACATAGTACAGGAGATGACCAGAGACTGCGGACACAGTACAGGAGATGACCAGAGACTGCAGACACAGTACAGGGGATGACCAGAGACTGTGGACACAGTACAGGGGATGACCAGAGACTGCGGACACAGTACAGGGATGACCAGAGACTGCGGACACAGTACAGGGATGACCAGAGACTGCGGACAGCACAGAGATGACCAGAGACTGCGGACAGCACAGGGATGACCAGAGACTGCGGACAGCACAGGGATGACCAGAGACTGCGGACAGCACAGGGATGACCAGAGACTGCGGACAGTACAGGAGATGACCAGAGACTGCGGACACAGTACAGGGATGACCAGAGACTGCGGACAGCACAGGGATGACCAGAGACTGCGGACAGCACAGGGATGACCAGAGACTTTGGATAGTACAGTGGATGACTGCTGACCTTTGGGGAGGGGGGGGAGCGGGTACCTGAATTTAACAGATACCCGCTCCCACTTGTTGTTCTTTCATCTTACCTGTTCCTCTATCCAGCCGCGCGCTGTCTTCCCGGCTTCTGTATTGGCGCTCGGCATGACAGCCGGGTGCCCAGTGCGCATGAGCAAGAAGCACTTGCGCTTTGTGATTGGTCCGGCGGCTTCTGGGATCTGTCATGTGTCCCAGGTGTCGCCTTACCATTCACAAAAAGCACCGCTTCTTGCGCATGCGCACTTGGCACCCGGCTGTCATGCCCACACTACAGAAGCCGGGAAGACCGGGCCGCTTGGATAGAAGAACGGGTAAGATGAAAGAACAACTCCACGGAAGTGGGAGCGGGTACCTGTCAAATTCAGGTACCCGCTCCCCCTCCCTCCCCAAAGGTCAGCAGTCATCTCTATAAGGTCCCGCTGTAGAGCTGAGCGGCCGGCCCGGTATTCTGACACAGCGACAGTGGAAATACCGGACCGGCCGCTCCATATTCGCTCCATAAGACGCACTGACATTTTCCCCCTTTTTTTGGGGGGAAAAAAGTGCGTCTTATGGAGCAAAAAATACGGTATATATATATATTTATTATTATTACATCGAGTTTATATAGCGCCAAAGGGTTTGCTCAGCGCTGTACAATAGGGGGGGGACAATACATGGCACAGTACAACAGTAACAAACAACGTACGAGGGGTAAGAGGGCCCTACTCTTTCGAGCTTATATTTCATTCATATCAGTCCCTGCCCTCAAGGAGCTTACACTCTTAGGTCCCTAAATCTCATTCATACATACACATACTAGAGCCGATTTAGACAGGAGCCAATTAATCTGCCAGCATGTCTTTGGAGTGTGGGAGGGAATCGGAGTACCCGGAGGAAAGCCACACAGGCACAGGGAGATCAAGCAAGCTCTAGGCAAGTAGTGCCAACAACAATTTATTAGCACATCATGTTATGATCCAACAACAGAACAACAGGCAGGCTAGCACAATTCAGTCACACTGGCCTTAGCCATAGATAACTATAACCTTAGCCATAGCTGACTAGGTGCTTATGATCATTAGGTTTGTATTTTAGGCAGTGTTCAGAGGCAAAAAAACAAATGCCCTCCAATTCTACATTCAGAGAGGGTCAGCATCAATGCAGGATGTCCCAAGTATATGACAATTTATTGGCACTTCAGGTTATGATCCAACAACAGACCGGCTAACGCGTTTCAGCCACTCTGGTCTTAGCCATAGATGACTTTGTGCTTATAATCATTAAGTTTGTATTTTTAGGCAGTGTTGAGGGGCAAAAAAATGCCCCAATTCTACATTCAGGGAGGGTGAGCAACACAGTATGATCTTCCAAATATATGACAATTTATTAGCACGTCATGCTAAGATACAACAGCAGACTGGATAGCTTGTTTCAGCCACACTGGCCTTAGCCACAGATATTTAAAACATTTTTTGGAAGAGCCTGCCATGTTGCCGACCTTTTCTACCATGCTATGTTACTGGATGGACGAGAGGCCACAGAGCACTGGCACTTGTCATTTGTGGAATTGGTAAAGGGGTTGAGCTCGGCTTATTTTGATATTACATTCAGAGAGGAGTTTACTGGCATAACTTATGCACATAGGCGTATAAGGTCTGGTTCACACCTATGCGTTATCCACTGTGTTTTCAGTTTTCCAAAAATGCTCTACAGTAAATTTAACATGGTTTCCTATGGGTCATGTTCACAAGTCTGCGTTTTCTACTGGTGCGTTTTTTTGGAAAGGGTCGGGGTCTTTTTTCCTGCAGCAGGTTGCGTTTTTAGCACTCATCACTGTATTAGTGTCACTGGGGATGTCAGTGACAGTTAGTCAGTTCCCCCCGCAGTGTCAGAATACCCGCTGCAGTTTGCTGCAGTCCCGCAGTTGCTGATTGCCACCATTACTAGTATTAAAAAAAAAATTCTAGTATATATACAGCCATTTGTATACACTATAACTTTCACGTAAACCAATTAATTTACACGTATTGGGATGTTTTTAGTAAAGACATGTCGCAGAATACATTTTGGCCTAAATTTATGATGAAATTTTATTTTAAAATTTTTTTTACTGGACATATTTAATAGCAAAAAGTCAAAAATATTGTTTTTTTCTCAAAAAAATAAAAAAAAATTCCACATGGGTACAGTGTTGCATGACCATGCAATTGTCATTCAAAGTGCGACAGCGCTGAAAGTTGAAAATTGTCCTGTTGATAGCAAAAAGTCAAAAATATTGTTTTTTACTCAACATTGTCAGTCTTTTTTTTGTTTATACCGCAAAAAATTAAAAATGCAGAGACGATCAAACACCACTGAAAGAAAGCTCTGTTTGTGGTAAAAGAACATAAATTTAATTTGGGTGCAGTTTTGCATGACCGTGCAATTGTCAAAGTAACGCAACACTGTATCGCAAAAAATGACCTGGTCAGGAAGGGGGGAAATCCTCTGTAAACATATATAATTACATGCCAAAATGAGCATTTTGTGACACTGGATTTTTCTGCCAGAGGTATTTTAATATGCCTGTGTTCATGAAGCCTAACCAGACTGGTTTATTTGGTTAACAATTCTTTATAGCGATGTCACTTATTTCACACTCTAAAATTTATATTTTGAAACACTGTGCATAACTGACATTGCATAACTACATTTCTAATCAAATATATTCTTGATATAACAATACAAAATACAGGCTTTTGAATAAAGACTGGATAGTTTATATTGATCCATGTAATGACATACTACCTAGTCATATAAGAAACAACAGCTGCAAACAGCTATACCATAACTATAATCAGCACAGTGACTATAATATGGAAATACCGTGGGAACTGACAGACAAAAGGTCCCAGACCAGACAATAAAATATCCATTGTACAACAGCCTGCATATATATGTATTGATTTTTTAAGTTGTTATCAAACTTGACAGTGTCTAAGCCAGACAATTTGCTATATTATTTATACAACCTTGCCAAATGATGACAGATGTAAATAATTAGTACCACAGTCTAAAATAGATCGTGTAAGCATTCCAGATTTAAATGGAAACTCTAGCTCTCAGAACATACAAGATTTTCAAGGGTATCCACAATAATTGAACTGTTAAACATCCCATTGTTTTGAACTTATATATAGTAGGCATAATCTGTGCAAATGATAATGTTATTTAATATGGATATTACCCTCTTCTCTGCTGTTAATGGTAGTACACACTCAGGTGTATTTATAAAAAAAAAATCTGCATAGAATTTTTCCCAATTAAAGTGCACATGCGTTCTGTGCGAATAAGGCAAAAAAAAAAAAAAGGTTATTAGGCTGTTTTTTTGTGCTGGTCTAATGTTATTCATTGATTTCAGATGGAAAATACAGCATTTGGCCACTAGATGGAGTTAAGTGTTACAAGAAATTCCGATAATACCTAGTGCCATATAGTGGTCAAATGGAGTACTTTATGTTTTAGATCAATGACAAACGTTCGACCAGGACAGGAAATAATGTTTGTTGTTTGCCCCACTTACACAGAATAAATGCTATGCATTTTTTTTATTAATACATCTAAAAAGGGTTTGTTATCTTGCTCTGCTTTTTGATAGGGCATACAAAGCAAATGAATAAACCAGCATAAACCAGTCAGTACCAGTAAAAAGTAAATTCACCCTCTGGGGGAAAAAAGCTAGTTAGAATCAACCTAGTGTCTACAAAACCTTTAGGGGTGTGTCTCACTGAGTTCTCTTTACCTCTGCACCAGATTTCTGTGGTGCCAGTATCTACTTACGACAGTTTCTTACTGTTATAGATTTCTCCTGTCTCGATTCCTGTATTTTCCTAGCCTAGAGATTCCATCTAACTTGTTTACACTGACAGTGGAGTGGCACTGAGGGCTATCCATAACTCTGCCCCCCTGCCTGTGTGGAAGGCTGCTCCATCTGGTACTTACAGATATTATAGCACCTTGGGTCAATAACTAGAATATTTTTTAATTACACTCAACAAACAATCTCTCTACAATTTCTATCAATATGGCTCGGGTAGAATCTAACTACAAAACATTAGTGCAATGGTATATGGTCTCAACTAGGATAGCTAAGATGGCTTCATCCCATTATTTCAGGAACAGTGGTCAGATAGGCACCATGGCCCGCATTTGGTGGCAATGCCCCAAAGTGACAAGGATCAGGATTAGGACATTTAATCTAATTCACTCTGTAATGGGTACACATCACCATAAATAAGGAGACTGCTCTATTCCAAAATTTAGATAATGACTTTGCTAAAAAATTAATCGTTTGATTTCCCATATGATATTGGCTGTCAGGATAGCTGTTGAACCTTGTTGGAACCAGTTGGTGATAATGTTTGACTATGTTAAATAAAAAATAAACTGGATCATGATTAATGATTAATCAACATGTACCCTCCACAATAACCAAGTTTGATAAATTGGTAATACCTTGACTGCTCTCTACCTTTTTTTTTTTACCTTCTTTTCCTTTTCTTTCATGAATTTTTTCTGTCTAAGCTCATCTGTTAATTATTGTTTACAATTGTGTTATTTTTTTTTATGACATACTGTTTTTACAAACATCACACTATAACTTTTCATGAGGTTACCCCTTCTGAGTTGATGAGTAATACTGTATATATCACTCAGGGTCATTGTTGTTGTGGACATTCACCACTCTATCTGTGGTGAATCATAACTGCTCTTGTTAATGCCTTTATGGCTATTGTATACACTAAATTGCCAAAGGTATTGAGCCACCCCTCCAAATCATTGAATTCAGGTGTCCCGATCACCTCCATTGCCACAGGTGTATAAAG
Source organism: Staurois parvus (assembly GCF_062004578.1). Classification (NCBI taxonomy): domain Eukaryota; kingdom Metazoa; phylum Chordata; class Amphibia; order Anura; family Ranidae; genus Staurois; species Staurois parvus. The sequence continues at coordinate 2,067,596 of NW_028317995.1, forward strand.
TCATGCACCTATGCATGCAGACTGTTTCTACAAACATTTGTGAAAGAATGGGTCATTCTCAGGCGCTCAGTGAATTCAAGTGTGGTACCATGATAGGTTGCCACCTGTGCAATAAGTCCATCCGTGAAATTTCCTTGCTGTTAAATATTCCTACTGTTAGTGGTATTATAACAAAGTGGAAGCAACTGGAAACAACTCAGCCACAAAGTGTTAGGCCACATAAAATGACAGAGAGGGGTTTAGCGCATGCTGAAGCGCACAGTGTGCAGAAGTCGGCAACTGTCTGCAGAGTAAATAGCTAAAGACCTCCAAACTTTGTGTGGCCTTCAGATTAGCACAACAGAGAGCTTCATGGAATGGGTTTCTATGGCTCAGCAGCTGCATCCAAGCCTTACATCACCAAGTGCAATGCAAAGCGTCGGATGCAGTGGTGTAAAGCACGCTGGTACTGGACTCTAAAGCAGTGGAGACATGTTCTCTGGAGTGACGAATCACGCTTCTCTGTCTGGCAATCTGATGGACGTGTTCGGGTTTGGTGGTTGCAAGGAGAACGGTACTTGCCTGACTGCTCTGTGCCAAGTGTAAAGTTAGGTGGAGGGGGGAGTATGGTGTGGGGTTGTTTTTCAGGGGTTGGGCTTGGCTCCTTAGTTCCAGTCAAGGGAACTCTTAAGGTATCAGCATACCAGGACATTTTGGACAATTTCAAGCTCCCAACTTTGTGGGAACCGTTTGGGGATGACTGCGCACCAGTGCACAAAGCAAGGTCCATAAAGACATGGATGAGCAAGTCTGGGGTGGAGGAACGTAACTTGCCTTCACAGAGTCCTGACCTCAACAGAACACCTTTTGGATGAATTAGAGCGGAGACGGCAAGTCAGGCCTTCTCGTCCGATATCAGTGCTTGACCTCATAAATGCACTTCTGGAAGAATGGTCAAACAAGGGGTAGGCCAACTGAATATTGAACCCTACGTACTAAGACTGGGATGCCATTAAAGTTCATGTGCGTGTTAAGGCAGGCGTCCCAATACTTTGGGCAATATAAAGTATGTTTTGTCATTTTTTTTTGTCATTTATGGTTGTCATTTTTTTGGCTATTTCTGATGTTACAGTGATTGTGTATTTTGTCTCGGACTGTATAAGTTCTTTTCTCAAAAAAGAATTAAACAGATTGAAACATAATTACTCTGGACCTAATGCAGGCTTTACTTGATTTGTTTGGGTGAGTGGGACCAGATGTTTCAGTATAGTCAAGTAGATTATACTTCATTTTAAGACAAGTTTGGGAAGGTAGATAATATTTTCAATAAAGTAAATGCTAGGAAACTTACTTTATAAAAGCAGTTAGACAAAGATTTAAAGCTTAATTCCAGCCTGACCTTCAGTTTTGCACAGTTGCACAGGCTCCTCTTTTGTACTGAAATTGCTTACACTGACTTCCCTGCACACTGTGAGCTTCTCATATTGTGCATTAAAAGCTGCAGCCAAATAGAGCCTTCCTCATTTCCTGACTGTGCCTGGCCCACCCCTTCTATTCATTGGGTATCAGTTCTTTTACATTCCTTGATGGACTTTAAGGAGGAAGAGGACGTCTGAAGATTTCCCCCTTCCCCCTACTCCCCCTTGCGTGTCTTTGTCTTTTCAATAAAGCTTCGGGCCTGTGTTTCCCCCTTTCTTCCCTTCCCCCCCCCCCCACACACCCGATGCCTATTGTAAACTGTGATTTTCGGTTTTTCGCTTTTTCGCTTTCGGTTATTGCATGACTTAGTACTGTGTATCAGGATGCTATGGTTTTTGGGGTAAGCGGCGTCATGCATGACGTGGCGGTCTGGGGATTTATCCTCTGCACATCACGTCAGGCATCATACCGCTGAGCGAACGTATTTATTTCTGAATGTATTTATTGTATGCTTGGAACTGTATTGCTATGTGGTGCGCTGCGTCGCAGTACAGGGTGAGATGTACCCCGATTACACGTATCATGTTGTTTTTGATGCTTCTGTAATAAAAGTATCTTTTCAATCAAAAAATCAGTTCTTTTACATCGCTTCTCGGCCTTTTGGCTAAGATCAAGTGTAGTATCGACCTTGCCTTTAGGGGTGTCCCTGCTTCCAGCTAGGACGTTGAGAACCACTTGCATCTATCCCAGCCATTTGGTCTGTGTGGGGTACCCTCTTCTCGGCCTGGTAGGATCGTCGATTAAATTTGGCTTCACCTGCTTGCTGCTATTGGGTTCGAGGCTTAGCCCCCACACAGAATGAGTTTGTGATCTTCCCCCCCTTGTTCACTCTGCGTTACTACCTCCGGGCAGTAGACGCTCAATAGCCTTTTCAAAGGCTAAGCAAGAGTGAAGCCGCCGAGGAAGAAGAAGGAGAAGGAATCCGATCAAGATCTCTGGGAAGCCCGCCTGAGAACTCCTCTGCGACAAGATGGGGAAGAACAAGCAAACCGCGAAGAAGCCACAGAACGCCACCACCGCCCCCGCCAAGACCCCGGGAGAAGCCCCCTCCGCCTCCACCTCCACCTCAAATCGCTCCGGCCCTGCAGACGGTCTCCCTCCACTGGAGCCCTGGATGAAGCAGACAGTCGTGCTGCGGCTGAAAGAAGTGGAAGGCAGAGTCCCGGACATGACCCCGGAAGTCTTCGGGAAGAAAATGATCCTTGAACAAGGATTTAGCAAGGCAGAGACCCTGTCGGTGCAATCCTTCATGAAAGGTATTTTCTTCGTAACTTTTGTTTCCCTACAGGTATGCAGAAGGTACTGGGAGGCAGTGAAGACCTCTGGACCCGACTCCCTCTTCCGCAAGTTCATCGCGAACTCTCCCATTCAAAGGGACGAAAGGCGGATCACGGTGTCCATGAGGAACCCTCACGTCCCTGGTAGAGACATTGCCACCTACCTCCAAAGGTTTTGCGTCGTGTTGAAGGACCCAGTCCGGATACTAGACGCCAACGGCTTCTGGACTGGTAAGTGGTCTGTGTTTTGCAGATTGCTGAGAGATCGTCCCGCTGGAGATCTCCAACACCTGCAACAGTGCTTTTCCCTGGGAGCGTCAGCGGGACTCCTACACTACCCGGATCAACCTCAGTCATGCCGCAGGTGCGGACAGCCGGGGCACGAGGGTAAGGATTGCCATGTGCTTTCATGTAGGTTCTGCCGGTCTGCAGGTCACGAGACCAAGGATTGCCTGAGGTCCAAAACCTGCAACCTCTGTGGACAGTCAGAGCACGTCTACAGGGACTGCCCAGAGAGAAGCAGGACGTATGCTGGGGCCCTGAGCAAGGGCTCTGCCGCCAAACCAGCACCACAGAAACCCCCAAAGGACCCAGGTAAGAGGAACCCCCCTCCCCCCACCCCAGCCCCCCAGGACCCTGGTCCCCCCGCCCCTGGCAACCCTGCCCCTCCCGCCCCCTGGCCCTCCTGCCCCTGGCCCCCCTGCCCCACCCCTCCTGGGCCCGGTTCCACCCCCCCCTGACCTGTCCTCACAGGAGGATTTCCCGCCCCTTCCCCCTGCCACCCCCGTCAGCAGCTCTGCGGCGGGGATCAGGAAGCGGAAGAAGGAGCAGGCTAGCCCGGCGGCGGAGGAACCCTCCTCCGCCACCAAACGGCCTACTGTCCTCCAGAATGCCGCAGGCCCCGACCCCGAGGGGGAGGACCTCGACACACTGGAGGAAGAGGAAGAGGTGGAAGAAGAGATGGCTCTGACCCGGTCGGGGCCAGATCTCTCCACCGACTTCGATGAGGTCCTCAACGAGGTCCTCAACCAGATCGGACTGAGCCAGGACCCTGGCCAGGCCGCAGAGGTCGCCCCCCCTCCCCAGGGGAGGTAAGCACAGCCCCTGCCGACTAACCCCTTCATCTCTTTCCCATGATGGCTGAGATCTCTATCTTTTCCATTAATGTGAGGAGCATCAAGGATGTGTCTAGGAGGCAGACTGTGCTGACCTTTCTTTCCACACAGCAGAGTGATGTGTACATGCTTCAGGAGTGCGCACTTCCCCCTCTGAGGAGGTACACTCATTTGTCCTCCCAGTGGACCCACGGTCCCTCCTACTGGTCTGGGGGTGGCGATTGCAAGTCCGCAGGGGTAGCGGTTCTTATCAGGGGAGGACGTTTCACTGTTGACTCCGTCCATGAGCTCGTCTGTGGCCGCCTTCTGGTCATAGACGGTTCGTGGGCGGGGGAGCCCGTTAGGCTCATCAACGTGTACGCCTCCCCGGAGAAGAACGCGCGGCTGGAACTTTTCCAAACCCTGCGGACGCAACTCGTCACAACGAGAACAGTAGTAATCGGCGGTGATTTTAACTGTCCGATAGAGGAGGATGGGCGCAGCTCCAGCATGTACGCAAAACTCGACGCCACCTCGAAGCTGCTCCGGGAGATGATTGCGGAGGCTTCCCTGCGAGGCGCAGTGGGATCCGTGGGGCGCGGTTCCGTGAACTACTCATGGAGCCGCCCCGATGGATCTGTGCGCTCCAGGATTGACTTTGTGCTCACCTCCAGGGCAGTCAGGCACCGCGGGTTCTCCATGGTTCCCTGCTTTTTCTCTGACCACAGGGCCATTCACTTTCAAGGCGATCTGGGAGAGGGCTTTGCCCCGGGCCCAGGCTCCTGGAAGCTGAATTGCACCCTGCTGGACGATGAGGAACTGCTAGAGGAGCTCAGGGAAACCTACGGTGCCTGGCGAGGGGAGAAGTCTTTCTTTCCCAAGGTAAGCGACTGGTGGGAGTTCGTGAAAGTCAAGCTGCGCAGCTTCTTTCAGGCCAGGGGACGCCAGCAAGTGTGTGCCAGGAGGAGGGAACTCAGGAGGCTGCAGCGTCAGCTGCAGTCCCTGCAGGACCTTCATCTCTGTGGCTGGGACGTGAGGCAAGACCTGGAGGACACCAAGAAGAGCTTGAAAAAGCACTTTGAGGAAGAATCCAGGCACATTGTCTTCCATGCCAAGGTGGAGCATCTGGAGAAAGGTGAGAAGTGTAACTCTTTCTTTTTCAGGAAACTCCACTCAGGACACACTCCCCTGTCTGAGCTGCGCGAGAAGACTGGAACACTCCAGAAGGGGAAGGAGGCCGTGATGGAAGTGGTCAGCGACTACTACTCCGAACTCTACTCCCCCAAAGAAACAGACACGGCAGCGGCCGACAGGTTCTTGTCAGGTATCTCTAACGCTATTGATCCTGCAGGTTTGTCGGCCACCAACGCCCCCTTGACGTTGGAGGAACTGCACTCTGCCGCTAAATCCTTTAGGCGAGGCAGGACCCCGGGCTGCGACGGTCTCCCAGCGGAGCTCTATGTAGCGCTGTGGGATCTCGTGGGCCCGGACCTGCTCGAGCTGTACGAGGAGATGGTGGTGGAGGGCAAGATGCCTCCTTCGTTGAGGGAGGGGATGATCACGATCCTGTACAAGCGTAAGGGGGAGAGATGTGACTTGAAAAATTGGCGTCCCATCTCTCTCTTGAACGTGGACTACAAGATCCTCGCCAAAGTTATGGCGAACAGGTTGAAGGCTGTCATCGGACAGATAATCCACCCGGATCAGACTTGTGGCATTCCTGGCCGCAGGATTGCGGACAGCCTAGCGCTTGTCCGGGACACGGTCCAGTACATCAAAGACCGCCGTGTGCACGCGGCCCTGGTCAGTCTTGACCGGGAAAAGGCCTTTGACCGTGTCTCCCATGGGTTTATGTGCAGAGCCCTGCGCAGGTTTGGTCTTGGGGAAATGTTCTGTTCGGTTGTGGATATGATGTATAACGACATTTGTAGTTCCGTGCAGGTGAACGGATGGAAGACTGACCCCTTCCCGGTCCTCTCCGGGGTCAGACAAGGCTGTCCTCTCTCACCTCTGCTTTTTGTTTGCTGTATAGAGCTCTTCGCCGAATGCATCAGATGGAATCCAGAGATCGGGGGAATCACCACACCGGGACCAGACAGACGGGAAGTGAAGTGCCCGCTCTACATGGACGACGTGACGGTGTTCTGTGCCAACCAGCGCTCCATCGACCTGCTCGTCCAGACCTGCGAGGACTTCGGCCAAGCTTCGGGGGCAAAGGTCAACTGCGGGAAGTCGGAAGTAATGCTCTTCGGAAAGTGGTTCCTGCCTTCTTCTGCATCCATGCCCTTTGGCATCAAGACAGACTTCATGAAAATTTTGGGAGTTTGGTTTGGTGCCGAGGGCGCAGCCCTGAAGTCTTGGGAGGAGAGACTGGCCAAGATGCGTCAAAAGTTTGGACTATGGAGCCTCAGAGACCTCTCCATCGAAGGGAAGACACTGGTACTCCGCAGCGAGATTCTCCCTGTGTTGCAGTACCTCGCCCAGGCCTGGCCCCCACGGGTCAACACCTGTAAGGCCATCACCTGGGCGGTGTTTCACTTCATCTAGGGCTCCAAGATGGACAGAGTGAAGCGGGCAGTCATGTTCAAGGAACCCCTCAAGGGCGGTAAGGGCGTGCCCGACATCGCCACCCAGCTGAGGGTGTTCTTTGCTTGCAACTGCATCCGCAGAACTTTGCCCAGATGGATTATGGACTCTGGCGGGAACGCAATGTCTCGCTTCTTCCTGTTGCCTCTCTGGAGGTCCCTGGGGTGGGACACTTGGGATAGTTCCATCCCCTACAACTGGGACACTCCTTGGTACTCCTTGGATACCTTCAAGTTCATCAGGGAGCAAGGGCTGCAGGGAGTCAAGCCTGACTTGTGGAAACCAAAGACTATCTACAAGCTCATCCGAGCCAGCGACATTCTGGAGTCGGTTCCAGGCCTGCCTTCAGACACCTGCAAGGTGGTCTGGAGGAATGTTTCTTCCAACATCCTTACCAACAGGCACAAAGACCTGGCATGGATGGCAATTCAAGGGGGGTTGCCTCTCAGGACATTTATGCATGCCAGGAACCTGAGCAGATACAGACACTGCCCCTTCTGCATCATCCACGAGGAAACGTCTCACCACGTTTTCTGGGAGTGCACATTTGCTCAGGCCCTGTTGGGGGCCCTGGAACCTGAACTCAAGGACTTTGTACCACAGACAGCCATCACTCACTTTGGGGTGTTGAATGGACTATTCTGTGGGACTTTTTCTCTGGAGGACATTGACGGCGCCTGGCGGGTGCTGTGCTGTTTTAAGGACGCTTTATGGTGCGCCAGAAAGCGCCTCATCCACCAGCGGGAGAGGATGTCCATTGAGGACTGCCGCAGACTGATCCTCAGTCTGCTCAGAGACTATTCCTTGATGGACTTTAAGGAGGAAGAGGACGTCTGAAGATTTCCCCCTTCCCCCTACTCCCCCTTGCGTGTCTTTGTCTTTTCAATAAAGCTTCGGGCCTGTGTTCTTTCCCCCCCTTCCCCCCCCCACACACCCGATGCCTATTGTTGATCGTAATATCCGGTTTTCGTTTTTGCATGCATTAGTATTATTAGGAAACGTAATGTATATTAGGATGCTACAGTTTTTGGGGTAAGCGGCGTTATGCATGACGTGGTGATCTGGAGATTCGTCCTCCACGCACATCACGTCAGGCATCATACCGCTGAGCGAATGTATTTATTTCTGAATGTATTTATTGTATGCTTGGAACTGTATTGCAATGTGGTGCGCTGCGTCGCAGTACAGGGTGAGATGTACACCGATTACAAGTAACATGTTGTTTTTGATGCTTCTGTAATAAAAGTATCTTTTCAATCAAAAAAAATCAGTTCTTTTACATCGCTTCTCGGCCTTTTGGCTAAGATCAAGTGTAGTATCTGTTCTTATCAGTGTCCAGTAGGGGTGCTCCACGGTCATTCTAGCTTTGCGGGGATGACTGATTGTATAGTACCCCTGCTGGAATGATGGGGGTCTGGACGGCTAGTACTGGGGGGACAGAAAGCGTGGTGCCCACGAGTAGAAGCTGGGGCCGTGAGTAATTCTCCTGAGGAGACCGGAAGGACCCAGTTCCTCCTGATTTGGATGGATCTACCTTGTCTGGCCAGGGGTCGGGAAGGCAGAGAGTCTGCAAACCAGTGCCCCCTGAGTAGTCGCCTCAGGGGTGCCACTAGTAACACCTGGGTGTGGGACCCCACAGTGTGAAGATGGCACATGGTCACTGTTTTACCACTTTTTCTGCACAGCGCCCTTAGGACCAGGCCTTTTGGCTAGGACCAGGGCAATTTTTGCTACAGGCCTCAGGGCCTGGTCTGTGCACTATTTGGCACGACCACTTTTTTATTTTCTATTTATTTAATTTATTACACCTCCCACGTTTTGTCACTTTTTCTTTACTTATGTGTGTGTTTTTCTCACAGGATGGAGGGTGTGGGTCCTCGGGCCTGCCCTGAAGTCTAGGGGGAGGATGTGTGGCCTTTTGGTTCCTTCCTCCCCTGTCCCTAGGGGGTTTTCTCTTCGGGAGAGCCCCCTGACCAAGTACTGGGTGTCTGGCTTCGGCTGGACACAAGGAACGGTGGTCCACCAGGCCTTTTGGCCAGGAGGACCAAACGGAAACCTTGTCCCTGTCAGGAGCTTCGTGCCCCGGGGGATCAGGGTAGTGGTCCATCCCCTTCAGGGGAAGGACAAAGCACACCCCTAAGTGCACTTTTTCGTGTGGTGTTTTGCACTTGCACTTTTTTTGTGAACACTTACGGGTTTTTCGTTATAGTTGCACGTTTGCGGACTTAAAAAAAAAAAGATCAGTTCTTTTAAACATGGAAGGGTGGCATTTTGATATGTGCATAACTTCTCCCATTGCTTGCATTAGGGTGAGGGCCCTTGAGAGATGTACTGAGGCAGAGTGCTGCAGTGTTTTCAAAAAGCTTTATACAGCACTCTGCTGGCCCATCCCACGAGCAATAATCTGCCTGCATTGCATAAAGTAACACAGAGACCCAGTGATGACATAAAAGGACAAAGTAATGAAAACAGAAAGATTTTAATTAAAAAATCATTTACCATGTTAATGAGGAGGGAAGAGGAGAACTAAGATTAAACTTCAGCTTTAAACAGAGGAAACAGTTATAACCTCCAACATGATTAGATTAACTTTCTCAAGCGGAAAGGCTAAAACAGAACTCCAGCCCAAAAGAACAAAATAAAAATGACTAGCTCATAAAAAGATAAAATAACAAAACCAGCCTTTGGTGCAAAATTTCCCTTCAATCCATTCTAAAGATTTTCCTAACAGTACTTTTGTAATGCCAATAGATGTCTGAGGGTCAGCATTAAAGTGGTTGCAAAGATTACTTTTTTTAATTAAAATAATAAACATAGTATACTTACCTTCTCTATGCAATGGTATTGCTCAGAGCCGCTCCTTACCCCCTCTTCTGAGATCTCCCACGGAGCTGTCCACTCCTCCTCTTCTGTGTCTGCTACCATAGCAAACCACATGTTATGGGGGCACTCCCAAGCTGGGCTGCATGCATCCATAGACCCACACAATGCAACTCAACCCCTGACCCCCACTCCCTCCTCACAGGATTTTTAAAATATAACTACTGAGACATTTTATACCTTAAAGAGGTAGTAAGCAGCAACCTTTTTTTTTTAAATCTGCAAGACAATGGCTTAATGTGCTAGTATGCATTGCATATTAGCACATTATTAAGTACTTACCTTAGAACAAAACCCATCAGTGGCGTGCTGACACCCCTGACGGGGCTTCCATCTTCACCCAGTCCTCCTTCTGGGTTCGCATGCTCCGGCCTTCTGACTGGCTGAGCTGCGATGATGTCACTCAAGTGTGCGGGAGATTCGGCCATGGAACAAAGCTCTGAAGGGATGGTATAGGTATGCTATCCCTTCAGAGCTCATGCACCAGTGATGTCACCAGCTGTGTGCGGTGTGAATATCTCCCAAACCGTGCAAGTTTAGGAGATATTCTCTGTACCTACAGGTAAGCCTTATTATAGGCTTACCTGTAGGTACAAGTTAAAAAAATTACTTTACTACCACTTTAATACAGGGAATGCATTAAGGTAAAAAAATGTCTTGGCTTTATAACCACTTTAATCACTTCTACTGTCCAGCCTATGACTGGACAGTGAAAAGAGAAGCAGCACAATGATGAGCTCATCTCTCTGTCACTCTGCTTTCTCTTCCTAACAACATGCTTATCATCACATGAACTGTTTTTTTCCTTCTCTGCAACCCCCCCCCCCCCCACACATACATCCAGTTCGCCTTACAGAGACTGCTAGAGCCTGATACCACATAATATTCAGGTACTTACGACGTTTGAATTTCAAATGAATGATGTAATCATGATTACAGAGCTGCATTAATTTGTGTCTTCCATATCTGCCTGGAGTTTGTCTTTAGCTTTTCCCTCACATCTAGTTTTAAAAGGAGTTATGGAAATTCAGGGGTTGAACTAAGCAAAAAAAAAAAAAGTGGTCTATCTGAGCACACCTACAGTGTCTAGTATCCTATAGTTTTCTGTGTCTACAGCCCTAACCATGTCTCTCTTAATTTACCAGAACAATAAGGATGGCAGTCCCAAAAAACGAGCCTTTAGATTCTTACTGCATTTCAAATCTTATAGCAAATGTTTTAATGATTTTCTGCTTTAACATTTATTTACACTTTGGAAGCCAAATTGATTTTTTTTTAAGTATTGCTTACCATTTAACATGCTTTTTACTTGAAAAATGAAAATCATACATAACTTTCCCCATCTATGCAACGTTAAAGACACAGTTCACCTTTACCAAAAAACTTCCAATGCAGATAAGGGGCATCTGTAGATAAAAACAAGCTGGGCAAGTTTGATCAGAGTTGATTAATGCACTTCCTATAGGTGTAGGCAGGCCCGGACTGGCCGTAATGCACACCTGGCATTTGCCTGGTGAGCTAGAGCCGCCAGGCCGCATGTCTTTGGGGCCCAAAGCAGCTGTGGTAGCTGGGCTGCTGTCAGGGATACCATAGGCATCCAGTAAGGAATGACCAGATCAATGGGCTGTGCCTTAGGAAATTAGGAAGCAGGCTGAGTAAAGTTAAATGAAGGTTATTAACATGAATATCACTCTTACACTACCAACACCAATAAACCATAACAATGTAAAGTAATAAAATAAACGTGAAAGTGCAGCAAACCACACGATAATCTAACTAATTATATTCAAATGGAGGGAGCACTCACAAGCAGGGCAAGTTCAAGACTAAGACAGGAAACAAGAGGAGCAGGGAGCAAGGTACTGGGAAAACTAGGTGCAGGGTACAGGGAGCAGGTCACAGGAGCAGGGCTCAGGATAAGGTGTGGGTACAGGAACAAGGCTCAAGAACAAAGATCAAGCTCAGGCAGGGACATGGCTTGCAGGAGGAATATTGAAGCACTAAACTCCAGTCAAGGGTGGGCTTATATAGCATCCATTAGTCCGCTGGTGGCCACTGGAACTATGCTCTTTGATTCAAGGAGCAGCAGTACCACCAGCAGGTGACCCATGTAAGGACACAAGTCCTGACAGCTGCTCCTTGAGCCTGTGGCACTCATCCAGCCTATCCACGGCCATTCAGTTCAGCCATCGGGGCCGAGGGGCAGAAACTATAGGTCAGCTGATTGGTGACCATGAAGGGCGAGGAGCTGGAGGAGACCCCATGGCCTGGTGTTGGGATAGGTGTCACTGCTGCCGCTGGGTGTAAGCCATTTACTTAGCTCATTAAGCCTGACTGAAAAACTCCCAGAGATTGCACCCCATCCTGCCTTGTTGCTAGAACATCGCTGAGAGACTCATGGCTTTCACCCTCACAGGAATGAGCTCTTTATTTCATGAACTTTCTCTCGCCTAATGCAGTAGCTCTGAGCTTAGCATTTGAGAGCTCACTCCTGTTATGGTGGAGACTTTTAGAGTCTCACAACAAGGCAGGACAGGGTCATCTCTGGGAGTTTAACAGTCAGGCTTCATGAGGTATGTAAATGGCCTATGCCCAAAGCAAGGGCATTATTCATCTTTGGTCAAAGCTGCACAGCATGTTTTTATCTACAGACACCCCTTTCCCGCAGTTTTTTGGTAAAGGTTAACTAAGGCTTTAAGGAGATGGTTGAGGAATCCTATTTACCATAATTAACTCTGTCTGTACTGTGATGGCAGATCTAATATCAGTTTTAAACTAGATACCCACAAAGCCTGTCCTAAGAAAGAGTTAAAGATCTGAAGTCTTGGGTGGCACATTGTATGCTAATCCACTCAAAAAAAACTATCCCTAAATCTGTCTGCTTATTGCACATTTCAGGCTATTCTGAACAATACAATTTTTTTTAGTTCTTTTTAGGTATGTTGTATGAATGGGAAAACATAACAAACATATAACGTGGATTTTTGACATTTGGCTCTGAATGTGGAAATACACAGAGAAGAATCAAATTTGCCATGTTTACCATGTCCAGAGATTTGAATAAAACAATATAAAGACCAGTCTGTTCCAAACCCCCTCAATTGTTTCATATTTAAACCTCAATACTTAAGAAAATATGAAAAAAGATTAAGATATTGCATATATAAAAGCTAAACTGAAATGAGTTATCAGCATCAGTAAAACAAAAGAATTAAATAAAATGAATTTATGTCAGAAGTCTGTACTCTCAATTTGAGTGAAGTCTTATCTATGAAAAGCACACTTTAAGACCACCTGGTCAGAAATACAATTTATTCAGGTCTTAGATTAGAATTAGTAGAAATTTCACCACTAAAGTACTTGGAAGTCAAGATGTTTCTCTTTGCTTTCTTAAGGTGGTGCAAGCACCCCCCCTTCTGAAACTTAACGAAATATTTTTCTTAATACTATATTTCAGATATTTGTATTCTTTCATTCACAAGAAACACTTGTGAATGGACAGTAACAAAACAGCTACCTAACTAATTCAGCAGGGTGACTGGATTGTAACAATAGATCTAAAGAATGCCTACCTCTGCATGTCAGTTTGCCGAAAGCACAGAATGTTCCTGAAGCCTACAGATCCTACAAACCACCTGTAGTTTGCTGCCATGACCTTTCAGCTGATTTCATCCCTGATAATATTACCCAAAGTCCTTGTCAATTTTTTTGCTGCAGAAAGGGAGCTGGTAGTGTGCATGCTTCCATACCTGGACAACTGGCTGATGAATGGTGACACCTAAGATCTTTTGTTGAAAAATCTGGATGAAATGCTCAGCAAACTGTAAAGACAATTCTTGCAGTTAGATTACAAAAAGGTCCCTTTGCCCTGCTGCTGCCATACATTCTTTGGGCATAATCATAGAGTCTTTTTCAAAATTGCTTTGCTGCTGCCAAAGGAGAGAGTAAAAAACAACAGGTCACTGGTTCCCTCATTGATTGAGCATCGTCTCTAATATATCAGGATGATTATTAGTGTTGTGGAATTTATTGTGTTCCTTCTGAGGACTATCTGGCTCTTGCCCTACTCACAATCTCTCACTTGAAACCTCTTGAGTGTTGAAAAAAGAATAAACCCTATTAGATCACAAAAACACTTTGGCTAGAAAGCCAGTAACTCTCTCACATGATGGCTACATTCACCTTCAGTAACCCAAAGTTCTTTGAGGAACTGGATCGCTTAATCCCGTCAAAGCCAACAGAGAAAAATGTTCATAAATAGTCAAATGTCTGAGATTGTAGAGATACAAGTAGTCAGAATATCCTTTATATCTTTCCATTTGATTATACAGACATTTAGAATAACATCTGTTGTGTACATCAACTGTTAAGAAGACACCACATCGCTTACTCTAATTCTACAATGCCACCTAAGGTTCCTACCACAAATGGCTCTTGTGAACAACAGAACTAACCAGACAGTAAGTTTCTTTTATTCTCCTCAATGTCAAGATGCTCCAGACCATCTAGACTGCATAATAATCAAGAGGTTTCAGACCTTGAGTAATTTTTGTCTCTTATACCAATGATTTCCACAGTTCTGAAAAAGATATTGATGGGCAAAAAAGTGACAGCTATAGAGTCAGCAAGCTAAATATAAAAGAAACCATGCATTCAAGTTCTAAATACAAACTGTCTACTAATAGCAGCAAACACAAATGAGAAAAATACCACACATAGTGTGCACTGTGAGTGCAACACAGTCTGTAAGCTGTCTAACCACAGCTTACAAAGCCATCCACAACACTGCCCCTAGCTACATCACCAACCTCATCCACAGATACCACCCAAATCACCCAGTCTGCTCCTCCCATTATATCCTCCTCTCTATCTCCCTCATCACCTCCTCCCACGCTCGCCTCCAGGACTCCTCCAGAGCCTCTCCCATCCTCTGGAACTCCCTACTACAACATGTCCGGTCAGCCCCCACCCTGTCTGCCTTTAGGCAATCTTTGAAAACTCACTTCTCCAGGGAAGCCTACCACACCTCCACCTAAGAACTGTACTTGAATCACCTCCGCCAGATCATCCCCCGCAGTTATCACCTTTTGTATCACCTCTCCCTTCCTTTAGATTGTAAGCTCCACGAGCAGGGCCCTCCTATTCCTTCTGTACTGAAATGTATTGTAATTGTACTGTCTCCCTTATATTGTAAAGCGCTGAGCAAACTGTTGGCACTATATACATCCTGTATAATAATAATAATAGAGTCAGCAAGACCAATGGCTTGGTTTATGCATCTGCTAGAAGAATTGTCTAAGGATCAGCCTCTCCCCGGAAACAGGGATCAAATCCATCCAGACCATCTAGAACTATTCTGGAGGAAAAGGTAAACTATTCCATCCACACATTCCAGACCTTTTCTCCTGAAAGGTTGACTTTTTTTTAGCCAAAGACCTCTTAGATGATTTGAATAAATCTGATCACAAAGACCGGGAACAGATTTCTTTCATACTCAAATTGGACTTCTCCAAATTACCTTACCTTAGAATTTTGTGTTCCTGAATAAAAGAGACAGAAATCTGTTGGAGTACATTATTTGTTCAATTTCCGGCACTTTCAGCTGCTATTAACTGAAATCTTACTTCAGATGCACACTTAAAGGGTTTTTTAAGCCTCTTAAGAATAGTTGATGTCTGAACATTTTAAGTTGCTGTAAAAAATTTCATAGAACTTGACTAAACTGTCTTGGAAATCCTTATTCTTGTGTTACGACTGTCCAAATAACAAGTGACCAAAATAATGCCATGTTGAGCACTTTTTTGCAATTTACCCCTATGGTGCCAAATGCCTTTATTTTTCTCTACTGCGCAGAGGAGGAATAGCTTACATGAGACCATAGTCCTTAAACATACTTTACTAGAACACAGCTGTTTAGAAAAGACAAACATTTTTTCATGCAGCAGTTGGGTTCAAAGAACTACATTCTCATTTAACAACTGCAACAGCAGCAACGTGAGCTGAACTGGTACTGTTCTGGTTAAGGATGTCAAGTATGTGTCCTCCTTTTCACCAGTATTTATCTTTGCCAGACACCACAAGACTGACATTTTGGCCTTAAACTATACTTCCCTTGACCTTGCAGTTTTGCACAGAGTGCTTAACAAGAATCCTTTCCCCTTTCTTCTTTGCTGCTTTGTGTGCCTCTGTTAGAACCAAAATAAGTCTAAAATTGACCTTTGAAATTGTCTAATCATTTGGTCTATAGACAACACAAAGGTATCAAACCCATACAAATATTTATGCTTTAGTGCTTCTTGATGGCTATATAATGTACAAGACTGGTTTAAGTTGTTGTATTCATTTGCTTTGTGCGTAACAAACAGAAAATACACTTTGGGGGTTACCGTATTTACTAACATGGTGAAAAATCTGGTGCAGCTCTGCATAGAAACCAAACAGCACAAAGCCTAATTGAGCAAGCTGAAGTTAGAAACTGATTGGCTACCATGCAAAGCTTCACCAGTTTTAGTAAATCTCCCCCACAGGGTCCAAATTGGCTAAAAAAAACAAATTGGATTCTTTTTAGGTAAAATTTACAAAATACAGTATACTATTCAGTAGATTCTCTATTTTATAATTTACTGCTGCCATGTTTTATAATTGCACCTTTCCAAGAAAAAACAAAACTGGTTGAGGTCAGCAAGGTATATAGTATTGCCTATATAAAGTACCTGCAGGATTTGATGCTATCTTTGACAAGGAACCACTTAACAGCTACACTTGCTTTACTGCAGATATAAGAACAATATAGATGTTTACAAGGTTCCGTGTCAGCATTGCCAATCCACTCAATAAACATTCTTCTTTTGAATGCATTTTCACATTTTTGCCTTGGCCAATGCCCCAGTAGCCTCCTTAAATGAACTAATGCCTAGCCCATACAAAGCTCTAGTCAGAGCTTCCAAAGAGCAGATGATTGTCTACTTCTCATATGATGGCTCTGGGCCAATCAACAAGCACTAGCACATGTCCCTGTATACTTGGAAGTACTAGGTATTTTATTTGCTCCCAGTGGCTGAATAGATTGGTCGGGGAGCTAAAGACAGGTACGTGTGTGTTGCTGGGTTTGTTTTAGTGACCTCCTAATCATTTGTGCTTTTTGCCATTGCCCTAATATAGCACAGGGCATTTCCTGCACTAGATAGAGCCCACCTTTTGGTGTGTATAGTGGAAAAGCAAAGGGACCAAGTAAGGGGACCTCAACATTCCATTCTATTTTCCTGAATGAAGTAGCCAGATCTGGGTGGTGTGGCTGTGAACCGATCCATCACATGCAGATGTGACTCCAACAGCAGCATACAGAAAATACATTTAAGGATTTTGCACTTAATAAATAATGTGAATCATAGACAGTTGTACTTTATTCTATTGCCTATGTTGCTTCACTGAATTAAGTCCATTCCTCATACAACATAATTCTCAAACAGCACTACAATAAATGAAAATGCAGTTCACCATATCAGATTTCACGTATTCCAGAGTTGCTGCAAAAAGCTGAAATTGTTCCTTAGGGGATGGGGAACTGCAATTGTTCATCATCCTCTAGTATCAATGTCAAAAAGGATCTAATAAAAATTGAAAAGTATAGGTTCCTTTTAATACCACCACTATGGAGGCAGCGTTTAAGGTCCTTCTCCGATGGTACTGGGTCCCGGCACGGATAGCCCATGCAAACCCATCCTTTGACGATCAATGTTTTAGAGGTTGTGGAAACCATGGAGATGAGCTACACGTATGGTGGACGTGCCCGAGATTAGTGGGCTTTTGGTCCAGAGTCTATGGCCTATTGTCGACCCTTTTTCACTCTACTTTCCGTAGAGATCCCCGTCATGCGCTTCTCCGTTGCCCACTTCCTGGCCTCTTGACCCATCAGCAGAGATTGGCTACCTATCTTTTCATAGTGGCTAAAAGGGCCATTGCTAGAGCCTGGAAGAAACCAACTGTTCAGATTGCAGAAGTAAGGAATATTATGACCACCCTCATGATTCATGAGAAAATGTTGAGTATTTTACTCAGGTTAATTTTGCTCTAGTTGGGGCACTCTTTTGTTGAAGGTTAATCTGTTTGAATGTTTTTGATTGTATTGTATATCTGCCAATTGGTCCCTGCGAGGGACCTTATTTTCTAAATGTTTGTACCTTGTTATTTTTTTCAAACAAGAAAAAAGGAAAAAGCTAATAAAATTATTGTACCAGAAAAGTATAGGTCCCTATGAACATTCACCAGAGACAACCTAGGAACAAAGTCAAGCATATCTATGCATTGGGGAGTTTTGAGTAGATGTTATTTTCCCATTTTCAGTTCACACAGACCCGAAGCCATTATCACTGCTAAAGGATATACTTATCTACAGCGTAAATTGGTGGTAAAACAAACTGTAGATAGTTGGATCACAGCCCAAAGTCCGAGCATCATCAATGTGTACAGCCAGATGTAGTGTCAGCCAGTTAACAACATTCCACTCAGTAAGCATTTAATATGACTAAGAAAGGACACAGCTATTCACCGTTTGTGGTTTTATATTGATTTTTCAATCTCCAGTAGAAACTCTGTAAACATAATCAAATCCTTTACAGTGTTGATGTTTAATTTCTCATTATGTCTGACACCTATATTTTTTATGTAACTGCAGACAAATACAAGGCAAAAAAGATTATTTCTAATTAGAACATTGCTGTCAAGTTTACAAAACAAACAACGTTATGTTTATTAAATGATGAAGATAAAAGATCTCTATTAGATTTGTATGATTTGTGTAATTTTTTGGGGGTTTCTACCAAAACCATAAAATGTCACATTTACATGTAAAAATGGGCTAATTTAAAGGGCCAACCCTCCTGATATAGTTATGAGTTGAGTATGGTAGAGTAAACCTCTTAGGGTCCTTTCAAACCATATGCATTGGGCTGTCTTGGACATCATTGCCCAATGCAGTCCCAATGCAAACACAAGGTCATTCACCTTCGTCCTATTATTTTGGTTTATGCCATTGCAGTGCAATGGTGTACATTGAAAAAAGTGGGACAGGTTGCATTTCTATGCAATGCACTACACAGCATCACAGTGCACTGAGGTACATAAAAATGAATGGCATGTCAATTTGTTACATTTTAATAAAGTAAAAAAAAAAAAAAGGTAAACATGGCGATACATTGTCACAACACATTGCTCCACCCTTTCACAGCACACATCAGAGGATGCACAATATATAGAGCACAGTGTGCACCCACTGGTGTGAATGGGCTCTTACTCTCTCATATTTGTCAAGAAATTCAAAGATGAGATATCCACTGTAGTTATTGGCTCTGCTGCCCCAGTCCATATGGATTACCATATCTCCAGAAGAAGCAGAGGTTATGGTCCAACTGTTTCACTCTCCAGAACGTAAATTCAATGCAAAATTCAATAGAGAGAGTTATTTTATGATGGAGCTGGGAATTCAGCTACAAAGACCTTGGTACCTGATTTCTTAAAAAAATAAAACAAGCTGTGGGAAATTAAAACAATCCATATCTACTGAATACTAACATTTCAGCTGATTGCCCCTTTATTAATGCAGCTCAAAGAGCAATGATGATGTCATGTATGAGGCCACCAGAATCACCATTCTTCAGCTTGGAGCACTCAAGAGAGTGAAAGATAATTGCTGATTAATTGATATGGGTTACTGCTTTTGCTTAATTAGAGAAGTCTGAATATCCATTAATACCTCATATAACACCACAAATTTGTACTTGTTGGATAATGATAACAAACAAATGTATTTTTCCTGCAAATGGAAGTGGTATTTATGCAGAATCATTTTATCAAGCGAATAAAAGTTGGCCATAGAATCTGTAACCTAAATGGTAGAATTATTTTTGTAGAGGTTTTTTGTGACCATATGGTTTGTTGCAAAAAATTGAAAGTGTTTGACCTTAGGTTTCTTGAACATCACAGCATGACAGTGTATGAGAGAAAGAAGAATATTTCAGTGGTTAGATTGTTTGTAAATGCATGAACAAAAGCACTGTGTAACGGCACCCTCAGGGTATACTGTTCCAACATTTTGCTTAGGCTACTTAAAAATATCATACAGCTCTGATTTCTTACTTTGTAGTGACAGCTGCACAGAGGCCTTATTTAAAACTTCTTTCTCTGCTTAAGCCCAAGTGGCTGTCATAATCACCAAGCTTCAGACTAACTCATTTGGGCTTAATTAAGAGTATTTCAAAAATCAGGTCTGCCTATAGCCACAAGGGCTGAACTTGAGATCCCTTGAGTATTGACTGTAAATTTCGAGTAACTCAGTAATATTTCAGCAATAGTTAGCACAATCACAAAGACCTATCTTGTGTTCAACTGGTAATTGTAAAATTGTTCCTGGTGGAAAGTTACTGCATAATCCTGTAAAGCTGATTTTTGTGAAATCACAAGTTAGCTAAGATATAACTAAAATAATAATAATAATAATACTCACCCTCCCAATTAGCACAGGCTCTGGTCCTGCATATTCTTCAATTACAAAGAACTGGTTCCAGACCCAGCTACGTTTGGACCGCGGAGGAGGGCCAGGCCCCTGAGGTGGAGATGATGGAGACCCAGCCTCTCCACTAAGACCAGGAGACATGTCCTCCAAAACCGGCACAGTGGAGGAGCAGCCCAGAAGAAGCAGAGAGAGTAGAGGACACAAGTGAAGGGCAGGCATTGGGAAGATGCAAACCCCGTTGAAGAATAAGTCCAGAGGACAGAAGTCACAACAAACTGCAACTTCTTTGTTGTTTGGTGAAACCTTCCATGTAGTTAAGAGGTGGAATTTATGATGCACCTCAATCCATGTGATGTGAGACTGGCAGAGAAATAAGGGAAGAGAGGAAGAAAAGGTTACAATGTAGGACTACTCGCCCCCCTTCATCATTAAAGCATTTCAGTGAATAGATGTATTAACTGTTTATGTCTAAGATCTTTTCTGTGTTCTAATTAATTCTTACAAATTACTGTTGTAATAGTAACTATGGCTGACTGCAATATATCAAGCTGTGCACTTCACCAGCATTTGTCTAGTAATTGATTGCACTTTTTTTGCACTACATTATAAAATAAGGCAGACTGTGTGCATTCGCCATTACCAACACTTGTTAACCTCTTGTGTTTCACAGCCAATTTTTTTGGCCTCCGCTTTATAAGTCTAGCATAGGAATGCTGATAATGGCATGTATCCTTACTGCACTTGAAATAGACCATTATCCTGTGGCTGTATAGTCAACAGCTGCAGCAGTGAGCCTTGGGCATCCTTGAGGTCAGCTGGGACGTAACAGGGAGTGTCTGTCATTAGTACATGAGAAGCAGTGGACTTAGGAAGTCAACAGCCTCCAGTTTAGTCTGAAGCACAAGTGAAAAAGATAGAAGCAGAAGAAGCTTAGCAAGAATTATATTCAGAGCTGTGCTGCTCCTGTCTGCACTTTTGTTTTTCTCTCCCCAGATCTCCTCTGCTTTCTCCCTCTTTCCCTGCAGGCCTGATCTTTTATGTGAACGGGTTTTGACTGCTCTTTCTTACCTCTCTCTCTCTCTCTCTTCTCCCCTTGACTATAGGAGATTTTGTTTTATTTCTAACTCCTGTTCTCTCACTCAAGCATTCCCACTGTTTATCTGTCAGTTTCTTCTCCCCATTGCACCCCCCTCCTTGTCTAGAAGTTATTTCCCCTGTTTGGTTTTAGCTGTGTACAAATTGTACCATCTGTCTCTCCTCTCTACTTCTCCTTCCCTTTCTCCCCTCGCTTCTCCATTCTCCCTCTGTCTCTTTGTATGCCCGTCATGTTCAACACTTTACGCTTTACTGCAATAAGAAGAGGATAAGAAATCATAGGGAGAGAGACTCCGAGAGGGAGGGGGATGGAAAAAGGGAGAGATAAAGAGAAGAGGAAGAAAAACAAAACAGACAAAATGGTTAAGAGCAAAAGAAAAATGCCTGAAGGATGGAAAGATGAAGAAGAAATAAAGAAAGAATGGACATGAAACAAGGGAAGGGCAGAGGACTAGTGAGGGTGTAGAGGATGGCAGCAGCTTGCCTGGACACAATTTGTGCCACTGCAGAAGTTCTGTGGCTCTAAGGGACACACATGACCATCTGGTGACAAATCTCAGTGATAGCAACAAATATCCTGCAGTAACTCCTTAGGGGCTTAGATAGGTGACCAGAATGGAGACAAGTCACAGCATTCATCTTTCAATGATTTATGTGTGTTCTTTTTTTCCTGTGGGTTTTGCATAGCAAACTTATACTCTGTGATGTATGTTTTTTACTTTATCTCTACTTATTTCCATTTAGATATTTCCAGTGTCCTGCCATCTGGATCTGTCCTTTTCCACATTACTGTTCCTCCCGCTATCTTCATTCCAACTGCTTGTAAAATTCATGTCTCTTCTCCCTGTAGGGTTTAGTGGATTATTCTAGTGTGGTGGATGCTGGGTATTAACTTTCACATATAAATGACAATTTTCTTCTGGAGACAGTATCTGCGCATCACTCAAATTAAACTCTTACATATACATGTCAGGTGGATTGTCTGCCAGGGAGCGTGTACAGAATGTTGTGTTTGACATTCTGATGGAGTCACTGATCATCTCCCTCCCCATCTTATTGTTCCCTAAAACTCCTTATAGGATCCCATTTCGGCATCCTATAAAGCTTCTATTGCCTGGCATAAGTGCTCCTTGTAATGCCTGATTAGACCATTTGGTGCAATTGATCCCATTGTTCAGTTAAATCTCTTCTCACTGCATCTCCTTTTTACAATGCATAAAACTGTTTTTCCATAGCTGTTCCATTATTTATATTGCTCCACATAACCTTTCCCTATAAATCCGCTATTGCTCTATATAAATTCTCTAATTGCTTCATAATTACTCCCTAGCAATGGGTTCCTTTACCCCGGTTAACCTTCTACAAGACGTGCACCATATAACTTCTATTTTTGCCCTTATGTGCTCTCAAAGCTCCTCCTTATTCACGTTTCCTCCAATTGACCATCATTTTAAATAGTGGCTGTCAATTGCCATCTCAACCCATATGTCCCCTCTGTTCAACCTTCCACATAACTCCAACAACTGGTAAATAGAACTCCTGTCTATAACACCTCCTGGAACACATCAAGTAACCAGAACTCCTCCTACTGCTCCTAGTGTATGCTGTTGCACTGTGTGCAAAATGATCATGCAGACAGCTGCGACCCAACGGAGCCTCTTCGATGTATTCAGATGTAATTGGGAACATTCACATGTGTGTATAAACACATTAGCTCTGCATGAATGCAGTGCACATTAGGCATGCTGTGCATCTGAACGCTCACGTCAGTCTTAGGAGAGTACGTCTGCTCACACGTCCATGCAGAAATACACTCACATATGTATATGTATCATTCTATACGGTTATGCACACAATCTCCATGTGTTCACAGGTGTTGGCGGTGCCTCTCATGCAGGCAACATAGATTACCAGTCCATCACACACATGCCACATACACTCAATACACTCAAGCAGAAGTTTTAACGCACCGTATAACTCCAGACGTATGAGACAGACCGCTGCAAAGACAGGTCAAGATGTGGCAGAGACCTCTGCAGAACTAGCTCCACATGGGTGCCAAAGACCACCGAAGGGATAGATGCTATTAAAGGAGAGAGCGGTGCAGAGACTGCTCCAGTTGTGAGGCAGACTCCTGCAGAGAGAGTTCCAGATGTGAGAGAGGACAAGACTGCTGCAGAGACAGCTCCAAATCTGCGAGAGCCTGCTGCAGAGACCATGTGATAGAGAGGAACAGACAATGTTAGAGACAGTTAGTGGCAGACAGTGCTAGAGAGTGAAAGGATGAGACATGCAGGGTGAGGGTGATGGACTAATGGAGCTAGACAGAGAAAGAGAGGGAGACAGGCAGATACAGGTTCCTGCAGATGCTGCTCTGGTTTTAGAGCGAGTGATGCTGAGAATACGAGTTGACATGCACCCCCCCCCCCCAAATCCTCTGCACTCTCCCCCTCCTCCTCCTCAGTCTCTCTCTTTTTCTATCTCTCCTCCTCTTTCTTCCTCTTTCTCCTTTCCACTAATACAAGAGGACACAAAGAACAGAGAGAGACAGAGACAAAGTGACAGCGAGAAACCAGAGGGACAAGGAGTGAAATAAACACAGAGCTCACAGTGGTCAAGCAGCAGAAAGACATATATAAGGAATAATTGGAAAGCCAGAGATAGATGGATAGACAGATACATACAGAGATAGGTAGATAGATAGATAGATAGATAGATAGATAGATAGATAGATAGATAGATAGATATGGAGCAAGTCAGCAGGAGGGCACAGGCACACAGCAATAGGTATGGTACTCAGGCAGTACAACAATGATGGATTATAGGTATTTAGCGAATGGGCATTTGACATGGTGTGTTTTGGGTGGAATGTGACACGGTGTCTCTGGGGTCCATGTGTGCTTTCCAGGAGAGAAAAAGAATGCACAGACCTGTCTGAAAACAGACATAGAAAATTTAACATTTCAATTTAACAAGCTGCTCACACAAAGAAAAATAAATTATAAAAAAAACTGAAAGAAAAAAATATCAGTATGAAGCAAACAAAAGAGATTAGAGAAGAAAAGCTGGATGAAAAAATAAATTTGCATTTTTACCAACTAAGGGTATTGTGTCCATATTGCACATCTGGCATCTAGATAAGACATACAAGTTACAACTTTTTGTTGTGTGGCTAGTATTAATGTTTCCCAAACAATTATATCAGTATCCCACAGTATGCAGTGAGCATACATAGAGCCTTTCCACTAAAAGAATCTGTAAACCGCAGCTGCTAAAATACCAAAAACACTTGTAAGACGTGAGCACTGGTACTGCTGGGCACCTAGGGCAGATGCCCCACAGTTCCTGCTTGGGGCCCTGGGTCCCAAGGTTGTGACTACCCACCACTGCAGTCAACGATATTTGATTCTGTTGCACTGTCTGTCAGATCTGTCAGCCCAATGGGCAAGGTTACTCCTTGGCTCTGGTGTGTTACATGACACAGCTGAGGGGAAGTCTGGGAGAAACACTTACTTTGCTGGGCGCTGCTACATCTAGGTTCTGCTGAGTTCACGTAGGGAAAAGGACATTTCTGCTGGGTTGATTTGAGCAGACATTTGTATTGGGAGGAGGGGGGAGTTTTTGCTTGGGGGGTAATTTATGCTTAGAGGAAGTATAAGGGGGATTTCTGCTTCTGGGGGAGTGGACAGATTTGTAATAGTTGGATGATTTTTGCTCATTTTTGTATTGGGGGGGTTTGCTGTGGGGAAAAAAGGAGAGTCTTGCTTTCAGGTGGATTTGTGTGATATTACTCCTGATATACCTCTGATCCCTGCGCTCTGTGCATTACATACCTCTGATCAACCCCTGCAATGTTTGTGTTACACACTACTGAACCTTGGCCTTCTTGCATCACACGCTCTAAGCGCCAGCACTGTGTACTATGCATACTCCTGACCCCTGCACTCTGTGCATTATTTAGCCCTAACCCCTGTACTGTGTGCATTAGATACCCCTGGAACAATGCTTGCTACACACCCTATGCATTACACACCCCTGACCCATGCATACTGTGTGTAACACATCCCTTACCACTGAACTCTGTGCATTATGCAACTCTGCCTTTTGTGTATTACACCCTCTTAACCCCTGTACTTTATGCATTACACATTCAGGGCTGTGCTACCCATGAGGCCAATTGAGGTGGCTCCGTCAAGTGGCCCTCATGGTGACAAGGTGTAGGATGACACTTTGGTTGTAGTGTCCATACTGGATACTCCATCCTCAGTACAGCTTGGTAGCACTAAGCCAGATAAAACCACAAGCTCATTGTTACTGAGCTCTCTGCCCAGTCTCTGCATTTGTCATAAAGCCAGGTACAGTATGCAAGCCTCTTCAGTGACATTAAACCTGTTAAAATTGCAAGTTTAGCATTACTGAGCACTGCTTGCCATTGCACCTGACAAGCACAGTGACCATTAGGAAACTCCAGTCAGTGATGATGAGCTTGCCCCCATCATGGCCATGTATACAATCCTAACCCTTGCTCTCTGAACATTACATAATCCTGACTCAAGGAAAAAACTTATTAAATCATGATACAATTCACTCAAATGGGGGGGGGGGGGATTCCTTCCTGATCGGATATTCCCTGGATCAACTATCCCTGACTTTGTTACCTCTAAATATTAATATGCAGTTATACAGTATTTTGTGCACTTGAGAATGTCTCCAACTGTACTGAGCTGGCCAGAACTAGTTCTTGAGGAAGTCTATTCCACAATTTCACAGCTCTTACTGTGAAGTAGCCTTTCGGCACGCGAAGGTTAAATCTCTTTTCCTCCAGACGTAACGAGTGCCTCTGACCTTAAAGTGAATAACGCTAGACCAAGTTCACTATATGGACCACTTATGTATTTACACATGTTGATCATATTCCCCTTTAATCTCTTCTTCTCAACAGAGAATACATTCACTTTCTCTAATCTATCCCTATAGTTGAGCTCCTCCATGCTTTTTATCAGTTTGGTTGCCCTTCCCTACACTTTCTCCAATTCCCCAATATCCTTTTTGTGAACTGGTGCCTGTGACAGACCCAACGGGGACAGGGGCTTTTGGAGGGGACTAGGGGCTAGCCTTCTACCCACTGATTGTGGCCCATGGAGGAGACCGAGGATTTTGTCTGCTTCTCCCAGTCACAGCATGGAAAAGAACTCAGTTCAGCCTCTGATCACATGGCGAGAGCAGATCAGTCTGTGATGATGGATAATAACGTAATGAATGCTGACAGTGAGGCTTAGATTAATTCTCTGAATAAAGACAATAAATCTTCCCTTATGGAGTTGATGGAAAGGTGTAGTATTGATCTGGTACAGGTTAATGGTCAGAGGAAATATGGTGGCCCTCCTGCAGACTGGGTTGGAGAAACTCTTCCACTTGAAACAGAAATATTTATCAGCAATCTCTCTCTAGAAATCTGAGAAGATAAATTAATTCCACTTTTTCAGACTGTTGGAATATTGTATGAGTTTTGTCTTATGCTGCCTTTTCTAGTGGACAGATAATACAAGTGAAAGGCAGCATATGTAATGTACTTTGTATATCCAGGGGTGTGGGATTTTTGCCGGGCTGGGCTCCTGGCTGGTCTGGGTGCCTGACTGTTGATTAGCTTACTGTTAATTAGATTACTTTTAGCTGTTAATTAGGTTACTGTTTGATTGGATCACCGTTAAATGTTAGCTGTTCATTAGATGTACTGTTAGATGTACTGATGATATTACTGTTTACGGGTTTCATTGCGTAGGATCATGTGTCCAAGCTCTTATCTGATTTTGTGTGGTATAAATTCTGTGTGAATTTTCATTAAAGTTCAGTTCCTTGTTGAACCTAAGCTAGTGTCATCTAGTCCTTGGGTGCAATGCCCAGGTATAATACTTTGGTCTGGTGTCCCAGCCGCTAGGAAACAGTTCTCTGATGGAAGCACCCAGGCGGGGTGCCAGGTGGTCCTTCACAGTGCCCAACTCTGAACTGCATATTCTAGATGAGGTATTACTAATGATTTGTACAGGAGCAAAATGATGCCTCTATCTTTTCCTGCAGTCTTTATCTCTTTTAACCGCTTGCCGCCCTGCCACTGTGTATATACGTGTGCAGGGCGGCAGTGGAGCGCAAAACCACGTTTAAAAACGGGTTCCGCGCTCCCGACACTTTCGCCGGCAGGGGGCGCGCGCGCGCGCGCTCCCGCCGACCCGCGGGTGACACTATTTGATCCAGGAGGGATCAATCATTAGATTTCAGCCAGTGATTTCTGGCTGAAATCACATGGTCGGTCCCTGTCCTATCCTGTCCTGTGTTGACATACACACAGGGCAGGATATGATGTCATTCTTCTCTGCCTGGACACATTCCGTTCCAGACAGAGAAGAAGACATCCAAAAAGTGAGTACACAAGCACTACACTACAGTTAGAACACTCTAGGACACATTTAACCCCCTGATCGCCCCCCTCCCCCACCTCCAGTTAACCCTTCACTGCCCTGTCACCAGTGTTACTGATCAGTGAAGCGATTTTTACTGATCAGTGTCGCTTGCGACTTCCGATAGAGTTAGCGCCCCTCCCAGATAGCACCAGATTGCCCGCCAGTACACCAGTAATCCCGTTTAACCCCTTGATCGCCCCCCCCCTCCAGTTAACCCCTTCACTGCCCTGTCACCCAGTGTCACTGATCAGTGAACCAATTTTTACTGATCACTGTATCAGTGTCGCTGGCGACTTCCGATAGAGTTAGCGCTTCTCCAAGATAGCGCCAGTTTGCCCGCCAGTACACCAGTAATCCCGTTTAACCCCTTGATCGCCCCCCCCTCCAGTTAACCCCTTCACTGCCCTGTCACCCAGTGTCACTGATCAGTGAACCAATTTTTACAGATCACTGTATCAGTGTCGCTGGCGACTTCCGATAGAGTTAGCGCCCCTCCCAGATAGCACCAGATTGCCCGCCAGTACACCAGTAATCCCGTTTAACCCCTTGATCGCCCCCCCCCTCCAGTTAAACCCTTCACTGCCTGTCACCCAGTGTCACTGATCAGTGAACCAATTTTTACTGATCACTGTATCAGTGTCGCTGGCGACTTCCGATAGAGTTAGCGCCCCTCCCAGATAGCGCCAGTTTGCCCGCCAGTACACCAGTAATCCCGTTTAACCCCTTGATCGCCCCCCCCCTCCAGTTAACCCCTTCACTGCCCTGTCACCCAGTGTCACTGATCAGTGAACCAATTTTTACTGATCACTGTATCAGTGTCGCTGGCGACTTCCGATAGAGTTAGCGCCCCTCCCAGATAGCGCCAGATTGCCCGCCAGTACACCAGTAATCCCGTTTAACCCCTTGATCGGCCCCCCCCCCCAGTTAAACCCTTCACTGCCCTGTCACCCAGTGTCACTGATCAGTGAACCAATTTTTACTGATCACTGTATCAGTGTCGCTGGCGACTTCCGATAGAGTTAGCGCCCCTCCCAGATAGCGCCAGTTTGCCCGCCAGTACACCAGTAATCCCGTTTAATCCCTTGATCGCCCCCCCCCCCAGTTAACCCCTGCACTGCCCTGTCACCAGTGTCACTGATCAGTGAACCAATTTTTACTGATCACTGTATCAGTGTCGCTGGCGACTTCCGATAGAGTTAGCGCCCCTCCCAGATAGCGCCAGATTGCCCACCAGTACACCAGTAATCCCGTTTAACCCCTTGATCACCCCCCCCTCCAGTTAACCCCTTCACTGCCCTGTCACCAGTGTCACTGATCAGTGAACCAATTTTTACTGATCACTGTATCAGTGTCGCTGGCGACTTCCGATAGAGTTAGCGCCCCTCCCAGATAGCGCCAGTTTGCCCGCCAGTACACCAGTAATCCCGTTTAATCCCTTGATCGCCCCCCCCCCAGTTAACCCCTGCACTGCCCTGTCACCAGTGTCACTGATCAGTGAACCAATTTTTACTGATCACTGTATCAGTGTCGCTGGCGACTTCCGATAGAGTTAGCGCCCCTCCCAGATAGCGCCAGCTTGCCCGCCAGTACACCAGTAATCCTGTTTAACCCCTTGATCGCCCCCCCCCCAGTTAACCCCTTCACTGCCCTGTCACCAGTGTCACTGATCAGTGAACCAATTTTTACTGATCACTGTATCAGTGTCGCTGGTGACTTCCGATAGTGTTAGCGCCCCTCCCAGATAGGGCCAGTTTGCCCGCCAGTACACCAGTAATCCCGTTTAACCCCTTGATCACCCCCCCCCAGTTAACCCCTTCACTGCCCTGTCACCAGTGTCACTGATCAGTGAACCAATTTTTACTGATCACTGTATCAGTGTCGCTGGCGACTTCCGATAGTGTTAGCGCCCCTCCCAGATAGCGCCAGATTGCCCGCTAGTACACCAGTAATCCCATTTAACCCCTTAATCTCCCCCCCCCCAGTTAACCCATTCACTGCCCTGTCACCAGTGTCACTGATCAGTGAACCGATTTTTACTGATCACTGTATCAGTGTCGCTGGCGACTTCCGATAGAGTTAGCGCCCCTCCCAGATAGCGCCAGATTGCCCACCAGTACACCAGTAATCCCGTTTAACCCCTTGATCACCCCCCCCCTCCAGTTAACCCCTTCACTGCCCTGTCACCAGTGTCACTGATCAGTGAACCAATTTTTACTGATCACTGTATCAGTGTCGCTGGCAACTTCCGATAGTGTTAGCGCCCCTCCCAGATAGCGCCAGTTTGCCCGCTAGTGCACCAGAAATCCCATTTAACCCATGATCGCCCCCCCCCCAGTTAACCCCTTCACTGCCCTGTCACCAGTGTCATTGATTACAGTGAACAGATTTTTACTGATCACTGTATTAGTGTCACTGGTAACTTCCGATAGTGTTAGCGCCCCTCCTAGATAGCTCCAGTTTGCCCGCTAATGCACGGGATTTTTTTTACCAAAAACATGTAGCAGAATACATTTTGGCTTAAATTTATGACTAACTTTGAGTTTACGATATATTTTTTATAGCTGAAAGTAGAAAATATTGTTTTTTTTCAAAATTTTTGTGGTTTTTTTGTTTATAGCGCAAAAAATAAAAAGCGCACAGGTGAACAAATACCACCAAAAGAAAGCTCTATTTGTGTGAAAAAAAGGACGTAATTTTCGTTTGGGTGCAGCATTGCATGACCGCGCAATTATCATTTGAGTTAGTGCAGCGCTGTATAGCAAAAAAAGGCATAAATTACAGTATCTATACCATAGTTTGTAGACGCTATAACTTTCACACAAAGCAATCAATATACACTTATTGGGATTTTTTTTACCAAAAACATGTAGCAGAATACATTTTGGCTTAAATTTATGACTAACTTTGAGTTTACGATATATTTTTTATAGCTGAAAGTAGAAAATATTGGTTTTTTTCAAAATTTTTGTGGTTTTTTTGTTTATAGCGCAAAAAATAAAAAGCGCACAGGTGATCAAATACCACCAAAAGAAAGCTCTATTTGTGTGAAAAAAAGGACGTAAATTTCGTTTGGGTACAGCATTGCATGACCGTGCAATTATCATTTGAATTAGTGCAGCGCTGTATAGCAAAAAAAGGCATAAATTACAGCATCTATACGATAGTTTGTAGACACTATAACTTTCACACAAAGCAATCAATATACACTTATTGGGATTTTTTTTACCAAAAACATGTAGCAGAATACATTTTGGCTTAAATTTATGACTAACTTTGAGTTTACGATATATTTTTTATAGCTGAAAGTAGAAAATATTGTTTTTTTTCAAAATTTTCGTGGTTTTTTTGTTTATAGCGCAAAAAATAAAAAGCGCACAGGTGATCAAATACCACCAAAAGAAAGCTCTATTTGTGTGAAAAAAAGGACGTAAATTTTGTTTGGGTATAGCATTGCATGACCGCGCAATTATCATTTGAATTAGTGCAGCGCCAAACAGCAAAAAAAGGCCTGGTCATTAAGGGGGGTAAATCCTCTGGGGCTCAAGTGGTTAATAATGTATTTTGCTAGCTTTAAAAACTGCAGCTTGGCATTACATTAAGGCTATGATCTACCATAACACCCTGATCTTTTTCACCATTGATTCCCCCAGCTGTTCTCCTCCTAGTGTGTATGATGCATGCGTGTTTCTAACCCCCAAGTATACCATATAGTTGCCCAATTAAGTAGTTTATTGTGGTCAGTTTGTAAGTTGGAAACATCTTGTAAAGATATTATTCCATTGCATATTTTGGTGTCAAAAGACACTGCAAAACAAAATTGGTTCTTTTAAGCCCAGACCATATATCATTTATAAATATATTAAAAAATAAGGGTCTCAGCACTGAACCTTGGGGTACACCACTAACAACCTTAGACCATTCAAAGTATGAATCATTAACCACTACTCTCTGAATACGGTCCTTTCAGACATTTTTCTATACCTTTACAAACTGATTTTCTAAACCTGTAGACATTCAATCACATTAACACATTAACCGCATGTGGGGAACCGTGTCAAATGCTTTGGCAAAATCCAAGTATACTAGCCACTCCTTTGTCGAAGTTTTTGCTTACTTCCTCATAAAAGAAATCAGATTTATTTGACAACTTCAGTCTTCGTGAATCCATGTTGACTATTGCTTAAATCATTATTTTCTAGCAAAAACTCTTTTATGTGGTCTTTCACTAAACTCTCAAGTATCTTTCTGACTATAGAAGTTAAACTAACAGGTCTGCAATTACTTGGTAAATACTTTGACCCCTTTTTATACATAGGCACCACATTGATCTTACTCCAGTGGTACCTTGCAAGTTATTAAACAGTCTCTAAAAGTTAGAAATAATGGCTTAGATCAGTGGTGGGTAACCTTTTTTTTCAACTGAGCCAAATCTCGCCAAAACCACGATTGAAATTTATTTTGAGAGCCACATTTTTAAAACTGAAAATACATAGGATGGTACACTGTTTTTAGTTTCAATAAGTTTTTATAGTAATTCATCCCCCATATAGTAATTCATCCCCCATAGTAATTCATCCCCCATATAGTAATTCATCCCCCATATAGTAATTCATCCCCCCTATAGTAATTCATCCCCCATAGTAATTCATCCCCCCTATAGTAATTCATCCCCCCTATAGTAATTCATCCCCCCTATAGTAATTCATCCCCCATATAGTAATTCATCCCCCATAGTAATTCATCCCCCATATAGTAATTCATCCCCCATAGTAATTCATCCCCCATATAGTAATTCATCCCCCATAGTAATTCATCCCCCATATAGTAATTCATCCCCCCTATAGTAATTCATCCCCCATATAGTAATTCATCCCCCATAGTAATTCATCCCCCATATAGTAATTCATCCCCCATAGTAATTCATCCCCCATATAGTAATTCATCCCCCATAGTAATTCATCCCCCATAGTAATTCCTCCCCCATATAGTAATTCCTCCCCCATATAGTAATTCATCCCCCATAGTAATTCATCCCCCATATAGTAATTCATCCCCCATATAGTAATTCATCCCCCATAGTAATTCATCCCCCATATAGTAATTCATACCCCATAGTAATTCATCCCCCATATAGTAATTCATCCCCCATATAGTAATTCATCCCCCATATAGTAATTCATCCCCCATAGTAATTCATCCCCCATATAGTAATTCACCCCCCTATAGTAATTCATCCCCCATATTAATTCATCCCTCATATAGTAGTAGTAAGTAAGTAGCAAGTAGTAAGCCAAGTCCCCCCTGTGTCAATTCACTTACCTTTGCTCCGCGCGTTCCTCTCGCCGTGTTCCCTGCACCGTTCCGGTCTTCAGGGCGGACTGTGAGAGGAGCCTAGCTCCCCTCACGTTCGTCACGCTGCCCTGCCTACACACATCCTGACAGCCAATCACTAGCTATCAGGATGTGAGTGGCAGCGAGACTGGCCAATCATTGCTGGGCTAGCTGCAGAGTCCTCGGCCGCCCGAGAGGAGGGAGGGGAGCGGGCGCCCGGCACACAGAAGAGCCGCATTAAAATGTGTAAAGAGCCACATGTGGCTCGCGAGCCGCGGCTTGCCGAGCACTGGCTTAGATATAAAAGACCTAAGCTCTTTGAGGACCCTTGGGTGTAAGCCACTTGGTGCAGGTGCTTTATTCATCTTTATTTTTTCTAAATATCTCTGGACCATATCAATTTTGAGCCATTGAGGATCATTTAAGGCTATGACAAAACCATCTCCATTAAGGATTCATGGAATGGGAGCTTTCCCATTCTGCTTTCTATGCACAGAGCTCAAGAAGGTATTTAATAAATTTGTGTTCATTGTTTAAACAATTGGTGATAGCTAAGTAGTTCCCTGGTTTATTTTCAGTGTTCAGCATATTTAATAGAAGAGTTTATTTTTTTTTAACTGATTGTGCTGAGGTTTATACTGTATGTGCAATTACTGCATATGTTGTGGGCACAAGGGCTGTGGGTTATTTTTCCCTTATATAGAGCAAATTGGCTCAGTTGTTTTTAACTATGCATCAAGTCCCTCCTACTGTTAGCAAAATCTGACAAATCCTTTAGTAACAGTTACATACAGTACTTTACTGTGGAATAAACAAACTGCAGAAAAATTCATTTTAAATTATTGGTTTAACATTTACCCAAAATACAAATTTTATTAAAAAACTTTTCACAAAGAGTGAAAATTAAAAATACTGCAGCTCATATTTAGCTCCAGGCTATCATCTCTATTCTATTTATCACGTAAAAACATAGAACATAGAAATATTTTCACAGACCTACAGAGCATACCAGAATTTTAATGTAAACTGAAATCATTTGTTGAAATTTGTCCAGATGGGCAGACTATTGGATTAACAACTATTTCTTTAATAAATAATTCACTGTTTTGGTGCCTGATAAAATTCCTAAAGATGAGATGTGAGCTATTTTGAATATTCATTAAATTGTAGTGAACCTTCCATGGGAGGTAATCCCAGAATTAGGTCTAAGGCATATGCCTTGTAGGTCCATGTTCATGTAATAATCATAGGTTTCACACAGTCTGAAAAAAAATTATACAATCTTCTAACATTCAAAACTGTCTTTGAGGGAATTTATGTGATTTAAGCCACATTACTTAGTCAGAGGTTGACTGGGTAAACTCCTACAGTTTATGATGGATGGATATCTTGCCTCATGAAAAGGACCACTTTACAAATTAAGATTTAGTTTGTGTCCACAGGATTGCTGTGCAGAGCCATTATTGGTTGTTTCGCAAGCTGGCTAGTAAGTGTTGCTGGGAAATCTTTTGTTTGTTTTGTGATGTGCATTGCCTTTCCATGTACACCTTGCTGCTAAGGCTGGTTATAGGTTGGGACGGTTGCCATTTTTTTTGTAGTTGTCTAAATTGGACGCAAGGACGCACTGGATGCCATTGCTGTCATTTTGGTATAGCTATGCATCACGTGCATCCCTGTACCTTTAAGGAGGGTTGGGCTTCTCCAGGCACACCTACCCTTAACCCAGTGGTTCTTAACCTTGTTGGAGGTACTGAACCCCACCAGTTTCATATGCGCATTCACCGAACCCTTCTTAATTGGAAAAATAAAATATGATTTTTAAAATTCAAAACATAGGTATATATTTAGGTATATATTTATACATAGGTGCACAAAATGAACAAAACCGTTAAGAACAAAGAACAAAACCATTAAAACATGATTTTCACACAAAAACAAAAACATAATAATGAATATTTACTGCACAAATCATATGAGTCGGGTGTGGGTCTTCACCTCCGCTGAACCCGCGAGACTGACTCACCGAACCCCTGGGGTTCGATCGAACCCAGGTTAAGAACCACTGCCTTAACCTATCCATTTATTCATGTGCTCCCACTATGGAGACTTTGGAAATTTTAGTTAGGCCCACAGTATATAGAGGACCCTCGACGTGGGACTGTGGCTTACACATGTATTTGCAAATGTGTGCAAACAAAACCCTCTATTTTTAACGCATACTGTTAGACAGGGCCAAATTGGTTGTTTCGCAAGCTGGCTGGTAAGTGTTGCTGGGAAATCTTTTGTTTGCTTTGCAGAGCCATTATTGACTTAGGTAGTTAATTTGGTTTTAAGAAAAATATTTTTTTGTGGAGGACAGTGTGTTGTCTGTTTCAGGTTTCTGTGGATATGAACATGAGAGACTATCTGTTTTGAAATTCTTGCATACAGGCCAGTATGCAATGCAAAGAAAAAATCCCTTCTATTCTTCTGTGGGTTTAGCCTTTTAGCACTATGTTCAGTAGGTTTTATGGATTTTTATTGTTGCTGTAATGGAAAGAACCACCTAGAAGATACATTTATTCTTCAAGGCAACAAATATGTAACACTATATCAGATCATACCTTTTAGCATAAATGTTTTAGCTGGATTGGAGTGTGCATGAATAGAGGTTGAATCCATGGACATTTCACATGTTGCTGTGTGAGAGTAGCAATGGGAATTACATCTGAAAAGTCTTTGATAAAATATCTAAAATAATACTAAAGCTATTACTGGTGGTACTGAGCAGGTGCAGAATTGTGGAGAAATTACCTGAGACAAAGAGAATTCTTCTAATGAAATGCCAAGTATAATAAATTGAGCCTTTTTTAAATTTAGAAAAATGTGTGTTTTTTTTATTTGTTCATGATCTGTTGTGAAATCCGTTTTCATGAAAGCACAAGGCACTGCTGCAACAATAGGGAAAGTGAAATCCTGGACGGTGTCATTACTGATATGTTGAAAAGTGGCATGAGCCTTCTATAGTGCTAAGTCATGATCAGAGAATTTACTTACCATTTTCTGTATATAATGCAGCCTTTCCATTATTGGGTAAACACTAGATTGCAGGCAACTTGCACATCTAGTTTATAGAGGATCCAGGAACTAAATAGGCTGTTCACTCTAGAAAAAAAATAAACAAATTCTGTAACTGTTGACTTTTAATAAAAGGACACTTACCTGTCCAGGGATCCAGCGCTGTCCTCTCCCGAACCAATTCTTTGATGGTTTTCGGGTTCCCCTCAACAGTATCTTTAGTGTGGAATGCCGACTGTGACAGCTTATGGCACTGACTTCCTACTGTGCATGCATGAGCTGCACTGCACTTTCTAAATGATCCTGCAGTCTTCTTTTACCTGGACATGTCCCTGAAGGCTCCAGGCAAAGAAAGGGGGTATAACTTCCACTCGAATTGCCTAGTGGGAATAGGTACCTGTCAAAACTACATACCCCCCCCCCCCAAAAAAAAAATGATATACCAAATGTGGTAGAGGAGAGGGGAGGAGGGCTTAAAGTGGAACTTCCCCTTTTGGGTGAAGTTCCGCTTAAGTATCTAGAATGAAGCAATAATTAGTCTTTATGTAGTAACTTATGACAGAGATGTTAATCTATAAACTATATTTAATCCTTTAAAAAAAAAAAAAAAAGTAAGACTCCAGAATTCTGCTGAAGGCACGAGGTAGAGGCCAGGAAAATAAACCTAAAAACAAGGAAATTCTTTGGACTCTTTGCTTCCGGTCATAAAAGAGGCTCTAATGTAACATCCCTGACTTAATTGGGGTAACATTGACTAATTTCATATGGTCAGTCCTGCAGCTGAATGTAAAACAAAAAAAAACATAAAACAAGCAAGTGTCAAAGACAAAAACTGCCATGGTCCCAATTATTTTTTCTGAGCATTGCAAAAGAAGGGAAGTGCAACTTGGCAAGGCACTAAGCATGCTATACCTAAAAACTTTATACTCAGTAGGTCAGAAAAGAAACACACATCTTGCAGAAGGCTGAAGTATCATCTCACTGCAATGCGACTTGTATAGGTTCTAAAGTCTCCAATAGGGATGTGGATTTAGAAGATGGATTGGCAAATTGAGATGGGCTATAAACCACAGTAATAAAATATAAAGCTCAGAGGTGTTACTATAAATCACAGGGCCCCAAAGCAAAATCTTAATAAGACACTATAACAGAAAAAAATACAGTTACTCTACAGCAGCATAACTATTATTCAAGTAGCCATTTGGCAGTGGGATTGAACTACAAATGATGTGTACTATTTTTCAACATTGGTGGTCAGTTCAAACTAGAAAAAGATCTAAGAATGGGGACTTTTGAGGCACAGCATAGACATAAAAACATAATTTGTTGTATATCAAAACCCAACACTTTCTATTTTACATCAACAATACTGAATCGTACAAAAATTAAAAAGTTTACAACATCAAGGAACAGCATATCTCTTCTCATATGGTCCAATTCTTTATTGACTTTAGGCTCATTCCTTTTAGGCTTGGGCTCAATGCGTTTCATGGACTTGATTCACTTCTTCAGGAGCCATCACCATATAGACATTTAACTACTAATATATATATATATATATATATATATATATGTAAAACAGTCAAAAATTATATTTTCTCATTCTGGTTAAATAGAGTATCATATTGTAGATGCAAACCCTCTATGGACCCCAAGGGGGACAATGGAATCCGAGCCACATTGTATTTGCATAAATCTAAATATTAGAATAAACATTACCTCCAAAAAGATGTTGGTATACACCAAGTGATTTCAGACATTCTAGGTAAGTGGTGTAGAGACACTCTTGCCACAAACCTACGCTGGCTTCTATTTGTATACTCTTCATACTGCAAAATCTTTTCCTAAATATTAAATATATCATTCAAAAGCCAACTATTACATTTATAGAGTATTGGGAGCAGAACAGCATATAAATTGTATCCAACACCCACCTCTACAAATACACCCACTCCATGGCGATATATTGAAAAACAACTTCTCAAACAGGTTATATTCCCATAGCTGGCTCGTGAACAAAGCTGAAAATTCTGTGTATGGTAGTGATAACATATGGTAGCAAACTTTATTAATACTCTGCTCTATACTTAATAAAAGACCCATATTTGCCTTAATTAGAGTACATCATTAAATTACCTTAATGTGCCAAGATCACTAGTCTCAATGCCCAAGAGACTCCAACAAGACTCCACAGACACAGCTGAACGGTGCAGCATATTTTCAAACCAGTTATATCCCTACAGTAGACTCACAAATAAGGCTGTGAACATCTTATATGATAATGACAGCAAATTAATAAGAAACCTTGTTTAGACCTGTACTCTGTGCTTATCAAATAGTTGCCACTAATACAGTGCCTTGAAAAAGTATTCTTACTTTTTTTGGGGGTATGAATACTTTTTCAAGGCACTGTAAACTACATTGTTCTAATACCTTAATATGTCCAAGTCGCTGGCCTCATGCCCGAAATACAAACGCAGCCGAACGATACAACAAAGTAAGGTGCAATGCAGAGATGGCCGCTGGCCTCTAGTGTGGGTCCTGCACTTGCACATCTCTGTGTACTTCCGGAGTTGGCTGCCATTTTGTTGGTGGGGTCGGTGCCGTGGCGCGCATGCACATTCCTCACCTTGCGGGCCGGTGGCCATTTTGGGACTCGACAGACCGCAGATTGTGGGTCTACCTTGATTGTTCACCTGTGGCCCACTTGGGGGCTATTTAAGGGAGGGTGGATGCTGTGATCCGGCTGTGCTGCTGCTTCTTTGTTCTGTGGAATTCGTGTTGCACCTTACTTTGTTGTACCGTTTGGCTGCATTTGTATTTCAGCCTTGAGACCAGCGAGTTGGGCATGTTAAGGTAATAGCTCAATGTAGTTTATTAGTGGCAAATATTGGTTCCTTGATAAGCACACAGTACAGGTCTAAACAAGATGTCAGGGATCCAGTCACCATGCAGCTGTGCGACGGCGACGGATCCCCTCGGGCCGTGGCAGTGTGAGTGCGCAGGAGCGTGCGGACGAGCATGCACAGTAGAGTACACGTCACCGCAAGGCGGGCTATTTAAACCTGCAATACAGTGTAATCAATGCCTTCTGGTCTATAACGTCCCTGCACTCTATTACCTAATTCTGTTGCCTGTATCCTGATCTGACCTGACTAAGAAAGAACTCCACCTGCACCGACCCCGGCTATCCCTGACTATCCGCTTGCCTGCTCCCTTGTACCTGATTTGCTCATTTGATCCTGACCCGGCTTGTCTGACTCTGCTGCACCTACTTACCTGTATCTGCACCTGGCTTGCATCCTGACGGCTGCCATACTTACCTGCTGCTGCACCCATGGTCCTGCACCTGGCCTGCATCCTGGTCACCGCCATACTTACCTGCTGCTGCACCCATGGTCCTGCACCCGGCCTGCATCCTGGTCACTGCCATACCTGCCTGCTGCCACATCCACGCTCCTGTGTCCAGTCCCAGTCTGCATCCTGATTGCCGCCATACCTGCCTGCTGCTGCACCTACGTTCCTGCATCCACACCTGGCCTGCATCCAGATCTCCTGGGTCTTCACCTACCTGCCGCCAGCTCCAGACCTACCCGGCTCTCGTGCCACTCCTGGCTCTGTGCTCTCTGTTCCCACTATCAGGGGCTCCGAGAGGGCAGTAAGAGGACACCTCCTCTCCATGTCAGGCTCCCCAACCAGGTACATGACAGTACCAGAAGGCATTGATTACACTGTATTGCAGGTTTAAATAGCCCGCCTTGCGGTGACAAGTAATCTACTGCGCATGCGCGCACTTGCACGCTTCTGCGCATACGCGCCCGCACGCTCCTGCGCATGTGCACTCGCACTGTCATGGCCCGAGGGGATCTGTCGCACGGCTGCACGGTGACAGGATCCCTGACACAAGGTTTCTTATTATGTGCTATCACTATCATACAGGAGATTCTCAGCCTTTTTTGTGAGTCTACTGTGGGGATATAGCTGGTTTGAAAATCTGCTGCACCATTCAACTGTGTCTGTGGAGTCTTGTTGGAGTTTTTTTGGCATTGAGGCTAGTGATCTTTGCACATTAAGGTAATTTAACCCCTAGACGCCGAGCGCACGCAAATATGTGGCCTCTCAGCACCTGGGCCTTGACGCCGAGCAGCCGCATATTTGCGTGCCATTAGAAAATACATATGTGCTGAGAGCGTGTGCCCTGCGCACTCCCAGCACATATGTCCATGACTCACGGAAAGGTCCCAATCTCCCCTTGCGAACGGGACCTTTTCCGATCATGTGACGGCCATGACAGCGAATCACAGCAGTCACATGACCCTAAAACCCCGCCTGCTTCCAGGCTTTTGAAACTCTTAAAGGGCTGGGAGGCGCCGTCGCAAAGGGGTTAACGATGTACTCTAATTAAGGCAAATATGGGTCTTTTATTAAGTATAGAGTAGGGTATTAATAAAGTTTGTTACCATATGTTATCACTACCATACACAGAATTTTCAGCTTTGTTCACGAGCCAGCTGTGGGAATATAACCTGTTTGAGAAGTTGTTTTCTAATATGTCGCCATGGAGTGGGTGTATTTGTAGAGGTGGGTGTTGGATACAATTTATATGCTGTCCTGCTCGTTATAATCTATGAATGTAATAGTTGGCTTTTAAATGATATATTTAATATTTAGGAAAAGATTTTGTGGTATGAAGAGTATACAAATAGAAGCCAGCGTAGGTTCGTGGCTAGAGTGTCTCTACACCACTTACGTAAAATGTCTGAAATCACTTGGTGTATACCAACATCTTTTTGGAGGTAATGTTTACCCTAATATTTAGATTTATGAAAATACAATGTGGCTCAGATTCCATCATCCCTCTTGGGGTCCCTAAGGGGTTTTTCCCCCTGGTTTTTCTCCTCCCCTTGCCCCCCGGTGCACCTACAATATGATATTCTATTTAACCAGAATGAGAAAATATAATTTTTGACTATATGTTTTTGTTTTTGTTTATATTAGTAGTTAAATGTCTATATGGTGAAGGCTCCTGAAGACATGTATCAAGTCCATGAAACGTGTTGAGCCCAAGCCTAAAAGGAATGAGCCTAAAGTCTATAAAGAACTGGATCATATGAGAAGAGATGCTGTTCCTTGATGTTGTAAACTTTTTACTTTTTATACGATTCAGTATTGTTGATGTGAAATAGAAAGATGTCACATATGTTTGATTTTGATATACAACAAATTATGTTTTTATGTCTATGCTGTGCCTCAAAAGTCCCCATTCTTAGTTATTTTTCTAGTTTAAATATACAATATTAAGGATGTGGCACTAATATATATTTTAATATTGTCAATTGGTGGTCAGTATCAATGCCTTCATTATGTTTGTGGTTCGTGCCAATGTCATTATTAGCTTGGTGGTCAGTGTCAATGCCCTTGTTACATTTGCAGCCAGTATAAATGACTCCTTTACATTGGTGGTCAGTGTCATTACGTCCATTACATTAGTGATCTGTATCAATGCCCCTTTAGAAAAGTGAACTATGTCAGTGCTACCTTTTACTGGTAGTCACAGTCAATGCCCCAGTTACATTGATGGTCAATGTTTACACCCTGTTACATTAGTGATCAATGTTGATGTCCCCATTATATTGTTTTTCGATCTGATTTCCCCTGTTACATTTGTGGTCAGTGTAAATGTCCATGTTATTTTGGTGGTCAGTGGCAAAATTTACATACTTGGGCAGAGTCTTGAATAAGAGTCCAGCATAATGGGTATAGAGTGAAAGGGGAGTATCTGTCTTTCTAGATGTGGCTTTCACAGTAAGAGAGCAGAAGCTGCTGTTGCTGAAGGAACAGGATGGCTTCTGTGGGCAGTTGGTCCATTGATTGTGCTGGTACTATACTTGTACAGGCAGGCAGACCAATCTGCAATAAAGACGTGTGCTCTTTTAAGCCAATGCATGTGAATCAAGCAGAGTGGGAGGCTTTCCTATGTGCATTAGATATAAAGAATAACTTCTAATTAAACCCTAACTTGCCCTGAGCTTTGCAAGTCTTCCCTTTCCCCGGGTCACAGAGCAACTTTATAAGCTGCTGATGGTAGGTATGCCATGTAGAGGACAAAAATAGGAAGCTGTTTTGAAATAAAAGGTATATTAAAATAGCTTGGAGGTTATTAGTATTAAATTGTATCCAAAATATTACAGCTAAAAAACATTTTAAGATATTTAAAGACTATAAGAACAAAAAGAATAAATGAAGTACAAAAATACTAACAGACTAGGAAAACAGGCATGTTTGTGTATACTATAGTTCCATTATGATTAAAATTTAATAATTGAAAAAAGAAATAATAAAACTTATTAGCATATATTTTTGTTAGCAGGACCCCTTTACACTGCACATAATATAATAATGCATATACCAAAATTCAATTAAAAACATCATATATAATCATGTAAGAAATACTGCTAAAGAAATTAATTTCAAGGCAGACTGAATTATTGCAACTAAATGC
Source organism: Staurois parvus (assembly GCF_062004578.1). Classification (NCBI taxonomy): domain Eukaryota; kingdom Metazoa; phylum Chordata; class Amphibia; order Anura; family Ranidae; genus Staurois; species Staurois parvus. Next base: position 2,109,844 of record NW_028317995.1, read on the forward strand.
TAGGGACTGTATGATAATAGCACATGTTCTCATCATTTTCATTCACCTGTACTCAGGAACACAGCAGGGGCACTACTTAGAAGGTTCAGATTTGCTAGAGCTAGGCAGGTAGTTCTTGATAGATCCATTGCACTACTAAAATCACTAGCAATGAATCGCTAACTGTAGTGACTGATCACTAAACAGACTGGATAAATGGCTCCCTAGTGTATAAGCTACACAAGTAACATATAGTATCATGATGCAGAAATCAATCACACACAACTGGACTATTGTGAAATCAAGTAAGATTACTCACTATGGCATGCCATTTAGTAGTTTACATAGTAGGAAGTAATTTGTTCTTTTCATTTAGTGATTGATCGCTAGCAATTTCAGTAGCGTGACTAAAATTTTCAAGATGAGTAAATTTAGAAAAGTCTCATGAAGTAGTTAGTGAAGTAGTTAGTATGGCCTATTTTCAAACATCTCTGCAGTTTTTACACATAAAAAGACCATCTTAAAGTAGGAGAACAAAGAAGCAAGCCTTCTTTCTGCAGATCACTCCAACTATTTCAATAATATTTCCAACCTCCATGTTCCCAGTCTCCAATCTATTATAGAGGACATTAATCACCAGTGGAGAGCCCTTATCTCGGTTGCATTGGCTCATCCGGCAGCCTAAATTCTTCACCATCACGTGGCTGTCTCAGTCACTCTTTTCAGAGATATGGAGCATACTTGATGAATAAATCAATGTGACAATAAAGAAAATGATAATGGAATGAAATGTTTCAAGGTTTAGTAAAGATTCAATATTTATTACTAAATGACTTTGAAGTGCAATAAAATCAATTGTGCTACTCTAAAACAAGATTGGCCAAAGGGGAAGTTAATAATTAAAAAAGTATACTTGATATAATGGTGTTCAGTTACAGTTCATTTTCATTATAGGCAGAAATCATGAACATTCTGTGTTGATTAATGAGTATTGAGCATAGGCTCCATGTTTCATATAAGAAGCAATTGATGTGTTGTCAGAAGTGTTGAATATATAAAGTGACAGTCTAAGTACACGTTGCCAGCCATGATCTCACACTGGATGGTAAAACTTAGGCTGTTGCCACTTATGGCATTGTTTTGGCAGTCATCACCCAAGGTAGGGGAAGGCTGCCAATGGGGTCAATGCCCTTAAGACCCATCTTGATTTTTACTAATGAGGAAAGCATTGAGAGTCGAAAAGCCTTATAATCATTACTATCCTGCAGATATGTAAAGCTGCTGAACCAGTATGGCTGGTACCCTTCCAGCCTTTCCTGTAATCATTATATTACAGTATGTAATATAGCTGAAAGCACTGTTTTATAAGCAGCACAACGTTTATTGTACCTCAGGACAGAAGCACAAGTTGTCCCTCAATTTTACTAATAAACACAGTTTTTGTGAATTTGTTCTTTCAAATGACCTGGTTTAAAACATTGAGTGATATTAAAGACAAATCTACCATTTTCATTTTTACATCTATTTCCTAAATTCCATTCAACTAAAAGTTCATAGGTGTGATAAAAAAAAAACAAAAATATGTATTTACAATGTTTTGTAATGGTGTATAGCAATAATTCAAAAGAACATGGTACATAACTTACACTACATGGGCTCAGCTGGGTTTTTTTAGGCCCTCCGATGTTTTGTTCAGTTTACTGCTCGCCCCCTGGTTAGTCTTACCATTGCTATCATGGCACTCACGTTTAAGGTCTTATGCTTAGGAATGCCTAAAGATTCCATTAAAGCAAAACGTAATTTACTTTTTTTTTTAGAAAATTAATATAGCATATACAACAAGCCATTTTGTAATGTATCATTAATATAAATTACCTTTCTGTTTCTCTGCACCTGCTGTAATTTTCTAGAACTGCCAAAGTATTCATTGCAATATGGCAACTTGGCGGCATTATGTACACCGTTGGTGTGGTTGGCTCACTAATTGTTTCAGATATCTGCACTAAGATACAAGCAAAATTCTAGGCATCTTCTTAATTCATTAAGAATTACATTTTTGGTGAGAGACTCTTTAAGGCTTGTCTATCAGAGGGATGCAGAGGCTTCAGGGTTCCTCATTAGAACACCAAGATCTGTGATTATAATGAATCAGACCCCCCCATTCAGGAATTAGTTTGCAAAGGTCATGGTGAAACAAACGGCTTCTTCATAAGAAAAGAAAAATGAAGGATTCTGCAAACATTTTTTTAATAAATTTCTTGCATACCATCCTTGTACTGAGATCACTCAAACAGATTTTTTTTTCTTTTTTTTCTCTCAACAAAAGTGGCCTTACAATTTAGGAAAGAGGATTCAATAACACTGAAAAAGATAAAAGAGGAAACATTTTTTGGCTTCATAAATGTGTGTTTTCTGAAAAAGGAAAAAAAAAAAAAAAGCTCAACTCTTGCTTTATAAATCCCCCAGCCCTCCACTTAACATAAATATATATTTCCAAGGATATTCTGGAAAAGTTCAGTAATGTCACTTCTCCTTGCTCTTCTCCTCATAAACGGTTTGCATGTAATAATGTGTGTAGTGCTGTTCTGGGAAGGCTTTCCAAAAGGTTTAGGAGTGTGTCTATGGGAATGATTGACCACTCTTCCAGAAGCGCATTTCTGATGTCAGGCACTGTTGTCACTGATGACGGCCTGGCTCACAGTCTCTGCTCGAATTCATCCCAAAGGTGTTCTATTGGGTTGAGGTCAGGACTCTGTGCAGGTCAATCAAGTTCCTCCACCTGATACCTTAAGAGTTCCCTTCACTGGAACTAAGGGGCCAAGCCCAACCCCTGAAAAACAATCCCACACCATAATCCCCCCTCCACCAAACTTTACACTTGGCACAATGTAGTCAGGCAAGTACCATTCTCCTGGCATATATATACATTTTTAAAAATATTTACATGTTTTCTAACGCATGGTAAAATGCATATAAAGATTATCTCCAGATTTGCTGAGTAAAATACAATCTCATCAATGGGCACGATGTACATTGCCAGGACTACAGCAAAGTCAAAAACATTTTGTTTTTCTAGCCCACCCGAGCATTGGAGCCACACTTAAGGTGATCTCTTCCTCGTTTCATCCTCCGGCCATCTCACCAAACCCATCTCCTCTCCTTCCCTTATTAAGCAACTTAGACTTCACGGTTGGCAATACAAATAAGCATCTTGATTACCTTTTAGATGAAGGAAATTTTGCCTTTACATTTGGCTCCGTTCTCCCGCTGCCCTTTTCTGGCTGACATTCAGCATTTCTTGGATCCACCAATGAGCCTTGATTGGTATTAGAGATGAGCGAATCGAAGTAGGCGAAGTGGAATTCGTTTCGAATATTAGGAAAATTTCGCGTCGAATCCGAAAATAAGCAGACTTCGGATGCGCGAATCGAAATTTTTCCTAAAATGGCGGCGACATGTGCGGCGACGGAGCGGGGATGTCTGGGAAGGCGCGCAGACAAGGCGCGCTGACCCATAATGCATTCATTCATGACATGTGATCGCATTAGCCAATCAGCAGCCAGCCAGCCAGCACAGTGTAATGGTCGAGCTATAAATGGCGGCCATTTTAGAATTCTCCATTTGCCTCCAGTCATTCAACAGAGGCAGACCTGGCTGTATTCAGGGAGAGAGTTAGGGACACAGAAACGTTACTTAGGGCCACAGAATCGTTACTTAGGGCCACAGAATCGTTACTTAGGGCCACAGAATCATTACTTAGGGCCACAGAAATGTTACTTAGGGCCACAGAAACGTTACTTAGGGCCACAGAATCGTTAGTTAGGGACACAGAAACGTTACTCAGGGACAGACAGAATTGTTACTGAGGGATACAGAATTGTTACTGAGGGCCACAGAAACGTTACTTAGGGCCACAGAAACGTTACTTAGGGCCACAGAAACGTTACTTAGGGCCACAGAATTGTTACTGAGGGACAGACACAGAATTGTTACTGAGGGCCACAGATTTGTTACTGAGCGCCACAGAAACGTTACTTAGGGCCACAGAAACGTTACTTAGGGCCACAGAATCGTTACTTAGGGCCACAGAAACGTTACTTAGGGCCACAGAATTGTTACTCAGGGACAGACACAGAATTGTTACTGAGGGATACAGAATTGTTACTGAGGGACACAGAACCGTTACTGAGGGACACAGAACCGTTACTGAGGGACACAGAAACGTTACTTAGGGCCACAGAAACGTTACTTAGGGCCACAGAAACGTTACTTAGGGCCACAGAATCGTTACTTAGGGCCACAGAAACGTTACTTAGGGCCACAGAATTGTTACTCAGGGACAGACACAGAATTCTTACTCAGGGACAGACACAGAATTGTTACTGAGGGACACAGAATTGTTACTGAGGGACACAGAATTGTTACTGAGGGACACAGAATTGTTACTGAGGGACACAGAATTGTTACTCAGGGACACAGAATTGTTACTGAGGGACACAGAATTGTTACTGAGGGACACAGAATTGTTACTGAGGGACACAGAATTGTTACTCAGGGACAGACACAGAATTGTTACTCAGGGACAGACACAGAATTGTTACTGAGGGACACAGAATTGTTACTGAGGGCCACAGAACTGTTACTTAGGGCCACAGAAACGTTACTCAGGGACACAGAATTGTTACTTAGGGCCACAGAAACGTTACTTAGGGCCACAGAATTGTTACTTAGGGACAGACACAGAACTGTTACTGAGGGCCACAGAATTGTTACTGAGGGCCACAGAACCGTTACTTAGGGCCACAGAAACGTTACTTAGGGCCACAGAAACGTTACTTAGGGCCACAGAAACGTTACTTAGGGCCACAGAAACGTTACTTAGGGCCACAGAATCGTTACTTAGGGACAGACACAGAATTGTTACTGAGGGACACAGAATTGTTACTGAGGGCCACAGAACCGTTATTTAGGGCCACAGAAACGTTACTTAGGGCCACAGAATTGTTACTCAGGGACAGACACAGAATTGTTACTGAGGGATACAGAATTGTTACTGAGGGACACAGAACCGTTACTTAGGGCTACAGAAACGTTACTTAGGGCCACAGAAACGTTACTTAGGGCCACAGAAACGTTACTTAGGGCCACAGAATCGTTACTTAGGGCCACAGAAACGTTACTTAGGGCCACAGAAACGTTACTTAGGGACACAGAATTGTTACTCAGGGACAGACACAGAATTCTTACTCAGGGACAGACACAGAATTGTTACTGAGGGACACAGAATTGTTACTGAGGGACACAGAATTGTTACTGAGGGACACAGAATTGTTACTGAGGGACACAGAATTGTTACTCAGGGACACAGAATTGTTACTGAGGGACACAGAATTGTTACTGAGGGACACAGAATTGTTACTCAGGGACAGACACAGAATTGTTACTCAGGGACAGACACAGAATTGTTACTGAGGGACACAGAATTGTTACTGAGGGACACAGAATTGTTACTGAGGGCCACAGAACTGTTACTTAGGGCCACAGAAACGTTACTCAGGGACACAGAATTGTTAATCAGGGACAGACACAGAGTTCTTACTCAGGGACAGACACAGAATTGTTACTGAGGGACAAAGAATTGTTACTGAGGGACACAGAATTGTTACTGAGGGACACAGAATTGTTACTCAGGGACACAGAATTGTTACTGAGGGACAGACACAGAATTGTTACTGAGGGACACAGAATTGTTACTGAGGGACACAGAATTGTTACTCAGGGACACAGAATTGTTACTGAGGGCCACAGAACTGTTACTTAGGGCCACAGGAACGTTACTCAGGGACACAGAATTGTTACTCAGGGACAGACACAGAATTGTTACTCAGGGACACAGAATCGTTGAATTAAAGAGTATGTCAGACAACATGCAGAGGAGTGGCAGAGGAGGCAATGTTTTAGGAGCGAGCAGACGTGGCAGCAGAGGAAGGGGTCGAGGCAGCACTATTCGCAGCCAGAGGCCAGTGCTCCCGGTGTCATCCAGTACAGTGAGGAAGAGCTAACAGAGGGCGGTCAGGAACGGGGGGAGACATCCGCCTCTTCAGCAGTCAGGCAAAGAAGTAGTGGCGAGGAGAGTGGCTCGGTAGCCGGTCTAGAGACAGGTCTGTCTCCTGACCCACACGCAGCCGAGGGGGCTAGTAGTGAGGCGGAGACCCTAATTGATGATGATGAGGCTGATCGCACTTGGCAGCCTCGTCGTCATCAGGCTATTGCTTCCGCATCATCAGGAGAAGAGGGTGGCAGCTTGGCAGCGAGCAAAACAGTCGGTGGGTTGTCTCCATCGCCACACTCTGCCATGTGCCACTTTCAGGTCTCCTCACACACTGCTGGTGTGTTCCATTTTTTGTCATAGGGTGCTGGCAGATTACGGGCCTCCCATAGCTGCTGCCAGGCCCCTAATCTGCCATGGGCCCCTGTACCGCCTCCTCATGCTGCTGCCAGGTCCACAGTGTCTCATGCCATGTGCCACTTTCAGGTCTCCTCACACTGCTGGTGTGTTCAATTTTTTGTCATAGGGTGCTGGCAGATTACGGGCCTCCCATAGCTGCTGCCAGGCCCCTAATCTGCCATGGGCCCCTATACCGCCTCCTCATGCTGCTGCGAAGTCCAGAGTCTCTCATGGGTCCCTGTACGGCCTCCCATTGCTGCTGTCTCCATCGCCACACTCTGCCATGTGCCACTTTCAGGTCTCCTCACACACTGCTGGTGTGTTCAATTTTTTGACATAGGGTGCTGGCAGATTACGGGCCTCCCATAGCTGCTGCCAGGCCCCTAATCTGCCATGGGCCCCTATACCGCCTCCTCATGCTGCTGCCAGGTCCAGAGTGTCTCATGGGTCCCTGTACGGCCTCCCATTGCTGCTGTCTCCATCGCCACACTCTGCCATGTGCCACTTTCAGGTCTCCTCACACTGCTGGTGTGTTCCATTTTTTGTCATAGGGTGCTGGCAGATTACGGGCCTCCCATAGCTGCTCCCAGGCCCCTAATCTGCCATGGGCCCCTGTACCGCCTCCTCATGCTGCTGCCAGGTCCACAGTGTCTCATGCCATGTGCCACTTTCAGGTCTCCTCACACTGCTGGTGTGTTCAATTTTTTGTCATAGGGTGCTGGCAGATTACGGGCCTCCCATAGCTGCTGCCAGGCCCCTAATCTGCCATGGGCCCCTGTACCGCCTCCTCATGCTGCTGCCAGGTCCAGAGTCTCTCATGGGTCCCTGTACGGCCTCCCATTGCTGCTGTCTCCATCGCCACACTCTGCCATGTGCCACTTTCAGGTCTCCTCACACACTGCTGGTGTGTTCAATTTTTTGACATAGGGTGCTGGCAGATTACGGGCCTCCCATAGCTGCTGCCAGGCCCCTAATCTGCCATGGGCCCCTATACCACCTCCTCATGCTGCTGCCAGGTCCAGAGTGTCTCATGGGTCCCTGTACGGCCTCCCATTGCTGCTGTCTCCATCGCCACACTCTGCCATGTGCCACTTTCAGGTCTCCTCACACACTGCTGGTGTGTTCCATTTTTTGACATAGGGTGCTGGCAGATTACGGGCCTCCCATAGCTGCTGCCAGGCCCCTAATCTGCCATGGGCCCCTATACCGCCTCCTCATGCTGCTGCCAGGTCCAGAGTGTCTCATGGGTCCCTGTACGGCCTCCCATTGCTGCTGTCTCCATCGCCACACTCTGCCATGTGCCACTTTCAGGTCTCCTCACACACTGCTGGTGTGTGAGGATTTTTTGACATAGGGTGCTGGCAGATTACGGGCCTCCCATAGCTGCTGCCAGGCCCCTAATCTGCCATGGGCCCCTATACCGCCTCCTCATGCTGCTGCCAAGTCCAGAGTCTCTCATGGGTCCCTGTACGGCCTCCCATTGCTGCTGTCTCCATCGCCACACTCTGCCATGTGCCACTTTCAGGTATCCTCACACACTGCTGGTGTGTTCAATTTTTTGACATAGGGTGCTGGTAGATTACGGGCCTCCCATAGCTGCTGCCAGGCCCCTAATCTGCCATGGGCCCCTATACCGCCTCCTCATGCTGCTGCCAAGTCCAGAGTCTCTCATGGGTCCCTGTACGGCCTCCCATTGCTGCTGTCTCCATCGCCACACTCTGCCATGTGCCACTTTTAGGTCTCCTCACACTGCTGGTGTGTTCCATTTTTTGTCATAGGGTGCTGGCAGATTACGGGCCTCCCATAGCTGCTGCCAGGCCCCTAATCTGCCATGGGCCCCTGTACCGCCTCCTCATGCTGCTGCCAGGTCCACAGTGTCTCATGCCATGTGCCACTTTCAGGTCTCCTCACACTGCTGGTGTGTTCAATTTTTTGTCATAGGGTGCTGGCAGATTACGGGCCTCCTATAGCTGCTGCCAGGCCCCTAATCTGCCATGGGCCCCTATACCGCCTCCTCATGCTGCTGCCAGGTTCAGAGTCTCTCATGGGTCCCTGTACGGCCTCCCATTGCTGCTGTCTCCATCGCCACACTCTGCCATGTGCCACTTTCAGGTCTCCTCACACTGCTGGTGTGTTCCATTTTTTGTCATAGGGTGCTGGCAGATTACGGGCCTCCTATAGCTGCTGCCAGGCCCCTAATCTGCCATGGGCCCCTATACCGCCTCCTCATGCTGCTGCCAGGTCCAGAGTCTCTCATGGGTCCCTGTACGGCCTCCCATTGTTGCTGTCTCCATCGCCACACTCTGCCATGTGCCACTTTCAGGTCTCCTCACACTGCTGGTGTGTTCCATTTTTTGTCATAGGGTGCTGGCAGATTACGGGCCTCCCATAGCTGCTGCCAGGCCCCTAATCTGCCATGGGCCCCTGTACCGCCTCCTCATGCTGCTGCCAGGTCCACAGTGTCTCATGCCATGTGCCACTTTCAGGTCTCCTCACACTGCTGGTGTGTTCCATTTTTTGTCATAGGGTGCTGGCAGATTACGGGCCTCCTATAGCTGCTGCCAGGCCCCTAATCTGCCATGGGCCCCTATACCGCCTCCTCATGCTGCTGCCAGGTCCAGAGTCTCTCATGGGTCCCTGTACGGCCTCCCATTGCTGCTGTCTCCATCGCCACACTCTGCCATGTGCCACTTTCAGGTCTCCTCACACTGCTGGTGTGTTCCATTTTTTGTCATAGGGTGCTGGCAGATTACGGGCCTCCCATAGCTGCTGCCAGGCCCCTAATCTGCCATGGGCCCCTGTACCGCCTCCTCATGCTGCTGCCAGGTCCACAGTGTCTCATGCCATGTGCCACTTTCAGGTCTCCTCACACTGCTGGTGTGTTCCATTTTTTGTCATAGGGTGCTGGCAGATTACGGGCCTCCCATAGCTGCTGCCAGGCCCCTAATCTGCCATGGGCCCCTGTACCGCCTCCTCATGCTGCTGCCAGGTCCAGAGTCTCTCATGGGTCCCTGTACGGCCTCCCATTGCTGCTGTCTCCATCGCCACACTCTGCCATGTGCCACTTTCAGGTCTCCTCACACTGCTGGTGTGTTCCATTTTTTGACATAGGGTGCTGGCAGATTACGGGCCTCCCATAGCTGCTGCCAGGCCCCTAATCTGCCATGGGGCCCTGTACCGCCTCCTCATGCTGCTGCCAGGTCCACAGTGTCTCATGCCATGTGCCACTTTCAGGTCTCCTCACACTGCTGGTGTGTTCCATTTTTTGTCATAGGGTGCTGGCAGATTACGGGCCTCCCATAGCTGCTGCCAGGCCCCTAATCTGCCATGGGCCCCTATACCGCCTCCTCATGCTGCTGCCAGGTCCAGAGTCTCTCATGGGTCCCTGTACGGCCTCCCATTGCTGCTGTCTCCATCGCCACACTCTGCCATGTGCCACTTTCAGATCTCCTCACACTGCTGGTGTGTTACATTTTTTGTCATAGGGTGCTGGCAGATTACGGGCCTCCCATTGCTGCTGCCAGGCCCGTAATCTGCCATGGGCCCCCGTACAGACTCCTCATGCTGTGACGTTGCAACAAGGTGGAATTCAACCCTACATATGTTAGACCGCCTTTACGAACAGCGAAAGGCCATCACAGATTTCCTGATGTTACAAGCGGATAAAGGTACTCCCCTGTGTAACTTAGATGTCAGCCATTGGCAGCTCATGTGTGACACCTGCCGCTTGCTCAGGCCCTTTGAGGAGGCCACGCTATTCGTGAGTCGGCAGGACTATGGGATGAACGACGTCATTCCTCTGTTGCACGTCCTGGAACAAATGCTGTTAACAATGGCTGGTCAGGGTGCGGTAGACGTGGCGCACAGATCTCAACGCCACATGACCCCTGTGGGGGCAGGACAAGAAGAAGAGGAGGAGGTAGAGGAGGACATTGGTGCTCAGGAATTATTGAGTGAAATGGGTGGTTTTTCCACTCAGCGGACAGGAGTGGAGGAGCAGGAGCATCTGGTAGAGGAGGAGGAGGAGGAGACAGAGGACCCAGACGCACCGTGGCAGTATGCTGTGGAGATGGAGGCAGGGAGTCCCTCGCATTCCTTGGCACAAATGGCCCATAGCATGCTCGCTTGCTTGCGTAGCGACAGCCGAATAATAACCATCAGACAGAGGGATGACTTTTGGCTGTCCACCTTGTTGGACCCTCGCTACCGTTCAAAAATGGTGGCCTTTTTCACACCTGCTGAGAGGGAGGCCAAAATAACGTACTATAAAAACCACCTATGTAGTCAGCTGGTCTCTGCCTTTCTGCGCCAACGTCCATCCTCAGACACTGTGGGCCCTGTGCGCTCGCGTTCCGCTGCCATGGCAGCAGGGGAGGGGTGGGGTGGTAGGAGCAGTGGCAGCTCCACCAGCAGCAGCTGCCTCAGTCTGCAGTCGATGATGAGTAGCTTTCTTCACCAGCGCAGTGAGGAAACTACTAACCAGCCGCAGCAGCAGCAGCATCAGGTGGACCTGGAGCAGGACCTCAAACAACAGGCTTAGGCCTACTTGGACAGCACCCTGCCAAACGAGGTAGACAATCCCCTTGACTACTGGGCAACGAAACTTGACCTTTGGCCCCAACTAGCTGAATTTGCCCTTGAAAGGCTGTCATGCCCGGCCAGTAGCGTGGCATCGGAGCGCGTGTTTAGTGCGGCAGGAGGTATTGCAACTCCGCGGAGGACACGACTGTCCACCCAAAGTGTGGAGAGACTCACGTTTGTGAAAATGAATCAGGCGTGGATTAGTCTGGATTTCAAACCACCAGTTCCTGACACAACTGACTAAATCCACCATGAATCATGCCCCAAACATGTGCCACTTTCAGGTCTCCTCACACTGCTGGTGTGTTCCATTTTTTGTCATAGGGTGCTGGCAGATTACGGGCCTCCCATAGCTGCTGCCAGGCCCCTAATCTGCCATGGGCCCCTATACCGCCTCCTCATGCTGCTGCCAAGTCCAGAGTCTCTCATGGGTCCCTGTATGGCCTCCAATTGCTGCTGTCTCCATCGCCACACTCTGCCATGTGCCACTTTCAGGTCTCCTCACACTGCTGGTGTGTTCCATTTTTTGTCATAGGGTGCTGGCAGATTACGGGCCTCCCATAGCTGCTGCCAGGCCCCTAATCTGCCATGGGCCCCCGTACCGACTCCTCATGCTGCTGCCAGGCCCGTAATCTGTCATGGGCCCCTGTTGTCGCTTGTTGGCATATTCCGCTCGTTCAGATGCTCCTTCTCCTGCTACTCCTCTTCACGGATTCCGTCAGCAGTCTTTCTTGGAATCCGTTTCCAAGAGACAACAGTTTGCGAGCACGCACCCGACGGTGCAGAAGCTGAACGTCCTCCTGTCCAAGTTGCTGCTGCCAAGCTCGTAATCTGTCATGCGCCCCTGTACCGCCTCCTCATGCTGCTGCCAGGTCCAGAGTGTGTCATGGGTCCCTGTACGGCCTCCCATTGCTGCTGTCTCCATCGCCACACTCTGCCATGTGCCACTTTCAGGTCTCCTCACACTGCTGGTGGTTTCCATTTTTGTCATAGGGTGCTGTATGGCCTCCCATTGCTGCTGCCTCCACCGCCACACTGTGGCTCCACACTCTGGTTTTGGCCCCGTGACTGCCCAAATGAATTAAGTGTGCGGTGATTCTAAGATCGACGGCACTCATCTGCATGTCATACTGACTGTCAGTATTATTTCTCTTCCCCAGCAGACTCCAAGGGCATTTAAATTAAAGGTACAGTGACCTGCACTAATATAAAGGCTCTCTGAAGCCTAGAAACACCCTTTTATAAGTTAAATTCGCAGCGAATATATTCGACTCTAATCAAAATTTTTCCACGAATTCGCCGAATCAGTCGAATCGAATTTTTGAATACTTCGCTCATCTCTAATTGGTATATCAGATTTATCACTTTCTTAAGTCCTTTATCACCAGATTTTGGGCACTACACAACCCTACTCCATTTGAAAACTTGTGCCTAGACACATTGTGCATTCCCCATCTCTTCTCCCAATTATAATCTATTGGTTACTCCACTGGAAGGCTTTTTTTCTCCATACATACGTAAATGGAAGGAACATCTGTAGCTGACCTTCTCTCCGGCCCAGGTGGAGCAGGTGGTCCTGTTTGCACACAAGTCTTTCATTGTAAATAAGTTTCAAGAGCAGGGTTTCAAGATTCTGTTATCTCTACTTTGTTATTCATTGATGTGGATTTATGTGCACTGTGTGATTCACCTGCTCCTTTTATTTTATTTTAAGTGTCACCTATAAGGTTATGACATATTCCCCATGGTTATAAGGAGCATTTCATTTGATATATGCATATTTATTTGATACTGTTGTCTCTGTTTACTAGCTGTAGTTTATTAGCTCTATGAGTATTAGCGCTACACCATTTATATTCATTTGTTCATGTAATTTCTTTGGTACAGTAGTGGGTGTTAGCAGCTTTTCCTGTATGCTTTATATCCATCTAAGCACAGGAGTTTTCTATACATTTTTCAAGATTCTATGCTGCTATTATAGGGTTCCGACCACCCTACACAAGATTATTTATTCAAGTACAACCATTTTTTATCACAGTGTCAATAAACACTTTATAAGTACTTTTTTTGATGCTGAAACCTATATATGCAAAATTGTTTAAGTAATTCTATCCAAGACACAATGCTTCCCATAACTGTTTTTTGTTCCTGCTAATGCAATTATAACTTTCTGTAAAAACATTCAGATCTTATCATGGGATCAGGGAATTCAACAGCAAGCATCTTTACACATTATGATAACAGTTCCACCAAAGTCATAGTTATACATTATGCATATTTTATGCAAGTTTCTTTGGAATTATAAAGAAAATTAGATACAGTCCAAATCCTAATAAAGGACAATTTATGAAAGACTATAAACAGCTATGTAAAGAACAATAACATTAGCTGTGACTGAATTAGTTTTGGAACAAAGAATTTTGCATGTCAAGGCATTGCTCTAATCTAAACAAAGCATTTCACATTGCAGGAACTCATGAAGCAGCACAAGCCCAGTTAAGGTTAATGAATGCATCTGATAATATGCAAGAATTAAGTAAACTGCACAGTGCCTGGAGGCAAATTCAACATTAAAAAGACACTGATAAAATGAAAGTGTCACAAAAGACGTGACACGTGTGAGAACATATATACATGGTTACACTTCTTTGTCAAAGGACGAATGTGCCAAAAATGTAAAATGGCCAATTGTTTTACTAGCATGCACAAACAGTCTGAAGAAGATTGGCACAGAGTTTTGCAGAATGAACAAGATCAGTAGAAGTTATTACTACTAGTTATAAAAACTCAGCTACACAGGTGACTTTTAATGGCTTCATGGTATAAGATTAAAGCCCTTTGCACACCTTATTTGCACCACACTGGGACTCATGTATCAAAGGAGTATCACTGGTCTGTATTCAGCTTAGATACTAAAATTCAGTTCTTAGGGAATCTCAGTTTATCTTTTGTTTTGTTTATTCCCCTGAAAGCTATGTGAAGTGAACACAGATTAAGGCAAAATTTCCTTTCTTCAGAATTCAACCCCTTTGATTTTTGTCTATTGAAATTAAAAAGGATCTTAAAGCGGCACTAAACCCATCGATTCAACGGTTTCAAAAACAGTTACATTCCTGGCACGCTGGGAATGCTAACTCTGATATATGTCTTTGCTCCCAAAAAACTATCAAACCATCAAATGGCTGATGTCAAAACTGATCAAATGTACAGCACCGTGCCACTTGCAGATTCAACAGGCTAAGACTAAGATGGCTGCTTCCTTAGCTGAAAAAGATAGGAGGGCTTAGTTTCGCTTTAATCCAGTAGCAAAAATATAATAGATTTTTTTCCTTTTTATGTACAGTGGGGATCAAAAGTTTGGGCACCCCAGCTAAAAATTTGTAATAATGTGCATAAAGAAGCCAAGGAAAGATGGAAAAATCTCCAAAAGGCATCAAATTACAGATTAGACATTCTTATAATATGTCAACAAAAGTTAGATTTTATTTCCATCATTTACACTTTCAAAATAACAGAAAACAAAAAAATGGAGTCTGCAAAAGTTTGGGCACCCTGCAGAGTTAATATCTTGTACTGCCCCCTTTGGCAAGTATCACAGCTTGTAAACGCTTTTTGTAGCCAGCCAAGAGTCTTTCAATTCTTGTTTGAGGTATCTTTGCCCATTCTTCCTTACAAAAGTCTTCCAGTTCTTTGAGATTTCTGGGCTGTCTGTTACGCACTACTCTTTTATGGTTTATTCATAGATTTTCAATTATGTTGAGGTCAGGAGATTGTGAAGGCCATGGCAAAACCTTCAGTTTACGCCACTTGATGTAATCCCCCGTGGATTTCAAGGCGTGTTTAGGATCATTATCCATTTGTAGAAGCCATCCTCTCTTTAACGTCAGCTTTTTCACAGATGGCATCAAGTTACCATCCAAAATTTGCTGAAATTTTATTGAATCCATTTTTCCTTCTACTCGTGAGATGTTCCCTGTGCCACTGGCTGCAACACAACCCCAAAGCATGATTGATCCAACCCCATGCTTAACAGTTGGACAGAGGTTCTTTTCATTAAATTCTGTGCCCCTTCTCCAAACGTACCTTTGCTCATTCCGGCCAAAAAGTTAAATTTTAACCTCATCAGTCCACAGAACTTGTTTCCAAAATACATCAGGCTTGTCTATATGTTCATTTGCAAAGTTCAAACGATGATTTTTGTGGTGAGGACGTAGAAGAGGTTTTCTTCTGATGACTCTTCCATGAAGACCATATTTGCACAAGTATCTCTTTATAGTGGAATTGTGTACCACAACTCCAGTGTCTGCCAGATCTTTCTGGAGGAATCGTGCAGTCAAATGTGGGTTTTGAATTGTTTTTCTCACAATCCTGTGAGCTGTTCTGTCTGATATTTTTCTTGGTCTTCCAGATCTTGCTTTAACTTCCACTGTTCCCGATGACTGCCATTTCTTAATTACATTCCGAACACAGGATATTGACATTTGAAAACGCTTTGCTATCTTCTTATAGCCTTCTCCAGCTTTGTGAGCGTCAACTATTTTCTGTTTCAGTTTTCTAGACAACTGCTTAGAAGAACCAATGGTGCTGATTGTTGGGGCAAGGTCAGATGAGTCTGGGCATTTAAAACCTTTGAGATTGACATCACCTGGTCTTCCCAGACGATGATTGAGAACAATCCATGACACTGGCAGGTCTCAGCTTGGCAAAGGGGGCAGTGCATGCTATAAATTCTGCAGGATGCCCAAACTTTTGCAGACACCAGTTTTTTGTTTTCTGTTATTTTTAAAGTGTAAATGATGGAAATAAAATCTAACTTTTGTTGACATATTATAAGAATGTCTAATCTGTAATTTGATGCCTTTTGGAGATTTTTCCATCTTTCCTTGGCTTCTTTATGCACATTAATACAAATTTTTAGCTGGGGTGCCCAAACTTTCGATCCCCACTGTATAATGTACTTTCTGTCCTCAGGTAGATATACTCACTCTTCCACTGTACCTATGGAGGGAGCCATCATTTTCACTAGACTGCACTACTGATTTGGACTACAAAAGAGTCCACCTTTATATCTCCATCGCATGGGAGATTAGTAATTTTTAGAATGAAGATACTATGTGCTCACAGTCCGGCTCACAGGAGGTAACAAAGGATATGCCATTTCTGGCAAGATCAACAGGTAACTTCTTGGTCTGAAAAAAGAAAGCTAATGAAGCCACCATATCTAAGGACAGGTAAGTTGCAATATATGAAAATTTAGTTTTTCGGGTTTAGATTTCATTTAAGGACTTGTCAACAAGTCATGCTACCACAAACCAAAAACACTATTTAATTGATTTTTAACTGCTTCCTGCCCTGGCACACAGTAAGAGGAACTGATGTTCCTCCCACTGTGTGATGTTAGAAACCAAAAGTGATGAGGATTTCAACACTTCTGGTTTCGGCTCTTTGTTTACATAGCCAGTACTGGCCAGTGAAGCAGTCGATCAGACCGATTTCAAGTTGAAGTTTCTACTAGCTTACAGCAATTCCAAAGCACCCTAACCCACAAATACAATGGCATGAAGGTATAGGTCACCTATAAAATGCTCCACTCCACCCTTAAAACTAGGTGTGTGTGTGTTACATAAACTTAGTAAATAAAGCAAGATATATCACCAAGAAAAAGGGAAGAAACTAGAAGAAAAACAAACAAACTACAAAATAAAATGAAATGTATAGTATGAAACATTAAGTAGTAAATGGTAGATCGCTGTCTAGTAGTAAGTCAGCAATAATATTTCCATCTGTTCATCCTATTACATTCTTAGGGCCATAGCCTGATTACCTTATGTCCCAATCTTTCTCAAGATGATCCCTTTTTGGTTGCATATTGCAAAGAAATATTCCTAGGAGCATTGGAAGTGTACTTTAGAAATTACTTTAGACAATGTAGGTGCCTCTATTACCTTCCATTTATTCATGAGTGTGAGGAGGGCAGCCGTAACTATATGTTTCACCACCTTTCTAAATCGTGTAGGAAAATGATCAATATTAATGCCTAATAAAGCTAAGGATGGGTTGGGAGTGGTAAGTATACCAGTAATTGAAGATATTAATGTAAAAATTGCATTTCAAAAGCTAGTAATGGACTTACAATGCCAAATGGTATTAATCAATTTGCGTTTTTGGCCGTAATTACGCCAATATTTGGCTCTGTAAAGGCTTTTAAAGTGTCACCCATAGTGGTTTTTAGGTTCCATAGTTTGGTGCCGTTTCACGGGCAGACACAATTTTAAAGCGTGACATGTTTGGTATCTATTTACTCAGCGTAAAATTATCTTTGATACTTTACAAAATAATTGAGTATTTTATTGTTTTTTTTTGTGCATTATAATTCAATAAAGTGTATTTTTTCCAAAACATTTGTGATTGAAAATGCTGTGCAAATACCGTGTGACATAAAAATATGCAACACCTACTATTTTATTTAAAAATATATACAGTGGGGCAAACAAGTATTTAGTAAGCCACCAATTGCGCAAGTTCTCCCACTTAAAAAGACGAGAGAGGCCTGTAATTGGCATCATAGGTAGACCTCAACTATGAGAGACAAAATGAGAAAAAAAAATCCAGACAATCACATTGGCTGATTTGGAAAGAATTTATTTGCAAATTATGGTGGAAAATAAGTATTTGGTCACCTACAAACAAGCAAGATTTCTGGCTCTCGCAGACCTGTACCTTCTTCTTTAAGAGGCTCCTCTGTCCTGCACTCATTACCTGTATCAATGGCACCTGTTTGAACTTGTTATCAGTATAAAAGACACCTGTATACAACCTCAAACAGTCACACTCCAAACTCCACTATGGTGAAGACCAAAGAGCTGTCGAAGGACACCAGAAACAAAATTGTAGACCTGCACCAGGCTGGGAAGACTGAATCTGCAATAGGCAAATCAACTGTGGGAGCAATAATTAGAAAATGGAAGACATACAAGGCCACTGATAATCTCCCTCGATCTGGGGCTCCACGCAAGATCTCACCCCGTGTGGTCAAAATGATCACAAGAACGGTGAGCAAAAATCCCAGGACCACACGGGGGGACCTAGTGAATGACCGGCAGAGAGCTGGGACCAACGTAACAAAGGCTACCATCAGTAACACACTACGCCGCCAGGGACTCAGATCCTGCAGTGCCAGACGTGTCCCCCTGCTTAAGCCAGTACATGTCCGGGCCCGTCTGAAGTATGCTAGAGAGCATTTGGATGATTCAGAAGAGGATTAGGAGAATGTCATATGGTCAGATGAAACCAAAATAAAACTGTTTGGTAGAAACACAACTCGTCGTGTTTGGAGGAGAGAGAATGCTGAGTTGCATCCAAAGAACACCATGCCTACTGTGAAGCATGGGGGTGGCAACATCATGCTTTGGGGCTGTTTCTCCACAAAGTGACCAGGACAACTGATCCATGTACAGGACAGAATGAATGGGGCCATGTATTGTGAGATTTTGAGTGCAAACCTCCTTCCATCAGCAAGGGCATTGAAGATGAAATGTGACTGGGTCTTCCAACATGACAATGATCCCAAACATACCGCCCGGGCAACGAAGGAGTGGTTTCGTAAAAAGCATTTCAAGGTCCTGGAGTGGCCTAGCCAGTCTCCAGATCTCAACCTCATAGAAAACCTTTGGAGGGAGTTGAAAGTCCGTGTTGCCCAGCGACGGCCTCAAAACATCACTGCTCTAGAGGAGATCTGTATGGAGGAATGGGCCAACATACCAGCAACAGTGTGTGCCAACCTTGTGAAGACTTACAGGAAACCTTTGACCTCTGTCATTGCCAACAAAGGATATATAACAAAGTATTGAGATGAACTTTTGATATTGACCAAATACTTATTTTCCACCATAATTTGCAAATAAATTCTTTCCAAATCAGCCAATATGATTGTGTGGATTTTTTTTCTCATTTTGTCTCTCATAGTTGAGGTCTACCTATGATGCCAATTACAGGCCTCTCTCATCTTTTTAAGTGGGAGAACTTGCACAATTGGTGGCTGACTAAATACTTTTGTGCCCCACTGTAATGTTTGGTGTTATAAGTAGTTTTCTGGCTTGGACTGGAAGTGGTTAGTATTCAAAGCAAACTCCCCCATCCATTCATGTTTCCATGCTTTATTTTGCTGAGAAATTTCTGCCCGTGGCCATCTTGATTAAGGGCAGATTATTCATGTAGCATTTACTTCCTGGAATATGCCCTTAGCTCAGGCATGCTGGCAGGAGGGTATGCTTACCTGAGAAAACACCTCCTCCCCTCCTGAAGACTCCTGGAATTTGTGGTATTATTTACCTAGGCCTGGAAACCAGAAAGTGTATAAGGAAATGTAAAAAAAAAAGTTTAAAACAAGTGATATACTTTCCTATTTACTAATGCTAGCAACATAAGGATTAAAAATAGTCAATGTTGATTGAGAGTGAAGATTTGATTGAAGCTGTTCTTTAAATAATTCCACCACCCTCAATGAACCTGCCTGGTAAATTACTTTTCTTCCTGTTCCCGTAATCTTTGAAAGGCATGCATGCTGGTGTGAGCTGTGTAGGAGCAGTGAGGGATGATGAAATATACTATGACAATGCGTTGCACTGGTTATTCTTACCTTCCTTTTTAACTTTATTGCAGCGTGTCAAAATGACATTTCATTCAATCATATGAATGTGCTGTAGTACAGTGACATACTGTACATTTTTTGCATCACACTGCACATCAACACAGCATTGTGGTGTGCACAGGGCCATAGAAACAATTGTTTTCTATATGCTCTTTTGCTGAGCCTGCATTGATCTATGCAGATCAACGCAACTCAATGAGAAAATTGTGTCCTTCAGTGCAATCCTGCCCAGTACCACATGGCCTTTACATGAAATACTTCCCAGTTAGGTCCTCTTCCTATTGTGCACATGTGCCACTGACCTGTTCATTCCTACAGTATGGGTGATGTGCACTCATGGTGGCCTTCAGCCTCTTTGTCTAAGCCTGTTTCCTGGGCAAAACATGTCAGACAGGGATCATCAACAGCTGAGACATAGCTATGTGATGGATTTTAAACATGAAACTTAAAAAAAATTTAAGTAAAAGCAATTAGCTCAATTCTGTCAAGTACAATGAACTTAATTATGTACTGTTGACCCACTTTCCCACATATGATCTCTTTTTAGGATTAATATTCTTTTCTCACAGAGATCATCCTTAGTATATATATAGGAAATATATATATATTATGTAACATATATAGCGCTCCTTCAGTGTTACCTATAATGCTGCCATCTCCTCTTCACTCCCTCTCTCTGTTGGGGTCCCTCAAGGTTCTGTCCTCGGACCCCTTCTCTTCTCCATCTACACCTCCTCCCTTGGCCAATTGATAAATTCCCACGGCTTCAATTACCATCTCTATGCTGATGACACACAAATCTATCTCTCTACCCCTCACCTCACCCCTTCAGTCTCCACTCCTATCACAAGCCTACTAAGTGACATATCGGATTGGATGTCACTCCACTTCCTCAAACTCAATCTTTCCAAAACTGAGCTCCTAGTATTCCCCCCAGCCCGCGCCCCCCCCCCCGACTTCTCCATCAAGACTAACAACACTAACATCAGTCCCACCCCTCAAGCCAGAGTACTAGGTGTCATCCCAGACTCCAACCTGTCCTTTCAGCCCCAGGTCCAATCGCTGACAAACTCATGTAGACTTCACCTCCGCAACATCTCCAAGATACGACCGTTCCTAACCTCGGAAACCACTAAGCAACTCACTCACTCCCTTATTATATCACGCCTCGACTACTGTAACTCCCTCCTCATTGACCTACCTCACCGCAGGCTATCCTCACTTCAATCTATCATGAATGCTGCAGCCAGACTCATCCACCTTACTAACCATTCCGTATCTGCCACCCCTCTCTGCCAATCCCTCCACCTGCTTCCAATTGCCCAATTCAAAACACTAACACTGACGTATAAAGCCGTTCATAACACTGCCCCAAATTACATCACCGATCTTGTCTCCAAATATCATTCAAACCATACTCTCCGCTCCTCACAAGACCTCCTACTCTCTAGCTCCCTTGTCTCCTCCTCCCATGCTCATCTCCAGGACTTCTCCAGGGCTTCCCCCATCCTCTGGAACTCCCTACCCGAACCCATCAGACTATCGCCCACTCTGCTCACTTTTAGGCGCACTCTGAAAACCTCTTTCAGAATCTCTTTCAAAACCTCTCCAGAATCTGTTCAGGGAAGCCTACCCTGCCCTCAGCTAATACTGAAATCCTCTACTCTTCCATCCACTCCACCCCCCACAGTTATTACCTCTTGGACCACTATTCCCTCCCTCCTAGATTGTAAGTACAAGGAGCAGGGCCCTCAAACCCCTCTTGTATTGAATTGTATTGTTACTGTACTGTCTCGTGTACTGTCTCCCACCATAATGTAAATCGCTGAGCAAACGGTCGGCGCTATATACATCCTGTATAAAACCTGTACTGAGAGAAATTATTGAAGTAAAATAATCAGCATTACATATTTTTTCAGTACAGGTTTACTTCAATAATTATACCAGATGGTTAATTATTTACCAACAGCATGTCACATATTACTCTCCTTTGTCTCTCAGCTCTCTACAGGCACACTTTTTTTTCACTGGTCAGGCCTGCCCCAAATCTGCACCCTTCGTGATCTTTTACGAAAGAACATGAAAGAACCCACCCAGGCACTGGCATAAATCCTCTTAATTTACAACTGTATCATGAAATCTATTTTCTTTACTTGATATTTTTGTCTACATAATGGCTTTGCATGTCTTTGTCATAGTTCTGTCAATTTGTAGGACCACAGAGCCACCTTCCTTGCGCTCTTTAGGTATTATCCATGCCTGAGAACAAAGTGACAGAGAAGCCATATGGCTCAGAGATTAAAGACCACACCACTGAATGAATAGGAGGATGTTCCCTACATTCACATATCTTGAACAAAGATCAGAGCCTCTAAAACTCTAAAATAATTAAATCCCCATATACTATTCATCTTGCTGGAGTCTATTGCATACAAGAGTCTTCTCTCTATAACAGAACTTGTCAGGGGCAGGTTATCAGATCTTTCTTGACATTCTGGTACAGGTATTCCCTATTTTCTGTTATTTTTCCAGCTTGCATGAAAAGCTTCATTTTTAATAACAGTTGGTGGAAATACAGTTTTGATTGGATGTTTTGGCATTTTATTTGCAGACATAATAATTTAATTATAGATTTTTGAAATTTCTGTGGATTATAAGCTGCTTCAGCACTATATTTTACAGTGAAACCTGCAGAGTGTTGTACTGCGTTAGGCTTTGATAGAAGCGGGAAAGTGTAGAGTTAATTGACACTTCTTCTGGCTTACTCAATTAAGACTGAAAGCTTTTGAGACAGTTCAGGTCTCTTCATCAGGCTTGGCATAATCAAGAGACTGAAAGTTCTCATCATTTATATACACTAAGGTAAAAAGTTCTCATTTTGACATATATGTGTAAAATTCCTACACAGGTACTGATTAGACTCCCAGGATTCTGACCCATCAGCTAAAGGTGCAGAAAACTAATTCAATTAACACCTAGAAAGGTGACAGCCAACTGATGCCAGTTCATTTTAGTATTCAATAGGTTTTTATTGAAGTGAAAAGGAAAATTACAGGACAGAAAAGGGTCAATAACAACGTAGATAACATTTTATCTATGTGGATGAATATTCACACTTAAAATATCCTATGATCTGCTGTTTAGTGAACCAATTGTGAAATCATAATGAATCAACAAAAATTAGCCTTCATGCTAAACAGTTTGCACATGAGTACCTGTGATATTCCTTGGGTCATATGTGATGAGATATTATGAAAGAAGGAAAAAAAGGAAAGAAAAGTGTATTAAATTAATTAAAAAGTAGAATATAATAAAAAATAGAATAAAAAAGAATAGCAAAGAAAACATTACGGTGATAAATAATAGGGAAGAGTAGAGCAGCATTAAATCAACTCCATTAGAGATCAGATTGTCGGTCCTAGAAGCAAATTAAAATAAAGTACCTAGAGGCCACAGTACATTACAATAAAACCTAATTATTCCATGGTCTGAATATTTAAAGTGCACTTGTGCTCAGACTATGGGCATCATTATTATTGTTATTATTATTATTGTTATTAATTAGTTATATGTTACATAGAGGTGGGCCACCACTAGGAATATTGGCCCTGGTGGAATCCTTGAAAACATATGTAAAATATGAAGCAGGTAATAGGTGCACTCAGCAGGATTTGCAAGAAGGTGCACTCAGCAGGATTTGCAACAAGGTGCACTCAGCAGGATTTGCAACAAGAGGTATTTTCCAACATTGTTTAATAAATGTCAATGTTTCGGCAGAGCATGGCCTGCCTTTCTCAGGACTTGGAGAGCAAGGAGCAGGATGGAGAACTTGGAGGAAATGCAATGAGGAGGAGAAAGAGAACTGAGAGCCCGGGTGGAGAGAGAAATACATGACAGAAGCTGCAGACACAGGTTGTGGAGTGTGCTACAGACTGAGACAGGGGCGGACTGACAACTCATGGGGCCCCTGGGCAATAGGGGATCATGGGGCCCCTGTGTCCTTGCCCAAACTCAAAAAAGCCTATGAAAAAGGTACCAGGGGCATCTCATGGGGCCCCCTACTGACCCCGGGCCCTCGGGCAGTGCCCGAGTTTCCAAAGGGTCAGTCCGCCTCTGGACTGAGACAAGAAACAGAAATGGATCTCTGGTTGGCTACTACTGGAGAGAAAGGTCACAGAACACAGAGCTCCACACTGCACACCTGCCTGGGTGAACTGAAGTGCTGCAGGGAGACCAGTCTTCCGGTCTGTCTATTTTCTGCTGCTACAGGACCCAGAGAAGGAAAACAGTGAGTACTGAGACCTGTGTTGCTCCATTCTGCTGTGTGCTTCAAGGGATGAGGACTGAAGAGCTGCTATTACCATCTGGAAGTGCTGGCTGCTAGAACTTGCATGCAGAAAGACTGCTAAGGACTCCAGGGAGGGAGAAAGGTGCCGTTTCATCCAAAACTAGCTTGAGGGGGAATCCCTGTGCCTGCAGTGTGGTCCTTTGCCAGGCTTCAAAAAATTGCATAAGAATCATTGAGAGTCGCGAGGGGCCCCTTGGCCACTTGTTTCATAATGAACCTGCTGATGTTATTGCTGCCTGTGGAGAAAGTCGGCCTCTGCTACTCTACCATCAGAAAATAAATACTCTCATGTGAGAGAGTGACAGCTCCAACGAGAGATCCAAGGCCCCAACGCAGGCTAATTGTACTCAGACCCACTGGTCAGTGTTTTCTTTCTCTCTCAGGTCACCTGCATAATTTACTGTTCTTTATAACAGATTTGTATCTTGTTACTCTTGTATGATGTCTGTCTTGTTATAAAGTGCTACACAAGGTGCTCTAATGAGTTGTATTATTATTGTTGGTTGCTCCACTCGTATTCTTCTCTGAATAACTTTGCATGTTCACAAGTGTGTCAGAGAGTGTCGTACTTCTCTCAGAGTCTTTGGCACTGAGAACAGGGCATCTGAATAAACATCAGCTTCTTTGGGGGTGAGCGCTATATGCTCTTGACACACAGTTAAACAAGCCCTAATTTACCCCTGTAGCTATGAGCATTGTGGGGAAATGTATCTACACTGTGCTGAAACTCACCTGCTTTAAAGCACCTGGCAACTCACAGACACATAGGGGTTGATTTACTGAAGGCAACTAGACTGTGCACTTTGCAAAGTGCAGTTGCTTTCTGCAAGTGCAGTTGCTCCAGAGCTTAGTAAATCAGGGAAAGGTTCTCTATGCAAAGAATACCTAATCATGTGCAAGGAAAATGAAAAAAAAAACAGCATTTTTGCTCGCACATGATTGGATGATGGAAGTCAGCAGAGCTTCTGCACATTTGCTAAGCTCTAGAGCAACTGCCCCTGCAGAGTGCAACTGCACTTTGCAAAGTGTACACTCTATTTGCCTTTAGTTAATCAACTCCTCAGGTTCTGTGTATTGTGATGTGATTAAAAATGATACAGGGCCTATTTTTTCCATGCATGGAGTGCATTTACAGCTTTAAAATGAAATGCATGAATACAGGTGCATTGGATGCACTGTGTTTCAGTGTAAATGAGCCCTCAGAAATCAATTGTAAAACCAACTTTAGAGTTCCTTTGCCACAGTACCTGCAGCTGCAAAAGTCAGTAAGTGCTTGTTTCAATGTATATTTTTTTTACTGCTGGTTGCAAACATATTGTAACAATTCAGTCTCGTGTGATCACCTTTTCTGGAGTTAGGCCCCTTTCAGATGGGACGGACCCGTCAGCGGGTCCGCCTGCTCAGTGGGGAATCCGCTGAACACCGATGAGCAAGCGGATGTCAGGTCTGTGTCCGTTCCGCTGCATCAGAGTGGACGCAGACACAGCCCGCTGACTTCTTTGGGGGGTTTGGATGGAAACAGCCCACTTGTCCGTTTCCACCTGACTGTCATCTGATCTGATCCAACAGACGAATGGGGAACAGATCCCCATCCGTCTGGGTTTGGCACATAGGATCAGATCGGATGCCAGTGCCAATTGTCCGCTGACACCCGCAGATCCATAGAGGTCTATGGATGGTCCAATCGGATCCGCCTGAAAAACTGACAGGCGGACCCGATCGGACCATCGGTGTGAAAGGGGTCTAAAGGTACACGCACTGTCACATCGCTTGTGATTTGCACAGGAATCGCACCACATTCCTGTGCAAATCACATGAGATTCTGTGTGGTGCAATTTGAGCCCATCATTTTGTATGGCTCAAATCGCACCCCATGCGCATGAAAGGCACTTTTTTTTTGCTGTACTGGAATTGGATCAATTGCATCAATTTTTCTGCAACCTGCTTTTGGGGTGATGTTAACTTGTGTAGCCAGGTGCCAGCTATAACATTATGCTATTCAGGGGCTTTTACAGACGTGACTATGATTAATCCTTTTCCCCCTAGTACTGGGACTGCTACATCACTTCCTGCTTGCAGAGTGGATCCGATTCTTCTGACAGCAGAAGATCTTGGGACCTGTAGCCACACTGTATTTCTGAGTGCTGATTGAACTACAACTACCAGGGAGCTGGTAAACGAGAAGAATGCTGGGAAAGCAGATATATTCTACAGCAAGGAACTGCCTCACTCTCTTGGCACAGGATCCCATGCTGCCGTTCTTCTCCAGAGACAGATTGCTGGCCTACTGCTGCGGGACTTTGCACATCAGTTCAGCACAGCGGTGATGCTGATTGCCACATCGGGATCGTATCAGCTTCTTTGCATCGGGACTGTCACTGTCTGGCCTTCATGCAGACATCTCTGCTCACCGCACTAACAGGCCATCAGGCAGTAACTCTTTACATCCCTGCAAACAGTCAAGAGCCTTAGCAAGAACTCCATTACTAAGAGGCCATGCTATCCATAGGATTGGTGCGCGGATGCCCAACCTCTTTCTGTTATCACTCTAGAGATACTGCATGCAGACACCTGTACACCTCAGTATCAGGAGGTGTTTGCTTTGAGCAGTACCACAGTCTATTTGTTTAATATCATTGAAATTCCAATATTCATTAATGTTTATGGGACCCACCAGCACTAGCAGAAAACATTGGATGCCACCATATCAGGAATTATAAACATCCCAGGACTCAAGTTGCAATCTCTAGTTAAAGGGACCTCTTTTATTTTAAGACCATTGTTATTCAAATTGGGTTACTTATATCTATTCATACTTCTACATAATTCACTGAATTCTGCATTGCGGTAAGGTGACCTGCAGGGAGCCGATAAGTCAACAAACCTTTTCTTCCCCCTTTTGCTGCTGGTGTTGCAATTAAATAGTTTCATGACTGTATAATCTGTTAAATGTTGCTAATTGATTATTTCTATTTTACCAATGTTCTGCTTTTATGTGTTAACTGGGGTTGTATATCCTAAACACATTATTTCTGTGGTCTACTCTTTTGAACAATATAAAGCAATATAAACAGTGCAAATCAAAACCCACAAAAATTTAAATTTAAATAACAACCCACAAATCATATAAATAATAATAAATTATAAATTCAAATAAGTTCAAAAAATATATAATAATATAAAAAATATATAAATATAAAAAATATTTGTCAAAAAAAAATCCTTATTCCCAAATTCCTTAGTGCTCCAACCCAAAAAACTTTCTCCTTTCAGTATGTGCCTCCACCATCCACCAGCGCCGCAACCAACACAAACCGCACCCACCAGACACTGGTGACTTACACTCCCTTTAGGACTCCTAGGGATCCCACACCCCCTCCACAGCCTCCAGGACTCCACCCCACCATATAGGGATTAGATTCTCCCCCCAATCACTCCTGATATATCCCTTCAAACCAGCTGGTGGATGGTGGAGGCACATACTGAAAGGAGAAAGTTTTTTGGTTGGTGCACTAAGGAATTTGGGAATAAGGACTTTATATGTTTTTTTGGACACATATTTTTTATATTTATATGTTTTTTTATATTATTATATATTTTTTGCACTTCTTATTTGAATTTATAATTTACTATTATTTATATGATTTGTGGGTTATTTAAATTTTTATGGGTTTTGATTTGTGCTGTTTATATTGTTTTATATTATTTGGTGTATTACACTAGTGTACAGCAGCAGTTCATACCTTTTTTGGGGGTGTGGTTCTTCTGTGGCGCTGGAGTTTGCAATTTATATATACTCTTTTAAACAAGTATGTGCTACCCTTTTAATTGACACTTGCAGCAGATCGCATGAGCACAGTGCAATTGCTATGCGATGTGGGAAATGCAGCAATTCCTGTGCATTTCCCGAATCGCATCAGTGTGAACCGGCTCTCAAACATATGGAGAATGAACAAGCAGTAGGTAGTTTTCAAACTGATATGCTGACAGCTTTAATAGAAAAGGTTTCAGGTAGCAAAATAAATAGGAAACAAATCCAAGTCAGTCAGGCATTAACTAAACATATTCAGTTTCCTCACAATCTGTTGGTAAATTAGACCTAACCAACTCCAAAATGCTTTTTGTTTCCAGCAACGTACACAGTTTTTAGCAGCTCTGACAGAGTAGTCTTCTATTCCCCAGGACAAGGAAAGAGCTCTGCTGAAAGCCTCTTTATATCTCTGAACAAAATATCAGCAATTACCAGCCAATAGGTACAATACCAGGATCAAAACTGATTGTAAGGAACTCAATACAAAATAAATACAAAGATATATTCACAAGCCTTGATCTCTAATATATGAGAGAAATCATAAAGAAATATGCCTCCCTTCAATGGTCTTTACCTTCACAATGTCGGAGCCCAAATACATTAAGATAGACCTAAAGGCAAACATTTTTTTCCATTGTGGAGAGAGAAAGAGATGGTGTGCCATCTGTGTCCCCTTGTGGAGATTTCCCTTCACAGGGGAAATCCCTGATTGTCACCATGGTCAGCAGAACTAGTGTCCCCATTTAAATGTTTTACCTCTATTACTGTTCTGGTGACAACCCAAAATTTGGGGCTTTCTTTAACTTTCACTCTTGGTGACACCATAAACAGGACAAGCAGAGAGGGTGAATCTCCTTAACGGGAGCACAGACAGCATTAAAAACCTAATCCCCTTCCACTCTATCCAAATTTCGTTTAAAAAAGCTTTGCCTTAATTATAATTTAATATCAATTGTTTGGGCACAGTTGCACTTTAAGAGTAACAAAATTGTCCAAGGTTGAATATGTGAGATGGGGAAACAGTTCTCATTGCTTGAATACTGCTTTTGTGGAGTAAATTAAATGTTTTGACTGAAATTCTGCAGTTTAGCCACAAGATGTCACTGTTTTTCTAACACAGCCTCAGACTGCATAGATATTTCTATATTCATGAAGAGGTGGAGTTTTCACACAGAGTTGAGAGAGAACAGGAAGAAGAGAGAGCAGCCATGTTCTGGAGAATGGTGAATGAGGGGGGCTGTGTGAGCTGAGAATCTGATGACATCCAGGTGTGAGAGCATCCCTCCGTAACCAGAGCTGCAGCTAAGTGAAGCTGATGAGATTGCTGCCAGGAAGCTGATGAGATTGCTGCCAGGAATGCTGATGAGAGCAGAGGAACTAAGCAACATATACGGCAAGACCGCATGCTTGTTGGAGAGACATTTGTTCTGTTCAGAGTCACCAGCGAATGAAAAGCAGACCCGGGTCGGTAAGATCGTGCACGCACCTCATTTCAGTGTTGGCGCCTTGAGACTGAGTCCAGGCCTATAGTTAGTTAGTTAGGGTCTCTGTTTGTGTCAGGCCACAAGTGTTATTACTGATCATTGGAAGGACTCCACAACTTAAAGTGACATTTCACATTGGAGAGCTGATAAAATCCTGCAAACTCAAGCCAGACTGGTGTTTTGCTCAGAAGGAATACTCAGGCACGTGCTACAGGACCAGTTATGGGAGAGGGAATACTGTAGATTTGTGTAAGATTGTAAGCTGTTGTGCTGCACCGCAGGCTAGCCCATACCATACACCCATACACTGATTCCTGCTCTTTTAGGGCAATAACAGGTAAGGTGTGGCAGCTTAGTTGTGCCCGCCAGTAGGTAAATTACTACACCTTCTACCTTCATCATCAGAAGGCGCCGTGCTGTGCAGCACAAGGGTCTCAGCCTTTGGGCTGGGTGTATGTAAATATATTGTATGGTCCCAGCATTTGGGGTTGTGTTTATTTGCCACATCTAAGTAAAATTCTGTTGTGACAAAAGCTGGTGTTGGGGTTGCTTTCCTCGTTCATGACTTCACTGTATCCTGGGGAGCCCACCCCGATACACGGCCTACAACTATCTCTGTTTTGTTAATATAAACCTGTTGTGGAAAACACAAAGTCTGCCATTATTGACCTTCTGAAAAGGCTAGTTCCCTGATTGTTATGCTGGACCACCACCTTCACTACTTCTTAAAAGAAAATAATAGCCAAAGCTTTTTTGGTCATATGTCTCTTTTAGGCCACAGGAGGGCACTTACTTGTGCTCTCCTACGACCCAGAATCAGCTGACAGCAGGTTGGTGACAGCTAAAATCACAAGGCTGCTCCAGGCTCTGTAAGGATCCCAACTATATTGTCAGGATCCACCCAGATGCCTGATTGGCAGTGGGCTCAATCTCTCAGCGCACTGCTGAGAGCCTTAGCCAGCTGCTCCTGCCCCCTCCAGCCTAGTGCTTCAGTGAGAGCTGAAGACACAGAGCAGAGAGCAGTGACTGACAGTAAATTAACTTTTTTAGCAGAAGGTCAGCAATTAAAGCCTCTATATACACTCACAGGCCATATTATTAGGTACATCTTCCTAGGGCCAAGAAAATATCCCCACACCATTTTGGATCATAGCAAGAAAAGAAAAGAAATTTAATTTCCAAACACGGAAAATTTTCTTCACAGTGAGAGCTCTGAAAATGTGGAATAGACTCCCTCAAGAGTTGGTTCTGGCCAGCTCAGTGGATTGCTTCAAAAAAGGCCTGGATTGTTTCTTAGATACACAGAATATAACTGGATACTAACATTTATAGGTAAATTTGATCCAGGGAATATCTGATTGCCTCTCGGGGGATCAGGAAGGATTTTTTTTTCCCAGTAGGAGCAAATTGGATTGTGCTTTGCTGGGGTTTTTTTGCCTTCCTCTGGATAAACTGTGGGTATAGGATTATAACTTTTTTTTTCCCATGGTTGAAATGGATGGACTTTTGTCTTTTTGCAGCCAGACTAACTATGTATGTAACCATTACACCACCACCAGCCTGAACAGTTGATATAAGGCAGGATGGATCCATGCTTTCATGTTGTTTACACCAAATTCTGACCTACCATCTGAAAGTGGCAGCAACCAGTCTGTCCATTCTCCTCTGACCTCTGACATCAACAAGGCATTTTCATCCACACAACTGCTGCTCACTGGATATTTTCTATTTTTTGGACCTCTCTCTGAAAATCCTATAGATGGTTGTGTGTGAAAACCCCAGTAGATCAGCAGTTTTTGAAATAATCAGACCAGCCCATCTGGCACCAACAACCATGCCACATTCAAAGTCACTTAAATCCCATTTCTTCCCCATTCTGATGCTTGGTTTGAACCTTAGCAAGTCGTCTTCACCATGTCTACATGCTTAAGTGCATTGAGTTGCTGCCATGTGATTGGCTAATTAGCAATTTGTGTTACCAAGCAATTGAACAGGTGTACCTAAAAAAGTGGCTGGTGAGTGTATCTTCCTGAAACAGGTTTTCATTTACCTCTTCCTGTCCGCCCATTGCCGATAGATGACTGGAAGCTTTGCCGAGGTGAGCTAACGTACCTACGCCTCAGACCACAATGATGGCTCCTGCGTGGCTCACAGAGAGTGCACCTGGGAGCCCGGCAAACCGAATGTACCTAGACACAGCGGATCACATTACCGCTGTGTTTGGGCGATCACATGGTGTTTTAACATGTGACTGCTGTGACCAATCACTGCACTCGCATGGTATACATCGAAAGTGAAAGTAAAGGTGAGTTTTCTCTGCTCTCACTGTGAGAGCTGAGGGAAGCAATGCAGCAGTTTGTGAGTGTACATGCAGTCTGACAGACTGCTGCACACTCACAAACTGCTCCATCGCTTCCCTGATCACTGCCCCAGTGTCCCTGATCACTGCCCATTGTAGTCCATAGTAAACAATACAGCCAGCCCTGTCACCTGTCCCAGTGCACACAATAACATGGCCATAGACCATACCAATGTCCTAATCACTGCCATACCAGCATCCTGATCACCGCCATACCTCATACCAGCGCCCTGATCACTGTCATATGCCATACCAGCATCCTGATTACCGCCATATGCCATACCAGCGCCCTTATCACCACCATACCCCATACCAGCATCCTGATCACCCTATACGCCGTACCAGTATCCTAATCACCACCATACCCTATACCAGCATCCTGATCACCCTATATGCCGTACCAGTATCCTGATCACCACCATGACCCATACCAGTATCCTGATCACCCTGTATGTCATACCAGCATCCTGATCACTTTTAGGGTCTGATCAATTTTCAAATATATATCCCATAGTTTGTAGACTCTATAGCTTTCACACAGACTAAATAATATACACTGTTTTGGGTTTTTTTTACCCTGAAAATGTAGCAGAATACATTTTGTCCCACATTAATGAAGAAAGATTATTGATTTTTATAACAAAAACTAAGCAAAAAAATTTTTTTTTCAAAATTCTTGGTATTTTTTCATTTATATAGCAAAAAATAACAAACCCAGTGGTGATCAAATACCACCCAAAGGAAGTTCTATCTGTCTTAAAAAAATTCTAAAACTGTCATATGGGTACAGAGTTGCTCAACCACGCATCTGTCAATCAAAGTGTGATAGTGCTGAAAGCTGAAAATTGGCCTGGACTAGAAGGGGGGGAAAGTGTCTGGACTTGAAGTGGTTAAGAAAAGTCCAATGTGGATCGTTTAAAAGATTGGAATGCACATGACACAATGGAAGAAACCAGTGCATTTTGAATTTTGACTTTTCTTTGCTGTGAGTTTGTTGGGTTGCAGGCCTTCAAGCCCTCACCAACATCAGTGTAACATTATTAATATGGACATTAATAATTGGACATATAACTTTTTTCCTTATATAGGTGTCGTTGCAGCATGTTAAATCTATGCATACATTTAAATTCCCACTCCTCCTGCCTCTGTTGAACTCTGAAATTGTTCATTAGTACTGTGACCAAAAGGTCCTTAATATTGTGGTTACTGTGGTAGATGTGTCTTGTCACTGAATATCCTTATTTCTGTGATTGCTATTAAACCCGTGTGAGTTCAGTGCAATTTAATTGCAATGTTTGGTTTCACATATATTCCTGCAGGAAGACATCTCATATAAAGAAAAAGGAAGACCACACTGGACGATTAACAGGAGAATGTTCCCTTTACTGTTACTGCTGGCAATATAGAAAAAGTACAGTCAAAGGCAAAATAAGGTTTAATAGCATAGCAGACGTTACATTCAGTAATGCCAAAGTGTAATTATAGTGGCAGTGTTCATAAAGATAATGGCCTGTATAGGGTATTGATGTTGTCGAAAAGTTGAAGTGTTTATTAGCCTAGAAAGGGTTCTTTAAATTAAGAACGGTTTGTCTGTGGAATGTTTTACTGCATGAAGGTGTGATGGCAAAGCAATAAAGTGATTTAAAAAGAACCAGATGTTTTTATTGCAACTATTATTATCCAAAGTTGCAATAACAACAGGTTCAAAGAACAATATTCTGACCAAGGGAAGTGATTTGAGTGCCCTTGGGAAGATGGGGGAGGCGGAATTTTTTTGCTCCTCCTGTTTGGCAAAATTATGTCAATACTTGCCTGGGGGGATTTTGTTCTGCTATCTGTATGACCAAAGCAGCAGAGATTATGAGAGGTTGGACTTAATGGTCATTACTGTTTCTTACGTATACATAAAAACGATATAAATATTTGTGGGATTTCGCAGTCTCCCAGCAACTTATTTTTCTCATCTCAGGCTTTGGCATGTACTAACTTAGGCTGGTTTCACATGGGCAATGGATAAAGAAGTGTCTCTGTTGGGAATAGTGGGGGCTAGGGGAGCCAGGTTTTGAAAAAATAATTTTTAGTTCATTTTTTAGAAAGTATTATTACATTTAGATCCCCTGTACTCTTGGCCAGCTCAGTGTTTCAAATAAGAACAGGAAGACAGCAAACTTCAAAACTGGTGATGAAGACAACTTCTTCCTCCTTGGATCATTTATTAACAACAAAGAATCCAGCAGTCTAGAAATACACTGCAGACTGGCCTTTGGTAGATGCAAAGTTGAAAGACCTAGAAAAGATCTTCAAAAAGTACTGTAGTCACTATAAGTACAAAGTATTGTGCAGTGTATGGTATTCTCTGCCCCTTTCTATGAATGTGAAAACAGAACAATGAAGCAGGACATAAAACGTAGCGATGCCTTTGAAATTTGGTGTTGGCAAAAAATTCTAAGAATACCATGGTCAGCACGAAAAACAAACAAATATATCCTTCAACATCAAAATCAAACCCAACCGTTAACTAGAAGCACAAGTGACTAGGCTCAAGCTGTCTTATTCTGGACAAACTATGGGAAGAACTAACTCACTTGAAAAGACAATGATGCATGGAACAGTTGAAGGAAAAAGAGAAAGAGGATGACCAGCAATAGTATGGATGAATTTAGTGGCAGAAATTATGAATATGCTGTTGTGAAGACTTAAGACACAAACAGAAAACAGATTTTTTCAAGAGAAACTCTATCTATATGGTCTCCAGGAATCTACGTCAAGTTGACCAAACAAAATGTATGCACCTTGTTTGGTTGTGGTTTCCAACCAAAATATTTTGTATCTAGCAATAAAGTAGAGGATAGTATCTTAAAAGGTCTACTTTAGGATCCTCTCTGGGTAAGAAGAAACTGTAAGATCACTACAGCTATAGCTGTATTTATACAAGCCCCAAAACATATACTTGTCAGGCATTTTAAAATGAATCTGTCAGCCAATCACATCTAAATCCTAGACAGAGTGTTGGCTATTGCCTTTTTTAACCAAAAAACTCTCGGTGTGACTCTCTTTTTAATGTATTTTTTTTTATTTTGGTAGTTTTCTGACAGGGGTGCTAGGATTCAACATCTGGGGCAAAAAATATCTTTTCCTCTTCCAACCAAAATTTCATTCTGTACTGTTGAAAATGTGCTTTCAGTTACTCAACAAAAACATGGAGTTCTGGTGTGAGTACAGTTTTCAGGCTTTACTTCAGAAGGATATTTACCAGCCATTTTAGGAGAGTCCTTTTATATTATGACAGATTAGGACTATACCCGACTACAGGTTTATACTATAGGTTCATACCCGACTACTAATCTGATCCACTAAAAACAAACAAAGGGGATCCCTTCCCTGCACTCTGGATTGGATTGGAGGGCAGTCACATGTAAACGGACAGCCAGTCCTTTATATCTGATCACCCATAGAGCACAGCAGGCTTGTGTCAGTATCCGCTTTGCATAAGCAGAGGGGACACAGACCTGTCATCCCCCCGTTCCTCTCTGCTCAGTGGTTGATCAGTGGACAGATCCCCCCTGAGGAAGCAGATTTTGAACCATGTAAAAGGGGCCAAAAGTGTATGTCTATGTAAAACCAAAAATGTTTTTTTTTTTTAGTTTTTGATAGAGTAGTAAATAGTGTTAAGACTCCTAACAGGTATTTATTTATTTATTTTGCTGTCTGTGTCCTTGATTTCTCTTCACATCCTGTCTCAGAAACACAACAGTAATTAAGAGGAAATGTTTCTAAATTGAGGGGATGTCCCAGAAGGAATGTCATGGGAACAGATGTCCCCATTGGAAGGTTTCCCCTCCTCTGTCATTCCAATTCTCCCTCATAGCCCTGCCCAATGTCATTTGCATGTGCACCTCGGGTAGACAGGTTGTGCCACTCCCCCCCCCCCCCCAACACCCTGCTACATACAGACTTCGGTCTACAATAAATACCAATCAAACACAAAGTCATGCTGCCATCGTGCAGTGCACAGAAATCTCTGACAATGCCCTTAAATGTGAACCACCTACTCATGATATCTACTTATCTAACCACATTAGAGATATTATTAATATGCCTACAAATATATTTCCTCAATCCCTAGATGGTTTGACCTACATATTATTTCCCATATTTGCAACTTATTAACTATAATCACATTTGTAGTATTGCAATGAATGTAGTATTTTGCAGCTGGCACAGTCCAAATATGTACAATATAAAAATTGTTTTATAGGTCGAAAAACCTGTTTTCCTAGAGTACCAAAGATAATGACACCCTAGTTTCACAATCAATTCCACACCTTAGCTTCATAACACAATATGGTGTGCAGAACTGCCACCTTAGCCAGGTATGCTCCAAGACGACTGCAAAACAGATATTTGTCTCTAAATTCTAGAACTACAGAGCACCTAAATGACCATCCAGACACTTGTGAAACTAAACATCAGCAGGAGTAGGAATTAGCAAAAAGAGTTACTTTGGACAGAGAAAATCCTGATCACATGGTCATCACCCCTAGAACAATATAGAGTATAATCCTGTATTATAAACAAAATAAATGCAAAACCCAAGATGAGTTGATTACAAAGAATATAGCAAAACCATTACTAAAGACCTTCTCAGTACACAGCTAGGCCACAGAATCGATTTACACCATATGTTAAGGAGATTTAATTCAATTGCTTAATTTAAATATGCTGATTTTAACTACAGCGTTTGTCAATAAGGAGATTAGTAGGTTATTTAAATCATCTGTAACCAGTCCAAATCTTGTCCATGTTGTATCAAAGACTGCAGACTACTGATCAATATTAACTGCTTGTGATCCAAAACACCTACTCCCTCTTATCATGCTCCCACACTTCCCTTTATAGTCTCTATACCATAACACTAGCAGAAATGTTACTGTTTATTGAACTGAAAAATTATGAAAAAGAACAAAGTGTACTTTTGTAGATGAAACACCTATTCCTACAATTTTTTTTGTCTTCTACATATTCCCATTCAACAGCATGGCGTTCCAATAACTTTGCCTGTGCCCCTGTTCCCTGCTGTGAATTACATTGCACCTGAAATTTCTGGGCTCTCTTTCATTCAGCAATGCCCTGCAAATATACCTTGACTATAGCACATTACCTTAGAAATGTTTTTGTGACTCCATCCCTGGCTCAGCCTTTATTGTTCCTGGAGCAATCCATTTCCCAATCCCTAGTTCAGCAAGTTAATGTCCCTGGAAATATCACTCTCTCATTCTTGGCAGAAGAGTTCCTTGAAAACAAAAAACTCCTTATCTCTATTCTCAGCTCAGCAACCCAGAGTCATTAGAATAACCCGTCTCCCTATCTCTGGTTCAGCTGCAAAGCAGAAATACAGTGACTTGAAAAAGTACTCCTACCCCTTGAAATTTTTCACAAGTCATGTTACAACCAAAAACATAAATGTATTTTATTTGGATTTTGTGTGATAGACCAACACAAAGTGGCACATAATTGTGAAGTGGAAGAAAAATGATGAATGGTTTTCAAATATTTTGACAAATAAATATCTGAAAAGTGTGGCGTGCATTTGTATTCAGCCCCGTTACTTTGATACCCATTGTTACAGCACCGCCTGGCAGCATCTCTAGCAGCCCACAGCATGGGTTTCCTCAGGGCGCGGGGTCTAAGTCCCAATCTGCTTATTCACCAGGGCCCCTGATGGTGGGGATGGACTTGGAGCAGACTGAGACCAGGTCGCGACCCCTGAGTAGGTCCGGCAATGGTAGAGAGCGTCGTCAGGTGTGCGGGGAAAGGAGCCTGATGTGAAGAGGCTGGCAGACCTGGTAACAGGGACAGATCCGTGCGGGATGGATGGATCGTCTGGGTAACGTAAGGTATAGTCAGGCAGGCCAGGTCAGCAACGTGCGGGCAGCGAGGTACCGGAGGAGCAGGCAGAAAATGGTCAGGGTCACAAGCCGGGATCAGTAAATAATGGGCAGCGCAGTACAGATGATCAGGCAGAAGGATGGTCAGGCAAGCCAGGGGTTAAACAGGAGACGGTCAGCAGGGTCAGGAACAATGCAGAGGTCGGCAACAGAAGATTCACAGGATCAGATAGCAGGAACAGAGCAGATAAGACCAAATGGCAATTTGATATACCTCCTGTCCTGTTTAAATAGCCCGCCCTGCGCTGTCATTGGTGCCAGGTGCGTGTCCGCGATCGCGAGTGCGCATGCACGGCTGTCACGATCGCCCAGGTCCCGCTGCTCGCTGGCTAGGGTGAATCGGTGTCCGGCGCATCGTGGAAGAACCACCAATCCCTGACATTGCCCCCCCCCACGGGCAGCCGCCGGATGCCCAATTGTTCTCTCCTGCGTGGGTAATTACGAAAAAACTCCCGAATTAGTCTAGAGGCATGGATGTTCTGGGCTGGTTCCCATGAGTTTTCCTCCAGGTCGTAACCTTTACATTTAATGAGGAATTGGGTCTGGCCTCTCCTTTTCCTGCAATCTAGAATTGTTTCGACCTCAAATTCCTCTTCCCCATCAATGTTAATGGCCTCCGGAGGTCTAGATCTCCGGTTCGTAAATGGATCCGGTGCTGCGGGTTTCAACAAGGACACGTGAAAAACTGGGTGTATTTTAAAGGATTCGGGGAGTACGAGTTCATATGCCACCTCGTTAATTTTCCATTTCACCTTGAATGGACCCATGAATATTGGTCCTAATTTCCTTGATGGGCAAGACATTTTCAGGTTTGTTGTGGCTAGCCAGACCTGGTCCCCAGGGTGCAGAACAAGTTCGCCTCTCCTCCTCTTATCGGGGTAACACCCACGTAGGCCTCTGACCCTGGCCGGACCTTTCCATCCTGCATTCCCGCAACCGTCGGTCAATCTGGATGGCCAGAGTGATGAGGTCTTCTAATGTGGCTGGTATGCCCACCCTGGCTAATTCGTCCTTCAATGGCTCGGACAAACCTATGCCGAACTGGTGCCGCAGGGCCGCATCGTTCCACTGCGTATCCCCCATCCAACGCCTGAATTCTGCCGCATACTCCTCGGACGCCCTACGACCCTGTCGGAGTG
The DNA here is from genome assembly GCF_062004578.1 of Staurois parvus. NCBI lineage: Eukaryota > Metazoa > Chordata > Amphibia > Anura > Ranidae > Staurois > Staurois parvus. The sequence goes on from NW_028317995.1 coordinate 2,148,591, forward strand.
TTTGTAGGGCCGATTCGGCCAAAGCTGTTCATTGTGGGTAATCATAAAGAAGTGCCATCGCTTCAAAGAAGGTTAAAACCAACTCCAACTTTGGTTGACGGGTCTCCAGTAAATGGTGGGCCCAGGCCTCGGGTTCGTCCTGCAGCAGTGAAATGACAAATCCCACCTTCACGGATTCCGTGGAAAATGTCCGTGGCTGCAGACTGAAGTAGAGCTGGCAGGCATTGCGGAAGGCCCTGAACTTAGTGCGGTCCCCATTGAACCGCTCCGGTGTAGGCACACGAGACTCTGGTATAGGCATAGAGGTCGCGGCTCCGGCAGGCGTTTCCAGGAGGCTTCCGGCCGACGATGAGGGATCCGAGTCTTGGGATGCAGGGGCAGAAGAAGTCAACGTCTGAATCCGACCTTCCAAGTGAGTATAACCCTCTTGCAGTGTCTTTACTGCCTGGGTTAGTGCCGCCAGGTGCTGGCATATATCCTCTAATGGGGATGGTCCTCTTCCAGGCTCCGACATTTAGCCGTTTGGTACCGCTACAGCACCGCCTGGCGGCGTCTCTAGCAGCCCACAGCACGGGGTTCCTCAGGGCGCGGGGTCTAAGTCCCAATCTGCTTATGCACCAGGGCCCCTGATGGTGGGGATGGACTTGGAGCAGACTGAGACCAGGTTGCGACCCCTGAGTACGTCCGGAAATGGTAGAGAGCGTCATCAGAGGTGTGCGGGGAGAGGAGCCTGACGTGAAGAGGCTGGCAGACCTGGTAACAGGGACAGATCCGTGCGGGATGAATGGATAGTCTGGGTAACGTAAGGCGTAGTCAGGCAGGCCAGGTCAGCAACGTGCGGGCAGCGAGGTACCGGAGGAGCAGGCAGAGAATGGTCAGGGTCACAAGCTGGGTTCAGTAACTAACGGGCAGCGAGGTACAGAGGATCAGGCAGAAGGATGGTCAGGCAAGCCAGGGGTTAAACAGGAGACGGTCAGCAGGGTCAGAAACAATGCAGAGGTCGGCAACAGAAGATTCACAGGATCAGATATCAGGAACAGAGCAGATAAGACCAAACGGCAATTTGACATACTGTACCTCCTGTCCTGTTTAAATAGCCCGCCCTGCGCTGTCATTGGTGCCAGGCGTGTGTCCGCGATCGCGAGTGCGCATGCGCGGCCGTCACGATCGCCCAGGTCCCGCTGCTCGCTGGCTAGAGCGCATCGGTGTTCTGCGCATGCGCCGCCCGGCGCATCGCGGCAGAACCACTGATCCCTGACACCCATAACTAAAATTTAGTAGAACCAATTGCCTATCAGTATAAATACAGCTGTCCTGTGAAGCCCTCAGAGGGTTGTGGGAGAACACTGGTGAACAAACAGCATCATGAAGGCCAAGGAACACACCTCACAGGTCAGGGATAAAGTTGTGGAGAAGTTTAAAGAAGGGTTAACTTATACAAAATATCCCAAGGTTTGAACATCTCAAGGAGCACTGTTCAAGATATCAACCGAAAATGGAAAAAGTATGTGTGACGGAGCGTAGGCAGGACAGAATGACAGTCATCGAATAGAGGAGTTCGCAGGAAGGGTGAATATGCCAGTCCAGGGCGACACGGAAGGACCAACACACTTAAAGTCCAACACCGAGAGCCAAGGGAGAGTCCCTGCAGCAAATAATCCAACAGGGAGTTTGGTGTGAGTCTGGATGCCCGGAGTCTAGCAATCAGTCTTCCCCAGCTCTGGGAGAAGGGGGGATCCTAGGCAGACTTGGGTCTCTGCCAAGCCTGGCCACGAAGGTCCCGGCCGAAGCTATCAGGCTCCTCCTGTCAGCTACCCAGCGGTGAATACCTCGGGAGCTCTGTATCAGCTTCTTAAAACTGGTCGGACCCCCCTAGTCTTCTAGGCAACTGGGGGGGAAGGTAGCGTGGCTCAAGCTGGCCTTAGGAATGCGTTTCATATTTGCAGGAGGGGGGAGGGGCACGGATGAGAGACTGCAGAGATAGAGCAGGGACAGAGCAAGGGCTGAGGGGGGGGGGCAGCTGTGACACTCCTCCCCCTTCCATTTCACAAGTGCCAGCAAGGGGGACCCAACCGGGCTCCCTTGAAGGCACTTGTGGGCCCTGACTTAGCTACTGTGGATCTTGTTGGAGAGAAAGGCCATCTGCATTTTGGTGTTGGCTTCCCCGTCTATATCGAATGGTGAAATTATAAGGCTGGAGGGCAAGGCTCCACCTAAGGAGGCGCCCGTTGTCCCCGGACACCCGGTTCAGCCATGTGAGGGGGTTGTGATCGGTGACGATGGTGAACTCCCGGCCGTACAGGTAGGGCTGTAGTTTCTTTGGGGCCCAGACTATGGCCAGACATTCCTTCTCCACCGTAGCATAGGCAACTTCCCAGTCCAGCAGTTTGCGGCTGAGGAAAGCGACGGGATGTTCCTCCCCAGCCTCGTTGACTTGGCTGAGGACAGCCTCTAGGCCGTAGGTGGAGGCATCTGTCTGCACAAGGAAGCATCTGTTGTGGTCAGGGGCGGCCAGGATGGGGTCGCTCGCCAGCGCAGCTTTGAGGTCACGGAAGGCCGAGGTCCAAGTCACCATCCAGGGACTGTTCTTTCGGGTCAGGTCGGACAGGGGCTGGGCCGTGGAGCTGAAATTAGGCACAAATTTACGGTAATAGCCGGCAGTGTCAAGGAAGGCCATCACTTGCTTCTTGGTCTGGGGGGTGGGCCATTCATAAATGGGCTGAACCTTGGCTGGTTCAGGTTTCAGTGTCCCCCCTACTCTGTGCCCGAGGTACTGTACCTCAGCCATTCCCAACTGGCACTTGTCTGGTCTCACTGTCAGCCCGGCCCTGCAGATGCGTTCTAGGATTGCCCCCACGTGGGCCAGGTGCTCCTCCCACGTGTCGCTAAAGATGGCTATGTCATCTAGGTAGGCGCACGTGAACTCTTGACATCCCTCTAGTAGCTGGTCCACGACCCGTTGAAAGGTGGCGGGGACGTTTTTCATGCCGAAGGGCATGATGAGGAATTCGTACAGGCCGAACGGGCTGGAACTCTCAACACCCTCTGTTGTGAGGGCGATTTGCCAGTAACCCTTGCTGAGGTCTAGGGTGCTAACGTAGTGGGCCCCGGCTAGACGGTCCAGCAGGTCGTCTATGCGGGGCATGGGGTAGGTGTCACTGACAGTGTAGTCATTCAACCTCCGGTAGTCCACGCAACAGCGGGTGGTCCCATCCTTCTTTGGAACCAGCACCATCGGGGAGGCCCAAGGACTGCGGGAGGGTCGGATGATACCCAGCTGGAGCATCTTGGAGAGTTCGGCGCGGATGGCCGACTTCACAAATTCAGGGACCTGGTATGGGGCCTGCTGGATGGGTTTCTGACTGTGGGTCTCCACGTGGTGTAGGGCTAACCCGGTGCGGCCCGGGGTGGCCGAGAAGGCGAAGCCCGGTCCGCTAGCACGGTCCGCATCTGGGCCGCCTGGCGGGGGTTCAGCTGAGCCCCGTGGGAATCTGATCTAGGGGAGTGCTGACCTTGGTGGCTTGCAGGAGATCGGGCAGGGCTCCCTCATCTTCTCCACCTGTGGAGGCGGGGCAGACGGCTAGCACGGGTAGAGTCCGGTCGTGGTACTCTTTCAACATGTTGATGTGGACCGTGCGCTGCTTGCGGTCACGGGCGACGAGGCTAATGAAGTAGCTAGCCTCGTCTAACTTATGAAGGACTTTGTAGGGCCCTTCCCAGGTGTGCTGGAGCTTGTTCTGGGGGTTGGGGACAATCTTGAGCACCTGCTGCCCTTCAGTGAACTCACGACCGTGTGCCTTGCGGTCGTACCATACCTTATGGCGTGTCTGGGCTGCCCGGAGTTGGTCGTGGGCCATGGTGGCCAGGCGGGTCAGCCTCTCCCGCAGCTCGGGAACGTAGGGAACGACGGGGGTACTCGTGTCCTCTATCTGCCCTTCCCAATTCTCCTGAAGCAGGGATAGGGGACCACGGACCTTCCGCCCGTATAGGAGTTCGAAGGGGGAGAACCCCGATGACTCTTACGGTACCTCCCGATATGCAAACAGCAGGTGAGGGAGGAGCTTCTCCCAGTCTGCCTCCCCGTCAACGAAGGACCTCAGCATGCTCTTCAGTGTGCCATTCAAGCGCTCGCAGAGGCCATTGGTTTGGGGGTGATAGGGAGTGGTCCGGATCGCCCGTACCCCGCATGTGCGCCAGAGGGATTTGACCACCTCAGACATGAACAGGGTACCCTGGTCGGTCAAGATCTCGCTGGGGAAACCCACCCAGGAAAAAACGTTGACTAGGGCCTCGGCTACTTTAGGGGCGGAGATGCTGGACAGGGGAACAGCCTCGGGGTAGCGGGTAGCGTAATCCACCACCGTGAGAATGTACCGCTTTCCAGACCTACTGGGTCGGGCCAGGGGTCCCAGGATATCTACAGCTAACCGCTGAAAGGACTCGTCAATGATGGGTAAGGGGCGGAGCGGGCATTGGGGTGATCCCCTGGGCGTCCCTTCCTCTGACAGATGTCACAGGTCTGACAGAAGTGGGCTACGTCCTGGGTGATGCCCGGCCAGCAGAAGGCTTGGGTCAGCCGCAGCCCCGTTCTCCTCTTACCCAGGTGGCCTGCTACTGGAATGTCATGGGCTATCTGGAGTAGCGGGAACCTGAACCATCTAGGCACTATCAGTTGTTTGGAGCTAGCAGAGGGTTGACCCGGGCGGCTTGGGCCTGCCTCACGGTACAACAGCCCCTGCTCCCACCAAAGCTGGTCTCCACCCCCCTCCTGCCGCCCTGCGGCGGCCTGGGTCCTAAACTTAGCCAAGGTGGGGTTTGTGGCTACCTCCCGCTTGAAGGTCTCCTGGTCCAAGGTCAGGGGAAGGTCGGGGTCAGGTGGGGGTTCATTTACCGAGTCCATGCTGGGGAAAAGTCCCGTGGTGGCTTCGTCTGTAGGAGGACCTCGGCCTGCCTGGCTCCAGGTCACCGCCCTGACATACTGGCATCGTAGCTTTCCTAGGTCGTTGCCAAACAGAGCATCTCCCGGGAGGCCGCCAATGACGCCGATCTGGCACTGTTGCTCCCCGAACCCATAGTCGAGGTGTACGGATGCTCTGGGGATATGACGTCTGGCTCCTCCCGCCAGCTCGATTGCGAATCCAGGGCCGGGTTGGATTGCTTCTGGCCGGATCACTCGGGGGTCGGCGATGGTCAAGAAGGCCCCGTATCCCGGAAACCGGTGGCGGGTTGCCCGTCCACCCGCACGACCTGCAGGTGGCGCTGTTTCTGGGCGGGGTATGTAGCCCCCGGGGGATGGACACTGTAAACCCCCCGGGAGTGGTTGTCTTCTGGGAAGCCCATCCATTTGCTGGGAGGCTGGGGCAGTGGTTCTTCTGCGGGATGGAGCTCCAGGTAGTGGACCGGGTGGGGGAAGCGGCGGCTTCGGGAGGTGGGGCAGTTGGCTTGAAGGCGCCCTGGCTGGTTGCACCCGTAGCAGCGGCGCTCCATGGCGGGCCCCGTGAACCAGGCTCTGGGTGGCGGTCCTGCGCAGTTGGCAGTGGTAGGTGGGGGGCCCGTTTTGGCAGAGGTGGTGGGGGGCAGGGCCCTTGGCAGCTCAGGGGCCCGCCATTTCCAATGGGGTTTGATGGCCAGGATCTCCTCTGCCAGGGCAGCGGCCTTTGCAAGGGTGGTAGGGACTTTCTCTCTTACCCATCCGCGCACCTCCACCGGGCATTGGTTGTAGAATTGCTCCTTCAGAAATGCTTGGATGATTTCTTCTGCGGTGCGGGCCTGTTCCCCCTCTAGCCACCTCCGACATGACTGCGACATCTTGTGCGCATACATCCGATAGGATGGCTCCGCATGGTAGGGCAGGTCACGGAAGCGCACCCGGTGCACTTCTGGGGTCACCGCGTAATACTCCAACACAGTCTGTTTGACCAGGGCCTAATCCCGGCCATCCACATAATCCAGAGTGCGGTAGGCCGCAGCTGCACCCCCTTCTAGCAGACCTACGAGGTGCCGTATCCAATCCAAACCTCCATGAGCTGGCACTGCTGCTCAGAGTCCTGAAAGAACCCCTCCACATCCCAGCAGCTTCGTTGAAGGGTTTAAAGTCCTTGCGGCTGACCCGGGGAGTGGGGTAACCCGCGGCCCTGGGGCTGGAAGGACAGCTTAGCTGACGGTGGCTCCCTTGGCTCTCTCTTTCATGCGCCCTCCGGATAGCCTCTCGCTTGTCCTCTGCCATGGCGCCTGACCACAGGAAGGCCATCTCTTCCTCCACCCGAGTAAGCCAGGGGCTCTTGGGCTCTGGGTCATGGCGTGCTGGGGAGGCTGGGGTTGGCCTGCTCTCCTCCCTTGCTGGGGCATCCTGGGGATCAGCTTTTTCAATGGCTGCAACCAGATCCTCTTTGGCTAGGCCCCTCCAGGAAAGGAACAGCTGCTCGGCCCTCTCCTGCAGATATGCCACAGTCCACTTCTTGTATTCGCTGGGCCGGGCCTGTTCCCCCATGCGCTGGCTTTCGCTGTCTGCCATCTCCTCAGTGTCCTGATCCCACCGCTGCCAACCAGTGTGACAGAGCATAGGCAGGACAGAACACACAGAGTAGATGGCAAACGCACAAAGCTTTTATTGAGGCAAACAGATGATAGTCACCGAATAGAGGAGTTCGCAGGAAGGGTGAATACGCCAATCCAGGGCGACACGGAAGGACCAACACACTTAAAGTCCAACACTGAGAGCCAAGGGAGAGTCTCTGCAGCAAATAATCCAACAGGGAGTTTGGTGGGAGTCTGGATCTCTAGAGTCTAGCAATCAGTCCTCCCCAGCTCTGGCAGAAGGGGGGATCCTAGGCAGACTTGGGTTTTTGCCAAGCCTGGCCATGAAGGTCCCGGCCTCAGCTATTGGGCTCCTTCCGTCAGCTACCCAGCGGTGAATACCTCGGGAGCTCTGCATCAGCTTCTTAAAACTAGTCGGACCCCCTAGTCACCTAGGCCACCGAGGGGGGGGGAGGAAAGAAGGTAGCGTGGCTCAAGCTGGCCTTAGGAATGCCTTTCATCTTTGCAGGAGGGGGAGAGGCACAGATGAGAGACTGCAGAGATAGAGCAGGGACAGAGCAAGGGCTGAGGGGGGGGGGAATCAGCTGTGACAGTATGGCACAACTGCAACCCTACCAAGACATGGCCGTCCACCTAAACTGACATTGCAAGGACAGCATTAATCAGAGAAGCAGCCAAGAGGCCCATGGTAATTCTGGAGGAGCTGCAGAGATCCACAGCTCAGGTAGGAGAATCTGTCCACAGGACAACTATTAGTCATGCACTCCACAAATCTGGTCTTTCTGGAAGAGTGTCAAGAAAAAAGCCATTGTTGAAAGAAAGCCATTAGAAGTCCCATTTGCAGTTTGCGAGAAGCCATGTGAGGGACACAGCAAACATGTGGAAGAAGGTGCTCTGGCCATATGAGACCAAAAATGAACTAAAACCAAAATGCTATGTGTGGCAGAAAACTAACACTGCACATCACCCTGATGCTTTTCTTCAACAGGGACAGGGAAGCCGTCAGAATTGATGGGAAAATGGATGGAGCCAAATACAGGGCAATCTTAAAAGAAAACCTGTTAGAGTCTGCAAAAGACTTGAGACTGGGGGGGAGGTTCACCTTCCAGCAGGACAATGACCCTAAACATACAGCCAGAGCTACAAGGGAATGGTTTAGATTACAGCATATTCATATGTTAGAATGGCCCAGTCAAAAGTCCAGACCTAAATCCAATTGAAAATCTGTGGCAAGACTTGAAAATTGCTGTTCACAGACACTCTCCATCCAATCTGACAGAGCCTGAGATATTTTGCAAAGAAGAATGGGCAAAAATTTCACTCTGTAGATGTACAAAGCTGGTAAAAACATACCCAAAAAGACTTGCAGCTGTATTTGCAGCGAAAGTGGTTCTACAAAGTATTGACTCCATATTTATATATACCTTACTTACTTTACTTGCTCAAGTGTTTTATGCCTTTCTGGCCTGCCAACATATATAAACAACCTTTCCTTTGTGAGGAAAAAACCTCACTTATTGTAAATTAGCAACCTATATACAATTTTAAAGAAAAAGCCTAATACTCTACCCAACAAAGGCTAAGAAACCTAGACCTTCAGGTGTACGTAGCCATTTAAAAAAAAAAAACAACCTTCCAACAAAATCTAAGGGAGTGAAAGAAGAAAAAAGACACAGGACAGCAACCACACCAAGAGATCAACAGACTGCTGCTACAGGCCTGATATTCCTCCACGCCTCTATCCAGATCCTTCGCCGCAGCCTGTCTTTCTCGAGACCCCGAATTTTCCCCACCTCACCAAGGATGTCACGCACCACCACCTGGACAGGAAGGACCTTCTGCCGCAAGGAGACCTGACACCGTGCATTCCACGTGAAAAAACGGACAACTAGACAAACTAGAAAAAGTGTGTTTAAATCAAAGCCAGCATGACTTTCTAATGCCCCATATACCCACTCTGCATAAGACATGCAGTGCAGGAAAGGGATGCCTAGAGCCCTCCCCACCTCTTTGTACACCTCTACATTGAAGGGACATTGAAACAAGAAATGGTCCATACTTTCCACTTCACCCCCACACTCCGTCCTCGGACAACCTCGGTCATCCAGAGAACGGTGCTTCAAATTTCCCCTCACGTAAAGCCTACCGTGGAACACAAGCCAGGCCTGGTCCCTAAATTTCAAGGGAATCCTTTCCATATTTAACAAGCGCAAACCCTCCCTCAGAATATGGCCTGGGCAATCCTTCAAGGCCAGCGGTGCATGAAACGCAGAGGCCACAATCCTCTCCCTCAAGAGCCTCCCAGGGAGTGACCTAACCTCCTCCGCAGTCACACACCACCGATTAAGAATCTTCAAGCACGGGGCGACATAAGTCGGGAGCTTACCGTGCTTGACCCGCAAGCTTCTCACTGGCCCGCCTCTTTCCCAGCAGCCCAGAAAAGGTCTAAACCAAACTTGAAAAAGGCTCACCCATGTCGGCGGGTTCTCTTTCAACATATTACCAATGTTATGCTTTATAAACATCAAAGAGAAGAAAACAATCAGGTTGACCATACCTAGGCCACCCTCCCGCCGGGATCGGTAAGTCACATTCCGCTTCACAAGGTTCAGCCTGTTCCCCCATAACAGCTGGAAGAAACAACTGTAGACCCTCGTGTAGAGAGACTCTGGCAAGAGACAGACGAAACTGACGTACAAGAAAATGGGGACCAAGTAGGTTTTAATTAGGTCGACCCTTTCCCTTAAGGACAACCGCCAACCCTTCCAGCATCTCACTTTGACATCAGCATCTGACAACCTGGATTCCCAATTTGTTTTACTGTAATCATCAGGTCCAAATTTGATGCCTAACACTTTGATCTTCTGGCGGGGCTCTGGGAAGGCATCCGGAAGCTCGAAACCCTCACCTTCCCTACCCATCCAGAAAACTTCACATTTGTCATGATTAATCTTGGAGCCTGAAGCCTCCGCATACTGCTCCATCACCGAGACCACCTCCTGCGCCTCACTAGTCCCAGAGATGAAAACAGACACATCATCAGCATAAGCCACGACCCTCAGAGGTGACTCACCAGTAGCGCCCCTGGACACCCCGCCCAACACTCCGCCATCTAGCCTTCTGATGAAGGGGTCGATGGCAAAGACATAAAGCAAAGGGCTCAGCGGACACCCCTGGCGCACCCCCGAACCAACCTCAAAGGGCCGCCCAACCCAACCATTGACCAACATGAAGCTCTCAGCCCCTTTATACAATGTTTGCAACCATCCAATGAACCTCCCCTCCAGGCCATACCTGCCAAGGAGATGCCAGAGGTACTTGTGATCAAAAGCCTTAGCTTGATCCAGCGCCAGCAAATACTTCCCACAACCATCAGCCCTGCACCGCTCCAGAGCCTCCCGGACAGCTAACACCGCTGAGAAGGTGCTCCTGCCCTGGACCGAACAGTGCTGCTGCTGCGAAAGTAGACCGTCCGCCACTGACGACAAGCGCCAGAAAAGGATCTTAGCCAAAATCTTTCTATCGACATTGAGCAGGCTAATGGGGCGCCAATTCTCAATCATCGCGGAGTCCTTACCTTTTGACAGCAAGATCACAGCTGATTTCCTCATGGAGGGAGGGAGAGAACCCTCATCTAAACAGCAATTAAACACCTCCGCTAGGTGAGGTGCCAAGCGAGATTTAAAGGTCTTAAAAAACTCAGCTGTCAAACCGTCTGGCCCTGGTGTCTTCTTAATGGCCAAACTATCTATCGCTTTGGCGACCTCTTCAGTCGTGATCACACTTGTCAAACTTGCAGGCGGATTGTTATTTTCCAAACCTGGTGTAGTATCCAGGAAGCTTGACATCCCTGCCCGATCAAGGTGCCTCTCCTTCAGAAGATCTTCAAAAAAAGCCCTTGAGACCTCCAAGATCCCTGACCTGGATTTTGTTAAGGATCCCGTACTATCCCTCAGACCACTGATCGTTTTAACTGCTATGCTCTGTTTGCAGCTCTGGTAAGGGTCAGGCGAGTGATATTTCCCGTAGTCCCTCTCCAGAACCAAAGAGGCATACCGATCATACTGATACTTCTTCATGAGCAGCTTAACCTCTGAGATTGCCCCAGAATCTCCACCCTCAGAGACAAGGCGATCAAGCTTCCTCCGCAACTGCTGATAGGCAATGTATTTTTCAAGCTGTTTTCTTTTACCTAGGGCCTTGAAAAACCTGCTGATCCGCACTTTGGTAAGCTCCCACCACTCCGACTTACTGCCACAGAAATCCAGGATGGTCTCCTGAGCCTGAAGAAGATCCTCAAAGGATCGTCTCACCTCTTCGTCCTCCAGCAGAGCCGAATTCAACCTCCAGACACCCCTTCCCCTCAGCGGCGAATCTGAAGCATTCAAAGTCACAGTCAATAAAAGGTGATCAGAGAACTCCACCACCCAACACTCAGGCACCAAGAAAGCGGAGTCCCCCTTTAAAAAAAACCTATCTATCCTACTCTCACTTCTACCTCTTCTATACGTGAACCCCGTGCTGTCTGGGCTGCACTTAATTAAGGCGTCCACCAGACCTGCATCCCTGACTATCGTATTTAAAAAAACGCTATCATATCCCAGCCTGTCAGTGGAGCCTTTCCTGTCTTTGAGCCTAGTGATGGTGTTAAAATCATCTCCAAAGACAACCTGCCAGGACGTAACAAGGAACGGCTTAATCTTCGTGAAAAGGCATTTCCTATCCCATTTTGACTGGGGACCATATAGATTGATAAGGCGTAACTCCTGCCCCTTCACGAGGACGTCTAGGACCATACACCCTCCAATCTCCACCTCAATGACCCGCCGACACGTTACCATGCCGGTAAAAAGCACCGCAACTCCGCTGTAAGGCTCAGCCGCAAGAGACCAATAAGAGGGACCACATCTCCACTCCCTCTTGGCCAGGTGTAAATCAGCCAGGCTATCAAGCCTGGTCTCTTGCAAAAACAAAACATCAGCTCCAATCTTGCTGAGCAAAAATAAGGCTGTACTTCTTGCACTTACAGATTTAATGCTGGCAACATTAATGGTTGCCACCTTTCTCGGAGCGGGAACTGTCATTAAGATAATTGAGATGGCCGTTTCTTAACCTTTGTTTTCCCAACCTTAGCAGGGGATCTGACCCTCTTGAGGGAACCCCCTGCTTCCTCATCCTCCATAGGGGATACAATATCACCTTCATCCTCAGATAACAAACTATATTTGTTCCCTAGGGAAACTTCCCCCACCTCAATAGAAGAGCAAGATGATGCAGATGATAGGATTGGCCTATTTCTACCACCCCTTCCTACCACTGACCATCCCTCTTCCTTAGCCTCATCCTCTCTCCCAGGTCCACCCACCCCAGAATCCAGACCTTGCTGGTTTTCCTCCCGTCCCCTCCCCATGGCCCTAGTGGCCCTTACTGACCTCTTGTGCCTCTTAGGGAGCAGCACTAGAGGAGGGGCCATAACATGATCTGCTATCCCAGCCCCTTTGGCAGCCTCATTAATTTTTGACACCTCTGATGAGGGAGACACATGAGGAGAGGCAGACAACACCTGGGGAGATGCAATAACAGGGGAACACGTTACAGCAGGGGAAGAAACAGAAACAACAGGAGACTCAACTGACTCCCCTAACACTGGAGGTACTGCCGCACTTTGCCCCTCAGGGCCCAAACTTTCTCTTACCTCCTCAGCATCTATCCTTGCCAGCTCCTCCATTACCTCAGGCATGTTGTGTAATGCCTCTGGGCACCGGCTATAGGAATGACCCAGCTGCAAACAGAGGTTGCACCTGATGAGGCTGCAATTCTTGGATAGGTGACCAATCCCCTGGCATAGGGAACACTTTAGCACACTACATGTGGACGCAAAGTGTCCCCTATTTCCGCACCTATAGCAGACTTTGGGCTGGCCAGCATAGAAAATCACCAGCCTGTCTTTGTCAATGAAGGCTGACGATGGTATATGCTTTATCTGGTTATCTATAACCTGCAGCTTCACTACTGCTGACCACCCACCCGTCCATATCCCCCTGTCATCAAGTTGTTTCCTGAGCGGACTCATCACCTCCCCAAACCGGCTCAGCCACACTATAATATCCGCAGCAGGGAAGGATTTGTTTCTGACCAATATGGTCACGTTCTTTACTAGGGGCTGCCTGGACACCACTTTGGGGATAAGCCCCTCCCACCTGGGGGTATTCTTCCATTCATTTTCGTATCTTTGCCAGAACAGATCCAAGCTTTCCGGTCTGACAAATGAGACATCAAACTCCCCTGTCCCCAAGGGAGCAATGAAGGCAAAAATCTTGAAGGCTTTGAATCCCATATCTAGGATCCTATCCACCACCTCATGTCTATTAGGGGGGGAGCTTCTGCCCTCCCATCTCAGCTGAACCACTTTACGCCTCTTTATTGGAGATCCCAACACTCCTGTCTACACCTCTGGTGCTCTCATTCCTCCCTGACCCCCCCTCACAGCTGCAGAGTAACTCACTGCAGGTCTACATGGGGAGCAGGGGCGGGGCTAAGGGCAGGGGCGGGACCCTCCACAGGAGCCACAACAGAAGCTGAGGCATGGCTTGCTGGCACTGTGACCTGCCCTGACGTAAGAGCTGACACCGAGCAAGGAGCAGGGACTGCAGTCACACTAACAGCTGAGACTGACATCAAGCTGGGGGGAGGGGTGGAGCCCTGAACACACATGGATCCAGGAGCTTGGGTGGGGGCGGGGCCAAGAGCGGGGAAGGGACCCTGCCCTGAAGCCATCATATCAGTAGGGGCGGGGATGTCAAGCAGTGAGTCCGGTCCTGACACCGGAGCTGAAACCGAGTCAGGAGCTCGGACTGTATCAACCTTGGAAGCAGACACTGAGCCAGCAGCAGGGGTGGGGCCCTGCACGGAGCTATGAGCGGGGACAAAGGTATTGTCAGAGCCTGGAGCAGAGACAGAGACACAGATGGGGCGGAGCCAGCAGCAGGGGCTGAAGCCTGAACAGGCACCATGATTGGTGCATGGGCGGGAACTGAAGCCGGGTCAGAGGCGGGGATCACCCTGCTCTCCATGCCGTGCACATCTGACACAAGCAGGGGGGACACATCACAAGCAGGCTTTCCTGCAACCTTAAATTTACCACCAGCAGCCATTACGGACACTGAATGAGGGGTAGGGGTGGGGCCCCGCACTGTAACAGAGCCTGGAGCAGGGATGGAGACACAGATGGGGGCGGAGCTAACAGCAGAGGCTGAAGCCTGAACAGGCGCCATGATTGGTGCATGGGCAGGAACTGAAGCTGGGTCAGAGGCGGGGATCACCCTGCTCTCCATGCCGTGCACATCTGACACAAACAGGGGGGACGCATCACTGACCGGCTCTCCTGTAACACTAGATATACCACCAGCAGCCATTACTGACACTGAATGGGGGTAGGGGTGGGACCCCGCACAGTAACAGGGCCTGGAGCAGGGATGGAGGCACAGACAGGGGCAGAGCTAACAGCAGGGGCTGAAGCCTGAACAGGCACCATAATTGGGACTGAAGCCGGGTCAGAAGCGGGGATCACCCTGCTCTCCACAGTGTGCACGGCTGACACAAGCAGGGGGGACACATCACTGACAGGCTTTCCTACTGCACCAGCCTTACCACCACCAGCCACACAGACATTCACATTGGCTGCAGCTGACACTCTCTCCCCCTCAATGTCCATGGCTTTACTCACAGTCCTGCTTTCAGCTGCACTCTGTAACTCTGCCTCCACACTCCCCACTCTCAGTCCTGCAGCTCTCTCCTGAGCTCTGGAAATCCTCTCCAGCCTCACAAACACAGCTCTTTCCTTCCCCTTTGGTATCACCGGTCTTGGGCACTTATCTTCATCCATCTCAGAATCTGTGTCCTCAGATGTGAAGGCAAACCGCCTGCCTTGCAGTGGGGACTCCATCTCTGTAATGAAATCCATCAGCCCGGCCTCTTCACTCTCCTCCACCTGTGTTCCCCAATCCGGCTTCTGCTCTGCAGGTGGGTCAGGCACCAGCACCTCACTCACTGCCTCTCCAGAAGTGGATCCCTCCATTGGGCAGACTGTTGCAGCCGACGCCCCGGCTGTGGTGTCAGACGATTCCTCTAAAGACAGGACATCTCTGGCTTGGCCTCTTGCTGCAGCAAAAGTCTTCTCCCTTGCTTGTTTAAAGCGGTCTTCATTGCTGTATTTCTCTTTCAGCAGCCCACTTGCATCCTTCAGGGTGGACACTCACTCCTCCTGCAGACGGACTGCCTGCTCCAACCTCTCCAGCTCAGGCCTCATGGTCTGTCTCTTTGAGCTCCAGACCCTATTGTATGTTGATCTGTAACGCTTCAAATCCATTTTTAGCTGAGAAAGTTTTTCCTCCTCTCTAGCAATCCTTTTCACATGCGTGGCCACTCGTCCACGATACACTGTATAGGACTCATCGGCCTTGGGGCCCTCTCCCAGGTCCTCAGTAGGTGTAAGCATGAGGCCGGTACTAGGGCCCTCGGGGGGACCCCCGCCTCCAGGGTCCTGCCTGGGAATACTCATCTCTCCTGGGCTGGGAGAGGAATCCAGTCCCTGGCTCCAAAACAAGGCCTCTGGAAGTCAGAGAGCAAGCCCACACACAACTCTCCACACCAAGCTCCTCCCAGGAAGTGGGCGTAAAAGAAGTTGGATGTTCCCAAAGTGCTGTATCAAAGCACATTAACAGAAAGTTATGTGGAAGAGAAAAGTGTGGAAGAAAAAGGTGCACAAGCAGCAGGGATAACCGCAGCCAGGAGAGGAGTTTCAGGAAAAGGCCATTCAAAAGTGCTGGGGACTTTCACAAGGAGTGGACTTGTGCTGGAGTCAGTGCATCAAGAGCCAACACACACAGACGGATCCGGGACATGGGCTTCAAATGTCGTATTCCTCTTGCAAGTCGCTCCTGAACAACAAACAACGTCAGAAGCGTCTTACCTGGGCTAAAGAAAAACAGACCTGGTCTGTTGCTTAGTGGTCCAAAGTCCTCTTTTCTGATGAAAGCAACTTTTTCATCTCATTTGGAAACCAAGGACCCAGAATATGGAGGAAGAATGGAGAGGCACACACTGCAAGATGCTTGAAGTCCAGTGTGAAGTTTCCACAGTCTGTGTTGATTTGGGGAGCCATGTCATCTGCTGGTGTTGGTCCGCTGTGCTTCATTAAGTCCAGGGTCAACGCAGCCGTCTACCAGGAGATTTTGGAGCACTTCTTGCTTCCTTCCGCAGACGAGCTTTATTGGGATGCTGACTTCATTTTCCAGCAGGACTTGGCACCTGCCCACACTGCCAAAAGCACCAAAACCTGGTTCAATGACCGTGGGATTACTGTGCTTGACTGGCCAGCAAACTTGCCTGACCTGAACCCCATAGAGAATCTATGGGGCATTGCCAAGAGAAAGATGAGAGACATGAGACCGAACAATGCAGAAGAGCTGAAGGCCACTATTGAAGCATCCTGGTCTTCCATAACACCTCAGCAGTGCCACAGGCTGATAGCTTCCATGCCACGCCGCATTGAGGCAGTAATTGCTGCAAAAGGGGCCCAAACCAAGTACTGAGTACATATGCATGCTTATACTTTTCAGAGGTCCGATATTGTTCTATGTACAATTCTTGTTTTATTGATTGCATGTAATATTCTAATTTTCTGAGATTGTGGATTTGGGGTTTTCATGAGCTGTAAGCCATAATCATCACAATTACGACAAATCACGGCTTGAACTATCTTGTTTTGCATGTAATGAGTCTATCTCATATATTAGTTTCACCTTTTAACCTCCCTAGCGGTATGATTATGTCCATATTTCTGTGCTCAAAGCGGTACATTTTTTTGCATGGAAATATGTATTTTTTTTATTGTAGGCCTGTCATTTTTAGGAATAACTCACTGAAATCTGTCTAAGCAAGAGTCTAGTAAACATCCCGGGTATGATAAAATTTGAAATACAAAATCATAAATTATAATTTAATAAATAATAATATAATAATAAATTTAATTCAATAATATAATCAAACCAAAAACACTGAAATTAGAAATATAGCGCCAAGTTCGCACATCACTGAGCAAAGTCGCAAAATCGTTTTCAGTGTCTGATGATGAATTTCCCCTCGAATATTATCACTCAATTCTGCAAGTGGTTCTAATTTACTATTGCTGTTCTCTAGCTGGTCTAAAACCGATTTTGACCTAAAGGGACGCTTTTTGCACGCCATGGACGTTTCTCAGTTTCCAGGCAGAAAGAACAGTAAAAATGCAGGCAGGGCACAGGACAAAGCACTAGGGACAAAATGTATGTGAAATGGTTTGATACAGTAATGTTTACTAGGTGATTTTAGTGAATTTAGTGAATGTCACTTTTTGTCATTTTCAAATTTTCCGTTCCGTTCCCCCGTACGTCCCAACGCCGCAGCGGACGGAACCCAGATGACAGATCCTGGCATCTGCCAGAGGACATTACAGGGGACACTGCAGGAGGGACATCGCGGGAGCGCAGGACAAGGTAGGAGAAGAACAGATGCCGGAGCAGCGCCGCATGGTAAGCCCAAGTGTAGCTCGGGGTTACCGCTTTTCGTACTGAAACTTTACCCCGAGCTACACTCGGGAATACCACAAGGGAGGCTACGTTGCATTACTGAAATAAATGAACTTTTGTACGATATTCTAATTTTTTGAGTTTCACCTGTAAGTCCAGCCAGGGCTCCTTTAGATTTCCCTACACTTTCCCTGTCACTCTCATGGTGACAATGGTTTTACCGGACAAGAAGTGAGCACAATCTGCTACAAACACCATGTTCCAAATTATTATGCAAATTATATTTTTCTCATTTCCCTAAATAATTGATGTAAATAACAGTCAGCATAATTCTCATGTTATCAACTATTAAGAGTGCAATTCACATTTTATTGAACAAACCTCCTAATGATAACAGTATTTTTTTTAAACATAAACTTCCAATGCACTGTTCCAAATTATTACGCACAGTAAGTTTCAAAACACTTTATAGGTTGTAAAGAACTGAAAATTGTCATTTGTTGTGTTTGCAGCATATTTACTGAAATCAAAAGCTATTTCAATCAAACTTTTAACAACATTTTAACTTTTTAAACATTTTAACAGGTTACGTTACATTGTAACATAGGACCCCTTATTTGATAGCAGCTTCACAAGTCTTGCATCCATTGAACTTGTGAGTTTTTGGACAGTTACTGCTTGAATTTGTTTGCAAGATGTCAGAATAGCCTCCCAGAGCTGCTGTTTGGATGTAAACTTCCTCCCACCCTCATAGATCTTTTGCTTGAGGATGCTCCAAAGGTTCTCAATAGGATTGAGGTCAGGGGAGGATGGAGGCCACACCATGACTTTCTCTCCTTTTATCCCCATAGCAGCCATTGATGCAGAGGTATTCTTTGCAGCATGAGATGGTGCATTGTCATGCATGAAGATGATTTTATTACGGAAAGCATAGTTCTTCCTTCTGTACCAGGGAAGAAAGTGGTCAGTCATAAACTCCACATACTTTGCAGAGGTCATCTTTACACCTTTGGGGACCCTAAAGGGGCCGACCCGCTCTGCTCCCATGATTCCGGCCCAAAACATGACTCCACCACCACCTTGCTGACGTCGCAGCCTTGTTGGAACAGGGTGGCCGTCCACCAACCATCCACTACTCTATCCATCTGGACCATCCAGGGTTGCACGGCACTCATCAGTGAACAGGACTGTTTGAAAATTAGTCTTCATGTATTTTTCTGCCCAATGCAGCCATTTCTGCTTGTGAGCATTGGTTAGTGGTGGCCGAATAGAAGGTTTATGCACAGTTGCAAGACTCTGGAGGACGCTACACCTTGATGTCCGTGGGACTCCAGAGGCACCAGCAGCTTCAAATATCTGTTTGCTGCTATGTAATGGTATTTTAGCAGCTGCTCTCTTGATCCGATGCATGGATCTGGCAGAAATCTTCCTCAATGTGCCTTTATCTGCACGAACCCGTCTGTGCTCTGAATCAGCCACAAATCTCTTAATAGTGCGATGATCACGCTTAAGTTTTCGTGAAATATCTAATGTTTTCATACCTCGTCCAAGGCATTGAACTATTTCACTCTTTTCGGTAGCAGAGAGATCCTTTTTCTTCCCCATATTGTTTGAAAATGGTGCTCTGCTTAATAATGTGGAACACCCTCCTTTAGTAGTTTTTCCTTAAATTGGGCTCACCGGCCAATCTAATTATCACAGGTGTCCGAGATTGTTTTCAGTGATCAAAAGAGCCCTGACACACAATGGCATCCATGAGTTAAACTGAAAAACAAAATATTTCATCTTTGTGACACTTAAATAGAATTTGCATAATAATTTGGAACACGATGTAAAAACAGCATTAAAAAGCTGACTTGGCGTTAAAAAAAAAATTCTGTTCTTGTTGCATTAGGAGATTTTCCCTTACATCTCGTCTGCTAAAACTTTGTAGTAAGTGAAGGGAAATCTCACTAAAGCAGACCCTGATAGCAGCAAAACCTGGCAGGGTTTCAAAACATTCCGCACTCTATTGAAAACTAAACTAAGGTTTTAGTGCCGGTTCACATACAGTATATGTGGATTAGATGCTGTTTGAACTGCATCCAATCCACATGACATGTGAAGAAACATTGCCTTCTATGGTACCTGTTCACATATGTCTAATGCACTTGCGGTGCAGATTCATTGCTATTTGAAAAAGAGTCAAGTACGATTTTTGAGCAGTGCCTTCAGGTTTAGGTGCGGATTACAAGGGTCTATTAGGGTCGTCCCTTGAGGGTTAGGGACTGATCTGAATGTACAATATATATATATGTGTAAAGCGCTGGGTAAATGGACGGCGCTATGTAAGTACCTGAAATAAATAAATAAATAATAATTACAGGCTATTGACTTATATGGGAACTGTTTCTTAACCACACATGTGTGAACAGGATACCATCCTGAGTTAACCCTGTCCTGAACCTGATGTAAACCTAACATGAACCGCTGAACACCTACTGTATCAATTAGCTGTAAAACCTGAGCTTCAATCCGCACCGCACATGTGTGAATCAGCTATTAGGTGACAATATAGTTTTAAGCTGATGATTATCATATATACCACAGGCAGGGGATTTTAGCAGTGGAGTGTTCCTAAGGCTGGGCAGTATTTTATAAATTGGGGCATTACAACAGTATAGTTACACATTAAAGGGGGAATTACAGGCAGCCAGTAAAATGAATATTTGAAACCTTACTCACTAGTCCACTAGATAATGCACTCAATACTTCACTATCCATCCCTGGCACAGTATCCTTTGTACTTAGAGTTTCCACTCTCCCATCTGAACCACCTGACCTCTAGGCCTTTTTCTGACACTTCTGTTTTCATGTAAAAATCAATATTTTTTATTAGAAAATTAGTTAGAACCCCCAAACATTATATGTTTTTTAAAGCAGAGGCCCCAAAGAATAACATTGTGGGTTTTTCCATTTTTTTATGCCATACGGTCTTTGTGGAGCAGTTTTTCAAATGCAATTATTTGGAAAAAAATACACTTTTTGGAATTTTAATGTAAAAAAACATAATACATAACCCATTTTTTATAAAATATAAAAGATGATGTTACGCTGAGTAAATTGATATCAAACATGTCAAGCTTTAAAATTACACACACCCGTGCAATGGTGACAAATGGCGTAAATTTTACTATCCATAGTCAACATTATAAAAGCCTTTACAGGTTACCAGTTTAGATTTACAGAGGAGGTGTAGTGCTAGACTTACTGCCCATGATCTGATGTTCATGGACGGTGATACCTCACATGTATGGGGCAATCGCTGTTTGCGTGTGTGGGGGGCCGGTGCATGCACTTGTCTTGCACCAGCACAGGGAGACAGGGGAACTTTAATTTTTTTAAAATTCATATTTTTTTTTATTTTTACACTGTTGCTTTAATTTTTTTACATTTTCCTTTTATTGCTACAACCACATAAAGTCCAGTGACGTACAGGTAAGTCGTTGGTCAACAGGTGATTTAACCACTTGCCCTCCAGACAATTTACCCCCCTTCCTGACCAGGCCAGATCGTCTGTGCATTTTTTATTTTTTGCACTATAAACACACAGACCTCTCCCCTTTCACTGTTCCTCAGCAATCACTGGGTACCAGCGGGGAATCTCCAGCCGGGAGCCGATGATCAACAGCTGTAGCCGCCAATGGCGGTGTGGGTAAGGTGACAAGCGCTTGTGCACCCTACCCAGAAATGCAAAATCACATATATACTAGATTTTGCACAGCCCTGCTGCCCTGTAGCAGTGGTTCTGCTATAGAGTGGTGGGGAAGCAGTTGTAGCCCACCCTTGGGTGGAACTTGGCTAGATATATAGGTTCAGCTCCCACCTGAATCTGGTGACACCTCCGATTATACCCAGAACACTTCGACACTCTGAGAATATTTTTATGGGTTTTATTGAAGAAGACAAACCCTGAAAAAGAACTAGCTGAATTAACACAGGGAATGTACATAAAACACAGATACCACTTTGCATAACACAGTTAGTAAGAAATCACTTTTCACTCGCCAAAGACGCCAAAACTGACTAGTATCACATGACAGTGACATTGACACATGAAACATAAACTGTTAATGAGGTTTAGCAGCTTATTGACATTTGTTATAGCAGTACTATCTAAAGCAGAAATAGCCTACCTAACCACTGGCCAGTGGGATGAAACTTAAAGTCTCTCAAAGTTTGGGCCCTTTAATCAATGGAAGAGTGCTCACTCTCTGCATGGAGGAGTATTTGTAATCCAGGGGTAGCAGGATAGCACAATCTCCTTTAAGCAGAATCTTCAAGTGAACATTGCAATAGAAAGAAACAACACTTCAACAAATCTTTACCATACAGGTGAAATCCTGATATACTGACACTTGCTCAGTATATTCAAAGCAGCAAGCTTCTGTGGGGACATGAAACTAAACACACTCTTCAGCCACAGCACAAGTCTTGAGGAGACAATCACCAGTAGTATACAGAGACAGAGTTCTCTCATCAATCAGCAACAGGAATAGCTAATTCTGAGCAGCTTGGGCTTTCGAAGATCTGTGCCACTCTGAGAATTAGAGAGCAGGCTTTCTCATGACCATTCTCTAGAGAAGAACCGCAAATGCAGCAATATCAAAATCCCCTTTCATCACAGAGTACTCACTGTTTCTGGATTGTCCTCTAGATAGCATTAGACAGTAGTAGAAATCCTCACTTTTTCAGCAGCTTCAAACTTTGAGAGACACATGCACTTGAGTGGCTGTAATCCTGAGTGTCAGGCAGGACAATCCTTAGTTTGCACACTGTCCTCCTGCAACAATTCCTCTGCTACACACTCCCAGCCAAGGCCATGGGCTCTAGCAGCACAGAGAGTGAGACTCTGTGACTTTACACCAGGAGCCCTTGCTCCATGCAGTCCCCTGAAAATGTCTGCCTCCCCACATGTGCTTCTTCCTTTTTTCCTCTCTCCTTCCCTCCACAGCCAATCATAAGTTCAGCTGCAACAGTGCTGCTATGGGTGGATCCTTCTCAGCTGTAGCAACCACCAATCAGAGCACAGTCCTGCTTTCCCTGTCTGTCACTCACAAAGAGGGAAAAGAAAAAAAATGCTTTGCAACTGCTGTTTAAGATTTAAAGCAACCAGCACATCTCTACACAGTTAAACAAACAGGGGAGAGAGGGAAGTGCCTACTAAGCGTTGCATAAGGACTGTTTATTAAAAAACAAAATTAGCAATTCACATTGTTAACCACTTGCCCTCCAGAGGATTTATCCCCCCTTCCTGACCAGACCATTTTTTGCGTTACGGCGCTGCTGTATTTTAACTGACAATTGCGCTGTCATGCAACGCTGCAACCAAATTAAATTTTTGGCCATTTTCCCACTCATAGAGCTTTCTTTCGGCGGCATTTGACTGCCTGTGCGGTTTTTATTTTTTGCGCTATAAAAACATTTTAAAATCTAATTTCTTCATAAATTTAAGACAAAATATATTCTGCCAATGTCTTTGCTAAAAAAAAATCCCAATACATGTAAACTAATTGGTTTATGTGAAAGGTATAGCATTTACAAATGGAGGTTTATATAATGGATTTTTTTTCCACATCTTTCTTTACTAGTAATGGCAGCAATCAGCGACTTATAGCGAGACTGCGGTGGGTATTCTGACACTGGGGGGAACTGACTTGGTGTCACTTACTTCCCCAGTGACACCAATACAGTGATTGGTGCTAATAAAAAGCACTGACACTGAACTAATGGCACTGGGCAGGAAGGGGTTAACATCTGGGGCGATCAAAGGGTTAACTGTGTGCTGTGTGAGTGCTTTACACTGTAAGCACACTGCTTTGTATGGCTCTGCTATACAGAGCCTTACTAAGCAGTGTGCAGGAGCTGACATATATCAGCCTATATTTCTCCTGGGGTTACCTGTGGATTTTTCTTTGTATCGAGAACAATTCTTCAGGCAGTTGTGGCTCCAATATTTCTTGGTCTACATAACCTTCACTTGGTTTCAAGAGATCCCCGAATTTCCACTTCTTAGGTGATTCAACAGTACTGACTAGCAGATTCAAGGCTTTGGATCTCTGTTTATATCCTTTTCCATCTTTATAAAGTTCCATTACCTTGTTATGCAGGTCTTTTGACCGTTCTTTTCTGCTCCCAATGGCTCAGTATCTAGCCTGCTCAGTGCATCCATGTAAGAGCTAACAAACTCATTATACACATACACTAATTGCAATTTTAAAAGCCACAGATGTGGAGAGTTAAATTGCCATTTTAACCTATGTGTGTTACCTTGTGTGTCTGTACCAAGGCCAAATATTCCAGAGTATGATCAGGGCCATTTGGGTGATTTCTATTATCATTACAATTTAAAAAGGAGCCAAACAACTATGTGATAATAAATGGCCTAATATGATCACTATCCTTAAATAAAAGACAGTTTTTTTGGCATGATCAGTCATATTTTCAAAATCAATGGCAAAATTTCACAATTTCTGCCAGGGTATGCAAACGTTTGAGCGCAACTATACATCTGCAGCCCCAATTTATCACAGTCCGTCGGTATCCTATAGACTACTTACTCACCCCTCCGGTCAGCAAACTCCTTCCTATCTTACGAAATGCGAAGCAGATCTCGGAACAACTTTTACAGAGCAATAAAAGGACAGGATCCTGTGTCTCTCTCATTATGCTTCAATCTCGAGCTAAAATTACATGTCACATAAGCTTTCTTCACAATCTTATCCACTTTGCTGTCAATATCAATAACAGGAGGGTTTTATGATACACATGTTCTAGAGCTTTCCTTTTGCATCTTTCACGTCTCTCCATAAAACAATATAAACAATCACTTTTGATCTATCAGTATGTACCCTCCTATATGGGAAACAACCAATGGCTCCGCCGATTAGTCTTTAGTTCCGCACAGTTAATGAGCTTAAACATATGGAAGAAATTGTGGCGTCTTCCAATGGGAAAGAAAAAATTGTTTTGTAAAACTTGGTTTAACTGGTCAGATATCACCTATTCTTCTGAATATGGAGCTCTACTGTCTCCTGGGGATGCTAACTCAGAAACAGTGATTTGGTGGAGTCCAAAGTACTCCATCAGTGTTTTTTTCTTCTTTCTCTCCTTCCTTCTCTCTTTCACTCCCTCCTTCCACTTGGTCCATTCTCCCCTATTTAAACCTATTTATATCCATATCTTTGCACATGCCCTTCCCCATTCGTCTTCGTTGCTTTGTTAGCAAGGCACAAGAAAATAACTCAAGATTTATCAATATTATAGTACTTCTCTTTAGGCATCTCATAATAATGCTTGGATTGGTTTTTCTTTCTATATGCTCTATTTTGTTGATAAATAAGCACCCCATTTTTTATGTGAAAACTGCATGGGCCAGCCTGAAGTGACCAATTTATTTGCGGTTCTCGATAAATTCTTCATCCTGCTCATCCTTGTCTTGCTACTAAATCAAGGTGTTATTTACTGGATTTATGTGGTATCATTATTTATGTTGCGAAATTAACATGACTGTGTTTTCGTATAATAACTTACCATGTCTTTGCTACCTATGTAATTTCCTATGCTACCTATGTAACTGTAACACCCCAGTCTTTAAAAAATCAGCCCTATCAGCTTAAAGTATATGTGAACCTTTACCTTGTAAGACAAATTAAAATACAAATGCAAAGCAACATTTATATACACTGCTCAAAAAAATTAAAGGAACACTTTGAAAACACATCAGATCTCAATGGGGAAAATATAATGCTTGATATCTATACTGATATGGACTGGGTAATGTGTTAGGAACGTAAGGATGCCCTATCGTTTGTTGGAAATTAAAATGATCAACCTACAGGGGACTGAATTCAGAGACACCCGAAAACCAAAGTGAAAAAATTATGCAGCAGGCTAGTCCATTTTGCTGAAATTTCATTTCAGCAACTCAAAATGGTACTCAGTAGTTTGTATGGCCCTCATGTGCTTGTATGCATGCCTGACAACGTCGGGGCAGTCTCCTAATGAGATGACGGATGGTGTCCTGGGGTAGTTTCTCCCAGAACTGGACCAGGGCATCACTGAGCTCCTGGACAGTCTGAGGTGCAACCTTGCAGCGTTGCATGGGCCGAAACATGATATCCCAGAGGTGTTCTATTGAATTTAGGTCAGAGGAGCGTGGGGGCCCTTCAATGGTATCAATTCCTTCATCCTCCAGGAGCTGCCTGCACACTCTCGCCACATGACGCCAGGCATTGTCATGCACTAGGACAGGGGTGTCCAAACTTTTTTCAAAGAGGGCCAGATTGGATGAAGTGAACATGGTGGAGGGCCGAACATTTTTCCGAACATTCTTTGAACCATTACAATTAAATGCAAATAAATTATTTTATGCCAAGTTAATTGCAAACAACATACTTTTCATTTCATAACATTAAGATCAACTGACAGCTGAGTTTTCACAATGTATTGAAAATAAATTTTAAAAAAACTTACCTGCACTAATGTGAAGGGTGAAAAAGGTAGCTGGAGCTGAAGTCTCTGCTCGGCAGCCGGGAGGGGAAGAGAAACACACTTCATGCTGGAAGCCCGGCCCTGACGTCACCGCCCTCTGTCGCTCCCAGTGCGGCGCAGTCACCCATGCGCACTGCTCTCAAGCAGAAGACTGTCTGCCACAGAAGGGAGGGCCGTGCGACAGCCGCATTTACACAGACCAGGGAGAACGCACCGCAGTCAGGCATGCGCACTGCCCTCTGCTCTCAAGCAGAAGACTGTCTGCCATAGAAGGGAGGGCTGTGGGAGGCCCACATTACACAGAGCAGGGAGGGCTGTTGGAGGGCCATATTAAACCGACCCCTGGGCCGTAAATGGCCCGCGGGCCGGACTTTGGACATGCCTGCACTAGGAGGAACCCTGGGCCCAACTGCACTAGTGTAGGGTCTGACAATGGGTTCAAGGATTTCATCCTGATACCTAATGGCAGTCAGGGTGCCATTGTCTAGCCTGTAGAGGTCTGTGCGTCCCTCCATGGATATGCCTCTCCAGACCATCACTGACCCACCTCCAAAATGGTCATGCTGAATGATGTTACAAGCAGCAGCACGTTCTCCATGGATTCTCCAGACCCTTTCAGATCTGTCACATGTACTCAGGGTGAACCTGCTCTCATCTGTGAAAAGCACAGGGTGCCAGTGGTGGACCTGCCAATTCTAGTGTTCAATGGCAACTGCCAGTCAAGCTCTATGGTGTCGGGCAGTGAGCACACGGCCCACTAAAGGACGTTGGGCTCTGAGGCCACCTTCATGAAGTCTGTTTCTGATTGTTTGGAGACATTCACACCAGTGTCCTACTGGAAGTCACTTTGTAGGGCTCTGGCAGTGCTCATCCTGTTCCTCTTTGCACAAAGGAGCAGATACTGGTCCTGATGATTAGTTAAGGACCTTCTACAGCCATGTACAGCTCTCCTATAGTAACTGCATGTCTCCTGGAATCTCCTCCATGCTCTTGAGACTTTGCTGGGAGACACAGCAAACCTCCTGGCAATGGCACGTATTGGTGTGCCATTCTGGTGGCGTTGGACTGCCTGTGCAACCTCTGTAGGGTCCAGGTATTGCTTCATGCTACCAGTAGGGACACTGATCCTAGCCAAATGCAAAAATAGTGAAAAACAGTCAGAAAAGATGAGTAGGGAAAAAAATGTCAGTGGCCTCCACCTTTAAAACCAGTCATGTTTTGGGGGTTGTCTCATTGTTGCCCATCTAGTGTTGTTAATATCATTAACACCAAAACATCTGAAACTTATTAACAGCCCTCTGCTACTTAACTGACCAGATCAATATTCCAGAAATTTTATTGACTTGATGCTATACTCTGATTAAAAAATGTTCCTTTAATTTTTTGAGTAATATATATATATATATATATATATATATATATATATATATATATATATATATATATATTATAAATTGCCATGCAAGTTCACTGCAGTTAGCTACAGAGGTAGAAAGCCAAAGTGTTCCCCGTGACACAACACAGCATACACTGCAAAGGAATGGCATGCATGGGTGCCGTCCATGAAGAAAGCCTCTCCTAAAGCCCATGCACAGAATAGCCTGCCTAGAATTTGCTAGAAGCTATTTAAAAACTGATTGCACTGAAGGTTTGAAAGCAGAAAATTGAAATTTAAGAAATCCAAGGTTGCTGGACAAGACCCTTTTGAGTTAATGTGTTTCATTTGTGCTTACAATTTACCTTAAGTCTGGATTCTGAGCTATGTAAAAGCAGCAATCCATTGAAGAAAAAAATATCCTGTGAGTCTGCAGAATGATTCAATGCTGATGCTTCCCATACCATTAGTGGCTGATAGTAACATAACAACAAAGAACCTGAGCTATACCAATTGAAAATCAACAGTGGAATGAAGTTGGGTGTTTAAAGTTGTGCAGAAAAAATGAGCTTCCATGGGTATGTGATTAGTTATTTGTACAGAGAGCGTGACGGTGTTTCCATAGAGCATATAGAAGATGAGCAAATTGTACAGAGCAGAATATGTAAAAATTGTTACAGTGTGATGTACCATATATCCCAAGAGAGTAAAACAAGAAGTAATACATAAAATGGATGAATAATGTAAGCACAGTGGTGCCTGCACAAAGTTTCAATTATCTCCAGGTACAGCACTCAAGGAGCCCTAGAGCTGAAAGCACTCTATTATGTAAATACCCATCCATTTTTACCTCTCAAGATGGCCCAATGACCAATAGGGAATGCAGAAGGTAGGGTTAGGAAAATGTTCTAACCTACTGGCTGAAGTTGATTTTGCTTAACATAATGTCATTGGTTTCTCTGGGTGATAGCTCAAGTTATGTGCAGGTTCCTCTGGATGTCTGTATTAGTATACATTGAATATATTTTAAGAACACATTCACTTAAAGTTGAAGTTTAGCTAGTTTTTTTTTTAATTCTATAGCTTTAATGAGGTAACTTACCTGTAATGAAGTATGCCCCACGTTCTACTTGCTACAGATGGGCTTTTATTTGAGCTATAGCTATTCGGTAGTTATTTACCATTCAAAGTTACTACTTTCAAAGGAAGAAATTTGCAGAGTATAAATTTTGTCTGTCTCCTGAAAATAAGCACAGACAAAATCCTTCTTTTCTTAAACGGAAATTATAATAGCTTTGGGACAATTTCATATGATTGAAACTTTTTTAATATGCTGTGTTTTATATATACAACATATATATTTATTATATCTAGTATATATATTATATTTATATTTACTTAGAAAAAAATCTTTATTTAGCACCAGTGACTTTGTCAGAACAGAAAAAGGAGAGAAAAAGGGAGGGGACTGCTTTGACTCAGTATGTGTAATTTTTTTTTTCTACTAACTATGTATCTAAGTTTTGAGTTCTAAGTACAAAACATAGCCTTGGGGCATTCCTGCCTCATGAGTACAATACACCACTTAATAAAACTAAAACATAACTTCACAGTACAAATCTACTGCTCAGGCCTACATCATGATACAGGACTATGCCTACAGCAGATAAATCTGGATTGCAATACCCCCCATCATATTTACAGAGAATAGGGACATAGTCGCAATTCTAAATTAGGAAATCCCTTCAGAATAATCAGAACGGCATATAGCCCTACAATTAGTAATGCACAAATATATCCAAAACCTAAGTACTCTAGCCTTATATGTAATTTAAGCTCTAGTTAAACAGCTGCTAATGTCAGGATTTTTTTTTTTAAAGCAAAATATTTAAAGTGAATGCTGCCCTAAAACTGAAGATTTCTATTATGTGTTGGGTTATACATAAAATAAGGACTTTAAAAAATGTATTATTGCTATAGACCTGTGTAGCACTGCCCCTTGGGACAAGCTGGAATATATTATGGGTCCTGCGCTCAATAGATCCAACCCTAAGCAAACCCAATCCCTCTGGCACAACTGGTAATGAATAGCAAATACCCCGCCAAGAAATTTGCTGACACAGGGTTAAATGAAACAAGAACAATTTTATGGAGAATGAAATGCAGTGTAGAGGGGTGGGGTTCCCCTTTCAACTTCAAAACTTACTTTTCTTCTTTATGCAATGCAGTAAATTTGGTCTGCCACTAGATGGCTTCACAGCCAAGAGTCTCCGGATGGCAGAGTTGCACTTTAAGCAGAATACAACTGATATCAAACAAATAAACTTACTTATACTCTATCAATGAAATGTATTACCCACACCGGTGTATGATTCTGCTTCTGAGGGGCGTTAGCCAAAAATCACCTCAGAGTCAGAACAGAATGCAATAAAGAGGTACCTCTAATAAAGCTACTAAGCCAGATTCTCCCACTTCAGTCCTTGTAACGGTGGAGCTCTAGTTGATGCACGTTTAGTCCTTACAATGAAGTAAATAGCAGCTGAAGGCTTCTTTGGAGTTTCAGCTGGTGTGGGTTACATCCAATTTCACTAGGTTTCTGGGCTGAGAGGGTCCAACCTCAGTGTCTAAACGCAACACAAAGCACCCCAAGACCAGGGGCAGTCGCAGGATGCAATCTCCCAGTATGTGTCAGTCCCCGGGGCAGACAGTCTCAATTACACTGGTGGTGAGGGGCAAAGCAGGCAGGGGGATCTGTGGCTTGCACAGGGCCCCGGATGGGTGAGATCCCAGCAGTGGGATGCGGATGTCCCAGTCTATATGCAAAGTGTAAATGGTGTGTCTTACTCTCTCCAGGGGGACAGCTCACCAGACTCTGAACACACAGCAGGGTCCCTCTATCCGAGCTGAGTGGTGTAGTGCCTCCTCCTCTGCTTGGACGGGCTCCACATGTCCCTGTCTTTTCTCCAGCCTCGTGTCTCTCTGTTCTCCCCTTCACTTCCTGCTTCCTCCCCTTCCCAGCGTTCTTTGCTGTGTAGTGGATGAGTCATGAACTTGGCAAAATGCCCAGGTTTTACAAATAGGAGAGAGAGAGAAAGGACTGACTGCTGAACATGTGATTCCTTCTGAATCCTCTTGTACAAGGAGCCTGCTACACCTGGTTATCCTTTCGTTTCCCCTGGTTTCATGGTCAAACTGACCATGCAAAGCACAGGAGAAGATCCATGTTTGTGTACTGCGTTTGCGTCCCTGGGATCACTTCTGGGAGATACAAGCATGCTTATTCCTCTTCTTTCCTTAGGGATGCCAGGACGGATCAGAGCAATTCTCTGAGCACAAAACCAATCAAAATCAGTTTGATCCATCCCTGAAGAAGATTCAAATCCCCAGACCCCTGCACCAGCTATGTTGGCAGTGAAAGCTAATCACCCTCGGAGGCACGTGCAGCAGAAACCAGGGGGTGGGGAGGGTGTACAGTGTTAGTTCACCTTTTCTTTTTTTTTGTGAAAAGGTGAAATTACAATTCAAATTAGGCAAAAAAGGGTATCATATAGGGGCTTATTTATAAAGCAGTTAACATGACATTCACCAAATGTATGCATTGCAAATGAATCTTCCAGGCACATGTGTTTTAAATTACAGTGATTCACCATAAGTTAATGTAAAGTCATCTTTACTGCTTTAATAATATACCCTTTAAACTCCAAACTTTCTGCATGTTCAATTTTCAGCATAATACAGAAATTAATAAATAGAAAACTTCTATACATTCCCTTAAATACCGTATTTTTCACTCCATAAGACGCACTTTTTTCCCCCAAAAAAAGGGGGGAAAATGTCAGTGCGTCTTATGGAGCGAATATGGAGCGGCCGGTCCGGTATTTCCACCGCGGCCGTGTCAGAATACCAGGCCGGCCGCTCAGCTCTGCAGCGGGACCTTATGGAGATGACTGCTGACCTTTGGGGAGGTGGGGAGCGGGTACCTGAATTTGACAGGTACCCGCTCTTACTTCTTTGTTCTTTGATCTTACTTGTTGCTCTATCCAGCGGCGCGCTGTCTTCCGGCTTCTGTAGTGTGGACACTGGGCATGACAGCCGGGTGCCAAGTGCGCATGCGCAAGAAGCGGTGCTTTTTGTGAATGGTAAGGGGGTACCTGGGACACATGACAGATCCCAGAA
Organism: Staurois parvus; assembly: GCF_062004578.1. Classification (NCBI taxonomy): domain Eukaryota; kingdom Metazoa; phylum Chordata; class Amphibia; order Anura; family Ranidae; genus Staurois; species Staurois parvus. Next base: position 2,179,779 of record NW_028317995.1, read on the forward strand.
GCCGCCGGACCAATCACAAAGCGCAAGTGCTTCTCGCTCATGCGCACTGGGCACCCGGCTCTCATGCCGAGTGCCATTACAGAAGCCGGGAAGACAGCGCGCGTCTGGATCGAGGAACAGGTAAGATAAAACAAAAACTCTGCAGAAGTAAGAGCGGGTACCTGTCAAATTCAGGTACCCGCTCCCCACCTCCCCAAAGGTCAGCAGTCATCTGTACTGTCCGCAGTCTCTGGTCATCCCTGTGCTGTCCGCAGTCTCTGGTCATCCCTGTGCTGTCCGCAGTCTCTGGTCATCAATGTGCTGTCCGCAGTCTCTGATCATCTCCTGTACTGTGTCCGCAGTCTCTGGTCATCCCTGTGCTGTCCGCAGTCTCTGGTCATCCCCGTGCTGTCCGCAGTCTCTGGTCATCCCTGTGCTGTCCGCAGTCTCTGGTCATCCCTGTGCTGTCCGCAGTCTCTGGTCATCCCTGTGCTGTCCGCAGTCTCTGGTCATCCCCTGTACTGTCTGCAGTCCATTAGTTCAGAATTTTTTTTTCCTGTTTTCTGCTTATGGTCAGGTGCGTCTTATGGAGTGAAAAATACGGTAGTTGTTTTACTATTTATTATTGCTACCCTTCTGACCTTACATATGTGTTACCCAAACTGAAGCATGGCTTGTCAAAAACAGGCTACCTTTGATCAAGTCTATTTCTAGTAGGTGCTATATTTAGGAAATATTAAGTAATGAAGCTCTTAAGAGGTCACCTTGTGAGCACAATCCTAAAATGATAACATTGTGGTGTAATTTCTTCACTAACATACTTGTTCAGCATGTGATCACCAGTCTTAGGCTTATCGGTTATTTCTTCTGCCAGATTCCGTTGGCATATTCCGTGACAGCACCCTTGTTATGACTCAGGAATACTCAATGAAGTGAAATGAACAATGAAATGGGATGGAGTTCTCCACCTTCAGGTCAGCTAACATATTCAATAAGACATGCACCAATTTGCTGAGATTAACTGCAAGAGATATAATTTACAGCAGGGGGCTGATAGTGTTCACTAATGTGGAACCTGACTTTCAGCTACAGTGAAACTTCACAGGAAGCCTTTGTTTTATTACCATTGGTGTATACTGTAGTTTCTCGCCTGTCTGCTCATCTCCAGGTCAGAGAAAAAGCCAGAAATGGGAACAGCACCTTGGGGCCCAGCTTCTCAAAAGAATAGGTTTAACACAAACCTAGAACTGTTGTCTAATCCAGTGCCCAGGACATTTTGGTTGAGCATGGCATCCCACACCAAAATGCAGATTCATACAAAATGGCATACAGAGTCTGCTATTGTGTATGTCTAAACTCTGGCTGGCTATCAGGCTACGGATACTATTGGTACTTGGTTAGGTTGCCTTGGATGCAAAGTACGGTGATAAAAATCTCAAAATAAATGTAAAAATATTGGGCCAGCACTGCAGACCAGAGAAGATGATGTTAATGAGAAATCCAAGATAAACAAGCTGTAATGATGAAGACATGGAACTGAAAAGATTTCCAAAACATAATGACAAGTAATAAGAACAGTACAATTTCCTTGAGTTAGGATTGTATTGATCTGGCTAGTTTTCTAATTTAGGACATAGGTGTCAAAAGAAGATGCTATAGGACAGTAGTAGGCTTATACCCTCAAAACAATCATAAAGTAATATAGAAGCATCTATTATTTTTTGGGAATCTGATGTTTGCTGATGACTTAAAAACTATTAATCAGCAATTTATTGTATAGAGAGAGTACCTTAAGGTGCAGGGGCGGACTGACCATATGGAAACTCGGGCACTGCCTGAGGGCCCTGGGTCAGTAGGGGGCCCCATGAGATGCCCCTGGTACCTTTTTCATAGGCTTTTTTGAGTTTGGGCAAGGACACAGGGGCCCCATGATCCCCTATTGCCCGGGGGCCCCATGAGTTGTCAGTCCGCCCCTTAATAAAATGTCTATGTATCAGGTCTAAGTTTCAACTTTTAGGAGTCCCTAGGATTATGATTAGAGATGAGCGAAGTATTCAAAAATTCGATTCGACTGATTCGGCGAATTCGTGGAAAAATTTCGATTCGAGTCGAATATATTCGCTGTGAATTTAACTTAAAAAAGGGTGTTTCTAGGCTCCAGAGAGACTTAATATTAGTGCAGAACACTGTACCTTTAATTTAAATGCCCTTGGAGTCTGCTGGGGAAGAGAAATAATACTGTCAGTCAGTATGACATGCAGATGAGTGCCATCGATCTTAGAATCACCGCACACTTTACTCATTTGGGCAGTCACGGGGCCAAAACCAGAGTGTGGAGCCACAGTGTGGCGGTGGAGGCAGCAGCAATGGGAGGCCATACAGCACCCTATGACAAAAATGGAAACCACCAGCAGTGTGAGGAGACCTGAAAGTGGCACATGGCAGAGTGTGGCGATAGAGACAGCAGCAATGGGAGGCCGTACAGGGACCCATGACAGACTCTGGACCTGGCAGCAGCATGAGGAGGCGGTACAGGGGCCCATGACAGATTACGGGCCTGGCAGCAGCATGAGGAGTCGGTACGGGGGCCCATGGCAGATTACGGGCCTGGGAGCAGCAATGGGAGGCCGTACAGGGACCCATGACACACTCTGGACCTGGCAGCAGCATGGGGAGGCGGTACAGGGGCCCATGACAGATTACGGGCCTGGCAGCAGCATGAGGAGTCGGTACGGGGGCCCATGACACACTCTGGACCTGGCAGCAGCATGAGGAGGCGGTACAGGGGCGCATGACAGATTACGAGCCTGGCAGCAGCAACTTGGACAGGAGGACGTTCAGCTTCTGCACCGTCGGGTGCGTGCTCGCAAACTGTTGTCTCTTGGAAACGGATTCCAAGAAAGACTGATGACGGAATCCGTGAAGAGGAGTAGCAGGAGAAGGAGCATCTGAACGAGCGGAATATGCCAACAAGCGACAACAGGGGCCCATGACAGATTACGGGCCTGGCAGCAGCATGAGGAGTCGGTACGGGGGCCCATGGCAGATTAGGGGCCTGGCAGCAGCTATGGGAGGCCCGTAATCTGCCAGCACCCTATGACAAAAAATGGAACCCACCAGCAGTGTGAGGAGACCTGAAAGTGGCACATGGCAGAGTGTGGCGATGGAGACAGCAGCAATGGGAGGCCGTAGAGGGACCCATGAGAGACTCTGGACCTGGCAGCAGCATGAGGAGGTGGTATAGGGGCCCATGGCAGATTAGGGGCCTGGCAGCAGCTATGGGAGGCCCGTAATCTGCCAGCACCCTATGACAAAAAATGGAACACACCAGCAGTGTGAGGAGACCTGAAAGTGGCACATGGCAGAGTGTGGCGATGGAGACAGCAGCAATGGGAGGCCGTACAGGGACCCATGAGAGACTCTGGACCTGGCAGCAGCATGAGGAGGCGGTATAGGGGCCCATGGCAGATTAGGGGCCTGGCAGCAGCTATGGGAGGCCCGTAATCTGCCAGCACCCTATGACAAAAAATGGAACACACCAGCAGTGTGAGGAGACCTGAAAGTGGCACATGGCAGAGTGTGGCGATGGAGACAGCAGCAATGGGAGGCCGTACAGGGACCCATGAGAGACTCTGGACTTGGCAGCAGCATGAGGAGGCGGTATAGGGGCCCATGGCAGATTAGGGGCCTGGCAGCAGCTATGGGAGGCCCGTAATCTGCCAGCACCCTATGACAAAAAATGGAACACACCAGCAGTGTGAGGAGACCTGAAAGTGGCACATGTTTGGGGCATGATTCATGGCGGATTTAGTCAGTTGTGTCAGGAACTGGTGGTTTGAAATCCAGACTAATCCACGCCTGATTCATTTTCACAAACGTGAGTCTCTCCACACTTTGGGTGGACAGTCGTGTCCTCCGCGGAGTTGCAATACCTCCTGCCGCACTAAACACGCGCTCCGATGCCACGCTACTGGCCGGGCATGACAGCCTTTCAAGGGCAAATTCAGCTAGTTGGGGCCAAAGGTCAAGTTTCGTTGCCCAGTAGTCAAGGGGATTGTCTACCTCGGTTGGCAGGGTGCTGTCCAAGTAGGCCTAAGCCTGTTGTTTGAGGTCCTGCTCCAGGTCCACCTGATGCTGCTGCTGCTGCTGCTGCAGCTGGTTAGTAGTTTCCTCACTGCGCTGGTGAAGAAAGCTACTCATCATAGACTGCAGACTGAGGCAGCCGCTGCTGGTGGAGCTGCCACTGCTCCTACCACCCCACCCCTCCCCTGCTGCCATGGCAGCGGAACGCGAGCGCACAGGGCCCACAGTGTCTGAGGATGGACGTTGGTGCAGACAGGCAGAGACCAGCTGACTACATAGGTGGTTTTTATAGTACGTTATTTTGGCCTCCCTCTCAGCAGGTGTGAAAAAGGCCACCATTTTTGAACGGTAGCGACGGTCCAACAAGGTGGACAGCCAAAAGTCATCCCTCTGTCTGATGGTTATTATTCGGCTGTCGCTACGCAAGCAAGCGAGCATGCTATGGGCCATTTGTGCCAAGGAATGCGAGGGACTCCCTGCCTCCATCTCCACAGCATACTGCCACGGTGCGTCTGGGTCCTCTGTCTCCTCTTCCTCCTCCTCTACCAGATGCTCCTGCTCCTCCACTCCTGTCCGCTGAGTGGAAAAACCACCCATTTCACTCAATAATTCCTGAGCACCAATGTCCTCCTCTACCTCCTCCTCTTCTTCCTGTCCTGCCCCCACAGGGGTCATGTGGCGTTGAGATCTGTGCGCCACGTCTACCGCACCCTGACCAGCCATTGTTAACAGCATTTGTTCCAGGACGTGCAACAGAGGAATGACGTCGTTCATCCCATAGTCCTGCCGACTCACGAATAGCGTGGCCTCCTCAAAGGGCCTGAGCAAGCGCAGGTGTCACGCATGAGCTGCCAATGGCTGACATCTAAGTTACACAGGGAGTACCTTTATCCGCTTTTAACATCAGGAAATCTGTGATGGCCTTTTGCTGTTCGTAAAGGCGGTCTAACATATGTAGGGTTGAATTCCACCTTGTTGCAACGTCACAGCATGAGGAGTCGGTATAGGGGCCCATGGCAGATTAGGGGCCTGGCAGCAGCTATGGGAGGCCCGTAATCTGCCAGCACCCTATGTCAAAAAATTCAACACACCAGCAGTGTGAGGAGACCTGAAAGTGGCACATGGCAGAGTGTGGCGATGGAGACAGCAGCAATGGGAGGCCGTACAGGGACCCATGACAGACTCTGGACTTGGCAGCAGCATGAGGAGGCGGTATATAGGGGCCCATGGCAGATTAGGGGCCTGGCAGCAGCTATAGGAGGCCCGTAATCTGCCAGCACCCTATGTCAAAAAATTAAACACACCAGCAGTGTGAGGAGACCTGAAAGTGGCACATGGCAGAGTGTGGCGATGGAGACAGCAGCAATGGGAGGCCGTACAGGGACCCATGACAGACTCTGGACTTGGCAGCAGCATGAGGAGGCGGTATATAGGGGCCTATGGCAGATTAGGGGCCTGGAAGCAGCTATAGGGGCCCGTAATCTGCCAGCACCCTATGTCAAAAAATTCAACACACCAGCAGTGTGTGAGGAGACCTGAAAGTGGCACATGGCAGAGTGTGGCGATGGAGACAGCAGCAATGGGAGGCCGTACAGGGACCCATGACAGACTCTGGACTTGGCAGCAGCATGAGGAGGCGGTATATAGGGGCCTATGGCAGATTAGGGGCCTGGCAGCAGCTATAGGAGGCCCGTAATCTGCCAGCACCCTATGTCAAAAAATTCAACACACCAGCAGTATGAGGAGACCTGAAAGTGGCACATGGCAGAGTGTGGCGATCGAGACAGCAGCAATGGGAGGCCGTACAGGGACCCATGACAGACTCTGGACTTGGCAGCAGCATGAGGAGGCGGTATATAGAGGCCTATGGCAGATTAGGGGCCTGGCAGCAGCTATAGGAGGCCCGTAATCTGCCAGCACCCTATGTCAAAAAATTGAACACACCAGCAGTGTGTGAGGAGACCTGAAAGTGGCACATGGCAGAGTGTGGCGATGGAGACAGCAGCAATGGGAGGCCGTACAGGGACCCATGACAGACTCTGGACTTGGCAGCAGCATGAGGAGGCGGTATATAGGGGCCTATGGCAGATTAGGGGCCTGGCAGCAGCTATAGGAGGCCCGTAATCTGCCAGCATCCTATGTCAAAAAATTCAACACACCAGCAGTGTGAGGAGACCTGAAAGTGGCACATGGCAGAGTGTGGCGATGGAGACAGCAGCAATGGGAGGCCGTACAGGGACCCATGACAGACTCTGGACTTGGCAGCAGCATGAGGAGGCGGTATATAGAGGCCTATGGCAGATTAGGGGCCTGGCAGCAGCTATAGGAGGCCCATAATCTGCCAGCACCCTATGTCAAAAAATTCAACACACCAGCAGTGTGAGGAGACCTGAAAGTGGCACATGGCAGAGTGTGGCGATGGAGACAGCAGCAATGGGAGGCCGTACAGGGACCCATGACAGACTCTGGACTTGGCAGCAGCATGAGGAGGCGGTATATAGGGGCCCATGGCAGATTAGGGGCCTGGCAGCAGCTATGGGAGGCCCGTAATCTGCCAGCACCCTATGTCAAAAAATTCAACACACCAGCAGTGTGTGAGGAGACCTGAAAGTGGCACATGGCAGAGTGTGGCGATGGAGACAGCAGCAATGGGAGGCCGTACAGGGACCCATGAGAGACTCTGGACCTGGCAGCAGCATGAGGAGGCGGTATATAGGGGCCTATGGCAGATTAGGGGCCTGGCAGCAGCTATAGGAGGCCCGTAATCTGCCAGCACCCTATGTCAAAAAATTCAACACACCAGCAGTGTGAGGAGACCTGAAAGTGGCACATGGCAGAGTGTGGCGATGGAGACAGCAGCAATGGGAGGCCGTACAGGGACCCATGACAGACTCTGGACTTGGCAGCAGCATGAGGAGGCGGTATATAGGGGCCCATGGCAGATTAGGGGCCTGGCAGCAGCTATGGGAGGCCCGTAATCTGCCAGCACCCTATGTCAAAAAATTCAACACACCAGCAGTGTGTGAGGAGACCTGAAAGTGGCACATGGCAGAGTGTGGCGATGGAGACAGCAGCAATGGGAGGCCGTACAGGGACCCATGAGAGACTCTGGACCTGGCAGCAGCATGAGGAGGCGGTATATAGGGGCCTATGGCAGATTAGGGGCCTGGCAGCAGCTATAGGAGGCCCGTAATCTGCCAGCACCCTATGTCATAAAATTCAACACACCAGCAGTGTGAGGAGACCTGAAAGTGGCACATGGCAGAGTGTGGCGATGGAGACAGCAGCAATGGGAGGCCGTACAGGGACCCATGACAGACTCTGGACTTGGCAGCAGCATGAGGAGGCGGTATATAGGGGCCTATGGCAGATTAGGGGCCTGGCAGCAGCTATAGGAGGCCCGTAATCTGCCAGCACCCTATGTCAAAAAATTCAACACACCAGCAGTGTGAGGAGACCTGAAAGTGGCACATGGCAGAGTGTGGCGATGGAGACAGCAGCAATGGGAGGCCGTACAGGGACCCATGACAGACTCTGGACTTGGCAGCAGCATGAGGAGGCGGTATATAGAGGCCTATGGCAGATTTGGGGCCTGGCAGCAGCTATAGGAGGCCCGTAATCTGCCAGCACCCTATGTCAAAAAATTGAACACACCAGCAGTGTGTGAGGAGACCTGAAAGTGGCACATGGCAGAGTGTGGCGATGGAGACAGCAGCAATGGGAGGCCGTACAGGGACCCATGACAGACTCTGGACTTGGCAGCAGCATGAGGAGGCGGTATATAGGGGCCTATGGCAGATTAGGGGCCTGGCAGCAGCTATAGGAGGCCCGTAATCTGCCAGCACCCTATCTCAAAAAATTCAACACACCAGCAGTGTGAGGAGACCTGAAAGTGGCACATGGCAGAGTGTGGCGATGGAGACAGCAGCAATGGGAGGCCGTACAGGGACCCATGACAGACTCTGGACTTGGCAGCAGCATGAGGAGGCGGTATATAGAGGCCTATGGCAGATTAGGGGCCTGGCAGCAGCTATAGGAGGCCCATAATCTGCCAGCACCCTATGTCAAAAAATTCAACACACCAGCAGTGTGTGAGGAGACCTGAAAGTGGCACATGGCAGAGTGTGGCGATGGAGACAGCAGCAATGGGAGGCCGTACAGGGACCCATGAGAGACTCTGGACCTGGCAGCAGCATGAGGAGGCGGTATATAGGGGCCTATGGCAGATTAGGGGCCTGGCAGCAGCTATAGGAGGCCCGTAATCTGCCAGCACCCTATGTCAAAAAATTCAACACACCAGCAGTGTGAGGAGACCTGAAAGTGGCACATGGCAGAGTGTGGCGATGGAGACAGCAGCAATGGGAGGCCGTACAGGGACCCATGACAGACTCTGGACTTGGCAGCAGCATGAGGAGGCGGTATATAGGGGCCCATGGCAGATTAGGGGCCTGGCAGCAGCTATGGGAGGCCCGTAATCTGCCAGCACCCTATGTCAAAAAATTCAACACACCAGCAGTGTGTGAGGAGACCTGAAAGTGGCACATGGCAGAGTGTGGCGATGGAGACAGCAGCAATGGGAGGCCGTACAGGGACCCATGAGAGACTCTGGACCTGGCAGCAGCATGAGGAGGCGGTATATAGGGGCCTATGGCAGATTAGGGGCCTGGCAGCAGCTATAGGAGGCCCGTAATCTGCCAGCACCCTATGTCAAAAAATTCAACACACCAGCAGTGTGAGGAGACCTGAAAGTGGCACATGGCAGAGTGTGGCGATGGAGACAGCAGCAATGGGAGGCCGTACAGGGACCCATGACAGACTCTGGACTTGGCAGCAGCATGAGGAGGCGGTATATAGGGGCCTATGGCAGATTAGGGGCCTGGCAGCAGCTATAGGAGGCCCGTAATCTGCCAGCACCCTATGTCAAAAAATTCAACACACCAGCAGTGTGAGGAGACCTGAAAGTGGCACATGGCAGAGTGTGGCGATGGAGACAGCAGCAATGGGAGGCCGTACAGGGACCCATGACAGACTCTGGACTTGGCAGCAGCATGAGGAGGCGGTATATAGGGGCCTATGGCAGATTAGGGGCCTGGCAGCAGCTATAGGAGGCCCGTAATCTGCCAGCACCCTATGTCAAAAAATTCAACACACCAGCAGTGTGAGGAGACCTGAAAGTGGCACACGGCAGAGTGTGGCGATGGAGACAGCAGCAATGGGAGGCCGTACAGGGACCCATGACAGACTCTGGACTTGGCAGCAGCATGAGGAGGCGGTATATAGGGGCCTATGGCAGATTAGGGGCCTGGCAGCAGCTATAGGAGGCCCGTAATCTGCCAGCACCCTATGTCAAAAAATTCAACACACCAGCAGTGTGAGGAGACCTGAAAGTGGCACATGGCAGAGTGTGGCGATGGAGACAGCAGCAATGGGAGGCCGTACAGGGACCCATGACAGACTCTGGACTTGGCAGCAGCATGAGGAGGCGGTATATAGAGGCCTATGGCAGATTAGGGGCCTGGCAGCAGCTATAGGAGGCCCGTAATCTGCCAGCACCCTATGTCAAAAAATTGAACACACCAGCAGTGTGTGAGGAGACCTGAAAGTGGCACATGGCAGAGTGTGGCGATGGAGACAGCAGCAATGGGAGGCCGTACAGGGACCCATGACAGACTCTGGACTTGGCAGCAGCATGAGGAGGCGGTATATAGGGGCCTATGGCAGATTAGGGGCCTGGCAGCAGCTATAGGAGGCCCGTAATCTGCCAGCACCCTATGTCAAAAAATTCAACACACCAGCAGTGTGAGGAGACCTGAAAGTGGCACATGGCAGAGTGTGGCGATGGAGACAGCAGCAATGGGAGGCCGTACAGGGACCCATGACAGACTCTGGACTTGGCAGCAGCATGAGGAGGCGGTATATAGAGGCCTATGGCAGATTAGGGGCCTGGCAGCAGCTATAGGAGGCCCATAATCTGCCAGCACCCTATGTCAAAAAATTCAACACACCAGCAGTGTGTGAGGAGACCTGAAAGTGGCACATGGCAGAGTGTGGCGATGGAGACAGCAGCAATGGGAGGCCGTACAGGGACCCATGAGAGACTCTGGACCTGGCAGCAGCATGAGGAGGCGGTATATAGGGGCCTATGGCAGATTAGGGGCCTGGCAGCAGCTATAGGAGGCCCGTAATCTGCCAGCACCCTATGTCAAAAAATTCAACACACCAGCAGTGTGAGGAGACCTGAAAGTGGCACATGGCAGAGTGTGGCGATGGAGACAGCAGCAATGGGAGGCCGTACAGGGACCCATGACAGACTCTGGACTTGGCAGCAGCATGAGGAGGCGGTATATAGGGGCCCATGGCAGATTAGGGGCCTGGCAGCAGCTATGGGAGGCCCGTAATCTGCCAGCACCCTATGTCAAAAAATTCAACACACCAGCAGCGTGTGAGGAGACCTGAAAGTGGCACATGGCAGAGTGTGGCGATGGAGACAGCAGCAATGGGAGGCCGTACAGGGACCCATGAGAGACTCTGGACCTGGCAGCAGCATGAGGAGGCGGTATATAGGGGCCTATGGCAGATTAGGGGCCTGGCAGCAGCTATAGGAGGCCCGTAATCTGCCAGCACCCTATGTCAAAAAATTCAACACACCAGCAGTGTGAGGAGACCTGAAAGTGGCACATGGCAGAGTGTGGCGATGGAGACAGCAGCAATGGGAGGCCGTACAGGGACCCATGACAGACTCTGGACTTGGCAGCAGCATGAGGAGGCGGTATATAGGGGCCTATGGCAGATTAGGGGCCTGGCAGCAGCTATAGGAGGCCCGTAATCTGCCAGCACCCTATGTCAAAAAATTCAACACACCAGCAGTGTGTGAGGAGACCTGAAAGTGGCACATGGCAGAGTGTGGCGATGGAGACAGCAGCAATGGGAGGCCGTACAGGGACCCATGACAGACTCTGGACTTGGCAGCAGCATGAGGAGGCGGTATATAGAGGCCTATGGCAGATTAGGGGCCTGGCAGCAGCTATAGGAGGCCCGTAATCTGCCAGCACCCTATGTCAAAAAATTGAACACACCAGCAGTGTGTGAGGAGACCTGAAAGTGGCACATGGCAGAGTGTGGTGATGGAGACAGCAGCAATGGGAGGCCGTACAGGGACCCATGACAGACTCTGGACTTGGCAGCAGCATGAGGAGGCGGTATATAGGGGCCTATGGCAGATTAGGGGCCTGGCAGCAGCTATAGGAGGCCCGTAATCTGCCAGCACCCTATGTCAAAAAATTCAACACACCAGCAGTGTGAGGAGACCTGAAAGTGGCACATGGCAGAGTGTGGCGATGGAGACAGCAGCAATGGGAGGCCGTACAGGGACCCATGACAGACTCTGGACTTGGCAGCAGCATGAGGAGGCGGTATATAGAGGCCTATGGCAGATTAGGGGCCTGGCAGCAGCTATAGGAGGCCCGTAATCTGCCAGCACCCTATGTCAAAAAATTGAACACACCAGCAGTGTGTGAGGAGACCTGAAAGAGGCACATGGCAGAGTGTGGCGATGGAGACAGCAGCAATGGGAGGCCGTACAGGGACCCATGACAGACTCTGGACTTGGCAGCAGCATGAGGAGGCGGTATATAGGGGCCTATGGCAGATTAGGGGCCTGGCAGCAGCTATAGGAGGCCCGTAATCTGCCAGCACCCTATGTCAAAAAATTCAACACACCAGCAGTGTGAGGAGACCTGAAAGTGGCACATGGCAGAGTGTGGCGATGGAGACAGCAGCAATGGGAGGCCGTACAGGGACCCATGACAGACTCTGGACTTGGCAGCAGCATGAGGAGGCGGTATATAGAGGCCTATTTCAGATTAGGGGCCTGGCAGCAGCTATAGAAGGCCCATAATCTGCCAGCACCCTATGTCAAAAAATTCAACACACCAGCAGTGTGAGGAGACCTGAAAGTGGCACATGGCAGAGTGTGGCGATGGAGACAGCAGCAATGGGAGGCCGTACAGGGACCCATGACAGACTCTGGACTTGGCAGCAGCATGAGAAGGCGGTATATAGGGGCCCATGGCAGATTAGGGGCCTGGCAGCAGCTATGGGAGGCCCGTAATCTGCCAGCACCCTATGTCAAAAAATTCAACACACGAGCAGTGTGTGAGGAGACCTGAAAGTGGCACATGGCAGAGTGTGGCGATGGAGACAGCAGCAATGGGAGGCCGTACAGGGACCCATGACAGACTCTGGACCTGGCAGCAGCATGAGGAGGCGGTATATAGGGGCCTATGGCAGATTAGGGGCCTGGCAGCAGCTATGGGAGGCCCGTAATCTGCCAGCACCCTATGTCAAAAAATTCAACACACCAGCAGTGTGTGAGGAGACCTGAAAGTGGCACATGGCAGAGTGTGGCGATGGAGACAGCAGCAATGGGAGGCCGTACAGGGACCCATGACAGACTCTGGACCTGGCAGCAGCATGAGGAGGCGGTATATAGGGGCCTATGGCAGATTAGGGGCCTGGCAGCAGCTATAGGAGGCCCGTAATCTGCCAGCACCCTATGTCAAAAAATTCAACACACCAGCAGTGTGAGGAGACCTGAAAGTGGCACATGGCAGAGTGTGGCGATGGAGACAGCAGCAATGGGAGGCCGTACAGGGACCCATGAGAGTCTCTGGACCTGGCAGCAGCATGAGGAGGCGGTATATAGGGGCCTATGGCAGATTAGGGGCCTGGCAGCAGCTATAGGAGGCCCGTAATCTGCGAGCACCCTATGTCAAAAAATTCAACACACCAGCAGTGTGTGAGGAGACCTGAAAGTGGCACATGGCAGAGTGTGGCGATGGAGACAGCAGCAATGGGAGGCCGTACAGGGACCCATGACAGACTCTGGACTTGGCAGCAGCATGAGGAGGCGGTATATAGGGGCCCATGGCAGATTAGGGGCCTGGCAGCAGCTATGGGAGGCCCGTAATCTGCCAGCACCCTATGTCAAAAAATTCAACACACCAGCAGTGTGTGAGGAGACCTGAAAGTGGCACATGGCAGAGTGTGGCGATGGAGACAGCAGCAATGGGAGGCCGTACAGGGACCCATGACAGACTCTGGACCTGGCAGCAGCATGAGGAGGCGGTATATAGGGGCCTATGGCAGATTAGGGGCCTGGCAGCAGCTATAGGAGGCCCGTAATCTGCCAGCACCCTATGTCAAAAAATTCAACACACCAGCAGTGTGAGGAGACCTGAAAGTGGCACATGGCAGAGTGTGGCAATGGAGACAGCAGCAATGGGAGGCTGTACAGGGACCCATGACAGACTCTGGACTTGGCAGCAGCATGAGGAGGTGGTATATAGGGGCCCATGGCAGATTAGGGGCCTGGCAGCAGCTATGGGAGGCCCGTAATCTGCCAGCACCCTATGTCAAAAAATTCAACACACCAGCAGTGTGTGAGGAGACCTGAAAGTGGCACATGGCAGAGTGTGGCGATGGAGACAGCAGCAATGGGAGGCCGTACAGGGACCCATTACAGACTCTGGACTTGGCAGCAGCATGAGGAGGCGGTATATAGGGGCCCATGGCAGATTAGGGGCCTGGCAGCAGCTATGGGAGGCCCGTAATCTGCCAGCACCCTATGTCAAAAAATTCAACACACCAGCAGTGTGTGAGGAGACCTGAAAGTGGCACATGGCAGAGTGTGGCGATGGAGACAGCAGCAATGGGAGGCCGTACAGGGACCCATGACAGACTCTGGACTTGGCAGCAGCATGAGGAGGCGGTATATAGGGGCCCATGGCAGATTAGGGGCCTGGCAGCAGCTATGGGAGGCCCGTAATCTGCCAGCACCCTATGTCAAAAAATTCAACACACCAGCAGTGTGTGAGGAGACCTGAAAGTGGCACATGGCAGAGTGTGGCGATGGAGACAGCAGCAATGGGAGGCCGTACAGGGACCCATGAGAGACTCTGGACCTGGCAGCAGCATGAGGAGGCGGTATATAGGGGCCTATGGCAGATTAGGGGCCTGGCAGCAGCTATAGGAGGCCCGTAATCTGCCAGCACCCTATGTCAAAAAATTCAACACACCAGCAGTGTGAGGAGACCTGAAAGTGGCACATGGCAGAGTGTGGCGATGGAGACAGCAGCAATGGGAGGCTGTACAGGGACCCATGACAGACTCTGGACTTGGCAGCAGCATGAGGAGGCGGTATATAGGGGCCCATGGCAGATTAGGGGCCTGGCAGCAGCTATGGGAGGCCCGTAATCTGCCAGCACCCTATGTCAAAAAATTCAACACACCAGCAGTGTGTGAGGAGACCTGAAAGTGGCACATGGCAGAGTGTGGCGATGGAGACAGCAGCAATGGGAGGCCGTACAGGGACCCATGAGAGACTCTGGACCTGGCAGCAGCATGAGGAGGCGGTATATAGGGGCCTATGGCAGATTAGGGGCCTGGCAGCAGCTATAGGAGGCCCGTAATCTGCCAGCACCCTATGTCAAAAAATTCAACACACCAGCAGTGTGTGAGGAGACCTGAAAGTGGCACATGGCAGAGTGTGGCGATGGAGACAGCAGCAATGGGAGGCCGTACAGGGACCCATGACAGACTCTGGACTTGGCAGCAGCATGAGGAGGCGGTATATAGGGGCCCATGGCAGATTAGGGGCCTGGCAGCAGCTATGGGAGGCCCGTAATCTGCCAGCACCCTATGTCAAAAAATTCAACACACCAGCAGTGTGTGAGGAGACCTGAAAGTGGCACATGGCAGAGTGTGGCGATGGAGACAGCAGCAATGGGAGGCCGTACAGGGACCCATGACAGACTCTGGACTTGGCAGCAGCATGAGGAGGCGGTATATAGGGGCCCATGGCAGATTAGGGGCCTGGCAGCAGCTATGGGAGGCCCGTAATCTGCCAGCACCCTATGTCAAAAAATTCAACACACCAGCAGTGTGTGAGGAGACATGAAAGTGGCACATGGCAGAGTGTGGCGATGGAGACAGCAGCAATGGGAGGCCGTACAGGGACCCATGAGAGACTCTGGACCTGGCAGCAGCATGAGGAGGCGGTATATAGGGGCCTATGGCAGATTAGGGGCCTGGCAGCAGCTATAGGAGGCCCGTAATCTGCCAGCACCCTATGTCAAAAAATTCAACACACCAGCAGTGTGAGGAGACCTGAAAGTGGCACATGGCAGAGTGTGGCGATGGAGACAGCAGCAATGGGAGGCCGTACAGGGACCCATGACAGACTCTGGACCTGGCAGCAGCATGAGGAGGCGGTATATAGGGGCTGTTCTGTCCTCCTTATGTGTGAAGGTACATAGCTTGACAGACAGCTAAACCTTTCTCGGCAATGAGTTGACAAAGAAGCAACGTCCAACTTTGTCTTTATTGCAAAGATATAAGAGGTGAAACTGAGGAACAGAAAATAAGGCGCTTAGTAACACTGTCTGCCATGTGACAAAGCATATTATACATTACAGTAAGGCAATGCACATATAAACACATGTAAGACATGTAGGTTACATAAAACACAGATGCATAAGATATAGACATGTGTGTAGACGTACCGACGATGCTATTGTGAACCTGAATGTGAGGGCTGGATCCTACCAGCATACCACAGGAATGGAGTCTGTGATGAGGAAATGGCTGCTATGAGCATGGCTGATGATGTAATCAGAGTTAATAGGCTACAAGCTATGGAAGCTGAAATGGGTCAAACTTCTACTGTGAAAAGATGCAGTGTATACAAACAGCCACTAGATGGAGCAGTTACACAATGAACAGAGAATTACAAACTGATAAGGCATACTAATAATGCCTAATTAACAAAGAACAAATTGCTAAAGGCATGACACTCCCCGTCTGGTATCTAAAGGATACCACATTAAATCACCCCTGGAGAGAGCAACAAAACCAGTTCAGTAACGGGTCTGAGGAAGAGTTTGGGCTCCTGTTGTCTGCAGACCTTAACCTCCACTTTTCTGACTTTCCCATTTTCACTTGGGAACACCTTGGTTATCAGTCCCAAAGGCCAGTCATTTCTTCTTGACTGAGAGTCTTTGACAAGAACAACATTACCAACCTCCATGTTGGGTTTGCTGGTTTGCCATTTATTCCGGACATGTAGAGTAGAGATGTATTGTTTTCTCCATTTATCCCAGAAGGTATCTGCTAGAGTTTGCACTCGTCTCCACTGACACTTGTACAAGTCTTTTGCACTAAATTCTCCAGGAGGAGCCGATGCTGTACCGACTTTTTGGGTGAGAAGAGTGGAAGGGGTGAGCAAGAAGGGATCTTCTGGATCACTGGATATTGAAGTCAAAGGTCTGGCGTTCATGATCGCCACTACTTCGGCCATGAAGGTTGAGAGGGTTTCATGGGTGAGCCTCGAAGTTCCCAGCTGTAGAAAGACAGAATCAAGGATCCGGCGAGCTATGCCAATCATACGCTCCCAAGAGCCTCCCATGTGAGACGCATGTGGGGGGTTGAATGTCCATTTACAGTCTTGGGCGGCAAGATATCTCTCTACATGGTCACTGTCAATGTTTGAGGGGATATGCAGTTCTTTGCAGGCCCCAACGAAGTTGGTACCTCTATCAGAGCGGATTAGTTTAACTGGGCCTCTGATGGAGATGAAACGTCTGAGAGCATTTATAAAGCTGGATGTGTCTAAAGACTCGATAACTTCTATATGCACAGCCCTGATACTCATGCATGTAAATATAACTGCCCAGCGTTTGCTGTTTGCCTGGCCTCCTCTAGTGTGCCGTGTGGTGACAGACCAGGGACCAAACACGTCAAGACCAACATTAGTAAAGGGAGGTTCTATACTGAGTCGGTCCGCAGGGAGGTTAGCCATCTTCTGTGACTGAAACATACCACGTAGTTTTTTGCAAGTGACACATTTGAAAATAAGACAACTCACAAGTCTTTTCGCTCCCACTACCCAAAATCCAGCTGTACGTAAAGCTCCTTCAGTGAACAAACGTCCCTGATGTTTAGTCTTCTCATGGTAGTGTTGCACAAGTAAAGATGCAATGTGATTGCTTGGAATTATTATGGGATTACATTCTTTACTCTCGAACTTTGCATTTGAAATACGTCCCCCAACTCTCAACAGTCCATTAGCATCTATGAAGGGGTCAAGCCTCTTGAGGGAACTGTCTTTAGGAACACTCTTTTGATTTTGGATGAGTTCAAATTCTTGAGTATAAACCTCTTGTTGGATACAACGGATGATAACGTCTCTGGCCTGTGCGAGCTCATCCACTGTATGGGCCTTGTGACAGTAATGCCAACCTTTGCAGTGATCTGATCCTGTAGGTGTGGCTCTAAAGGATCTGGCTATGTGGATCAAGCCGGCTATAGCTCTGTTCAGTGATTTCCACGTAGAAAACTTGTTGAATCGTTTGGATCCAAGCTCTTTGTGAGAAACTCTTGTGGTGAGTACAGAAATATGAGGACGAATCTCTGCATCAGCATTTGGTTCTAATAGCTGAAATGAGTATTTCTCCAGGGTGTCAAGTACAGGTTTGTAGAGGAATGGTGGCCCTGTGAACCACGTAGTATCTTTAAGGTGAGCTGCTGGAACAGCTCTTGTAGCATGGTCTGCTGGGTTGAGGTCAGTTGGTACATAGCACCACTGGGTAGGCTGTGTTGACCTCCTAATTCTTTGAACTCTGTTATGAACATAGACATAGAATCTCCTAGTCTCATTGTAAATGTAGCCCAATACTACTTTGCTGTCTGTATGAAACATTGTACTGACAAGTTTTATATCTATTTCTGACACAATGAGATCTGCCAGCTCTACTGCCAGAACAGCGGCACAAAGTTCCAGTCTTGGTATGGTAATCTCAGGGCTTGGTGCCAGTTTTGCCTTGCCCATTACAAAGCCAATTTGGACTTGACCTTTAATGCTTATAGTTTTAAGGTAAGCGACTGCAGCGATTGCTTTTACCGAAGCATCACAAAATATGCACAGCTGCCTAGACTGAACTTCTGCAGGGGAGAAGTGGGCATATGGCCTATAGATATGTAAGTTAGATAATGCCTGTAGAGAGTTTCTCCATGCTATCCATAGTGCTTCTTTCTCTGAGGGAAGTGGCGAATCCCAATCACACGTATCTGTGGTTAACTCTCTGAGCAGCGTCTTACCTTGGATGATCACAGGAGCTGCAAATCCAAGTGGATCATATAGACTGTTAATGGTAGATAACACTCCACGTCGTGTGAAAGGCTTTTGCTCTTGGTCGACCTGAAAGGTAAAGGTGTCAGATTTGAGGTCCCAGCTGAGCCCTAGGCTGCGCTGCATGGGTATCGGGTCTGTCGCTAAGTCTAGATCTTTCAAATCACTGGCATGATCTTGAGTAGAGAAGGCTTCCATAACAACTTTGCTGTTTGAAGCTATCTTATGAAGTCTGAGGTTTGAACAGGAAAGCATACTCTGGGTCCTTTTGAGTAGACTGATTGCAGCCTCTGGTGAGGGAAGCGACTTTAAGCCATCATCTACATAGAAGTCTCTTTCAACAAACTTCTTAACGTCTTTCCCATAGTCTTTTTCACCTTCTTGAGCAGAGAGTCTGAGTCCATAAATAGCGACAGCTGGAGATGGGCTGTTGCCAAAAACATGGACCTTCATGCGATATTCTATGATGTCTTGAGTAGGGTCATTGTCCTTGAACCAAAGAAATCTCAAGAAGTTCCTGTGCTCTTCTTTTACTAGGAAACAATAGAACATTTGTTGTATGTCGGCAACTATAGCGATGGGTTCTTTACGGAATCTGATGAGGACACCGAGAAGTGTGTTATTGAGGTCTGGTCCTGTCAAAAGGACATCATTGAGAGAGACTCCCTCATACTGTGAACTGGAGTCAAATACCACTCGGATTCGTCCTGGCTTCTTAGGGTGGTAAACGCCGAAGATTGGTAGATACCAGCATTCTTCTTTTTCTTTTAGGGGTGGAGCTACTTCTGCATGATTGTTCTCAAACATCTTTTTCATGAATAAGAAGAAATGTTCCATCATCTCTGGTCTTTTCTGAAAGTTGCGTCTAAGTGAACAGAAGCGTTTTAAGGCCTGATACCTGTTGTTGGGAAGATGACGTCTCTGTGTTTTGAAAGGTAGTGGTGCAACCCAGGTGTTTGTTTTATCCTTGAAGAATCCTTGTTCCATTATGCCCAAGAAGGCCTCATCTTCAATAGAGGGAGCTATCTTGTGGTCTTCCTTTGTCCTCTGGAACACCGTGCACCCCAAGTGATCTTGGTCTTCACTGCAAGAGTGGTTCTCGGTTTCTGTAAAGTCAGGATATAGCACACTTGCCGGCTTCTCTCTTAGAAGGAATCTGTTAGGACAAGGCTGAAAGAGGGATGGACGTCCATTCTCCAAGGTATTTGTGTAAAGAGAATTCACTGTGGTTGGCTTGTGAACATTTCCTAGGCAAACATCACCTATGATGACCCACCCCAGGTCAAGCTTCTGAGCATATGGAGAACTATGAGGACCATTTATTTGTTTTCTTACCTTGTGGACTCTTATGATATCTCTCCCAAGGAGAAGTACTATTTGGGCCTTTGGGTCGAGTGCAGGTATGAGATGCGCTATGGTCTTTAAATGTTCATGATGTAATGCTGCCTCAGGTGTAGGAATCTCTTCTCTATTGTTTGGGATCTGATTGCATTCAATCAAGGTAGGTAGTTGCAGGGATGCTTCACTATTTATGGATTCGACTTGGAAACCAGTAGCTCTTCTGCCTTTTTCTTCACTCACACCAGCGCAAGTTTTAAGTGAATATGAAGAGCAGTGTCCTTTAATACTGAAGATATCAAAGAAGGCTGAGTTTGCAAGAGATCTATTGCTTTGGTCATCAAGGATGGCATACAACCTTACCGCTTTCTCTTTATGACCGATGGGGTAAACTGTAACAAGACAAATCTTGGAGCAAGATTTGTTACTAAGACCTTCTCCACAGACTTGGGTGCACTGGGGTGTCACTTCAGGAGGTACTGTGTCTCCCTCCTCCCCGCCGTGCTCTACAGCCTGGTCTGGGGGTGTGAGAGTCCATGGGGCTGGCCCAGGGTGTAAAGCTGTATTGTGCGCTTCACTGTTGCATTCCGAGCATTTGATGTTCGCTGTGCAGTCCTTTGCAAGATGAGAGGTTGAGGCACAACACCTGTAGCAAATGTGGTTTTCCTTGAGGAAAGTTCTGCGATCCCTGAGAAGTTTTCCTCTAAATCCTCTGCATTTCAACAATGAGTGTGGTTTCTTATGTAGAGGACATTCTCTGCATGGGTCCTTTGTGGAGATCGTCTCAGACTCTGTAGTACTGTAGATTTTGTTTGAGGAGTCTTTAAGAGACACATTGGTTTTGTGTACTGCAACCGGTGTACCTTTCATGTTACGAAGTGAGATAGGTTTACCTGATTTGGGGTAAGCGGTGTCAAACATCGAGAAGTTAAAGCTGGGATCATTCCTAGTTTTTGCTTGTTGGTGCACGAAGTCCATAAAGAAAGAGAATGGAGGGAACGAGACATCGTACTGTTGCTTGTACCTGGAGCCTTGAGCAATCCACTTCTCTTGCAGGTTGTACGGTAATTTTTGTACTATGGGGTTTACACCACGTGCAGTATCTAAGAATGCCAGACCTTGTAAGTCTCCTTCAGTTTTGGCAACTTGTAGCTCTGTTAACAGATCACTCAGTTCTCTTAGCTTCTGGGAATCTTTGTTTTGGATCTTAGGGAAATCCTCAATTCTTTTGAAAAGTGCGTTCTCTATCACTTCTGGTGAGCCGTAACACTCCTCAAGTCTCTCCCATATCATGTTTAACCCTCTGATTGGGTAGTTAATATTAATGTCTCTAATCCGCCTTGCATGCTCTGTCGACTCATTTCCTAGCCACTTGACAAGAAGATCTACTTCCTCACATGCAGACAGATCCAGATCTCTAATATTATTCCTGAATGATGATCGCCATGACCTATAGCTTTCAGGTCTGTCATTAAACTTGGAGAGTCCCTTGGTTATTAACTCACGTCGGGCAAAGAATTTTAGAAAATCTGACATACCTGTATCTCTGTTTGACAGATTGTTGCTGTAATAGGCACCATCTACTTGTTCTTCCTTAAAGGGTTTGACCATACTGCGATCATTTGTGGGTTTGAATGCAGGTTGCATTGAGGGTTGATGTTCTATGGAACCGTCGACTTGTTCCATGCAGGGTCTTTGGTTAACTGAGGTCGCTTGTTGTATGACTGGAGTCTGTTGGAGCTCCTTAGCAGGGATTGATGTCGCTCTTGGACCTGCATTTAGGCCGTCTTCTGACTTAGCATGTTGCAGTACGTAATCTGAAGTGCGTTGCAAGTTATTGTGAAGACTGGGTTCGGGCCTACTTATGTAGCTGAGTCTATCGCTTGTGAAGTTTGCTGCTTCCTCTAAAGCCTCTGCTTCTGCTACAGCAGCTGCAGCTTCTTTTTCCACAGTTAGCTTTTCTAGAGCTGCTTCCGTGCATGCTTTCTCTATTTTTAATTGTCTTTCTTGTTCGGCAAATGTCGCGCGGGTTTTGGCGGCCTCGGCCTTCGCGCGGGCAATGGCGACGGTGGAGCTGCTCAAAGATCTCCCTGAGCCTCTGGAGTTAACTGAGATGCGAGACCTTGTCTCGAACTGTCCGGATTCCCTTGCTGACATGATGATGCTGTGAACGGGTTAGCACACTTGCAACCGCTGCGGGTGGCGATGCTGCGTAGTTCCTCCTATCCAGCTTGTAAGAAGCCGTCGTTTCACTGCAGTCAGGACTTCAGGAGTCGCAGTCCTCGTATCCAGCTTGTAAGAAGCCGTCGTTTCACTGCAGTCAGGACTTCAGGAGTCGCAGTCCTCATATCCAGCTTGTAAGAAGCCGTCGTTTCACTGTTCTGTCCTCCTTATGTGTGAAGGTACATAGCTTGACAGACAGCTAAACCTTTCTCGGCAATGAGTTGACAAAGAAGCAACGTCCAACTTTGTCTTTATTGCAAAGATATAAGAGGTGAAACTGAGGAACAGAAAATAAGGCGCTTAGTAACACTGTCTGCCATGTGACAAAGCATATTATACATTACAGTAAGGCAATGCACATATAAACACATGTAAGACATGTAGGTTACATAAAACACAGATGCATAAGATATAGACATGTGTGTAGACGTACCGACGATGCTATTGTGAACCTGAATGTGAGGGCTGGATCCTACCAGCATACCACAGGAATGGAGTCTGTGATGAGGAAATGGCTGCTATGAGCATGGCTGATGATGTAATCAGAGTTAATAGGCTACAAGCTATGGAAGCTGAAATGGGTCAAACTTCTACTGTGAAAAGATGCAGTGTATACAAACAGCCACTAGATGGAGCAGTTACACAATGAACAGAGAATTACAAACTGATAAGGCATACTAATAATGCCTAATTAACAAAGAACAAATTGCTAAAGGCATGACAGGGGCCTATGGCAGATTAGGGGCCTGGCAGCAGCTATAGGAGGCCCGTAATCTGCCAGCACCCTATGTCAAAAAATTCAACACACCAGCAGTGTGAGGAGACCTGAAAGTGGCACATGGCAGAGTGTGGCGATGGAGACAGCAGCAATGGGAGGCCGTACAGGGACCCATGACAGACTCTGGACTTGGCAGCAGCATGAGGAGGCGGTATATAGGGGCCCATGGCAGATTAGGGGCCTGGCAGCAGCTATGGGAGGCCCGTAATCTGCCAGCACCCTATGTCAAAAAATTCAACACACCAGCAGTGTGTGAGGAGACCTGAAAGTGGCACATGGCAGAGTGTGGCGATGGAGACAGCAGCAATGGGAGGCCGTACAGGGACCCATGAGAGACTCTGGACCTGGCAGCAGCATGAGGAGGCGGTATATAGGGGCCTATGGCAGATTAGGGGCCTGGCAGCAGCTATAGGAGGCCCGTAATCTACCAGCACCCTATGTCAAAAAATTCAACACACCAGCAGTGTGAGGAGACCTGAAAGTGGCACATGGCAGAGTGTGGCGATGGAGACAGCAGCAATGGGAGGCCGTACAGGGACCCATGACAGACTCTGGACTTGGCAGCAGCATGAGGAGGCGGTATATAGGGGCCCATGGCAGATTAGGGGCCTGGCAGCAGCGATGGGAGGCCCGTAATCTGCCAGCACCCTATGTCAAAAAATTCAACACACCAGCAGTGTGTGAGGAGACCTGAAAGTGGCACATGGCAGAGTGTGGCGATGGAGACAGCAGCAATGGGAGGCCGTACAGGGACCCATGAGAGACTCTGGACCTGGCAGCAGCATGAGGAGGCGGTATATAGGGGCCTATGGCAGATTAGGGGCCTGGCAGCAGCTATAGGAGGCCCGTAATCTGCCAGCACCCTATGTCAAAAAATTCAACACACCAGCAGTGTGTGAGGAGACCTGAAAGTGGCACATGGCAGAGTGTGGCGATGGAGACAGCAGCAATGGGAGGCCGTACAGGGACCCATGACAGACTCTGGACTTGGCAGCAGCATGAGGAGGCGGTATATAGGGGCCCATGGCAGATTAGGGGCCTGGCAGCAGCTATAGGAGGCCCGTAATCTGCCAGCACCCTATGTCAAAAAATTGAACACACCAGCAGTGTGTGAGGAGACCTGAAAGTGGCACATGGCAGAGTGTGGCGATGGAGACAGCAGCAATGGGAGGCCGTACAGGGACCCATGACAGACTCTGGACTTGGCAGCAGCATGAGGAGGCGGTATATAGGGGCCCATGGCAGATTAGGGGCCTGGCAGCAGCTATGGGAGGCCCGTAATCTGCCAGCACCCTATGACAAAAAATGGAACACACCAGCAGTGTGTGAGGAGACCTGAAAGTGGCACATGTTTGAGGCATGATTCATGGCGGATTTAGTCAGTTGTGTCAGGAACTGGTGGTTTGAAATCCAGACTAATCCACGCCTGATTCATTTTCACAAACGTGAGTCTCTCCACACTTTGGGTGGACAGTCATGTCCTCCACGGAGTTACAATACCTCCTGCCGCACTAAACACGCGCTCCGATGCCACGCTACTGGCCGGGCATGACAGCCTTTCAAGGGCAAATTCAGCTAGTTGGGGCCAAAGGTCAAGTTTCGTTGCCCAGTAGTCAAGGGGATTGTCTACCTCGGTTGGCAGGGTGCTGTCCAAGTTGGCCCAAACCTGTTGTTTGAGGTCCTGCTCCAGGTCCACCTGATGCTGCTGCGGCTGGTTAGTAGTTTCCTCACTGCGCTGGTGAAGAAAGCTACTCATCATCGACTGCAGACTGAGGCAGCCGCTGCTGGTGGAGCTGCCACTGCTCCTACCACCCCACCCCTCCCCTGCTGCCATGGCAGCGGAACGCGAGCGCACAGGGCCCACAGTGTCTGAGGATGGACGTTGGCGCACAAAGGCAGAGACCAACTGACTACATAGGTGGTTTTTATAGTACGTTATTTTGGCCTCCCTCTCAGCAGGTGTGAAAAAGGCCACCATTTTTGAACGGTAGCGAGGGTCCAACAAGGTGGACAGCCAAAAGTCATCCCTCTGGGTCCTCTGTCTCCTCCTCCTCCTCCTCTACCAGATGCTCCTGCTCCTCCACTCCTGTCCGCTGAGTGGAAAAACCACCCATTTCACTCAATAATTCCTGAGCACAAATGTCCTCCTCTACCTCCTCCTCTTCTTCCTGTCCTGCCCCCACAGGGGTCATGTGGCGTTGAGATCTGTGCGCCACGTCTACCGCACCCTGACCAGCCATTGTTAACAGCATTTGTTCCAGGACGTGCAACAGAGGAATGACGTCGTTCATCCCATAGTCCTGCCGACTCACGAATAGCGTGGCCTCCTCAAAGGGCCTGAGCAAGCGGCAGGTGTCACGCATGAGCTGCCAATGGCTGACATCAAAGTTACACAGGGGATTACCTTTATCTGCTTGTAACATCAGGAAATCGGTGATGGCCTTTCGCTGTTCGTAAAGGCGGTCTAACATGTGTAGGGTTGAATTCCACCTTGTTGCAACGTCGCAGATCAGGCGATGCTGTGCAATTCCGTTCTGCCGCTGCAGCTCAAGGAGGGTGTGCTTTGCGGTGTAGGAATGGCTGAAATGCATGCAAAGTTTACGTGACATTTTAAGGATGTCTTGCAGTGGGATGGTGGATTTTAGGAACCGCTTGACAACCAGATTGAACACGTGAGCCATGCATGGCGCATGGCACAACCTTCCTTGACGCAGAGCAGACAACATGTTCTTTCCGTTGTCGGTCAACATGGTTCCGATTTTGAGTTTGCGCGGAGACAGCCATCTGTCGATTTCTCTGTTCATTACACTGAGAAGTTCCTCCCCTGTGTGACTACGTTCGCCAAGGCATACCAGGTGCAGCACAGCGTGACACCGTTGCGCCCTGCACATGTGATATGCCGGTCGGGTAATGGGACTTGGCACGGGGGTGGCGGCTGAGGACACGGCGGAAGAAGAGGTGGTAGAGGCGGACATCTTTGCCGGACCAAGGACGTGCAAACGTGGAGGCAAAAGCGGCGTGACCTGTCCAAGTTGCTGGTGCGGCTGTGACGGCACCACGTTCACCCAGTGGGCCGTAAATGACATGTACTGTCCCTGACCGTAGTTACAGCTCCACACGTCGGCGCTGCCGTGCACTTTGGCAGAGACCGACATGCTCAAAGACTGGCCCACCATCTCTTCTACATGTGAATGCAGGGCTGGCACTGCCTTTTTGGCGAAGAAATGACGGCTTGGCACTCTCCACCGCGGCGCGGCACAAGCCATCATTTCTCGGAAAGGTGCTGAGTCCACCACTTGGAAAGGGAGGGACTGCAGCACCAGCAACTTGGACAGGAGGACGTTCAGCTTTTGCACCGTCGGGTGCGTGCTCGCAAACTGTTGTCTCTTGGAAACGGATTCCAAGAAAGACTGCTGACGGAATCCGTGAAGAGGAGTAGCAGGAGAAGGAGCATCTGAACGAGCGGAAGATGCCAACGAGCGACAACTCCCCTCAGCAGAGGTGTTGGAGCCTTGACTGGCTGATGGAGGGCGATTGACGTCAGGTGACGGAGCAAGTAACGGAGCGGGTGATGGAGCGGGGGCTGGGGCGGGCAGAACCGCCGTATCTTTATCATGGTTTTCCCAGGCCACCAAATGGCGATGCTGCATATGCTGCCGCAACGCTGTAGTCCCAACATGGGCCCCCTGGCCACGCTTGACTTTCTGGCCACATAGTCGACATACGGCTACGTTTACTTCCTCGGGCGGCTTGACAAAAAATTGCCACACCGCCGAGTAGGAAACTTTGCCCCCGATACTCCTCACTGGCTGACTGCTGCTTCCTCCGTGCACACCGGCACCACTACTGGCCGTGGTGGTAGGCTGCAGTGGAGCTGTTGCTCTACTCCGTGGCCGTTTGGCTCCACTGACACTGCTGCGACCCTGCTGCTGTCTCCTGGGCAACCCACCGACTGTTTTGCTCGCTGCCAAGCTGCCACCCTCTTCTCCTGATGATGCGGAAGAAATTGCCTGATGACGACGAGGCTGCCAAGTGCGATCAACTTCCTCATCATCAAGTAGGGTCTCCGCCTCACTACTAGCCCCCTCGGCTGCGTGTGGGTCAGGAAACAGACCTGTCTCTAGACCGGCTACCGAGCCACTCTCCTCGCCACTACTTCTTCGCCTGGCTGCTGAAAAGGCGGAAGTCTCCCCCCGTTCCTGACCGCCCTCTGTTAGCTCTTCCTCACTGTACAGTGGGGCTGAGCCCACAGCATGCGATACTTCGCTTGGTGAGGGAACACCAAAGGACAGGGGCAGGTAGAGGACACGTGATTTCAGTGGGCTTGGTCCCGGGCCATGCCAACTAACGGTTGTGTCTGACGTACCCACCGACCGTTGGCTGTAGGTGTCAGAGGTGACCTGGGAAGAGGAAGACGACCGAGCCAACCAATCGATGACGGCAGGGTTGTCGGTGGAGACACGACCGCTGGATGACACCGGGAGCACTGGCCTCTGGCTGCGAATAGTGCTGCCTCGACCCCTTCCTCTGCTGCCACGTCTGCTCGCTCCTAAAACATTGCCTCCTCTGCCACTCCTCTGCATGTTGTCTGACATACTCTTTAATTCAACGATTCTGTGTCCCTGAGTAACAATTCTGTGTCCCTGAGTAACAATTCTGTGTCTGTCCCTGAGTAACAATTCTGTGGCCCTAAGTAACGGTTCTGTGGCCCTCAGTAACAATTCTGTGTCCCTCAGTAACAATTCTGTGTCTGTCCCTGAGTAACAATTATGTGGCCCTAAGTAACGGTTCTGTGGCCCTCAGTAACAATTCTGTGTCCCTGATTAACGTTTATGTGGCCCTAAGTAACGGTTCTGTGGCCCTCAGTAACAATTCTGTGTCCCTGAGTAACAATTCTGTGTCTGTCTGAGCAACAATTCTGTGGCCCTAAGTAACAGTTCTGTGGCCCTCAGTAACAATTCTGTGTCCCTGAGTAACCTTTCTGTGGCCCTAAGTAACAGTTCTGTGGCCCTCAGTAACAATTCTGTGTCCCTGAGTAACAATTCTGTGGCCCTAAGTAACAGTTCTGTGGCCCTCAGTAACAATTCTGTGTCCCTGAGTAACAATTCTGTGGCCCTAAGTAATGGTTCTGTGGCCCTCAGTAACAATTCTGTATCCCTGAGTAACAATTCTGTGTCTGTCCAAGTAACAATTCTGTGGCCCTAAGTAACAGTTCTGTGGCCCTCAGTAACAATTCTGTGTCCCTAAGTAACAAATCTGTGGCCCTAAGTAACGGTTCTGTGGCCCTCAGTAACAATTCTGTGTCCCTAAGTAACAATTCTGTGGCCCTAAGTAACGGTTCTGTGGCCCTCAGTAACATTTCTGTGTCCCTAAGTAACAATTCTGTGGCCCTAAGTAACGGTTCTGTGGCCCTCAGTAACAATTCTGTGTCCCTCAGTAACAATTCTGTGTCCCTCAGTAACAATTCTGTGTCTGTCCCTGATTAACGTTTACGTGGCCCTAAGTAACGGTTCTGTGGCCCTCAGTAACAATTCTGTGTCCCTGATTAACGTTTCTGTGGCCCTAAGTAACGGTTCTGTGGCCCTCAGTAACAATTCTGTGTCCCTCAAGAAACAATTCTGTGTCTGTCCGTGAGTAACAATTCTGTGGCCCTAAGTAACGGTTCTGTGGCCCTCAGTAACAATTCTGTGTCCCAGATTAACGTTTATGTGGCCCTAAGTAACGGTTCTGTGGCCCTCAGTAACAATTCTGTGTCCCTGATTAACGTTTCTGTGGCCCTAAGTAACGGTTCTGTGGCCCTCAGTAACAATTCTGTGTCCCTCAGTAACAATTCTGTGTCTGTCCCTGAGTAACAATTCTGTGGCCCTAAGTAACGGTTCTGTGGCCCTCAGTAACAATTCTGTGTCCCTGATTAACTTTTATGTGGCCCTAAGTAACGGTTCTGTGGCCCTCAGTAACAATTCTGTGTCCCTGATTAACGTTTCTGTGGCCCTAAGTAACGGTTCTGTGGCCCTCAGTAACAATTCTGTGTCCCTCAGTAACAATTCTGTGCTGTCCCTGAGTAACAATTCCGTGGCCCTAAGTAACGGTTCTGTGGCCCTCAGTAACAATTCTGTGTCCCTGATTAACTTTTATGTGGCCCTAAGTAACGGTTCTGTGGCCCTCAGTAACAATTCTGTGTCCCTGATTAACGTTTCTGTGGCCCTCAGTAACAATTCTGTGTCCCTCAATAACAATTCTGTGTCTGTCCCTGAGTAACAATTCTGTGGCCCTAAGTAACGGTTCTGTGGCCCTCAGTAACAATTCTGTGTCCCTGAGTAACAATTCTGTGGCCCTAAGTAACGGTTCTGTGGCCCTCAGTAACAATTCTGTGTCCCTGATTAACGTTTCTGTGGCCCTCAGTAACAATTCTGTGTCCCTCAGTAACAATTCTGTGTCTGTCCCTGAGTAACAATTCTATGGCCCTAAGTAACGGTTCTGTGGCCCTCAGTAACAATTCTGTGTCCCTGAGTAACAATTCTGTGGCCCTAAGTAACGGTTCTGTGGCCCTCAGTAACAATTCTGTGTCCCTGAGTAACAATTCTGTGGCCCTAAGTAACGGTTGTGGCCCTCAGTAACAATTCTGTGTCCCTCAGTAACAATTCTGTGTCTGTCCCTGAGTAACAATTCTGTGGCCCTAAGTAACGGTTATGTCGCCCTCAGTAACAATTCTGTGTCCCTGAGTAACGTTTCTGTGGCCCTAAGTAACGGTTCTGTGGCCCTCAGTAACAATTCTGTGTCCCTGAGTAACAATTCTGTGTCTGTCCTTGAGTAACAATTCTGTGGCCCTAAGTAACGGTTCTGTGGCCCTCAGTAACAATTCTGTGTCCCTGAGTAACGTTTCTGTGGCCCTAAGTAACAATTCTGTGGCCCTCAGTAACAATTCTGTGTCTGTCCCTGAGTAACAATTCTGTGGCCCTAACTAACGTTTCTGTGGCCCTAAGTAACAGTTCTGTGGCCCTCAGTAACAATTCTGTGTCCCTGAGTAACGTTTCTGTGGCCCTAAGTAACAATTCTCTGGCACTCAGTAACAATTCTGTCTGTCCCTGAGTAACAATTCTGTGGCCCTAAGTAACAATTCTGTGGCCCTCAGCAACAATTCTGTGTCTGTCCCTGAGTAACAATTCTGTGGCCCTAACTAACGTTTCTGTGGCCCTAAGTAACAGTTCTGTGGCCCTCAGTAACAATTCTGTGTCTGTCCCTGAGTAACAATTCTGTGGCCCTAACTAACGTTTCTGTGGCCCTCAGTAACAGTTCTGTGGCCCTCAGTAACAATTCTGTGTCTGTCCCTGAGTAACAATTCTGTGGCCCTAACTAACGTTTCTGTGGCCCTAAGTAACAATTCTCTGGCACTCAGTAACAATTCTGTCTGTCCCTGAGTAATAATTCTGTGGCCCTAATAACGTTTCTGTGGCCCTAAGTAACAGTTCTGTGGCCCTCAGTAACAATTCTGTGTCTGTCTGTCCCTGAGTAACAATTCTGTGGCCCTGACTAACGTTTCTGTGGCCCTAAGTAACAATTCTCTGGCACTCAGTAACAATTCTGTCTGTCCCTGAGTAACAATTCTGTGGCCCTAATAACGTTTCTGTGGCCCTAAGTAACAGTTCTGTGGCCCTCAGTAACAATTCTGTGTCTGTTCCTGAGTAACAATTCTGTGGCCCTAACTAACGTTTCTGTGGCCCTAAGTAACAATTCTCTGGCACTCAGTAACAATTCTGTCTGTCCCTGAGTAACAATTCTGTGGCCCTAACTAGCGTTTCTTTGGCCCTAAGTAACGATTCTGTGGCCCTCATTAACAATTCTGTGTCCCTGAGTAATGCTTCTCTGTCCCTAAGTAACGTTTCTCTGTCCCCAAGTAACGTTTCTGTGGCCCTAACTCTGTCCCTAATACAGAGCGGTCTGCCTCTCTTGAATGACTGGAGGCAAATGAAGAATTCTAAAATGGCCGCTATTTATAGCTCGACCATTACACAGTGCTGGCTGCCTGGCTGCTGATTGGCTAATGCGATCACATGTCATTAAGGAATGCATTATGGGTCAGCGCGCCTTGTCTGCGCGCCTTCCCAGACATCCCCGCTCCATCGCCGCACATGTCCGCCGCCATTTTAGGAAAAATTTCGATTCGCGCGTCCCAAGTAGGCTATTTTTCGTTTCTGTGGCCCTAAGTAACGGTTCTGTGGCCCTCAGTAACAATTCTGTGTCCCTCAGTAACAATTCTGTGCTGTCCCTGAGTAACAATTCTGTGGCCCTAAGTAACGGTTCTGTGGCCCTCAGTAACAATTCTGTGTCCCTGATTAACTTTTATGTGGCCCTAAGTAACTGTTCTGTGGCCCTCAGTAACAATTCTGTGTCCCTGATTAACGTTTCTGTGGCCCTCAGTAACAATTCTGTGTCCCTCAGTAACAATTCTGTGCTGTCCCTGAGTAACAATTCTGTGGCCCTAAGTAACGGTTCTGTGGCCCTCAGTAACAATTCTGTGTCCCTGAGTAACAATTCTGTGGCCCTAAGTAACGGTTCTGTGGCCCTCAGTAACAATTCTGTGTCCCTCAGTAACAATTCTGTGTCTGTCCCTGAGTAACAATTCTGTGGCCCTAAGTAACAATTCTGTGTCCCTCAGTAACAATTCTGTGTCTGTCCCTGAGTAACAATTCTGTGTCCCTGATTAACGTTTCTGTGGCCCTAAGTAACGTTTCTGTGGCCCTAAGTAACGGTTCTGTGGCCCTCAGTAACAATTCTGTGTCCCTGAGTAACAATTCTGTGTCTGTCCCTGAGTAACAATTCTGTGGCCCTAAGTAACGGTTCTGTGGCCCTCAGTAACAATTCTGTGTCCCTGAGTAACGTTTCTGTGGCCCTAAGTAACAATTCTGTGGCCCTAACTAACGTTTCTGTGGCCCTCAGTAACAGTTCTGTGGCCCTCAGTAACAATTCTGTGTCTGTCCCTGAGTAACAATTCTGTGGCCCTAACTAACGTTTCTGTGGCCCTAAGTAACAATTCTCTGGCACTCAGTAACAATTCTGTCTGTCCCTGAGTAATAATTCTGTGGCCCTAATAACGTTTCTGTGGCCCTAAGTAACAGTTCTGTGGCCCTCAGTAACAATTCTGTGTCTGTCTGTCCCTGAGTAACAATTCTGTGGCCCTAACTAACGTTTCTGTGGCCCTAAGTAACAATTCTCTGGCACTCAGTAACAATTCTGTCTGTCCCTGAGTAATAATTCTGTGGCCCTAATAACGTTTCTGTGGCCCTAAGTAACGGTTCTGTGGCCCTCAGTAACAATTCTGTGTCCCTCAGTAACAATTCTGTGTCTGTCCCTGAGTAACAATTCTGTGGCCCTAAGTAACGGTTCTGTGGCCCTCAGTAACAATTCTGTGTCCCTGATTAACGTTTCTGTGGCCCTAAGTAACGGTTCTGTGGCCCTCAGTAACAATTCTGTGTCCCTCAGTAACAATTCTGTGCTGTCCCTGAGTAACAATTCTGTGGCCCTCAGTAACAATTCTGTGTCCCTGATTAACTTTTATGTGGCCCTAAGTAACGGTTCTGTGGCCCTCAGTAACAATTCTGTGTCCCTGATTAACGTTTCTGTGGCCCTCAGTAACAATTCTGTGTCCCTCAGTAACAATTCTGTGTCTGTCCCTGAGTAACAATTCTGTGGCCCTAAGTAACGGTTCTGTGGCCCTCAGTAACAATTCTGTGTCCCTGAGTAACAATTCTGTGGCCCTAAGTAACGGTTCTGTGGCCCTCAGTAACAATTCTGTGTCCCTCAGTAACAATTCTGTGTCTGTCCCTGAGTAACAATTCTGTGGCCCTAAGTAACAATTCTGTGTCCCTC
This sequence comes from Staurois parvus, assembly GCF_062004578.1. Classification (NCBI taxonomy): domain Eukaryota; kingdom Metazoa; phylum Chordata; class Amphibia; order Anura; family Ranidae; genus Staurois; species Staurois parvus. The sequence goes on from NW_028317995.1 coordinate 2,212,232, forward strand.
AGTAACAATTCTGTGTCTGTCCCTGAGTAACAATTCTGTGTCCCTGATTAACGTTTCTGTGGCCCTAAGTAACGTTTCTGTGGCCCTAAGTAACGGTTCTGTGGCCCTCAGTAACAATTCTGTGTCCCTGAGTAACAATTCTGTGTCTGTCCCTGAGTAACAATTCTGTGGCCCTAACTAACGTTTCTGTGGCCCTCAGTAACAATTCTGTGTCCCTGAGTAACATTTCTGTGGCCCTAAGTAACAATTCTGTGGCCCTCAGTAACAATTCTGTGTCTGTCCCTGAGTAACAATTCTGTGGCCCTAACTAACGTTTCTGTGGCCCTAAGTAACAGTTCTGTGGCCCTCAGTAACAATTACACAGTGCTGGCTGCCTGGCTGCTGATTGGCTAATGCGATCACATGTCATTAAGGAATGCATTATGGGTCAGCGCGCCTTGTCTGCGCGCCTTCCCAGACATCCCCGCTCCATCGCCGCACATGTCCGCCGCCATTTTAGGAAAAATTTTCCAATATTCGACTCGAATTCCACTTCGCCTACTTCGATTCGCTCATCTCTAATTATGATATGCTAATCTGATAAAAGTGACCTGCTCTCCCACTCCAGCAACCAGTGCCTCACTGCTATCCTCTCACTTTGATGGCCAGCCTCATTGAAGAAAAGTGAGGAGGGCAGGCAGAGCTGGAGATCATGAAAGCTGGTTGCAGATCGTGTCTGGACTAAGGCTGGCCATACAATATACAATTATCTTCCAATTTTCTGTCCAATTTCCTTTAGATTTACCTTCAACTGTGTAGTGCAAGGGCCTGCCTAATTGGATACAACTGAAAGTGTTGTTTAGGTTTGTCCTCCTATTATATGGTTTTTGGTAAATCTAAACCAAAAATCTCCAGATAATTGTATAATGTATGGCCAGCCTTAGTTGCACTACAAAAAATCAATCCAGACAGTAAACACCTGGAGGTGTTTACAGGAGATTTGTTAACCACTTACCCTCCTCACTTACCCCTTTCCTGACCAGGGCATTTTTTGCATTATGGTGCTGCGTTACTTTAACTGACAATTGCACGGTCATGCAATGCTGCACCCAAATGAAATTTACGTACTTTTTTTCTTACAAATTGAGCTTTCTTTTGGTGGTATTTGATTACTTGTGCATTTTTTATTTTTTGCGCTATAAAAAAAAAAGACGGACAATTTTTAGAAAAAAACGATTTTGTACTTTTTGCTGTTAAACAAGTCCTGTAAAAAGTTTTTACAAAAATCTAATTTCATCATACATTTACGCCAAAAAGTATTCTGCGACATGTCTTTGCTGCAAAAAAAACCCCAATACGTGTAAATTAATTGGTTTACGTGAAAGTTATAGCATTTACAAATGGCGGTATAGATACTGGGATTTGGTTTTTCTTCTACTAGTAATGGTGGCGATCAGTGACTTTTAGCAGGACTGCGTTGGACATTATGACACTGGGGGGGAACTGACACTGTACTAATGGCACTGGGCAGGAAGGGGTTAACATGAGGGGCGATCAAAGGGTTAACTGTGTGCTGAGTGTGTTTTAATAGGTGGTGTGTGCTTCACTCTAAGCACACTGATTGGGATGGCTTTGCTGTGCACAGCCATCCCGAGCAGTGTGCCTGAGCTGACAGGGAGGAAGACTGTTTGTAAACAAAACAGTCTTCCTCCCCTTTGGTAATTGCCAGGTGCCAGTGGGTAATTACCGGCCAGGGCCTGGTGACTGACAGCCGCGGCTGCGAACGGCGGGACGGGTAAGGCATGTGCGCGACTCACATGTGCCCCGTACCTGGCAATGTGAAATCACATATATATACATGATTTTGTGCACCCGTGTAGCAGTATTTATGCTATAGGGCGGTCGGGAAACAATGTAACACAGATGTGCATGAGTTATATGCACAAAATTCACATAGTATACAAACATCAATGTTTTCTTTTCAATGCCATACTCTACTATGATTTTTTTTAAATTTTTGCTGTTCCATTACATGTAACATCAGTTTACAAATGGGTGAGTGTTGGAGATTGGGTTGTGCCAGAAAGTGTGGTTGTTAGCAACAAGGTTGGAATATACTCATTATCTGGATTTTATTTTTATGGCACCCAAAGCTTCAGTGTTACTAATCTAGAGCTACCCCCACAGGGGCTGCTTTGATAATGCTTGTCCCGAGTGGTTGCCCTAACCTTGCAAGCCTCCCGACACCTCTGATACTCTGGGTTCAGACATACTGTATTTCAACAGTACAGAATAATTTTGCAAGAGGCACAATTCTATATTAGATTTGTTCAAAAGAGCAGACTACATGAATAATGAGTTTAGGATATACAACTCCAGTTAATGCATAAAAGCAGAACATTGGTAAAATAGGAATGACCAGTTAGCAACATTTAACAAGTTATACATTCATGAGTAGTAAGCTTCAACTATTTATTTGCAACACCAGCAGCAAGAGGGGGAAGAAAGCGCTTGTTGACGTATCAGCTCCCTCTAGGCCACCGCACTGCAACAGGGTATGCAGAGATGTATGTAAATGTATACTCTGACATAAATATTATTATTATTGTTATTATTATACAGTATTTATAAAGCGCCAATAGTTCGCTCAGCGCTGTACATTACAAAGGGGGACAGAACATGTGACAGAACAATACCAATACAATGTGATACACGAGGGGTTCGAGGGCCCTGCTCTTTCGAGCTTACAATCTAGGAGGGAGGGGGTGGTGGCACAGGAGGAGATAGCTGTGGGGGATGGGGTGGTAGGAAGAGTGGAGGAGGTCGGCAAGTTAGCAGGGGGTGGGGTAGGCTTCCCTGAAGAGATGGGTTTTCAGGGTGCGCCTAAAGGAGAGAAGAGTAGGTGATAATCTGATGGGTTGGGGCAGGGAGTTCCAGAGGATGGGTGACACTCTGGAGAAGTCCTGGAGGCGGGCATGGGAGGAGGAGACCAGGGAACTAGAGAGAAGGAGGTCTTGTGAGGAGCGGAGTGTGCGTGCTGGGCGGTACTTGGATATTAGGTCAGTGATGTAGTTCGGGGCAGTATGGTGGACAGCTTTGTACGTCAGCGTTAGGATTTTGAATTTGATCCGTTGCGCAATCGGAAGCCAGTGGAGGGATTGGCAGAGGGGGGTGGCGGAGACAGAGTGGTTAGAAAGGTGAATGAGTCTGGCAGCCGTATTCAGGATGGACTGAAGCGGGGATAGCCAGCGGCGAGGCAGGCCAGTGAGGAGTGAGTTGCAGTAGTCGAGTCGTGATATGATGAGAGAGTGGATGAGCTGTTTAGTGGTTTCTGGGGTTAGGAACGTGCGGATTTTGGCGATGTTGCGGAGGTGGAGTCTGCACGAGTTTGTTAAATATTGGACTTGGGGCTGGAAGGATAGGTTGGAGTCCAGAATGACACCCAGTACTCTGGCCTGCAGGGCGGGTTTGATGGTAGCGTTGTTGGATGTGACGGAGAAATCAATGGGGGGTGGTGTCCGGGCTGGGGGGAAGACAAGAAACTCGGTTTTGGAGAGGTTCAATTTAAGGAAGTGGAGCGACATCCAGTCTGATATGTCGCTCAGTAGGTGTGTGATTCGGGCTGAGACCAAGGGGGTGAGGTGGGGGGTTGAGAGATAGATTTGTGTGTCGTCGGCATAGAGGTGGTAGTTGAAGCCGTGAGAGTGTATGAGTTGGCCAAGGGAGGAGGTATAGATGGAGAAGAGAAGGGGCCCAAGGACAGAGCCTTGAGGGACCCCAACAGAGAGGGAGAGTGAGGGGGAGGAGGTAGCATTATAGGTAACGCTGAAGGAGCGTTGTGACAGGTAGGATGAGAGCCAGGAGAGAGCAGAGTCTCTGAAGCCGAGGGAGTGTAGTTTTTTGAGGAGGAGGGGGTGGTCGACTGTGTCGAAGGCCGCAGAGAGGTCAAGGAGTAGGAGCACTGAATAGTGGCCATTAGCTTTGGCGGTTAGCAGGTCGTTGGAGAGTTTGAGTAAGGCGGTTTCGGTGGAGTGTAGGGGACGGAAGCCGGACTGTAGGGGATCGAGGAGGTTGTTGTCGTTGAAGTGAGAGCATAGGCGGGTGTAGACTAGGCGCTCGAGGAGTTTAGATGTAAATGGGAGCAGGGAGATGGGTCTGAGGTTGTTCGGGTCATTGGGGTCCAGGGAGGGCTTTTTAAGTATGGGGGTGATGTGTGCATGTTTCAGAGGGGAGGGGAAAGTGCCTGAGGAGAGGGAGAGATTGAAGATGTGGGTGAGGGAGCGTAGGATGGAGGAGGAGGAAGGTCGTAGGAGTTGTGAGGGGATAGGGTCGAGGGGGCAGGTGGTGAGGCGGGCATCAGAGAGGATCTTGGAGACTTCCTCGATGGTAGTAAGGTCAAAGGTGTGGAGTGTGGGGGGAGCTTTGGTATGAGGAATGTAGGGTGGGGTGGAAGAGGAGGTCAGAGCAGTGGTGGGGCCGTGGGAGAGGGGTGATGAGGGGGTAGCTGAGTGAGGGTGAAGGGGGTTGGAGAGAGTTTGAGCAGCGACGAAGTCCCTGCGGGTTATGTCGAGGGGGAGGGGGGATAAGGGGGTAGCTGTGTGAGAGGGGACGGGTTGAGAGGGTGTGTGAGTTGCGGCAATGTCCTTGCGAATTGTGTCAATCTTGTTTTTGAAGTGATTGGCAATCTCAAGGGCAGTGAGTGATGTGCTGGGTGGAGGGGGGGGTGGAGAGAGTAGAGAGTTGAAGGCAGAGAAGAGTCGGCGAGGATTGGAGGAGAGGGCCTTGATGAGGGTCAAGAAGTAGGCCTGTTTGGCAGCATGGAGGGAGGAGGTGTAGGTGTGGAAGGCAGATTTGTAGCAGGTGAAGGCTTGTTGGGATTTGGTTTTGCGCCATAGTCGCTCCAGGGCACGACTTTGTCGTTTGAGGGTTTTGGTGTGATCAGTCTGCCAGGGCTGGAGCGGTCGGGGTCTGATGTTGCGTGTGGTTAAAGGCGCTAGTGAGTCAAGGGCTGTTGAGAGCGCATTGTTGTAGGCGGTCAAAGCCAAGTCGGGGCAGGACAGGGGGAGGATGCGGTCGTGGAGTTGATCAGCTGCAGAGTGGAGGGAGGCAGGGTTAAGGTTGCGGAGGTTACGGCTGGTAGTAGTGTGACATTTGGAGGGGTAGGCGTTGGAGGACGAGGAGATAGAGAAGGTGATCAGGTTGTGGTCAGAGAGAGGGAAGGGGGTGTTAGTGAGGTTGTGGGGAGCGCAGCGGTTGGAGAAGACAAGGTCGAGGATATTTCCGTCGGAGTGGGTGGTGGATTGTATGCACTGTGCAAGTGCAAAGGAGGAGGTTAGGTGGAGGAGACGGGCTGTGTCTGGGTTGTCGAGGTTGACAGGCATGTTGAAATCCCCAAGGATGATGGTGGGTAGCTCAGAGGAGAGGAAGAAGGGTAGCCAGGAGGAGAAGTCATCCAGGAAGCGGGGTATGGATCCAGGAGGCCGGTATATCACAGCAATCTTCAGGGGGGTTGGGGAGAATAGTCGGACGCAGTGGGCCTCGAAGGAGGAGAAGGATAGGGAGGGGGGGTTTGGGAGGACTCGGAAGGTGCTCTGCGGTGACAGGAGCAGACCAACCCCACCACCTTTACGACCGTTAGGCCTGGGTGAGTGGGTCCAGGTGAGACCTCCGTAGGAGAGTGCAGCAGGGGAGGTAGAGTCAGTGGGCTGGATCCAGGTTTCCGTGATCGCTAGGAGGTTGAGGGAGCGGGAAACAAAGAGGTCGTGGATGGCGGTAAGCTTGTTGCACACCGATCGGGCGTTCAGGAGTGCACATGAAAACGGGGGGGAGATTTTAGGGAGCAGGGGGACAGATACTAAGTTGTGGGGGTTGCAGTAGGACGTGGAGGCGGGAGGGTTTTGTGCGGGTGAGGGAGGTGGTGGAGGGCCAGGATTCAGGGAGATGTCCCCCGCGGTTATGAGGAGGAGAAGGGTGAGAAAGGTGGCATGGGTGCGGGATGTGCAGGAGCGTGAGAAGCTACTAGTGGAGGTGTTGGGGTCAGTGGGAGAGTGGAGTGATAGGAGGAGGTGGTGGGTGCCATAGAGGGGCGAAGGAAGCAGTGAGGACACAATATACAATTGTTTGGGAGGGGCAGAGGGATATAGTGAATGGATTTTGGGAATGGAGGAGAGGAAAATGAGAAGGAGGAGTGGAAGAGGCATTTTGGGGAGGTGAAGAGAGCAATAGTAGGGAGATGATAGCAGTGATATAAATAGATATAAATACCCTAAATTGAACAATAGCCTTAGAAGAGGAAAGGTCCCTTTAACTTGACATTGTAACTTGAGTCCTGTGATGTGTAAAGTTCCTGATATGGTGGTATCCACTGTCTTCTGCTAGCAATGGTGGGGCCCATAAGCATTAGTCAATGTTGGTAATTCAATTAAGTTAAACAGATAAGCTGTGGTAGTGCTCAAAGCAAAGATCTCCTGGTAACAGGTAAAGGTGTCTGCATGCAATGTTTCTAGAGTGATGACAGAAAGAGGTTGGGCATCTGACTGATCACCGATAGCACGATCTCCAAGGATCGTTCTTGACCAGGCTCTTGGCTGTTTGCAGAGAAATGCAGGGATACGGCCTGACGACCTATCAATGCAGCAAGCAGAGATGTTTGTGCGAAGACCGGACAGTGACAGTCCGAATGTAGAGAAGCTGATGTGATGCCAGTGTGGCAATCGGCATCACTGCTGTGCTAAACTGATGTGCAGAGTCCCACAGCAGTAGGCCAGCAATCTGTCTCTGGAGGAGAACGGCATTCACCCTGGTTTCAGAATCCAACTCCAAAAGAGCAAACCAGTCCCTTGCTGCAGAATATATCTGCTTACCCAGCATCCTTCTTGTTCCCCAACTCTCTATAACTTTTTGCTCAATTAGCACTCAGGAATACAGGATGTATTGGCTATAGGACTACAGGTTCCAAGATCCTCTGCTTTCAGAAAACTGAATCCTCTCTGCTAAGAGGAAGTGATGTTACAGTCCCAGTACTAAGCACTAGGGGGAAAAGGATTAACCATCTGTAAATGTCCGTGAATGGCATAATGAAATAGCTGGCACCTGGCTACACTAATATCCTGTCTCTAAAACTTGTCTCACCTGTTTGTTTTTCATCATTCCCCTGATTCTTGGCCATTGCATCCTGTCCTGGAACAAGTATAAGAAGGCACTGGACTGCCACAGTTTGTTACTCTATACACTACTGAAATCAGAAATTACAATGTGTATATTACAAAGAGAATATGGCTGATAGAGGATGCTAAACCAATTCATACGTAAGCTCTCTATGTATCAGACCTTCTGGCTAATGCTAGCTGACCAGTGTCCCAACCTACACATTGCATGAGAGCTACAGTATCTCATAAGGTCTTTTCCTGGAAGAAATCACATGCCTTCCTGCCAGTGATATCATGGGTCAGCAGAGACTGTGGTGGGGCAAAGTGGAAGCATGTGCTGTCCTGCAGAGAGAACAAAGTACGAACAGCCCTAGCCTGATGGAAATAATGAACACATCAGATTATAATACCTACACAAACCTTTGATTTTGTATTATCCTTTGTGGTCCAAAATCAATCCATGCACTGTTTGGCTGCATGTACTCATCACCAAGAGAACAACGTTGTAAAAAGAATTGATCATTAGCTTACCTTTACTGACACATAGCAGTGAGAAGGTGACCTTTTGTGATGAATAAGATGCTTCCTTTTGCATCACTTGAAATATTGTCATTTCCTCATTCTAGTGGTTTGCTATTAAAATGTAGAAACTTTGTTTGCACCTACTGCTGGGTAATTTGTTTTTGTATATTAGAGACTCATTAACTGACTTTGAGATAACAGTGACACAAATGAGATCCCATCAATATCTAATTTGTGAAGCGCCGTTGCATAACCAAGTGGCAGAAATTGTTGCAAGCTTTCAATAAAATATTGAGAGCATTTAATAGTGAATAACAAAAGATCTGGCCAAGGTGCCGACTTTGACTAGAGACCTGAAATATTTACAGTATGCTGTATGGATTGCACTGAACCAGGACTGTGGGGAGAAACATGCATTTGTATTCATGGCTTGAACTGGCCTACTGAGGAAATATCATGGTATAAAATAAGTCAAATTTTCCTCTAGAGTACTACTTGAGTTGGCTATCAGCTTGAGTAGTTCACCTCCACGGTGTTTGAGATTACTGCAGGAAGCACTACATACCGTTGTGTGCCAGACACAAATTTATGTGGTTTGTGGGAGAGAAGCTAAACAACATTGTGGGATATGATCAATTTTAGACTCTCTCACTGATTATGGCCTACAACTGAAAGTTATTGAAATACTCATTATTATAAAAGAAAGACTAGGTTTTACATGGCAAAAACTGAATATGAATTAGTATGAATTGGAATATCTTTAACATAAACACCAAATGACAGATGAATAAAAACTGAGAGTAAGAAAAAAAAATTAGTTTTTATACATGGCAGTTTGAATGTTTACAGTCACTGTCAAGTGCACATTGGAATGCATCTCATAGACAATGGGGTTGATTTAATAAAGGCAAATATACTGTGCACTGCAAGAGCTTAGTAAATGAGGTAAAGCTTCACTTTGCAAGGAATACCCAATCACATGCTAGAAAAAAAAACAACAACATTTTTGCTTGATTGGATGATAGAAATCAGCAGAATTTCCCTTCATTTCAAAGCTTTCCCTCAGAGCAAATGCACTTGAAGTGCACAGACTATTTTCCTGTAGTAAATCAACCAAAGTGGGCCATTGTAAATTATTTCCCTTGAACTACCAAAGGAAGACAATAAGATTGGATTACACTTTCACTATTGCAGCTTTTAAAGCACAAATCTAGGAGTTTGATATATATTTTAATTATGATGGTGGTCCAAAGTAAAAAAAACAAATAATATACCATTTGTATAAAACATTGCATGAATATTTGGTGTTTTTATACATAGCCAGCAAATTCTTTGCTCATTTTCACGTCTTTATATTTTTCAGGCTTCTTACCACTGGTTACAAAAATGTACCTTTTGTTTACAGAGTTCAATAACTCAAACTAAAATGTATACACAAAAGAAAATTAATCAAGAGTAGGAGTGCTACTGAAGAAGACTCCGCCTGTGGATGTAACACGTATAGGGTGGTAGAGCTGAAGGCGTGGCATCATCCCATGGCCATCTTAGCTACTGGGCTGTATGATCGCTCTGTAAGAAAGCGCTCATCACTAGCACTGGTTAAGTGCTATCTGTTGTAAGTGTAATTTTATTTAGCAAGCATGATTAAATAAAGTTTTAAATGGAGAACACTAGGTCTTTTTTTTTTTTTGCTTTTACTTTGCTGTGGCGCTTGGGTGTGTCCGTGAGTGTTGCTGTGGCAAAAAGAAAAGGTTGTGATCGCCAGGAAATTTAACCCTTAATGGGGGCATGTGCTGTTATGACCTTATTGGTAATGCAGGGGTCATAATTCTGAGGTGAGTGGCCAATATTTCTCTGGTGGTGGAGACACAAAGAGCACGCTTTATTCTGTATTTGAGGCAACAAATTACACTTTAAGATCATGGCGGTGATATAATTTTGGACGTTATTTAATGGAAAAATTATTTGGGACTTTTTATTGTGATACATTTTAGTGTTTAATCACTGTATGTTATATTTGGAATTGTGCTGCACTGTATCTGATATAAAGATGTTTTGAATTAAGTCCAAAAAGATGCATGCCACCTCCTGGACAGATCTCTTATTTACTTCTGACAGTTTATGGAGCTCCGGGAAGATACACTTTGGGGCTCCGAGAAGAGAGACGCTGTCTTTTCACACACATAGCAGCTCTGCCTTCGCCTTCCCTCTGCTGTGCATTAATAAAAGGCCTTGAATTTTGTGAATTAGTTCATATAATACAAAGAGTTGTGTGACTGGGCGGGAGGAGGGGAGAGCACAGCAGCTGCATGTGATTCTGCAGCTAAAGGAGCTGAGACCAGAAGGTTTAGTGTCAGAGCTCCGGAAATGAAGTGATAGCTATCATTACAGAGATAAATAAAACTGTCAGATGTCAATGGAATAATTAAGTTCACAAGGTGGCATGCCTCTTGTTGGACTTAAAGCGGAGTTCCACTCACCCTGTCAAAAAATAAAAGTCAGCAGCTACAAAAAGTGTAGCTGCTGACTTTTAAAAAACAGCCACTTACCTGTCCCTCGGTCCCGCGGCGTGTCCCCCGCAGCCCGTTTCACTGGCTGTCCTGTATTCCAGGAGGCCAGCATCTTCAGTGTGGGCACCCGGCTGTGATATTTTGCGGCTTCACATCCGGGTGCCCACTGCACATGCGAGAGTAGCTCTGCGCTTCATGAATGGTCCTGTAGTCTTCTAGGACCTGTCACATGTCCCAAAAGACTACAGGGAGGGAGGGAGGACACCTTCTGCTTCCGGTCACCTAGGCAATCAGACCGGAAGTGGGAGCGGGCACCTGTCAAATTCGGGTACCGGCTTTCCCCCCCCCTGCCCCCCAAAGGTGCCAATCCTTAATGGGGAGCGGGGGAGCAGTCCTTAAAGCTTAAAACTTCCCTTTTTGGGTGGATCTCCACTTTAACTCATAGCATACATGCACATTTTACAAAATGGCTGAATTCCTGAAGTACGGCTTTAATTTTTGCCATTTTGTCTTCTCCTCTCTTTAACTGACATATTGTTTACCCCCAACAGTATAGGATTGATGCATGGCTTCAACTCACAATTTCTATTGGTTCATGTAACAATCGCACTTTTCAATCCCATCTTTCCACTTAAAGTGTTTAAATCATATTTTAAAAGCAGAAAAACAAAAACAAGTTACAGTATAGAATGCTATTGCTCATACCACGAAAATAAGGGCAGTCTTCCATTTAAGATGACATGATTGTTTATTTCTGTACAGGGCATCAACTAAGAATGGCCTGGGGAAAAATAAAAAGAATGCAATATAAGGGAGTCTAGGAAATGCCAACACTGTTTAATGTAAGAGCAGATGTACAGCAAAAATGTGGGCTGCTCAGATTAAAAGATAATTAAGAAGAACAAAGGGGGTATAATATTGGTGTTCACAATAACACCACTCATACTACAGACTAAGTAATTTATGTATTACATACAGACCATAGTAATCTTTAAAGCTTGCAGTATAATTTAACACAGATAAGCAGTAAAGTTCTCACGAAGCTTCATTCATCATTAAACATTATTACAGCTACCCTTTAAAGTGTGCTGTGCATTATATTTTTCTCGTTTTGTATTATATTATATAATACATGCTATTTTCAGTCAGGAGGATTTAATCTTTAATAAGCTTATAATAATTAACAATCTAAATTCTCTTTAATGTTCCCTTTTCTTTGTGTCGGTCCTGTGCGACTTTCAATTTTAAAGGCCAACTGCACCCAAAACGAATAACTCAGTTTTGAATTATTGCTGTTGAGTTTAATCACATTTTTGCTTATTATTTATCAAGGGATATAAGCATGGATATGTCAGTATTTATTTATTACAGGTACTTAAATAATGTCATCAATTTATGCATTGCTTTCCATTTATTGTACATTCACATCAATCCCTGCCCTTAAGAAGCTTACAATTTAAAGTCCCTAACTCACATTTATACATACACATACTAGGGCCAATTTAGAAAGGAGCCAAAATAACCTACCAGCATGTCTCTGGAGTGTGGGAGGAAACCCACACAGGCACAGGGAGAACATGAAGACATGCAGTGCCGTCAAATTTAACGACCCTAGTACTGGCAGGCCAAAGTGCTAACCACTTAGCTACTGTGCTGCCCTAGTAATAAAGATGTAAAGGTATCTCTACAGCTGGAAATGTGGCTGTGCAGCAATTACAGGATTCACTCATTAGATCCTAATATGACTAAATTGTTCTGTTTTAGCCCATGTGTTTGGCTCAGATATTGCACTTCTGTATATGTCAGATTTGTACATCCCAGGGGCGGACTGACCGTTTGGAAACTCGGGCGCTGCCCGAGGGCCTGGGGTCAGTAGGGGGCCCCATGAGATGCCCCTGGTACCTTTTTCATAGGCTTGTTTGAGTTTGGGCAAGGACACAGGGGCCCCATGATCCCCTATTGCCCAGGGGCCCCATGAGTTGTCAGTCCGCCCCTGGTACATCCCTACATATGACCAAATCATGATGGCAAACCCCCCCTGGAATCCTCCTACCCCTGGCATTTATTTTTGTATTTTTTATACTTAGCTTTATCTAATGTATTCTGGTCTTTCACATACATATACATGATCTTCTGCCCCATATCTGGAGCTGGATGGTCCTTACCAATACAGAGAGCATTGCTGATGTGATGACACTAGTATGTGTAGCATGTGTCAGTCAGGGCACAGTGTGATGCCCCTTTAGAGGCAGGTGCAGGTTTTCCTCTGTCTAGTAGGAGTGGCGTTTGTTAGGGGAAATTGTCTCCTCATGGACTCCATTGGTGAGTCAGAGGAAGAAGCTGTCTGATTTGATGGTACAACCTTTGGTGACCTTCAGCATCCAAATTGGTAGAGGGAAGCTTTTAAATAAGGGTCCTCGCATCATTTTGGTGTACTTCTGATGAGTGAGTGGCAGGGAGAGGAATCTGTGAGGGATAGTTAGCTCAGGGTCAGATTCCTGGAGAGGAGGGATAACTTAGGGAAGGCTACTACTTCTCTATATACAGTCATGGCCGAAATTGTTGGCACCCTTGATATTTTTCCTGAAAATCAAGTATTTCACACAAAAAAGGTATTGCATTAACACATGTTTTGCTATACACATGTTTATTCCCTTTGTATGTATTGGAACAAATATAAAACAGAGGCAGAAAAGCAAATATGACATAATGTCACACAAAACCCCAAAAATGGGCTGGACAAAAGTATTGGCACCCTTAACTTAATATTTGGTTGCACACCCTTTGGAAAACATAACTGAAATCAGTCGCTTCCTATAACCATCAATAAGCTTCTGACACCTCTCACCCGGAATTTTGGACCACTCTTCCTTTGCAAACAGCTCCAGGTCTCTCTTATTGGAAGGACACCTTTTCCCAACAGCAATTTTAAGATCTCTCCACAGGTGTTCAATGGGATTTAGATCTGGGCTCATTGCTGGCCACTTCAGAACTCTCCAGCGCTTCTTTGCCATCCATTTCTGAGTGCTTTTTGACGTATGTTTGGGGTCATTGTCCTGCTGGAAGACCCAGGATCTTGGACGCAAACCCAGCTTTCTGACACTGGGCCCTACAGTGCGACCCAAAATCCTTTGGTAATCCTCAGATTTCATGATGCCTTGCACACAGTCAAGGCACCCAGTGCCAGAGGCAGCAAAACAACCCCAAAACATCATTGAACCTCCACCATATTTTACCGTAGGTACTGTGTTTTGTTCTTTGTAGGCCTCATTCCGTTTTCGGTAAACAGTAGAATGATGTGCTTTACCGAAAAGCTCTATCTTGGTCTCATCTGTCCACAAGACGTTTTCCCAGAAGGCTTTTGGCTTACTCAAGTACATTTTGGCAAACTGTAGTCTTGCTTTTTTATGTCTCTGTGTCAGCAGTGGGGTCCTCCTGGGTCTCCTGCCATAGCGTTTCATTTCATTTAAATGTCGACGGATAGTTCGCGCTGACACTGATGCTCCCTGAGCCTGCAGGACAGCTTGAATGTCTTTGGAACATGTTTGGGGCTGCTTATCCACCATCCGGACTATTCTGCGTTGCAATCTTTCATCAATTTTCCTCATCCGTCCACGACCAGGGAGATTAGCTACAGTGCCATGGGTTGCAAACTTCTTGATAATGTTGCGCACTGTGGACAAAGGCAAATCTAGTTCTCTGGAGATGGACTTGTAACCTTGAGATTGTTGATATTTTGCCACAATTTTGGTTCTCAGGTCCTCAGACAGTTCTCGTCTCCTCTTTCTGTTGTCCATGCTTAGTGTGGCACAGACAGACACACAATGCAAAGGTTAAGTGAACGTCTCTCCTTTTTATCTGCTTTCAGGTGTGATTTCTATATTGCCCACACCTGTTACTTGCCCCAGGTGAGTTTACAGGAGCATCACATACTTGTAACATTCTTATTTATCCGCAGTTGTGAAAGGGTGCCAATACTTTTGTCCAGCCCATTTTTGGAGGTTTGTGTGACATTATGTCGAATTTGCTTTCTTTCCTCCCTTTTTTTGTTTTGTCCCAATACACACAAAGGGAATAAACATGTGTATAGCAAAACATGTGTTAATGCAATACGTTTCGTGAGAAATACATGATTTCCTGGAGAAATATCAAGGGTGCCAACAATTTCGGCCATGACTGTATATACTCTATTGAGCAGTGTGGAGATGTGGAGCCAATGCAGGCTGCAGGAACAACCTTTGCCTATGCCTAAAAGGTACACTGCCTCTGGTAACAGAACTTGACCTCTGGTAACATATAGGGCCAGTTCACAACACAAAAAGGTCCTCCAAATCCATTTCTGCATGCACTTTAACGTATTTTTTTTTAATGCATTATTGATGTGTTTCTGGATGAGTTCCAGATGCTTTTTTCCTCCTTTTATTTGGGGGGGGGGGGGTAATTTCAATTGCAAAGTATTTATTTTCATTAAGACCATGCTTTTCCTTTGCTTCCTTTTCCTGTTTTTCACTATATTGGGGTTCAGTGTTTTTTAATGCATTTTTTAAGCTTTTTACTGCGTTCCAGTACAGTTCTGTGTAGAAAAAAAGCAGCATGTTGTTCTTTTTTTTTCTGGAACTCAAAAGCACTGGAACGCACTGTGTTGGTGTAAACTATGCCACTGGAACCCATGTAACCTACTGTCAATGCTTTTTTTTGATGCAGGAGTGGTGTGAACAGGCAAGAGACTGTATATTCTCTGTACTGTTAATATCAGTGCTGAAGATCAGTTTATCTGTTGCTGAAAAACAACTGTGCAAAAGGTATATAAAAGACATTAGTTCCATATATACTGTGTGGGAGTATTTCTTCCCAATACAAGGTACCCAACTTCAACCATGCCCACAGGCCCATGACGCTGTGCACCATGGCTGAATGATGAAGAGGATATGGGGCTGGATTGCAGAGTGGATGAGTCTGGGAGAGAGCGCCAATGAGAAGGTGAGGTTTGCAGTGAAAGCTGTGTTTACAGCTGCTGGGGTACTATTTAAAAAAATGTTTGTGTAAGTAGAATTAGTCCTCATGCACACTGAGTGTTATAAACGCTGCTTATAGGGGCATCTGGCATTTTTTTTTAACATGTTAACATATGTGTCCAGGCACACGTTTAGAGGTAGGGACATCCAGAGGCAAAAAAAAACCCTACTGCCAGCATGTTCAGGAGCAGCAGCATTTTGGCAGAAAAAAAACCGCTTGAAGCGTGTATTCATTTCAAAGGTCAGAATAAATTATTATTCTGGCCAATGAAATTAATTAATGCCCAAGTGCTTGATACGTCTAAACACATTTACACACATCAGGCATTTTTCCTGCCAAAAACGCCGCTGCCAGGCGGTAAGGCGTTTAGGAGAGATGAGCAACTGTCCTTTGTGCATTGGGTCTTTTGGTTAAATCTTTACCTTTCGGTCTGACTCTTAAATTTTAACCTTTAAATTTAACTCTTAAACTAATCCTTAATTTTAATTTACATTCTATCACTTGTCAGATGGGATCAGTATTCATCCATGTCATTTCAAGGTACCTGGAATTCATATGCACAGCAGTTTGCTCCCTAGTGACAGATTCTCTTCAGCCAATAAACTAACACCCTAAACCCTAACCCCACACCATAAACCTAACCCCTTGTGCCTAACAGTAACCTAACCCAACACCTAACATAATACTTAACACTAAACTAAATTTTGCATTAGCATAGTTGCCAACCTTTCCAAAAAAAGTTTAGGGACACTTTATTTCTGTATGTCCAGAAAGGCGGTGTGGGCGAAGTATCGTTTTAACTAGGAGCGGAGCATTCAGTTGTGGGTGCGGCATAACATCCATCGTAAAACATGTGATGCACAAATCATGGTTTCAAGTACGCTAAACATTTGGTGTGGTTAAATAGAGTTTAAGATGATTCACAGTGCAGAATGTGGTAAGGTTATGTAGCGCTACCCTCGCGAAGGGATGCTTGTATGATGTCCCGGTTTCCCCTTATTTCGCCCCGCAGCCAGGCACATTGTATTCCTTCAGCTAAATACACACACACACTTTCACTCGTTATCTCCAATAATCAGTCTAGGGGTTGTTTGTTTTTGAAGTTTTATTGTAGAACTGGGGATAGGGATGGGGAATTGAAGTAGGGTACTCCAAAATCAGAACTATTCACACTGAGAACATCTAGCTGATCTCTTAGTTGAGCAATTCTGAAGTCTTAGCTGACAGTAGATAGCAAACTTCCTTGCAACATATAGCAGCAAGTAGTTTAGGAATGAGCAAAGTCCCTTTTTTTGCAGTAGTAGTAGTTACAGGGCTTAGGTCTAAGCCAGTTACGCTAGACTGTGACAGCCCAAAGGTAACATAGCTGAGCAAAGTCCCTTTGCAGTAGCAACACTCGGACAAGCTCTTCAGAACACTAGCCAGTGTTCTCTTTCTCAGACCCACGCTGACTCTCAAACACCAGGGGAGGTAGCAAGCACACATCATCCCCAAATTCCTCAATGTCAGTACTCACAAGGCTCACGGACACAATGGTTGCCTCCTTCCAATCATTTAAGCGAAACCCTCCAGTGACACCAGATAGAGCTTTGGCGGACAACTTCAGTCAGCTTCCTGAATAGCCAGGGTCACTCTCTGTAACTTTAGGCCCTCAGGTTGACCCACCTGAGGCCACATGGCAGCGAGTGCCAGGAGAGGCAGCCTGCTTCTAGCTGGCTGGCGCAATCCACTCCCGGGAAAGACACTGAACCCATGTACTCTCCGAATAGGTGGGCAGAGCTCAGACAAACTCCAACAGCACCAGAGCAGCATGAGCAGACCTAACTTATCAATCCCAGCACTCCGTTAAGCAGAATACCACACTGAATTTACCTGACAGCCTCTCTGGTAAGCAGAGAAACACAGCTATGCCTTACCTAATACATGTGTAGAATATCAGCCAAAAATTTTTGTTTTTGAAAAGATCATTCAACATTCGTGCCGAAGGTGGACTCAACTTTACAGCCAATTTCAAAAGTAAGCTCGGCTAATGTTGATGGATCTGCAGTGAAAATTTTCATTGTTTCAACCAAAGTGTATACATTTATGTGTTAATCGAAACGAAAAATCCCCTGTCTAGTATTGCCCATGTCCTTTGGTGAACCAGAAGAACTTATTTTATGGGTAGTAGGGTAGATGTTCTGTAAAGTGCTCCATGTAGATGTGGAAATTCACTTTGAAATCCACCTTATTTTAGCTGCTCTCCTTAGGTATTAGATGTGCAAAAAATAAGGTGAGCTATGGAAATCAGGTGGAGCTCAAAGTAAACCATGCCATTACCTTGAGGGACTGGCATTTAGGAGTTTAAAACTGGCAGTGAGGAAATGTGATATCACCTCCGCACTGCCTGTCAAAAGTGACCTGAGCATAGATCACTTTTCAGTGAAGTGACAGTGCCTGCTGCCAGTGTGAACAATCCTTTGAGTTCACACTGGTATGCTGTTGTTTGGCCACAGTGCTGGTTTACTCACAGTTTTCCAGCATGTTACCGCGGTTATAACCATAGTCCTGTAGACTTCTATTAAGTTGCAAATTTCTTCGGGGTTTTCTGACAGCGTGCCAAAGATGCAGCATGCAGGACTTTTGGTGCGCTTTCAGAAAATGCGGCAAAAATGTGCAACCTGATAGAAGTCTATGGGATTGCAACTATAACCGGGTAACATGCAGGAAAACCGGTGTGCTGTGGTTTGGCCACAGTGCTGGTTTACTCGCAGTTTTCCTGCATGTTACCCCGGTTATAGCCGCAGTCCCGTAGATTTCTATTAGGTTGCAAATGTCTGTGGGGTTTTCTGACAGCATGCCAAAGATGCAGCATGCAGGACTTTTGGTGTGCTTTCAGAAAATGCGGCAAAAATGTGCAACCTGATAGAAGTCTATGGGATTGCAGCTATAACTGGGCTAACATGCAGGAAAACTGGTCTGCTGTGGTTTGGCCACAGTGCTGGTTTACTCGCAGTTTTCCGGCATGTTACCCCCGGTTATAGCTGCAGTCCCATAGACTTCTATTAAGTTGCACATTTCTGCAAGGTTTTCTGACAGCATGCCAAAGATGCAGCATGCAGGACTTTTGGTGCGCTTTCAGAAAATGCGGCAAAAATGTGCAACCTGATAAAAGTCTATAGGATTGCAGCTATTACCAGGGTAACATGCAGGAACACTGCGAGTACACCAGCTTTGCGGCCAAACCACAGCACACCAATGTGAACCTCTCCCCTCAAAGCACACAGAACCAAGTTCTATTATAGGCTAAAGAAAGAAAGCTCTATGCCTGCAGTTAAGGAAAGATTCTGCTGGGGGACAACATAGGAAAGAGGGAGAGGGAGAGAGATTTGGGCGAGAGATGGCAGGGAGGGAGGAAAGGAGGAGGGGAAGATAACTGTCACAGAGCTCAACTGCTCACTCCCTTCAGTCCCCAGAGGCTCATTCAGCAGCTTCATATTTACAATGTTGCTGTTGGCTGCTTGATTTCACGTTTCCCACCCACACATCCTCTTCACACACACAGCACACGGGCTGCAGGTATGGGCAGGCACTGGGAGGGAGGGGCGAGATGAGGCAGAGCAGATACAGTATCTCCTATTCCTGTGGAGGGGGAGAGCTGTGGTGTCTTGGCTCAGTGAGAACGGAAAACAGACACTCAGCTCTGTGACAGGCGCAGCCAACATGCCTATATTTACATAGGGAGGGCAACACTGGTGGGGTCCCTACGCCCAGCCCGAATGGTCAGTCCCCCCTGCTTCCTACTTTATGGTGTCACCCCTCTGGCAGGTGTCACCTGGGCGTGGTCAACACCCCTCGCACCCCCATAGTGATGCCACTGATTAGTGTTAGAATTAAGACGTCTTCCAAAATTTTAATTTTGAAAATAATAGAATAAAACAGAATAGAAAAGAAAATGAAAGAAGAGAATAGAAAATAAAGGAACTGAATATAAAAGAATAGAGTAAAACAGAATAGAATAGAAAATAAAAGAATATCATAAAATAGAACAGAAAATAAAGGAATAGAATAGAAAACAATAGAAGAGAAAAAAAAATGAAAATAAAACAAATAGAAGAGAAAAAAAATTTAATAAAATAGAATGTATAAAACCATCTTAGAAAATTTGAATCGAATAGAACTAGCTATTCTCCGCAATAAATTTGGATTGATTCAATATTTTCAAAATGTTTCCAGTCTGCACATGTCTAGTAGTAAAGGACATGCAGGCAGAAATCAGACTTAAGTAAACTGAAATCTAATTGGTCGCTACAGGTTACTGCACTTTGAACACGATTCTTGCTCACTACAGTGCTTTACCTAATCAGCTTTTATGTGTAAATGAGAAGTATGTATACACAGTATCTCACAGAAGTGAATACTTCACATTTTTGTAAATATTTTATTCTATCTTTTCATGTGACAACACTGAAGAAATGACACATAACTTTCTATTAATGTGCTTTGATACAGCACTTTGGGAACATCCAACTTCTTTTGCAATTACCTTTTGAGGCTTTCCCTCCTTATGTGTGTCAGTGATGGTTTTCTGCACAACTGTCAGGTCAGCAGTTTTTCCCATGATTGTGAATCCTACTGAACAAGACTGAGAGACCATTTAAAGGCTCAGGAACCCTTTGCAGGTGTTATGGCTTAATTAGCTGATTAGAGTGGGACACTTTGAGCCTAGGATATTGCACCTTTTCACAATATTCTCATTTTCTGAGATTGTGGATTTGGGGTTTTCATGAGCTGTAAGCCATAACCATCACAGTTATGACAAATCACGGCTTGAACTATCTTGCTTTGCATGTAATGAGTCTATCTCATATATTAGTTTCACCTTTTAAGTTGCATTACTGAAATAAATGAACTTTTGCACGATATTCTAATTTTTCGAGTTTCACCTGTACACTCACTGCTTTACATTTTATCAAAGTGTCATTTCTTCAGTGTTGTCACATGAAAAGATAGAATAAAATATTTACAAAAATGTGAGGGGTGTACTCACTTCTGTGAGACACTGTTTATATATTTGGAGAACAGTAGCTGGCATCTTGGAGAATTCTGTGAAAGATGTGTTAGGCTATAGTCACACCTCTCCTTTTTACAGGTACATATGTATACCATTGAAATAGATGGAGATACATTGCCGCACGTTGGTGATCGTATTAGCACACACTGAGATGCACTTTTGAACAAGTTTGTGTGCGGACACATGCATTGAAGGGTTTTTAATGATTTTTGTGATAAAGCTAGCTTTGTGCTTACCCCATAGAAGAGGGACAGCAACTGAAGACATTAAATGTGTGATGTCAAAAGGGAGGCAGGCTAACTGCTCTCAGCTACAACATGTCAGGGCATGTATGGTTCACAGGACAGAAAGCTCATTTCAAAACATGGGCTAGAATTTATATAGGATCCTAGAGGCACGCAATGCTGTCATGACATAATTTACGTAAGTATATGCATTTTCGTTACATTTATTATTAACTTGAAATAGCTCTTTATATTTTGCTTAGCAGATTAACGACATCTGTATACAAACAGATTTTTGTTTGCTAGAACCAAAGACCTTACAATTGTGGTAAATGTTATCACCCATATCATTCATAAATGGGTGTACTATTTTTTTCATGCATTTATTTAATTCAGGTTGTTAGTGACATCTTAAAAGATGTGTGTCCATCAATCAGATAATGTATTTAAAGTGCAAGCTCACTATTATAATGTTTTCTTCCTGAGAAATACTGTAGTTGCTCTTTATGTTCCCAATTATATTTAATTACCTGTTTTTTCTCTTTTTCTATCATTCTTTGCTTCGCTGCATTTTTTTTTCAGATATTGGTGGTTTCTAAAACTGCTCAGACTGCAGCTGCCATGTATTCTAAATCAAAACCTGAAGCACTGTAGGAAGGAAAGTTAGGTTTTATATTAAACCCTTCATGATCGGGTCATTGATCCATATATATGCCAAATTTAGCAGTGCCAATATTCTGGTGTGCTGTACTGACAAAAATGATGATGCCCATTTTTTTGGGGCCATTGTGGTGAATTGGCTTCCATGAATATGCTGTCTAAGGCCCCTTTCAAACGGGGTTTTCCATCTGGCAGGTTTGTCAATATTTCAAGCGGACCTGATTGGAAGCTCAACTCAGCTCTATGGGCAGGCAGATGAAAATGAACTTGTGTCTGAGTCTGTCCAGGTCTGGAAAAAGAAAATGAAAAGGATTGGTTCCTTTTCTGTGTTTCCAGACCTAAAAGTGAATGATTAGAGATTGCCTGATGTCAACGGACACAGGTCCCTTTACATCCAGCCACCCATAGACATCTGTTGTCAAAAAATGGACATAAACAAACTGAATAGGCACGGATGTCACAAAATTGACATGCTTCCTGTTATTCTGTTCACAGATTCCCAGCTGAACGGAGCTGACAACACCCATGCATACCTCCCAACATTCTGAGGTGGGAACGAGGGACACCTATTAGCAACAGTATGTAGGCATAGTGCACACCCCCTACCTCGCCTCCCTTAACTGGTTCCCAACCGTGCTATAGCCAAAGTACGGCTACAGCGCAGTTGTGTAATCCTGAGACGACGTCCATGGATGTCATTCCAGGACATGCCCCTCTGTGTGCCCCCAGCAGCGCGCACCCGGCCCTGCTGGTGATCGCTGTGTCCTACGGACACAGCTGATTACGGGGTACGGTAATCAGCCAATCACGGCAGCCTTTTACCACGTGATCAGCTGTGTCCAAAGACACAGTGATCATCGAGTAAATGCAGTTGCCAGTTATCGGCTGCACTTTCCTCACGCTGAAACAGCAATTGCCAGCAAAGGGATCAGCACTGATCATCAGGGCATTGCTGATAGGTGCCCTGATGATCAGCCCCCAGCAGTGCTGCCCACCTGTGCTACCCATCTGTGCCCAGCAGTACCGCCCACCTGTAACCATCAGTGCTAATCACCTGTGCCCATCAGTGCCATCCATATGTGCCCATCAGTGCCATCCACCTGTACCCTGCAGTGCCACCCACCTGTACCCTGCAGTGCCACCCACCTGTGCCCATCAGTACCACCCACCTGTGCCACTCAGCAGTGCCACCCACCTGTGCCCTACAGTGCCACCCATCAGTGCCACCTATCATTGCAGCATCATCTGTGCCAGCTCATCAGTGCCGCCTATCAGTGCCCATCAGTGCTGCCTATCCATGCCAATCAGTGCTGCCGATCAGTGCCCATCAGTGCTGCCTATCAGTGCAGCCTCATCAATGCATATCAATGAAAGAGAAAAATTACCTGTTTGCAAAATATTATAATAGATACAAAGAAAAACATTTTTTTGTTAAAATTTTTTTCTCTTTTTTTGTTTATAGCGCAAAAAATAAAACACCAAGTGGCGATTAACCCCTTCACGCCTAAGCGTAAAACAAATCTAAATGCCTAAGCACAATTCTGCAATGTTGACATATGTTAGTAAAAGCATACATATCATCACAACTACTTTGTACATCCATGTGGATTATACCCTGTTTTGTTCAGGACAAATTGGGCTTTCATTTGGTGGTAAATAGTAATGGATAGCTCCTAATTTTTTTTTATTCTCAAAGGAAAACTGGCCAGCTTTTTTTATTTAGCTGTGTGTTTCTTGTTACGACCATAGCCTACCTCCACAGAACAACCCAAAATAAATTCTCAGCTATTGACGATCACAGCGATACCATATATGTGTATGTTATTTGTTGTTTGTGCCCGTAGTACAGCCCAGAAACAATAGTGCACATTTTTTTTCACCTAAAACACACTGACACTGACATTAACGCTAACTGACACTGATACCAATTTTTTTTAAATACTGACCTTTGACCTTGACCTTTGACCCTGACCTTTGACCTTGACCTTTGACCCTGACCTTAACCCAACCACAAACCCTGGTACTGAACTAGATCAAACCTTGATCTAGCCATTTTTCTTTATTTTTTCTTTTCTTTTTTAATATTTATTTATCTTTTTTTTTTTTTTGTACAAACATTTTTTTATCTCTTTATGTCAGGAGTTAGAGAGATACAATGTATCTCTCTTTTCCATTCATAGAGAGAGAAAAAACAAGGGGGCCAATCAGAGGCTATCACAGCGATCATGTGACCCGGAATCGGGAGTCCCGGGTCCCGAACGTTAGAACGGGACCCGGGGCTCTCAGTGACACCACGGTCTCTGTGCTGGGAGCGCGCCGAGCGGCGGGATCCCAGCACAAAGACAGGTACGCAAGTATGCGACCCCACGGAAAAAAGCCCAGTTCCGTGAGGCCACATATTTGTGTGCCATCGGCGTCAAGGGGTTAAATACCACCAATTATACAAATTCATATGGGTACAATGTTGCATGACTGCGCAATTGTCATTCAAAGTGCAACATCACTGAAAGCTGAAAATTGGCCTGGGCAGGAAGGGGGTATAAGTGCTCGGTAGGCACATGGTTAAAGGAGAATTATACAAAAAGTTGGTTAAACCCACAAGTTTTTTTTTTACCACTATTCCTTTATATTGGTTTGGAAATTTACAAATACAAAAATTTAGAAACTGGATAAAAGGTTTAGCACTCTAAAACACTGTTTGATAGATAAATAGTGCCTTTTATAAACAACTATATATATATAGTAGATCAGACTAAAATGAGGGACAAATGATAAGGAAAGAGGTAGAGGGACTTTGTTCCAAATGAGAGATTGCTCCTCAAAATCAGGGACAGTTGGGAGCTATGTCTATGTAAGCCTTAATGCAATGCAAGTTAATGCGTAAAAAAATGTGTTTTAACACACAGCAAAAGACCAGACAGATGTGTATACCCCTAAAGGATGTATAAAGCTTTTATTTGGTTCACTATTTTAGTAAGTACCCTGCTTGAGTTTTTGTTTTGGTTTTTTTTATTATAGGTTGACAAATGGACAAAAAAAAGAAAAGTCTACTTTTTTTTAACTTTAAAGTTTGAAAAATTAAAGGATATGTTCACTTTTCGTAACATGCTACAAACAGACTGGCCCCGCCAGTCCCCCATTGTGACCGCTAGCAGGGGATTTTCTCCCCCCCCCCCCCCACCGCTAGCTGTCCGAATTTAAAAAAAAAAGTGTCAGTGCAGGGCTCCGCCCACCTGGCTGCTTCACTCAATCACAGTATTCTGTGTCTGAATGTCGGCTTGTAGTTCTCTATGCAGTGGAGCACTGTGGAATGCTGTGGTAGTTCACTGAGTCATCACTGAGTCTTTCTGTCAGTGTGTATCTGCGTGGCAGTATGATGTACGGACACACAGATACACTGACAGATCTGCAGGAGACCTGCATGGCACCAGCGATCTTTTGATTGCTGTTGCAATGGTTTAGAGGCTCCAGAAACAAAAAATAGTAAATGCACAATTTTACCTGCAAAAAAAAAGTGCACTTATTATTTTTTGTTAAAAGGTGAATTTATCCTTTAAAGCTGTCAAACGGAATGCAGTCTAATGTTTGCTTGGCATTTAAGCCCACATCTGGAAACAGATTATTGTACAGACTGTGGTTGTCTAATGGGTAACCCCCACTCATATGATAACTGAATCAAAGAAAACTTTACATAGTTATTCATTATTTGTCACTTAAAAAAGAGAAGTATACAAAAGTTTCATATAGTAAATCTTCACCAACCAACATTTCATGCTTAAACAATATGACAGTTTTCTAGTTGCAACAGTTGTATCTATGGCCAACAAATGTGTCCTATTGTATAGTCTCACCTCTTCCATAAAACATTTTCATAGATTGTTTCTTGTGTGCCCGAGTGACCAATTGCTTTGTTTATTGACACGATATGAGGTTGTTATTTAACAGTATTATGAGTCAGCCGTCTTATGGACTATTGTTTTGGGTCTATAAATTGTTATTGCTTTTTAGTTACACTAGGAAATAGAAATATCTACAGATATGCTATACCGGAAATGAAGCATATATATACAGGTGAAACTCGAAAAATTAGAATATCGTGGAAAAGTTCATTTATTTCAGTAATGCAACTTAAAAGGTTAAACTAATATCCAGGACTTGGCACCTGCCCACACTGCCAAAAGCACCAAAACCTGGTTCAATGACCATGGGATTACTGTGCTTGATTGGCCAGCAAACTCACCTGATCTGAACCCAATAGAGAATCTATAGGGGATTGCAAGAGAAAGATGAGAGACATGAGACCGAACAATGCAGAAGAGCTGAAGGCCGCTATTGAAGCATCCTGGTCTTCCATAACACCTTAGCAGTGCCACAGGCTGATAGCTTCCATGCCACGCTGCATTGAGGCAGTAATTGCTGCAAAAGGGGCCCAAACCAAGTACTGAGTACATATGCATGCTTATACTTTTCAGAGGTCCGATATTGTTCTATGTACAATCCTTGTTTTATTGATTGCATGTAATATTCTAATTTTCTGAGATTGTGGATTTGGGGTTTTCATGAGCTGTAAGCCATAATCATCACAATTATGACAAATCACGGCTTGAACTATCTTGCTTTGCATGTAATGAGTCTATCTCATATATTAGTTTCACCTTTTAAGTTGCTTTACTGAAATAAATGAACCTTTGCAGGATATTCTAATTTTTCGAGTTTCACCTGTATATATGTAATTTTGATACTTCGAGTAGAACTATAGGCAGACTTTTTTTTCATTTTGGATAGAAAGGAGGTTTATAATCCCTGACTTTTTTATCCCAATGGGGGAGATTTACCTTCACTTCCTGTCCCATGGCCAAAACAGGAAGTGAGAGCAAATCCCTGCAAATGTAAGGAATTTATTGGGGCCCTCCAGTTCACCGGAACTAGTGTCACCATTAGAAATTTTCCCCTCTGTTATTTTTCTGGGGACAACCCAAAATGTTTGATTTTCATTCACGTTCACTTTCAATGATAATGGTAAACAGGACAGATAGAGAGGGCGAATCTCCTCTTATACTTCAAGTGTAAGCTGCAAAGTATTAAAATACAAACTAAGAAGAATATAAAAATGTACTGGCACATAGCTTAGCTTCCTACTTGGTTGGAATTGTGCTTTCTCTTCAAACGTTTATCAAATGGAAATTGAAAATTAGATTTTGCTCATAATTCATTTTATAAATTACAAACCTTTATTTGGTATTGATAATAGGACTTAACCTGGTATTGTATATACTCCATATTTTCATTGTTATTCCTTCATTGTGTTCTACTGTGTAATATAATTTGCATTCTTTGTTCTTGCTTATAAATTCCAAGTGAAAAAAAAAACTAATAAATTACAGAATGGAGTTATTTAGAAAAGAAACGAATGCAGTCAAGGAACAGAGGAAAGAGATTCAAAAATAATGAACACGTAATAAGACATATTTTGAACAGACTTTTGCACTTCTGCAACGAACAGATGGAGCATTAAATTGCATCAAATTGCATTAAATTGCACATGAATAGGTTCAAGTCCCCAAAAAGCAATGAATAAAAATAGATACAACTTCCTAAATAAAATGCAGAGCATCATGCTGTATTTTTCACACTTATTCTGTGGATAGATCGCAAGGTCAGTACTCTTCATATTTAAAACATATCTACAGGCAGCCGTAGATATCCCTTGCATTTTTATGTTTATCTCTTAAAGTGTATCTATAGCCAAAAATGTTTTGAGGGATTAAGTAGGGAATTATAACACAAAAGTAAGTAGGAATTTCCATAAAGTGATGGAAAACTTCCTGTTAAGACAGTTTAGACAAGAAGATGCATTCCCATTGGAAAATTTTCCCTCAACTTTTCTTCAAGGCACATCCATAAAATTATGGATTTCCCATCACTTCGCTTCCCAATGACAATGGTCACTCGGACAGATAGTTGAATCTCCCCCAACATGAACACAGATAGCAGTAAAAACCTAGCAGGAGTTCTAACCTTTCCTACTTTATATAAAAGTAAAACGTTTAAGCTAGCAGTACATTTTAAAGTTGGTTAAGTTGACCATGGACAATACTTTCCACAGTGCAAGTGACTTTAGTGGCTATTGAGCCCTTAAAAGGTTGTTAGAAGGTGTACGCAATGTTGACCAAATGCTCAGAAAACAGGAAACAGTAATAATCTAAATGCTTATCATTTTTTTGTTTTACATTTTTTACTAATTTTTGTTTAGTTGTGCACAGCATAGTACATGACATAGTGAGTGTACAAAAAAACAAAAGCGGAACAAGACTGCAATAAATATGAATGAGAGTAACAGAAGTTATACTGTATAAATTTCATGATTACATTTATAATGATATTCGTTAGATGGTAGATCTTGTAAACCATTACATCAAACTAAGGTTCCCTTGTGGTATATCTGTATCATTTTAGAGAATAAGGGTACTGGTTATGTTGAAGCCTGAAAGTCTGTTATGTTGTAATTAATGTGATAAAAAGAAAATGTAATCTCACAATCCAATCTGGCTGACCCCATGAACATATATCATATTATAACCAAGCCCATAAAATTTTCTGGCAATAATCCATAACACTGGTGACACCTGTTCTCAGGGCAGAAGCAATCTCTGTAATTAACCACTTGCCCTCCAGAGGATTTACCCCCCTTCCTGACCAGGCCATTTTTTGTGATACAGTGTTACGTCATTTTAACTGACAACTGCGTGGTCATAAAATGCTGCACCCAAATGAAATTTATGACCTTTTTTCCCACAAATAGAGCTTTTTTCGGTGGTATTTGATTGCCTCTGTGTTTTTTATAAACAAAAAAAGACTGACAATTTAAAAAAAAACTATATTTTTGACTTTTTGCTATAAAACATATCCAGTAAAAAATTGTAAAAATCAAATCAAATTAAAAAAATCAAATGTTGTCATTATTTATTCCAAAGTATATTCTGCTACATGTCTTTGCTAAAACAAATCCCAATACATGTAAATTAATTGGTTTATGTGAAAGTTATAGCGTCTACAAATGGCAGTATATATACTGGAATTTTAATTTGGCGGTGATCAGCAACTTATAGTGGGGCTGCGGAACTGTGGCGGGTATTCTGACACTGGGGGGAACTGACTAACTGCCACTGACATGACAATTACACTAATACAGTAATCAGTGCTAATAAAAAGCACTAACACTGTACTAATGACACTGGGCAGGAAGGGGTTAACATCCGGGGCGATCAAAGGGTTAACTGTGTGCTGTGTGTGTTTTACATTATGTGCTGTGTGTGTTTTACTAGGGAGACAAGATGCTTTGTATTGCTCTGCTGTGCAGAGCAACACAAAGCAGTCTGTTCATGCTGACAGGGGAGAGACCTGTGTTGTTTACACACAGAGCTCTCCCCTTTCACTGTTCCTCAGCAATTGCTGGATGCCGATGGGGAATCTCCGGCTGGGACCCAGTGATCGACAGCTGTAGCCGCCAATGGCGATGTGGGTAGGGCAGTGCGTGCTCATGCCCCCTACCCGGTAATGCAAAATCACATATATGCATGATGTTGCGCAGCCCTGCTACCCTGTAGCAGCAGTTCTGCTATAGGATGGCAGGGAAGCAGTTATAAAAACAGGAGAGAGGGAAGTGCCTGCTAAGTGTAGCATAAGGACTGTTAATTAAAAACACAAAATTGGCAATTCACATTGTTAAAAAGGTCAACAGGCTCATCAACAAAGAAGACCACTGTTTTGTGTGACATCTCCTTTCCTCCGTGCGCCAGTTGGCTAAGTCTATCCGGATAGATGGTGTAAACATGGCACCTTGAACTTTCGGCTTTTGGGAACCATGTTTGAACGCACACTGTTGGAAGTAATGTCATGACAGCCAGATGTAATTGGCTAAGAAACTGCAGTTTCTCTGACATACACACTGGCTTGCGAAAGAAATGTGTATGCTCTGAAATGCGTAGACAATTACATCCTGCTGCTGTGACATTACTTCCGGCAGCGTGTGTTCCAACGTGGTTCCTGGAAGTCAAAAGTTCAAGGTGCCATCTTTCCACCATCTATCCGGATACACAGAGCCAGCCAGCACATATAGGGATGGAGACATCACACACACAAAGAACAACAGTCATCTTTACTGATGAACATTTTTAAGAATGTT
Source organism: Staurois parvus (assembly GCF_062004578.1). NCBI lineage: Eukaryota > Metazoa > Chordata > Amphibia > Anura > Ranidae > Staurois > Staurois parvus. Next base: position 2,241,529 of record NW_028317995.1, read on the forward strand.
AGTTGCCAATTTTGTGTTTTTAATAAACAGTCCTTATACTACACTTATTTATTTTATTTATTTATTTCAGGTACTTCTATAGCGCCATCAATTTACGCAGCGCTTTACATATATATTGTACATTCACATCAGTCCCTAACCCTCAAGGGGTGTACAATCTAAGGTAGATGCTGCCCTCTCTCCCCTGTTTGTTTCACATGTAATCTGTTAGGTGTTTATGATTAGATTTTGATAAATATTTGAGTTTTGAAGTTAAGCCAAAGAGACCAGATGTTAAAAGACTGGTGTTCATTTTTAGCATTAATTTCTTTTTTGTATTCAAAAAGTTTGAATTGGTTTATTTAAAAAAATCTTTTTTATATGGATAGAGAAGTTGGGATTTTTAAATACGTTTGAATAATTTTATTAGTGGCAGCTATTAAATAGGGTATTATGTTTGTAATGGGTAATTTCCACTGATTCAACAGAACCTGTTCAGACGTGAGGTTAACTGTGACGGGAGCGTAGGCAGGACAGAACACATGAAGAAGATGGGGAACACACAAAGCTTTATTGAACTATGCAGGACTCTCAATCAGGACAGTTCATGGCACTCCGACATGCAGCTTGTAGGGACACCCACGGTAAGTGGGCTCACGGGGACTCAATGGGACCTTGGAGGCTGCCCTCAACACAGCTCCCACACAGCATACTAGGGGCAACATCAGGCTCACGGGGATTCAACGGGACTCTGGCTGGGGAGTCGGCCCTCAACACAGCTCCCACCCAGCATACTAGGGGCAACATCAGGCTCAATGGGACTCTGGCTGTGGAGGCTACCCTCAACACAGCTCCCACCCAGCATACTAGGGGCAACATCAGGCTCAATGGGACTCTGGCTGTGGAGGCTACCCTCAACACAGCTCCCACCCAGCATACTAGGGGCAACATCAGGCTCACGGGGATTCAACGGGACTCTGGCTGTGGAGGCTGCCATCAACACAGCTCCCACACAGCATACTAGGGGCAACATCAGGCTCAACGGGACTCTGGCTGTGGAGGCTGCCCTCAACACAGCTCCCACACAGCATACTAGGGGCAACAGCAGGCTCATGGGGATTCAATAGGACTCTGGCTGTGGAGGCTGCCATTAACACAGCTCCCACACAGCATACTAGGGGCAACATCAGGCTCAAAGGGACTCTGGCTGTGGAGGCTACCCTCAACACAGCTCCCACACAGCATACTAGGGGCAACATCAGGCTTACAGGGATTCAACGGGACTCTGGCTGTGGAGGCTGCCCTCAACACAGCTCCCACACAGCATACTAGGGGTAACATGAGGCTCACGGGGATTCAACGGGACTCTGGCTGTGGAGGCTGCCCTCAACACAACTCCCACACAGCATACTAGGGGCAACATCAGGCTCAACGGGACTCTGGCTGTGGAGGCTGCCCTCAACACAGCTCCCACATAGCATACTAGGGGCAACATCAGGCTCAATGGAACTCTGGCTGTGGAGGCTGCCCTCAACACAGCTCCCACACAGCATACTAGGGGCAACATCAGGCTCATGGGGATTCAACGGGACTCTAGCTGTGGAGGCTGCCCTCAACACAGCTCCCACACAGCATACTAGGGGTAACATGAGGCTCACGGGGATTCAACGGGACTCTGGCTGTGGAGGCTGCCCTCAACACAGCTCCCACACAGCATACTAGGGGCAACATCAGGCTCAACGGAACTCTGGCTGTGGAGGCTGCCCTCAACACAGCTCCCACACAGCATACTAGGGGCAACATCAGGCTCACAGGGACAACAGCAGGCTCATGGGGATTCAATAGGACTCTGGCTGTGGAGGCTGCCATTAACACAGCTCCCACACAGCATACTAGGGGCAACATCAGGCTCAAAGGGACTCTGGCTGTGGAGGCTGACCTCAACACAGCTCCCACACAGCATACTAGGGGCAACATCAGGCTCACAGGGATTCAACGGGACTCTGGCTGTGGAGGCTGCCCTCAACACAGCTCCCACACAGCATACTAGGGGTAACATGAGGCTCACGGGGATTCAAGGGGACTCTGGCTGTGGAGGCTGCCCTCAACACAGCTCCCACATAGCATACTAGGGGCAACATCAGGCTCAATGGAACTCTGGCTGTGGAGGCTGCTCTCAACACAGCTCCCACACAGCATACTAGGGGTAACATGAGGCTCACGGGGATTCGACGGGACTCTGGCTGTGGAGGCTGCCCTCAACCCAGCTCCCACACAGCATACTAGGGGCAACATCAGGCTCAACGGGACTCTGGCTGTGGAGGCTGCCCTCAACACAGCTCCCACACAGCATACTAGGGGCAACATCAGGCTCAACGGAACTCTGGCTGTGGAGGCTGCCCTCAACACAGCTCCCACACAGCATACTAGGGGTAACATCAGGCTCGCGGGGTTTTAACGGGACTCTGGCTGTGGAAGCTGCCCTCAACACAGCTCCCACACAGCATACTAGGGGCAACATCAGGCTCACGGGGATTCAACGGGACTCTGGTTGTGGAGGCTGCCCTCAACACAGCTCCCACACAGCATACCAGGGGCAACATCAGGCTCATGGGGATTCAGCGGGACTCTGGCTGTGGAGGCTGCCCTCAACACAGCTCCCACACAGCATACTAGGGGTAACATCAGGCTCACGGGGATTCAACGGGACTCTGGCTGTGGAGGCTGCCCTCAACACAGCTCCCACACTGCATACTAGGGGCAACATCAGGCTCACGGGGATTCAACGAGACTCTGGCTGTGGAGGCTGCCCTCAACACAGCTCCCACACAGCATACTAGGGGCAACATCAGGCTCATGGGGATTCAACGGGACTCTGGCTGTGGAGGCTGCCCTCAACACAGCTCCCACACAGCATACTAGGGGTAACATCAGGCTCACGGGGATTTAACGGGACTCTGGCTGTGGAGGCTGCCCTCAACACAGCTCCCACACAGCATACTAGGGGCAACATCAGGCTCAATGGGACTCTGGCTGTGGAGGCTGACCTGAACACAGCTCCCACACAGCATACTAGGGGCAACATCAGGCTCACGGGGATTCAACGGGACTCTGGCTGTGGAGGCTGCCCTCAACACAGCTCCCACACAGCATACTAGGGGCAACATCAGGCTCACGGGTATTCAACGGGACTCTGGCTGTGGAGGCTGCCCTCAACACAACTCCCACGCAGCATACTAGGGGCAACATCAGGCTCAACGGGACTCTGGCTGTGGAGGCTGCCCTCAACACAGCTCCCACACAGCATACTAGGGGCAACATCAGGCTCATGGGGATTCAATGGGATTCTGGCTGTGGAGGCTGCCCTCAACACAGCTCCCACACAGCATACCAGGGGCAACATCAGGCTCATGGGGATTCAGCGGGACTCTGGCTGTGGAGGCTGCCCTCAACACAGCTCCCACACAGCATACTAGGGGTAACATCAGGCTCATGGGGATTCAACGGGACTCTGGTTGTGGAGGCTGCCCTCAACACAGCTCCCACACAGCATACCAGGGGCAACATCAGGCTCATGGGGATTCAGCGGGACTCTGGCTGTGGAGGCTGCCCTCAACACAGCTCCCACACAGCATACTAGGGGTAACATCAGGCCCACGGGGATTCAACGGGACTCTGGCTGTGGAGGCTGCCCTCAACACAGCTCCCACACTGCATACTAGGGGCAACATCAGGCTCACGGGGATTCAACGAGACTCTGGCTGTGGAGGCTGCCCTCAACACAGCTCCCACACAGCATACTAGGGGCAACATCAGGCTCATGGGGATTCAACGGGACTCTGGCTGTGGAGGCTGCCCTCAACACAGCTCCCACACAGCATACTAGGGGTAACATCAGGCTCACGGGGATTTAACGGGACTCTGGCTGTGGAGGCTGCCCTCAACACAGCTCCCACACAGCATACTAGGGGCAACATCAGGCTCAATGGGACTCTGGCTGTGGAGGCTGACCTGAACACAGCTCCCACACAGCATACTAGGGGCAACATCAGGCTCACGGGGATTCAACGGGACTCTGGCTGTGGAGGCTGCCCTCAACACAGCTCCCACACAGCATACTAGGGGCAACATCAGGCTCACGGGTATTCAACGGGACTCTGGCTGTGGAGGCTGCCCTCAACACAACTCCCACGCAGCATACTAGGGGCAACATCAGGCTCAACGGGACTCTGGCTGTGGAGGCTGCCCTCAACACAGCTCCCACACAGCATACTAGGGGCAACATCAGGCTCATGGGGATTCAATGGGAATCTGGCTGTGGAGGCTGCCGTCAACACAGCTCCCACGCAGCATACTAGGGGCAACATCAGGCTCAACGGGACTCTGGCTGTGGAGGCTGCCCTCAACACAGCTCCCACACAGCATACTAGGGGCAACATCAGGCTCATGGGGATTCAATGGGATTCTGGCTGTGGAGGCTGCCCTCAACACAGCTCCCACACAGCATACTAGGGGTAACATCAGGCTCACGGGGATTCAACGGGACTCTGGCTGTGGAGGCTGCCCTCAACACAGCTCCCACACAGCATACTAGGAGCAACATCAGGCTCATGGGGATTCAACAGGACTCTGGCTGTGGAGTCTGGCCTCAACACAGTGTGCTAGGGATGACATCAGGCTCACGGGGATTGAACGGGTAGCGATGGCTCAAGCACTCAGGGGCATCACAGGTAGCTATACTCCGGGCACGCCATGGGGCGGTTCAAGTAAGGTTAGTCTGGGCGTGCAGCAGGGACAGTTCAGGACACGGGTGGTCGGTGCACACAACAGGGACAGTTCAGGACACGGGTGGTCGGTGCACACAACACGGACAGTTCAGGACACGGGTGGTCGGTGCTCACAACAGGGACAGTTCAGGACACGGGTGGCCTGTGCGCACACCAGAGACAGTTCAGGACATGGGTGGTCGGTGCACACACCAGAGACAGTTCAGGACACGGGTGGTCTGTGCACACAACAGGGACAGTTCATGACACGGGTGGTCGGTGCGCACACCAGGGACAGTTCAGGGCACGAGTGGTCGGTACGCACACCAGGGCCCGTCCAGGACACGGGTGGTCGGTGCGCACAACAGGGACAGTTCAGGACACGGGTGGTCGGTGCGCACAACAGGGACAGTTCAGGACACGGGTGGTTGGTGCACAGAGCAGGGACAGTTCAGGACACGGGTGGTTAGTGCGCACAACAGGTACTGTTAAGGATAAGGATGGTCGGTGCGCACAACAGGGACAGTTCAGGACAAGGGTGGCCTGTGCACACACCAGGGACAGTTCAGGACACGGGTGGTCGGTGCGCACACCAGGGCCAGTTCAGGACACGGGTGGTCAATGCGCACAACAGGGACAGTTCAGGACATGGGTGGTCGGTGCGCACACCAGGGACAGTTCAGGACACGGGTGGTCTGTGCGCACAGCATTTCATGGCTTCTAGGGACACTTACGATAGGCATCTTGCAGGTGCTTAGCAGCAGGCAGCTTCCAGGGACAAAGCGGTCAGCAGGCAGGAACGGCTTCCCAGGGACCCTCAGCAACAGACAGCGACCCTCACTGTGGCCAGCTTTTTTAGGGACAGCAGTGATTAGTAGGAAGGGCCCTCCCAGCGGCCCGCTTCTCCAGGGGCCCAGTGATCAGCAGGCAGGGGCCCTCCCAGCGGACCGCTTCTCCAGGGGCCCAGTGATCAACAGGCAGGGTCCCTCACAGCGGCCAGCTTCTCCAGGGGCCCAGCGACCAGCAGGTAGGGGCCCTCACAGTGGCCAGCTTCTCCAGGGGCCCAGCGATCAGCAGGCAGGGGCACTCGCTGCGGCCAGGAACAGCAGCGGGAGTCATGGCTGTGGGGTCTGACCTTTGAGGAGGGGGGCTCATGCAGAGCGCTCAGCGGAGATGGCTGCGGAGGCCCGGTCCCCACCCGGACCTCCCATGACAGCAGTGGCCCCAAGGACAGCAGCGGGAGGAAGAGACCGGCCGGCTCTCGCTCCGGCCTTTTAAAGCTCCCGGGTTGCTCCGGCAATGGCCGGCCCAGCGCCACATTGCCAGGGCAACGAGGCATGACCCCTAGACTCTGGCTGCACTGAGGGAGCGCGGCCTTTGTCTTCGGTGGGCGCAGAGCGCAGGAACGCCTCGTGCTCACTCTGTGCCCGCCGGGGGTACGCAGAGACACCATGGTGGCCTGCCGCTGGGGTCTCCTGGCGGGGGTCCCCTCCCCCCATGCTGCACAGCCTGGCTTCCGAGCCTGTGTAGGATGAGGACGCGGCAAGGGGGAAGAAGGGGGAGGGTGAAGGCACACCGTAACATTAACATCTTGTTTTGTAATGATTTTGATAAAGATGTTGACTTTACACTAAAAGCTACTAATGGACAGTGATATCATAGGTGAATATATGTCCTAATATTGTTTTGACATTTCCAGCATGATAGAGATATCTTGGGAATTAAAGAGTTCAAGAGAACTGGAGTTTTATTTCATCTGAAAATCATTTTGTAGGATCATTCTTGTGAATGTAAATCAAATAGTGGTTTTCAAGACTTTTTTTGCAGATTGGATTTTTTTTAATGCATATTATTTTGAATTCAGATGGTTGAAGTGAGCACAGGCAGTTATAAGCAATTGAGTGGAGAAAAACAAACAGAGGGCGCACCAGCCTAGTGCATTACCTTAAAAAATTTATTTATTAAATAATAAAAGTAGGTATTGTACTCACAAAATAACAATACAGTCAAAGGCACGTTGTGAAAGAACAGCTCTGTCCAATCCACACTACGTGTCTGTCCGTAATGGGAACTCTGGACCCCCAACAGGATGGCGCATTTCGAGGACTTGCTGTATCAGCAGATATATTTGATCTCAAGGTAGGCTGCCTTTTAAAACAGGTGCAAGTTAATGTTTGATAATTGTTTCCATGTTGCTGATGACTTTATCATTTTGTGAATGACTGACTACTCAACTGCCATTCAATTGCGTACTGCACCAATTTAAATTACACATGAAAAGACCAATAAACATGCAGGCAGCTAAAGTGAACCTGAGCTTTTCCCAGGCAGAGCAATGCATAAAGTTGATTTTAATGTCCGGTACTACTTCTGAAAATACCCATCTTCCCTTTGTTTCCTTATTGATTCTTTCACAACTTGGAGTGAAAAAAAGTACTCTGTGTGATTTCCTCATCTTTCTCCCATGTAACAGCACTGGTGTTTGGAAATTGGCCACTCAGCCACCCAGCAACATCACTTGGGAGCAAGGAGAGAGTCGTTAGACCTGTGTAATTTCCATTAAAGAATGATTCAGATTTTAAACATAGATGAGGTATCTCTCATGGAGCACCTACCTCCTGGGGAGGGCAAATTGCAGGTTTGCTTTAATAAGAGGCTTATTTTAGGCAGTTATTGTGTCACCCCCTGCCAGCTTCCATGGTTGTCAGTTGCTTACAACTGGTTGGCTCTGAGGAACATGCAAGTGTAACAGAACTGACCCAGACTGCGCTTGAGTACTTCCGTTAGAATACCGCTTCCCTGTCCAAACACCGACAACAGACACCACAGCGACCATATTAGACTAGACGACACCAGTCTGTCTGAACATGGAACTCTTTATTTTAAACTCAGACTGGCTTTTTATACAATACACACTGAGACTGATCACATGATCATATGCAAAAGTAGCTATATACAGAAATAGACTTAACACTCTAAGCAGTAAGTTAATTAGGTTAGCTAGCTGGGTGACCGAAACAAAAGGTGAATGGGAATTCACACCTAGACAATGGTTTGATGAATTAGGATCTCACTACAGAGCAGACGGTCTGGCTCCATTAATGCACATGTTTAGTTCAGAATCAACAACCAGGAATAGCCTTAATATGGCTGATAAATATTACTGTCCTATCTGAAGTAATTCCAGCCGCATTCTCAGCGACCATTAGTCACCCTGTGCCCCTAAGAGACACAGGGTGACTTGCACATAAGAGGGATATGGGGAGCTGAGACGGGTCTCCCAACCTCTGCAAAGTAAGCTGGGTTCCATGAGCCCCCCACCCAAAGTGACTCCCATCATTCACAAAATGATAAAGTCATCAGCAACATGGAAACAATTATCAAACCTTAACTTGCACCTGTTTTAAAGGGCAGCTTACCTTGAGATCAAATATATTTGCTAATACAGCAAGTCCTTTGAAATGCGTCTGTAGTGAGATCCTAATTCATCAAAATTGTCTAGGTGTGAATTCCCATTCACCTTTTGTTTCAGTCACCCAGCTAGCTAACCTAATTAACTTACTGCTTAGATTGTTAAGTCTATTTCTGTATATAGCTGCGTTTGCATATGATCATGTGATCAGTCTCAGTGTGTATTGTATAAAAAGCCCATCTGATTTTAAAATAAAGAGTTCCATGTTCAGGCAGACTGGTGTCGTCTAGTCTAATATGGTCGGCTGTGGTGTCTGTTGTCGGTGTTCAGACAGGGAAGCAGTATTCTAACGGAAGTACTCAAGCATTGTCTTGGTCAGTTCCGTTACACTTGCCTGTTCCTCAGAGCCAACCAGTTGTAAGCAACTGACAGACATGGAAGATGGCAGGGGGTGACACAATAGCTGCCTAAAATAAGCCTCTTATTAAAGCAAACCTGCAATTTGCCCTTCCAAGGAGGTAGGTGCTCCATGAGAGATACCTCATCTATGTTTAAAATCTGAATCACTCTTTAATGAAAATTACACAGGTCTAACAACTCTCTCTTTGCTCCCAAGTGATGTTGCTGGGTGGCTGAGTGGCCAATTTCCAAACACCAGTGCTGTTACATGGGAGAAAGATGAGGAAATCACACAGAGTACTTCTTTTCACTCCAAGTGGTGAAAGAATCAATAGGGAAACAAAGGGAAGATGGGTATTTTCAGAAGCAGCGCCGGACATTAAAATCAACTTGTTGCATTGCTCTGCCTGAGAAAAGCTCAGGTTCACTTTAGCTGCCTGCATGTTTATTGGTCTTTTCATGTGTAATTTAAAATAGTGCAGTACGCAATTGAATGGCAGTTGAGTAGTCAGTCATTCACAAAATGATAAAGTCATTAGCAACATGGAAACAATTATCAAACATTAACTTGCACCTGTATTAAAGGGCAGCCTACCTTGAGATCAAATATATTTGCTGATAGAAAAGCCCTTTAAATATAAAAAACTGGCATCTCTGTCTTTAGACTCAGTTAACCCATTGATAGAAAGGGTGTTTATTATGTTGGTTGTTAACTTTCATTATACATGCAAGCTGCTTTACATGCTTTGACCAATATTGCAATGTGACACGGTTAGCCTTGTAAAGCGGTAAGGGCAGTACAGTATCCTAGGGAACAGGAGATGTAAGTGTCAAAATTCTGATGAAGAGGACAGCTAAACAAGGACACAAGGGATACAAAGGAATATGGAGCACAGATTGAAGAGCACACGGGAATAAAACATGGAAGCATATGAAAAAAATCTGCATTATGTGATGCAGAAAAAAACATTCATACACAGAGAATGGTGGAGGACATGTTGCTCATTGGTGGACATACTTGAGTAATAATTCAAGGTCATGAAGTCCTAGAATGAGTCACTCATAGTGCTCTCATTTTCACTGCTTTTACACCTACCTAAAAGAATTGAGCTGCGTGCTCTAAAATCCCTTATTTCTCAAGAAAATGGGAAACTGTGTCATGTAACGTATGTGGATATTACAATCAAGATAAATATAGATTAGAAAGTTATTCAGGGAACAAGAATATATTTACCCTGAATAGCAATTAGACTTTAGCATGAACAATGCGGCTAATTCAAGTTTGCTTCAATAGATTAAAGGGAAGGTCAACAATTACAACGATACAATACCATGCAAGTTTGAAGTGGAAAAATGCAACTTGTAATCATTACATCTTTTCATTTCTTCTGAATTTACTGATTGTTGATTTAAATTGTACTGTAATCTTTTAATCACCCAATTGTTTCCAATGCTGGATTTAGGACTATAGTAACAAAGAAGGTAATGATACTTCGATTTCATAATCCTTTGTTAAATATAGTGTCGTTTAGTGTGCATGCAGTCCAACTGTATTCTCTTTAGTAGATTGCTATACATTATAATGGCATATTTATAAAGTAGTTATTCATTTTTCCAAAAATTGTTATTGCTACATGTGTTTTAAATGACAGTGATTGATTCACCAGCAGTAAATGTTTGGTTACAGTAACATTCGCTACTTTAGAAATAAGTCCCATGTGGGAAAATGCATAGTGTATAGGTGCAGTGAGGCTAATACAAAGTAAAGGCCAGTTCACACCGAAATGTGCCCGTTCCGGTGTGATTCACGCACATTCCTGTTACACAGAATTTTGACAGCTGGTTGAAAAACAAAATGAACTGCAAGCACTACTTTTTTCAAAATTCACCGCACTAATCCTCATGGTACTATTCCACCATACAAATGAACATTTGCAAACGCCCTGCACTTGCAATCTATGTTTGGGGAGCCAATAACAATATTTGAGCGTTATCATTTCAAAACCATTGTTTCTAATTTTTAGGGAAGTTGGGAAGATACTGGAGAGTTTAATTGAATACCTTATAGATGAATTCTTGCTGAAAAAAAAATTTTTTTAACCACATGTTGACCATGCTATAGCCGAATGACGGCTACAGCGTGGTCGTCCAGTTCTGGGAGAGCGTCATACAATGTCCTCCCAGAACAGTGCCCCCCGTGTGCCCCCAGCGGCGTGCACCTGGCGCTCTCTGTGATCGTATGACACAGTAAAGAGCCAATCACAGTGGCCTTTTACCAGTTGTATCCATTAACAGCTGATCACCATGTAAACACACTTGCCAGTTATAGGTAGTACTTTCCTCACTCTATCACAGCATGAGGAAAGTACTGCTGATAACCAGCAAGTCTGAAAGGAGACATCCACACTGATAACCAGGGCACTGATTATCAGTGCAGCCCCAAAAGTGCCCAGCATGGCTGCCAATCTGTGCCCAGCAGTGCTGCCAATCTGTGCCCATCAGTGCTACCTATCTGTGCTCATCAGTGCAGTCAGTCAGTGCCACCTATCAGTGCCACCAGTCAGTGATGCCTATGAGTGCCCTTCACAGCTTCCTGTCAGTGCCACATATCAGTGCTGCCCCAGGGAATGATGGTATCTTTACTCTTTTTTTTAAAAAACATTTTTTATTGCCATATGCAAACATATACATATCCAAATATGCAGATATATGAAAATACAGTTGCAAGAAAAAGTATGTGAACCCCTTGGGATTACGTGGAGTTTTGCATGAATTGGGCATAAAATGTGCTCTGAACGTCATCTAAGTCACAACAATAGAAGAACACAGTCTGCTGAACATAATACTACACAAACATTAGATGTTGCCATGGTTTAATTGCACATAATATGTAAACATTCACAGTGCAGGGAGGAAAAAGTATGTGAGGCCCTAGCTTAATGACTTCTCCCAGAGCTAATTGGAGCCAGGAGTGAGCCAACCTTGACTCCAATCAGTGTGATGATATTGGATGTGTTGCTGACAGCTGTCCTGCCCTTAAAAAACACACACCTGTTTTGGGTTTACTGGTTTCAAGCAGCACTGTCTGATGTGAACCATGCCTCGCAGAAAAGAGCTCTCAGAAGACCTACGATCAAGAATTGTTGACTTGCATGAAGCTGGAAAGGGTTACAAAAGTATCTCCAAAATCCTTGATGTTCATGTGTCCATGGTAAGACAGACTGTCTACAAATGGAGAAAGTTTAGCACTGTTGCTACTCTCCCTAGGCATGGTCGTCCTGTAAAAATGACTGCAAGAGCACAGCGCAGAATGCTGCATGAGGTAAAGAAGAATCCCAGAGTGTCAGCTAAAGACCTACAGAAATCTCTGGCACATGCTAACATTTTTGTTGACACATCTACAATAAGGAAAACATTAAACAAGAATGGAGTACATGGGAGGACACCACGGAGGAAGCCATTGCTGTCCAAAAAGAAGATTGCAGCACGTTTGAAGTTTGCAAAAGAGCACCTGGATGTTCCACAGCACTACTGGCAAAATATACTGTGGACAGATGAAACCAAGATTGAGTTGTTTGGGAAGAACCCACAACACTATGTGTGGAGAAAAAAAGGCACAGCACACCAACATCAAAACCTCATCCCCACTGTAAAACATGGCGGAGGGAGCATCATGGTTTGGGGCTGCTTTGCTGCCTCAGGGCCTGGACGGATTGTTGTCATTGATGGGAAAATGAATTCCAGAGTTTATCAAGACATTTTGCAGGAAAACGTACGACCATCTGTCCGCCAACTGAAGCTCCGCAGAGGATGGGTGATGCAACAGGACAATGACCCAAAGCATACAAGTAATTCAACAAAACAATGGCTGCAACAGCACAGAATACGCCTTCTGGAGTGGCCCAGTCAGAGTCCTGACCTCAACCCGATTGAAATGCTGTGGCATGACCTTAAGAGAGCGATTCACACCAGACATCCCAAGAATATTGCTACACTGAAACAGTTTTGTGAAGAGGAGTGGTCCAAAATTACTCCGGATCGTTGTGCAGGTCTGATCTGCAACTACAGGAAACGTTTGGTTGAGGTTATTGCTGCCAAAGGAGGGTCAACCAATTATGAAGTCCAAAGGTTCACATACTTTTTCCTCCCTGCACTGTGAATGTTTACATGTTATGTGCAATTAAACCATGGCAATATCTAATGTTTGTGTAGTATTATGTTCAGCAGACTGTGTTCTTCTATTGTTGTGACTTAGATGACGTTCAGAGCATATTTTATGCCCAATTCATGCAAAACTCCACGTAATCCCAAGGGGTTCACATACTTTTTCTTGCAACTGTACATTAACAATTCATCCAACAGTAGAAGTATTACATTCTTCCAAAATGCATGACATATCAATCATATATCCAACCACTGTATGGAAGCATCTAAATACACATATCAAAGTTAAGGATGTGGTGATTAGTATTATAGTTGCATAAAAGCTTTTATGACATCAGTAAAACAGGCATACACACAAAAAAAAAACAGAAAAACTAGCCGAGATAGCACTTTTCCACCCCAAAGAAAAGAAGAAATACACAATATATCTGGGGCTTATCACGTCTCTCAGCTCCAAATACTATCCAGGTGCCTCCCCTCCCAAACCGACCCCGATCCCCAAGAATCATCCGGTACCGTTTCTCTGGAACCCACCCACCGGGACCACATCTTTCTGAATTTTCCAGCACACCCCCTTGCTTCATACGTCATCTCACACATTTGAAGATGCACATTAACCAATTTTTTCCATGCCCCCAAATCCAAAGTATCAGAGCATATACAGTGCAACATTATCAGTTTTCGTACATAAAATAATAAAATAATAAAAAGCTTGGTAGAGTTATTCATCTGTTCATTCTCAAACACTCCTAAGAGACACACCATGGGGCTACATACATTAGGCAAGTCAAATGTATCAGAGATAAACGCTGTAACTGCAGACCACAGGGGCCTAACTTTAGAGCATTCCCAAGTCAAGTGCAAAAAGGATCCCGTTTTAACCTAACATTTATGGCAAATGGCTGTATTTCGTAGTCCCATACGATGGAGACACTGGGGTGTATAATACATTTGATGCAGATAACGTAATTGAATCATTTTTTCTCTAGAAGAGATAACTGTACTCACATAGGTGGCCAAAACATCATTCCAGTTGTCCTCCGTTAACTCTGGGACAATAGCAAACCATCGCTCGCGTGTGCGATGGCACTGCCTACTGTCTATTAAAGTCAATTCCGTATAATGTGTTGTTACCAGTTTAGTGTGTTGCATTTGCATGAGAAGGTTTTCCAATCTGGTGTTGGTCAGAGTAACTTCCCCGGGGCCATATTGAGCTACTGCCGCATGTCGCAACTGAGCATACTGAAAATACCAAGAGTTTTGTATTCCCCTTTCCAACCTTATTTGTAAAAAAGACTTCAGCCGTTCCTGCACAAAAATCTGATGTGCATATTTAAGACCATATAAGGCCTATTGTTGTCCCCCCTGCATCTTATAAAATTCAGTCAAATTTGTATTGCACCAAAGAGGTGCACTTGGCGACATGGCTAGGGTTGTATCAGAGATGTGTTTCACACATACCTTAAGAATTTTTTTGGACACCGATAATATAACCATACCATCTTTGGATAGAACCTCTCCTGTATCTTTAATCTTTATTCTGCACAATTGGCTCACAGCCTGTCCACACACATGACCATTTAGTACACACACACACACACATATTTATATTTATAAAACAGTATTCCATGTAGCAGTGAAGTGTCAGCTCCCCCTAGGATGGAAAGTGACAACATTAGTCCTGGGCAGTCAGCAGTCTCTGAGCGGTCCATACATCTCCGGTACACACACTGGCACACATGATCCTCCAGCTGTAACAGGGAGCCTGCTAGTGATCGAAAGGGGCTTGTCCAGTGCTGGCTCCACCTTCCTCTACACAGTTGGAGCCAATCAATAGGAGGGGGTGTGCTCTGATTGCAAGGTTAACCCTATGTGAGTAGCAGGATTGGTGCCCAATGTGTATGTGAGGGAAGTGGTGTAGTGCTGGGAGGCCACCTGTCCTCACTGACAGCCACTGCCTGGACACCGCAACCCGACAGGAGCCTTCAGAGGTGAGTTGAGCCTAGGAGGATGTTGGGTATTGAAGATGATGGAAGGAAAAGGGAGGCGGACAATGGTCGGGGTGAGGGGAGTGGATGCTGATTGAACATGTGAGATGCCACCACATCATGAATGGTCCTTCAGCTGATGGGAGAAGTGACTGAGAGGGAGGAAGAAAGGACAGGGGAAGATGCCAGGTGTCTGGGGCCAGTGTAGCAGCTGTGTGCTGTTCTTTCCAGTGTTCCTCTCAAACTCAGTCTCTTACTGCTGCTGATCACTGTGGAGTTTCGTAACTCTCTTTTTTGTTTTGTTTTTCTGTCTGATTGGTTAATACAGTTAATTTATATTTGGTTAATATATATTTCCTCTTTAATATTGGTGCTGGTGGCATCTTATGGCACTTATTTTGCAAATTAAAAGAAACGTAGCAGTTTCATGTCTTGTTGATTTAATATTTTATACTGTTTTTAAAAATGTTTAATTTTTTTTTTTGGGGGGGGGGGTACGCAAGTAGCTGGTCTTGCCTAGGGAACAAAATAGTCTAGCACTGGCCCTGTGTGGACATGGTATACTTGGATTTTGCAAAATTGTTTGAGGCAGCTCCCCACACATGGCTAATGTGTAAGGTAATATCTACAGGCTCAGAAAAATCAGTTTGTAAATGGATAGAAAATTGGCTAAAAGATCATATTCAGAAAGTAATGGTTAATGATTCATACTCTGAATGGTCTAAGGTTGTTAGTGGTGTACCCCAAGATTCAGTGTTGGGACCCTTACTTTATAATATATTTATAAATAATATAGGGTTTGGGATTAAAAATCCCATTTCAGTCTTTGCAGATGACACCAAGTTGTGCAGTGGAATAATGTCCTTACAGAATGTCTTCAATTTACAAGCCGACCTCAATGCACTGTTTAATTGAGCAACTGTGCGGCAAATGAGGTTTAATGTTGATAAATGTAAAGTTTTGCACTTGGGGGCTAAAAATATGCATGCTTCATACATATTGTGGCAGGGGACAACTGTCAATGATGGAGAAGGATCTGGGATTTCTGGTAGATCACAAGCTTAATAATGGCATGCAATGCCAAGCTGCGGTTTCCAAAGCGAGCAAAATCCTCTCTTGTATTAATAGAGGTATAGACTCCAGAGAGAGGGATATCATTTTACTGTTGTACAAACATTAGTAAGACCTCATTTGGAATACACAGTTCAATTTTGGGCACCAATTCACAAAAAGGATATTGGGAAACTGGAGAAAGTACAGAGAAGGGAAACCAAACTGATAAGAGGCATGGAGGAGCTCAGCTATGAGGAAGATTAGAGGAACTGAATTTATTAAAGGGAAGAGGAGATTAAGGGGGGATATGATCAACATGTATAAATACGTGGTCCATATAGTGAACTTGGTGTAGAATTATTCACTTTCAGGTCATCACAGAAAACAAGGGGGCAATCTTTACGTCTGGAGGAAAAGAGATTTAATCTCCAAATATGCAAAGGCTTTTTCACAGCAAGAGTTGTGAAAATGTGGAATAGACTCCCTCAAGAGCTGGTTCTGGCCACTTCAGAAGATTGCTTTAAAAAAGGCCTGGATTCTTTCCTAAATGTACAGTTGCAAGAAAAAGTATGTGAACCCCTTGGGATTACGTGGAGTTTTGCATGAATTGGGCATAAAATGTGCTCTGAACGTCATCTAAGTCACAACAATAGAAGAACACAGTCTGCTGAACATAATACTACACAAACATTAGATGTTGCCATGGTTTAATTGCACATAACATGTAAACTTTCACAGTGCAGGGAGGAAAAAGTATGTGAACCTTTGGACTTAATAACTGGTTGACCCTCCTTTCGCAGCAATAACCTCAACCAAACGTTTCCTGTAGTTGCAGATCAGACCTGCACAACGATCTGGAGTAATTTTGGACCACTCCTCTTCACAAAACTGTTTCAGTGTAGCAATATTCTTGGGATGTCTGGTGTGAATCGCTCTCTTAAGGTCATGCCACAGCATTTCAATCGGGTTGAGGTCAGGACTCTGACTGGGCCACTCCAGAAGGCGTATTCTGTGCTGTTGCAGCCATTGTTTTGTTGAATTACTTGTATGCTTTGGGTCATTGTCCTGTTGCATCACCCATCCTCTGCGGAGCTTCAGTTGGCGGACAGATGGTCGTACGTTTTCCTGCAAAATGTCTTGATAAACTCTGGAATTCATTTTCTCATCAATGACAACAATCCATCCAGGCCCTGAGGCAGCAAAGCAGCCCCAAACCATGATGCTCCCTCCGCCATGTTTTACAGTGCGGATGAGGTTTTGATGTTGGTGTGCTGTGCCTTTTTTTCTCCACACATAGTGTTGTGTGTTCTTCCCAAACAACTCAATCTTGGTTTCATCTGTCCACAGTATATATTGCCAGTAGTGCTGTGGAACATCCAGGTGCTCTTTTGCAAACTTCAAACGTGCTGCAATCTTCTTTTTGGACAGCAATGGCTTCCTCCGTGGTGTCCTCCCATGTACTCCATTCTTGTTTAATGTTTTCCTTATTGTAGATGTGTCAACAAAAATGTTAGCATGTGCATGAGATTTCTGTAGGTCTTTAGCTGACACTCTGGGATTCTTCTTTACCTCATGCAGCATTCTGCGCTGTGTTCTTGCAGTCATTTTTACAGGACGACCACGTCTATGGAAGGGTAGCAACAGTGCTAAACTTTCTCTATTTGTAGACAGTCTGTCTTACCGTGGACACATGAACATCAAGGCTTTTGGAGATACTTTTGTAACCCTTTCCAGCTCCATGCAAGTCAACAATTCTTGATCGTAGGTCTTCTGAGGGCTCTTTTCTGCGAGGCATGGTTCACATCAGACAGTGCTTCTTGAACCCAGTAAACCCAAAACAGGTGTGTGTTTTTTAAGGGCAGGACAGCTGTCAGAAACACATCCAATATCATCACACTGATTGGAGTCAAGGTTGGCTCACTCCTGGCTCCAATTAGCTCTGGGAGAAGTCATTAAGCTAGGGCCTCACATACTTTTTCCTCCCTGCACTGTGAATGTTTACATGTTATGTGCAATTAATCCATGGCAACATCTAATGTTTGTGTAGTATTATGTTCAGCAGACTGTGTTCTTCTATTGTTGTGACTTAGATGACCTTCAGAGCACATTTTATGCCCAATTCATGCAAAACGCCACGTAATCCCAAGGGGTTCACATACTTTTTCTTGCAACTGTATGTATATACTGTATACGTATAATATAATGGGATACTAACATTTACAGTTGTGTCCAAAATTATTCAACCCCCACTGAAATTGAGTGTTTTGGCCAGTTTGACATTGCTTTTGATCATTCAGTCATCTTGCTTACATTTACATTAAAGAGGCACTTGTAGGTCAGACAAATATAACATAACAGTTATAATGAAATAACCACAAATGTCTTTTCTGTGCTCACAGCATTATCAGTTTTATTCAACCCCCAAGTGACATTCAATCTTAGTACTTAGTACAGCATCCTTTTACAGTTATAACAGCTTTTAAACGTGAAGCATAGCTTGACACAAGTGTCTTGCAGCGATCTACGGGTATCTTCGCCCATTCTTCATGGGCAAAGGCCTCCAGTTCAGTCACATTCTTAGGCTTGCGCACTGCAACTGCTTTCTTTAAGTCCCACCAGAGGTTCTCAATCGGATTTAAGTCTGGTGACTGCGATGGCCACTCCAAAATGTTCCAGCCTTTCCTCTGCAACCATGCTCTAGTGGACTTGGAGGTATGCTTGGGATCATTGTCCTGTTGAAAGGTCCAACGTCTCCCAAGCCTCAGGTGTGTGACGGACTGCATCACGTTTCCATCCAATATCTCCTGGTACTGAAGAGAATTCATGGTACCTTGCACACGCTGAAGCTTCCCTGTACCTGCAGAAGCAAAACAGCCCCAAAGCATGATTGACCCTCCACCATGCTTCACAGTAGGCAAGGTGTTCTTTTCATCATAGGCCTTGTTCTTCCTCCTCCAAACATAGCGTTGATCCATGGGCCCAAACAGTTCTAATTTTGTTTCATCAGTCCACAGAACACTATCCCACAACTTTTGTGGTTTGTCCACATGGCTTTTGGCATACTGCAGTCGACTCTTCTTATTCTTTGGAGACAGCAAGGGGGTACGCCTGGGAGTTCTGGCACGGAGGCCTTCATTACGCAGTGTGCGTCTTATTGTCTGGGCTGAAACTTCTGTACCCACATCTGACAAATCTTTTCTCAGTTCCTCAGCAGTCACACGGGGACTTCTCTCCACTCTACGCTTCAGGTAGCGCACAGCAGTCGAAGTCAGCATCTTCTTTCTGCCACGACCAGGTAGCGTTTCAACAGTGCCCTTTGCCTTGAATTTGCGAATGATGCTTCCTAAGGTGTCTCTTGGTATGTTTAACATCTTTGCAATCTTCTTATAGCCATTGCCCTTCCTGTGAAGAGAAATCACCTCTTCTCTTGTCTTCCTGGACCATTCTCTTGCCTTCACCATGTTTGTAACCACACCAGTAAATGTCTAGAAGGAGCTGAGTATCACAGTCATTTTAAAGCTGCCTAATTGGTGCTTATTATGCTTGATTGCTGCTCGGTGACATCCACAGGTGTTTTCAATACCTGATGGAAAGCACCTGTATGAACCTCTGTTCTTCAGAGTGGTAGTCTTTAAGGGGTTGAATAATTGTGGCAATGAAGAAACCACATAAGAACCATTTACTACTGTATTACATAAACAATTGATGTCATTTTAGTTGCATTTGGGTAGTTACAACGTCCTTGTAGGATTTGATTCTGAATACAATTCCAAATGTACACTATAGTCCCTAAACCCCTTTACAGCATTGGGGGTTGAATAATTTTGGACACAACTGTATAGGTAAAGTTGATCCAGAGAATATCTGATTGCCTCTTGGGGGGATCAGGAAGGATCTTTTTCCCCTGCTGGAGCAAATTGGATGATGCTTTGCTGGGTTTTTTTGCCTTCCTGTGGATCAACTGTGGGTGAAGGATTGTGTATATGGGATTGTATATATTTTGTTTCTTTTTATTGGTTGAACTAGATGGACTTGTGTATTTTTTCAATCAGACTAAATTTGCAACTATGTAACAATACATTGGCACCTGCATGCAGATCACAAATGCAGCGCATTCACTTGCGGTGTGGGAAACGTGCACACAAAGTGCTTTTCCTACACTGCGATGTGGTGTGAACCAGTCCTAAACGTGAGAAAAGAATGGCCAATTTACAGTACATTCACCATATGTGCCTAGTAAGAAGTATTGATTGCAGTTAGTGCTTGAAAATCATTTGAGGACAGGGAAATATTATAGATGTGACTGCTTAGTGGAAGTCCATTCTAAACCTAATATAATCTTAAACCTGCTCCCACCCCCAATATAACTCCAAATCTAACTACCCTGTAGAAAAAAGATGTGTATACTTACCTATTCTCAGGACCCTCTGATCCGATCATGGGATCAGTTCCCAAGGCTGGCTTCAGGAGAGAGAAGGGGCAGCAGACAACAGATGCCCCATAGTAAGTTTATGGGTGACGTCACCTTGCAGGCGAGTGCTGGTAGCGGACCCCCTTCCGCTGTCACAATGGAAAATCAGGGGGGAAGGGGGTTGTGGGGGGGACTGCTTTAGTAACATGTTACACCCTGAATATGGGTGATCTGAGTGTACTATGTAACATGTTACTAAAGGCAAATATATTCTTTAAGTATAATATTGTTTTTCAGTGTGCATCCTAGCAATATTTGATTTCAGCTATCTGAGTTAAAGGTGGCTGAATTCAGCCACACTAATATTATTCAATTGTATCACTTATTAGAGGCCTGGTTAGTATAAGAAAATATCCTGACCACCTTTTGCTCAATCTAAAACCAGACACCTGCAGAAGACACCTCAAAAGACAAAAGGATCTTTGCAGAACTAGATGCAGGTTATCTGAAACTGAATCATAACATTTTTGGAGTGATAAAAAGTTGATACTCACCCAATTACTCAGCCAAGCTATAGTATGTGATTCGAGCCACATTTGAAATCATGCTCTTTTCAGGCTACATTCAGTACAAATACTAGCAATAAATGAGAATCTTGGGCATGCTATAGAACAGACATAAAGATTCACTCCCATATGGAGTAAAACAAACATCACTGGGCATTGGACCTCATACTACAAATACTGGGAATATATAGTGGTTTGTATATACTGTGTATATATATATATATATATTTATTTATTATTGTCAGAATTAGTCAAGTTTTAAAACACATTTAGTTTTTATTTTATTTAATCGGGTATATGTGAACTATTGTTTTTTATTATTATTATAAAGTCTTCTAGCTAGTTAGCAGGTGAAGCTTTAGGCTTTTTTTCACCTGTTATTATCTCCTTACCATCTGCTATAAAAGTTTGTTTATGGAGCTCAATAACAAAAGATGAGCACACAAGCACGCACACACACTTGGGAATAACTGGGTGTACTCATTTTGGCAGAAATTTTGTCCAAAGTTTCAGTCAGATAAAGTTTGTCATGTATTAAATGTTTATTTCTATAAATTGTGATTGGCTGTAGGCATCAGCCTGAGGAGTGCTGGAGGAGCTAAGGAGTATAGACTTGTAGTCCTCAGAACTGTTTGGGATTACAAATCCCAAGAAAAAGAGCTGTTGCAGGAGGAGAACTCTATGAGTCCCAGGAGAATGAACTGCTTCAGGAGGAGAGGGGAGTGCAAGCCTGGGCAGAGAGAAATCTCTTTTACTGTAATGTGCCTCCAGAACAGCACTGTTGCACGTATTCCGGAGGGACCAATGAATGTGCAGGTGACTGCACCCTGGAGCTGAGGGACCCAGCGAGCTGTGGGAAAAGACATCTTTTGCTTTGCCTGAGATCACAGTTATAGTGTTCAGAAATGCAATCACTACCCTCAGGGACTGCAGGAGACAGCCTGATTGTGTGTCAATATTCAAGATGCACATGAGAGGAAGGAGACCCCACGATGAGTGGAGAGAGCCATTTGCCACCATCCTTGCTATATTCCCATTTAAAGAGACGGCATCAACCCAATCTGGGACCCCAATGGATTTGTTTTGAGGATTACTCCTCTTTCCATTATAATTACAAAAACTCTGTTTAAGATTGCTCCAATACAGGATTGGGCCCTAACACTGACCATCGAAGGGTATATCACTGGTTAGTGACGGGATGAGGAGGAACAGTGACTTATAGCCCCTAAGTGTATACACTCACCAGCCACTTTATTAGGTACACCTTGCTAGTGCCAAGAAAATATCCGCACCATTACACTCCCACCAGCCTGAACCATTGATACAAGGCAGGATGGATCCATGCTTTCATGTTGTTTACACCAAATTCTGACCCTACCATCTGAGTGTCGCAGCAACCAGTCTGCCCATTTGCTTCTGACCTCAACAAGGCATTTTTGTCCACAACTGCCACTCAATAATATTTTATCTTTTTCGGACCATTCTCTGTAAACCCTAGAGATGGCTGTGTGTGGAAGTCCCAGGAGATCAGCAGTTTTTGAAATACTCAGTTCAGCCCGTCTGGAACCAACAACCTTGCCACTTTCAAAGTCACTTTCTTCCCCATTCTGATGCTCAGTTTGAACTTCAGCAAGTCATCTTTACCACGTCTACATGCCTAAATGCCTAAATACATTGAGTTGCTGCCATGTAATTGGCTGATTAGCAATTTGTGTTACCAAGCAATTGAAGAAGTGTACCTAATAAAATGGCCTGTGAGTGTATATCTCATATTATGGGTTCCCATATTCCCAATTCCCATGGGTTGCCAAGTTAGGAACTAGGAAGTGTGCACTTTGCCCCACAGCCAGGTTCTGGATACCCTGTGAAACTAGGCTGGATAATTTCTCATAAATTGTCATTACTGCAACTGTTATTTGCCCTTTGCTTGCCATTGTTAATGGTTTTTGTCACCATGCTTTGCTCTACTGGGTGTGTTACTGAAATAAACCTTTTTTCCTTCAGCCTCCGTGTGTCAGAGGGTGTGGTACTGCCCGAAGGGCAGTGGTGTATTTAGGTTTTGTGCTGCCCTAGGCAATACAAAATTCTCCCCCCCCTCCACCCCCAGGGAGAGAGCCTGACAGCAACCAACACCCCCCCCCCGTGGAGAGAGCCTAACATTGACCAGCAACACCCTGCCACCCCCACCCCCACTTGAGAGAGCCTTCCACTACCATTGCCCCCCATACACCGGCCACTCCCCTCCCAGCGAGAGAAAGACACTCACCTTCACAGCTCTGGACATCCTTGGGAATGAGAGTCAAGCAGCCTGCAGCCTCACTCAGATCCCACCTGGTCCCCATGCTGCATGTGTCCCATCTTCCATCCTTCTTCCAAGTGCAAATGCTTTGTTTGCCTTGTGGTAAATACACCCCTGCTGATGGGTCATTATCACCAGGAACCAGGGAACCCAATCATCCTGCCGCTTCTTCGTGAGTAGCACTAGAAACAGATATTGAGAATTAAACCCAGCATACAAAACACGAGAATGGCTATTGCACTGGGTTTAAGTATACAGAATAGGAACAGATAATGAGAATTCTACCCTATATACAGAACAAGAGAAGTGCTATTGAACAGTGTCTATAAATACAATATAACAAGAGAAGTGAGCAGAAGGACACAAGTTATAGAACATGAACATACGCTGAGTATCATACCAAGCATACAAAACAATACTTTTTCCCTAATGAAACTCAGGGAATCAAATCCATCAACGTGCAGTTACCACTGTAAAGAAGGAAAATAAATACCACTGCAAGCCAATTACCCAAGGTACTTGCTCTCTATGTGCAGGAAAGGCTTTATACCATTTTCTACAGAAGGAAGAAGGGCTGAAAAAGCAGAAGGCTAATTATTCAGAACCCTATGACCCTGAGCTTGAACTCTCAAGCCAAATTGCAGAGAACAGCAGTGCTACTGCTACACACATCTCATTACTGATCATTTACACTTTACACTACAGAAACTGCAGCCAGGATAGAGACCAGGGAGCAACTAACTCTCACTGTTCTGTCTAGTGCTTGGCTCTGCAGTCAGCAGTTCCCTACAGCTCTGGAGGGGAATGAGACCTGGCTAAAATGCTGAGAGGGGTCTAGAGAATGGTGTGGACTGCTATACAGAGTTAAAATGGGAAATCGGCATCCAGGCAGTGGAAATGATTAAAGGTGAATTGCAACATGTGAAGCATACTTCTCATCTCTTCCCTCTGTCCACTCCCATATTGCTCTAGTAATAATCTGCCACATGCTTGGCCTGCTCAACTCCCCTGCTGTTTAATTTCATTTTATAGTTTTATTTATACTGTATGCTAACTCCATCCAAAACTTTTTTTATGTTTTGGACATACTGAGGGAAAAAGTTAAACTGCTTATTAGGTTCTTATTTTTGTCTATGACCCCACTGGGGAGATTTTCTCACACTTTCTGCCCCATGACACATGTTTAGTTCCTTGGCGCCAGAGCCTCACGGCCCTTTAAGGGGTTTCAGATGCCGGGAGGCAGAGTTTCTGATCATGTGACCACCGTGATTGGCTGTCACAGCAGTCACGTGACTGGAAAGCTCCCGATCGCAAGTAGAGATTGGGAGCTTTCTGTTAGCCGCCAGTAGCGTGGCGTGCGCTCTCGGCACAGTAGTTCTATTTATTTTTAGATACACATATATATGTCTTCTCAGCGTTAAGGCCCAGCTGCTGAGAGGCCACATATATGCGTACGGCCAGCAGGAAGGAGTTAATTGCCTGAACAATAACAACATTGTCAGAAGTTCTAACCTATTCTTACTGTACAGAAAATGTGTCTCCGTGTGCCCCTTTTTTTATTTTACAAATAACTATTTTACCTTTGCCATCTGCTGGTTGTTACTTAGCATTGTAGCTCGGGTCTCTGTCAGGACCTGCAACCTCTGGTGTATCTGGCAATGTCTCTTCTTGCTGAGCCATCTGAGAAGCTGGACTGCTCCCTGTCTGATTCATTAGACAACCTTCCTGTGTGGATTGTTTTTTTTTAAACTTGAACCCTCTGCTATGCCCATGAACTTCCTATGTAAGCCATTCCTTTGAACTTCCTGTTTTACCAGACTTTTGTGTTCTTTCCAGCCAATATCTCGCTCTTGTCATTCACTCTGCTGCCGTCCATATCATTACCAAGTTTTGGCTTGTTTTTTGACTATGCTTCCCCATGATCCCAACCACTTGTTACAGACCTTTGGCTTCCTTACTGACTATGCTTCTGCCTGATCCCTACCTGCTACATCTGCTACTGAACCCCAACTTTCTCTCCTTGTGGTGGGGTGATCCTGAGGACCGCAACCTGGTACTAGCATGCAGGAAAACCCATCTCCACCATTGAGAGCTCCGGTGAGTAGTGCTAAGGTGCTTAGACCAAGCACCTTTGTAGAACTCGTGTTATCCACCAGGGTGACCTGCTTGTGTACCTATCCTTCTGGTTAGTGGGAGCCTCTCTACTGCTTTAGCTACTGTTCTCTGAGCCTGATTCCTTGACAGTCTCTATTGTGAACACCTGCCCTCATTAATGGACATTATTACAATGCTGTCGCTTCAATCCTGTGCCTAATAAACAGGTTTGTCTTTTTTTTTTCATACCCTGAATATAGACTGTCTCTGACTTGCATGAGTATGCTCTTGATTATTCGTATGTATTGTTTGGACTATGTTATACTAAGCTGGTCTGTAGTTATCCTGATCATTGACCTGTGTATTGTCTGTCATTGCTCTATTTACTTGTCTGGATTGTTTGTCTGCATCTGACCCATCCATCTGCTGACTGTGCTACTGTCTGCTTTTTTTTCATTGAACATCTGTCTAAAGAATTACTCTACTCTGCACTTGTCTTGCCAATTGTTGGCTCAACACTGAGGGCCTATTGAACTCAGACAGCCACATGACTAAATTGCGGCATTGTGCGGTTGTGGAAATGTAATCTCTCAATCATGCTATTAGGTCCCTTATATAGCAGTTCACAATTAAATTAAGGTAATAGGGATAAAGAGATTGATCTCATGAGATCCTAGTAGCACAACTAAAGCCAGCCATACATGGATTGAAATTGAGCCAGTACAGCACGCACCAACTGAATTGCAATCCATGTATGAACAGGCTGGTTGTACACAAATTGATCTATCAATCGTCTTGTGTACAACCAGTTTGTGGGGCTTTTCTGAACGACCAGTGCCACCAGCTATAGCCAGCAACACTGATCATTGTACTCTGATGGTGGGAAGTTTTCCCACTGTCAGAATACAATAGCTTGATGGGAAGGATTCCCCCATCGACATCAAATGTGTAAATAGGAGAATTGGCTCATTTTTTTAATTCAACCTGCTGGTTGAACAAAGAAAAATTAATCACGTATGGCTGGCTTAAGGTACAAAAAAATCACCTGTGTTCATTAGGTATAAGTCAATCTCATATATGAATTACTTTATCCAGGTGCCTTTTAATGATATAGCATGATTTTATGTTTCTCCCAAACAATAACAACATTTGTCACGACAAAGACTGCTCCCAGAAATTTATGACTGTAAAAGTTGTTAGCACAACCTCTCTGTAGTTAAAGCAGAAGATCTTTGTTAATAAGTTGCTTGTTTCGCCCATTTGCTAACAGAATGTGGGCAGAAATATGGAAAGCCATTGCTCACTTCACGCTCACGGCTAGAATACATGAGCATAAAAATGTATTAATAAAGCAGGTCACAGAAACAGGCAATAAACTGAATGGCGCTTTTAAGTTACATTACAATGAATCCAATATGAATTTATCAATCCTGGCCAGTCTGTCCAGTGTGCCTGCACTAGACCCTAATTACTGCAGGGTCCAGATTTATCAGCACTCAGGAGACTTGACTAGCTTTTGTAATCATATATTTTCAGCGCATTTGAAAATCTTTGTCCAATTTCTGTGAGCATTAGGTTTCTGGTGGATATTATTTTCTGAATGTCGAACAATGGAGGACCAAGTATGAATAAGCAATTACACCATAAATATTAATAGAGGAGCAGTTTATTTCACTTTTCTTCTCAGTAGTTGAGCACTGTTGCGGTCTTTTCAGGGTTAGATATATTTCTTAGCTTTTTCAAAGCTCATACAGCTCTGCAAAAAAAAAAAACATGAGTCTGCCCTTTGCTGACCTCCTTTTGAAAATGCAAATTGCAATTTCTGATTACTGAGCTATAGGTCTGACTGGCAGGGGACAGGCTTTTCTGCTCAGGCTGTTGCTGCTTTAGAAAGAAAACTGTAAAATATTGAACAGTTTTGTGTTGATGCACCTGGAAGTTTTTTTTAGCAGATTTAAATTGGGCTTTTAATAAGCTTGTATTATCCTGACTGCATTATGCAGAAACACAAGGATGCCTGTGTCAATTGCTGGGATGGTTCACACTCTCTATTTATGTTCTTTGACTACTGTAACCAAAACAGAAAATGCTGGGAATGCACCAATTTACAGTTATCACAAGAACAAAAGATAAGGGCAATTTTTCAATGGGGGCAACTGTTCTGGTGACAAGTGTTTAAAAAGGGAATTCGCCTGTTGTGTCTTTTAAACAGGAAGCAAGAGGAAATCTCCCCAATGGGATGCAGACAGCAAAATAAATATGAATAACAATAACGTGTAGTGCAACAACTAATAGCTCATATAAAAATGAATATTAAACAATAATTAAAGTCCCATGAAAAAGTCTCTTATAACACCACTGTGCAACGTGTATAAGATAAATATTCTCTCTTCTTCTGTGCCAACTGTGCCACCACCATTAGGTGAAAAACCTGCTCACCTCACTTTATGGCCTCACCAATAGGTCATTATGTGCTCAACATGTGGACAGACTTGTGTACACCCTATGTGGCCTTCCTCCAGCTTGTCTCCGAGCATCGCCACAGTATGCCACCATGCCACCACCATTAGATGAAAAACCTGCTCGCCTCACTTTATGACCTCATCAATAGGTCATTATGCGCTCAACATGTGGACAGACTTGTGTACACCCTCTGTGGTCTTCCTCCAGCTCCTCTTTTGGCACCGCCTTAGTATACACTCCTCCAGCTGATGCTCTCATATATGTATTATGGAAAACAGAAAAGTAGAATCATAGTGCTCTCTATTCATAAAAATGTATTATCACCCAGATTAAAAACACTTACAAAATGTAAGAAACAAGCCAGCATATAATGTATAAATTTGTTACATGGCTTACCACCCTGCTCTTCCAGATGCTCCTTGGAAGAAAAACATCAGAGGCATGGCCGATGGAAGTAATGGTCACCAAAAAGGCCACCTTACCTGTGAAATCTGTCAATGGGATATCTCAAATTGGTTCAAAGGGAGGTTTTTAAAGAACATAAATCACCAGATTCAGATCCCATGGAGACACAGGTCAGAATGGAAGATTAACATGAGCAATTCCTTGTATAAAGATCTTGACAAGTGAGTGCAAAGCCAAAGGTTTCTGGAATAGAATGGATAAGCCAGACATCTGTCCCATCAGAGTTTGAAGAGCCAGATGCTGATCTAGGCCAGACTGAAAAAAGCGATTAACAGGGGTTGAGGTCCCTGCTTTTAGAGTGAGTTAACGTACACTGTATCCTGATTAGGTAACTGTGTAGGAGAGGTGTTCAGTGTAGGAGAGTCAGGCTTATGTCTCTCAGTTTCAAAATATTATTAAGGAGCATTGACATCTTCAGGGACCAGGTTCCCTGAACAGTCAGGGAACTGTAGACCCCAACCCAGCCTATCAGGCTTGCATCCATCATTACCACCTTCCACAGAAGGGGAAGGAATGATTTCCTGGAATCTAGTGCTGAGTTGGAAATCAAATGTGACAGGGAGATTTCCTCCAGGCTGGAAAGCAGTAGTGACTGAGCAAGAAAAGGGATATGATTGACCCAAATCATGTGAATGTTGAGCTGCAAAGGTCTTGAGTGGAATTGAGCAAAGGAAACTGCCTCAAAGGAAGAACCCTCTTGCTGATTCGAGGGATGTCTAACTGACAACTGGATCTCAGAGAAGCAATCTTCTCTTGGAGATGAAAAAACTTTGCCTGGGCTGTGTCCACGATCTGTCATAAGTAGTCCAGGTGGTTAGAAGGCTGGTGGGCAGACTTTGTGAAGTTGATCGGCCAACCAAAAATTTAAAGGAACTGGGTCATTTTTTGGATGTTGGAAAACATTGCTGAGGAATCTGTCAGCAATAAAAGGTTGTCCAAGTATCCCCTGATCTGGATACCCAAAGATCTGAGTAGGGCTAGCAGTGAAGGAAGCATTTTTATGAAGACTTTTTGTGCAGAGGAGAGCCCAAATGGCAGGGTGACAAATTGAAAGTGTTGGTCTCCCCTAAATAAGCATAGAAAGCATTGGTGTGCAGGAAAGATGTTATGTGAGGATAGGCATCTTGGATGCTCATTGATGCCAGAAATTCTCTTGATAGGAGAGAAATGATGTGACAGATCTTGCAGCATCTAGACAAAATTTGGGGACATGCAGAAATGGGTTTTGGCATTTTTATGTTCAAAATGAGGCAAATGCTTCCATTCAGTTTTGGTACTGTGAATAGGTTTGAGTGAAACCTGTTGAACCTCTTCTCTGCAGGAACTGGGATTACACTCATTGTACTCGTGTACTAAGTTGACTTGGGGCAGTCCACAAATCTGCCTGGTATTTAGGAGACGCTGACAGGTTGAGAGAGATGGGGATAGAAATTCTATTTTGTAGCCCCTGGAAAGTACAAATTGGACCTAGAAGTCCTGGGATGTCTCTGATCTAGACTGGCACAAATGCCAACGTATGCACCCCGATCCTAGAAAGTGAGGGCACCTTTTAATTGTGAGGAGGGCTTCTAGGTAGGTTTAGAAGGTTCTTGGTTCCATTGCTTGTGATGAAAGGATGGACCTGCCTTTCACTTAGAGAAGGAAGTCTGGGTGAGGGAAGGACCCTTTTCATTTAGAAGAGGTAGTAGCTGAAGTAATATTGGGCTTAGACTGTTTTTTTGTGGGGTAAAAGTATTTTCTCCCCAATAATTTCCTTGATTTAACAAGGGATGCACCAAACAGGCATTCTCCAATGAAAAGGCACATGTGAAAGATGGCTTTTGCAAGCGGGCTCAGCAGATGAAACCTTTAACCACAAAATTCTGAGTATATGCAAAGACAGCTGTGTCGTTCTAGAGACATTAAAATAGTAGCGCTGAAAACATAAGCTGCAATTTTTCCAGCAGAATAGGGTTCTCAAAGATTACCATATATTGTGTTTTATTAATTTCCCCAGTCCAGTTAGCAACAGTTTGACGAATGGACATAGTCGATTGTAGAGTAGGGCCAGCACAGAGTTTAAAAGGGTTTCTGTATTTGAACATTCTCATCAGGAACAGTGAGATGTTTGCTGAGAACAGAATTTTCAGAACCAAAAATTCCTTTACCATAGGATATAACTCAGCAAAGCATTTTGGGAGAAGATGTACTTTTTCAGGATTTAGTCAATCCTCAAGCAAAGTACAGTTAATTTGTGAATGCAAGGGAAATATCTATCTAGACTATGCCAGCCATTTTGTGCCCTTAGGAGCTTTGTATTGGCTGAGGTGATTCTGGTGCTGTTAAAGAAAGGCTAGCATATTCCGCATCAATAAGTGAGCTCATATTAGACCGCATATGATGTGCAGCCTTAGTTTGTGCCTCAAAATGCAGGAGGTGAAAATTCCTCTACCTAAACCTCACCATCCTGTATATCACCCTGAAATACACTAGCGGGTTCAGGGTCATACTCCTGAATAGCTTCAGGTGGTGGAAAGGCAGAAAAGCAATTTTGGGCCCTTGAAACTAAAAAGTCAAAGCAATCATACATAGTTACAATGAAATTTGCCTTAATCTGATAGGCCATTTGTTGTACGCCTGAGAAGGAGCTGTGTAGAGGAACAGCTATGAAACTGGAAGATTTGCTGGTTATCGTCAGTGTCGTCTGTACCACAACTGCTATTAGGTCCTTTTTTCTCAGCTCCTCTGCCCCTTGTCTACACCATTGCTAAGTGAGGGGACCCCCTATGGGGTATTCAAGAAATGGATGCAGGATGAGAGGGTATTAGCATGTTCAGGAAAGGAGCTGAAATATCTTACGCTAATTGATGTCACGATGTTGTATCTCTGGAACAGCAGGCAGCCAGAACACCAGCAGACATAGTTCTTGCAATTTCCACAAAATAGCAGGTGGAAATGTGTCAGCCAGAAGGCATACAGCAACCACCTGAGCAGCAATGCTGTGTGGGAAATGCCAGACAAATGTGAAAAGCTAAATGTTATAATAATGCAACATATCGCCAACATAGAAGAGACAGTTATAGGGTTACAATATGTGAATAACACCCACAGGTAAAAACAGGACCCAGTCACAAAGGAAAACCCTGTCTTACCTCATTTATCCTTCAGCTTCTCAGAGGGAACCATATTTCACCCATTATGGTGGGCATATCCCCAAAAGGATCTTCAGGGTCTGAGGGTCATAGGAAAGGACCATGGCCCTGGATCTACAGTATATCACACCCTGTGACTAACTACTCTCATTACACCATGTGCTGAGGAACACTGAACGCAGGATTCAGTACCCAAAGCAAACATTACAGACCAGACCCACTATTGCGGGGCCTAGGTACGGTTCCCAAGATGTATGACCAAGATGCTGAGAGCCCTGAGGCAATAAGCAGTTGGATCTTAATAAAAGTGTTAGCTAAAGTTGTGAACAAAATTAAAAAGTATGGTTTATAAAACATCTTTGTAGGAGATGTCCATCACCTAGAGACACTAGCAAAAACAGGAGTCCCACGGAGTGGGCAGTGTGATATCAGGGTGCACTGGGGGTGTTTACAGTAAAGCTTTTGCTGGTGCCCAATCCCCTGAAGGTAGTGGCATATAACCCACAGGTTATGATTTCCTTTCCTATGTCCTGTATTGTACAGTTTTGATATACATTTAACTACTTGACCTCCGGAAGGTTTTACCCCCTTATGACCAGGCCATTTTTTTGTTACTCAGCACTGTGCTACTTTAACTGTCAATTGCACAGCCATGCAACACTGTACCCAAATAACATTTATTTGATTTTTTGGCACAATTTTATTGGTATTTGATCACTAATAGATTTTTTCTTTGCTATATAAAGGAAAAATGACTGAAAATTAAAAAAAAAAACAAGAATATTTTCTACTTTCTCTTATAAAACACATTCAATAAAAATCTAATTTCTTCATAAATTTAAGCCAAAATGTATTCTGTTACATGTCTTTCTAAGTGTATATCAATTGGTTTGTGTGAAAGTTATAGTGTCTACAAACTATGGTATAGAGTATATACAGTATATTTTAAAATTGATCAATCCTGATTTACTGATGGCTTATCTCATTTCTTGAGGCCCTTAAAATGACAGTATAGTATAAATATACCCCATATGACCTCTTTTTGAAAAATAGACAGTCTGAGGTATTTAGTAAGAGGCATGTTTTTTGCCACTTTTTTTGGAAAATGAAGAAATTAAATAAAATGTGTTTTTTTACATACTGTCACCAGTGCAGTACAGTGCCATCATATATTTTTTTTTTAAATATACTTTCATCAGAGTGGTTCAGTGGCGCCATACTGACACTGTAATACTCTGGGGGAGGGAAATGAGGTTTTACTTTTTACACTTTGCATTGCTCTTACAGTGATGATCACTGTAACAGCAATGTTTTGAACTGTTATGAATGGAGAACAGCCGTGATTATCATTGCATGCTGTGATTGACCCACAGCTATCACATGGTATAGGGTGCTGCAATTGGCCCAGATACCATGTGATAGCTGTGGGCCAATCACAGCATCACTCTATAGGAATAACAGCTGTTATGAATGAAATTGAATGAAATTCATTCATAATAGCTTTGTTGACGTTGTGATCATGTGATCCCCTGGACGTTCAATGCGGCCGGATACCAGGAGCAGCAATCCGCTGTGTGCCCCTGACTAAATGACTTACATGTACGTGATCCAGCCTGCCTGTACCACCCACCTACAGTAAATGTGCTGTGGGTGGGTGGCAACTGGTTAATGATGTTTTAAATAATACAGAGCTGATTTAATTTGTGTATTTTATATCTGGCTGGAATTCAGTTTTAAAGTAAATAACTTCTGAATTTACTATATGACGCATTTATGTATTTACGAATCATTTTCCCCTCTGCAGAATAACTGCATACTGTATATGAATGTGAGTAAACCATAAAACACTGGTTATAACGTCTAAAACATCTTGTAAAATCACATCTGTTTACTCCTCTGCTGCAGACTTACTCTAATAGTGTTTAAGTTTTTGTACATCATCAAGGTCAGTTATTTACATGGGACTGCTTGAAAAGGTGACATTTGTCTTATGATAGCTGGCATAAGAAAAAGTATGCGTCTGGAAGATGTGCTCTGAGAATGAGGTCATGCTTATTTTTAAAATGATCATAACAGTATAATAATGGTGTATTTCTTTGCAGTCATGTCTGCACTGTGAATCTGTTCACCACTTGAATTTCTTTCCTTTTCAGAATGTTAGAATTATGATTTCTACAATTATACACACTTATTATTGCTATTAGTATTCTACATGACATAGAACCATAACTCTATTTTGTAAATAGTTTGTTTTTTTTAAACCTCATCATTCCCACAATCTGTATTTTTTAATAAATATTTTCCCCTATGAGAGCCAGCAGCCCACACTTCACACTCAAGCTCTCAGGTCCACTGACAATTGGGAACCAATCTGTCATTCCTGATCGTGTGATCACTATTTAAGCACTGACATCGTGATCACATGCAGGCTGGAGGTTCCAATGACAAAAATGAAGGCCTTCAGCCTGCATATGAACATCCACCTTCACTGTTCATCTACAATGCCAGCTATTTAATATTTAAACTATCGGATAATAAAAACCTTATGTATCCATATATGTAATTAAAAATATGTACAAAATTACTTTGGTATACTAATTAGTTTAAGGGTGATTGTTAATTGCCACATGTTGATGCTGCTAGATTTGACCTGGGAATCTAGGGACCAATGACCTCTGGTCACTAAAGGGTTTAAAAGCTTCTCTAAGCAATATCTGTATCTAAAATACACATATGACAAAGTCCTTTTATAAGTATAGGAAATCTATAAACCTTTTGGTGGATGAGAAATATATTTATGAAATCTCTTATTTATGAAATATGCTTAAAGGATTTTTTTCTGAGAGAAGCATAGAAGTTGCCATTGTTGACTTTTCATACAGATGTTAGTTGCCTGCCTGTTATGCCAAAACCTCTTGCTTCAATACTTGAAGACACTGACGTGGAATCATTGGCCAGATCAGAACTTCAGTACTAGCGAAAAGACCTCCAACTTCTATTGGGTTTGCCCACCACTACAATCATGGTGACATAATAGAGTAATGTCCCGTAAGAGTAAGAGTAAGAGTAATGTCCCGTAAATGCAACACCTATTAGACACATAAAAATACAAGTTAAAAAACACCCAAAAACAATGATATAAGCACTTCAGCCTCGGAAGGTTTCCTCTCTTCCTGAGCAGGCCATTTTTTGCACTGCGCTATTTCAACTGGTAATTCTGTGGTCATGTAAAGCTGTACCCAAACAAAATTTATGTCCTTTTTTCACACAAATCGAGCTTTCTTTTGGTGGTTTTGGTCGTCACTGTTTTTTTTTTTGTGATATAAATGTAAAAAGACTAAAAAATTTGGAAAAAAGATATTCTTTTTTCTGTTACAAAAAAATCCGATAAACTCAAATGTAGTCATAAATTTAGGTCAAAATGTATTCTGCTACATTTCATTGGTTAACAAATCCTAATACGTGTATATTAATTGGTTTTTGTGAAAATTATAGCATCTACAAACTATGGTATATATATATATATTGTAATTTACGCAGCTTTTACTTTCTGACCTCCTATCACATTTCTTGAAATGCTAAATTGCCAGGGCAGTACAAAACCCCCCAAATGATCCCCTTTTGGAAAGTAGACACCCCATGGAATTTCCTGAGTGGTGTGTTGCGTCCATGGAAGATTTTATTTTTTTGCAACAAATTTTTGGAAAATGCAAAAAAATGTATTTTCTTTTGGACAAAGTTGTAATGTTAAATGATACAGTGCTCACATATGTCATGTAAATATGTAGAATAACATCCCAAAACACATTCTGCTACTTCTCCTGGGTATGGGGATAACCACATGTGAGCGCCTTTTTGGTAGCCTAGCCACATACAGGCACCCAAAATCCAATGACCACCTTCAGGCTTTCAAAGAGCATATTTCCTTATGTCACTTCCTCATTGCCTATCACAGTTTTGGAGGCCCTGAAATGCCAGAATAGTACAAAGCGTAATTAGCGGCTAGGAGGGCTTTTACACGAAAGTCGACAACCAGCTGAAAATAATACCAGGATAATGTCTGTAGGTGCTGGCACCATCCTGGTATAACCACTCAAAGTCCAGCAATGTACCAGTACGTCGCTGGTCTTTGTTGGGTATAGAACATGGGCATATGATGAATCAGGTCTGTGGACCAATATGACCACAATTCATTCTTTTTTGTAATGCTCATGTTGAGGATTAGGCTAAAAAAAGTTTTAAATTCAGAAACCGCAATAGGTTTTAATGCGAATTGTTTTGCAAGAGGTGGATTTGGATGGGTGGGAATGTATTATTGTGCATATAAATTGCTTTGGCCACAATCAAACTAATAATGGTGCTGATCAGCGATCTATAACGTGAGTACAAGTGATCTAATGCTAGCTGACCCTGGCTGGGAGGGGAGCTTACTGACCCTGACACTATCTGATGTCACTAGTGGCAGTAATACAGTGATCAGTGAAAAAATCTATATACTGACACAGTACTAATGGCACTGGCTGGGTGACGGGGTGATCAAAGGATTAAAATGTAGTGCTTTTAATCACAGTGTTTTCGCTTCTCTCCCTAGATCGACGAGGGGGCAGAAGAGAGGGGGGGGCACATGCATGTACGCTCACACCCGGAAATAGAAAGTGATGTAAGGGTACATTGCTTAACCCAGAGCCGCTGCTTGCACGCACATTGCGGGTGGGCGGTCAGCAAGAAGTTAAAAAAAATACCTAAAAAAATGTTTTTCAAAAATGTTCTCAATATTTTTTTAACATTATTTTTTATCATTAAAATAATACTTTCATCAGAGGAGTAGTGCAATTTTACCATAGTAACATTGTACTACTCTAGGGGGTGATCAAGGATTTTTTTTTACACTTTGCTTTGAAGGAGCAATAATAGTTATTGCTCCTGCAATGCAATTCTTGCATTGAACTGTCATGAATGAGTTAAGTTCATGACAGTTCAAAATACTAGTGATCTCTGATTGGCTACAGCTGATCACATGGTATAGGGTGCTGTGATTGGCCCATGCACCATGTGAGAGCTACTGTTATGAATGTGTTAAGTTAAAATCAGTTCAAAATACTAGTGATCTGTGATTGGCTACAGCTGATCACATGGTACAGGGTACTGTGAATGCCCCATGTACCGTGTGAGAGATGTGGGCCAATCACTAGGAAGGGAAGCAGAGCTGTTATGAATCAGGTTGATTCATAACAGCTTTGCTGACATTATGATGATGTGATCGCATTCCTGGTACATGTGAATGGCCAAGTTGGTGACGAGACACACAGTGGGTCCAACCAAAAAAGTGCAGTAAGACCTATCTAGTAATAGAAGGTCCATCCATTGTGGTGAGTGCAAATCCATGTGGGGCCACCTGGAGCACCTGGAAGTGGTCACCTGTTTTTTCTGTTACTAATTGCACCAGCACTTGTTCACCTATCTTTTGTCTTTCAAGCAATTATCATTTGAATGGGACTTACTGATACTTTGGACATTATTTGTATTTTCTTGTGTTGTCTATTTATGTTTTATTTTCTATTTTTGGGATTTTCACATGTGGCAAATTGTTAAGTACTTTTGATTCACATTTTGGCAGCACAGTCTATATACAAATTTATAGGACTGTACATGTATAACTTGAATGTTTTTCTCAATGTATCCCAATGAATGTACCCCAGGAGAGAAATATGGAGTAACCCTATGCTTTTTATCAGCCTATTTCTTGTAATCCTCTGAAGACTTAAGCAGGCTTCTTCCCCAAACTTAAGCAGGTTAGCGCTATCAGAAGATGCTGGGGAACTTCAGTACTACCAGAATGGGCAATCTAGGGTAAAGGCTAGAAACAATGTGGAAAAGGCTGTGCCTAGTGGACTCAGAAACCTGACTGTTGTGGGTGAACTCTGCCCACAAGAGATGGTCTTATAAATCAAAGCAGATACATAATGACACAGAAATTGCTCCATAATCAGTTCACTCATTCTGCTTGGTCATTTGATTGTGGGTGATAAGCCGAAGAAAATGCAGCCAAAACTTGAAGTAAACTCATTGGACAGTTTAGGGACAGATGGAAAACCATTCAAAAGGATGAAGTGGGCCAGTTCTGAAGACTGATCCACAACAATGTATATGGATGAAAATCCTTTGGAAATCAGAAGGTCAGTGATAAAGCCCATAGAAATATGGGTCCAAGGTCAGTCAGAAATTGGAAAGGAAAGGAAAGTAAAGCACCAGTAGGCACCCTCCTGAAGACTTTTATTCAGGAGTAGTTGTACAGTAAGAAATATCTTTGAGTGTGGGCCACCAGTAGTTACGAGAAACAAATTCTACAGTTTTGTACAGCCTCTAGTGCTCAGCCAGCTGTGATGAGTGACCCTGAGGAGCTATGAGGAGTGCAGGACTTTCTGTTGAATACCCTTGCATACATAAGTCTACTCAGAGGGATCTGGTTCAGACAAACTGATGCTGCATTTAGAATCTGGGATGGATCAATTCTAAAGCCAGGATCAGGAAAGTCCCGCTCCCTTAAGGAGTATGACAGGGCATCAGCTTTAGTATTCTTGGCTCTAGGAGTAAAGACAAATTGAAATCAAACCTGGAAAAGAAGTGTGCCCAACAAGTCAGATGGGGGTTAAACCTCTGTGTTGTCTGAAAATATTGTAGCTTCAGTTTAACTACTAGTAGCTCCTGTGGAGTAATTCCTCTCAGCTGGCAAGAACTTCTTGCTGAAGAATCTATAGACGCAAAGTTTACCAGAAGCATTTTGTTGCTTCAAATCCCAAAGAGGAGGTATCCGCCATCAGGAAAAATGGCAGAGAAACATCTGGGCAAACCAGAATGGGGGCAGATACAAAAGACTCCTTTAGTAGTTTAAAGGCCTGAGGTGCTCCTGGGGGTCAAATTCTACAACTGTTTCCCATTTTGGTTAGGGTGGTGATGAGAGTAAACCTTAATAAGCTGTCAGTAATAATTACCAAAGCCTAGGAGTCTTTGAACAGCTTTTAAGCCTTAAGACTAAGGCCAACCAATTATTGTGAAAACTTTGTTCGATTCCATGGGTAGACCCTGGGCAGAGACTAAATAACCCCAGAAAGAAACCTCTGTGAGTTGGAAGAGTAATTTCTCAAGTTTAATGTAAAGACCATTTTCCCATAAGTGTAGAAGTATTACATGCTCATTTCAAAGCTCACAATCGGAAACTAGGACCTGGAAAAAAAAAGTTTGGAGCACAGCAAGGGCATTGCAGAGACCAAACAACATTACTAAATACTTGTAATAGCTGTCTTGAGTATTGAAAGCAGTCTTCCATTCATCGTCTGCTTTAATGAGGATGATGTTGCAGGCACCCTGAAAATCTAATTTAGCAAAACAAAAAAGTGCTCCCTGCAGTCGATCAAGCAACTTAGAGATCAACAGGAAAGGTATTTGTTTTTTTTTACTGTGATTTTGTTTTTCTTCTCTTGACTCATGGTAATTAATACAGGGGTGAAGAGAACCATCACTTGTCACCATGAAAAAGAATCCTGCTCCTGCAGGCAAAAAGAACATGTGATTGAACCCTCTCTCCAGATTCTCCTTATGTATGGCAACATGGCTTGAGTCTTTGGTGGGTGGGGGCAAACCTGATCCCAGGGAGGTTTCAGGGTACAATGGTACGATAGATGAGTTCTATGGTACAATCATATGATAGATGAGACGGCAAGCACATACTTTTTTTCTTTGTTTCACAAAAATGTTTATTTAGAGAAAAACAAGGATCCAAACAATACAAACATTTAAAACAATAATTTAAGGTCTATGGTAAGCAAAGCAATCTAACTAGTGAGTAGCATTACAGCCATGGAGTGAAACAATGAATATTACAGTAAATAAAACCTTGTTATCAAATTACATGTCAAATAAAGGTAATATAAATAGCTCAACTGTAATTCTAAACAGAATTAGTATTATTTTTCAGCCCCCATTGTAAGTCATAGCAATATATGTAAGACATAGCAATATAGCCCACGTGTGGGCAAGGAAGGGAAAGGAAAAAGAAAGAGATAAGGGGAAAGAGTGAGAGAGAGAGAAAAAAAAGGGGGAGTGGGAAAGGAGGGGGGAGAGTGGATTAATCAGGGAAAAGGGAAGGTGGGTAAGAAAAGTCTTGGAGGATAGAAGCAGTCAGGATCTGGGAGGGCTAAAACTTGTGTCCACTTCCCAATGCCCGTTTGTCCATCCCCATCAAGGCAAAAACCTATTGTAGCACCAAGAGTGCGAGTCAGTAGGATAGATATTGTTCAGTCATCTTGAATTGAGACCAGCAGAGCCATGTTTTCGTGAACTTTTGTATGCGCTCTTGGGAGATATGGATGAGTTTTTCCATTTCCTCTATTTTAGAGAACTTAGCGAACCAGTCTCTGATCCTCGGAACACAGGTGGATCGCCAATGTATAAGGTCGTATAGTCTCGCCGCATATACCATATGCATAGCCAATGATTTATGATAAATACATAACTTTTTACTAAAAACTAGTAAACACATCATAGAAGACCTTACAAATTTAATTCTGAAAGTTAGTCAGCCCCCACCCCAGGACCCCAGGGATTAGTTTTGTCAGATATTGGGTCATATTCATCAGGTTATTGTCTATCCCAGTATAATTATTGTAACCTCAGGCTGAATAAATTAACTGACTAATCTTGGGGAAGACCTGCAGAGCCTAGCAATAGGTAAACTCAGGCTGCTTGTCAGGGATCCCGGCCGCTCGGCAGTGCGCGCATGTGCAGATCGCCGATTCGTCCGAGCCGGCGAGCACAGAGTTCTTGGCGATCGCGGTGGCGGCCGCGCATGCGCACTAGCGATCGCGGCCGCACCAATGGGAGAACAGGGTGCCCTAGTTAAACCTGCCCTGTGCATCTCCAAATTGCCGCAAGGTCTTGTTCCTGTTCCTGTCAGTACATTACCTTGTTGCCAAACTCTGCCTGTTCTGATTTATGCTGACCCTCTCCTGGTCTGACCCCGGCTTGTCCCTGACCATTCTTCTGCCTGTAGTTACTGTTATTTTGGACCCTCTGTTACTGAACCCGGCGTGTGACCTGACTATTCTTTGCCTGCTGCTTGGTACCGCACCTGTCCCCACTGTTACCGACCCGGCTAGTCTGACCTCGCTCACTCCTAGCAGTCATCCATCCATCCCGCTCGGATCGGGACCTGTCAGCCCCTTCACAGCAGGCTCATCCCGGGCACATACCCTCAGTGGGACCCCTCTACCACCGCCGGGGGTGCCCAGGGGCGCGACCTGGTTCCAGTCTTGCACCAAGTCCATCCCCACCATCAGGGGCTCTGGTGAAAAGGCAGACTGGGACTTAGACTCCGCGTCCTGGGAAATCCCGTGCTGTGGACCACTAGAGATCCCGTTGGGCGGAGCCTGACACTGCTTATGGCCTTGCAAAACTACACTAAATTTATTAAGGGACACAACTGCATAGGGCAGGGTCCATATGAATGGAAATTAAGTTATCCAAATCTGATGGATGGTTTCTGCCAACCAGCTCATCCTTAGGGTGCTCAGATAAGCCTTGCTAAAACATTGCTACCAATGACTGGTTGTTCCATTCCAAAGCAGAAGCAACAGTGAGGCAGCATACTGTACAACCATGTGGAATCCCTGCTATAGATGAAGAATCTCAGGGGCTGAGAAAGAAGCATGAGTGGGTTAATTAAAAATGGTACTGAAATTTTCTAGGAACAAACGGGAATCATGTAGTTGCGAACTTTTTTGAGAATTGGGGAGACCCAGACCTATGCATGTCCATATAGCAGGGAGATTATGTGGAAGACTGTTCAGTCTGATGGAAAGTGTTCCAGTAGTATTTCAAACTGAATTTGACACTGGTTCAAAAAACATGGCAGGGCTGAGAGTCCCCACAGTACAGAGGAGAAGATAGAACCTGTAGTGATGATGGTTGTTGGTGCAATTATCAATTTCAAGGCAGGTGTAGGTGCGTCCTGTGCCAGTGGCTGAAAAATAGGTGTGAGAGTCAGAACCCTGCTAAGTTGCAGGAGGGTGTCAGGGATTTGATTAACTTCATCTCAGTTTTCGGGACTCCCACAAAAAAAAGCATTGCTGAAGAGTGTTAGTGGAGTCCATGGCCTGAGCAAACTTGCACAGAAGTAGTGAACCCTCTCTGACCTATAGGCTCTGAAACAGACTAAGGCACAGGGTATAAGGATATGGCAGGTTTTCCCTAGAGCAACCTCCAAAGGGATGATGGGCTTTGCTGCAGACAGTTGTCTGGTTGTGGCCCTCAGTTACACTTTGAGTGGCAACAGCTGGCAACAGGCAGAAATGAAGCATTGTACAAATCGGAGACAGCATGCCTTGACAGTCTAGTCATCTGTACTTCTAGGAAAAGGCTAGGTTTGATTTATTGAAGGATCTTCAAAGAATTCTTTGCCAATGCTAAAGTTTGAAGGCATCAATGCCTTCTTCTTCATTGTCCAGCTTTTACATACACAGAAAGTGAAAGAAAACACAACAGCCTGCACAATTCTGATCTTACCTTTTAGACACATAAATGCTGTTAAAGTTTCTTTCCTAGGTTTTTCATCCTTGCTCTTCTAAGTGGCAGTCTGCATCACATTTCCTAACTGCTGGATCCTTTTTTTTGTTAATAATTGATCCAAGGAGGCAAAGGCTGTCTACTATTCCTATGTCTTCAGCATCAGCTTTGAAGTTAGCTGACTTTCATGTTGACACAGCCTTAGTTTTTTTTTTATATATATTTAGCTGAAGTCCAATCTTTTCAGCTATGGTTGTGGTGTCATCAGCATATTGATGATTGCTGATGTTTCTTTCACCAATTTTGAAACCTCTCTCATTCTTCTCTAGCCCTGCTTCTCTCATCATATGTCCAGCATGCGGGTTGAATAAGTATGGTGAGAGTATGCAGTCTTTTCTAACTACTTTGTCTGTCTGAAACCTGTCTGTGTTTTCCTGATCAGTGTAGAGTTTCTTCATAAGAACAATGAGACATTGGGGCATACCAATGTTCCTGAGGACATCCCATAATTGCGCACAATTGACACAGTTGTGGGCTTTGCTATAATCAGTAAAGCATATGTTGACTTCTGTCTTGTACTCCTTGGCTTTTTCAATCATCCAACATACGCCTGCAAAATATCTTTATTTAATATGCCATTTATAAAATCCAATTTGTGCATCTATTAATTATCTTTCAATGTAATGTTCTAGTCTATGTTGAATAATATTTAGCATAATATTGCTGAAGTGTGATATAAACCAAATTCTTTGATAATTTGTGCAATCTAGCCAAAAAAGAAGTGTTGTTCCATGATGGATTTTGTGGTCCATGCTGTCATGTTATCTTATCTTTAGAGATTCTAATAGCTCTTGTATCCCACCACCTTGCTTCAGTTCTGCTCATTGATTTTACCCCAATTGTCTAGAGCAGACAAGGAAAGAGATTGGTGGTGGAAGAGGCCCTGCACTATACAGTATACTGTATACAAGCTGAATTCTATAGGTATCCATGATATCTGAGCTGTCGAGCAGTTGAGTGGCTAGCAAACAGGTTTTGACTTCTTGTTCCTAAAAAAGGTTACTGAGCCCAAGGTTGTATATCAGTATTTGCCTCTACAAGAGATATTTTAGAATCTTCATGGAGAAAACTAATATTAATAAGCTTATGCCAAATATTATAGCATATCAAAACATATGGCAGAGCCATC
Organism: Staurois parvus; assembly: GCF_062004578.1. NCBI lineage: Eukaryota > Metazoa > Chordata > Amphibia > Anura > Ranidae > Staurois > Staurois parvus. The sequence goes on from NW_028317995.1 coordinate 2,284,468, forward strand.
TGTTTACTTTTGTTACAAATCCAATTTACTCAAGTCTCAGTAGTTACAGTAAAAGGCAATAACCTTTCCTCTTTACCATGAAGAAGAAAATATTCAAACTGTAAGTTCACCTGTCAGGAACATTTTCAGAAAACCCCCTATGCAATTCTACATCCAATGAATAGTACATGCCATAGCCCCTTCTGTTGGAAATTGGGAAGGTCTCATGCAGCTGTTTTGTGTTCTCTCCAGAAAAAAATGTTGCCCCCCCCCCCCATTCCTCTCCATCTTGCCATTTGCAGGACAGGCTGAATTCCACAATAATGTGCCCTCTAGTGGCTGCTCCAAGTCATTCAAACTGCACAAAACTATGTCAGAGTTCTTGTTTTGGTCCCACTATACAAGTGTCTCCAGAATTTATCCAAATTATCAGTGGCAGTTATGAATAATAGATTTGTATCCAGTTACAATTGTAATCCAGTTATCATTAGTGCTGATACCTTTCATTTCAAGTGTATAAAACCCTTTGTTGTTAGTTTTGTATAGAGTAATAAGAAGTTAGAACCCCTGTGAAGTTTTTGTTGCTGACTGTTCCCCCAATATGGAGCTTTACCCTTATTATTTGTCCTGGTGATCATTGCTACCAGAACAAACATAAGGGTAAAATCCAAAAATTAGCATTTTGCATTTAGCATTAGCAATTTCACTAGGAAAGTAATGTAAATCTTCCAATATGGACACTTGTTCTGCTAGGAACTGTTTTATAGGAGATTTCCCTTACTGTGTGGTATCTCTACAGAACAGGAAGGAAAGAGAAATCTCCATTAATAAATTGAGATAAAAATACCTAGTAGGGATTAGGCACTTCCCACTCCATTGAAAATGAAAGCTGGCTTTAGATACATGATTTCTCTTGCAAAGAAATAAAAAAGTGCAAAGAAATAAGGATCTTTATGTCCATAGTGCTATCTAGTTGTATCTGTCAAAATATCAGGACAAGAGCTAGTGTACATGAGCATTTGAAATGTGCTCAAGATACTTTTATTGGGTAATGTCGTAAATTCAAATTGACTATTGACCTCAAATGCTTGCATACTATCCATAAGATATGTGCAAAAAGTACAGTATCTTCATCAGTCAGGCTTTCAGGGCTTTCATGCTTCTTTAGAAATAAAGGGATATTTAAACCCCAAAACAAAAATGAAATGTATAATGGTGCTTACTGATTTTTAGCTGTGGTGTCTGCATTTCTATTTATCAGGCTAAGTACATTTTTAATTTTTCTGAAATACTGAAGGACAATGAATTGTCTTGCCAGGATTCCAGTGTTCTTGTAACTTTTTGTGCAATGAACTGTTATATCAAACAATCTTATTGGTTACCCTGAAACAAAGAAACCTACTCTAGACACCACATCAATGGACTGATAAGCTGCAATATATTCCAATTTTGTTTTTGAATTTAACCTGGCTATACATTAATCTTTTTTTTTCTGTACAACCAGTGGGTTCAATGAGAAAATGGCCTGATTCCCCATCCACACACTCAGTGGAATCCAGAGCCATATTTATTTTTGGATTTTTTCTTCTTAGCACGTGATATCATATTGGATCACATAAGCACGAGGCACTTAATATTATGGACTTTATCTTATTTTTTGCGCTGTGTTTATTAGTAAATATGAATCAGAATTTGTCCAGTTCTTGCTGATTTCGATCCGTGTGCGGACGCCTTTAGATATTTAACAACATGTTCACATTTCTTTCTAAGACTGGGAACTTTAATACATATTTATTAACTCAATCTGATTAGGTTTTGTCCTTGGTATGTTATTAGGTGCTGTTTACGTCAAGATGGAATGAAGAATGGAAGAAGAAACCTCAAGCACATCACAGGGAAGTCAACTGGAAGTCCCACAGTCATGCAGCAATGGTGGGTTAACATGTGGTTTGCACATAGTATCATTTTTTTAGAGGTGGTTGTGGCCATATTGGGGGTCTGTACCAAATGGCAAAAATGCTCACATAAGCAGCCTACATTTATTGTTTTAAAAGTTCAGCAGAGTTTTAGCAAATACTTCAAAGCCAGGGGTAGATTTTTTGCAAATGGCTCTGTACCATATGTGATACTACATATATTGAAAATAATGTTCCACATCTCACATTTCTGCATAGATACATGCAGTGCCACTCGCATAAAGGAAATAACAGCTAGTAAGTCAATAGACATAGAGGGAAACCTGTTGCAATGTGCCACAAGAAGATGAAAACCACTAATGGTAGGTGACAGCAGATTTCGGTATCCCAAAGTACAAGAAGCTAGCATATTAGCTGTATGTAAGGCTTCCCATATACATGAAATAAGTAAAGACATACAGACACTGCTTGATCACAAAAATATATTTCTATAAATATTTGAGTGCTATCAGGCCTGTAGGTGGGGCAATGTATAGACATCCCTGGAAGTAACTTATCTGGGGGAGGTGGGGGGACAATACCCATTCGCGGAGAATGTAATCCTATTGAAGTTGTAGAGAGTACACAAAAATATGATCATTGTCAGTTCAACTGTAACTGTTGTTACAAAAGGCTATCATCAATGTGTGTGTGTAGGGACTTTAACAATTTATTTATTCTCTTTTTACTGTAAGATTCCCAGAAAGCAAAATATCTGATAAATATACCTAAAGAAAATGGTAAGGTTACACTTACAGTATATAAACTGATGTTTTATACCATTTGTTTTATTTGTAAAAAAAACTATTTATACATATAGTAAATGCACACACAAACATTATATATATATATATATATATATATATATATATATATAAATATAAATATATTATATATATATATTTATGTTTGTGTGTGTATATATATATATATATATTTATTTAATTTTTAACCTGTATTATTAAAGGATTTTCGTTTTTCAGATAGTGCTGGCTTCCTTCCTATTTAGCTGTAATTACCTTTTTAAATAAGAAGACCTAGCCAAGCATAACCATTGTTTCTCAGGGCTCATAAGCACTATCTAGCTGAACATTAGGGCATTACTAGTGATTAGTAAATAACCAATTGCTTTCAGAAATATAGGCTTTGCAATCTGTTGTTCCTTAAAGCGTATCTAAAGCCAAAAGCAAAACATATACATTTTGCAGTTTGCCAATCCTTATATGTAGTGGTTGCACTATTTTACCTTTTTTCGCTTTTTGTTTCACCTGGTGACTGAGTAAATCTGAGGCAAGTCTATAATTTTTTTTCAACTTTAACAGACCAAGCTGTCCAGTAAAAGTGTCAGTAAGGCTTAGTTTACACCTGCTTTGCTGTTTGAAGCGTGATCTTTGTTTGGTTCACTCTTCAGAAAGCATTAGACAGATGGTGAGGAGGTGTTGTATTGGCTCCTAACCGTCTGTTTTAACCCCCTAAATACCAGACAACCATGCACCTTGTGGGCAGTTACAGCGTGGCCCTATTCACCTCAATAGATCACACTCAGCATGTGGTACTGCCCACTGAGTGCTACAGGGGATATAATTCCTGCTGCAAATCAAAGAATTGTGGCAGCTGTATGTGTACACTCCTGGCTGCTGCCTAAGGGGGTTTACACATCCAGCAACCACAGTCCTTTGATTTGTGGCAGGAATTATATCCCCTGTAGCAGCATAAGAGGAAGCAGTTGAAGGGCAGTAAAAATTTAGCTCAACTGTGGAGTTTTACCGCCCTCCAATCGGAAGTGTAAACAAGCCCTTAGAGCAGCGCTCTCCAAACTGAGGCTCAGGACCAGATGCGACCCTTTTCTTTCCTTTACTCGGCCATTGGGACACTATTCTTCCCACAGACACCAATGATGGGGCACAATTCCTCCCACTGACACCAATGATGGGGCAATATACCTCCCACTGACACCAATGATGGGGCAATATACCTCCCACTGACAGCAACGAAGAGGCATTATTTTTCCTACTGACACAAAGGATGGGTCACTGTTCCTCCCACTGACACCAATGATGGGGCTTTGTTCCTCCCACTGACACCAGTGATTGGGCAGTATTTCTGCCCCCAACCCAATACCAAAGATGAGGCGTTGTTTACACTGATGGCAGGACATTGTTTTCTACTCCCACTGGCCACAGCCCGGCCCCCCTAAAGTCTGAAGTACAGTAAACTGGCCCTTTGTTTAGAAAATTTAGAGAGCCCTACCTTAGAGTGTTGAGACAAACCATTTATCACTGACTGGGGTGTTTACAATGGCCAGCTTTTATTCATTTAATTAAATCCTTTATCCCAGAAGGAAAAAACTGTTGCTGTAAGTGCTTAAAAAGTGTAAGCTGGAGTTTCTACTTTAATTTGTTAGTAAAGTCTATCTGCATTTGCTAGTGCTTCCAACATTACCATCTCCAACAATTGCTCCTTCATCCAGATTTGAAACACCGTAAGGCAGAAAGTATATTACTATCAACATCTTTAGGTATAAAAAAGGAAAAATTAACAAAGGAAAAAACAAATGTAGGCACCTCATTTAGGGCTCATTCCTACTTATGTGAAGACCTGAGTTTTTTTGTGCTTGAAAAACGGAGGTCTCTGCAAAGGCACACCGAAAGCCATTGTTTTCTATGCGCCATGTTCACACTCTGACATAAACCTCGGCTACAGAGCATTGTGATGGCGATAAAATGCAGGCATGTCTGCATGTTTCCACACCAGAGCTCCCAATAAAGTTAGAAAACAAAGGTAAAGCCCAAGGCACTGCCATCAATGCCTGTATCAAACGGACACCAGCCTGCACAGTAAAACACATTTTTTTCCTGTGTGTGTTCGAGTGAGGCTCGGGTGCAATTCGGTCTGCCAGACCAATGCAGTGCTGTTGCACTGAAACCAGTGCATTGCACTGTTTAATTTTTTTTAACAAATTTTATTAAATATCACACAGTGACATTTATAGAGAGTTCTGTTGGCCGGCTTACTTTTTTTTCAGTGCACACTGTCCACATTCCACCACAACGCAATGCATTTTGCCTTGTCTTGCAGTGGGACTGCGCTACAATAGCTGCTCAACAGAGTCCTACCACATCTGGTGTGAATGGACCCTTAAAGTGGTGTAAACCCTAACATATACCCAGTGAAGTGACTGGCTTCAGGTGATACACAGAGATTAAACAAATCCTCCTACATAAATTGTACCTGTTTATCTGCAGTCTTCTGTTTTTACATCCATTCAAAGTGCTCAATTTATAAAGCTTGCCTGAGAGTTCAGAAAAAAGGGGGCAGAGAGCTGAAATTACTCTCTGTAGAGTGAGGAGAGCTGTGAGGGCTGATTGTAGGGAAAAGACACACACCCCCTTCATACAACTCACATGAACAGAACTGTGGCTGTCAAACTGCTGGAAGTACCTGCCACTATTTTTGTCTTGGAGTCTGGAAAACTTGGTTGATGGCAAGCTGGCTGGCGAGTTTATTTTTGAACCCTTTTTTAAATTTTTCTTTATTATTGACATGTGTTGCCCGGTTTACGTAGTCCTTGCTTCATAAGCCAGTTATAGACCAGGGCAGGTGCCATGTTTTATTTTACTGTTGTTTTTAAGGTGAATGAGTGCACTGGGCGCCCTGGCTGCCATTGTGCTATATGCTGGGTGTTCTTTGCACTCCTGTACCTTTAAGAGGGGTGGGCTCCCTTTATGTGCACCTGCCCTTGGTCTATCCTTTAAATGCACGTGCCTCTACTATGGCAACTCTCAAATTTGTAGAGTTAGGACCACAGAATATCAGGGTGCCGTGATGTGGCTCTGTGGCTTACATATGTATTTTCAAATGTGTGCTAACTAAACCCCTGTTTTTAACGCATACTGTTAGACAGGTTAATTTGGCTGTTGGCAAGCTGGCTGGCGAGTTGATTTTTGAACCTTTTTTTTATTTTTATTTTATTATTGACATGCGTTGCCAGGTTCACGTAGTCCTTGCTTCATAAGCCAGTTATAGAGCGGGGCAGGTGCCATGTTTTATTTTACTAGTCTGGAAAACTTGTCAGAAATGATGATTCATGATGACAGCAAAGGAACAAAGCAGGAGTTAGATACACTATAGAGGGATATGCTTTATCTGAGGTTTACAACACCTTTAAGGATTGGCAAACTGCAATGCATTACTTTTTTTTGAGTTTAGCTGTACTGTGATCAGGGAGATACGCAGTTGCAGGCTGCGTGTGATCCTCTGCTTGCTTGTTCCTCACCCCTCTCCGGAGTTGTCTGCAAACAGAGGAAGTAGGACTGATGATGATGTGGCTGCTCATTCCCTCCCTCCTGGATGATGCCATTAATTTACCAGGTGCTGCATCAGTGAATAAGCTGCAAACTTCAAGACCTACACAGCCCTGCCTATAGAGGGGAGAGGGACAGAGGTTTCCCAGGCTTTAAGTAGAAAGTCTAGGCTAGCAGTGTGGGGAACCAGAGAGGGCAGACCTGTCACTGGGGTGTCCATGCCTAAACCAGAGAACTTGAGAGGACTGAGCCATTGAAAAGTATTTTGCTGTGCTGGGACCGGAGCTGGAGGGAACCATTGCTGTGTATGCATACAGTAAGGGAGTATTGGTGAGAGTCTGGGTGCTGGGACTGAGCCTTGTGAAGGTCTGATCATGAGGACTTAGCTACTGGGGACTGGGTTCCTGAGGACCGCAGACTGCCAAGCATTCTGGACAGGATTCATTGTGTGCCAAGAGTGGTGATCAAATTCAAGTGTGCAATTTCTGCTGATGAGCTGAAGCAAACTTTGAGCCAGTTTGCTAAACATAAATCGCTTGGTTTAGATAGCCTGCCTATCGAATGGTATTTAGCCCACAAAGAATTTGTCTTTCCTCGTTTGCTTTCTCTTTATAAGTACATTTTAGAGGAGCAATACTAGAGGAGCAATACTACTCTGATACTATGCGAGAAGCTCTTACTGTTTTCATCCCCAATATTGTGAGTCCTACCGCCCTATTTCCTTAACTAACACAGATCTTAAGATCCTATTCAAATTATTTGCCAACACATTAAACTTGGTAGATTCCCATCTGATTAAATCTGATCAAACTGGCTTTATTCCGGGCAGGTCTACTTATATTAATTTATGGAGGCTGTTCACTAACTTGCAGATTCCCAATAGCTCAAATTCTAGAATGCTTGTGACCCTGGACACCCATAAAGCTTTTGACTCCATTGAATGTCTATATCTCTTTCAGGCGCTACAGAAATTTGGGTTTGGTGACACCTTAATTTCCAGAATAAAAACATTATACACGCTCCCCCAAGTGCAAATAAGGGTCAATGGCTGTATATTTGCTCCCTTTTCCATCCAGAGAGGCACAAGACAGGTGTGTCCATTGTCACCCCTGCGCTCATGATTGAACACCTGGCTTAACCTCCTCGAATTCCCCTTTTGATTAAAGGGATTTAGATTGGCTCTCTGGAGGAAGGGGTAACATTACATGCAGACAGCATGTTACTGTATATTTCAGACCCACTGCACAGTGTTACTGCTGCTCTGGAACTTATCCAGTAGTTTAGGCACTACTCTGGGTTTAATGTCAATTGGATGAAATCTTATACAGTATATACGGTACTTGATTTATATTATGAATGCAGTTTTTTTTTATAAAATCGTGCTGCAAGCTGCAAACAATTCCAGAGCAGCATTTTAGAAAAATCCTGCTGTTTCCCAATCAGAAGCTGTAACCGAGAGCTATCAGTGATAGCTCAGCCGGTTTGCTGTAAGCATGATCTCTGCACACAACCTCAGGTTCCTGTGGATGCAAATGTGCAGTGGTTGGGAGTTAAAGCCTATGTTTCCTTCCACTACTTACATTTGTGTTCCAAACAATAGCAGTGTGTTGAAAAAAGTGAATAAAGCTCAAAATCCTTCTAATAGCTTTTATTTCCATACACACAAATGCATTGGGAACACTACACATTCTATTCCAAATCAAAACATGAAGAAAAATATATCAAATTTGTGTTGTTGCTCTAAAAAAAATGAAGAAAAGTGAATATTAGACTGTTCAAAAAAATAGCAGTGTTTGTGTTCTTTTTTACAAACTCAAACATTCACTATATAAACTGAAAAATGTTTGAAGATTTTGCTTTCCTTTGAATCACTTAATTAATATTTAGTTGTATAAGCACTGTTTCTGAGAACTGCTGTACATCTGTGTTGCATGGAGTCAACCAACTTCTGGCACCTGTGAACAGGTATTCCAGCCCAGGATGATTGGACTACATTCCACAGTTCTCTATTTCTTGGCTTTGCCTCAGAAGCTGCATTTTTGATGTCACCCCACAAGTTTTCTATTGGATTAAGATCCGGGGATTGGGCTGGCCACTCCATAATGTCAATCTTGTTGGTCTGGAACCAAGATGTTGCACGTTTACTGGTGTGTTTGAGGTCGTTGTCTTGTTGGAACTCCCATTTCAAGGGCATTTCCTCTTCAGCATACGGCAGCATAGCCTCTTCAAGTATTCTGATGTATTCAGACTGATCCATGATCCCTGGTATGCGATAAATAGGCCCAACACCGTAGTATGAGAAACATCCCCATATCATGATGGTTGCGCAACCATGCTTCACTGTCTTCACAGTGTACTGAGGCTTGAATTCAGTGTTTGGGCGTCATCTGACAAACTGTCTCGGGCCACTAGACCCAAAAAGAACAATCTTACTTTCATCAGTCCGCAAAATGTTGCGCCATTTCTCTTTAGGCCAGTCAATGTGCTCTTCAGCACATGTCTTTTTTTTCAACAGTGGGACTTTGCGGGGGCTTCTTGCAGATAGCTTGGCTTCACATAGGCGTCTTCTAATTGTAACAGTACTCACAGGTAACTTTAGACCTTCTTTGATCTTCCTGGAGCTGATTGTTGGCTGAGTCCTTGCCATTTTGGCTATTCTTCTATCCATAAGAATGGTAGTTTTTCGCTTTCTTCCACGTCTTTCAGGTTTTGGTTGCCATTTTAAAGCATTTGCGATCATTTTAGCTGAGCAGCCTATCATTTTCTGCACTTCTTTATATGTTTTCCCCTCTCCAATCAACTTTTTAATCAAGGTACGCTGTTCTTCTGAACAATCTCTGGAATGACCCATTTTCCTCAGAATTTCAGAGAGAAATGCACTGTAACCAGCATGTACAACATTTGCTGCCTTCCTTCCTTAAATAATGGAAATAATTGCCACCTGTTTTTCAAAGAATGAATGACCTCACTAATAGAACCCCACACTGCTATTATTTTGAACATGCCCCTTTCAATTAGTGATTCAATTACACAGAATCAGCAGCATGCATGTGATGACTGTTGGGTCTGTTGGATTTCTATTACTCTACTACACCTGCTAGTAAATTATTTGCCATATAGAAATATCATTTCAATCAAAAACAGTGATTGATCAGGTTAGTGATATCTGACTGCTATTATTTTGAACACAACTGTATATGTGTTACAGAGCCAGCAAGACGTTAAAGTTTCCGAAAATTAGTGGCATTCAATATATGAAATGGGAATATTTGTGAAATACACTCTATTGTACCTTGTGTAAGAACTAACATTGCCCTATCAGCGACAAATGCAGCAAAGTGAATCACACACCTTTTTTAACGTTGACCTTTGCGTATTTTTTTTAACTGCGCTTTGTCACAATTTGTTGTGCATCTGCTTGCCGCATTTGGGGCATCTATGGCCAGCTTTACTTGCTTAGAGCAACACTTAATAATATATTCTAATCTAAAATTATGCTTTCATATGACTTTTTTTCACAACTTATAAATATATTATTTTACTTCTAGAAAAGGTTCTCCAAACCCTGGTGTAACAAATGCCCAAAAATATGTTATTTCAACTGTTCCTGTTTGCCTTTCCATTACTGTGGATATTTAATCAATGTTTTCATTCGCAGCCATTATTAATGGTACTTCCACAGGCTAGCACAGAACTGCTCCATAAAAAACTGTTTGCAAGAGTGGAACCGCTGAACTTCTCACAACCTCTTGCTTGCAGAATTGTAGTGTTATTGAGGAGTTATACACGTTGATTACTCAATGGCGCTGGCAGAATATTGCAACATTAAAGGCAAAGCTTAATTCTGGGTCAGCGCAGAGACATGCTGTTCTCACCACAGCAGTGACACACAGAGGAACAAGAAAGAACTGCTACAATCACTGGCCAAATGGAATAACAAACACTACTTGGAAATACTACTTTTTTATTTACTAGTTTACCATATTTTTATTATTACTATGTTCTTGTGCTTTAGAACAGAATTGAAAATTAAACTGTAGCTTAAAAAAATATACTATATCTGAATAATATCATAATATTTTGTAGTCATTTCTAAGCTAGGTGCAGTACAGATTCAAATGTGTTTATTCATAGGAATGTACTGGGAGACACATGAATGTTGCAATTTCTTTAAAGTTAATTTTCTTTAAATGAATGCTACTTTAAAGTCCAACTCCGGGGAAATTTGAAAATTCCTCCTTGCTGTAGGGCTGTGCTCACACTACAAGGGTTTGCTGCTCATTTATTCTAGGAATGAGTTAAAGCACTTTTACTTACCAAATCCTTTTCTCCCCTGGCAGACGGCATTCCCCTGTGCTCTACAGGTGGACTGTTTCCTATGTATCACTATGTCCAATACAGGGCTATGGATTCTGCATTGGTCTTGGTGATGTCAGGACCTTAGACTACTGGATCGTGTGGGGGAAAATGCTGCAGGAACTGGTCTAGCAGCACAAAGAATTGGTTAAGTAAATATTTTTTTCTGTGCCCCCTAGACCAAGCAGTTATTCCTTGTAGCCCCACTGCAAAGAGAAAATTTCCTAGATTTGGCTTTAACACTTTCAAACACACTTAGCTGGAATACAAAGCATATACGTATATCGAGAACAGAAGAACCCCTAATATGCATACTTGTTTTGGCTCAGTAACAGTAGTACTGAAGCCAGAGGATCAGCATTACAGCCAGAGAACTAGTATTTTCATAAGGAGAGGTCAGCACTAACAGCTACCATACTTATTCAGTACAGGTATTTTATCAGCTGCTTAAATGCTTGAACATGTTAGTCACAAAATACATTGGGGGAAATTTATCAAAACTAGAGCAAACTGAATTTGGAGCAGCTCCAATTTCTGTCTTTTTATTTTCAAACCTTAAAGTGCTATTAAAGTATTTTTTTAACAAAGACCAATCGGGTTTCATATATGGTCACCAAACGGATCAGATTTGTAGGTCCATAGCTTTGATTTCTGCTGTCTAATTGGGATGCTCCTCTCTCTCGGGAGTTGTTGCTTCTTTCTTTGGACCGCCATAAAACCTATGATAGCTTAACCTGGGATTATTTGTTTACTATTTTGCAAGCTTTTGGATTTGGTCCTACATTCCTTACCATACTTCAGTCATTATACAACACTCCCTCAGCTCAAGTGTCCATTAGAGGCTGCAGATCCCCTGTGTTCCCAAGTCGACGTGGCACTAGACAAGGTTGTTAATTCTCCCCACTACTTTTTGCAATGGCTATAGGACCCTTAGCTATGGTGATCTGCTCTCATCCTGGAATTCATGGGGTCCACTGCAGTCATCAGGAACATAAATGCGCTTTATTTGCTGATGATGTCCTGATGTATGTTACCTCCCCTCTGACTACCATACCTAATCTATTATCTCTTTTGCACCATTTCTCTGAACTTTCTGGGCTCTCTTTAAATTCTCAAAAAACAACAGCCCTTAATTATTCGTTACCCTCTTCCTCGGAATAACAGCTTAGGACTATGTTTGACTTTCAATGGGCCCACAGCTCTTTGCCCAATTTAGGGATTAACTTGATAGCTTCAATTGATACCCTTTACCCCCTCTTTTCAAACACCTTAAGGAGGATCTTCATTGTCGGGCTGCTTACTCTATATCTTGGTTTGGGAGGATCAACTCTATTAAAATGACATTTTTGCCTTGACTACTAAATTTTCTAGAACCTTACCATTTCTGAGACGTGAGCTACAATACCTACAGGCCAAAGTGCTCTGTTTTGTTTGGAACAATAGAAGGCCCGGGATGAATCAGAAAACACTATATGCTTTAAAATCACATGGTGTGATTGGCCTCCCTAATCTTCATGCATATTTTCAAGCCGCCCAAATTGCACAATTGGACTATACTACCACTAAGGGATCTACCCCCCACTGGGCTTCTACTTTCCTGTCATCCTTTGGAGGTTGGTTCCCTACTCTGGCTCCCTAATCGATCTCGCCCTCCTATACTATTTCCCACTTTATCTTTCTCGTTGTCGGTCTGGGATAGGGTACGCCACTACAAATTCCTAGCTTCCTCGCACATGCCTTTAGCCCCTGTCTTTTGTAATCCTGAATTTTTGCTTGGCCTGGCTCCAGTCCCATTTCAATGGTGGATTAATAAGGGGTTACTGTGGATAGGAGACTACCTCCGGGGTGCCCGAGTTTACCCTCTTCAACATCTTAAAGAAAATTTACAGATGCCCCCCCACTGAAATCTTTAGATTTAATCAAATCACCTCTTTCATCCACTCAAAAATTACTTTATTAGATGGCCCACCCATTCTTACCAGAGTAATAATCTTTCTAGAGGCTGTATTTCTATGGTGTATTCCCTTCTTACTGATCCAAGTTGTAAACTACTCTAAATGGATCAATGGGAACGGGACATGAATATTAGTTATGATGTATCAGATTGGCAAGATATAGCCTTAGCACTATCCAAAGTTTCCATCAATACCACCTTAATTGAAGCAAATTATAAAACATTACTGCAATGGTACCTGGTTCCAACCTGGATTATGCAGATGCATCCTCTTGCTTCACCAATGCACTTTCAGCGTTGCGGCCAGAGGGGTTCTATGTTCCACGTCTGGTGGCGATGTCCGATAGCTACTAGATTTTGGATCCGCATATTTAACCTTCTATATACGGTGACGGAGTTAAATGTTCGCAGGACCCCAGAGACGGCTCTCTTCCATAAATTTCCAATTACAGTGCCAACAAAAATCCCTTAAATTGCTTACCTATATGCTGCTAGCAGCAAGAATCACTATAGCTAAATATTGGAAGAGATCAATTATTCCACTTGAATATGTTAGGAACAAATTGAATTGGATAATGATTAACGACAGACTCGCCTATATGCTACACAACAATACTGCCAAATTTGATAAAACATGGGACCCATGGATTCAATACATTTCTGTGCCTTGATATTTCCTGATTTGACCCTCTTCTTTCCTTGTTCTCACTTACTTCTTTTTCTTACTTTTTACTGTCACCTTGTTTATTCCTTTGTTTTCTGGGGCTAGTTGAGCCTATTTTGTGCTCGTTATACAACTTCTGTCATGTTTTCCTTAACGCTCGTTCTGTGTGATTCATGAAGCTACAACCAATGACTCTCATATCTGGTGGACTCAATGCTTGGTAGTTTCTATTTGACCTACCTAGGTGATTTCGCACAGATCTTCTGTTTTCCTAAGATATGTCTGTTGTTTGTTAAAGCAGGTGTTCTTATGTGTTGGTCGACATTTTCTGTTATAACATGACATTTGTCTTTTGCACTATTTGTAACTTGAAAAATTTTCAATAAAAACTATTGGAAAATAAAGTCTTTTTTTAAATAAAACACAACTTTACTTATATGTATTATCTCTTTTCAATAAATTTCCTCTGAGTTTACTTTTCAAGTTTTTCAACTGGCTGCTCTAGCACACTCCCTGTTCTACGTCTGTCCACTGTGTCCCAGGACCTAAAGAGTCACCTACATTCCCCTATACATATGCACTTCCACCTTGTATTAAGAGGGGCATAAGTCAAACTGGGACTTTTGAATTTATATAATAAAAGAACAAATTTCAAGGAGTGGAAACTGCATTTATTTTTCAACATACTCCCCTGCTACATTTATACACTTATCCCAACATTTAACTAATGCATGGAAAGGTTCAGCATAGAAAGATTTGTTAGCACGCCTGAACCATCCTAGGATAATCTACTTCACTTTGTCATAAGTGCTGAAATTCTGACCTCCAAGGAACTCTTTTAGGGGTCCAAATAGGTGGAATCACTCGGAGCGAGGTCCAGGCTGTAAGGGGGATGTGGCAATAACTCCCAGCCGAGTTGCTGTAATGAGCATGTGGGCAGTATGAGCTCGTGCTTTGTCTTGGAGAAACAGGACGCCCTTTGTGATCAAACAAGGTAGTTTTTTCCGTAGGCGCGTATGCACATCACTAACAACATGACAGTAATATTCACTGTTGATAGTAGCACCATGGGGTAGAAAATCCATATGAATAACGCCACATTTGTCCGACAAAACACTTGCCATCACTTTATCTGCAGATACAATTGTTCAATCTTTTTTTGGTGGTGGTGAGTCTGCATGGTTCCACTGCTTTGATGCTAATTTTTATTCCAGAGTGAATGTTCACAGGAATGACTGCTGTGGGCTGGGAAATATCTCGGCTGGGATCACCACTCACTGACGTACAGCCATTTTTTAAATGTTTACATCATTCAAATGTCTTACTGCGTCTCCTCACCATACTGTGCTTAAAGTCTTCTGTAGATATCCATGGGTTGTACACCTTCGTTCACAAGAAACTTCATCACCACACAATTTGCGCTGCCTATCAATAAAATGGCACACTTGCCACCTACTACTGCGTGTAGTACTGCCATTGTAACATTGCTTTTTATACCTGTAAAATTAAAAGTCCCGGTTTGACTTGAATGCCCCTCGTACAATTCTATATGCAGCCACAGCAAGCGCTGCACACACAGGGAGCATGAGAGGTTACTCATAAGATTAGGTCCTGCTAGATCACTTCAGGCTTGCCCCTTTTGCAGGTATAGCTATGTAAAACATTAAAAATAAGTGCCTATACTGCTTAAAATCCAGTAATACACTGTCTCCCTCTGCTCTGCACATGCACACTTGCTCTCTATTTTTTGGCATTGTGCAGAATTTGTAGAGGCCGATCTGCTGGCAGCCTAAAGATTTACTACTGCTCAGGGGATCTGTGCTTCAGCAAAATGGCAGCCTACAACAAGAAGAAACAGGAACAATGCTGGAGGCAATTTATAGCACACACTAATGTTGCTAACATAATTATTACTGTTCCTTGCTAAAGAACTTTATTTTTTATCAAGTTGATATGAGTAAAGTTCCACTTTAAAAAGTAATCGCAGTGGAGGAAATTTATTGAAAAACAAATACTGCAAAATTATTTGTATGTAATGTTATTTGTATCTGTTTTATATAAAAAATATTAGACTTTATTGTCACTTCAACTGAACAAGCTGATTAGTTACTGTTCACAGCTTCTCCAGATTCTGTCTGCTGCAGTTTTGATAAATTCACTGCATTATTTTCTGTAAAAGGGCTGTGAATAACATTCACAATGTACAAGCAAACAAAATGCTATTACTAGTGAAGATTTTAGGGTAGCTAACATTTAAATTAATTGTGCTATGCAGCCTTTAGATATTAGCTAAGTGCCTTTAGTGAAGAACTCTGCTAGATTAAAACTTTAAAGTGAAAAAATTTAAAAATAAGTCTTCTATTGGGAAAAAAAAACACTGAATATTCCCTAATAGAAAGTGAAAAAAAAAAATCTATAAAGCAACAAATGCTTGCAAAGAAAGTAGCATACACAGCTATTCATCTCTTCTTCACTATTCAACTAGGACATAGCTTTTCTGTCTTGTCTAGTGTTTGACATTCTCTTAATATTTATTCCCCCATTTTAACATGCAGATAAGAGCATTCTAGACTGTGTCAAGAGTCACCACTCAGATAGCAGCACCAAAAAGACAAGGCCAGATTGGTGTTCTCCTGGAAATGGCTGTTCTCCGCTACTTTATTCAGAAGAGGACTGTGAGTATGATCTCCCAGATGAGAGTGAGGGCACATCCTGTTGTGATCAGCAAGTAAGAGTTTTATTTTGAACAAAATCTATTTATCTATCTATACTATATTGCCAAACGTATTGGGACACCCCTCCAAATTATTAATATTATTATACAGTATTTATAAAGCGCCAATGGTTTGCTCAGCGCTGTACATTACAAAGGGGGAACAGAACATGTGACAGAACAATACCAATACAATGCAAAACATGAGGGGATTGAGGGCCCTGCTCTTTCGAGCTTACAATCTAGGAGGGAGGGGATAGTGGTACAGGAGGAGATAGCTGTGGGGGATGGAGTGGTAGGAAGAGTGGAGGAGGTCGGCAGGTTAGCAGGAGGTGGGGTAGGCTTCCCTGAAGAGATGGGTTTTCAGGGTGCGCCTAAAGGAGAGGAGAGTAGGTGATAATTTGATGGGTTGGGGCAGGGAGTTCCAGAGGATGGGTGACACCCTGGAGAAGTCCTGGAGGCGGGCATGGGAGGAGGAGACCAGGGAACTAGAGAGAAGGAGGTCTTGTGAGGAGCGGAGTGTGCGTGCTGGGCAGTACTTGGATATTAGGTCAGTGATGTAGTACGGGGCAGTATGGTGGACAGCTTTGTACGTCAGTGTTAGGATTTTGAATTTGATCCGTTGCGCAATCGGAAGCCAGTGGAGGGATTGGCAAAGGGGGGTGGCGGAGATGGAACAGTTGGTGAATTAGTCTGGCAGCCGTATTCAGGATCGACTGAAGCGGGGATAGCCAGCGGCGAGGCAGGCCAGTGAGGAGGGAGTTGCAGTAGTCGAGTCGTGATATGATGAGGGAGTGTATGAGCTGTTTAGTGGTTTCTGGGGTTAGGAACGTGCGTATATTGGCGATGTTGCGGAGGTGGAGTCTGCACGAGTTTGTTAAAGATTGGACTTGGGGCTGGAAGGATAGGTTGGAGTCCAGAATGACACCAAGTACTCTAGCCTGCGGGGCGGGTTTGATGGTGGCGTTGTTGGATGTGACGGAGAAGTCAATGGGGGGTGGTGTCCGGGCTGGGGGGCAAGACAAGAAACTCGGTTTTGGAGAGGTTCAGTTTAAGGAAGTGGAGCGACATCCAGTCTGATATGTCGCTCAGTAGGTGTGTGATTCGGGCGGAGACCGAGGGGGTGAGGTGGGGGGTTGAGAGATAGATTTGTGTGTCGTCGGCATAGAGGTGGTAGTTGAAGCCATGAGAGTGTATGAGTTGGCGAAGGGAGGAGGTGTAGATGGAGAAGAGAAGGGGCCCGAGGATAGAGCCTTGAGGGACCCCAACAGAGAGGGGGAGTGAGGGGGAGGTGGTAGCATTATAGGTAACGCTGAAAGAGCGTTGTGACAGGTAGGATGAGAGAGAGCAGAATCTCTGAGGCCGAGGGAGTGTAGTTTTTTGAGGAGGAGGGGCTGGTCGACTGTGTCGAAGGCCGCAGAGAGGTCAAGGAGTAGGAGCACTGAATAGTGGCCATTAGCTTTGGCGGTTAGCAGGTCGTTGGAGAGTTTGAGTAAGGCAGTTTCGGTGGAGTGTAGGGGACGGAAGCTGGACTGTAGGGGATCGAGGAGGTTGTTGTCGTTGAGGTGAGAGCTTAGGCGGGTGTAGATTAGGCGCTCGAGGAGTTTAGATGTAAATGGGAGCAGGGAGATGGGTCTGAGGTTGTTCGGGTCATTGGGGTCCAGGGAGGGCTTTTTAAGTATGGGGGTGATGTGTGCATGTTTCAGAGGGGAGGGGAAAGTGCCAGAGGAGAGGGAGAGATTAAAGATGTGGGTGAGGGAGGACTCACGTGTTCCAATCACCTCCATGGCCACAGGTGTATAAAATCAAGCAGGGAAAAAAACAGTGAGCGCTAGTCCTGAAAGCGGCTAAGCACTCTAAGCAACCGATATATACTTAAAATAGAATAACATAAAAATAGTGCAGCGCTATGAGTAGTGATAGTAAAACAGATATGAGTCCACTTAAAGTCTTAGTCAATAGAACGTGTCCAGTGACAAGTGAGGATTCAAAGTTGGTGATCCGTGTGGAAACGGCTGAAAAACGCACTCACCAGAACAAAGACACATAAACGCAGTGTGCATCTAGTGCTCATGGATCCTCAATCCAGAAGGAAATAAAGCTGGTCCGGTTACAGGAAAAGTGGATCCCTCCTCTATGGATGCAGCAACAGATCCTCCTCTTCCCAGTTAGGTGTAGGATTCCAAGATCAGGGTTCTGCAAGCAAAAAGCTCCTCAAGGGAGTTTAGGGAAGGACACCCATAGTGTAGTAGATTATAAAAAAGCAGCTTTATTAGAGTAAAAGTAGCATCCAATTCATACCATGGTTCCATACCTCTGAAGATGTGCGTGCGCACGTAACGCATAAGGTGGAGCCTGGATGTCGAGACGCTACGCCGCCGGAGCCACGTGGAGGCCCGGCGGCCATCATTCAGAGTGTCAGGGTTAGTTTGTCTTGCTGACACATCTTGATGATACCTGCCTACTTTGAATTGGATGCTACTTTTACTCTAATAAAGCTGCTTTTTTATAATCTACTACACTATGGGTGTCCTTCCCTAAACTCCCTTGAGGAGCTTTTTGCTTGCAGAACCCTGATCTTGGAATCCTACACCTAACTGGGAAGAGGAGGATCTGTTGCTGCATCCATAGAGGAGGGATCCACTTTTCCTGTAACCGGACCAGCTTTATTTCCTTCTGGATTGAGGATCCATGAGCACTAGATGCACACTGCGTTTATGTGTCTTTGTTCTGGGGGGTATAAAATCAAGCACCTAGGCATGCAGACTGCTTCTACAAACATTTGTGAAAGAATGGGTTGCTCTCAGGAGCTCAGTGAATTCAAGTGTGGTTCTGTGATAGGTTGCCACCTGTGCAATAGGTCCATCCGTGAAATTTCCTTGCTACTAAATATTCCACGGTAAACTGTTAGTGGTATTATAACAAAGTGGAAGCTACTGGGAACAACAGCAACTCAGCGACTAAGTGGTAGGCCACGTAAAATGACAGAGTGGGTTCAGCACATGCTGAGGCACACAGTGCGCAGAAGTCGCCAACTTTGTGTGGACTTCAGATTAGCACAACAACAGAGCGTAGAGAGCTTCATTGAATGGGTTTCCATTGCCAAGTAGCTGCATCCAAGCCTTACATCACCAAGTGCAATGCAAAGTGTCAGATGCAGTAGTGTAAAGCATGCCGCCACTGGACAGTAGAGCAGTGGAGACGTGTTCTCTGGAGTGATGAATCACGCTTCTCTGTCTGGCAATCCGATGGACGTTTCTGGGTTTGGTGGTTGCCAGGAGAACTGTACTTGTCTGACTGCATTGTGACAAATGTAAAGTTTGGTGGAGAGGGGATTATGGTGTGGGGTTGTTTTTCAGGGGTTGGGCTTGGCCCCTTAGTTCCAGTAAAGGGAACTCTTAAGGTGTCAGCATACCAAAAACATTTTGAACAATTTCATGCTTCCAGCTTTGTGGGAACAGTTTGGGGATGGCCCCTTCGTGTTCCAACATGACTGCGCACCAGTGCACAAAGCAAGGTCCATAAAAACATGGATGAGGGAGTCTGGGGTGGAAGAGCTTGACTGGCCTGCAGAGAGTCCTGATCTCAACCTGATAGAACACCTTTGGGATGAATTAGAGCGAAGATTGCGAGCCAGGCCTTCTCGTCCGACATCAGTGCCTGGCCTCACAAATATGCTTCTGGAAGAATGGTCAAACATTCCCATAGATACACTCCTAAAACTTGTGGACAGCCTTCCCAGAAGAGTTGAAGCTGTTATAGCTGCAAAGGGTGGGCCAACTCAATACTGAACCCTATGGACTAGGATGCCATTAAAGTTCATGTGTGTGAAAAGGCAGGCGCCCCAATACTTTTGGCAATATTGTGTATCTATCTATCTTGTTCATTTTTATCTTTCTAGTTACCTACAGTATGTACAGTATACTGTATCTATCCATTGTCTTTCTTTGTAAAGTGCTGTTTTACCCACCAAATTTTTCGCTGTTGCATTTAAAGTAGAACTATGGTCTATCATTAAAGTGACACTAAACTCTGGTTTAAAAACATTGTATTCAAGTATGTATTGTTAACCTTTAAAAGTCCATTCTATTGCTCTTGGGCCTCCAAATCACCAAATTCCTTTTTTGTTGCTGTTGTGATCTGACTAGCTATTAGACGAGGGCTACGTTTGTTCTCCATGGTCCTACTGCATATATATACATAGCCATCCTCTCTAGCTTGCTCCTGAGATGGACTAGGGACTATGGGATTTCTAGAGTGCATAGAGCAATACACATGACCACAACTAACACTCACTGCTTGTTCCAAGCAAACAGAAGTGAAGGGGTTCTGGAGCTCACAGAGGATATTACACGGAGGCAGAAAAAACACTAAGAAACATTTTCACAAAAAATATGTAGCACCTCCCTGACCTCTGGAGGCATGATGGTAACCCCCAGAGACAGGGTATACAAACAAAAAGGAATTTATTGCTCACACTAAAACTCCAGGGAGAGAAGGGTAGGAAGTTCAGAACACCCATTAATGGCCTGCAGACTCAACATCAAGAAAGAAAAGACACCAGTACAGAAAAGAGCTTTTCAGCTTATTCCAGTAACCTGTACCTTCTTAGTAGCAGCGTTTGCCATTAGCAATCAGATCTTACCAGTAGCAACAGAAGTATTCTCAATGATCCCATCTTGATGCTTTTCCAGGCTGTCAAGGAGTTCTTCACCCAGGACCTTATGTGTTACCCTAGGTTCACATCTGTGCGGGTGGTGCTGCTGCGGATCCGCACAAAAATACGTGCAGCTGCACCACCTGCACAGAGAATTGCGGACCCGCGGGCGGGTGCCATTAGTTCTAATGGCACGCCGCCCACACTGGAAAACAGAACCGTACTGGGAACCGAGGTTCCCATGCGAGCTGCATTTTCTGAAGAAGTGCAGGGACTTTTTCTTTGCATGTCATGGGCATGGGAGTCCATTCAAATGAATGGACTCTCGTGCCCATGCAAAACGCGTCCCGCACGGCTGCAGAGATGTGAACCAGGGGTTAGAGTAACCTCTGTTACGTCATTTTAGACATCTGATCTGTTCTTTTCCTGTTCTCAGCTAGGCTCCCAGATCACAGAGCCTCAGGCACCAGGACACACTGCGCAGGCAGACTTCTTATGCTCCAAGCACATGTACAGGCCTCTAGCTTCAGGCATAATCACAGCTACTTCTCACACACCCATCCCAGGCCAGAGCCTGAGGAGAAAAGAGAGATCACTTGTCCCTCTCCAAATATTTATAGCCTCTGGCATTATTCTCCTGTGTCTGTTCTCGCTCACTAGAAGAAAATCTCTCTAGAGTTTGGATAGCTGTGCATGCAATGAAGTTTCTCCGTCTTATTTTTGGGGTACTGCAAGGATTGTTTTGGGGTTATCCCTACTGCTGGAATTGCTGTGTTGTGACAGAATGTTTGTTTCCTGCTCTGCAAAAACACCTATCTTGCTGTCCATATACAAACATAACAGCATATCTCAACAAGAATCTGTGCATTTGATACAATTAAACAGTGAGCAACCCTTTCCCTCCCAAGATTATGCTGATTTGCAGCAGTTAGAGACACCTGCTACACCCAAACACTCAGAATAAAGCCCAAAACCAAAATTGTAATATATTGCAGCAAACTTTAGATGTGGTTGCTGCATTAGTTTTCTTTTTTTTTTTAGGTTTTTTTCCCTCTGTTTTCACCTTGTGATCTAGCCAGTAACGCACCTCCTGTATTAAATTGCCCCTACTCTGGATGAAGGAGCACAGGGGCAACTTTGGACAGCAACTTTGTCAGTCTGGGGAGTGTTAGATGTACTAGCAGATTTAGATTCACTGACAAATTGTAGCCATACTCCAGCTAACACTTTAAACACAGTTAGTGAACTCGGTGTAGAGTTATTCACCCTGAGGTCATCACAGAGGACAAGGGGGCACTCTACGTCTGGAGGAAAAGAAATTTAATCTCCAAACATGGAAAGGTTTCTTCACAGTAAGAGCTGTGAAAATGTGGAATAGACTCCCTCAAAAGTTGGTTCTGGCCAGCTCAGTGGATTGCTTTAAGAAAGTCCTGGATTCTTTCCTAGAGACACAGAATATAACTGGATACTAACATTTATAGGTAAAGTTGATCCAGGGAATATCTGATTGCCTCTCGGGGGATCAGGAGGGAATTTTTTCCCATGCAGGAGCAAATTGGATTGTGCTTTGCTGGTTTTTTTTTTTGCCTTCCTCTGGATCAACTGTGGGTATAGGATTATAACTTTTTTTTTTTTTCCTGTGGTTGAACTGGATGGACCTTTGTCTTTTTTTTCAGCCAGACTGATTATGTAACTATGGAACTATGTACATCAACAGTTTTTTTTTTTCCATTTAGGATAAAGGTTTTACTTGAATTAATAAAAGCTGACCATTTTAAGCACCCCTGTCAGTGGCATATACTTTGTCTCAACAAAGACAGCACAACAGTTCTCAGCAGACAATAGATTAACTTTTGCAAGGTCAACCTCTTCTGGGTCCCAAACAAGTGCTCCGAATCCTGCTGAGACTGTCCCTCTTTTCCTTCCAAGTGGTGGGAGTGCTCTCTTTTACAGTCTGACCATACCAGGCATCCAAATTACACCTCGGACCATGCGATGAGTAGTCTGTCATGATTGTGATACTCTATGGCAGAGTTCTATTCAGTCAGCAGTCCAGTATTTTTACCCACATTTGTTTTCACCAAGACAGTCCTCCTCTTTCCTCTCAGCCTGCAGACCCACTTCTCCTTGCTCTGTTGCATCTACCAATCACCTCCAGGATGGAATCGGACCCAGACAAGATGGCTGCCCTTTGCACTGAAGACACTCCATAGACGAGCATTGCAAAGTGGTCTCCTTAACGACTTGCCTTCCTGAAGGTTTTATCCTTTTCATGACCAGAGCAGTTTTTTCTATTCAGCACTGCATTTTAACTGGCAATTGCTCAGTCAGGCAACACTGTACACAAATGAAATTTCTATCATTTTTTTCACGTAAATAAAGATTTATTTTGGTGGTATTTAACCACTTCAGGTCCGAACACTTTCACCCCCTTTCTGTCCAGGCCAATTTTCAGCTTTCAGTGCTATCACACTTTGAATGACAATTGCGGGGTAATGCAACACTGTACCCATATGAATTTTTTAGCATTGTTTGAGACATATAAAACTTTATTTTGGTGGTATTTTTTCACCACTGAGATTCTTATTTTTTTGCTATATAAATGAAAAAGTCCAAACATTTTGAAAAAAAAGTGTTTTTCTGCAAATAAATAATCTTTCTTTACACACTTTCATCAGAGTAGCTCAGTGTCACCATAGTAACATATTACTACTCTGGGGAAGGGGTGGGGGGGGGGGGGGGGTGATCATGGATTTTTTTTATACTGCTAGTGCTTATACAATAATGATCACTGTATAAGCAATAGTTTTAGCTGTCATGAATGGGTAACTTTCATGAACAGCTTCCTTATGGTTGTGATTTGTGATTGGCTACAGCTAATCACATGGTACATGTGGCCACAGATCACAACCGTAAGCAAGCTGTTCATGAATGGAAATCCATTCATGACAGTTTGTTTACATCTGTTATCATATGATCGCTATGACAAATCCTAGCAATCACCTGGTATCTGGTACGCTGTTAAGGGTCACAGGATGTCATGCAGCATGCCCCTAACACAGAACAGGCTGGATGGCATACAGTGAAGGAAATAAGTATTTTATCCCCTGCTGATTTTGAATGTTTGCCCACTCACAAAGAAATGATCAGTCTAAAAATTGAATGGTATTGTAACACTGAGAGACAGAATAGCAACAAAAAAGTCAAAAGAAATGCATGTCTAACAAATTATGCACTGATTTGCATGTTCATGATGGAAAAAAGTATTTGATCCCTTTTCATTCAGCATGATTTCTGGATACCAGGTGTCTTTCATACAGGTAACAAGCTGAGATTAGAAGCAGTCTTTTAAAGGGAGTGCTGCTAATCTCATTTTGTTACCTGTATAAAAGACACCTGTCCACAGGAGCAAGCAATCAGATTCCAAACTCTCCACCATGGCAAAGACCAAAGAGCTGTCCAAGGATGTCAGGGACAAGATTGTAGACCTACACAAGGCTGGACTGGGCTACCAAACTATCGCCAAGCAGCTTGGTGAAGAGGTGACAACAGTTGGTGCAATCATTCGCAAATGGAAGAAACACAAAACAATTGTTAGTCTCCCTAGGTCTGGTGCACCATGCAAGATCTCACCTCACGGAGTGTCAATCATCATGAGAACAGTGAGGACTCATCCCAGAACTACACGTGAGGATCTTGTCAATGATCTCCAGGCAGCTGGGACCACAGTCACCAAGAAAATAATTGGTAACACATTACGCCGACAAGGATTGAAATCCTGCAGTGCCCGCAAGGTCCCTCTGCTCAAGAAAGCACATGTCCAGGCCCATCTGAAGTTTGCCACTGAACATCTGAATGATGCAGAGGAGGACTGGTTGAAAGTGTTGTGGTCAGATGAGACCAAAATCAAGCTCTTTGGCATCAACTCAACTCGCTGTGTTTGGAGGAGGAGGAATGCTGCCTATGACCCCAAGAAAACCATCCCAACCATCAAACATGGTGGTGGAAACATTCTGCTTTGGGGGTGTTTTTTTTCTATGGGGACAGGACAACTGCACCTCATCAAAGGGATGATGGACGGGGCAATATACCATTAAATCTTGGGTGAGAACCTTCTTTCCTTAGCCAGGGCATTGAAAATGGGTTGTGGATGGGTGTTCCAGTATGACAATGACCCAAAACACACGGCCAGGGCAACAAAGGAGTGGCTCAAGAAGAAGCATAATAAGGTCCTGGAGTGGCCTAGACCTTAATTTGATTGAAAATCTGTGGAGGGAGCTGAAAGTTTGAGTTGCCAAACGTCAACCACCAAACCTTAATGACTTGGAGAGGATCTGCCAAGAGGAGTGGGCCAAAATCCCTCCTGAGATGTGTGCAAACCTGGGGGCCAACTACAGGAAACGTCTGACCTCTGTGATTGCCAACAAGGGATTTGCCATCAAGTACTAAGTCATGTTTTGTGAAGGGGATCAAATACTGTACTTATTTCCCTCATGAACATGCAAATCACTGCATCATTTGTTAGTCATGCATTTCTCAGACATCTGACATGTTTTGATACAACACACCATCTAGTCCTTCTCTACTGGAGTTAACGTGTAGCTCTTACAGCTTGGCAGGGTCAGCATAAACCAAAACTGGTGCATTGGTAAAACTCTATTTCAACTGAAGAAAGACTTGTTCCCATTGGTCAGACAATTCTCCTTCTATGCATGTTCAGGAAGTTCTCGTCTCCTTGCCACAGGAGCTCAGTGAGGGGTTGGGCTATCTTTGAGAATCCTTCCATGAATCTCCTGTAGTAAGAAAAGAACCCCAGAAATTATCTAAGCTCATTTACCTTTTGGGGCTTGGGCCAGGTGGTGACTGCTTCCAACTTCTTTGGGTCATTCTCCACTTCCTCAGCAGAGACAACATGCTCAAGGTAAATGAACAATGGCTGATAGAACTGGCACTTCTTAAGAGACAATTTCAACCCCTTCTTCATAGAGTCGCTTCAAAACTTTCTCCAAATGTTTCTCATGCTCTTCTAAAGTCCATCCAAAACGATTATGTCTTCCAGGTACACCAACACTTTAATAAGGTTCCTGTTGCCAACAGTTTGCTCCATCAAACGCTGAAATGTTGCAGGGTTCTGTTACACCTTGTAGCATCTGATTAAATTCAAAGAACCCCACTGGACACATGAAAGATGATTTCTCCCAATTGTCAGGGTGCATGGGGATCTGATAGTATCTGCTCCTCAAGTCCAATACCCTGAACCATTTGGCCCATTTGGCCCCCAACAGACATTGCATTCTGGGATGGTTCTTTTGTTGATGGTGCGATGGTCAATGCACATTGATTCATTTTTCTCAACACCACAATGGGAGAAGCATAGGGACTTCTGGATTCCTGTATTACTCTCATCCTCTCCAACTCCATAATCTGTTCTGATGCCATCTAGGTCTGGCAGTGGGATACACCGTGACCTTTTTCAGAATGCTTTCTTCTGTTGCAGACACTCTTTGCACATCCCACATCAAACTCGTTTTCGAAGAACACTTTCTGCCAATTAAGATATTGTGCTATGGCCTGTTCTTTCCATTCAGGCATCATAGGGGAGTTCTTTGGATAGAACTGGTCCTCCGACAACTCTTCTGTGGCTTTCTCCACCATGTCATGTAGTGTGAGGGATATAGCTAGGTTCACTTGCCCTATCATCATAGAAGGTACCCATCATAGAGGTGCTTTTAGTGCCTATACACCAGATTTTGAGATTTTATAACTTTCACAGGGGAATGTTCTTCAAGTGTTTGTCATAGAAGTTGCGGTAGATTAAAGTCACTTGAGCCCCAAAGTCCAGAAGAGCTTTTTTGTATACACTTTCCACTTAAACAGGCACTGTAGGAGAAGGACCCACCAGCTTGTGAGGGAACTTGCTTGGAGGAGCTGAGATGACTTGTTCTGCTGCTTGAGCTCAAACCCCTCTTTTGATCTGCTGGCCTTTCTATTGCCGTCTAGGCTAACTGTTTTGGGTTTGGTGTGCACTGATCTTCCGCGATCTGAGACCTGAGTCTGAGGGTAATTTGGGCATTCTAATCAAGGCTTTACATGGGGACCTACACAAAGGTTTCGGCCTTACCAACCCTTTGTTTTGAATCTGGGAACTGGAGCAAGCTGCCTTAGTTGGTCACCCAATTGCCTCTGAAGTGTTCCATTGGCTTGGAGTGTAATCTCTGTGGCCTTGCTAGGCTGGGACAGTCACAGTGGTAATGACCATGCCCCCGCATTTATAGCAAACTACTGATCTGGATGGCTTTTCAGTGAGTAGGTCTTGACACATTCTCCTCCACAGGTGTGGCAAACCTGGTTGACTACTGCATCAGCTCCATCATCTTAGAAATCTGTCTTTAAAGTGGCTACTTTGAACTTGATCTCCACTGCACCTCTAGTTCCTACTTCTGCCTTCAGCAGCTTTCCGCAAGGGCAGCTTTCATGGCCTTACACAGCGTCTCTTCTTCTTGAACAATCTTTAATTAATTTAGAGTAGGTTAAAGGCTCATTCTAGTCTTTGGTTCAAAGTTTTAGCATAGGCGGACAACTTGTCTCCTTCAATTTGTTAGGTACTGTATGTGAAAACATGTAAACCAGTTTGGAATTGTCTTCCACTCTCCCATAAATCACCAGCAAGACTTTTAGACATTCAGTAGGAATATAGCCTGGCTTTTTCTTTTCTGAACAACATCAGAAGCAGGAGTTTTCAGACTCTCAATTATTCTCTGTCTCTTGATTGTGGCAGCGACTGACAACTTTTCGGCAGCATTGGCCACTTGATCTATCCAAGTCTCTTTTCCACAGTAGAACCTCAACTTGTGATATTCATAATTGTTGGATGCTGCTGAGTTCCCCATCTAGGATTTCTATTATCCTTCCTATTTCTATTATCCTTCCCATACTGGTGAAGAATGAGGCAGGGGGGAACCCTGAGGCTGGAATGGGAGCAGTAGCTAGTTGTCAGGGATCCCGGCCGCTCAGCATTGCGCGCATGCGCAGATCGCCGATTCTTCCTAGCTGGCGAACACAGAGATCGCGGCAACGGCCGCGCATGCGCACTAGCGATTGCGGCCGCACCAATTAGAACACAGGGCGCCCTATTTAAACCTGCCCTGTGCATCTCCAAATTGCCGCAAGGTCTTGTTCTTGTTCCCGTGTTCCTGCTAGTACGTTTCCTTGTTGCCAAACTCTGCCTGTTCTGATTTATGCTGACCCTCTCCTGCTCTGACCCCGGCTCGTTCCTGACTATTCTTTGCCTGTCGTTACTACTATTTGGATCCTCTGTTACGGAACCTGGCGTGTGACCTGACTACTCTTTTGTCTGCTGCTTGGTAACGCTCACTGGCAGTCATCCATCCAGCCCGCTCAGACCTGGACCTGTCATCCCCTTTACAGCAGGCTCATCCCGGGCACATACCCTCAGCGGGACCCTCTACCATAGTTGGGTGCACCCAGGGGTTGCAACCTGGTTCCAGTCGTGCATCAAGTCCATCCCCACCATCTGGGGCGCTGGTGAAAAGGCAGACTGGGACTTAGACTCCGCGCCCTGGGGAATCCCGTTCTGTGGACCACTAGAGATCAAGTTGGGCGGAGCCTGACACTAGTACTTCTGAACCCAATGCTATGGGACTTTATCCATACATTACTATGTGCCACATCTGGTTGTCCTGTTGGGGTGTCATGGGCCCCTTCCACAGCTCCTGGGTCAGACACCCTTTGGTGGTTGTCAGTAAGAGGTGTTTCACCAGTGTTTTTATACCAGTTATCAAGCTGGGTTTTAAGTACCCTCTTATTCTGCAATGATAACAGTTGAAATAGCATTGACCTCCCTCTTATTACAGGAGAGTATTATAATATAATTTGAAATTTTGTTATTATGTAGCTTCCTGTGGAAGTGAAGATAATATTCAGAAAATGTGTTGAGTTATATGGTGCATTTTCTTTTTTATTATTGAATGCGTTCATTATATTCTATGGATTACGGTTTTAAGAATTGTATATTTTATGTTGATGCATGTCGGATATAAGAACCAACATGTTATTTCTAACCCTCTGATGTATGTAACAAAAACGCCATGTATTGTTGAATAAATCGATAATGCACAATTTAGTTATATGTCATTCCTCATGTAAAGTCCCACAAGTAAAATGATTGTATATGATGTAAATGTAAATGATGTAAGCCTTCCAATACTGGTGAAGAATTAGGCAATGGGAACCCTGAGGGTGAAATGGGAGCAGTAGCTAATACTTCTGAATCCAACGCTATGGGATCGGAACTTTCTGGATTTTTTTTTGTTGGCATGCTTGGCTGTGTAAACTGAGCTTTAAGATTCCCTGGTACCTGTAGGCTATTCCTTTGCACGCCTGTCAGGATTTCTTAAAGCATAAGTGCAAGAGACTGTCTGGTCAACTTTTCGGCCCACCACAATTTGTTTCCAGTCAGGTACCAATGTCAGTGCCATTGGATCTGTTCATCTGTCCAGGTGACACCAGTGAGGCCCATAACTACAAAGTGTTCAAAACTACCATTCTGCTCTTCACACCTCTCTCCAGCAGTAACAGAGTCCATCATGGTGGCTTGGCTGGCGTAGGCGGTCATCACTCTTTCCTTTTTTCTCAATCTTATTTTCAAATCCTCAGATGAGCTTCCACTTATAGTGCTACCCATAGAGATGCTGCTGAATTGTTTGGGGATTTCTCTGCACACCTGAAGATTACACACCCTGTTCAACCAGCACTTACTAACACACCTTGAGGTGGTTTAAAGAAATTATTAGGCCAAGCATAGCCTAAAAGGAGAGAGGATTAGATTGTACATGCATTTATTTGAAAGCACAATCTAATTAATTTATTATTAATTCGTTTCAGCATTTGTGTTGGGGAACATTTAAATTACAAGTACTGTATATGTGTTTATGTGAACGCACAGTCTAATAAGTTTGTGATCAATGATTTCTTTCAGCAATTAAGGCATTCTGTGTGAAGAGTGCACTTAAGCATTTGTGTTCGGGAATATATCACTCACATATACATGTGTTTTGTGGATCTACAATTTAATCAGTTTGTTGTTAATTTATTTTGGTAAACATGTATTAACTAGGTACACACCACTGAACATAGAGACCTTATTGACTTGAACATTCAAAAAAGACCTCCAAAACTATGTATTTTCTGAAATCAAATGACCTATATATTGAAAAGATGGTAGTGTCATTTTTTTTTATTTTGCACAAATATTTGTGCAAATGTATATTAGTTCTGAATTTTTAGTAAAGATCATACTACAATACTGCAAATACACTACAACTACAAGACCCACAATTGTACATGACAATGCAAAAACATTTACTGTTCTTTATTTAAGACTTAAACCTGAACGTTGGAACTAAGATTGTTCTTCTGCCTGTATGTTAATATATCAAATACATGTTGTACACCAGTATATCTCAACCTTTTTCCAGTCACGAAGCCCTTAAAAAGTATTTTTAGTTAGGAGGCACCCCTGTTCAAGGCTTGGTTCGCGTTACTGTGTGTCGCGGAACGCACGCAAAGTCGCGCTCATGCCTAACACGCAGACAAATGTTCTGCTCTTTAGGGGTATCTCCATACATTTGCAAATGTGAGGTGTTTTTGGTGTGGTGCAATTTTAAAACTAAGGTTCAGGGATGACTTTCCCTGCATTTCTGTGGGTAAGGCAGCCCATTGAAATGAATGGGCTGCCCTACTCACAGCCACACAGATGTGAACCAAGGGCCTGTTCACCTGTGAGGTTGGAGGGCAGTAAAACCACATAATTGAGCTGTTTTTACCACCCCCAACTGCTCTTCCTTTAGCTGCAGAAACAGCAGTGGGGGGGATACACTTGCTGTTGCCGCAGCTGGAAGTATACCTCCAGATAAATGGAGTTGAACTACAACCACCCCGCAACTGTGTGCGAATTGCACGCAGTTGTGGTGTGGTGATGCTGCTTTTTACGCGGTTAAACCAGGTGGTGAGGAGGCAACATATTGCCTCTTTACCACCTGTCAAATGCAGTTCTTGCTGCTATTATGAACAAGTCCTAAAAAAGCAGTTCTGAAAGGACAGGAATAGGGGGTTGTAATGGAACCGGTACCCGACCGCACTTGGGTATATTCCGTTATACCGCAGCTTCCCCTGTCCGAACACCATCCACGGACCACACCCTTAAAATCCCTCAGGAAATAGACAGCACCCAGCTCTTCTTAATACAGGAAGCCAACTCTTTTTAACTTAACACAAAACACAGGATATATACAGAGGGCGGGGAAAGACAACCAGGGACAGGAAACACATCATCACCCCTCCCCATCCAACCAAGACACAGAACAATGGGATGAAGCACATGGCATAGGACGTTGACCAACCCCCACACCAATACACAAACAGTACATCCCATAATAGTTGGCTGGCCAACAAGGCACAGCACAATGGGGGGTAGCACATGGCAAACAGACAATGGACAGCCATGTGGCCTAGACAAAGGACAACACACAAATGCACAATACTGGGACATTCACATGTACACCCTGTACCCTAAACAGGCACAAGGTGGGTTAAACATAATGATTTGGGGAGATGATACAGAGGTCCCCCCACCCCCAAAAGTCACTCCCGTCACAGGGGTCAAGATTAAAAGTAAAATACATACACACATGAAAACAAACACACACATACAGACACATGCACGCACACGTACACATACAGAGACACACACATACACACACATATGTACACACACATACATAAGCACACACACATACACATACACATGTATACACAGACACATACACACACACATGTACACACACATACATACGCACACACACGTACACATACACACACACGTACACATACACACACACAGGCACATCTATACAGCCCTTACAATATTACAGTATTTTATAGCTTCCATCACACAGCCGGGTACTGAAGTCTAGGGGGGGAGGCAGAGAGCACAGAAGACACTCCCCTTCCCTTTGCTTTCACTTTGCTCAGTGGTGTGATGGCTTTCAGTGGTGACATACAGTGCAGCTGGGGATCTGGAGCTTGGGCTCAAGTGACAGCCATTCTCCCCACGGCCCCCCCGAAGACCCCTGGTGGCACCCTGGGGTGCCGCGGCACCCCGGTTGAGAAAGGCTGTTGTACACTAGGCATTTAAGTACCTAAATGCACCCTAATTGTGTGTGTCTGGTGTCTTTTAAACTTTTTTGTTTATTTTTATAGTTTTTTTCGTACATGTTACAGTTTTTACTTATCTTGATTGCTATCACCTGTCTTCTTTCTGATAGTACATTGTCTCTTTATGAGCCATGACTTTTGCAGATTGAGTACAAAAAGTATTCAGCAAATGACTGTTTTTTTTTGTAAGGGCATATTTCCTTTTAAGCACTGTCAAAAGCATGGATATCAATCATGACTACTATAATATTATTACAGGTACTTTTATAGTGCTGTCAATTTAAACACCACTTTACATATATAGTGTAAATTTACATCAGTCGCTAACCCTCAAGGATCTTACAATCTAAGCTCCCTAACTCACATTCATACATACACATACTTACAATGATAGTACATTGTCTCTTTATGAGCCATGACTTTTGCAGATTGGGGACAAAAAGTCCCCAGAAAATAATGTTTTTTTTAGCAGGGTATATGGATGTCAACAATGACTACTATATTATTATTACAGGTACTTATACATCGCTGTCAATTTAAGCACCATTTTACATTTATAGTGTACATTCACATCAGTCCCTAACCCTCAAGGAGCTTACAATCTAAGGTCCCTAACTCACATTCATACATATACCTACTTGGGTCAATTTAGACAGGAGCCAATTAACCTACCAGCATGTCTTTGAAGGTTGGGAGGAGACCAGAGTACCCAGAGGAAACCTGCACAGGGAGAACATGCAAACTCTGTGCAGGTAGTGCCGTGGTTGGTATTCCAACCAACAACCCTAGTGCTGCCAACTACTATATTGTTTTATTTCTAATTCCTAATTTGCATAGCCGGGCCAGGTCAAGTACTGTTGTGTAGTAACAGGGTAACAGAGATGGGAGCCATTACTGGATTCATAGCTCAAGTTTTTCCCTGTCAATACTTTACTGGGAACATCTTGTTGGTGTAGGCATTGGCTGAAGGAGGCTATCATGCATGCTGTTTGTTATACTGTGTAAGACATTGGGGTGTAGCTAACAATGACCTTGGGGCTTAATAAATTTCAGCTAAGCTCCTGTTCAAATGGAAGGCTGAAGGATACATTACCCTAGAAGGTGTAGTACTAGCCCACATTGCTACCAGCAAGACTGCATTAGGACCTGTGTAGATGGGTTTTTTTTTTATTTTTTTTGCATCCAATGGGTTTTGCTTTCTAATACAAGTCTATGGGAATGCAAAACCTGATGTCAAATGCAGTTCAACTGCAGGTTAAATACACTTCTCTGTGAATTCTGAGTGATGATAAAAGGGGCTCAAAACTGACATAAAACACAAACCCAAGCACAAACCCAATGCCTGTCGAGTGTCGACACAGGCCCTTACTGCACTTGTTTTGTGCTGTTTCTCTGAACCAGGGTTTCAAAACCAGGGTTCCTCCAGAGGTTGCTAGGGTTCCAATGAGAAATTTCTGACTCTCAGATACATTTCTACTGACACCATTGATCTTTTTAGCTATATATAAGGGGATAATCCTTCCCAATGACACAAGTGTAAGGAGCATTCTTCCCACTGATCATCACACTTATGTACCTTGAGTTTTAGACATAGTCATTTTTTGCAGGTGTTCCCTGAGAACAGAAAGTTATTTCAGGGCTTCCTCTGTGTTGAAAAGGTTGAGAAAGGCTGTTCTAAACACTTCATTATTATAATTGTATATTTACGTTTTTCTTAGTTCTGTGTCATTTTTGTAGCAGTGTGTACGTGAATACAAAAGCTGACAGTGTGCAAGGCTGCACAAGCATTTTCTAGTATCATATGGCTTGCCATGCTGGAGTCAAAATGCTTATCTTATCATCCAGCCAACTCTCACAGTGATGATGCACGGAATCTAATTCATCCAGGCGCTCTGCAGCAATGGCCTTCACACATATGCTAGTGGAGGCTAAATCACTGTCAGCCCTCTGAACTTGTGTCACATAGTTGCTACTACTAGAAATATAGTCATGTCTCATATGCTTGCTTGGGATGTTTATCATTTACCCCAGAGAAAGTTTTACTCAGAAAAAGGAACAAGAGCAATCTCTTGTCAAAAACAGAAATTCAGCTGGGACGATATAATACATGGCTTGATCATTTTTAGCTAAAACGTCAGATACCTGGAACCAGTGAGGAACAATTAACCTTTCTGGTGGTAATCCTGGGTGTGACTCTGGGTTATTTTCAGTACCAAAACCGGTAACCCCGAGCAACACTCGGGATTATACTGCAGCGATCCCTTGAGCCTTACCTTGTCCTGCGTTCCTGCGAGGTTCTCCTGTTGTGTCCTCCGGCCATGTCCACCAGTCGATGCTGGCATCCGTCTTCCGGGTTCTGTTCCCTGCGAGCGTTGGAATGTACGGGGGACGGAACCGGCAGGAGATTCAAAAAAGTAAAAATTTGACATACACACAATACACTGTAATCTGTTAGTATTACATTACTGTATCAAACCATTTCACATACATTTTGTCCCTAGTGCTTTGTCCTGTGCCCTGCCTGCATTTTTACCATACTTTCTGCCTCGAAACTGAGAAAAGTCCATGGCGTCCAAAAAGTGTCCCTTTAGGTCAAAAGCGGTTTTAGACCAGCTAGAGAACAGCGATAGTAAATTAGAACCACTTGCAGAATTGAGCGACAATGATTTGTGAGGAAATTAGTCATCAGACACTGAAAACGATTCTGCGACTGAGCGCAGCGATGTGAGAACTTGCTGCTCTATTTCAAATTTCAGTGTTTTTGGTTTGGTTACATTATTGAATTAAATTTATTATTATTATATTATTATTTTTTGTAATTATTTATTATATTATAATTTATGACTTCATATTTCAAAAGTTATCATGTTTACTAGACTCTTGTTTGGACAAATTTAAGTGAGTTATTCCTAAGAATTACAGGCCTACAATATAAAACAACAAATTTCCATGCAAAAAAATGGACCGCTTTGACATTCAAAAATATTGATTAGTTAGACCGTCAGGGAGGATAATTGCATTTCCTTTGTTTATAAAATTCCAAGCAATATTTTGCAATATTAGTTAAAACCATTCATGTAAGTCCTTGCCCCATACAGATTTACAATCCATTGTTCCTGCCAAATGTATACAGATGCACACACTTACACGAGAGCTGGCTCTTTTTTCTGCTGAGGCAAATGTAGATCTGAAAGAAACCCATACAAACACAAGGAGAATGCACAACCTGCACCTGGATATCACTGGTGGGAATTCAATCCAGGACCCCAAAACAAGTGTTAACACTTAGCATTGAACTATACCTTTTAAAAACCTTGACATATTTGTATACTATTTACAGTGTTATGAAATGCAATCTGTTCTTCCACATCATCAAACATTGCAGGCAATATCCCTCCTAAGGTCTGTTGACAGGAAATCTGCTGTATGTGAAAAATATTTTCCCTCATAACTGTGAATGTGTATAATATATTCAGTTCTGATAAGCTCTGGATACAGTTACATATCTGTGTGGATGTTTTATATCTTGTTTATTAAAGATGGGCAATATTTTGGGTTTTATGGGTAGTTTAGATTGCTTTTCTTTGAATTGATATAGTTGATTGATTTGTCTATTAAACCAGAGGTTCAACAGTTGGGAGTGCTTGCATGTGTTCGACAGAAGGGATTCAAATTAAAGTGAACGTTCTGGGACAGTTGTAACTAATGAAAATACAATAAGTTTGCAGATCTGTAGGATGTCAGTAAATTATTTATAAAAACCAGGATGTCAGCATCAGGGGCAGACTGACAACTCATGGGGCCCCCGGGCAATAAGAGATAATGGGGCCCACTGTGTCTCCGCCTACACTCAAGCCAAAGCCACACCCACACAACACCCCACCTACATATTGCAGCTCAGCTGCATAGAAAGGGCATTAAAAATAATTTAAAAAATAATAAAACAACATCGTGGGGTCCCCCCTCCATTCATACCAAGCCCTTCGGATCTGGTATGGGTTTTGAGGGGAACCCTCACGCCATTTTTTTTAATGTTGGCGTGGGGGTTCCCCTCAATATCCATACCAGATCTGAAGAGCTTGGTATGAATGGAGGGGGGACCCTACGCCGGTTTTTACATAATTTTTTTAATTGCCGGCAATTCTTTCTTTTTCATTCAGCTGTCAGCCAGGAACCCCACTGACAGCTGAAACATTTAACGCATAGTTTTCACTACTAAAATACCACATGACGTGATAAAATAACTCATGCGGTATCTTAGTAGTGGTTTTTGTGCATTAAAACATTTTTTTTTTTTTTAAATGCTATGCAGTATCCTAAAGTATAGTTGGATGCGGTAAGATACCGCTTAGTGAATTGTGCCCAGTGAGCTTCTCACCGGGCCCCCTACTGACCCCGGGCCCTCGGGCAATGCCCGAATGCCTGAATGGTCAGTCCACCCCTGGTCAGCATGTCATTCCCCAGGAAGCCTTTAGGAAGCCATTCACATTAAACTAGTATGTGTAGGGGGCTGCATAGACTGGTGCCAGTATTTGAGCACCGTCACATGTGAGTGTATTTGTATTTTATTTATCTGAACCATGGTCTTTAGTAAACACTACACTTAGATCATTCTAATCCATTTGGTTTATTTGAGCTACTGTACTTGGAGCACTACATATACCTTGAGGAGAGCCTGGGATTGGGAATCCATCCACTATCTGTTTACCCAGACCTTTGAGACCACCTATCTGGTGTTTTATTCTTGGTTCCTTGGATCCATATTCCATATTAGGAGATAAGGAGACCTGGTCCCTGCTGTTGGCTGTCAGTTTATTGCATGACCATAAAGCACTTTTTGACCACCTTAACCAGGGTCAATAATTTTTGGTGAGTGAGGAATTCAATTATTGCCTACACGTGGTGAAAAGAAAATCCGCTGATCTACGGGATAATATTTCACGGGACTGTCACTCTCTATATATTTAATATATTTTGCTTGGTACTTTTAGTCACTCTATGTTGTGAGATTATTTTGTTATCATTTGTCACATTTTATTGATTTAGCGCCTACCTATTCATGATTTTATTTCACATTTGTAGGGGGGATTCCCAGTAATGTCACCAGGCTTGGATGCTGTTAGAAACCTTCCTTAATCTAACATCTAATGTTTGCTTATTAACAAACATTACTAACATATGTATGAATGTGTTTGATCTTAATACAATAATTGAGTTGTGACATTTCTATTTGTTCTAGATTGGGAAAAATAAGATAAACAGACTTTTATAGTAATATACAGTGCCTTAAAAAAGTATTCATCCCCCTTGAAATTTTCCACATTTTGTCATGTTACAAACAAAACGTAAATGTATTTTATTGGGATTTTATGTGATAGACCAAAATATTTTACAAATAAATATCTGAAAAGTGTAAGGTTCATTTGTATTCAGCTCCCTTTACTCTGATACCCCTAACTAAAATCTAGTGGAACCAATTGCCTTCAGAAGTCACCTAATTAGTAAATAGAGTCCACCTGTGTGTAATTTAATCTCAGTATAAATACAGCTGTTCTGTGAAGCCCTCATAGGTTTGTTAGAGAACATTAGTGAACAAACAACATCATGAAGGCCAAGGAACACATCAGACAGGTCAGGGATAAAATTGTGGAGATGTTTAAAGCAGGGTTAGGTTATAAAAAAAATATCCCAAACTGTGAACATCTCACGAAGCACTGTTCAATCTATCATCTGAAAATAGAAAGAGTATGGTACAGTTGCAAACCTGTGCTTATTAACATTACTAACATATGTATGAATGTGTTTGATCTTAATAGAATAATTGAGTTGTTATATTTCTATTTGTTCTAGATTGGGAAAAGTAAGATAAACAGACTTTTATAGTTTATGTGAATATACAGAGCCTTTAAAAAGTATTCATACCCCTTGAAATTTTGCACATTTTGTCATGTTACAACCAAAAACATAAATGTATTTTATTGGGATTTTATGTGATAGACCAACACAAAGTGGCACATAATTGTGAAGTGGAAGGAAAATGATAAATGATTTTACATTTTTTTTACAAATAAATATCTGAAAAGTGTGGTGTGTATTTGTATTCACCCCCCTTTACTCTGATACCATAACTAAAATCTAGTGAAACCAATTTCCTTCAGAAGTCACCTAATTAGTAAATATAGTCCACCTGTGTGTAATTTAAAGTGTTACTAAACCCAGGACCCTGCATCCACTATATCTGCTCTCCCACAGTATGCAGAACATAGAGGTGCAATTATTTTAGTACCGTATTTGCCGGCGTATAAGACGACTGGGCGTATAAGACGACCCCCCTACTTTTCCTGCTAAAATGTAGTGTTTGGGCTATACTCGCCGTATAAGACTACCCCTCTTCCAATGCACACCAGTGGGAGGAATAGTGCCCCATCATTGATGTCAGTGGGAGGAATAGTGCCCCATCATTGGTGTCAGTGGGAGGAATAGTGCCCCATCATTGATGTCAGTGGGAGGAATAGTGCCCCATCATTGGTATCAGTGGGAGGAATAGTGCCCCATCATTGGTATCAGTGGGGGGAATAGGTGCCCCATCATTGGTATCAGTGGCAGGAATGGTGCCCCATCATTGGCATCAGTGGGAGGAATAGTGCCCCATCATTGGTATCAGTGGGGGGAATAGGTGCCCCATCATTGGTATCAGTGGGAGGAATAGTGCCCCATCATTGGTGTCAGTGGCAGGAATAGTGCCCCATCATTGGTATCAGTGGCAGGAATAGTGCCCCATCATTGGTGTCAGTGGGAGGAATGGTGTCCCATCATTGGTGTCAGTGAGGGGTGGAATAGTGCCCCATCATTGGTGTCAGTGGGGGGAGGAATAGTGCCCCATCGTTGGTGTCAGTGGGGGGAGGAATAGTGCCCCATCGTTGGTGTCAGTGGGGGGGGGAATAGTGCCCCATCGTTGGTGTCAGTGGGGGGGAGGAATAGTGCCCCATCGTTGGTGTCAGTGGGAGGAATATTGCCCTATCATTGGTATCAGTGGGAGGAATAGTGCCCCATCATTGGTATCAGTGACACCAATGATGGGGCACTATTCCTCCCACTGAGACTTGCTGACCCTGTTCTCGTATGGTGCTGCTGCAGCCAGCATATGTGGTTGCAGCAGCACCTCTACACAGAGCACTTACCTGCTGCTCCGGCACTCAATTTTCGCGGGGCCGCTCGGCTCCGCCCCCTCGCCGGTGATTGGCCGCCTGTGTGCCTTTCCTGAGCTACAGTTCTGGCGGCCAATCACCGGTGAGGAGGCGGAGCCGCGCAGCCGCACGAACATCCAGTGGCCGAACTGAAGGAGACGCCGCGCTTCCTGGACCGGATCGTCGTGGGACTGGATCCAGGTAAGAGACGTCAGCCCCTGCAAACCCCTGTACTTAATGCCGCAGCCCCCCTAACATGTGTACCGGCGTATAAGACGACCCCCGACTTTTGAGAAGATTTTCAAGGGTCAAAAAGTCGTCTTATACGCCGGCAAATACGGTAAATATAAACTGCTAAATACCTTTTCTCATCGGCAGTTAGAGTAGTCTCGTGGCTTCTATCTGCTTGTAGAAGGAGTTTTCTTTCTGCTCTAGGAGGATGGAAATTCCCTGACCTCTGTCTGGACAGTGCTGATTGACCCTGTGCTGATCACATGCACTCTCCCAAGAAAACAAAACCTCTCTAGCAGTATACACCAAACTCAGCATGTGCATACCTACGGTTCAGTCTAGAGAGAAGTGGTGGCCACTTGAAAAAGGGGAGGAACAGAGAAGAAAAGATCAAACAGCCTTTTTACACAATGCAGAGGATTAAACCCCTTAGGTTCAGTGAATATAACAAGCATGCTTTACTGCATATACAGACTGATTTTACTGTTGTGGATTTAGTAACACTTTAATCTCAGTATAAATACAGCTGTTCTTTGAAGCCCTCATAGGTTTGTTAGAGAACATTAGTGAACAAACAGCATCATGAAGGCCAAGGAACACATCAGACAGGTCAGGGATAAAATTGTGCAGAAGTTTAAAGCAGGGTTATGTTATAAAAAATATCCCAAGCTGTGAACATGGAAGCACTGTTCAATCCATCATCCAAAAATGGAAAGAGTATGGCACAACTGCAAACCTACCAAGACATGGCCATCCATCTAAACTGACAGTTCCGGCAAGGAGAGCATTAATAAGAGAAGCAGCCAAATGGCCCATGGCAACTCTGGAGGAGCTGCAGATATCCACAGCTTAGGTTGGAGAATCTGTCCACAGGACAACTATTGGTCATGCACTCCACAAATCTGGCCTTTATGGAAGAGTGGCAAGAAGAAAGCCATTGTTGAAAGAAAGTCATAAGAAGTCCCCTTTGCAGTGTGCGAGCAGCCATGTGGGGGACACAGCAAATTTGTAAAAGAAGGTGCTCTGGTCAGATGAGACCAAAATTTAATTTTTTGACCTAAAAGCAAAATGCTGTGTGGCAGAAAACTAACACTGCACATCACCCTGAACACACCAACCCCACCATGAAATAGGTGGTGGTAGCATCATATTGTGGGTATGTTTTTCTTCAGCAGGGACAGGGAAGCTGGTCAGAGTTGATGAGAAGATGGAT
Source organism: Staurois parvus (assembly GCF_062004578.1). NCBI lineage: Eukaryota > Metazoa > Chordata > Amphibia > Anura > Ranidae > Staurois > Staurois parvus. Next base: position 2,324,916 of record NW_028317995.1, read on the forward strand.
GAAGCCAAATACAGGGCAATCTTAGAAGAAAACCTATTAGAGTCTGCAAAAGAATTGAGACTGGGGCGGAGGTTCACCTTCCAAAGGACAACGACCCTAAACATACAGCCAGAACTACAATGGAATGGTTTAGATCAAAGAATATTCATGTGCTAGAATGGCCCAGTCAAAGTCCAGACCTAACTCCAATTGAGAATCTGTTACAAGACTTGGAAATTGCTGTTCACAAACACTCGCCATCCAATCTAACAGGGCTTGAGCTATTTTGCAAAGAATAGCCAAAAATGTCACTCTCTAGATGTGCAAAGCTGGTAGAGACATACCCAAAAAGACTTGCAGCTGTAATTGCAGGGAAAGGTGGTTCTACAAGGTGTTGACTCAGGGGGGCTGAATACAAATGCACGCCACACTTTTCAGATATTTATTTGTGAAAAACTTTGAAAAACATTTATCATTTTCTTTCCACTTCACAATTATGTGCCACTTTGTGTTGGTCTATCACATAAAATCCCAATAAAATATATTTACGTTTTTGGCTGTGCCATGCCAAAATGTAAAAAATTTCAAGGGGTATGAATACTTTTTCAAGGCACTGTATGTATGTGTTTAAACATATATGCTTGGTTTTTCTGTACACTCTAGCAACCTGTGGTAGTGATTGGTTGTGAAATGGCTAGCTTTCCTTTCCCCATCTCTGCTGGTAGGAGACTAAAGTTTCCCAGTGGAGTGGTTAACCTGTTGCTGCCTGGCCTATAACCAGATGGCGGCTGGGCGAACAGCTCGTCCCTCCAGGTGGATGCCATATGGCGTCCTTTCAGGAACGCACACTGCGCATGCCCGCAGGGCCGCGCTGAGGAGCGATCTGACCAATCACAGCAGGTCACATGACAGTTGTATACAATGGATGGCTTCCTTTCATGCCATCCTTTGTATACAAGTGTGTCTAGCTGTAAATAGTCACAGCGATCACATGCAGAAGCTGGGCCAATCACAGCCCAGCTGTGTCATGTGATTAGCTGTGGCCAAATCACAGTTAAGCACAAAAAAAACCCCTGAATGAATCGATTTAATTCAGGTAAATGCTTGTTTATAGCAAAAAGTAATTATTTGCTATAAGCCAACTGTGTAAAAAAAAAAAATAAAATACTGATCACTTCCCCAAAGTAGTACAATCTTACTATGGTAACATTATACTACTTTGGTCATAGTGAAAAATGAAAAAAAAAATTTTTAAAAAAGAGAAACAAATGTAATGACAAATGAAAAATAGTAAAAAATTTTAAAAAAATTGTAATTTTTTTTTTTCATACTATCACAAGTCAGTGTCCCTGATCACCGACATGCCAATTATATGATGACGCTGTACTGCACTGGTGACAGTATGTAAAAAAAAATAGTGACATTTTTTTTAATTTCTTCATTTTCCAAAAAATTATGACAAAAAAATTACAACTTCAAAATCTTGCCATGCCTCTTATGAAGTACGTCGGACTGTCTACTTTGCAAAAAGGGCTCATTTGGGGGATATCTGTACTATTCTGACATTCTTGGACCTCAAGAAATTAGCTGTCAGTACTACAGGATTGATCAATTTTCAGATATATCCCACAGTTTGTGAACTCTATAACTTTCCTACAGACTAAATAATAAATACTAATTTGGGTTATTTTCACCAAAGAAATGTAGCAGAATACATCTTGGTCTAAATTTATGAAGAACAATTATTTATTTGCAAACTTTTATAACAGAAACAAAGAAAAACATGGGGTTTTTTTGCAACATTTTTGGTCTTTTTTTGTTAATTTAGCAAAAAATAAAAACCCCAGCGGTGATTAAATACCACCAAAAGAAAGTTCTAGTTATGTGAAGAAAATTATAAAATTTTAGTTTGGGTACAGTGTTGTATGACCGCGCAATTGTCATTCAAAGTGTGAGAGCGCTGAAACCTGAAAATTTGGCCTGGGCAGGAAGGGGGTAAACTGCCCAGTATGGAAGTGGTTAATAGGAGTGTAATAATCTATTTCATATAAGTTAGGAATAGAAGTTTTATACTGTAACATTTCTAGATTAGGATATTCATATAAGACAGAAATTTACATTAAGTAATTGATATAAAACATTTTAGGAGAATTATATACATATATATAAATATGATTAGAGTGTATGTATAACACTCCCTATCCACCCTGACTCTTATGGAATGACAGCGTAGCTCTGATTAGGGGCTCTGAGTATTGAATTTCAGAAGCCAGACCCTCAGTGAGGGTCAGGGCCTGGACTTGAACTTGGGACCTCTACTGTGTCTGGCAGTAACTCTTCTCACTAAGCTACCTGGGATACTGGACAACACTCTGCCTGATCTATTGGACAATCTGGCCTTGTGCCATGTTTTCTGATGAACCTTGAACTCCTTGCTCCTCCCATGAACTTCCTGATTTAAGCCATGTCTCTGCACTTCCTGTTTGCCAGATTATTGTGCATTCTCCAGCCAGTATCTCGTGTTGGCTCTCCTGCTGCCATCCATACCTTCGCTACCAACCTTTGGCTTGTTCCTTGACTACGATTCTGCCTCATCCCAACCTGCTACCACTTGTTACTGACCCTTGACTTGATTACTGACTACACTTCTACTAGATCCCTACCTGCCATATCAGTTATTGGAACCTGGCTTTCTCACTTCCTGGTGGGGCGATCCTGAGAACTGTGACCTGGTACTAACATGCAGCAAAATCCATCTCCACCATCAGGAGCTCTGGTGTACCAGTTAGTGCTCAGACTCCATACCTCAGGTGAGCCTGTGTCATTTCCTAGGGTGACCTGCTTGTTTACCTATCCTGTTGGTTGGTCTTCTGCTATAGCTACTGGTCTCTGAACCTGACCTCACACCGTGACGGTGAGAGGAGGGGAAGCAAGGCTGAAGGTTTCTTCTATACATTTGCCACTAGATGATTGTGGGACTAGAAGTCACAGAATAAATATAACCCAGCCCATTTTAGGAGAGAGTGGGGGACTGAATTACTTCTTTCTAAGTTAGAGTAAAAGAAAAAAGAGCTTGAAGGCAGACTTACATGAGATGGCTAGCCGGAGAGACAGCAGCCCACAGCTACACACACACACACGAATATATACACAATTTTTATCTGAAGAACATAATGACCTTTTTTGATATAAAATTACATTATGTATTCTAATATTTTACTTGTAATTTTATGCAATTATATTATTAAATTCATTTTGAGTTTTTGCACAAGAACTGGAAGGACTTTCTATTTTGGACTTTTCTCACCAATATAAATTTACAGAATATCGAGACAAATCGATATTTATCAGATGCTTTTGAGCTCTAAGAGTGCCTGGTTTGGGGTGCTGGAGTGTGAGTCCATAGCTTTTGGTGGGATTTTTGACATGCTGACCTTTTTTTTTTCTGCCTATATGAGTGTAACCTTTTATTTTTTAATAAAAAAAGTTTTTAAGTGGTACTTCACTATTTTTAGCCACCTTTTCCATCCATATGGGATTTCAGTCTTGATGTATCTGTCTATAATCCGGAAACGTGTGTAGCACTACCCCCTTAGGAGTCGCTAGAAGATTTGGGTCCCCTTAAAGTCCTGCACAACCAGACATCACACATCTTCACAAAGAGCTTGCATCCATAGTCAGAAATCAGTCCTTAAGTCCTTGGTTTTGCTTTGTTTTTTTATTTAGCAAATTTGAACTGGGACAACTTCCTGGAACTATTTTCAAGCCTTCGCTGCAGCACAGTCTCTGTTGGAGAGCTAGCTAGCATTTCCACCCCAGACCCTAGATGAATTTCTCCTCTTCACCCACCAATCTGGAGGTATCCCTGAACAGGGGGACTGGTTCCTGTCACTTTAAGAGGTAAACAGTAACTGGTAGATAGATAATCTGGTTTCCAACCAAAGTGCTCCTTCCCCTACCTGCCCAGGGGGGTGTAGTTGTACTCACTCAGATCCTCTCCTTGTGAGTTGGTGACTGCAACCTGGCCTATGAGCTGGCCACTCCTTCTCTGCCATACAGGTGGTCCTCTCTCAGTGGGCCAGTGACCTCTGAGCTTTCCACCTTTCCAGCTGCAGGTAGGCCCCATCCCACTGGGCCGCCGTGCAGCCTCCTTCCTTCAGCCTCACATCTTCCACCCGAGTTCTCCCTCCAACTCCCCTGCTGCTGAGCAGGCTCCAACACTTTTAAGGGTGTCCAGCCCCTTGCCAATGACTTGTTGGGGATTGGCTTTGATCCCTCAAAAGAGCAGCCAGGTACTCCTCAGATCCCCCCCCCCCCCGACTCTAAGGCTTTCCTCCAAAAGCCCCAGAGCAGGGGGAAATTCCAGAGGGGCTGGCCTGCATGGCCTCTCAGCCCTGACCACAATTTGGCCTTCTGACTATTACATCTAGGCTGCTACTCAGCGCTAACAATCAGGACTCTAGCTCGCTCTAGCTAAACTTGGAGGGTGCAGCACATATATGAGGACAGCAGTCGAGTGGATTTTACAAAAGTGCTTCCTGACCTTCCAGTATTCTTGGTCGAATTCGACAGTGAGCTGTTCTCCTATGGGATTATTCACTGGGTGTTTTTTATTTTCCACTTTATCAGCACAATGCTGGCAGGAAGATTTTCATTTTCATCCTGGGTGTCTAATCATGGACTTATAGATGGTTTTTTGTGCTATACTTTATTTATGATGGATATTTTGTATATTTTCTGGCATGATATTAACATATTTATACAATATTTGCACAGGTTTAAATAGGTGCTCCTTTGCTGTTGATTCAACATTTTAATTACTGTATACTTCAACTTGTTCACTGTGCCCAAGCCCAAGGGGGGAATTCGCCCCAATCTAGATCTTAAAGTTTTTTAAATGTCTTTATTACAGTCCATAAATTAAATTGTATGTGGAATCTACCAAATCTGTCATTACTTCCCTTGACCAGGGTGATTTTATGGCTTTTGTGGACATCAAGGATGCTTACTTACTGTTCCCTATTTTTCCAGCACATCAGAGATTCCTATGCTTTTCTGCGGGGTCCCTGAACTACCAGTTTGTGGAGTTGCCCTTCAGCCTCTTGTCTGTACCTTGGTTTTTCACCTAGCTGCTGGCCCCAATAGTAGCCTTGATGAGTTCCTGTGAAATCCACATTGTGAGATACTTGGACAACCCACTGCAAGGAAATGGTGTGGCCTGTTTTAGGCAATGCAACTTTGAGCATTCAAATGTTTCAATGATAGAAATAAAACCTGATCCTTCAGAAACAGTTGCTGGAACTGATTTATCATTTGAAGAATTTTGGTATAGTTCTGGACACAGCTCGAGCTAGAGTGTTTCTTCCACAAGAGAAACGTCTGACATTCCTGTCTCAGAATAGTAAATTCCAATTCAGGAGCCATCTATCTCTCTACTTTTGCATGAAGGTTCTAGGTGTGGTGGTAGTGTCTTTCAAGGCAGTCCCATTTGCCCAGTTGCACTCTAGGCTGATACATCTCAACATTCTGTCACCTGCTTTTTAGTCTATTATCAAGGACAAGGTTTTCCCTGGTTTAGTGGCTCAGAAATCTGGCTCTGGAGCCAAGGTAGTCATTCCTCCTTGTCTTTTGGAAGATTCTCACAATGGACACCAGCTTGTTTTTGCTGTCCTGCGCACCCTGCAGAGAACTTGGTCATCAGAGAAGTCTCATTTTCTGATCAACATCCTTGAACTTCTGGTAATTTTGGCTGTCTCTGCAGCATTAAACTATTAAGCTGGCATGTTATCTGATCTGGATCCAGTTGAATAATTCCACAGCGGTGGCATAGAGTACATTAATCATTAGGGAGGAACCAGAATCCTACTCACAGTAGAGAGGTATATCTGATCCTGTGGACAATTGGCAGGCAGACTTCCTAACCTGGCAGTGTGTGTACCCAGGAAAGAAGTTTCTACCCCCTAGAGGTGTTCCAGGACCTATGCCATAGATGGGGATGCCAGATGTGGATCTCTCCATCTACAGGTTCAACAATAAATTGGACAGGTTTGTCCTCAGGAAACTTTTACTTTGCCTGCTTCACAGGATTGAGATGGAGTGCATTCAGGTGATCCTCATTACTCCAGACTTACCCAGCTGGATGTCGTACCCTGACTCTTAGGACTCTTTACTCTCCTGCTTCAAAGTCACTGGCTTTAATGGCATGGCTATTGAAACTCAGGTTTTGAGGGACAGAAGCATCTCTGAATCTGTGATTTCTAAAAGTTAGGAAGTCCACTTCTCACAAGGTCTATCATTGGACTTGGAAAGCTTTCTTCTCTTAGAGTGAGTCTCAAGGCTTCTGCCCCAAGGAATATTTTTGTGGGTGGAATTGTTTCCTTTTTACAGCAGGGCCTGGACCAACATCTGCTGTCAACATTATCAATGGTCAGGTTTCTGTCCTGTCTTTTCTGTTTTGTTGGCCTTGCACTCTGATTAAGAGATACCTGTACCTTTGTACAGGGAATCTCCTATGTAGCTCTCTACTGCCCTTTCCCCTAAGCCTCTGTGGGTTCTGCATCTGGTTCTTCATGTATTTCAGAAACTACTATTTGAAATCAATAAAGACATTCCTTTCTCTACTCTCACCCACAAGGTGAAGTTTCTTGTAGCCATAACCTCTGGCATCCTTATCCTGCAAGGAACCCATTTGGTTCCGCATAAGAGCAATGTGGGTTAAGGCCCAGGATTTCCTTTTGCCTAAGGTAGTTTCTGCCAGTCATCTCAACCAGGACATTTTTCTTCTGTCCAGCTACTATACACGAAAAGAAAATTTCCCTCCATTGTCTGGATGTGGTTTGGGCTTTGAGAGTCTATCTCTTAGCTCTTCCTTCCTTAAGGAATACTGATTCCCTTTTTTGTACATCTCTAGGTGGCTCAGGCAGACCATCATCCAAGCTAGTCTCAAGGATTGGGGCTTGCCCTCTCCTGTCAAGGTACACTCTACTAGACTTTTAAGTGCTTCATGGGCTTTTTGGTATCAAGCAACTGTTTCATAGATTTGCAATGCTGTCACCTGGTTATTTGTAAACACATTCTCTAGTTTCTACAAGGTGGATGTTGTGAACTTGATGATAACCGCTTTATGAGTAAGGTCCTGCATGTGACTCTCTTAGCTGCAGACAGTCCCTGGGTGCTATTTTTTTTTTTTTTAACTCTGAATGGTTGTTTTTTTGTTTTTTTTTGGCTTGTTGCTCACCCCTCTATTGGACTGCTTTTAGACATCATGAAGGTTGAAGGCCTATTTGTCCCTGTGGGAAAGAAAGATAATATGGTTTTGTGTTTTGTTTTTAACCCTTGGGTAATATTGCAGCCTACAGGATTGGACACTGGCAAACAACAAACGTAGACCAGCCAGGATAACCAATCCTACTACCAGCATGCCTCAGTTTTGTAGCAAAGCGGTGCTCACTACATGATCATAAACACAGAAGGATGGGACCTGTGGACAGAAATCCTAATATGCACCCCTTTTATTAACTGCTTCCCATCCGGCATATATAAATAAATAGCCAAATGGGAACAGCGTCTGTGTGGGTGGACATCTCTGATCATTGCCACAGCAGTATATGTCAGTACAGCCAGTCACAATGTCCCCAGTCCACAGCCACCCCAGTACCAGTGTCACCGTAAGATCTTGTACGGTACTCTCTGATGAGTAGCATTTCACAGGTGGTGAAGAGGCGTTGTATTACTGCCCTACCACCTGCTTTAAACCCTTGGACCCAGCACAAGCACCCCCATTCACTGGAATAGCTTGCGATTAGTGGGCACTACACCCATCAAAAGCGGCATTGGGTATAATTCCCACCATGGCTGCGAAAGTAAAGCTTTCAACCATGGCATGTGTAGACCCCTGGCCGCTGCCTCTGCAGCTAAAGGGAGGCAATGGTTGGACTGCGACTGAACCATGAGGTTTTCAGCCCCCCCCCCTTCAACCTCATGTGTGAATGAGCCTCAACAGTGCAGCTTGTCACAGTGTCACTGATCACTGCCACACCAATCATAATACCTATGCTGTGTTTTAGAAAAATTTAAATATTTGACAACTTTCAATACACATGACATTTTTCATTGCACAATTTCATTGCACGTTTTCCAATAACCTGTGGCAAAAAAATAAGTCTTCAAAAGACTCCCCATGCCTTTTAGAAGATACCTTGGGGTGTTTTTCTTTCCAAAATGTGGTCATTTTGTGGGTGTTTCCACTGTCCTGGTGCTCCAGGGCATCCAAAAATGTGATCGGTAGTCAAGAAATTAGATATGTATTTTTATGCCCCTGGAACACCTGAAGGTGCTGCTTGGATTTTGGGACCAACTATGTGTCTAGTCTATAAAAAAGTGTGGTATCCCCATACTTGGGAGTAGAAGAAAAATGTACTTTGGGGGGTAATTGTAAGTATGCCTATGCTGTTTGTGAGAAGTTATTTGTTAAAAGGACAACTTTCTGAAAAAAACGTATTTCATTTCTTAATTTTCCCAAAAAATGGTGACAAATTGCAACTTCAAAAAATTCACTTGATTGTCTACTTTGCAAAAAAGGGTAATTTTTGAGGGATTTGTACTGTCCTGGTATTTTTAGGTTGAAAAGTGAGATAGGCAGTCTGTACATGAAGATTGATCAATTTTCAAATATAGTATACATACATAGTTTGTAGACTATAACTTTCACACAGATTAAGTAAAATGCACGAATTGTTATTTTTTTTGTTTTTGTTTTTTTTTTAAAAAAACATTCAAAATACCTCAAGGTCTATGTATTAATAATCTGGGAGTGTCTAATCCAAAATCCAAATCTATAAACAAGCAGTAAAGATTAGTTATGGACTCAACCAAGATTGGTGGGTTTTTTATACTGTTGGTGATATAAATCAAAGGTTGCTAGTCAAAGCACAACTCCTTTAATTATACACCAACATACAAATATAAAAACAAACCACACTCCACGACTCTCACTTGCTCCCCACAATGGGTGCTAATCAATGCCATATATTATAAACATTTAAAATAGTCTTCTTAAATTGACCATGACTGCTCAACATATTGAATTCAAGTATCTTTGAGTCATCTTCAAGGATAAACCTCTCTTATATCACAAATCAGTGCCACTCAGAAGGAAATGTAATTAGTTAGAGCCCCATGTAGATAGCAACAATGTGTAGTCCAGAGGAGGATGTCAAGTATTGAAATGATCCCAGTGTAGTTTCCAGACTAATCCAGTGTAATCCAAAGGAGGAACTTTACAAATCCTTACCTCCCTCCAAACGCTTATCAAATAAAATAATCCAGGGGAGGATTAGTATGTAGATGAAGAGCTGTAACCTCCCTCATACATCAATATGCATAGTTTGTAAATAGGCTGGCCCAAACAAACAGGCTCATGGGTAATCAGGTGAATGCCATTTCCATAAGAGAAAAGAGGCAGTCCATATATATGTAATGAACAGAAAATCCCTCAGGAGTAAAGGAGTTCAGAGCAGTAAGACAAGGTCATGGTATAGTTTATGATGATACTTATGCTGTTGGCATCAAGATCCCAACTAGGAGACCAAGGAATGGGGGGGTAGCCATCCTGACTGGTTTTGCCAGGACATCCAGATGCCTCAGAGGTAGGCTCAGGTTTGTTTATTTCCTCCTCTGGATTACACTGGAAGTCTGGAAACTACTCTGGGATCATTTCAATGCTTGCCCTCAATGGGATACCTACATTGCTACAATCTCAGCATAAGAGGGAGGTTATTATGAATTCTATTGTATACAAGACATCCTCCTCTGGACTGCACATTGTTACTATTCATATGGGGCTTTAACTAATTACATTTCCCTCTGAGTGGCACTAATTTGTGATATAAGAGAGATTTATCCTTGAAGATGACTCAAAGATACTTGAATTCAATATGCTGAGCAGTCATGGTCAATTTAGGAAGACTATACGTTAAATGTTTATAATATATGGCATTGATTAGCACCCATTGTGGGGAGCAAGCGAGACTCATGGAGTGTGGTGTTTTTATATTTGCATGTTTGTGTATAATTAAAGGAGTTGTTGATGTGCTTTGACTACCAACTTTTGATTTATATCACCAACAGTACAAAAAACCCACCAGTCTTGGTTGAGTCCATAACTAATCTTTACTGCTTGTTTATATATCTTTTTTTTTTTTTTACCAAAGAAATGTGGCAGAATTAAATTTTGACCGAATTTATGAAGAAAGATTGTTCATTTCCAAAGTAAATATTAAAAAGTAAAAAACCCTGTAGTGATTAAATACCAACAAAAGAAAGCTGTATCTACCTCAAAAATGATATAAAATACATTTGAGTACAGTGTTGCATGAATAATTGTCATTCAAAATGTGACAGCACTCAACACTGAAAATGGAGTGGAAGGGGGTGAAACAGTCCAGTCTTCAAGTGGTTAAATTAATCATATGCTAGAAATGGCTATATGATATTTTCTGTTACTATTTTTAGTAGGCTTGAAAATTATGATAAATATTTCCATGTTTACTAAGCTCATTGTGGGTCATTTTAAAACCCTTTTTTTTTAATTCCAGGTAACACTTTTAGATCCATCTTCTTCCTCTAATAGAAGTTACCAAGTACTGGTGAATTGCCTAACATCTAAACCTGGTAAGGAAAAGGTTCCAAGCAAATCTAGATTGTGGAAATCGATATAGGCTGTGGTGCAGCACACCAAGATTTTAGACGGTAGCAGACTACCCCTGATTTTACAATGTTTTCATGTATGCCCAGTAGTGTATTTATTTCTTTTGCTGCCCTAGGTAACACAAGAATAGGGAGCCCCCCACCAGCAGCACACAAGAAGCAGCCGGCCATCCTCGCATATTCCAACAGTGAGCAGCCTCCTCACCAGGTCCCTGTTCCTGCCACTTCTTCTGGGGGGGGAGGAGGGGCAGCAGAGCCCCCCCTGAAAATTGGCACCCAAGGCAAATGCCTTGTTTGCCTTGCAGTAAATAAGTCTTGAAAGATCAATAAAACAAGAAATGGTGAAAATACAGCGAGATCTGGGACAAATATTATCAAGAGTGGAGGAGACTGAAGGAAAAGTAGATGAACATGCCCAAACCATTCAGAAATTAGAAATGGTAGAAATGAGAAAAGAACAAAGAAATCTGCTATATAAAATAGAAGACCAAGAAAATAGGGATAGGAGACGCAATATAAGGATACGAGGAGTTCCGGAGACCCCGCAAGGAGAAGACTTAATGGATATAATAAGGAAAATGCTAAATTCTATAATCAAGAAACCCATTTTAGAGACTCTTAAATTGGACGGAGTATATAGAATAGGAAAACATCCACGAGATAGGGGCATAGAAAGACCGAGAGACGTAATTGTGCAATTTCATAATTATTGGGATAAAGAAGAGATCTGGAAAAAGATAAAATGAAGAACAGTTATAAAATATGGAGAAATAAATATCCAGATTTTTGCTGATTTAGCAGTGGAAACATTAACAAGAAGGAGAACTTTAAAGCCATTATTGGAGCAGATGAGAAAGCAGAATGTCCAATACAGCTGGGGTTTCCCGGCGTGTTTAATCGGATGGAAAAATGGGCGTTCAGCAAGATTGAGATATCCGGAAGATATGAGAGACTTCTGTGGGAGACTTGATTTGCAGAAAATAGAGATACCTGGGTGGTAAGAAGGAGAGATATGGGCTACAGAAAAAGAAGGGGGGGCGAGTGGATATAAGGAGGAATAGAGAGTAGAGAAGATAGAAGGAAGCGAGAGGGGAGGGAGGAGGGATTTCTCTTTTTCTTCTCTCCATCCTGCCAGTCTTTCAGGCCTTTTTTTTTTATTATCGGGTCTTAGAGAATGAGAGGCAGCTGGTAAAGCATACATTTTCGCAGCTTCACCCTAAAGTTGAATCAAAAGTGGGGTTAGGACCACGAATGATTCATAGGCAAAAAGGTTGCCTAGGGAAGGGGGGGTGGGGAGAGGGAGGGAGAGGGATATGGAGAGGAAGTGGGGGGGGGGTGAGGGGAGGGATGGGGAGGGAGGGAGGAGAAGGGGGGGGGGGTGGGCTGCCTGAGATTATGCAGAAGCGTAAAGCAGTTTGGAAAATCTTTAGGGAACAAAGGAGAAGATACGGAGTAGAGAGGGAGAGAAAATGGAAAGGAAAAGAAGGATAAGAGGAGATGAGAAAAGAAAGGAAGAGATTCACTTTGTGACTTATAATGTTAAAGGTTTAAATAGTCAGGAGAAGAGATTTAGTATATTTAAAGAACTTCAGTACAGATTTTCTTCAGTTGTGTTCCTGCAAGAAACACATTTAGTACAGGAAGGTAATGTGAGGTTACAATCTGCAAAAACCATAAGGTTTAAGTTGGAGGAGAGAATGGTAGATCCGGAAGGGAGATTCCTGTTCTTGAAAGGAAGACTGCAGGAAATAGAATGCACATTAGCAAACATTTGCTGCCCGAATAAGAAACCGGAGATATATTTAAAAGTCCTGAGGAAATTAATGGATTTTAAAAGGGGTAATTTGGTTGTGGCAGGAGATTTCAACTTTTGTATGGATCCACAGATGGATGTAGCCTCTCCGGTGCAGAGAGAGAGAGTAGTAGGTCTTTGAAATAGCATTTTTTCAACTTTTTCAATGTCAACTTGTGGATATTTGGAGAATTAAGCATATGAAGGACAGAGACTATACGTTTTACTCTCCTGCACATGAGATGTATTCAAGATTGGACTACATAATGCTGGATCACAGGCTTATTGAATCCCTGGTTAAAGTAAATATTGAAGCCATGTCAATTTCTGATCATGCACCCGTTACAATGCAATTATTATAGGGAAATGAGAAGAGGGGAGGGAAAATTGAGAAATTGAGCAATGTTTTGAGGAAAATGAATCTGAGAAAGTGACGGTGGCCACGGTGTGGAAAGCTCATAAGGCCTATATTAGAGGAATCCTAAATGGCAATAGGAGCAAAGAAGAAGAGGGAGAGAAGAGATAAAATAAACACGCTTTTGGCTGAACTCAGTGATCTAGAGCACATACATAAAAATAAAGTAACAAAAGAGATTATGCAGAAGATAATACATAAAAGAGAAGAATTAAATAATTTCCTGGAAGAAGACAAGAGGAGAGTGTACAACAGAATGACAATTGAGAGATATAGGTGGGGTGATAGACCAGGAAAATATTTAATGAGGGCTCAGAGGAAGAAAAAATCTAGGGATTTATATAGAGAAAATAAGAGATAATAAAGGAGAATTAGTGTATTCAACTAAAGACATAGTAAAAGTGTTTAAAGAATACTATAAGCTATATAATATTGAGTCCCATGGTATTCTAAGAGAGGAGGAAGTAGGAAAAACAGAAGACAGGTGTATATATATATATATATAAAAAAAGCAGGATTGCCAAAATTAAGTGAAGAACACAATTAAAATCCCTTGAAATACCAATAAATCAAGAAGAAATACATATAGCATTAAAAAGTACTGCTGACGGGAAAAGTCCAGGACCGGATGAATATACAGTGAGATACTATAAAAAAAATATGAGGAAATATTACTACCTAAATTGAGGACATATATGAATGCATTGGGAGGAGAGATGGAAATGAGAAGGGAATCCCTACAAGCTCATATAGTACTCATACATAAGGAAGGCAAAGATGACACTCAATGTTCAAGTTATAGACCGATCTCCTTATTAAATACAGACACTAAACTATATGCAAAAGTTTTGGCAAATAGATTGAAAGATCTAATGCCGGAATGGATTCATATAGACCAAGTAGGATTTGTCCCAGGGAGGGAGGGTAGAGACAATGGATTAAGATCATTGTTTCTTATACAAAAAGCAGAAAATCCCCGTGGTGGTTCTTTCGATCGATGACGAAAAGGCATTTGATAGAGTAAATTGGGGATTTATGTTAGATACTTTGGAGGTGCTGGGAATGGGACCTAGAATGAGGGAATGGATAAGGAAATTGTACAGTCAACCTTCGGCAGCAATCATGGTTAATGGGGAGTTATCAGAATATATCGGGATGCGGAATGGAACTAGACAGGGGTGCCCCCTGTCTTCATTGTTATATGTATTATCTCTGGAATCGCTTTTGGCTACCATCAAGAATAATATAGATATAAAAGGAATATGGGTAGGAGAAGTGGAGCATAAGGTGGCAGCTTATGCAGATGACATGTTGTTTTATGTAGGAGACCCTAGGATAACATTGCCAAATTTAATGAAATCTTTAAAAGAATATGGCGAGATGTCAAACTTAAAGATTAACCCGACTAAAACAGAGATTTTAAATATAAACCTTCTACAGACAGAGAAAAAAAAGCTACAGGAGGAATTCACCCCCTTGTTTGGAGAGAGAGAGAATTAAAATATATTGGTATAAAATTAACTGTATCTTTAAAGAACTTATACAGAATAAACTATATTCCATTACTAAACTAAATTAATGATGAAATAAAGAAACTAGGAAGGGGATTTCAGTCATGGGTGGGACGCATAAACCTGATAAAAATGATAATTGTTCCAAAAATCTTATACAAATTCCAAATGATACCAATTAAGTTACCAGAGGAGTATTTTAGAATAATTAAACAAATTTTAACAAGATTTATATGGAAAAGTAAGAAGCCCAAAATAAGTTATGAAATTTTGAGTAGAAATAAAGAGAAAGGTGGCTTGGGAGTACCACACCTGAAAAGACTCAGTAATTTTGGCGAGAATTTATGATTGGACATTTAATGCACGGGAGAAAAGCTGGGTAAAAATAGAAAACACATTAAGCTACACGAATTTAACAGAAAACACAAGTTGGTTTACACGTAACGTTCTAAGAGTTTGGGATGCCTTACATAAACAAGTAGGATGGGAATATAATTCACTGTTAATGCCCTTAGGATCCACAGAGGTTTTTCCACCAGGTAAAGAAAGTATCACAGGGAAGTGGATAAAGAAGAAAGATGTTCAATTAAGAGATATAATGAAGGGAGAGGAAATATGCTCACTAAGTGAATTAGAAAATAAGAGGGAAATATTTTCGAGAATGGACGAATGGCGATACGGTCAACGGTCAATGTAGGGAACCCCCAAAACCATTAAGGAAAAGAGGACTGGAACCCCTTTGAGCACTTAGTAGATTCACGGGGAGATGGAAAGCACGGGATTTAAAAAATACATAAGATTCCCACAGGACTAGTCACTGTTAAAGGACCACCATTTATAGAGAAATGGGAAAGGGACACAGGAATAAAAATTGATGAGGGAAAGCAAAAGAAAATGTATAGTTTAATTCATGGAAATGTAAATATGAGAGAGGTAGAAATGAATTATAAGCATTTGGTAAGATGGTACATAAAACAGAGTGTATCACATGGAATAAGTGGAGAGAATTCACCTTTGTGTTGGCGTGGATGTGGAGGAAGAGGTACAATGTTTCACATATGGTGGGAATGTTACAAAATTTAAGAATATTGGGGGGGTATTGTAGACTTAATCAAAGAAATAACTGAGATTAATATCTCAAAGGACCCAGAGACCTGTCTTCTTTATGGTACCGAGCTTTCAGTAAAAAAATATAAAAAATCTGGGCTATTGTACTACTTGAATGCAGTGAAGGGTTTAATACCCAAGTACCCAAGAACAACAAGTACCGAAAATAAAAGATTGGGTGGATAGGGTAGAGAAGATGTACAGATTAGAGAAACTTTATTATATGGATGAAGACAAAATGGAGGTTTTCTGTATAAAGTGGGAAAAATTTAAAAAATCAAATCTATACCTAGACTGTGTACAAAAACTGTATTATTGAATAATATCAATTGTGGAATAGGAAGTACTGAAGAGTTGGTAAATGCATAATCAGGTCCGGGAGGGGGGGAATGGGGAGGTTTGGGGATTAGTGTAGAAGGGGTGAGGGGTAAATAGATTACTAGATGAATGGGAATGTTTTGATATATAGATATACAAAATTGAGAATATTTATATGTATATGTTTGTTTTATTAGCTTTTGTATATATGAAATGGTAATCAAAAATTAATAAAATATTAAATGAAAAAAAAAAAGAAGTAAAAATACAAGGCATTTCCTAAATTGCTGAGATACGGTATTGGCAACTCTATCTACATCCAAGCTGGCCCAAATAAAATATGGCAAAATTTGAAGTTAATTTTGCCAAAGACATAAGAAGTAGTAATTTCATAGCAAAATCAATTTTATTAAAATCACTCCACTTATTTCTAGCTGGAACATCTACATGTCAGCATTTGTTTAATAGACTTCTCTATATCATTAGAGGTGCATTTGACTTGATGAGCTGTGTGGTCACAGTGAGCTGCAAATGAAAAGGGGAAACATTTGCAGCCCAGTTGGGCTTCCATGTAATGCTGGAAATACAAGATTGGGGGTGGCAGTACATTAGTTTGTGTGTTTTTATTCATACAAATACAATTTTTCATCATCATGTTTAGAATCTGAAGAAAGTGAAATAGCCTACACCTCCCAAACTGTGCTGCGGCAGATCAGTAGCAGCTCCTCACCAAGCAGTGCCAGTGAGTACAGCTTTTACTCTATTTCATTATCTTTTTCAGCTAAAAGAAATCTTGCTAAAATCACTCTGCTTATTTCTAGTTGGAAAATCAATATTTTAGCATTTGTTTAAGAGACTTCTCTATAACATTAAAGGGGCATTGAACTTGATGAGCTGTGTGGTCACAGAGGGCTACAACTAAAAGAGGAAACGTTTACAACCCAGTTGAAATTCCATGAGATGCTGGGAATACAAGCATCTTGGTGGCAATAAAATAATTTGTGCGTGTTTTAATGCAGATAAATACCATTTTTGTATTCTGTTTCATCATGTTCAGAATCTGAAGAAAGTGAAATAGCTTACACCTCCGAGACCGTACTACTGCAGATCAGTAGCAGCTCATCAAGCAGTGATGGTGAGTAAAGCCTTCACTCTATTCCACTCTCTTTTCAGCTAATATGAAAGGAAGCAAATTATGATAAAATGGTGAGGTATTTATGTGCAAAAGTGGCATCAGTTATCTAAATTAGAGCACACCTGCATTGCATTTAGCAGTAGGCTTCCAACCTACACTTTTGCAGGTTTACAAGTACGAAGAATCTCAGTGTTTTCTAAGTGCAAAGCATACAAGGTTTATTTCAGCTATTCAATGGATTTGTCCAAATGTGTACTTTAATTTGTTGACTTAAAGTCTCCATCCATTAAAAAGTGATATATTAATTTAACCGCCTCCTGCCCACCATATAGTCCAATGACGGGCGCAAAGTGGTTCTCTCGTTATGGGAGGACGTCATATGACGTCCTCCCATTCTAACCGCGCATGCGCGGCTCCGGGAGCACTCAGCGCGGCGATTGGTGGTGCGCTGTGTCCCTCGGATACAGCGGATCACCGATCCACGGAAAGAGCCGAAGATGTCAGCTAGGTCATGTGATCAGCTGTGTCCAATCACAGCTGATCGCATGTAAACAGGGAAATGCCGGTTATCGGCATTTCTATCCTCACGAGCTGTCACGCTGACAGCTCGCGAGGAGAGGAGAGCTGGTAATCGGCATTCCTTGGAGGGGACATGTACACTGATCATCAGAGCACTGATGATCAGTGTGCCCTGATGATCTGTGTAGCCCCAGCAGTGCCATCTGTCAGTGTCCATCAGTGCCAGCTCTCAGTGCTCATCCATGCCACCTGCCAGTGCCCATCAGTGCCACATCAATGCCCCATATCAGTGCCTACCAGTGCACATCAATGCCACATCAGTGCCCATCTGAGCTGCCAACCATCAGTGCCAGTCAGTGCCACCTATGAATGCCAATCAGTGCCACCTATGAATGCCAATCAGTGCCACCTATCAGTGCTGCCAATCAGTGTCGCCTGTCAGTCAGTGTCACCTGTCAGTGTGCATCAGTGCCGCCTATCAGTGTGCATCAGTGCCGCCTATCAGTGCCATATATGAGTGCTGCCTTTCAGTGCCCATCAGTGATGCCTGTCAATGCCCATCAGTGCCACCTACCAGTGCCTCCTCATCAGTGTCCATCAGTGCAGCCTATCAGTGCCCATCACTGCAGCCTCATTAGCACACATCAATGAAGGAGAAAAATCACTTATTTACAAAATTTTATAACAAAAACTAAGAAAAAACGTTTTTTTTCCCAAAATGTTCAGTGGTTTTTGGTTTGTTTAAGAAAAAAAATCCCAGAGGTGATTAAATACCACCAAAATAAAGCTCTATCTGTCCCAAAAAATGATAAAACTGTCATATGGGTACAGTGTTGCATGACCGCACAATTGTCATTCAAAGTGTGACAGCTCTGAAAGCTAGAAATTGGCCTGGGCAGGAAGGGGGTATAAGTGCCCTGTAGGCTAGTGGTTAAGCTGTGCAGACTAAATCAGTCTCTGTTTGTCTTGGATATTACTCAGTGTTTCTCAACCAGGGTTCCGCAGAACCCTTCGGTTCCAGGAGAAGTCCCCAGGGGAGCACACAGCTGAATCATACTGAATGTAGTAGGTTAGATCATAATAGCTGTATGTTATGCCATAAATGTACATATAGCTATTATGATCTCACTGCCTGCTACATTCAGTCTCATCCAGCCACGTGCCTCTACCTTCTGCTCCCCTCTCTGCAGTCTGCTTTCAATGCTGCCATACACTGGATGTCACCTCCTACTACATTAATCCACATGCACCCACTCTCTGCTCCCCCCTCCACAGTCTGCATTCACTGCTACCATACACAGGATGTCACCTCCTGATCCAGCCACATGTTCCCGCTCTCGGCACGCCTCTCAAGTTAACAGGAGTCATAACTACAAAGGAGGCATCAAGTATCAATGCACACTGTCAGTGCATACTGAAAATAACAATGGGCAGATATACCTCCACCACAATATTGATTTGTGGTGGAATCACCTTTGAGAAACTGTGTTATGGATTTGTAGAGTGGCGCAGGGAAGCATACTGTTAATCACTCTACTGTTCCCCACAGGTCCTCTTCTTTCTGTCCCAGGCTCTTGTATGTGATATCACCTGAAATGGATGAGAGGGGGGCTAGCGGGGATCATGGGGGATAGGCATGTTACAACAGCAGCTTCCCTGCGCTGCTCTGCGTTTGTTTGTTAATTGTTGTTATATCTACAGCTTACTAATCAGATCCAATGTTTCGAGAGCTGTAGATCTGAAAATTTTTCAGCGGTTCTCCAAGATCTCTAATTTTTTTGCCAATGGTTCCTCCACAGGTTCAGAAACACTAATAAAGTCCCTTTCCAAAATGGCTGACTCTATCTCTGTCCTTTAGGGGGGTTTGGGTGTACTATGCATGTTCATGCATTCCACCATATCTAGATGAGTACTCCAAAATGTAAATAAAAATGGGAACCTTCCACAATAGCTACAGGACGTGTGCAGAATATGGAACACAGAAATCATACCAACAGAGTTGTGGAGAGATTTGGTGGATTGATTCTTCAGCATCTACCAGAACCTTCTGTTTAGAGGACCCTCTCAAGTTTTTCTAGGGTTTTTGCGTGGTTTTCATCCAATACATGATTAAAAATTCATAAAATATTTAAGGTACCGTAACTTTAAGGTATACATTTGTTATGACAAGCATAAGAAGGAGGTGCCCCAGCTTAGTGCATTACTGTGTGACTCTTTAAGAATAAAAATAAGTACTCCGATATACTCACTGAAGATTTGTTCACTCCAAGCCCCACAAAGACTTGATTTGGAGGGTTCTCTTACCTGTAGCACAGACTTGAATTTATTCCATAAATTCTTTAGACCACATCTTGGCCTGGGTATCTCAGTCCCCAGAACTTTGTATTATATAAGCTTTGGAGCTATCACACTGCACAGTCTTCTCATAGGTTATATGATGCAAAATTGGAGGACAAGCACCCAGTATCTGGTACCAAGCAACACCAAATGCAGCGTCCTTAGCTGAAGGTCAGACATGAAGGATAGAGACTATGACATTGCTAAAGTAATACAAAGAACAATATACTTTCTAGCCCCTTGAAATAAACAAGGCATATTGCCAAATGAATGGATGATTGCCAGAGAGTTGCTATGATCACTCTGATTAAATGATTATTAAAGTAAGTTTATGTACTAAATGACGTTAGAATTCAATTAAATGGGTTTTAAACACTCTACGTGTATAGAACAAACTTCTTATAAGAATAAAACACTGGAGACAGCACATTCATCTAAATAACTGCACAAATTAGATAAAAAAGGAGGGAATGGAGCATTTTTAGTGCAGCTTTTTTATGACAGCCGATGAAGCCTGGGCTTGAAAGGCGGGGGGTGTTTTATTTTTTACACAAAAACTTCAGATTTAAAAAGAACAGTCTTTTTATGCAATGTAACATGTTCAGTAAGACTGTTGAGATCCTTTTTTAGGTTGTTTTTAGGTTACTCAGGCCTTAGGCCAAAACAAGCCTGTATTTGTTCTCTATAAAGTCTCTGAGGTGAATTTATTAAACCTGGAGCAGACAGAATTTGAAGCAGCTGTGCATGACAACCAATCAGTTTCATTTTCAAAGCGTAACTGAACCAGCTGAAGATAGATGACTGGTTGTTATGTACAGCTGTTCCAGATTCTGTCTGCTCCAGTGTTGATAAATTGCCCCCTCTATATTTAAAGGAGATGTATGGAGTAGTATATAAAAAAAACAAACATACATACTCACCTCTATGCTGCAGTCACATGACTGCTGATCATTCAGCTCTCAGTCATCTCACTGTCAGTCACCGCTCTCTACTCTGACCCTCCACTACTCACTGGAGAGCTTGGCTGGAGAGGTCAAAGGCAGCTGGCTTTGGCTATCAGTGGCGTGCTGAATGTTGTAGCCATCTGTCAATTAAGCAGCTGGGTGGATCCCAACAATATGGTCAGAATCCATCCAGTGGCTGGAATGTCTCTGTGAAGTCAGTTGAAAGAGGGCTGTAGCCTGCTGTCAGATAATTCTGGGTCACAGGAGACCACAAGTAAGTGCACTCCTGTGACCCAGAAGAGAAGTATGACCAAAAAAGCTTCTCTTCTACATATCTTTTAATTAAAATATTACAGGCTGTAATACAATGAGTTTTGAAACAAACTATCAGCCCCTGGACCAGCAAAAGCAATGTATTTTCTACAAAAAGGCTTATCAGTGCCGGGGCAAGGTCATCCAATGCTAAGGGTAAAGATGCCAAACTGATCCCCATCCCCTCCTTCATTCATGATGTGCAAGCTTTAGTATTTGTGGGAAAAAAATGATTCACTGTTCTGAGTTTGGAAAAAGATTGTCAGTTCCTAGGACTAAAACAGCAAAAAAAAGTTTTAAAAACGGTCTTCTTATTTTCCACCAAAATGGCACGTTTTAGAGCACTCTGTTTGGAAATTGTCAACTCCTGTGTCTAAAACAGCTCTGTATTTTGTGGGGAAAAAGCCTTTAAATAAGTGCAGCTTTTACTCTATTAACAGATTCACAAGGAGATTGTCACCTTGTGGGACAGAAACAACTACATATTTTTTAAAAGAGACCTATTTTTTTTTTTCATATACAGTATTTATTTCAGGTACTTATATAGCGCTGTCAATTTACACAGCGCTTTACATATATATATTGAACATTCACATCAGTCCCTAACCCTCAAGGGGTGTACAATCTAAGGTCCCTAACTTACATTCATACATACACAGATTAGGGCCAATTTAGACAGGATCCAATTAACCTACCAGCATGTCTTTGGAGTGTGGGAGGAACCGGAGCAACTGGAGGAAACCCACACAAGCACAACATGCAAACTCTATGCAGGAGGCGCCATGGTTGGGAATCAAACCCATGACCCATTTTTACTGCAAGGCAGACGTGCTAACCACTAAGCCACTGTGCCGCCCATACAGTAGCTTTTAGTACACTGAACTTGGAAACTGGATGTCATCTCTTGTGATTTATATTGCAAAGTATTGAAACAAAATAAACCACAATTTTTTTTCTCCTATTAGTACACCTTTTCGTACATTGAGTTTGGAAATTGATTGTCAGCTTACAGGACAAAAGTAGTGTATATAGTGCGCCCTAATACACACTATCCCTTCCCACTGAATACATAAAATTGCAGCCTATACCTGTGTGCCTAACGTGACTCTATCATTAAAATGCAGTCTTTTTTTTTTTTAAAGAATACATTTTTATTGAACGTTATCAGAGGTGTGCACAAAGTCAGTACAATCATAAGAAAACAGACCATCCCGCAATAAATGAAAATGCTCCTTGAAGACAATCATTGTGTGCTTGTCTTCATACATTGCTGTTGTTATAAAACAGCCATTAGTATTGCGCAATCAGTAAATACTCAGATTACTGAAGTGCATTGATCCAAAGCAAACCAGGTCCCCAGAAGTCTTTTTCTGAAAATGACACTGTGACCTCCACATCATTACAGGACATAGTAGTAGAGGCCAGCAGGAGAAACCAATGGTGAACACAGGAATTTAAAACAACCAAAAGTGTCAGTGTCAGAAGACTTGGGGAGGTCAACTGCTCTTGATCTCTTGAGCTTTGTTCAGTACCATGGGCAGCAGGTGAGTATTTATTCTCTTCAGGTAACAGGGCTTTTACTATATAATTTTCACAACAGTGTTGCTTTAAAGTGTGTCTATGGTCAAAATGTAAATTACTTGATTCATTTCCACATTGTATTTCAATTATTTCTAGCTTACACCTATTAATCTGCATGATTGTGAACTTTTAAAATGTACTTTGTGAAGAATCCCATGCATTTGGCCATGATTTCTGTTACATGTATTCACTATGCCCTGTGGGTAGGCACTGCTGTGTCACACATTTCATAGAGCCTACCTTCTGCACTACAGAGGTGCTGAATGAGGAGTTTCAGGAGGGATGTGTAGTCCTTAGAAATCAAATGTAAACCAAAGGCATCAGCAGAGGGGAAGCTGCAAATCATGCAGGGAATCTACAAGGTTGTGGAAATATAAAGGCAACAAACAGGCAGAACTCACGACATGAGAAGAGAAGTAAGCTTATATTGAGCTCAGCTCACAACCAATTTGACAACAAATGCACAAGTCCTTTAAAGTGGAAATAAACCCTTCAATTTACAAGAGTTTTTGGCACACAGAGATAGATGATACCAAAATGATACAGTGTCTGATAAAAACAGAATAAAAAAAAAAAAAAAAAAAAAATATATATATATATATATATATATATATATATATATATATATATATATATATACTGTGTGTGTGTGTGCGCATATGTATATATATATATATAATAACACACAATAGCCTACTGGCTGTCAGGACACTACAAAAAAGAGGGCATTATGATAAACGTCCATAGACATATATGGGTCCTTGACAATTCTTAAAGCCCTGAGGTTTAGAACTCGGCAGCCATCCTTAAGAGCAGTGGTCTCCAAACTGCGGCCCAGGGGTTGGATGAGGCCCTTTGCTTGCTTCTATCTGGCCCTTGAGCTACTATTTCATCCACTGATACAAACAAACTGGCATAATTCCCTCCACTTACACCATTTATGGGGCACAATTCCTCCCAATAACACCAACAATGGGGCCCCATGAGATCAGTGATGGGCACAATTTCTCCCAAGGACTCCAATGATTGGGTGCCATTCCTCCCACTGACACCAAAGAAGGGGCATGGTAGAGAAAAGGAGGTGCCAGCTAAGTGTAGTGGTTAGTAATGCATTTATTAGCATAGAATTAAAAAAGCTCACAAAAAATAGGAAAATATAAAGCTCATTTGTGGATGGATGTGGAGCCGCTCCTCTCTATCCTGTTGGTACCACCAGTACTACACCTTGAACACCAAGGTCCGCACTAACCAGTGTGGAATGCACCGGTGGAAGTGACGTCACCGGAAGAGTTGGAGGGCCGGATGTGGAACACAGACTGACACAGGCTACGTGCTCGGAGCTAGAAGGAGCTAAAGGCTCCAAATGTGTAGCCTGTGTCAGTCTGTGTTCCACATCCAGTCCTCCAACACTTCTGGTGATGTCACTTTCGCCGGTGCGTACCACACTGGCTAATGCAGACTCTTCCTGGTCTACATGGCTTCAGACCATCTTAGTCCAATTCCCATGGTATTCTAGGAGCATGACCAGCCCACACGGCTTCCGACCATCAAGTGTAGTACCTGTGGTACCTGCAGGACGGAGAGGAGCAGCTCCACATCCATCCACAGATGAGCTTTATATTTTCCTATTTTTTGTGAGTGTTTTTAATCCTATGCTAATAAATGCATTATTAACCACTACACTTAGCTGGTGCCTCCTTCTCAAACCCTTCAATTTAACTGTTCCCCTAAACAGCTACAGTCAAGGCATGTTGTGAATGATAACTTTCACAGTTGCTTGTGCTTTGAACCAAACTGTCAAGCTATAAATTGGCTGAAGTTTTAATTGATTACATATGCAGCACCAAGGCTGTAGATCAACAGAGGCTAAGATGGCAGCTTCCATGGCTGTAAAGGATTGGAGTGTTAATTTCCCCTTTAAATGAAACTGAGTTTTGCAGGGCAGCTAGAGCTCTTGCCATAATGTGCAAGATAACACAACAGTGCAGTCTACATAAAAAATAATAATACGGAACATTTAGAAAATGTTTTCTGGTAAAAGAGACTTTGTATGTCTCTTCTACCAAAAACACTCTATTTCCTATTGATCTTTTTATTGTAGAACTTTACTTCTGCTTTAAGAAATGTTTGAATCATCAAACCACAGATCCCACAATTTCCATAAATCATCAAACTATATGTAAACCCTCACCTTGTAAAGCAACCCATTAAGTTTAAAATAGAAATGAAAGGAAATACATTTATGTGAAACATTATACATACCCCCTTTTATATAAGTCAGGCCTCAAAATTTCCACTCGCCTGCTTGAATTTGGTGTGTGGAAAAACCTTGGGGGTCTTACTGAGTGGGCTCGGGACTCAGGGCTGGCTCTGTCACTCTAGGGCAGCCTTTCTCAACTGGGGTGCTGCCAGAGGTCTTCAGGGGTACATTGGCGTCATGGTAGAGAAAGGTTGTGAGATGAGTCCAACCTCCTGATCCCAAACCGCACTGTGCAACAGCACTGGGTGCTCAGTCAGAGAATATGCTAAGCAAAGGGGGGGGGGGGTGCTGTGCTCTCTGCCTCCCCCTAGAGTGCAGTACCAGGCTGTGTGAGGGAAGGTAATGTACTGCAACTTTTTATAAGGCTGTATACGAGTATTTATATGTGTGTTTGTGTCTACATGTGCCTGTATGTGTGTACGTGTGTGTGTCTGTTTGTACATGTGTCTGTATATGTATGTGTATGTGTCTGCATGTGTGTGTTTAAGCCAGTGTTTCTCAACTCCAGTCCTCATGGACCCCCAACAGGTCATGTTTTCAGGATTTCCATTATTTTGCACAGGTGATTTGATCAGTTTCACTGCCTTAGTAATTACCACAGCTGTTTCATCTGAGGGAAATCCTGAAAACATGACCTGTTGGGGGTCCATGAGGACTGGAGTTGAGAAACACTGGTTTAAGCATACATGTATGGGTGGTTTGGTCAGGTTCAGGATTATGTGGTTATTATGGGTGGTGGAGTATGAGACATTTGAGGTACTGCTGGGTTGGATAGAAGGTAGGATATGCTTGGTAGAGTTATGGTTTGGTGAGTGAGAGATTATGGGGGGTTATGGTTGCATGTGGTGCATGGTCTAAGTATGATGGAGTGTTAAGGGGGGACATTGGGGACCCTGATGTAATGTGGGGGGGGACTCTGGGGACCCTGAAGTATGTGGGGGGACTCTGGGGACCCTGGTTTAATTTTGGAGGACTCTAAGGACTCTGATGTAATGTGTGGAGACTCTGGGGACCCTTATGTAATGCTGGGGGACTCTAAGAACCCTTATGTAATTAGGGGGGCCTCTGGGGACCCTGATGTATTTTGGGGAACATTTAATAGTGTCATTTCATGAGATAATTTATGAGGGCATGTTTAGGGGTGGAATTAGGGGCGGGGCAGGGTAGTGGTTGGGTGGGGCAACTGGTGGCGAGTAGCTCTTAGGGTCTGGCTACTACCTAAGAATTTTTAGCCCTGACATAAGTGATCACATTCCCTCTGTTCGCAGCTGCATAAGGAGCTTAGAGAGCTGGGGGAGTATCTTCCCAATGAATGGCGGTTTAGAGGGCATGTCAATACAAATCTGATCATTGGAGGAGAGTAGACTGAGTTCTCAGCACAGTTAGAGAACTGACCACACTGTGCTCTCCTGCTTAGTGAGGTCAGTTTTTTGTATAGCAAAGAAGAGAGACTGGCAAGAACACCAGGAATTTCACACAAAGGAAGCAATACAAAGAGAACAGGATACTTCTTCATAAAAGTACATGGTACAGCAGGCCCATATCAGGAATATAAAATGTTAGGTTTACATATTCTTTAAAAGAAGCAAATCAGCCAAACCTGCCACTGAATCTGGCATTCTCATACCAATAGATTGCCAGTACAACCAGTAAGAGCCAAAAAAGTGTGCAAAGCTAGGAAAGCAGTTGGTCCTGGCCTTGGGAATCAGATGCCATTGCATTAGTTGCAGTAGTAGAGGACGTGGTGCCGATGAGGTATGTCCGTTGTTTAAAAGGCCTAAGATTTAGAACATGTATAGTTTTTTTCCTCCTTTTACTAATCACCAAAAACCCCACACCAAAAAACATACCACATGGCCAGAATAATTCAGCAAAGTGAAGGATCATGAAAACCAGGAAAGAATGGTAATCAGTAAAAGAAAATGAAGGATACGAAACAAATGCGTTACAGGCAGGAAACATGAAAGTGGGATTTAGGTACACTAATTACTTCACTGGTGACTATATAAAAAGTCCTGGACATGCACTGTGGGCAGCCCCTAAGGTAAGCATTAGATTAGTCAAGGGGTTTGTTAAAATCAAAGTGTTAGACAGCATAATGGATGGCCAGTCATGCTTCTACAGAGCTCACAAGCCTCTTGTCACCTCTGTGTTTACAAGGCAGTAATTAACCTAGAAGTTCTAATTATATAGAAAACTGACAAAAACCTGGGAAGATTTCTCATATCTCAGAGTGTAGGATATTAATGCGAGTTGCCACCTGCAGAACTGCATTAATTCTAATTCTCATTGGCCCTGGCAACGTATTAAGAGTCGAGCAGTTTAGAGAGATTACAGTGCGCATTTGGAAGAACAAATACATCTGCTGGCATCGATCACAAAACTCTTTGAAGAGTATGGAATGTCGTGAGTGAGAAGATTATATACAGTTTTTATTTAATATAAAACACATCATAAATATACATACCTCAAACCTGATTATATCTGGATTGTCAAAATGTATGCCAAAAGAGATGTCTATTAAAATTCATAGCGATCTTTAAAAATATTGTCAATTCAGTGTGGAATTTGTGTCAGAAGTTAACAAATCCCTTATTGTGTTTAAAAAGATGGGAGGTATGATGTTAATGCCTAGTGTGCATAAGCATTTTTTCATATTAGTTTGTTAAAGCTAGTATGCAGAGAATCATATTTAAAGTGGACCTTTTCTCCCAAAAAAACCTAATCCACTTTTGCATGCTGCTAAGAAAGCTGTTTGACAATCATCCACCTTCTTTTTTTTTTTTTTTTTTAAAGTTGATTTTTTTTTTGCCTGTTCTTATTTAAAGTGGTTGTAAACCTCAGAAATGAAATATGAACAAAGCATATCCCTTTATTGAGACAGGTACACACTGTACCTGTCTCAATTAGGAGCAATAAGTGTAATTTCTGTATGCCGCTTCTGCTATCTGAATAAGTCGCCTCTGAAAAGGTTTCCTGACACCAAGAGAAAAAAGGTGACGGGAGGGACCTCCAGTAGTATGACGGCCTCAGCTCTGTTCCTGTGTGCTCTGATAGCCTCTGCTATCTGAATAAGTCGCCTCTGATTCGGAGTCTGCATATTTTTGGTCTTTTCAAGTGCTTTGTACCCTAATCCCACTCTTCATGAGTTTATTGCTCCTATAAAAAAAATCTGTAAAACTTCCTAAAGTGACTCACACCCAATTCTTACACTCTGCAGAGTATCAAGTATTTGGCCTGGGGTGAAAAGCCAACCTTACGTCATAGAGCACTAGCTGGTGCTTGGATCTACAGTTAAACCAGTATTAAACCCAAAAGCAAATATTTATTATATTGTAGATTACCATTTCTTAGATGTGGTCGTTGCATTTGTTTTCTTTTTAGGCCTAAGGTAAGCTACAATATAATAAATGTTTGCTTTTTTTTCTGGTACCCCCTTCCCATTATACAACAATTGTGGGCTTGACAACTACAAGGTTTTACCCCCTTCATGATCAGGCCTTTATTTGCTTTTCAGCACTGCGCACTGTAAACTTCTGAATTTGTGACATCCAGTGTCGCACAACTGCTTCCTGACATGGTCCTCACATGGTCAGCTGCTGTTTTTGGCCTACACACAGACTTCAGCTTGTGCAGTACAAGAGCAGTGTGAACAGCAAGCTGTTACAAAGCATTTGCAGAGCTTTCAGCAAGATTTGCTGATGCATTTAAAGTGCCATTCAGCTCCAGTTTGTAAATGCACATATCCTATTGGAAGTACTGATTGTCTCTTTAAACACTACTAGCAGGCTTCCGTACTGTTTTAACCACATGACCTTCAGAAGGTTTTACCCCCTTCACAACCAGACCATTTTTTGGCTGTTCAGAACTGTGCTACTTTAACTGGCAATTGCAAGGTCATGCAGCAAATTTATATAATTGGTGGTATTTGATCACCAAAAATATTGATTGGTTTTGTGTGAAAGGTATATCATCTACAAACTATGGTATATATATTTGAAAAATGATCAGTCTTGATGTACTGTCAGCCTTTCATTTCTTGAGGCCCTAAAATACCAGGACAGTACAAATACCCCCCCACCCCAATTACCTGGGGTATGGTAATTTCTTTGTTTCCAATGATTAAGTCAGGTACGACGAAGCATGTCAGGTTGTGACGGTGCGGCGGACCAGTAGTGATGCAGATACGCAACCGGAAGTGGCGAGACGACGTTCTGTCCGTCAGATCCGGAGGTGGTGAGAGCACCTGCGATATCTGTCTTACTGAAAGGCTATTTTAAATAAGGCTTAACTATTTTTGGAATGTTGTAAGTGCAATATTTTGGCTTATTAAAGTTATTTACCTTTGGTAATACACGATTGGAGCGAATTTCTTTCTTTTTCTATGTAACTATGGAGAGGAATATATATTATGATCCTGGCTACCATTCTTATCATGGGTGATTATTGGAGGAACCTCACGGTCTTAACAATTTGGAGTCTATATAAAGTGGAAAAAAGGCTGTGTTCTGATGATCCTGATTTATGGAATTTATGCAATAAGGCTCATTAAAGGCTATGTTCTGGTGAGTGCACACCTAACAGTGGGTGTATGAAAGGCACAGCACGTGGTTTATTTATTTCTGCACTGGGAGTCAGAGGATTCACATTGTGGAAGATTTTTTTGGACTTTTTTTGGAATTTATTATTATTACACTGGACTTATATTTTACTGTGCTTTGTGGCCACTATTATATCATATATAATTTGTTTGTTTTTTGTCGCATATATTTTTATGTCACTTAATATTTGTGTAAATGAGTTTGCACATAGAGAACATCAAAAGGAATTAATGTGACACATATATATATATAATGTGCCGCTAACTATCACCAATATTAGGAGTGGTATTTTTTGGAATAAAATATACGCCAAACAGCCCAATCACATCAGGCTACCTTCCCCTACATTTAGGGAACACAGCATAAATTGTGCTGTAGTAAATATTATCCCTGAGTTTGTTGTAATACAGCTTTATGAATGAAAAAAAAGGCTAGAGTGCCTAGAAAGAAGAAGCATTGAAAACAGAAAAGGAGGGGATAGATAAGGGACTTCACATTCTGGCTCAATCCTTCCAGTGATTTGTTTTCAGTTGCAATTTTTTATCAGTTTGTTTTTGAAAATTAATAAATTAAATAAAATGTGTTTTTGTATTTTTTTTTTTTACATACTGGCACCAGGGCACTACAGCATCATCATATGACTGGTGTGATGGTGATCAAGGATACTGTCTGGTGGCAGTATGTGTTTTGTTTTGTTTTTTTAATTTAATCTTTTATTCAATTTTCTTTTTACATACTTTCATCAGAGTAATTCAGGATGGATGATGTACAGGTATGTGATCCAGCCTGCCCATGTTACCCCACCCACAGTAAACAAAAAAAAAATACCCACTCGATATGGACAGGGGAATCCTTCTTGCTGAGTTATTGTATTCTGATGGTGGGGAGACTTCCTTATCATTAGAATACAACAACTCAGCAAGAAGGTTTCCTTCATAGCTGGAAGCACAGATTGATAGTGAAAAACGGACAGGCTAGTTGTACAGAAGTCAATTGAAATTCAGGCAGTCCCTGCTGAACTGTCCAAATGTCAATTCATATATGGCCGGCTTTAGCACTAAAGGGAACCAGCAGCAGGCTCTCAGAAATCGGTGCGGCCATCGGGAGAGATCGGTATTTACTCTTTGGTTTTTGCAGGTACAACTTTTTAGCAAGTTTAATTATTGCTATAGAGTCAGATTAATAATAGTTTAAAGGAATATGAGAGAAAAGAGACACCCCGCTTTACAGTAGATACAAAAAGTCTACACACCCCTGTTAAAATGTCAGGTTTCTGTGATGTAAAAGAATTAGACAAAGATAAATCATTTCAGAACTTTTTCCACCTTTAATGTAACCTATAAACTGTACAACTCAGTTGAACAACAAACTGAAATCTTTTAGGTGGAGGGAAGTAAAAAATAAAAAACCCCAAAATAATATGGTTGCATAAATGTGCCCGCCCTTAAACTAATACTCTGTTGAAGCACCTTTTGATTTTATTCCAGCACTCAGTCTTTTTGGGTATAAGTCTATCAGCATGGCACATCTTGACTTGGCAATATTTGCCCACTCTTCCTTGCAAAAACACTGCAAATCTGTCAGATTGTGAGGGCATCTCCTGTGCACAGCCCTCTTCAGATCACTGCACAGATTTGGATTCAGGTCTGGGCTCTGGCTGGGCCATTCCAAAACTTTAATCTTCTTCTGGTGAAGGCACACCTTTGTTGATTTGGATGTATGCTGTGGGTCATTGTCATGTTGAAGTTCCTCTTCATGTTCAGCATTCTAGAAGAAGCC
This sequence comes from Staurois parvus, assembly GCF_062004578.1. NCBI lineage: Eukaryota > Metazoa > Chordata > Amphibia > Anura > Ranidae > Staurois > Staurois parvus. Next base: position 2,356,213 of record NW_028317995.1, read on the forward strand.
TGAAGGTTTTGTGCCAATATTGACAGGTATTTGGAACTGTTCATAATTCCCTCTACCTTGACTAAGGCTCCAGTTCCAGCTGAAGAAAAACTGCCCCAAAGCATGATGCTGCCACCACCATGCTTCACTGTGGGTATGGTGTTCTTTTGGTGATGCGCAGTGTTGTTTTGGCGCCAAACATATCTTTTGGAATTATGGCCAAACACCTTGATTTCATCAGACCATAGCACATTATCCCACATGCTTTTGGGAGACTTCAGATGTGTTTTTGCAAAATTTAGCCAGGCTTGGATGTTTTTCTTCATAAGAAAAGGCTTCCATCTTGCCACTGTACCCCACAGCCCAGACATATGAAGAATACAGGAGATTGTTACATGTACCACACAGCCAGTACTTGCCAGATATTCCTGCAGCTCCTTTAATGTTGCTGTAGGCCTCTTGGCACCTCCCAGACCAGTTCTCTTCTTGTCTTTTCATCAATTTTGGAGGGACGTCCAGTTCTGGGTAATGTCACTGTTGCGCCATATTTTCTCCACTTGATGATGACTGTCTTCACTTTGTTCCATGGTATATCGAATGCCTTGGAAATTCTTTTGTACCCTTCTCCTTACTGATACCTTTTCCCAATGAGATCCCTCCGATGCTTTGGAAGCTCTCTGTGGTCCATGGCTTCTGCTGTAGGATGCGACTAAGAAAATGTCAGGAAAGACCTACTAGAACAGCTGAACTTTATTTGGGGTTAATCAAAGGTACTTGAAATGATGGCAGGTGTGTGCTATTTAACATGGTATTGGATGTGATTGCTTAATTTTAAACACAGCTACATCCCCAGTTATAAGGGGGTGTGCACACTTATGCAACCACATTATTTAGTTTTTTATGTTTACCTCCCCCCAAAAGATTTCAGTTTGTTTTTAAATTGAGTTGTACAGTTTAGAGGCCACAATAAAGGTGGAAAAAGTTCTCAAATTATTTATCATTGTCTCATTTTTTTTACATGACAGAAACCTGACATTTTAACAGGGGTGTGTAGACTTTTTTTATATCCACTGTATTCTGCCCAGACAGTAGCATAGTGAGCACAGATCTGGTAAAAATGGGGGAGGAACATTTAAGGATTTGGGGGTAGCTATGCACTATGCATGCCCTGTAGTTACAACAAATCAAGTTTGCATATTATAATACTAGAGTAGAAATTCAGCTCACTATTGCACTATATGTGCCTGGCAAACTGGGTCACCTGATAATCCTACTTGCAGCAAGCATAAAGTTGTCACAAATGTCCCCACCATGGATTTACTTACATATATTTAGATTCATGTACTTTACATCAATCTGTAATGTATGTAGCTGGTTATATAATTTTCTGTACTCTTATGCTTAATAGATCAGAATATTCATAAATAACCAACATTATACAGATGATCAGAACATTGTATTAAAGCCAGTAGGCAGATCATATCATTGAGCATGTAGTTTAGGATGAGAATCATGAATATGCATCGAACAAAACATCTGCATCCATAATCACTGGCTTGGAAAGCGTATGAAGTGCAGTACACGTATATTGTCCCTTTGCGCAAGTGCTTATAAATATGCTTTATTTAATCTTGCTTCATGTTCAGTTTTACTTGAATAATGTATAACGGATGTAAAAATGTTGTATGAATAGCCAAACTATATGAGTATGAATATTTAAAGTAGATATAAACCCTTTGCTAAATCCTCTTCACAGAGGGGAAACAACAGAATGAATGATCACTGTGGGAGCCAATCAGAGGCTATCACATTGATCATGTGATTGGGATCTGGTTCATTCAGCTCCGATCATTAGTAGGAGGCTCAAGGCTGTCACAGTTTGTTCTCAGTGCTAGGAGCGTGCTCCCAGCACAGTGAACCACATATATGTGATTGTCAATAGGGTCGCCCTTAAGTACTTTAAATTAATATCAATAGTTTGGTACTGTATTTATGATTTCTATTTTATCTAAGGGAAATTCCCAAAACATGGCCTGTTGGGGTAATTGAGGACTAAGGATAGGAACCACTGGTATAGAGGATAGTGAAAGTGGATTACAAACAGATTGCTTGCTTGTTGTATCTCTGTAACTTTTAGTTTTTTTTATGCTTCTTACTGTCATGTGGCAAAAGACGGTTACATCTTTCTCTTAGAATGACATAACTAGTATACAGGACCAAACTTGGAAAAAGAAAGCTCAGCTACTTTCATGCAATTGGAGTTTTTCTAATTTTACTTTCAATATGTTTATTGTTTTTTTATGAAAAAGAAAAAGAATTGTTCATACATAAATTGTTACCACAATAATAGTGTCAAGATACAGAACAAGAGTTCGGCTCTGGTGGCGTCATCACATCTCCAGCATTCCTGCAACCTACAAACAGCATCTTAAGTAAGTCAAAAATAAAGGACATAGGTAACCTTATTCAGTGAGAATTAGTTTTTCTCATTTTAAAGGTACACTCCAGTCAAAATGTAACTTCAAAAACATTTTAAACCATCCCACCTGCACCTTGTGTCTTGCACCTCCATAAGATGTGCATTGATCATGTAGTTTCATGGTGTCATTTTTTGCACTGTAATAGAGCAAATCTTTACATTCTGGTATCCGAGGCTTCAAACACGAGATATGTTGCATGGCACTGCACAAGGTAATGTATTACCTCTGTCTGTAGTATGTGAACTCAGTTTTCCTGTGAAGAAGCTACATATCCCACAATCCATGGATCTCTCAGTCTAGTTCTGGTGCAGGTGAGAGCAATACAATAATTAGATCTGACACAGACAGAAGCAGGAAGAGCATTCAGAGACACACAGAGAGCTCACTGATGCAGCTGTAAAAAAAAAATTTTATACATTAACACTACAAAATTTGTGATGTGACACACAGCAGATGGCAATGTATGCATTGGAAGTTGGGTGAACCAGAACAGGAAGTTGTCCTATTTCTTTAGTGAATAAGGACAAGCAAGGTGGATAATTACATGGACATGGGGAATCGATCAGCCATGACAATACAAACTGTAGCCACAAATTATTACAAGGTAAGGCAAAGAAACAACATAGGGGATATAACTACACTAATACCTTGTCAAAGAAACAAAAAAACATTTGAAATACTTTTAAACCTGTATACAGAGAACAACATGTACCTGTTTTTTAGCTCAGTTTACCTGCAAACATTGTAATGCACCAGTCTACCCTACACTCTTTTTCAATAATAAGGTGACCCTGGAACACACCTGCTGCTGATGTTGGAACACTCTCCTTTTTGCCTCTCGCATACAGACATCTCAATGCAAAAAATGCCAGAGCTAAAAAGTTTCTAATAGCCACTAATCAGATTCAAAGGTCCCATGGAAGTTGAAATGTATTTGGCAATGCAGCACAACACAGGCTTCAGGAGGTAGACTTCTATTGCTGCTTTATACAGTACCGAGTGGCATTTCTCCTTACAGTGAACCTTTCTGGTGTAAAACATTTTTACTAGTTGTAGACTTTGGCCATGCTACACATGCCCCCAAAAAAACGTCATCATTGCACATAGGAATTGTGTAGCATGTCCAGTGCAGATTAATGTAAACGTCAGATTAACGTAAACTGAGTTTAGTTTCTGACCTAAAGAGTAGCTCTGTTTGCTAGATAGTATTTGTTTGCTAGATAGAGTATTAGTATTTTGTTGCCTGGCTTTTCTCCTTACAGAGAACCTTTCTGGTGGTAAAACATTTTTACTAGTTGCAGACTTTGGTCATGCTACACATGCCCCCCCCCAAAAAAAAATACGTCATCATTGCACACAGGAATTGTGTCGCATGTCCAATCTCTCCACACTGCTTGTGGAACTCCCCCCCCCTCCCAGTATACAACAATTGTTGGCTTTGATTAATCAAAATTGGCATTACTGTATACTCAGAGAAAGTGTCTGGAGCTGTCGCTGTCAATAAAAGCAGTCTGAATCAGTGTTTATGAATAACACTGCTCACACGCAAATATATAAAGATACAATGTAATATATTGTTACTTGTGTATCTATAGTACTATAATAGTAAGAAAAAATATTTTTAAACTAACACTGCTAAAAAAAAAAAAAGAGGAAAAGGTGTGTTTTGTTTAGTTTTGTTGCATTTTACTGTCAAAGGATTACAAGAAAAAAAAATTGTTGCAAGACAATATCATGAAAGAAAGCCTAGTTTGTCGCTAAAAACAATATATGTATTACCTTGTTATCTTAGGTAATGACATTTATTGCCAAGTAAGCATGTCCATGGAGAAATGTATAAATTGTTTTGGTCCATAGGGGGTGAACAGGTGTGAGAGGGGAGTGGTTAAATTAACAACATCACAGAACGAAGGGTTTACAGGGAGAGCCTTTGGATCCTGGGCACAGACTGTACACAGAACCTTCTGCCCAAGTTAGTGCTAAGCCCATCTCCCACCATTCTACAGGGCAATGGCAGAGTATCATTAGGCTATGAACTTGGACAGACATCAATGCTCTGTGTAGAGCCTGTGTCCTAGACATACAGAAACTGATCTGTACATTGACATCAGTACTCCTAGACACCACAAGATGCCTAAAGGGTAGCTGTAGAGTCAGTGTACACACATTTTCAGACCTGTCCATTTCATTTAAACAGTTCACTTGATATCAGTCATTGAGCTACATATTAGTTGCTACCCCCAAAGCATGTAACATACTAAAATAATAAAGTGCAGCGCTAAGAAGGATGAAAAGTCAATAGAGTGATAATCTAGTATCACAATGGTGAACTGTAGAGATACGGATTCCCGCGGTTTCCACTTTGTCAGAGTAACAGAAATGCGCACTCACCGGAAACGCATGGGTTATGCGCATGTGTGATTATGCATCACGGGCAATGGGAACATCAGAATCCAGGCAGCCAGGCGTCTCCCTCACGGTGGGTCATCACAGACTCCTGTTACAGGTCCGGGGGATCCCCTTAAGGTAAGCCAGGTGCTTCAGGAGAAAACTCCTCTCAGGATGGCAAAGTGCTTTCTCTATGGGAGTGAAAGCTCCAGACAGGAGCCCCAGAAAACAAATGCCCAAAATAGTGTAGTATGTTCAGAATCTCAGGTTTATTTATAAAAACAGCAGCAGGTCAGTATGCATATGATACATCATGAAAATATGAAATGCATAAGGTAAACGATGCAGTACTGACCCCAGCGGTGTAGAACGCCGGGCCTCCTCGTGGCTCCGGCGGGTAAATGACGTCACGCTCTGTACAGTTCCTCCTTAGGCCTTTTATGTGCTAAAGGCACATCATCAGAGGGGAGACTGCACAGAAGCGTGACCGACGCCAATGTCAGAAATAGGGGAATTGGCACATGCGCAATGGGCCGCGGCCATTTTCCCGAAGACGAACACACACTGCGCATGCGCGAGCACGGCAGCGCCATTTTGCCGTGGATCCGCGATCTACCATGTAGTGAGGAGGAGACAAAAAAGTCTCAGTGTGCAAACCCAGACACGGTTGTTAGCTATGTCACAGACCCCAGGGAATAAGCTGTAAACACTATACCATTATAGGGAGTGGAAGTGCAAATATCTGTAACATTAACCGTGCACAATATGATCTATGGGGTATAGAGATCCCCTCAGTGAATGGCATAAGCTATATAACGGACCATGGCAAGATGCAGAATACAAACGTATACATGCTACAAACTTCAGATATCAGGAAATAAAATGAGGATATAAAATTAAAACACAGATGTTATATATATCATGTATTGGGTCTGGCAGAATAGCATATCTAATATCACAATACCAGACCCAGTCAGGGTATTGGATATATGTCCCATAATAAATATATATGGAAACAACTGGAAATCAGGATAAACAGAGGTAAAAAACCAGAAACGCTTTAAAACTAGAAGAAAGGTTAATAAAAACCGTATACTCCATTCTTGCGCCCGTCTCCCAAATGAACGCAAGAAACAGGGCGGAGGCAATAAGTAATAAAAAAGACTGGTATAACAGTCAGGATAGATATAAAATAAAATGCCAGATAATAGAATGTTATGCATATGGAAAAAATGTCTCCCATGATAAATTCCAAATGCTAAAATGTTATACACATGGAAAAAATAATATGCGCTTGGAAAAATAACTCTCATGCTGGAAATAATCACATGATGAGAATCCAACATACTAGTTATATTTAAGGCCTAGTTCACACTGGCTTTGAAAGCAGGTGTTTGAGGAGCATTAAAAATGCCTCTCAAACACCTATGTAAATGATACTATGGGCAGCACACAGTTCTGTTCACATTTTCAAAACATGAAGCGTTAGCATCGTGTTGCTTCAAAACTGAAGCCTCATGTCGAGTTAGGAGCCATTTGAAGCCTTTTAACGCCTCCCATTCAAGTCTATGGTGACGCTCCTCAAACAGGCTGGCAGGAGTTTGCGAGGAATTTGTGGTGCGGTTGTGGAGTGTTAAAAACATTACAGATTTAGATTGTGGTTTTAACGCTTCTCAAATGCTTATAAAACGCTTCAAAACTGCACATAGGGTTTTTAGGGAGTGTTTTTCACGCTTGTAAAAAGCCAGTCTAAAGCTCACTGACATCTGTCTAACACCCATACTAAAGATCATCGATACCTGTCTAATGCCCATACTAAAGCTCATCAATACCTGTCTAACGCCCATACTAAAGCTCATTGACACCTGTCTAATGCCCATACTAAAGCTCATTGACGCCTATCTAACACCCATACTAAAGCTCATTGACACCTGTCTAACGCCCATACTAAAGCTCATTGATGCCTGTCTAATGCCCATACTAAAGCTCATTGATGCCTGTCTAATGCCCATACTAAAGCTCATTGACGCCTGTCTAACGCCCACACTAAAGCTCATTGACGCCTGTCTAACCTACATACTAAAGCTCAATGATGCCTGTCAAACGCCTATACTAAAGTTATATGAGCGTTTGGTAAGAGTTAGAAATTTAGTCAAGTGTGAACAAGCCCTAATAATGTCAATGTTCCCCTTTTATTATAATAATAATTATTATTAGACAGGATTTATATAGCATCATCAGTTTGTGCAGCGCTTTCCAGAATAAGGCTTGGTTCACATCTGTGCGGGTGGTGCCTCTGCGGTTTCCGCACGAAAATCCGTGCAGCCACACCACCCACACAGAGAAATGCGGACCTGCGGGCGGGTTCCATTAGTTCTAATGTCACGCCGCCAGCACTGGAAATCGCAACCGTACTGGGAATTGAGGTTCCCGTGCGGGCTGTGTTTTCAGAAGAAGTGCAGAAACTTCTTTGCGTGTCACCGGGCACGGGAGTCCATTCAAATGAATGGGCTCTCGTGCCCGCGCAAAACGCGGTCCACATGGCTGCATATATGGGAAGCAGGGGTTAAGGGAGACAACACCATTACAATACAATTCAAGACTGGAGGACTAGAAGGGCTCTGCTCATGAAAGACTACAATCTAAAGAGACAATAAAATAATAGATTCTCCTCTTGTAATCAGTATGAAGTTTTTAATAACCGATGTATGCTGCATAAAATCCTATGGTCAGTCTTATCCACAAAGCATTTTTATTATACACTCATTTTTTTTCAGCAGGAAACCCAATTGATTATAGCCCCGCAGATGACCTACAGAAGCAAGAAATGGGCTGTGGTGCCTGGACAGTGATTAGCTCCACTTCCAGCACTGAATGGGAAAGTATCTGCAATGATTCTCAGTCTGCTGAAAATGTTGGGAAGATGCCATGTATACTTGTACCACCATATCACCAGATATAGAACTGCCAGAAGTAAAGGTTATCTTCAGTTAAAAAATACATGCCCAAATAATGAATAGATCCTGAGTTGTAAGAACTATGGTATAAAGCTCACGTTTTTTATACATTTAGCACGGCTTGCACTTGCAATACAGGCATCTACTTCTGAGCCAACAAAATATGTATACAACAACTGTAACTGCTCACAATGTCACTGTGCTTCTTATAAATTGTATCTACAAAACTAATTTTATTTAAAAGAGAAGTAGGGCTTTTTTTCCCCCAGTTATATTTACCTAGGTTGATGAAGCATTGCTCCAATGCTACATCTATCCCCCTCCAAGTGTGAGAACTCATTGATCACATGACCACTGAGTTCTCACAGCCGCTCTGAGTAGAGAACAGTGACTGTCAGTCACAGTGGTCTGCTCTGCACCCTCCCCGGGCTCACTGGAGCGCTGGGCTGTGGAGGGGAGGGAGCAGCTGGTTCAGGTTCTCAGCGGATCGCTGAAAGGCTGAGCCAGGTGCCGCTCCAGACTCTGGGGTGGATCTCGACTTTTAAGTCAGTATCTTTCCCCAGCCTGGACCGGCTGAGTGATGTCAGCCAACAGTGGGCTTCAGCCCACCGACAGCTGAAAATGGGTCACAGGAGTGCAGAATGAACTACACTCATGAGATCCACAGGAGAAGTACAGCCAAAAGAGCTTTGGCTGTTCTTCTCCTTTAACCCCTTCACACCGACATTACACAAATATGCGGCCTCACAGAACTGAGCTTTTTTCCGTGGGGCCGCATATTTGCGTACCTGTCTTTGTGCCGGGAGCGCGCCGCAAAGCACACGCCCAGCACTAAGACTGCAGTGTCACTGAGAGCCCTGGGTCCCCTTCTAACAATCGGGACCCGGGACTCCTGATTCCAGATCACATGATCGCTGTGATAGCCTCTGATTGGGTATCACAATGATCAGTCACTGTGCAGCCTGCCCCCCTTGTTTTTTTTCTTTCTGAATGGAGGAGAGAGATACATTGTATCTCTCTCACTCTCTCTCTCCTTGCATAGAGAAAAAAACAACTGTTTGTTAAAAAAACAAATAAAAATAAATAAATATAAAAAAATTAAGAAAAAAAGAAAAAGTACCTAGATCAAGGTTTGATCTAGTTCAGTGCCAGGGTTAGTGTTTGGGTTAAGGTCAGGGTCAAAGGTCAGGATTTTTTTTCTTTTAATTGGTGTCAGTGTCAATGTGTTTTACGTAAACCCCCCCCCCCCCTAAAAAACAAAAACAAAATACGCACTATTGTTTCTGAGCTGTACTGTGGGTACAAATAACATACACATATATGGTATTGCTGCGATCGTCAAAAGCTGGAAAATTTATTTTGGGTTGTTCTTTGGAGGTATATTATGGTAGTAACAAGAAACACACAGCTAATTTAAAAAAAAAAAACTATATATTTTTTTTTACTATTTTGGGACAGTTTTCCTTTGATAATAAAAAAAAATCAGAAGATATCCATTATCATTTTACCACCAAATGAAAGCCCAATTTGTCCTGAAAAAAACAAGGTATAATTCTCCTGGATGTACAAAATAGTTGTGATATGTACGGTTTAACGAACACATGTCAAAGTTGCAAAATTGTACTTCGGAGTTAAGATTTGTTTTACCCTTAGGCGTGAAGGGGTTAATGATGCCAGACTTAGGGAGTCAGTCAACAGTAAGTGGATTCAAACATGCTTGGGGCAAACATATCATACTTCTACTGTAAACTCAGACTGTGCTGTCACTAATTCCACAAGTCTTGGGCGCTTCTATTTGTGACCAGTCTTCCTTCTGAGTTTCATCTCTTCGGCCACTTGAATGACCAGGCCGTGATGACATCACTCCTGCGTATGCACACATAATCGCAGCACAGATCAGGTCCCCTTGACAGCGCTATATGAGGACCTGTAATAACAGATATGAGAAGCATTTACAGCAGAAAAAAATTATTCAGGTCTCTCCTGTTATAAAAAAAAACCATACCTGTCAGCAATTTTTTAAAAAGTGAGTTTAATACCACTTTAGGCAGTTATGGAAGGAGAGTTTTATTATTTTCCTTTAGAAATAAAGATTTTACATAAATGAATAAAAGCCATTTTAATAACCCCTCTCAGTGGTAATTGGTTTGCCTAAACAATCTAACCATCACTTTGTCTGGACAGCTTGGTCTGTTAAGAGAAGTGAAAAATAATAAGTCTTACTGGCTGGATCACCAGCTGAAAATGAAGGGAAAAAATGCAGCCACTACATCTGAGAATTGGTAATCTGCATTATAATACATTGTTGTTTTTGGGTTTAAGAACGATTTATGTACTCTTGTAATGTTTCCCTGTGAGGGAATGGGTTTAAAATAATAACGCATAAACCTGTTGGCTTCCCAGACTGCAGGGATGAGTTATTACTATCTGCAGTATGCCTGCACCTGCAACTAATCAGATTTCACTATAAAAGTATCTATAATACATTGTATTCTTACTATTACAAAACAGAGTTTGTGTATACATTGGAAACATCTTGCTGCTGTATGATCTAGCCCAGTAAGCTAATACATTTAAGACAAATACATATATATTTTATACATTTTTTATATATACTGTATATCTGATAGAACCATCCAAAAATTGATCACTTACAGCTCTGGCTCATTCAATTACATGTAAATTTTAGCTTAAGCTAGTGAGCTCTGTAAACAATAGGCCTTTTACATCAGATGAAGAAACTAAAAATATGAAAAGATGCTGAGAACTCCACCAGTTGGCTGGGTAGGCAAACAAACTTTAACATGCAATATTTCTCTTTTTCCAGACTAAAAGTTTTTTTTCCTGACCAACCAAAACAAAACAAAAAAAACTATACGTTGCCTTTAGTATTCATTCACACCAGACGAGCTGGATTGCATTTGTGAGCATTTCCAATGCACGGCAACCAAAAAATAATGGTTCTCTTTGAATGCAGTTTACACCATCACGGCATTCACTACTTTTTTTTTTGTCAGCACAGCGCAATGCATTCAGTTTCACACAAATGTCCATAAACACAATGTGCTGCAAGATAAACTAAGACAAACGATGCAATAATTAAAAAGTCAAACAAATGCAATGCATGTTAAATGCCAATGCATAACATTGGCATTTAACAACCAAGATGTTGCATGGCATTTAACAACCAACATTTAACAACCAAGATGTAGACAATCATTCACCAACCCCAAAAATGGGAAACAATATGAGATCGACCAATTTATTACATGTGATAGTAGGGGTGTAGTGTACGCCCTAAAATGTCCATGTAATTATTTATATATAGGACGCACAAAGAGAAGTCTCAAAGAACGTGTGAAAGAACATATACACAATATCAGTATAGGTTACAAATATCATCATTTATCAGTACATTTCAAAAAATATCATAACCAGGACGCAGAGAAAGTAGAATTTTGGGGTATTACTAAACATAACCCACATTGGAGGGGAGATAACTTAGTGCGAGAAATTAGTAAAAAAGAGTCATTTTGGATCTATGAGTTGGGTAGCTTAGCACCAGGGGGGTTAAATAAGGAATTCGATTTGTCATGCTTTATTAGTGATGTTTAGATTTTAGCATGTTGTATTTGATATTATTTATACATGGCTTTTTGCCTTGACCTAGGAATATTTGTGTGTTTGTGTGGTGAATGTGGGGGGACTATTAGTATCAGTGGGGTCGGCTCGTCTCTCATTTTCCACACAAATATATAATAATATGTTTGATGGATTGGGCATTTATAGGGATACTTCATTATAGGTAGTATATAAGACAGTGGAGGATTTACATACCATATTTTTGGATTGCAAACTACACATTTTGATGTATGGATATAGGTAGACTCCGTGCCCATTCATTAAGGTGTGATAGGTGTTTAAAAATCTATGTGGGAGTATCCGTGCATTTATTTTATTTCATTATTCTTTTATATATATATTTTTTATATATATATATTTTTTAATTTTTTATAGTTTGTTGGCTAGTTAGATTCTAGATATGCTGTAAAGGAGATTTTTCATTCATATTAGTATTGTTTGTATATAAAACATTTTTTGAAAAAAAATATTTTTTATTATATTTTTTATATTTATTATATTTTTTTCTTTATTTTCATTTTTTTCTTTATTTCATTTTATATATATACATTCCCCTCTGTGTATATTTTTATTGATATACACATTTTAATATTTAATGAATATTTTTCATTTATATGGGTATAGGTGGATACACACAAACATCTATATATATACGATGACATGCATTTTTTAGGTATTAGATTGTTTTATTATTAAGCAAATGTTATGATTATTATATGTTAAAAAGATCGTTTTGTATTCTGGCAAGCCGCAGAGTCATGTCACAATGTATTTCTCCGAGTCAGACATAGCAGTAAGAGTAACATATGTATCAATTGGCAATAATATTAAAGCAATGAAAGTGCCCCCAAAAACATGGCTGCTCCCTGCAGATATACAACAATATGGCGTGGCCGTGCTATATAAGCCGGCAATGGAAGAGTGACTAACCTATCACAACCCCCTGATGAAGCCACGTGACCAGTGGCGTAACGCGTAGGGGTGGGGCTGTAACGTCACTCGGAGAAAGCCGGATTGTTTGACAGACGGCGGGTGCATGACTCAACGGTCGGCGGACTACTCGTTATATACAAATTGCCTCATACTTTGTACAACAAATGTGAGTGTATCTTCTGGAAGTAATAAAGCAGGAATTTTTTAAAAGGATAAAACACTATGTTTGGTAATTTGTCCCCACATATGGAGAAACGCATGGAGAGGAGATCATAAGGGGATTTGAATTTCGTAAGGAGTGATCAATCCCGAATGGGCTAATTAATGATAAAGGATATCCATATTTCACAGTCTATTAAGGAGGAATTTCATCCAAGCAGGTTCCATAGGAGGTGAACCACAAGCGCATATAGCCTAATTGCAGGCAGATAAGGAGGTGAGCATACATCTGCACTAATTAGAGGATTCACAGAGAGTCACGGATTCACAAAAAGTCACCAATTCAAGATTAAATCAAGCACAGAGTCACTGAATTTAAAGGACATTATTAATATATATGTTTTATTTTTTTTTATTTATTTATTTGCAGTATATATATATATATATAGTATATATTTTATTTATATATATTTCACATTTTTTGTTTTTTCACAAATTATGGTGCAATATTGGTTTATTTAATTTTATTATCACGTATAAACCATCATATCATGTATTTTTTAGGAGAATCATATTCACATTTAGGTATTCTCTACACAAGTGTTTATTATATTTAGTTTTTTTGCATCACTGTATACTAATGTTTTTTTACATTTTTATATATTTTTGTGTATCAGATTATTCGATTACACATTGTCAATTTTTGGGTGTATTAAGGAATAAGGAATATAGAAGAGATACCTATTATTAGGAGCGCAACACAATATGAAAAATTAACTTTATGGACACAGTGGTAGTTGTGTGTTGAGTGTTTGCGATCCAATTATACTTGGGACATATTGTGTCCATTTTTTGGCGTTCTTGGGGGGCTGTTATTTGGTGGATACAACTTGGCTCGCAAGTCATACAGATATCTACTTATAATGCATAACAACTCATTACAAAAAATGCAATGCTATGTGCTTGAGTTAGCACATGCATTGTGGTGTGAATGATCCCCTAATGTACATTGCTGCACACCCTGGACCTGTGTTCCATTTGATGAAAGTTGACAGGCAGTTGAGAGGAGCAAAGAGAGTGTTAAATACAGTGTAATAGGCCATGTCCTTTTACATTAATTATAACCCGCTATGTATTTCTGAACTTGTTCAAGGATATTTCTTATAAGGTAAACATGGAATCTGCCATTGTGAATCTGATGAACATGTAAAAGCCTGGCTGTCAGACAATCTAACTTAATTACTCTGAAGGAGAACTTCAGGCAACAAAGTAATTGTTACTCCTTGTAAGAGATGGGAAGGCCCAGAAAAAAAACTCGGAAAGCCTTTCAAAGACGCTTTTTTTTTTTTTTTTGAAAAATTGAAAAAAGAAAAAGTGTGGAATATGTTAATTTACAATGAAAAGTAATATTATTGTAAATTACATGGTATTCAAACTATATGATATGATGAACTTGATGAAAGATTTCTGAGACTTCATGTAAAGTCTTAAATTATTGCAAGTTCTCTCAAATGAAGACAAACACAGCCTGGAATACAGTTCAAGTAACACTGTACTTCTCAATGCAGTTCTCAAACAAGAGAAATATGCAATTCTGTCACTAGAGGGCACTGCAGGGGAAAGGCCCCAGTTTAGTTTGCTTGTGGGCAAATAGTAGATGATAGTTTGTGTCCTCTCAGGCGTTAATTGACAGTTAATCCTACAGACCCAGGGCCCTCGGGCAGTGCCCGAGTGCCCAAATGGTCAGTCCGCCCCTGACCTATAGTCTGGTCAGTAAATTGTTTTTTCTTTTCCTCCACTCAGTAAAATGGTGAGACCAACATCTAGAGCAGGCATTACTAAATGGACCGGGTCACTATCCCATCTGGACTGCAGCAGTCCCACCATTTAGCAGCCGGTTCCTTCCCCAGCCTCTGCCACTGTCATTATCCCAGCAGAGTAGAGAGCTGGAGGCAAAAAAATTGTGGATGGAGAATGAGGATGGGAGCTGCCTCTTAACCAGCCGGTGATTGGTTGCAGAGAAGTTCTAGCAACCAATCATCAGCTTGTTTATATGAAAAGTTAATTTTGTCTGCAGCTCCAGCTCCTGCCCTCTGTCAACAGTTGTCCTGCCTCCAGCTCTTTGTTCTTCTGTACACCTGTGCAAAGTAAAGAGAGTGAATGGGAAGGGCTGTGGGAATCTGTGAAGTGGGAGGGTAGGATTTTGGGGGCTGTGAAATGGGGGGCAGGGCTTTGGGGGGCTGTGAGGTGGGGGAGCCGAGTTGCAGTCAGGGTGTGAAGTGGGGGGCAGAGCTGTGGGGGTTGTGATGTGAAGTAGCGGACAGAGCTGCAGGGGTCTGTGATGTGAAGTGGGGACAAACCTGCACGGGGTCTATGATGTCAAGTGGGGGACAAAGCAGCAGGGGGCTGTGGTATGAAGTGGGGGCAGATCTGCAGGGGCCTGGGATGTGGAGTAAGGGGCAAAGCTATGGCAGGGTTGTGGTGTGAAGTAGGGGACAGAGCTGCGGGGGGTTGTCGGTGAAGTGGACTACAGAGCTGCAGGGGGCTGTGATGTGAAGTGTGGGCAGAGCTGCGGTGGCCTGTGATGTGAAGTGGGGACAAAGCTACGGGGGGGGGGGTTGTGGTGTGCAGTGGGGGACAGAGCTGAGGGAGGCTGTGGTGGAAGGGTGAGGGACAGAGTTGCAGGGGGCTGTGGTGTGAAGTGGGGGACAGAGCTGCACAGGAGCTGGGATGTGAAGTGGGAGACAGAGCTACAGGGACCTGTAATGTGGAGGACACTACTGTGGAGGAGTGATGCGACTGAAGTAGAGGACACTAGTGTGGAAAGGGGTAATCAAAAGTATATATCCCAGCGCCAAAAAAAGAAAAAACTATATGATTATGCAGCTGTGCACCAGTGAAAAAACACCAATAATAAACAACACAAAAACAGCGCAAAATCTAAAATTAAAATAACACAAATAGATAAACACTAAATGTATAATAAGTGTTCGTAAAAAAAAAATATATATATATATATATATATATATATATATAAAAAAATCAATCAAAAATCTTCCAAATGTGCTTCCACCTATCCACCACGTGAGAAATAATGTTGACCGCACTCACCAGATGGAGGTGAGTAGTGAGCCTTATAGGATATAAGGGATCCTATAACCCCTCCAAAGGAACTCAAATCTCCTTCTTCACCCTGCTATGGTATAGCCCTCGTCTCCACTCTATTTCTCCATGGATTCCTCAATAGTGTGCAGAGAAAAAAACTACATAGTGTAATACTGCCACTCCATATAGAATATAAAGATAGAATAAGGCCACTCATATGTTTAAATAAAATTAAAAGCCTTGTTTAATAGCCTCAATGGCTTCAAGATAACCAATTTCCAGAATGTAGATATAGGGATCTCACGCTTCTATAGTCACTGCAGAGGATGAACAGCCTTCCACCTCCAAGATGGCCGCTTGAACCGCATAAGCCGGCGTGCGTTCCAAACACCGGAAGTGACATAAACCAGAATGCCGGCGGACCGGAAGTGCGTCAACGCATTTCGCCCCACCCACAGGGCGTTCTCAAGACACTGCCTTCAGTGTCCAGCCGACATTTATACAGCTCAGGGAGAGCTCACATCCATCTCCTATGCAAATATCTATATGTACCTCCCACTGTCGCCCCTGGTGAATAAACCCTTCACATCGCTGCTGCTAGTACCTGCCCACTACCCTTACCTCTGTGAACTAAACATGAGATTCCTTCACAGTTTATATACAAACAATGATCCACAATTTGAACAATATAACAGAAATCAAAGCAAATATAATCGCATTAATTGAAAATAGCATTTATCATATTAAAACTAATCAAGGAAAATGTTATTCTTTAATCCAATATGAAAATCTAAATAAAATCATAAAAATTTAATAAAAATGCAAAATAAAATGAAAATAAAAATTAAAATACAAAATAAAAACTAAAAGATAAAAAAATTAAATAAAAAATAAAATAAAAATAAATTAAAAAATTAAAATAAAAAATAAGAAATAAAATAAAAAATACAAAATGAAAAATAAATAAAAAATATATAATATAAATAAAAAATAATATATATATATATATATATATATATATAAATAATAAATAAAAAATATAAAATAAAATACAAAATAAAAAACAAAAAATTACAAATGAAAATAAAAATAATAATAATGAAAATCTAAATAAAAATCAAATAAAATAGTGCTCAAATAAACATAAAATTAAAACACATAAAAAATTTTTTTAAACTATAACACCAGAAAACTATATTGGATG
Organism: Staurois parvus; assembly: GCF_062004578.1. Taxonomy (NCBI): domain Eukaryota; kingdom Metazoa; phylum Chordata; class Amphibia; order Anura; family Ranidae; genus Staurois; species Staurois parvus. The sequence continues at coordinate 2,373,060 of NW_028317995.1, forward strand.
CAAGCATTAACCTTCCACTGAGTAGAGTGACTGACACCCACCAAGAATAATAATAATGATCTCAGTCAATCTATTCACCATTTGGACAAGAAACAATTAATGTCAATCTCTGCATTTAAACCTTTGGGGACCAGTGTCCCCATACTGTAAATCCACTTAGTTTCATTTTGTGAGATGCCTATCAACATATCCCCTCCTCTCCACGGCGTCTCCACTCTATCTATTCCACAAAATTTTAAGCAGGTTTGATCCCTATTATGACAGACCCTAAAATGATGTGATAAACTGTGATACTTAAATCCTTTTTTGGAAAGGGGTAATGTCAAGGGGAGGGCAGAGAACACTACTATGGGAGGGGGTGATGTGAAGGGGGGCAGAGAAAACTACTATGGAAGGGGTGATGTGAAGGGGGAGCAGAGGACATTATTGTGGGGGGTTGATGTAATTGTTGTGAAGGGAGGACAAAAGACACCACTGTGGGGGAGGGGTGATGTGACGAGGGGCAGAAGACACCACTGTGAGTGGTGATGTGAAGGGGGGCAGAGGATGCCATTGTGGGGGAATGATGTGATGGAGGACACTGCTGTGAAGGGGGGATTGTAATATGCAGGGGGACTGAGGATGTAAGAACTGGATTGAGGGGGGCTGTGATGTGACATCACAAAAGCATGCAGTTCGGACCTCTGCTTGAACAAAATTTTACTGATCGGACCTCCATGAATTTTAATTCAATACCCCTGATCTAGAGTTTGGAAACATTTCCAAGTACAATTTCTGCTGAGAAGAAACATTCTTTTCCTAATGCTACAAGCATGACAAAACACATCCTTGCATGCCAGAGGTGCTCTAAAGACATAAAAAAGACTTTATGGAATAATGATCACAACCATAATGAAAGTGCAAGTAGCTTTTCCCTCCAGAGTTCGCATTCCAGAAACACTGCGTTATGCTGCTTCTGGATCATCACAAAGTGTTTCTTCACCAGCAGGATCTTCAAGTAAGGAAGTGTTACAAAACACTGCCTCCTAAAAAATATACAATCCCTTCATTTATATGTAGCACTACCCCCGCAGGAGCCGCTGAGTTTGATTGAGTTCCCCCTAAGCCCTGCACAGCCAGGCAACATGCATTTTCCATATCTTCACACACAGAGTCAGTAAACAGTCCTTGATCTGTTTTTGGGGGAGGTGGGTTTGAGAGGTTAACAACTTGGATTGGGTCTACGGTATATATGATGCCCAGGCAACATGCATTTTCCATATCTTCACACACAGAGTCAGTAAACAGTCCTTGATCTGTTTTTGGGGGAGGTGGGTTTGAGAGGTTAACAACTTGGATTGGGTCTACGGTATATATGATGCCCAAGGAACTGCAAACTTGGGGACAAGTTTCTTAGCAAACTTTGCACTGTACTAAAATATGGATCAGCAAAAATAGAACTTTCTCATAAAGGAGCACTGAAGTTCCCTTGATTTACCTCCCCAGACACCAGATGAATCCTTCCTCTTTTACCCAGCTGCACTGAGGGTATCCCTGGGCTCCAATGGATTCCAAGATCTGCCAATTAAGTAGTCCTGGATGCGAACTAGTTAGATCTTGCATCTGACCGCCCTCTCCCTTTATCTGGCCCAGGGGGTGTAGAAGTACTCACACTGTCCTGTCCTGTTAGCTTGGTGGATTGCAGCTACTTTCAGGCCTTACGCTGGCTCCTTTTCTGCTAACAGGATTATCCTCCGTAGGAGACTTAGCACAGTGGAGATCTTTCTGTCCAGCAACCAGCCTGTAGGAAGGCTCCCCTCCCTAGCGCCCCCTCCTGGGCTCCACTCTCCAGTACCTTCCGTCATTATATCTTCCACCCAACTCCTCTGCTGCACAGGCTCTGTCATATTTAAGGGTTGTCCTTGGCCACCATGCCCAGCCTCCTGCCTGGGGAATGGCCAAGTTCCCCTAAACATGCAAATCTGGGCCTCCTCCCCTCCTCTGCCCCTCTTCCAGAAAATGCCAAACATTTCTGGAAGGGCTCCTGAAGCCCTGATCTGTAGAGCCTCCCAGCCTGTGCTGAGGTGAACCCACTAACTCACTCCCAGGCTGCCTCATCTCAGGCTTCCAACAAGCCTCTAACAGAAATCCTACCTAGCTAAGCTAGAGGGTGCTACATGTAGATAAAATGACACCTGAAAATCAACATTGATCAAGCTCTTGCAAGAACAATATATGCTTCTGGATCAGCATTGTCAATAACTGAAAATGCATATTGGCAGGAACCTTTCAAATTATTATGATACAGTCCTTGTTATTCCATTTGTAATAAAACATAAAAAAAAAAAAAAAGAAAGTTTAGTATATTCACTGAATAAGCTGTTCTTTTTTTTAAGCATATTACTTTTATATACACTGCATTTCACCTTCCCAGTGTAACAAAATGACTTTCAATTTGTAAAACTACTCCACACTGAATTTTTTTTTTAAAATTTCCAAAAATGTCAATTTTTTCTCGAAAAACGTTTTTTTCCCCATGGCTTGAAAATTTCTAGGAAATTGTATATCTCTACTCTTGGTCCACCTTCCTTGACAATACACATTTTTATTTTAAATGACTTGACAGATATCTTTGTTATGAATGCACAACTTTTCTTCTCTTTGTAGTCTGGCAGTGGGTGGGGAGCAGTGGTGCACAAAAGTCTCACATTAATGAGGCACACACCTGTACGGGGACTACATTTTCCAGAACTCTGTGTGCTTCTAGATGCTGGGAATGTGGGTGCTGTGTTGTTTGGGCCAGTAGTAAAGCCCGTGGCTGTGGGTCACTATTGCACCCCTGCAGTACTGAGAAATACAGGGAGGCTTTAAGGCCTGTTTCACACAGGTCTCAGCTTGTATAAAAGCAGTGTGATCAAGCTTTTATGAAACTTTCAGCAAGCTTTGTGCAGCTTTCTTTTAAGCCTTTAAAGCACCTTTTAGCTTCAGTTTATAAATGTAGAACACTGATCCTAATGAGAGTGCTGATTGTGACTTTAACCTCCCTGGCGGTATGATTATTTCAGATTTTTGGTGCTGAAAGCGGTACCATTTTTTTGCATGGAAATATGTTTTTTTTTTATTGTAGGCCTGTAATTTTTAGGAATAACTCACTGAAATCTGTCCGAACAAGAGTCTAGTAAACATCCCGGGTAGGATAAAATTTGAAACACTAAATCATAAATTATAATTTAATAAATAATCATAAAAATAATAATATAATAATAAATTTAATTTAATAATATAATCAAACCAAAAACACTTAAATTTGAAATATAGCGCCAAGTTCGCACATCACTGAGCAAAGTCGCAAAATCGTTTTCACTGTTTGATGATGAATTTCCCCACAAATCATTATCACTCAATTCTGCAAGTGGTTCTAATTTACTATCGCTGTTCTCTAGCTGGTCTAAAACCGCTTTTGACCTAAAGTGACGCTTTTTGGACACCATGGACATTTCTCAGTTTCCAGGCAATAAGAACAGTAAAAATGCAGGCAGGGCACAGGACAAAGCACTAGGGACTAAATGTATGTGAAATGGTTTGATACAGTAATGGAATACTATGTGATTTTAGTGATTTTAGTGAATGTCACTTTTTGTCATTTTTGAATTTCCCGCCGTTCTGTCCCCCGTACGCCCCGACGCTCACAGGGGACGGAACCCAGATGACAGATGCTGCCATCCGCCGGATTACATTGTCGGGGACACTGCAGGAGGGACATCGTGGGAGCGCAGGACAAGGTAAGTGATACAGGGATCGTGGAGCAGCGCCGCATGGTATTCCCGAGTGTAGCTCGGAGTTATCGCTTGTGGTACTGAAACCTTTCCCCCGAGCTACACTCGGGAATACCGCCAGGGAGGTTAAACAAGCTGCTAGCAGGTCCAGCCCAGCCAGTGATTACTCGCAGGCGCCCGATGATTGCCGAGCCTCTCCGACGGGGAGAACTGTTTGTAAACAAAACAGTTCTCCTCCCTGTCAGCTCTAGCACACTGCTTTGGATGGCTGTGCACAGCAGTGTGCTTACTGTGAAGCACACAGACACAGCACATAGTGAAACAGCACACAGTTAACCCTTTGATTGCCCCTCATGTTAACCCCTTATTGCCCAGTGCCATTAGTATTGTGTCAGTGGGGTTTTTTTTAGCACTGATCACTGTATTGGTGTCACTGGGGATGTCAGTGATACCAAATCAGTCCCCCCCCCCCCCCCAGTGTCAGAATGCCCGCTGCAGTCCCGCTATAAGTTGCTGATCACCGCCATTATTAGTAAAAAAAAAATACAATCCCAGTGTATCTATACCACCATTTGTAAACACTATAACTTTCGCGTAAACCAATTAATTTACACGTATTGGGAGACGTAGCAGAATACATTTTGGCCTACATTTATGACGAAAAATATTGTGTTTTCTCAAAATTGTGGTACTGAAATTTTACCCCGAGCTAAACTCGGGAATACCGCCAGGGAGGTTAAAGAAACAATCAGAGCTCCCATTAGGATCTGTGTTTTGCATTTACAAACTAGATCTGACTGCCACTTTAAATGTTTCAATAAAGCTTTATGAAAGCTCTGCAAATGCTTTCTAAAAGCTTGCTGTTCACACTGCTCTTATACAAGCTGAAGCCTGTGTGAAACAGGCCTAAAACAGTAGTTGTTTAGCAGTTGTGTATGTATGGTGGAAAATGTATGGAAGAAAAGGAGTTCTATGGACAAAGCGTGCAATTTAATTTTATAACATCAGCAATGTAATAGCAATACAAACAATAATAACATTTTACAATCCAATATAAACTTACTTGAAAAATGTCCCTTTGTGTTGTGTTTTGCCTGTTTCCTTGCCATCTCTTTCCACAACTACCTGGATACAATGCATTTTTTGCAGCTTCTCCTCTGCGGTTTACTTTCAATGTCTAAGAACTACATATCCCATGGTACCTTGCTGCTGAATGCAGTGATTCCTGTACTGACTCACCCTCCTGAAACTCCTCCTCCTCAGCACCTCTGTAGTTCAGAAGGCAGGCTCTATGAAATGTGTGACACAGCAGTGCCTACTCAGAGGCCACAGTGAAAACATGTCACAGAATTAACGCCTGATTCACACTAGTGCGGACCATGCGTCCTGCGTTTGCTCAGGAACAGCTGCCCAATCATTTGAATGGGCTGCTGTGCCATGTGTCCCGCATGCACCTTTTTAAAATTGAGCCACAGGGAAACCGCATGGTCTTTTTGACCACCCACGATTATGCTGCGTGCTGAGATTTGTGGGGGTGCCATTCAGAATGAATGACAGCCCTATATGTCTCGCAAGAGAGGTGCGATTTGGTAGTGGGTGCAATTCCTGTACCCGCAACCAGTCCGCAGCCTGTGGGCTAATGTGAACCCAGCGTCAAGGATGTAAATGTGTGGGGATCTTTACAAAGTTTACAAATTTGAAGATTGTTCAGATTAATAGGAGCAGGCTAGAAATAACTGAAATACGATGTGGAAATGAATATACGATTTTACATTTTTGGCCAAAGATATGATTTAACGGCTTTCTTCCACATTTCTGATTTGCATGCTAATTCCAGGTCAGTGACTCTCATTTTTGAAGGCCAGGAATTAGTGAAATCAGCCAGCTCCAAACACTATTTCGAATAAACTGCAATTACGCTGAAGCAAGAAAGTTTATTCTTGTTTACTTTATTCTGAATTCTAAGTAATCCACTGCAGCCATTTTCTACAGAGCTTCTGGCTTGTGAGGTTAGTGGGTCTGTTTTCTGAACTTTGTGCTGTCTAACATTCTGTCTCCATTTGATTTATTACTAATCACATTCAAAGGCTGAAGGGATGTGTAAATCTGACTGCTGGTTGATAGGAACTTCTTAGTAATGATATTCTGATCCTCACATATAAAAAGCCTGGTGTGACAGCAAGAAGCCCACAGCGGGCATGTTTAGAGTTTTACTTTATGTCTGAATCACACGACTTGTTCTTAATGGAGCAATAATCAGACTATCAATGTGATTTCAGGTTTATGCGGATGGTCCCAGCTTGACTTATGAATATGCAAATAGCAGCCAGGATGTGATCCAAGCTGTGAAAAACATCAGGTAGGCAGGTATTTTGCTGATATTAACCAATTTTGACATGAATATCTACAGTTGATTGGAGTCTCATGCAAACAGGAATATATTATTTCATAATCTGTCCACTGGGTGAAAAAGATTCCCACGCTGTTATATTGTCAAAATCTAAATTTTTTTATCCGAGATGATAATGTACAAGTGGCAAAGAAAAAAATGGTGATTTTAAAACAATAATTGTAAATGTTTAGTAAAAAATCCATTCTTTCAAGAACTTGACCTGTTATCATTTCACAAACAAGTACTTGCAAGCATAAAATGATTCTATTGCTTGGCATCATTCTGCTCTGTGTAGATAATTGTGAAGTCTTGGGAATTTTCAGAGTTTGTCTGTGAACGGCTTCTAAAACGTGATTTAAAGAAGTATAGCCAAATATTTTTTTGGCTGTAATGCTACGGATCATGGGAGTGCAGTTCATTCTGCCATCATGTGACCAGTTTTCAGCCAACAGCAGTCCAGGCTCTGAAAAGATCTCAACCATATGGTTGGGATCCACCCAATTCCTGGACCGGAAGCTGGCTCAGCCTCTCAGCATGCCCCTGACAGTCTGAGCCAGCCACTTCCACCCTCTTCACACTCCAGTGAGTGCTGAAGGAACAGAAAGATGAAGACTGACAGTCACGGCTCTCTGCTGAGAGCAGAGGAGAACTGAGCAATCACGGTGTTTGATTGCTCAGTTCTCCGTGCAGAGATGGGGGGGGCAGATGCAACATCAGATCGATGGTGCATCCACGTAGGTGAGCATACTTGGTTTTTTTTAAGCCTATACTTCTCTTTTAATCTTAAAGTGAAAATAAAAAAAGTTCTATTTAACCAGTTTGGCTCTAGAGCACATCTTTTGCACACATGTACAAATCTTAATTTTTAGCAATAAGATTACTTTATACATTTTCTGAAAGCAGAGGCCCTGTAGAATAAAAAGATGATAGTTTGAAAATTCCTTATGTCACGTGATATTTGCGCAACTTCTTCAAATGTTTAGGAAAAAATGTAATAAAATTAATTTTAGTACAAACACACACAAATACCATTTTTTTGGTAAAAGCTGAGGTTTTGGTAAGTAAATAGATAACAAACATGCCATGTCTTAAAATTGCTGTGCAAAAAACTATAGTACCCTGTCAGGCTCCGCCCAACGGGATCTCTAGTGGTCCACGGCACGGGGTTTCCCAGGACGCGGAGTCTAAGTCCCAGTCTGCCTTTTCACCAGGGCCCCTGATGGTGGGGATGGACTTGGTGCAAGACTGAAACCAGGTCGCGTCCCTGGGCACCCCCGGCGGTGGCAGAGGAGTCCCGCTGAGGGTATGTGCCCGGGTTGAGCCTGCTGTGAAGGGGACGACAGATCCCGATCCGAGCTGGATGGATGGGATGACAGATCCCGATCCGAGCTGGATGGATGGGATGACAGATCCCGATCCGAGCGGGATGGATGGGCAACTATCAGGAGTAGGCGAGGTCAGACTAGCCGGGTCGGTATTGTGCGGGCAGCGTGGTACAGGGGGAGTAAGCGGAGAATGGTCGGGGTCACAAGCCAGGTTCAGCAGGTAGCGGGCAACGCGGTACAGAGGGTCAGGCAGAAGGATGGTCAGGGACGAGCCGGGGTCAGAGCAGGAGAGGGTCAGCATAAACAGAACAGGCAGAGTTTGGCAACAAGGAAGCGTACTTACAGGACAGGAACAAGACCTTGCGGCAACCTGGAGATGCACAGGGCAGCTTTAAATAGAGCGCCCTGTTCTCCCATTGGTGCGGCCGCGATCGCTACTGCGCATGCGCGGCCGCCGCCGCGATCGCCGGCTGGGTCGGATCGGCCGTCTGCGCATGCGCGCACCGCCGAGGACCCGGGATCCCTGACATTGCCCCCCCCCTACGGGCAACCTCCGGATGCCCAACCGACCCCTACCGAACGGCTGGTTCTGAAAAAATTCCCGCACAAGTCTCGGGGCGTGCACATTTTGGGCCGGCTCCCATGAATTTTCCTCCGCCCCATATCCTTTCCATTTAACCAGAAACGGCCTCCCCTCTTCCTACAGTTTAAGATAGCTTCAACTTCAAACTCCTCCTCCCCATCCACGTCTACTGCCTCCGGTGGTTTAGACCTTCGATCTGGGAAGGGATCTGGAGTTGCTGGTTTCAACAGGGACACGTGGAAGACCGGATGAACCTTCATAGACTCGGGCAGTGCAAGCTCGTATGCCACCTCGTTGATCCTACATTTTACACGAAAGGGCCCCAAGAATTTGGGAGCCAGTTTCTTCGAAGGGCAGGGCATTTTCAAATTTGCGGTGGACAACCAAACCTGGTCCTCTGGCTGCAAACTCAATTCCCCCCTTCTCTTCTTATCAAATGCCCTCTTATTGTCACCCTGGGCCTTTGCCATTGCTTCCTGCAATACCTTGCTATTGGTTGACAAAAAGTTCAACATATCCTGCGTGGCCGGGACTGCGACCTCCGGGATCAGATCGGGCAGGAATACAGGGTGGAACCCATAGTTTGCGAAAAACGGGGACTGTCTAGTAGCAGAGTGACTTGCATTATTATATGCGAATTCCGCAAGCGGCAGGAGAGTAACCCAGTCATTTTGGAGGAAGGTGGTATAGCACCTGAGGTACTGCTCTAGGGTCTGGTTTGTACGCTCCGTCTGGCCATTGGTCTGTGGGTGATAAGCTGAAGAGAACGATAACTTAATCCCCAGGGTTTCACATAGAGCTTTCCAGAACCTGGACGTAAACTGAACCCCTCTGTCAGATACAATGTCCCTGGGAATTCCGTGGAGTCTTACCACTTCCTTAATAAACACACGTGCTGTCTCAAGGGCCGTAGGTGTGTCCTTTAGAGGTACAAAATGGGCCATCTTGGACAGGCGGTCTACAATCACGAAGATTGCTGTGTGGTCCTGAGAGGGTGGAAGTTCCACGATAAAGTCAATGGAAATCATGGTCCATGGCCTGTCGGGTATGGGTAATGGGCGCAAGAGACCCCAAGCTTTATTCCTAGTGGGTTTGTTTCTCTGACAAACGGGACAGGTCTTTATGTAGGTTTCGCACTCCCTGGCCATATTAGGCCACCAGAAAGTACGCTGCAGCAGCTCCAAGGTCTTACGTACCCCAAAGTGCCCAGCCAGTGGGTGATCGTGGCAGTATCCTAATACCAATGTACGGGCCTCCTCAGGGACCACAATCCGATCCTCCTTCCAAAAAAGTCCTTCCCTATTTAGTAAGGGGACACTGGGTGGACCGTGCATTCCTACGGACGCGGTCTGCAGTTGAGAATGGAGCTCCGATTGGAGAACTAAGAAATTTCCTGGGGACAGGATAGTGTCTGGCTTGGGATTCTCTTCGGGATCCCCAAACATGCGGGAGAGCGCATCTGGTTTTGTGTTCTTAGACCCTGGCCTATAGGTTATATGGAAAAAGAACCATGAAAAGAACAGCGCCCACCTGGCTTGACGTGGCCTCAGACGATTAGCTGTCCTCAGATATTCTAGGTTCTTATGATCCGTAAAAATCAATATTGGGTGTACCGCCCCTTCTAACAAGTATCTCCATTCCTCTAGTGCCACCTTAATCGCCAAGAGCTCCCGATCCCCGATATCATAATTCCTTTCCGCAGGAGTTAGTTTCCTGGAGACGAAAGCCACTGGGTGCATGAGTTCTTTGATGCCCTTCCTCTGGGACAGGATCGCCCCGACCGCATTCTCGGATGCGTCCACCTCCAAGATATATGGCAAGGACGAATCAGGGTGGCTCAGAATAGGAGCTGCCATAAACAATTCCTTTAAGGCTTCAAAAGCCCTCTGTGCCTCAGGTGTCCATTGGAAGCGAACCCCCTGCCTGGTCAGCTGGGTGATAGGGGACACTAGGCCCGAAAAGTTCTTAATGAACTTTCTGTAGACGTTCGCAAAGCCGATGAAGCGTTGGACCGCTTTCTTATCGGTGGGGGCCGGCCAATCTAAAATGGCCGAAACCTTTTGGGGATCCATGGCTATTCCCGTGGGAGAGATGGTTAGACCCAAAAACGAAATGCTACTCTGTTCAAAGCAGCACTTGTCTGCCTTGGCATATAAGCTGTGTTGGCGGAGCCGTTCGAACACGCGCCTCACGTGACCTCTATGGTCCTCCAAGGTTGGGGAAAAGACAAGGATATCGTCCAGGTATACAATGACGAAGATATCTAGGTAGTCCCTGAACACATCGTTTATGAAATGTTGGAAGGTGGCAGGGGCGTTGCATAGGCCGAAGGGCATAACCAAATATTCAAAGTGTCCGAATCTGGTACGGAATGCTGTCTTCCACTCGTCCCCCTCTCTGATACGAACTAAATTATAGGCACCTCTCAAGTCTAGTTTAGTGAAGACAGATGCTGACTTCAGCCTCTGAAACAGCTCGGGGACTAGTGGTAGCGGGTAACGGTTCTTTACTGTGACCTTATTCAAGTCCCGGTAATCTACGCAGGGCCGGAGGGACTTGTCCTTTTTCTCCACAAAGAAAATGCCCGCCCCGGCTGGTGACGTGGAGGGTCTAATAAACCCCTTATGGAGGTTTTCATCTATATATTCTTTTAGTACCCCTAACTCCCGCTCGGATAAGGGGAATATCCGCCCAAATGGGATTTCCGACCCTGGGAGGAGATCAATTGGGCAGTCATAAGCTCGGTGCGGGGGAAGAGTGTCCGCCCCCCGCTTGCTAAATACATCCAGAAAACTATGGTAGACTGACGGAATGACTTGCGCCAGCTCCGCATCTGTCTCTAGACACAACAAAGTCAGTGGATTCGGGGAGAACTTAGGGAGGCAATGCTGCTGGCAGTATGGGGAGAGAAACTGCATAGAACCCGCCTTCCAGTCTACCTGGGGATTATGGGCTCGCAACCACGGGAGCCCCAAAATAATTGGAAATAGTGGGGATGCTATGGCGTCCAACCGAAGGAGTTCTTCATAATGGGTCGATACGGTAGTACGGATAGGTGGGGTCTCGTGGTCCACCACCCCTGACTTAATACGTGATCCATCTGCTAGAAAAATATTCAATCCCACCTCCTTGGTTTGTAGGGGAATTTGTTGCTGAACTGCAAAGTCTAAATCTATGAAGCAACTACACGCCCCAGAATCCACAATAGCCGTGGTCACCACTGTTCTCCCCGGCAGCTGAAGTGACACAGGTACCGCTAGATAACTAGTGTTGCCCACGCTGTTAGAAGTGACTGTAGAGAAAACAGCGGAACACTTACCCCCCTTGGCTGGACAGGTACGTACCACATGGCCTGCTCCCCCACAGTAGAGGCAGAGATGGTTGGTAAGACGCCTCTGGCGTTCCTCAGGCGTAAGTGTCGGCCGGATCTTTCCCGATGGCCCGGTCTCGGGTGTATCCATGGCATCCTGGTTCTGGCTTGCCGGCTGTAACTGGGTTGAGGCCTGAGGGGGTGTTCCAGTTGATCCTTGTCCTTGGTTGCATCTTCCCTGCCTGCGCTCCCGCAACCGGCGGTCAATTCGAATAGTCAAAGCCATCAAGGCCTCCAAAGTGCTAGGTATGTCTATTCGGGCCAATTCGTCCTTCAGGGATTCAGCTAACCCTACGCGGAACTGGTGGTGCAGAGCCGCCTCGTTCCATTGGCAGTCACTATGCCAATGCCTGAATTCGGCGGCATAGTCCTCCACTGTCCGGTGACCCTGCCTGAGTGTATATAGGGCCCTCTCGGCCGTTGCGGTGCGCAGCGGGTCATCATACAAGAGGGCCATAGCCTCAAAAAATACCGTCACTGACTGCAACAGTGGGTCTCGCTTCTCTCGGAGCCGGTGGGCCCAGTCTTGGGGTCCCCCCTGTAGTAGGGAAATAATGAACCCTACCCTCACCGATTCGGAGGAAAAGGTCTGAGGCTGGAGGTCAAAGTATAGCTGACAGGAGTTACGAAAGGCCCTGAATCTACTTCGGTCTCCGAAAAAACATTCCGGTGTGGGGACACGGGGTTCTGGTGCGGGTAACAACCCCGGAGTCTCCCTAATGGGTTCCCCAGATTCCCTGGTAGAGGTAGCTAAGGTCTGCATGCGTCTGTCCAATACCGTATAACCTTCCTGTAGGCCCCTAATTCCCAGTGTAAGGGTCTCCATCTGTTGGCAGATGTCGTCCAGAGGGGAAGTTCCCCTTCCAGGCTCAGTGATGGCCGCAAGGTACTGTCAGGCTCCGCCCAACGGGATCTCTAGTGGTCCACGGCACGGGGTTTCCCAGGACGCGGAGTCTAAGTCCCAGTCTGCCTTTTCACCAGGGCCCCTGATGGTGGGGATGGACTTGGTGCAAGACTGAAACCAGGTCGCGTCCCTGGGCACCCCCGGCGGTGGCAGAGGGGTCCCGCTGAGGGTATGTGCCCGGGTTGAGCCTGCTGTGAAGGGGACGACAGATCCCGATCCGAGCTGGATGGATGGGATGACAGATCCCGATCCGAGCTGGATGGATGGGATGACAGATCCCGATCCGAGCGGGATGGATGGGCAACTATCAGGAGTAGGCGAGGTCAGACTAGCCGGGTCGGTATTGTGCGGGCAGCGTGGTACAGGGGGAGTAAGCGGAGAATGGTCGGGGTCACAAGCCAGGTTCAGCAGGTAGCGGGCAACGCGGTACAGAGGGTCAGGCAGAAGGATGGTCCGGGACGAGTCGGGGTCAGAGCAGGAGAGGGTCAGCATAAACAGAACAGGCAGAGTTTGGCAACAAGGAAGCGTACTTACAGGACAGGAACAAGACCTTGCGGCAACCTGGAGATGCACAGGGCAGCTTTAAATAGAGCGCCCTGTTCTCCCATTGGTGCGGCCGCGATCGCTACTGCGCATGCGCGGCCGCCGCCGCGATCGCCGGCTGGGTCGGATCGGCCGTCTGCGCATGCGCGCACCGCCGAGGACCCGGGATCCCTGACATACCCACAAATCTCCATAGATTACATTTTTAAAAGCATTTACAGGTCATCCTTTTAGAGTAAAGCAGGAGCTCTTGTGCTAGAATGATTGCTCTCACTCTGGCGCTTGCAGAGATATGTCACATGTGTGTTTTACATACACGTGCGCACCCTGGGCATGTATATGTTCGTGTGTGAGGAAACGGGGATTACAGCAATTTTTAAACTTTTTTAATTCAACTTTTTTCATTCATTTATTTTTACTTGATTGCTATCACAAGTGATTAATAAACCCCTATGTGATAGCACTGGGCAGGTGACAGGCACTCTTTATGGAGACATGTCTCACAGCATCTAACCGAGTATAGATCTGCTCGGTTAGATGTGTTCCTGGTGGATCTGAAACTGGAAGTGACAAAATCATTGTTGCTTCTTGTTTCTTTGTGTACATTTGAGATTGAGGCAAGGATATGCCTTGCTTTCACACTGCTCTCCATCCTGAATCCAGCGGTTGTGGTCCTGGGTGTAGCAATCATGCACACAGAGATAGACGCGGTCATCCATTTTGTTCCAAACCCCTCCATTTTGTATCTCTCTCTCCCAAATCGGATTCCTCTGATATCCCCCCTCCCTCTCTGTTGAGTGACATGTGGTCTGGATGATGACAGAGATCACAGGCAGCAAACTCATTGGGAGGGTGTCATGGCTATAAACCTAGCTGGTGCCCCTATGTCTGCGAGACTCTTGCTGGAGAAGGGATCGTAAAACCATAAACCAGCCCTCACGGAGCTTCAAAGACATTCCAGGTAGTTGTAAAAACAGACTTACATTTAAAAACTCACTTTTCCCTATCATTTTATATCTTCAAATAGGACATAATTACATAAACATGGAGCACATATTCGGACGGCTCACTTTAAGACAAGTCGCCTGGTATATTACACCCCCTAGCTGGCATATACAGAAAAGCAGAAAATTATATCTCCTTAACCATCCAGGCAGGTATCTCATATTTCATATGTAGACGTTCAGCAGAAGATTCTGTGTATTAATCTACTCGTGGGTAGAATGTTATATATATCCAGGGTAAGTTATGAACCATAATATAAGCTACGAGGGATTTTTGGCCATAGCTTGGGTCTCCGCCTGCCACACCCACCCAAATGAGGCGATTGGTTCTCTGCTTCAGGGAGACACCCTGCTGAGTTCCTACATAAAGGCTGTGATTCTTGAAGCTAAGTTGAGCTGAGTTGAAGTTGAAGAATCTCCCTTTTAACATCGGAACTAAGTTTGGGAGATAAGACCCTTTTGGCTCTGAAACCTGATCTGCTTAACCCAAGGCTGACGGCAAGTACTTTATCCCTCTAAACTTCTTTCTGTTATCTCTTTGCTGTGCTATTGTTCTCTGTATATTTATATATATATATATTGTTTACATCTTTTTCTGTAAATATTTTTATTGCACCCTTTTGACCTTTTAGTAATAAATCTGACTTTCTGAAAGTGTTGAACTGTTTCTAAAGCTCTTTAATGCAAACTAAGCACCCCTGCCTCTGAAGAGCGCTACTGTGTGTGTGTTTTAAACTTTGGTATATCTTGGCCTGCGGTGACAGTGGTATACTGATGATTGTTCAAACATCATAGTGTTATTGCTGATATTGCCGAGTTTCCTCTTTCTCTGTACAAAAAGGAGGTGGTGGCAGTGTGAAGGGTTAACTGTGTAACCCAGTAACAATCGCTCCCAGGCTGCCGGCACACAGGTTGTGGTCCATTAGCTGGAAAATCTTTGTGCAGGGTACAGCTGGGCGTGGCATTGTTACGCACGTGACAGCGCGGTTGTAGATTGGCTAGTCTTTCGGTCACGAGTTTGGTGAGAAGGGCTGGGGTCTGAAGCCACGATCGTCACACTGGGCTCCTGGTAAGATCAGAAAAACCTGCGAACAACTGGAAGAGGAAGGGACCTCTGGCTGGGGGGGGGGGGGACATACGCTCTCTATGAACATGATTGCCAGCTGAACAAGCAGTAGGTGCCACCATCTTTTGATTAAGGCTACTTTCACACTGATCTGCAGCAAAAACGCATATGTGTTTTAACCACTTATGCAGTGTTTTTTACAGGATGTGTGACTCAAAAATTGCACCAAAAATGGTGTGTTTTTTATCCATTTTTGCAGCGTTTTCCATTGATTTCAATGGAGTGGTGCTTTTTATTTTACCGCACGAAGCCTACACCATAAATGCTCAAGCAAGATTTTAAAAAATGCACAGGACCTGCAACAGATCTGTTAGAAGAGATCCATAGGGATATGTGGTCACGCGTTTCTCTTCCAAATTTGTTTAATGCAAAAGCGGAAGAAAAATGGATCAGTGGGAAAGCAGCCTTACAGTTTATGATCAACTAGTTAACAGCACATAAAACATAATGCTTTAAGGCCTCATGTACACAGGACTTAAAAATTGCCTCTTTTACAGGCGTTTGGCTTTCTTTTTTTTTTCAGCCTTTAAAATCACTTCTGTGTTAGTCTATGTGTCCATGCACAATAGGCATTTACAGGCGTATTAGAAGAGGAGCTTTTGCAGGCACAAAATAAAACCCACCAAAGGTGTGGTTAGGAGACGAGCTAAAGAGCAGAAAAAAAACACAGAACACATCTAAACGTGTGTAGTTACATTAAGGCTCATTTAAGCATTAATGCATTCTGATGGCCAAAATAAATTAATATTCTGGTCAATGGAATCCATTAACACTCAAACTCTTGATCTGCAATACACAGCTTTAAGCATGGTTTTTAAGCAGCTTTTCCCTGCCAGTAGTTCTGGTGTTCAGAGGAGCAAAGCAAACGCACTGTGAGCATGAGGCCTTGTAGGTTTTAAACAATTATAGTCAGTGATAAAAGACATTCAGATTTTCAAAAAAGAGTATTTGAAATCTCTCCAATTTCTGGAGACTGAGGACCCACCTAAAGTCTGCAGTGTCTGGTGTACATTGGCATTGAGGGTCTATGTAGAGTGTTCTTTTTAGAAGGAAGTTTTTCAGATATCCCACAATGTGGATACCCCAACAATACAGCAGCCAAAGGGAATAGCCATAAAATGGCAGTGCTGCTCACTCACTGCCAGGGGCGGACTGACCATTTGGAAACTCAGGCACTGCCCGCGGGCCCGGGTCAGTAGGGGGCCCCATGAGATGCCCCTGGTACCTTTTCCATAGGCTTTTTGAGTTTGGGCAAGGACACAGGGGCCCCATGATCCCCTATTGCCCGGGGGCCCCATGAGTTGTCAGTCCACCCCTGCTCACTGCAGAAAGTGCAGGAACTGCTGATACATAGGAAAAAAAGGACATGTACTGTAAATATGCATCCTTTATGTCTATAGACACCTTGGCCCTGACTTACTATTGTGCCTAGGTGCATTTCTGTCTGCGAACGTCTAATTTTTACTAGCGACTGTCTACTTTTACCCCGCTAAGAGATTTGCTAAAGAGAAGCGTCAACAAGTAGACGCCAAATCGAATTTACTAACGAGACACAGGTCAGGAATCAGACTCAAAAAGCAGACTTGCTAAGAGGCACGTCTAACACCATGAAAACTCACTGCAGAAACATGTTCACATCTAAATTTGCTTTGCTAAATATCAGGACTTCACTTTAAACAATATCTGCCATTTCCAAAAAAATTTTAAATGTGTTAAAAGTTTTTTTTTTAAGCAAGTCGACACAGTGAAGAACTAGACGCTTGTGCAGTGTATTTGGCCGATATAAATGCGCATGTGCAGAACACATTTTAGACGTCCTCTGTGGGCGCTTGCTTTTTAGCAACTCTTCAATAGTAAATCTCTGTGTGGAGTCCTCTGACAGCCTGCACTCGGTCGCGTCTACTGTGTTTAACAAACAGCACTAAGCATATCTTTATGTATTCTAATTTGATTTCCTTAGTTCTAGTGATTCTATTTTTGTTTCTTATCCTTTATAATTATTTCTGCAATAATTTTACTTATTTCGAAGGTCTAGATAATATTTATTTTGACAGCTGAATGTAAAAATAAAGGTCTGCAATAAAAAAAAAAACAGTGTGGGGTCCCCCTCTCATTCATACCAAGCCCTTCAGGTCTGGTATGGATATTAAGGGGTAACTCCACGCCGAAATAAAAAAAAAACAGCGTGGAGTCCCCCCCAAAATCCATACCAGACCCTTATCCGAGCATGCAGCCTGGCAGGTCAGGAAAGGGGGGGAGGACGAGCGAGCGCCCCCCCTGAACCATACCAGGCCACATGCCCACAACATGGGGGGTGCTTTGGGGCAGGGGGGCTCCCCCCCAAAGCACCTTGTCCCCATGTTGATGGGGACAAGGTGCCAGTGGTTGTGGCGGTCTGCGGGAGGGGGTCTGCGGGAGGGGGGCTTATCAGAATCTGGAAGCCCCCTTTAACAAGGGGGCCCCCAGATCCCGCCCCCCCCCCACGTGAATGAGTATGCGGTACACGGTACCGCTACTAATTCACAAAAAAAGCAAAAGTGTAGTGTACAAAAACACAGTACAGGGTCTTTGACAAGTCCTTTAATAAAACAATGTCCCCCGAAGTAGATCCAACGTCAATCACGGCGACCCGAAAAAAGAAAAACAAAAAACCGTTCTGCACTCGACGAGGCTCACTAGCCTTATGCAGCCAGTCTCGCTGACATGTCTTATATAGGTAAGGGGCGGGGCCAGCTGGGGACATCATCCGAGTGACCCCACCCCATGTGACATCATTAATGTGACATGGGGTGGGATCACAAGCTTGATGTCCCCGGCTGGCCCCGCTCCTTACCTATTTAAGAACTGTCAGAGAGAGACTCACTGCATAAGGCTGGTAGCCTCTGTCTAGAGCGGAGCTTTTTTTTTTCTTCTTTTTTCGGGTCGCCGTGATTGACGTTGGATCTAATTCGGGGGCATTGTTTTAATAAAGGAATTGTCAAAGACCCTGTAATGTGTTTTTTTTACACTACACTTTTGCTTTTTTTGTGAATGAGTAGCGATACCATGTACCGCATACTCATTCACGTAGGGGGGGGCCGGGATCTGGGGGCCCCCTTGTTAAAGGCGGCTTCCAGATTCTGATAAGCTCCCCTCCCGCAGACCCCCACAACCACCGACCAGGGTTGTGGGGAAGAGGCCCTTGTCCCCATCAACATGGGGACAAGGTGCTTTGGGGGGGGGGAGCCCCCCTGCCCCAAAGCACCCCCCATGTTGAGGGCATGTGGCCTGGTATGGTTCAGGAGGGGGGGGGCGCTCGTTCGTTCCACCTCCTTTTCCTGACCTGCCGGGCTGCATGCTCGGATAAGGGTCTGGTATGGATTTTAGGGGGAACCCCACACTGTTTTTTTTTTTTAATTTCGGCGTGGAGTTACCCCTTAATATCCATGCCAGACCCGAAAGGCTTAGTATGGATGGGAGGGGGGGACCCCACGCTGTTTTTTTAATTATTTATTTAATTGATGGAAATTATTTAAAATTCAGCTGTCAGTGGTGAATCCCGCTGACAGCTGAAACATTACTTCTGTACCTGCAGAGAGCTCCGCTATTATATTTGACAAAAAGTATAGAGGTTGGAACATTGTATCTATTTGTATCCATTTCAGATATAGATTTTTTATTCGGATACAAATAGATACAATGTTCCAACCTCTATACTTTTTAATATCAAATATAATAGCGCAGCTCTCTGCAGCAACAGAAGTAATTACTTCGCTATTATATTTGCCTGCTGTGGACAGGGGGACAATCGGCTGATTTTTTTTCACCGTTGGTGGTAAAGTCGGCCAATTGAACAACCGATTTTTTTTTTTTTTTCCTAAAAACAGCCAGTTTTCGCCCCGTCTATGGCGGGCATTTTTCTTTTTCTTATTCTTCTTTTTCATTTTCTTCTTTTTCTTGCAGGTCACGGCTTAAGCGCAGATTTTTTTAAATCTATATAATTTATAATTGGCGCGAAAATCAGCCGATCAGCAAAATCGGATGATTTTTTCCCCCCAAAAAATTGCCAAAATTCCGAAAAACAGCCGACCAATTAACCCACTAACGGCCCGAAAATCAGCTGATTTTTTTCCCGGCTGAAAAATCGGCCGATTGTAGAACCATCTATGGCCTGCTTTAGATGGGTCTAAAATCGGCCGATTTTTTGGGCCGAAAAAAAAACCAGGCCGATTTTCAGGCCATTAGTGGGTTAATTGGTCGTCCTTTTTTTTCGAGATTTTGCCCCTTTTTTCTATTAGTAAATTTGGAAAAAAAATCGGCCGATTTTGCCGATCATTGCCACGAAAATTGGCTGATTGGCAAAATCAGATGATTTTTTTCTGAAATTTACCGATAAATAAAATGTGCCAAAATCCTGAAAAACGTCCAACCAATTATCCCACTAACGGAAGAGGCCCTTGTCCCCATCAACATGGGGACAAGGTGCTTTTGGGGGAGGAGCCCCCCTGCCCCAAAGCACCCTCCCATGTTGAGGGCATGTGGTCTGGTATGGTTCAGGAGGGGGGGGGCGCTCGCTCCTCCCCCCCCCCTTTCCTGACCTGCCAGGCTGCATGCTCGGATAAGGACCTGGTATGGATTTGGGGGGGGGGGACCACATGCAGTTTATTTTTTTAATTTCAGCATGGAGTTACCCCTTAATATCCATGTCAGACCCGAAGGGCTTGGTGTGGATGGGACCCCACGGCGTTTTTTTTTTACATTTTGGTGTGGAGTTACCCCTTAAGATACATATCAGACCCGAAGGGCTTGGTGTGGATGGGAGGGGGGACCCCATGCCTTTTTTATTTATTATGGTGCTGGTTTTTAAATGTAATTCTCCCTTTTTTTTCCTTCACCATAGCTCAGAAATTCACCTGTCACTTCCCCCAGCTAAAAGAGAAAGTTTTCTTGGAATTTATATCCCTAAAGGAGTGGTTCTCAACCTTTCTAATGCCGCGACCCCTTAATACAGTTCCTCATGTTGTGGTGACCCCCAACCATAAAATTATTTTCGTTGCTACTTCATAACTGTAATTTTGCAGTGGGAGGAGTAGTGCCACGTCATTGGTGTCAGTGGGAGGAATAGTGTCCCATCACTGATGTCAATGGGAGGAATAGTGCCCCATCATTGGTATCAGGGGGAGCAATAGTGTCCCAACATTGGTGTCAGTGGGAGGAATAGTGCCCCATCGTTGGTGTCAGTGGGAAGTATAGTGCCCCATCATTGGTGTCAGTGGGAGGAATAGTGCCCCATCGTTGGTATCAGTGGGAGGAATAGTGCCCCATCGTTGGTGTCAGTGGGAGGAATAGTGCCCCATCGTTCGTGTCAGTGGGAGGAATAGTGCCCCATCGTTGGTGTCAGGGGGAGGAATAGTGTCCCATCGTTGGTGTCAGTGGGAGGAATAGTGCCCCATCGTTGGTATCAGTGGGAGGAATAGTGCTCCATCGTTGGTGTCAGTGGGAGGAATAGTGCCCCATCGTTGGTGTCAGTGGGGGGAGGAATAGTGCTCCATCATTGGTGTCAGTGGGGGTAAAAGTGCCCCATCATTGGTGTCAGTGGGGGGAATAGTGCCCCATCATTGGTGTCAGTGGGGGGAATAGTGCCCCATCATTGGTGTCAGTGGGGGGAATAGTGCCCCATCATTGGTGTCAGTGGGAGGAATAGTGCCCCATCACTGGTGTCAGTGGGAGGAATAGTGTCCCATCACTGATGTCAGTGGGAGGAAAAGTGTCCCATCACTGGTATCAGTGGGAGGAATAGTGCCCCAACACTGGTGTCAGTGGGAGGAATAGTGCCCCATCATTGGTATCAGTGGGAGGAATAGTGCCCCATCATTGGTGTCAGTGGGAGGAATAGTGCCCCCATCATTGGTATCAGTGGGAGGAATAGTGCCCCCATCATTGGTGTCAGTGGGAGGAATAGTGCCCCATCATTGGTATCAGGGGGAGCAATAGTGCCCCAACATTGGTGTCAGTGGGAGGAATAGTGCCCCATCGTTGGTATCAGTGGGAAGTATAGTGCCCCATCGTTGGTGTCAGTGGGAGGAATAGTGCCCTATAGTTGGTGTCAGTGGGAGGAATAGTGCCCCATCGTTGGTGTCAGTGGGAGGAATAGTGCCCCATCGTTGGTGTCAGTGGGAGGAATAGTGCCCCATCGTTGGTGTCAGTGGGAGGAATAGTGCCCCATCGTTGGTATCAGGGGAGCAATAGTGCCCCAACATTGGTGTCATTATTTTCGTTGCTACTTCATAACTGTAATTTTGCAGTGGGAGGAGTAGTGCCATGTCATTGGTGTCAGTGGGAGGAATAGTGTCCCATTACTGATGTCAATGGGAGGAATAGTGCCCCATCATTGGTATCAGTGGGAGGAATAGTGCCACGTCATTGGTGTCAGTGGGAGGAATAGTGTCCCATCACTGATGTCAATGGGAGGAATAGTGCCCCATCATTGGTATCAGTGGTAGGAATAGTGCCCCATCATAGGTGTCAGTGGGGGGAATAGTGCCCCATCATTGGTGTCAGTGGGAGGAATAGTGCCCCATCATTGGTGTCAGTGGGAGGAATAGTGCCCCATCATTGGTGTCAGTGGGAGGAATAGTGCCCCATCATTGGTGTCAGTGGGAGGAATAGTGCCCCATCATAGGTGTCAGTGGGATGAATAGTGCCCCATCATTGGTGTCAGTGGGAGGAATAGTGCCCCATCATAGGTGTCAGTGGGGGGAATAGTGCCCCATCATTGGTGTCAGTGGGGGGAATAGTGCCCCATCATTGGTGTCAGTGGGGGGAATAGTGCCCCATCATTGGTGTCAGTGGGAGGAATAGTGCCCCATGACTGGTGTCAGTGGGAGGAAAAGTGCCCCATCATTGGTGTCAGTGGGAGGAATAGTGCCCCATCATTGGTATCAGTGAGAGGAATAGTGCCCCCATCATTGGTGTCAGTGGGAGGAATAGTGCCCCATCATTGGTATCAGGGGGAGCAATAGTGCCCCATCATTGGTATCAGGGGGAGCAATAGTGCCCCAACATTGGTGTCAGTGGGAGGAATAGTGCCCCATCGTTGGTGTCAGTGGGAAGTATAGTGCCCCATCATTGGTGTCAGTGGGAGGAATAGTGCCCCATTGTTGGTGTCAGTGGGAGGAATAGTGCCCCATTGTTGGTGTCAGTGGGAGGAATAGTGCCCCATCGTTGGTATCAGTGGGAGGAATAGTGCCCCATCGTTGGTGTCAGTGGGAGGAATAGTGCCCCATCGTTGGTGTCAGTGGGGGGAGGAATAGTGCCCCATCGTTGGTGTCAGTGGGGGGAATAGTGCCCCATCATTGGTGTCAGTGGGGGGAATAGTGCCCCATCATTGGTGTCAGTGGGGGGAATAGTGCCCCATCATTGGTGTCAGTGGGAGGAATAGTGCCCCATCACTGGTGTCAGTGGGAGGAATAGTGTCCCATCACTGATGTCAGTGGGAGGAAAAGTGTCCCATCACTGGTATCAGTGGGAGGAATAGTGCCCCAACACTGGTGTCAGTGGGAGGAATAGTGCCCCATCACTGGTGTCAGTGGGAGGAATAGTGTCCCATCACTGATGTCAGTGGGAGGAAAAGTGTCCCATCACTGGTATCAGTGGGAGGAATAGTGCCCCCATCATTGGTATCAGTGGGAGGAATAGTGCCCCATCATTGGTGTCAGTGGGAGGAATAGTGCCCCATCATTGGTGTCAGTGGGAGGAATAGTGCCCCCATCATTGGTATCAGTGGGAGGAATAGTGCCCCCATCATTGGTGTCAGTGGGAGGAATAGTGCCCCATCATTGGTATCAGGGGGAGCAATAGTGCCCCAACATTGGTGTCAGTGGGAGGAATAGTGCCCCATCGTTGGTATCAGTGGGAAGTATAGTGCCCCATCGTTGGTGTCAGTGGGAGGAATAGTACCCCATCGTTGGTGTCAGTGGGAGGAATAGTGCCCCATCGTTGGTGTCAGTGGGAGGAATAGTGCCCCATCGTTGGTGTCAGTGGGAGGAATACTGCCCCATCGTTGGTGTCAGTGGGAGGAATACTGCCCCATCGTTGGTATCAGGGGGAGCAATAGTGCCCCAACATTGGTGTCAGTGGGAGGAATAGTGCCCCACCGTTGGTGTCAGTGGGAGGAATAGTGCCCCATCGTTGGTGTCAGTGGGAGGAATACTGCCCCATCGTTGGTGTCAGTGGGAGGAATACTGCCCCATCGTTGGTATCAGGGGGAGCAATAGTGCCCCAACATTGGTATCAGTGGGAGGAATAGTGCCCCAACATTGGTGTCAGTGGGAGGAATAGTGCCCCATCGTTGGTATCAGTGGGAGGAATAGTGCCCCATCGTTGGTGTCAAAGGGGGAGGAATAGTGCCCCATCGTTGGTGTCAGTGGGGGGAGGAATAGTGCCCCATCGTTGGTGTCAGTGGGGGGAGGAATAGTGCCCCATCATTGGTATTAGTGACACCAATGATTGGGCACTATTCCTCCCACTGACACCAATGATACTTACCTTGCTGACCCCTGCTCCAGCCTGGGCTCACTCGCTCCCTCCCTCTCCCATGGTACAGACACTTACCGGTCAGATGTCTTCCTTCTCCGGCCGCTCTCCTCCTCTTCACTCGCTCGATCTTCGCGGTGCCGCACGGCTCCTCCTTTCCAAGCTCCACCTCCTCGCCGGTGATTGGCCGCCTGTGTGCCTCTCCTGAGCTACAGTTCCGGCGGCCAATCACCGACGAGGATTGATCCCGGGGGTGTGTCCGGATGACAGGGACTGCATGTCATCCCGCCCACACCTGGAGACGGACAGAGGAGCAGTGTCTCGGTTCCTAAGGCCATCGGAAATATGTGTTTTCCGATGGTCTTAGGCGACCCCTGGGAAAGTTCGACCCCCAGGTTGAGAACCGCTGCCCTAAAGGAAACAATGTTTACTTTGAGTTTATTAAAAGATACAAAGTTTGCTGTAACTTTGGGGAAAGTGACTTCTAACCTTGTGAACTATAGTGAAGAAAAAAAAAAGGCTGGCATTTGCATTTGAAAATCAGCGCCGACATACACTTTGTATTTGTATAAAAAAATGATTAACAATTGTGTAAACCGAGGCATTATTTTCAATGGATTTTCATTCGTAAACCGAAAATTACGTTAACTGAGGCGTTGGTAAACCGAGGTACGCCTGTACTAGTATTGCAATCCTTTGTATTGGGATACATAGAACCAACATACATCGGAATTGGCAACATAGCACAACATTTGTGTCACATTTGAGATATCTGGCTAGTTACACTGACCTTGCCCAGGGACTTAGGGTTGATTCACACCACAGAAATACAGGCAGGATTAGTGGTTAGCACTGCTACCTCACAACGCTAGGGTTGTCGGTTTGAATCCTAATCACGGCAATGAATTTGGATGATGTCCGTGTGACAACCCTAACATACATGTACTGGTGGCAGTATCTTTGCTTTCTGTCTAAATGATCCCTAGAATGAGAATGAGGCCTTGTCTGTTCAAACACCTTTAAAGTTGCACCTTATGTGAATGTCAAATGATAGGCTGAGATAAGGGCCTGGACTAATGATTGATTGGATAATGCTGGTTTGCACTCCACCCCCTTTTGGGAAGGTTTGTCAAACCATGAGAAGAGTGAGCGAGAGAGAGAAAAGGATTAAAAAAAAATTAATAAAATAATGGCATGGAGTCCCCCCCCCCAAATCCATAACAGACCCTTATCTGAGCATGCAGATACCGCATGCCTTCAAAGATTTATTTCCTTTGTTGAATTGCCTGCTTGGTTCACACTAGATGTGATTTAAAATTGTGCTTTTGGTGGCAATTTCACCGTATTTTCTGTAGATTTACCAATGAGTTATTGCGTTTTCAATTGTGTTTTGCATCTGATTTCTATTGTAGTCTATATGTGCAATCGCTACAAAATGCTGAAAAAGTTAGACAAGAACTACTTTTGAAATTGTGCTGCAGCAAATCGCTTACGTTAAGACTGTCACATCCACATTCATTAGATCCGATATCAGGTACAATTTCAATTCCCAAATTGCACCTGAAATTGTGCACCCTGGATGCGACTTGGCATGCGATTTGCATGACATGCGACTTGCAAATCGTATGCCAAGTCGCACCCTATTGTCTGCTATTATAGCAGTCACATAGGTGCATTTCCGACACTGATTTCTAAAGTAGTAAATGTACTACTTTTGTGGCAATTTGCATAGATATCTGTGTCAGATGTCTTGCAAATAGCAAGGAAATCAGCATCTTCACTGTACGTCGCACAATTTCTAAATCGGCTTTGATGTGACCGAGGTGTAAGGCCTTTTTATGTTTGATTTCCTGAGTGTTTTTCCGATATATGGGAAATGCCGCATACTAGCAAAAATGAATTGACATTTTCAGTATTGCATGCGAGATGTGGTCATGTGACTGCCTTAACTCATACGATAATCTGGAGTGAATTGTGCCCATAGGGCCAGGAAATATTGCCAACAGGGTTCCCTTTCACATCCCTGTTCAATGTTCTGTTGTATGCTGCACAGGTACATTTCACTGTGGATTTCTTTCTGACTCTGATTTGTGGGGCCTGTATACCAAGGGTTAACGCAGGTGGGAAGAGAATTAATCAGGGGAAAACACTTTCTCTGACCAAATGAATGACAGTGGTTGGTGTGGCCTACCTTATATAAAGAGATGCAGTAGTGGCTGATTTTTGCCTTGTACGGGCCACATTATTTTCTACAAGTCCTTGTCTGTGGTGGTTTGGAGAGGAAGAGATATTGTGGTTGCCCCAGGCCACACTCCCGCTGTGTTTGGATGTGGGCTGTAAATGTTTTGCATGTTCTTCCTTCTAAGGTGTGTTTGTGTGTTATTGTACAATGATTGTGTGTTTATTATCTTTGCATTGTAATCCTAACACATGTCAATTGCTCTGCTCTTCCAAGTTTGCTTTATTTAGAATGAAATGCAGTTTTCAGACAAACATGATGAGAAATGTATGTCTGGGGGATTTGGGGAGGTGGGAGGTGTTTTATTTTGGCATGTATGTATTTTTATATTGATATTTTGATCTGCAGCTTGTTTTGTGGATAAGCCTAAGTGATTCATATTAACTGTTTGTTTCCTGCTGTAACCTGTGAAAGCACAGTTCATTAGAAGTATAATCTTTTAGATTGTAGGCTCTTATGAGCAGGACCGTTCTATTTTAGCAACATCAATCCTGTTTGTTTTTTTTTGTTTTTTTTTAAATTTTCACCAAGATATTGAATGTACCTACTTGTTGTTGCTGTCCAAAAAAATGTGGAATGTGTATTTGATCAATAAACATTTGGACTATATTTTTGGGGGGGATTATTTCATGTTCTAGTTGAATGTAGCACAGTGGCTAAATGGTTAGCACTTCCACCTGGCAGTACTAGGGTCGTTGGTTTGAATCCCAACCATGGCACCTCCTGCCTGAAGTTTACATGTTCTCCCTGTGCCTGTGTGTTTCCTCTGGTTACTCCGGTTTCCTCCCACACTCTAAAGACATGCTGGTAGGTTAATTAGATCCTGTCAAAGTTGGCCCTAGTATATGTATGAATGTAAGTTAGGGACCTTAGTATGCCCCTTGAGCGTTAGGGACTGATGTGAATTTACCACATATATATGTAAAGCGCTGCGTAAATTGACAGCGCTATAGCAGTATCTGAAATAAATAAATGTACTAGCACCCCTAACACTTATTTTTGCTAGCTATATAATATGCCCAAATCTTCCTTGTTACAGCGCACATATGCAAGTATGTCCAAAATGTTCAATGTCCAGCTAGCTTTTCTTTTTCTACAATCCTCTTAACAGTAATAAATTGGGCCCCCAATTTATGTTGACTTTGGGCCTTTACTGGCAAATATATATTCGCCAATGTCATATACA